>NC_064840.1:62577937-63827937 GCF_024166365.1 Elephas maximus indicus | reverse complement strand
TTTTTTTTTTCCTTCTGTTTCTCGGGCCAGATAACCTCCATTGACCTATATTCAAATTTGCTAGTTCTTTTATTTTTTTCTGCCAGCTCAAATTTGCTGTGGAACCTCTCCTGTAATTTTTTATTTTTTTTTATTTCAATTACTGTACTTTTCAACACCAGAATTTCTATTTGATTTTTTCTTATATTCTCTTTATTGATATTCTGTTCTTAGTGAGACATTGTTTTCTTTAATTCTTTAGAAATGGTTTCCTTTAGCTCTTTGTATATATTTTTAATAGCTGTTTTAAAATCTTTGTCTAGTATATGCAATGTCTGGGCCTTCTCAGTGACTGTTTTTATTGTTTTTTTGTACCCCCTATGTATGAAAAAAAATTTTTTTTTTTTTTTGTTTTATGTATGAGCCTGGAAACCCTGGTGGCATAGTGGTTAAGTTCTATGGCTGCTAACCAGAAGGTTGGCAGTTCAAACACAACAGATGCTCCTTGGAAACTCTGTGGGGCAGTTTTACTCTGTCTTCTAGGGTTGCTATGAGTTGGAATCTACCTGACAGCAATGGGGTTTGAGTATGTATAAGCCATGCTTTCCTGTTTCTTTGCATGTTTTGTAATTTCTTGCTGAAAACCAGACATTTTTAATAATATGATGGGGCAACTCTAGAAATAACTTCCCCCATTTTTCATTTGTTGTTGTTATTGTTTGTTGTTGTTACTGCTATTCCTGCTGTTTGTTTAGTGACTTTTCTGAACTAATTTTTAAAATCTGTATTCTTTGTCACATGTTGCCACTGAAGTCTTTGCTGGCTTAGCTTTGTGATCAGTTAATGATTACACAGATATTTTCTTAAATGCCTTGAGCCAACAAGTCTCTCCGCCTGTGCCACATGGGCCTGTCTGCATGTTAAGAAGAAATGCTGCTGGTGCTCTAGCAGTTTACATCTGTGCCTTATTCTTCATTTTCTGCTTGCACAGGGTTTCAAGGTTACAAGTTTTTTTAGATTCCTAGAAGTAATATATCAAGGTCTCAAAGATCCCTGTGGACATCTAATTCTCCAGATTTTTCTTTTAAGGTTGTTTTGTTGGTTATCGTCTTCTTTGCCACAACTTTTATCCTTGTCTCAAAAGCATTAAACAATTGCCTCTGATCATTTTTGACAAATGCCGCAGGGAAAAAGGCTGTTCACACTTAGCAAGCTCTGAGTCAGGTCAAATAAAGACAAGTCTTTGAGTAGATGTTTCCAGGGAGCTACCAGACAGGTCAAATAATGACAATTTTCTATGAATAAGCCTTTTTGGGTACATGCACATCTGTACTACCCCTCTCCTGTGGCTGCTATGCTGCTGGATTTCACAGCTACCATGATTGCAAGACTGTTGTTTTGCCAGGCTACTGCAGATGGGGACAGAGAAGGATGGGAATAAAGCAAGTTATAATGCCACAAAGCCTACTGTTTTTACCAAGATTCTGCTATTTTTCTTAAATAAGTGTTCCTCAGATTGTTGCAGGCCTCGGGTCATCTCCCAGAGTTCTGAAAAACTTTTTAGTTTTTACCTAGTGGTCATATTACTTTCATGAAGATTGGATTTTCAGAAGTCTTTACTCTGCCATTCTGGAAGTGCTTCTATCTATGACTATTTTTTATATTTGTTTGTCATCTTCATATTAAAATTTCAGGGGTTGCTTGAGCTTATATAAGATTATCTCTCTGTATCAAGTCCTCTCTTCAACTATATTTTTAATCTGCAAATCAAAAAATCAAATTTTAGGTAATGTGTGCAAAAATTTACCATTAATAAATGCCAAGGAGACTTTGTTATATCAGAACTGTTCAAATGCAATTTGTAATGGTGTCAAGCTCTTGCCTGTGTTCTAGATCAGGGGTCAGAAAACTACATCCCACAGGCCAAATCCAGTCCACTCCCTGTTTCTGTATGGCTTGCAATGGCAAGTTATTGTGTTTATTTTGCCATGACATTATAACTGTGCTGAAAGAATGCAATATAATTTGACATTACTAGACTTAATCACAATATTTGCAATGTAAGCACTTATCATAATATTCCCAACTCAAAGTAAATCAATCATTAAAAAAAAATTAAAAATAATATATCATCATAACAGAATTTGCAACCAAAGTATGTTTCTGAGTGGCTCATTTGTTAGCCAGAAAAGAAAAGCCACTTACTGATGATGAGTTAATTAAATTGCATTTGATTGCAGTAGTCAAAGAAATGTGTCCAGAGAAAACAAAGTTGTTTAATATTATTAGTCTTTCAACAAAAACAGTTGCTTTAAAAGTTGAGAACACTGGAAGCAATGTCAATAGTCAATTAAAAAGAATGCAATTGATTTTTTTGTGATATTTTGTGCTTTTTCTGAACATTTAAACAGGAAATTAGGTTCTCATTAACAGCTTCTGTATGTATCATTCAGTGACATTGGTTACGTTCTTCACAATATATCAGCATTCTAGTTGTTTCCATTTTGTTTGTTTAGTTTCCATTAATCTAGCTTCCCTGTCCACCTTGCCTTCTCGTCCTTGGTCTAAGGTAAATCTTTATTACTTGGTTTCATCTAGACAATTATTTTGAGAAGCACAATGCTCACGGTGATATTATTTATTTTATGGGTCAATCTGTCATTTGGCTGAAAGGTGACCTTTGAGAGTGGTTTGAGTTCCAACTATAAAGAGCATCTCAGGGCCATAGTCTCAGGGGTTCATCTAGTCTTTATTAGTCCAGTAAGTCTAGACATTTTTTTAGAAATTTGAGTTTTGTTCCACATTTTTCCCATTCTATCAGAGATCATCTAATGAGTCATGCGTCGCAATGGTTGGTAGTGGTAGCCAGGCACCACCTAGTTCTTCTGGTCTCAAGGTAGCTGATGTCATTGTTCATATAGACTATTAGTTCTGTATACTAATTTCTTCTTTCAGTCTTTAGTTTCTTTCTTTCTCTTTAGCTCCAGATGAAAAAAATAATGCAACTGATTTTTGATAGTTTTCTTTGCCTTTTAATGAGTTGACAGATGTTATTGCTATGGCTCAGTTATTGTTTATTTGAGGAATCAGTGCTGTTTGAAATAACTGAATAATTAGCCTCTTTGAATAGTCTGCATGGAACAACTACAGATGAGAATATATTCAAACAAGTTTGGATAACACCAGTTCTATATAATCTGAAGTGGAATCTGCTAAGATGTGTTAAAATTGATGGTGATAAAAATATATGTGAAGCAGAAAAGAGCCTACCCAAAACCCAGTGCCGTCAAGTTGATTCCGACTCATAGAAAAGGGCCTAGTTGGACAAATTCACAAATTTTGTGAAAAGTAAGGTGCTTTAAAATTATGGTTATTCATTGTATTGCTCACTATCAGGTTCTTTGTGAAAAATATTTGACTAGATCATGATTTATTGACCCAATAGTGTCAATGGTGAACTTCATTTGCTCTTTTGAACTTCACCATTGTTAGTTCCATGAAGTTTTATCAAAAATAGGTATTGAATACCCTGACTTGCCATACCACATAGAAGTTTGGGGGCTTAGCAGTTTTAAACTTGGCAAAGTTTTAATGAAATTTTTTGAGATTAGGGACAAAACTGATTTTTTTCTAAATGAGAACTCTCCTTAACCAATGTTATTGAACACTGAATGACTTCAAAACTTAGATTTCGCTTTGGGTTTAATAATTTTTCTTAATCAACTTAGCATAATATTAAAAGACAAAATAGTGCATATATGAGAAATGTATTTTACAGCAAAGCCATCATAATGATAACTAACACTGTTTGAATCAGGAGTAATGACATGCTTCTAAAAGTTAAAACAAAAAAATGATATCTCTCTTTTCACACAAATTTGCAGTGGATATATTTTATGAGCTCAAACTACAGTTCCAGCAGCAATTTTTCAGACCTTGATCCAAATCCAAAAGAAATTTCTACAATTCATAATCCATTTAACTGTGCAACTGAGAAAGTTCCACATAATCTTCAATTGGAAGTGATTAGTCAGGAATGTAAAGACATGTAAAAGGATATAATAGAATTCTATAAATGGCTTCTAAATAATGAATATGGTCAATTAGAATCATATATTCATTTCACACTGTCAGTATTTGGCAGTACCTCGCTGTGTGAAAAGGAGTCCCTGAGTGGTACAAGTAGTTAACTGCTTGGCTACTTGTTACCTGAAAGACTGAAGGTTTGAATCCACCAAGGGGCACATTGGAAGAAAGGCCTGGTGATCTACTTCTGAAAAATCAACCATTAAAATACTATAGATCACAGCTCTACTCTGACACATATGGGGTTACCATGAACTGGAATCGACTCAACAGCAACTAGTAAATACAGAAGACAATTTATTTTAATCTATAAAAGCTAGAACTACCTGGCTCAGAACCTTGATCGTGCACTATTTTGGATTTTTTATTTGGTCCACAGAACAGTGAGGAGGAATATGCATGCACTTCTGCCTGCTGTATGCTAGTGATGGACTCATGGGGTGATCCCTGTCCCAGGTGTGAGACATAGCAAGAAAGATCAACGTTTAAACCTATTCATTAGCATGCGCCATTGTTACATGATGCAGAAGACATTTAAGTTAGACATAAGAAAGAATTTTATCACCAACAGTTATATTTGGTAGCCATTTTTTAATTATGGGAAAATTCCCAGAGAGTCTGTAGAATTATTATTGTCTCTCTTTTACTCTCTCTTCCTCTACTCTCTTAACCTCTCTTTTTCTCTCTCTCAACCACTCTAATCTAAATGGCTGTAACTAAGTAAAAAACATTGGAAAAGAAATAAATGACTTCCAAAAGTTCCCTCTGGAGCTTAATTAAGCAGTGAGGGAAAGTGGTGGGACACTCAGATGGTTTCTTATGCAACAGGTTCAACTTTAAGAAAACCAGGTATTAATGTCACCTATATAGTCACACATAAGGAAAGTCAAGGACTTGATGACCTACAGAAACTCAACTTCAAACTATGGATGAACAGAGCAAGAGAAACATCCTACTTCTTTCCCCCTTCTGTTCCCATTAGGAGGCGCAGTGATTAAGAACTTGGCTGCTAACCAAAAGTTGCAGTTTGAATCTACCAGTTGCCCCTTGGAAACCCTATGGGGCAGTTCTACTCTGTGCTATAGGGTTGCTGTGAGTCAGAATCGACTCGAAGGCAACTGTTTTTTTTTTTTTTAAACCTTTAACTAAAACAGCTAAGGCATGGGGAACATCTAGGTAAGAGTACACATGATGTTCTTGCCTTGTTAAGGCTATCTCACCCTGACACTCCCCTTCTACCTCCCACTAAAAACCCTGATTCTTACTTTTCATCCCTATTAAGAACACTAACCACAACTTTTTCTTCCCAACAGAGACCCTTAATTCTAACTTTTCACCTTTAATCAAGACACACCACTTTTTAAAAATACCCATCAGGTAACACTTCAAGCAGGAGGAGGCAGGGGCTCCATGCCATGAGTCGTCCCAAATGGCCTCCGTCTCCATTATCTCCATTGCTTCTTGACAGGTCGCTGGTGCTAAGTAAAATGTTATAACACTCAGGATGCCTTTCTTCAGCAAGCTTCCCTCCAGTGATAGCTTCCAGATGTGAGGGGATTTTAAAAGGCTGTGGCCCTCAGCACATCATTACGTTTTTCCAATGTTTCCACAAATCTGTAATCACCAGCACACTCATAACTATTTCCGCCTCGACATTCAGTCACAGGGATTTCAGAGAAACTAAGGAATATGGATAAGAAGCCTTCACAAATAACTTCCCATTTGTAGAAAAAAATCAATAGTATTCATGCATGCATCCTGAAATTATAATTATTCTTTTTTTTCTCTGCACAGTTTTTACCTTCCAGTTGGATGGGTCTCTCTCTTTCTCTGTCTTACACACACGCACACACAAATACATACCAGTAACATTTGAGGGTTGCTATTTTTTCCAATCTTAATTTATTCAGGGTGATATTATTGTTAGTAATTGCCTACATCAAGCCTCTCATCTCACTGCATAAGTGTTTATGTCACGTTAATCTCTCACCCTGACTCAATCCCATAGAACCTTGGGAGGTGTATTGATATAATGAAAAGTGAGGTAGTTTTCTGATATTTCATGTTTCTACTCTCCACCACCATATGCCACCAAAAAAAAGTCAGAGGAAAAAAATCTTTTGCTGAAAATTTTCATTTATTTGCAGCACCATAGTTTAGGATTTAAAGCAACAGAATGACAGACTTAATTGTCCAGTTCCTGGCCCATCGGATAGAAATGACCGTGTCTGAAAACTGTCTAAGAGGAAAAAATCTTTTCACTTAGATCAACCTGTATGTTCCCTATCACATTTTGATAGAAAGTGTTGTGGGTTGAGAGGGGTAGCTGAGTGTTAGAAAGAGCACCTGAAAATACAACCTGGTGAGAGTGGCCTGCTGAGAAGATTGCCTGCAGCAATTGTTCCCATGGGGTTTGGGGCTTGCCCTGAGCCACAGGCACTTCTGCTCAGGGGTAGACTTTGGGCTTTGTTAAAGGTGCCTGCTGCTCGGGTCATGCTGCCTTTGTCCTCACATTGTAGGAAATCCCAAATGCAATATCCATAAAGAATAAAGGGATTTAAATGGGGGTTCATCTGGGGAATGTGTGAGGAAGAAGGACATTGTTGTTTTATCTTTCTCCTTGATCTTGTGTCTGCTAACAGTTTAAGTTCTGAGATGTCTACGTCCATGTTTTCAGGGAAAATGCTCTGAAGAAAAGCTGTCAGTTTCTGCTCATTAGAAGTAAAGCAATGCTTAGCAGGGAGATGCTGAAATGTGAGCTCAGCACAGTTCATCTAATGGAAAAACCATCTTATTCTTCCCTTCACCGGGGCTAGGGCCACTCTGACCTCAGGCCCAACTTCTAAGCAAGGATAGGAAAATGTCTTTGTGGAGATTTTCGATAGTAAATGTTGACAACAGAGGCTAAGGATTTGATAGAAAACATCTGCAAAGCAGAATTCAAAGGCATATATATAGAACATTCTTTTTGCAGCTGATTTGGTTTACCTTAGAACACAATTTACATTCTCCTATGTACACCGAAATAAGATTGCACTGAATACAATGATAGCCTGAATTTTAACACATTTTTTAAAATGGTATTTACAGATGTTTTTATCATGGCTACAATCTTTACTATTGAAGTTTATAATTCCGCAATGACTTTGTGAAGACTTTCAATACGCAAAGAATCAGGAGAGACCAGAAACCAGAAGGAGGCTGGAAAATGCAATTCACTAGAAACTGGTTGTTTTACAATATGGGAGGTTATGATCACCCAGCTGTCCTTCCACAAAGTATCAGCAAAAAAAAAAAAAAAAAAAAAAAATTTCAAAGCTCGTTTAAAAACATAGAGGTGCGGGAAGTTTCCTGGGCACAGTGTGAAAGTAAGGAAGGTTTTCGGGATGTAGTGTTTCAAGTGTTTTATTCTTTCTTTTCCCCTCCCCACTTCCCTAGGTGCTTTTCAAATTAGCAGGGAGTAATGTTCCCATTGGGAGCCCTGGTGGTGCAGTAGTTAAGAGCTTGGCTGCTAACCAAAAGGTCGGCAGTTTGAATCTACCAGCCGCTCCTTGGAAATCCTATGGGGCAGATCTACCCTGTCCTATAGGGTCACTATGAGTTGGAATCAACTCGACAGCAATGGACTTGTTTTTTATTTTATTTTTAGTGTCCGTGTTCTGGTAGAAGAATGACCTGTTTCAGCACTCAAAGTCTCATCTGCCAGGAAACCCCAATCCCAGCCACATCAGAAGAGCTGGTCATTGTAACTATCCCTCCTTCCCTAACAGTTTCCTAAGATTTTTCCAGATGAGTGCCACGAGGGCCTGGTTTCTGGAGATAACCAGGCTTCTGTCGACATACGTTACATCTAATGAGATTTCATGGCAGGTTTTCTGCCATGTTACTAAGCAAAAGACCATCAGAAAGGCTATCTGGCCAACCTGGAGGGAAAGCACAGAGCCTGGTACATACTTTCCCTTCCTCATGGAAAAAAGATGTGATGGCAGAAATGTTTCTAACAGGAAAGGTGCCTTGTCTTCTCCACCTACCTCAGATTCTTCCACTGGTTGCCAGGTCCTGCAAGTTTCCCAGAGCTCACAGGAATCCTTTTCAGCGTTCTCACGCCCAGGTTCCTGGTGGGGAGTGGACTGTAAAAATTATTCAATTGTTTAAATCTTAAATATCCCTCCAAGGTAAAAAATAGTACTTTGAAATGAATAAATGCCAACCAGGTGAAACTCAGAGAAGTGAAATCATAATGTGGCCATAGAGATCAGGTTCAATTCTAAAATTTGACTTCAGTATGCATATAGGAGTATGTGTGTGTGTGTGTGTGTGCGCATGTGTATGAGTATGTGCAAAATGGAGAAAAGGACTGTAAAGCAGGTTTGAGTGGGGATGCTCATTCCCAAATTTTGGAGTAGTTTTCTCTTTCCCAGAACACACAGAGTGATAGTCAGAATTGACAATAACTCAGTCTTTCCAAGTCCTGTATGATTCAATAGACTGGTTAGTATAACAAAGTCACTGAAGAGAAGGCAGCTGTAGCCTTCATGATACAAAATGGCCAGCAGCACCAAAGTTGTCCAGGGATACAAGATGTTTTCCTCCATTTTTGGTAGGAACTTGATTACTACTTTCAAGAGACATGTGTAGTGGATTTTTCAAAAAGATTAAACCAAGAAGGGTACTGAAACTCCTGGACACAAAACACATTCCTGCCTTCCTTCCTAGTACTCAGCCAGGGGACTTGTCTTTACTTGCTAAGACTTTATGAAACTTGTTATTTTTATTCAACTTAAGTCTTAAGCAAAATATATGTTGTTCTGCATTGAGGTCAGAAAGCTCACTGGTAAGACTTTGCAAACCTCCTGTGGAGTTTTAAAGAGGCTCCAAATGGAATAGACACAAGACTAGGATTGTGTAACATATCCAAAACATGAGGCCTGCAAAAGAAAAAAGAAATGTAGGTGCATTTTGAACTTTATAGTAGGTATTGTGAATAGCGGAAGATCTCATTCACTGGCAGATCATCTTCAAGAATAATCTGAGCCAAATCAGTAAACTGAAGGAAGGAATAGTGATAGACTTACACTCTTGGCAACCATGCTTCCTGACCTGGCATTACGAAACCTGCTCCACCTTCTAAACTGAGGTTTCCCTACGTGTCTAAATCTCTCTCCAACCAGATGCCGCCATTGAAAACCAAAGGCACAGAGTTCTTCATTTATATTTTTCCTTAAAAAGTAGAGCTCATACAGGAGAAGTTGCTATAAACATGGGAGAATAAAAGTTCTCTTCAGAGTAACTCCAGAAAGAAGAGGGGAAAGAGCCTGTCTTCCCTAGCTGAAGCATTTCAAGCTTGTGCTCACAAGACATTTGCTTCATGTAGATCAAAGATGTCTTCAGAAGAAAGGTACTCATTGGAAAACAAAGCTTGAAACTTTGTTCAGGGCTGCTCTGTAAAAGTGAACTGGCTGCAAAAGGTGTTCTCACCCAACACACTCTACCTATCAACTTCCAAAGGTGGAAGGAAGATGGAGAGACCTTACTGAAGACATCCCCAGGTTCAATATCTCCCTAGATCCTCCCAGGCTGAGTATCACACTGTTGATCTGGAAATAGAAGCATAGCTTGTGACTTAATGAACCAATCTCACCGTCATTCCAAACATGACCCAGAAAACCTCCACCACAATCTTGCTAGTCTCCTCCACCCACAAAGCCTCCTCTCCCAAGAGCCTTCCGTTGCTTGGGAAGATGTGTATTTTCTTTTTGCCCTGAATGACCTGGAGAGTGCCCTGTAGCTGCCTTTTTCTCCAACAACATCAGCCTTTATGTTCTATTCTTTGGCTCCAAGTTCTAAGAATGCTAGTGCTAAGCATTCTCATAGATGATTTATTAGTCTCTTTAGGAAGGTGTATTTCTCCAAGGATCATGTCATTTTCAAAGCATATGGCAGAAGGGAGCTGTAGTTAAGGGATGATGATCTAAATTGTATTAGGTTTTGCTCTGGCAAGGACACCAGATGGATGCCTGTATGATGAAGTGGGTCTCCTCCAGCCTTTTCTTTTATGCAGGTCTCCAACAGGTGTTTCCTCTAAGGCATATCTGTTTTCCATAACATCAGAATGAGGAAAGATGTTGTCTATGACAGCTTGTGTACATAGATCATGCTTTTATTATGATAGAAAAGTGTACAGTGATTGATTTGCTAGTCTGAGTCAAGTTAAAATGTGCTTGTGAGAAGATCATATTCCATCTGCCAAAAAGCATTTAATCACTGGACCAAGGACTCTTCATTCATCATTGGGGGAGAGGAGGAGAGGAGGGATAGTGGAGGAAAAGCTGAAGAAGGAGACAAGGGAAAAAGTGGTAGCAGCAGTTTTGGACTTGAATGTGAGTTCAGAGAGCAGGAAGTCACCTCTCTAAAGGAAGATGGCTATTTCCAAATTGTGTTCAAAGTGCCCATGAAAGGCAGTCACCACCAACTTGGGTGTATTATATCAGCGTATGTTTTGAGAACTCTGAGGGATAATGTCTAGGAAGCTAAACACAGAGGAAAGCCAGGTTCTATGAACAAGTAACATAGTCAATTCTTTAAATCCTCCTAAAAATCAAAACCAGACTAAGGTCTTAGGTGTGTTCCCTGGAGAGGTGCTATAACAAGCTTGGCATAAAGCCATCTCCATGGTCCTATCTAGTGCCATTAAGAGAACCTACGGGCTCTTGGAGGTCTGTGTTGGGGCTTGTAACTTATGGATGTTTAAACCACCAAAAAACATGTTAATTTGAGTGGACAAAGTAACCCATTTTAGTCAAGCTAACCTTGAGGCTTACATCACAACATCTTCTGGCTTGGTGAATGACTGGAAGTGGCTAAGTTTCTAGGTAGGTCTTAAGTGGGGGGAGAAATAAAAGATTGCACCAAGGTCTTGGCCAATCTCATTAAAATGTTTTTACTTTTCCAAAAAGCTCTCTAGCACCCCAACCTCCATACCCTGCTTCTCTGCCTAAGTCTTCTGACTATCCCATTTGTTTAAGTCTGACACTTAAATCTAAGTTTGAGTAAGCACCTTCATCTGGTAAATCATGATCTAAGACAGCAACTTAGAAGCTCACCTAGTTGAGGAGAGGAAAATTGTCATTATGTTGATGTCTGAGTCTTTGGGCCAGATGTTAAATAACAAGCTATATTAATTGACAAGGAAAACCCCTAGCCCATCAGCACAAGAAAGTAATAGATGTGTATTTTTATCAAGATGTATAGTAAAATCTCACGGGAGAGTGCTGTCATAAACTACTGATTACCAAGACCGAACCTATAGTGTGACATAGTATAATATGTCCCAAAAGGTGTTTTGGGGGATAATAATAGATAGTAACAGATAGATGAGAGAGAGAGAAACAGAGAGAGAGAAAGGCAGATAGGGAGATAGATAAAAGTTTTGTGGTCAAATAAGCTTAGAAAACACTGGATTATATAAATTTTAAACAATGTCTTTACTTAAAGACTTTCGAGACCTTTCCTATGCTAAAGTTCAGTGTCAATCTCAAAGAAGAACTATTTTTCTCAACCTTTATTTAACCACCGAAAACATTTCCTCCAGGCTTCTCCCATTAATATTCCATGGAAAATGTTTTTGGAAATTATATCTGTGTTAGCTGGGATAAGATGAGCTTACGCTGTGGTAACAGTACTGAAATCTCAGTGCCTTAACACTAAAAGGTTTATTTCTTATTCGTGTTACATGTCCAATATAGGCCAAGGAGGCAGGGCATTCTGCTCCACATAGGCACTCATGTACCCAGGCTGATAATCTCTATAGCCAGTTAAGAGAGAGTATGAAATATCACCCAGGTGCTTTTCACTACTTCAGTTGTTATTTCTGTCCAATATTTCACTGGAGAGAACTAGTCATGTGGCCCCACCTATCTGCCCATATGCGTGGGAAGGAAAGGAAGACTGGATATTGTGAGCACTAGTAATCTCAACCTCAGCATTATATTCAGGTGTCAGCTTCACAATTTGTTAACTCTTTGACCTTTACCTGTAAAATGACAAGGATAACATATAAAGTCTCTGGCAGAGAAAGACATACTCACCAAATATTTTTTTAATGGTTCCTATGCTCCCCAGGGATCCCCTGGGTGGCCCAACAGGTTAAGTGCTAGATTACTAGCTGAAAGATTGGCAGTTGAAGCCCACCCAGAGGTACCTCAGAAGACAGGCCTGGCGATCTGCTTCTGAAAGGTCACTGCCTTGAAAACCCTATGAGGTGCCGTTCTATTCTGACACACATAGGATCACCATGAGTGGAAATCACCTTGATGGCAACTATCAACGATATGCTCCCAGGCCCTATAAAGTTAGCAGGAACCATGTGACTTGTCCTGGCCAGCAGAATGTGAGCAGAGATGATGTGTGTCGCTTTAGAGAAAGGCAGTTAAAAACCCATACTTGATTCTCCAGTCTTGAGCTTTTCTCTTCTCTTGCCTCGATGACTGAGAAGGATGCATGCCCCGGGGGTTGTGGTCATAAGGTGGCAGAGCCTCTGCCCGTCTAAGGTTCTGAGTGGCTGTGTGGAGCAGAGTCATCTGTTCACACGGGTTAAGTAGATAGTGCAGGTCAGAAATAACCTGTGTTATGTTAAGCCGCTGGGATTTTGAGGTTGTTTCTGCAGACTCAGCCTGGATTCTCCTGACTTACATAGATCCTTTTCAACTCTAAACTTTCTGTGATTCTAGACGGGTTTCCTATATTCTCTAACAAGCAAGTATGCATTCCCTAGGATGTAAGTGGGATATTTCAAGAGGTTGTTTAAACCTTTTGGTGACTGAACATACTGTGCAGTAAGCACTTGTGTCCAGCTACAGTGTGGACTGATCTAACGGAGGGCGTGGCCAAGACTGAGACCAAGACAAGAGCAAAGTCTGATCAAATGCAGGCCAGTGACAGAAGCTGTAAAGAATGGAAAGTATCAAAAATGAGTAAAAATGTTTCAACAGGGCCCCATAAAAGAAGAGTTAAAAAAAAAAAAAAAAGACTAAAGAGAGAGAAATCTCCCATGTCTCAGTCTCTCACAGCTTTTTAAATTCCGTATTTAGGTGCCCAAAACACCTTTCATGGTCTTCCCAAGCAAACAGAGCAAAATTAAGGGCATAAAGAACTACTTTCAAGGCACATATGCCCACTGCCATCAAATCCATTCCGGCCCGTAGTAACTCTATAGGACAAAGGAGAATTGCCCCCATTGGGTTCCCAACACTGTAAATCTTTACAGAAGTAGACTGCCACATCTTTCTTCTGCCGAGCAGCCGGTGGGCTCAAACTGCCAACCTTTTGGTTATCAGCTGAGCGCGTTAAGCACTGAGCCACCAGGGCTCCTCCAAGGCACCTACAATCCAAGGTAAAATGAAAAAACCACTGTGGTTTTTCCCGAAGTATTTAGTGTATCTTCAGGTATGATGGAGTCTGGGCATTCAGCTCTTGGTACCTTTGGACACTAACCATGATTCTGGGGACTCTCAGGCCTAAGATCATTTTCCTTATGTTATTTTCCACTTTTGGCTCAAGCCTCGGCGTTCCATGGCTTGGCTTGGAACATTGGAACCCCAAATGTTCTCAGACTAACTCTCCGTTCTCCCTGTTCAGGACTTTTCTATATGAAAAGGACGAAAAAACTGACCGACTGGATAGCAGTGGCATGTTTCACTGGTGCAAAGCAATCTCTTTGGACAAAGTGATTCTGGTAGGTGATCTTGCATGAAATCTAAAAGAAAATAAAGCATCTCTTAGGGAAAATGGTATCCTTGCCTCAGTCATAAGCACATGCCCTTTACCTTTTGTATGCACACTGTGAATTTTGAGAGAGAAACACATACCCCACCAACCATATGAACCAACCATAACAGATGTGGCTTTTGATAAGGACTACGTATGCGGCTAACATGCGGGAGTTTAAAACAAGTAGGTACCTTCAATTCCTTCTTCCGTCTTTTAACAGTTTAGCTGACTCAGTTATCCAGAATGGTGTTCTCCTGAAATTTCGCAGTCTTGCTAGTGAATTTAATTAATTTAAATGCACCAGGGAAACCTACTATTTACAAGAATTCTGCAGCCTTTCCTTTTTTAAAGTAAATAAGCATTACCCTAATTTATTGGCTTCAAAGTTTGGATTTTCTATAACATTTTTTTTTTTTCTTAAAGCTGGCTGTACTTGTATTTAACACACTGCACTTGTATTTAACACATTAATCAAGAATATGTCATTTAGACACTCACCCACATTCAAACTGGGTGAATCTTTATAGATATTTCAGTCCTGTCCCTGTCTCTGTTTTCTTAAGGAGACAAACTCAGTCCGCTGAAATGCATGCAACTAAAATGAAAAAAGCTTTGTGTCCTAATCCAGGGTCTAACACCTGCTTTCTGGATCCCCATCTATTCTCATTTTCCAGAGATGAAAACTCAGGTATAAATCTCAGTGGTTTACCTTGCAGGTAGTAGCTACTAAATTTAACTAATAAAGGCAATTAGTCATATGCCGCATGTACCCTATATAGTTTTTATCTATGATTAATTGGTATTTTTTCTTGCTTTCCAAAAGTAGTTTAGTTCACTTTTTCTGTTACACACACACACACACACCCTGACAACCTCCTTGTGGCTCAGTGCCAGTGTCCTGACAGACTATGTTGCAATTTTTGTAAAACCACGATCAACCATTTGATCAGGAGGATGAAATTGTCAGAGCTGTCATATCAACAAAAAGATAGGGTTGCTGAAACTCACCATTTTAGCAGTTAAGTCTTATTCTGAACTAAGCAAAATAAACATCCGTTGAGCAGGAAGCCAAAGATGTTTTCAGTGAGAGGCAAATCTTTGGAACCCTTGGGAAACTGGTTGCAGATTGAGGCACCCAGGAGACCAAGGAATGGAAATAATAGATGTTTTATCAGACCATATTTATATTTTCTTTTTATTTATTAAGCATGCAGTTAGGTATTTTCCTTATGATCCTTAATGTGGAATATAGTTCAGAAGAACAACTGAATCTTTTGATAAGTTTAGAAGGCCTCCTAGTCTTAGAAATCATAAGGATTTTCAGACTTGCTACCCTAGGGGAGAAATGGCCAGATTGCACCATCCAGGGAGCCTTTGTACTTAGTTTAGTTTACAGAAGGATCAAATGGTAGGTTTAAGTTACTTTGAATAAATAGTGCCTCTTCCCTTTGCCCCCAAAGCCACCATCTTTCTCAATTGGGAAATAGTTTCGTACCTCAGCTCCTTAGAGAAATTGCCTCTTTAGCTGTGCCCATTAATGCTCTATGCCATATATCTTGTTTCTAGTTGTTTAGTTCTCCTCAGAAGAGCAATTGTCGGACTTCAGGCATGTTACATTAAATACTGTCAGAGGCTTCATTATTCAAGTTAAAACTAACCGAATTAGCTAGAGACAATTATCTAATAGATTTGGTTAAGACTCAGATCACTCTCTAGGAAAATTCTCTAGACAAGTATCTTTATTTCCCCTAATAGAAAGAAACCCCTTGGGAAAAAAAAAAAAAGTATTTCCCAGTATATGCTAATTTGACAAACTGTAATTGTTTAGATGTCAGATATTACTTATTTTTTTTTTTTATCCTGATAGATGTCATTAACCCCATTTCTTAGAAGCTTGTCTTTTATGCCAGCAAGGGATGGACATGAGCAAGCATGAAAGATCCATTTGAAATCAGAATCCTCATGTGCTCGGCAATCTAGGACACACTCCTACGTGAAGGGCTCTTCAGTACATGTCCCCTGTTCCCTACCAGTTCTCAAGTGTCATATTTTGAAAGTCTAGGAGCTTTGATAAGATTCCAAATTGATTAATAGTTATTAAACAACTGTTAATGAGCCAAGCGCTCCATTTTCCGTGTATTATTTCATTTCCACACCAAGATGAACTTGTATTATATTTTTTAACCTTTGTAAACATAAATAAATTAAGAGTCAGAGAGGTTACATGATTTGTGCAAAATCATTTAGCTAACAGTTGATAGATAGAACCAGAAGAGGAAATCAAGCCTTCTGGTTTGAAGTGCATTGCTTGTCCTATTATACCCCAGAGCCTTAAGAGGAGACACTGGCCCATTACCTAAAAATAAACCCAAGATAGGCTTTAAATAAGCTTTCTATAGGAATGTCATTTTTTTCATGTCCATTTATTGTTTTTATGAGGACCCATGAATGTGGGGAAAACCTAATCTAAATCTAGGTCATATATATTATTTGTTTTCAACTTAGACATGTAGGCGAGATGTTAACAATTGGCAATACTGGTAATAGTATGAGACAGAATCAAATGTTAGGGATCAAATAAAATTTTTCTTACTTTCAATTTCTTTTAGACACTGCATGATGAGTGTCCGTGGCTCTGGAAGGAAGCTATTGAATCGGTTCAGTGTATTGGGTTCAACCACATGACATTGCCAATATTCAGCTATTTTTGATGCACAAAAATGGCAATTTCATATAATCCAGACTAATGTATGAAATCTACTAACGTGTAGCCCAACTTGATGTCTAGTGCTCACTAGAAGACTTAAGTTTAGTAATGGAATGTGTAATGTCTAAAACTTTCACTGAACCTTACTCTTGTACATATAAGACTAAAAGCATATAATGAAAAGAAGAGGTATTTCCACCATTTGGTTCAATGATTTTACACCCTGAGTAATGATGCTGATTTGAGATTTTATTGAAGCAATCCAAGCTAATAGCTATCTAAAAAAAAAAAAAGTGAAATAATCACAAACTCCACAGAAAGGTATAATCATCCCACTTATGTGTAAGTTTTATTTTTGTAAGCAATTTGCAAAATTATATTAACCTTATGAAGGTACTGCTGTGGATGTACCTAAAAGAGCTGGGATGAGGGGGGAGGGAACGCTTTTTGAGGGACTGTTTCATTTTGTTTCTTAAAAAGTACCTGACTCTGAATTGCTTATGCTTAGAAACGATCTGACAAGAGAAAACATGATTTTCGAAACCACGTTGTAGCATGTGTCTTTGGAGATGCCCACTCAGCTCTGATGGGGCTTCGGAATTTTGTAATGCCCTTGAGAGCTAGCAACTATGCCCCGAAGGAGCTGAAGGACATTGTGTTCATTGGGTCCCTGGATTACCTACAGAGAGAATGGCGATTTCTCCGGAATTTTCCCCAGATATATATTTTGCCTGTAAGTGTTCCATAAGGGATAGTGAATATTTATAATGATAACAAATAACAGTAGTAGTAGTAATAATTATAATAATAGCTTGCAATTATATAGTGCTTATTGCATAGCAGAAACTATTCCCAACATTTTGAATATATTAACTCATTTTTTTATTGTGCTTTAGATGAAGGTTTACAGAACAAATTAGTTTCTCATTAAACAATTAATACACATATTGTTTTGTGACATTGATTGCCAACCCCACAACGTCTCAACACTCTCCTGTTCTCCACCTTGGGTTCCCCATTTCCATTCGTCTTGCTTTCCTGTGCCCTCCTGCCTTCTTGTCCTTGCCCCTGGGCTAGTGTGCCCGGTGCATACCAGAGTATACTGGGTTGAACTATGTGTATTATTGTTTTATGGGCCTGTCTAATCTTTGGCTGAAGGGCGAACCTCAGGAATGACTTCAGTAATGAGTTACAACGGTGCCCGGGGGCCATACTCTTGGGGTTTTTCCAGTCCCCGTCAGACCAGTAAGTCTGGTCTTTTTTTGTGAGTTAAAATTGTGTTCTGCATTTTTCTCCAGCTCTGTCTGGGACCCTGTACTGTGATCCCTGTCAGAGCAGTCAGACGTAGTAGTGAGGCACTATCTAGTTGTGCTGGACTCAGCCTGGTGAAGGCTGTGTTAGTTGTGGTCCATTAGTCCTTTGGCCTAATCTTTGCCTTGTGTCTTTGTTTTTATTCTTTGGGTCCTGTGGAGTATCTTAGATGACTGCTGACTAGCTTTTAAGACCCCAGACACTACTCACCAAAGTAGGGTGTAGAACATTTTCTTTATAAACTGTGTTATGCCAATTGAGCTAGGTGACCCCCCAGACCATGGTCCCCAGCCCTCAGCCCAGTAGTTTGGTCCCTCAGGGAGTTTGGATGTTTTCAGCCTGTCTCCATTGACAGTGATGTTGACTGTTGGCTTTGTGTAGATACCCTTTATTATGTTGAATTTCCCTTCTATACCTATCTTATTGAGAGTTTTTATCAGGAATGGGTGTTAGACTTCATCAAATGCCTTTTATGCATCGATTGAGATGATCATGTGATTCTTTTATTTATTTATGTGTTGGATTACGTTGATTGATTTTCTTATGTTGAATCATCCTTGCATAGCTGGTGTGAATCCCACTTGGTCACGGTGTATTATTATTACTATTTTTACTGATGTAGAATTTTATTGAGAAATTTTGCATCTGTATTCATGAGAGTACTGGTGTGTAATTTTCTTTTTTTTGTGGTGTCTTTGCCTGGTTTTGGTATCAGGGTTATGCTGGCTTCATAGAATGAATTTGGACGCATCCCTTTCTTTTTTAAATTCTGAAATAGTTTGAGTAGTACTGGTGTGAGCTCTTCCCTGAATGTTTGGTAAAATTCTCCAGTGAAGCTGTCTGGGCCAGGGCTCTTTTTGTTGTTGTTGGAAAATTTTTATTACTTTTTCAACTCCTTCGCGTGTTATGGGTCTGTTCAGATTTTTGACCTCAGTTTTGTGTTAGTTTAGGTAGGTAGTGTGCTTCTAGAAATTTGTCCATTTCCTTTAGGGTTTCAAAATTGTTGGAGTATGGTTTTTCATAGTATTCTGTTATGATCCTTTGTATTTCAGTTAGGCCTGTTGTAATGTTCCTCTTTTCATTTCTCATTTGGGCTATTTGCTTCCTCTCCTGTTTTTCTTTGTCAATTTGGCCAATGGTTTGTCGATTTTGTTGATTCTTTCAAAGAACCAACTTTTTGGTTTTGTTGGTTCTTTCTGTTGTCTTCCTATTCTCTATTTAATTTTTTCTGCTCTGATCTTTATTATTTCCTTTCTTCTGGTGGCTGGGGGCTTCTTTTGCTGTTCTCTTTCTATTTGTTTGAGTTGTGTAGCTAATGTTTTTATTTTGCCGCTTTCTTCCTTTTTGATGTGTGTGTCTATTGCTGTAAATTGACCTCTGAGAACTGCCTTTGCTGTACCCCAAAGGTTTTGGTATGATGTGTTTTCATTCTTATTTGATTCTAAGAATTTTTTTATTCCATCCTTGATTTCTTTTGTTACCCAGTGGTTTTTAAGCAAGGTGTTATTCAGTTTCCATGTATTTGATTTTTTTCCCTTGCTTTTCCTGTTATTTATTTTTACTTTTATGTGCTGTGATAAGAGAAGATGCTTTGTATTATCTCAGTATTTTGGATTTTTTTCAGGGTTGCTTTGTGGCCTAAGGTGTGGTCTGTTCTGGAGAATGTTCCATGTGCTTTGAAAAAGAATGTGTACTTTGCGGCTGTTGGGTGGAGTGTTCTGTATATGTCTATGAGGTCAAGTTGGTTGATTGTGGCCTTTAGATCTTCTGTATCTTTGTTGAGTTTCTTTCTAGATGTTCTGCCCTTAACCAAGAAGTGTGTTGAAGTCTCCTACTATTATTGTGGAAGTGTCACTTTTTCTTTTCAGTGCTGTTGGAGTTTGTTTTATGTATTTTAGAGCCCTGTCATTGGGTGTGTAGCTATTTATTATGGTAATGTCCTCCTGGTGGATTGTCCCTTTAATCATTGTGTAATGTCCTTCTTTGTCTTTTATGGTGTGGTTTTGCTTTAAAGTCTGTTTTATCTGAGATTAGTATTGTTCTTTTTTGGTTGCTGTTTGCTTGAATTTTTTTTTTTTATGTCTTTGATTTTTAATGTATTTATGCCTTTGTTTCTGAGGTGTGTCTCTTGTAGACAGCGTATTGATGAGTGCTATTTATTTATCCATTCTGTCACTTTGTTTTTATGGGTGCATTTTTAAGCCTTGTACATTCAGTATAATTTTTGATAGGTGTGAATTTATTGCTGTCATTGGAATATTTTTTTTTTTTTTTTTGTGGTGCTGACATTTTCTTTGTTCCTCTTACTCTCCTGTGCTGAATTCCTTTAGTGGGTTTTTTTTTGTTTTTTTTTTCATTTCTGTAAATTTTGTGTTTACTGAGAGTTTGTTTTTCTTTATTTTGACGAGTAAGTCTGTTAACTTTCTTTGTGGTAACCTGGAAATTTACCCCTATCTTCCTAAGTTTAAACCAGTCTTTTATTACTTAATATTGCCTTGACTTCCTCTTTATTTGAAAGTTCTATACCTACACCATTTATTCCCTCTTTTATTGTTCTGACGTTGTTGTTATTTACAGATTGACCTCTCTGGTTCTCTGTTGTAAATCTTTTAGTTTGTTTTATCCTTGAGAGTTCATTACCTGGGTTGGTGTCTGGCTGATGTTGTCCTTGTGTCCTAGATTCTGGTTGTTGTCTGATGTCGTTTGTTCTCTAATCAACGGACTCCCTTTAATAACTCCTGGAAGTTTGGTCTGGTTTTACCCATACTTTCTGCTTATCAGGAAATGTCCTAATTTTGCCATGATAATTGAGCAGGAGTTTTGCAGGATATATTATTCTTGGTTAATAATTCTTTTCTTTCAAGATTTTATATATGTTATTCCATTGCCTTCTTGCCTGTATAGTTTCTGGGAAGTAATCAGAGTTTAGTCTTATTGTTTCCCCTTTGTATGTGACTTTTCATTTTTCTGGAGCTGCTCTCAGGATTTTTTCTTTGTCTTTGGTTTTGGCAAGCATACTATGGTATATTTTAGTGACTTTCTTTTGGGGCCTATCTTATATGAGATTCACTGAGCTTCTTAAATGGTCAGGTTTTCATCTTTCATAATATTAGGGAAGTTTTCTGTCAGCAAATCTTCGATGACCCTCTCTGTGTTTTCCTTTTTCTCCCCCTGTTCTGGAACTCCAGTCACGTGCAGATTTTTGTTCTTGATTGTATTCCACATCGTTCTCAGGTTTTCTTCATTCTTTTCTCTGATTTTTCCTCAAAGTGGTATCCAAGAATTTGTCTTCAATTTTACTGATCCTGTCTTCCATTTTTTCAAATTTGGTCCTAAAACCTATTGCACTGTTCATTTCTGAGATCTTACTGTTTATCTATTGGATTTCTAATTGCCTTTTTGGTATGGTTTCTAGTTGTTTATTTATTTTGACATTTTGTTCCTATATTATTTTCCTGAATTCTTCCATTGCTTCATCTGTGTTTTCCCTGTACTTTTTCTTTATTTTTGTCTGCATTTTCCTTTTCCTAATATCTTGGAGAATCTTGAATATTAGACTTTTGAATTCCCTATCAGGTGTTTCCAGTACCTTTTCTTCTACCAGAAGGTCATCTAATGTTTTATTTTGGTCACTTTCTGGAGTCATCCTGTCCCTTTTTTTTTTAAATATTTTTTTATCTGCTGTCTCTGGAACATTCAGGAATTATTTTCTTTGTTTATTGATTGAAGATTTGTTTGTTCCTGCTTTTTGTTTTGTTTTGTTTTATTTGGTTTTGTCTGAGCATCTCGGCTGGGCATGTTTTGTTGCTTGCTTATCTGTGGGCATGATACTCCTCACCACCTTGTCTAGGTGGTCAGGGCCAGTTGGTCTGCTACGGTGCAGCAGGGTATGTTCAGCGGGGTGGAAGGGGCAGGGGTGGGTTGTTTGTGGCATGAACTGGGGCTGCTGGGGTAGGGCTGGGGGGTGGTGCTGAACAGGATCTGTGGGTCTGGAGATCCATACTGGTGCTGCTTGGGGGAGCAACACTCGGTACACAGTGCAGATAGGCAGGAGGGACAGGAGAGGATGTGATGTGAAGAGAGAAGAGGTGCTCTGTCTCCTGTTGGGAGCTCCATGAAGTTGTCTTCCCTTATTCCTTGATGCTTATAGTCCAAGATGGTAAATCTGTGCTGTGTTAGCTGGTAGAGACCTCTACTCCATAGCTCTCCTCATTCTCTGTTCTCTGTCAGTTTCTTATTCCAGTAAATGCTTGATCAAGTTCTTTATCCCTTCATTTGATGCTTAGGGTTCCAGGATTGATGTTTGTATCTGTTTTACCTAATTGTTTTTGGTCTTTGCTGCAAAGGGATGGCACAGTGCTTCTGTCTATAGCACCATGTTAGCTCTGCACCTTAAATATATTAACTCATTTAACCCTCAAAATAATCTTATTGGTCATTACATTAAATATGTTAAAATTTAAGGATGGAGAGAGTAAAGTAACTTGCCTGAGATCACACAACTGTTATGTGATGGAGCTAGATTTAAATCCAGACATTGTAGCTCCTGAGTCTATGTTCGGAACTCCATATGTTATGGCATTTATACAAATAACAGTTTCTCTGCAGCATTTTCTGACTTCATGGCTAACCTTAATTTAGGTCACTCTTTATGGTCTTTGGAAACCCTGGTGGCGTAAAGGCTAAGTGCTATGGCTGCTAACCAAAAGGTCAGCAGTTCGAATCTGCCAGGCGCTCCTTGGAAACTCCATGGGGCAGTTCTACTCTGTCCTATAGGGTCACTATGAGTCGGAGTCGACTCGACGGCAGTGGGTTTTTATGGTCTTTCAGAATCCCTGGTGGCACAGTTGTTAAAAGCACTCTGCTCTGTGAGAGAAAGTTGTGACAGTCTGCTTCTGTAAAGATTTACAGCCTTGGAAGCCCTATGGGGCAGCTTTACTCTGTCCTATAGGGTCGCTATGAGTTGGAATAAACTCAACAGCAGTGGGTTTGGTTCGATGTGCTCTTGTTAATGTTTTTCTGATGGAGCACATAATGTTCCCCGATAGATGTATAAAGTGGAAGAATTAGATTTACACTTTTGAGAAATGTATTAATTATGCATATGTGGTATTATAGTAATCATATTTGTAGTAAACCTTCACAAGCCTCTATCCCACCCTATACTACCATTTCCCTGGATGAAAAGTCCATTGTATGCATCATGAAATGCATCAAAGCATTTGATTTTTTTGTATTTATTTATGCTACCATAAAGTTCCCTGTCCCCACTCTCTTGCTTCAGTTCAGAGCAAGGAGAAAAAGAAAATGACCAGAAGTCTCCAGATCCAGTTAGTATTGGGAATTACCAATAATAGGATCTAAGTTTTTGTTTTTTTTTTTTTAAGGTTCCTGAAGGCAGGGCTACATCTATCACTATTTGTCTCTCAAAGGAAAGAAGCAACTGCCCCTGAACTAGTTAATCCAGATAGTGCAAGTGGTGTCAGCCACTAGCAAAAGTGTGAGGATTAATAATTTGCCTTTAGATTCATACCCTCTGCTTTCCCTGAACATTTTTTTTCACCACTGTTGCCCTTCCTCTGTTTCTCTTCTCCCATTCAGTCCTCTAAATGGACATAGGCTCCTCTCCACCCACCCTCCTTTGACTCATACAGACTTACTGAGGAAAGAGTCTGTGAAACTTATTCAGATTAAGATATTAATGATTGATAATGCTAACTGTGTCAGATATCAGGAAACTAAGCTTTACAATCAAGTCAGTAGAAGCTGAAGAGGTTTTGGGCAGAAATCACATCACCCACAGAGTCACCCCCATGAGCCATGACATAAAATCCTCCCATCTGATAAGTGCTATCCCTCCTCTATCCCATTTTCTTTCATTAGGGATCTGCACTCTTTTCTGGAGACCTCCATGCGGCCAATATAGAGGAATGTTCCATGTGCGCTGTCTTGTCCCCACCATACAAGCCTTCAAGCAGCCAGACTCTGGTGGACACAGAGGCCATCATGACCACCCTCAACGTTGGGTCCCTGCGGATTAGCTGCTCTGCCCAGACACCCTCAGTGACAGGTGAGAACAACATCCCTGACAGGACAAAACTGGGAAGAATGGGATAAAGAAGAGGAATTAACTTCTCTCTGAAGCACCTTAATTCTGGGGAGAAGGAAAGGTTAAGCCACATGTATTCTAAGATCTTTTCCAACTACTGTAATGGCAGTAGCCTACCAAGAAAAAAAAAAAATCACTGTTGAGTTGATCCTGACTCATAGCAACCCTATAGGACAGAGTAGAATTGCCCCATAGGGCTTCCAAGGAGCAGCTGGTGGATTTGAACTGCCACCTTTTGGTTAGCAGCCATAGCTTTTAATCTCTGTGCCAAGTCCCTGGAATTCTAAGTCAAATGAAAAATGATATCCATCCTTTAAATGGAATAGACATATACTGCTTTCCCATTTTAAGGAAAATCACAGTATTGTAGGTACTATTGTTATCGTTGCTATTCATGAAATGGTGAACATAGCAAGTGGTATTACCCTTAATAATCAATAAGTGATGTTATTATTAATCCATTCTCATTGGATCTTAAACATGGTCAAGTTACTATTCTTAGTTTCATGGTTGAGAAAATGAAGTACAATTTTTTGGTCTTCAAAGCATTTTCAGTACAGTCGTGCATTGTTTAACATCCCCAATATGTTCTGTGAAATAGGACTTTATGTGATTTGGACATTGTGTGAACACCTGGGTCTGTGGGGCATGGGGCTCCCAGGGTGCATGGGAGGGGGGTTGCCATGTGGCAAGCAGCCTGTGCAGCTCCTGCTGTGGACACCTCAGGTGAGCGCTCGGTGTGGCCTCAACCAGCACACGGCCTGGCAGCCCCTCGAAGGTCACTTTGGGGAGGCTTGAGGAGGGGAGGCAGGGACAGCAGAGGAGAGGTCTCAGGGACCCTGCCCAGCCAAGTCCCCAACTTAGCTGGGCTCATGATGCCTGCTGACCTTGGGTGCTCAGGAGCAGGATTGGGCATCCACTCCTTCCAGCAGCAGGGGCTCCTGTTCCCACAGGTGGGGGTGGCAGGGTTGGCTTCCTGCCGAGTAGGGCTGTGGGCATCCCCCAGAAGGGCACGCCAGACCGTGGACATATATATGGTCGGATGTTGCCCGAACGGGTGTTACGCAACACGTAACTTTATACAAAATTTGAGGAGATTATCACTAAGGCCCCCTCCAATTTCTATCGGATAAAAGTGTCATATTTCGGGTTCAGATTGGAAAGAGCTGGTGAGAAAGAAGCAAGAATCTCTTCAGGATAGAGATCATATTTTACTTTATTTTTTTTTAGTTTGTATTTCTCTTAGTGCCTAGTACAATTAGTATCACTTAACCAAAAACCAAACCAAACCTGTTGTGGCTGATAGATTTGGTTAGCAGACGAGTTCTTAACCTCTGCACCACCAGGGCTCTATGTGTGCTTATAATTCTCAATAATTGGGCAGAGAAGAAGCAGTCAAACAATCAGTGAGAACACCAGTATCATCAATATACAAATTAAAATGCCCACACAATATGAGCCTGGAATAAACTGGGCAACATCACAAGCCATGGCTTGGGTAAGTTGCCTATTATTGTTTTTTAAATCTTACCTCTTATAAGGGCTAAGAGATATAAACCTAAATTCCAATTTCCTATGTATCTAGTAATCTTCCAGCTTTCATTTATTTATTCATTTAACAAAAATATATTAATTTTGTATGATGTGTCAGATACTCAGTTATAGGCCAGAAGGTGGCCCTTAAAGCAGGAACTGACTAGTTTGATAGAAGGATATAGAAAAGAGATGAAAAAGGAATTGGTGAGAAGGAAGAGAAAACAAAGGAATACCAAAGTATTTGAATCGTAATGAAAGAAGAGTAGGTGCTTTCCCAAAGATAAAAAGGAAAGCTTAGAAAAAAATGTATTGTATTGGCCTCGTACCATTCCTTATATGGATGCCATCATATCCATTTATATGACAGGAAAATACAGGTCCAGAAAGACTCTAGTGACCCATTGAATAAAGGTTGTCAGGTCTGCTTATCTGATGCCATACCATCAGTAAAGTGACATCTTGAGCACATTTTTTAACATATAATTTTATTTATTTTGTTGTTATTGAGAATATGCATAACAAAACATACACAAATTCAACTTTCTACATGTAGCATTTAGTGACATTGATCACATTATTCAAATTGTATAACCATTCTTATTCTCGTTTTCTGAGTTGTTCCTCATCCATTAACATAAATTCACTGCCCCTAAGGTTCCTATTTAATCTTTCGAGTTGCTCTTGTCAATTTGATCCCATACAGATAATTCTAAAAAGAGCATAACACTCAAGGCAGACAATTTTTACTAGTTAAGCTAAACCATTGTTTGGTTTTAAGAAGACTTCAGGCGATATTTTTGGTCTAAGGTTTAATGATTATCTCAGGTCAATGGTTTCAGGGATTTATCCAACCTTCATAGCTCCACGAAGTCTGAAGTTCATGATAATTTGAAATTCTGGTCTGCATTTTCCCCGTTTTCATCAGGATTCTTCTGTCGAATCTTTGAGCAAGATGTTCCGTAGTGGTAGCCAGGCACTCTCCAGTTCTTCTGGCCTCCTGGCAAAGGAGGCAGTTGTTCATGGAGGCAATTAGCCACACCTTCCATGTCCTCCTCATATTCCTGACTTTCCTTCTTCCTTTGTTGCTCCAGGTGAATAGAGACCAACTGTTGTGCCTTGGATGGCCACGTGTAAGCTTTCAAGACCCTAGGCACTATCCATTGAACTAGGAGGTAGAACAGAAGCACTAAACATGTTATTAGACCAATTAACGGGGGCGTCCCATGAAACCTCCAAACTAAGAAACCAAATTTCGTGAGTTTTTTTGTTGTACGTAAGCAGCCTCAGCAGCTACTCTTTTTTTCTTTTTTTTTTTTTTGACTGTTGTAAATATATCTATCACAGAGCTTTTGCCAATTCAACTTTTTATAGGTACACAGCTTACTGACAGCAATTACAACAATTGGTTATGCACCCTACCCCTTAATCAACATGTTATTTCCATCACTGTTAACCACCCCCCCTTCCTCCCTCCCTTAATGTTCACTAATAAACTTTGTTCTCTCTACATTTGCCTTTTCTTGTCTTTTTATATAAGTGAGGTCATACAATGTTTGTCCTTTTGTAATTGACTTATTTCACTCAGCATAATGTCGTCCAGCTCCATCCGTATCATAGCATGTATCAAGACTTCATTTTTCCTACTGGCCAAATAGTATTCCATTGTACGTTTGTACCACATTTTCTTTATCCATGCATCCACTGATGGGCATTTAGGTTGTTTCCACCTTTGGGCTATGGTGAACAGTGCTGCACTGAATATTGGTATACAAGTCTCTGATTGAGTCTCTGCTTTCAAATCTTTTGGGTAAAGACCTAATAGTGGAATTGCTGGGTCATATGGTAGTTCTATTTTTAGTTTTTTGAGGAACCACCACAGTATTTTCCACAAGGATTGTGTCATTTTGTATTAATACCAGCAATGGTTAAAGTTCCCAATTTTCCCACATCCTTGCCAACGTTTTTTATTTTCTGCTTTTTTTTTTTTTATTTATTTAAGCCATCCTAGCGGGAGTGAAATGGTACTTCATTGTGGTTTTGATTTGCATCTCTTTGATGGCTAATGATGCTGAGCATCTTTTCATGTGTTTGGTAGCCTTTAAATGTCCTCTTTGTTGAAATGTACATTCAAGTCCCTTGACCATTTTATGATTGGGTTATTTGTCTTTTTGTTGTCAAGTTATCAAAGTTTTATATTTATTTTGTTTGTTAGATTCTTGTCAGATATATGGTTTCCGAAGATATTCTCCCAGTTGGTAGTTTGTCTTTTCACTTTTTTGGTAAAGTCTTTTGATGAAAAAAAAGTTTTTGTTTTTTTTTTTAATTTTTATGAAGTCCCATTTTGCTGTTTGAACTTGTGTTGTTATATTAGATAATCCATTGCTGAAAGCTAGGCCTGATAGTGTTGCCCCTGCTTTTTCTTCTAAGAATTTTATGGTTTCAGTCTGCACATTTAAGTCCTTAATTCATTTTGTTTTTGTGTATGGTATGAGGCATGGGATAGCACAGGTCCATCACTCAGAAACTCCACCCATTACTCTAGCATTATAGGAATCTACTTGTAGGCTGTACATAGAAATTCTCAATCCTCAGAAGCCTGTTTGGTTCTTTCTATTTCATATTAATGTTCCTCTTGCACCTTACCTAAATTGTGGAAATTGGAATACCTACTTCGAAGAATTGAGATTATGAATAAAGTATAGTGAAACTTTGCCAGGAGGTAGGCAATAACATCATCAATACTGAGCACCAACATGAGACTAACTGATGGGCATTTTTCTTTCTCTTCCCCTAGAACAATGGTTCAACCAGAGCCAATTTTGACCCCAGGGATCATTTGACAATATCTGGAGATATTTTTAGTTGTCACAGTTGGGGAAATGCTATTGGTATCTAGTGGGTAGAGGCCAAGAATGCTGCTTAACATCATATAATGCACAGGACAGCCCATACAACAAAGAATTATCCAGTCTAAAATGTCAATAATAATGAGATTGAGAAACCTTGCCGTGGCACACCTTGTGAGCCTTCTGCAGCATCAGTGGGCTTTTCCACATCTTCGCGGTCACAATGAACTTACATGTTAAGCCATTCTAGGACCACTATTTCACATGGTGTTTCCACAAGGGACTTTCAGGGTTGGGGGCAACAGCATGAGGAATCTTCAAGCAATCAGTGAGAACAGCAGGCCTCCTGGACATCTCCATGGAAAATTTTTAATTTTTCAATAATGTTCTAATTACTGCTCTGTCAAGTCACAAGGAGAGCAGGTTGGCAAACCTAGGTACTGAACTAAATAATCTGTGGCATAATCTAAACATATAACAGTAATTAAGCCTGACAACTTAATATGCTACTGAAATTTAAATGTACAGTAGTAATCTACAATTAAGCAATCTTTTGTAATAGCACCCTGCCAGCCTGGAAGATTTCAGGTATAGTGTTGTATACTATTAGGTAGCAAAAATATTGACAGTAGTAAAATATACCCAGGCTATGATGTGACATATATTCAAATTAACCATTGCTCCACAAGGGAAGATGGAGGTAAGGCAGGAATTCAGTCCTGTCCTTCAGCCAGTGCCAGAAGCAGATATTTAAGCAGTCGCTGCAGCCAGCATTGATGTGTATGTAGCCAATTAAAGCCTTTGCCTCTGAAACTCACTATATCCTAAGCCCCTTATTAGCAGGGAATTGGAAGCAGAAAGTGGGGTTCAGAGCAGGATTTTCCCTTTGAGGGGTTTCCCCTTTAAAGGAGTCTGAGCTCAATGTTTTACTGAAAATGCCAGTCAAATTTTGGATATTTTAATAGGGCTGAAAAGTAAATATACTGAAAAATGCACAGGCTTTGAATCTGGTGCTGATAAGGGTGTAAAACCCTCTTTATCATTTATAAACCATATCATCTTGGACAAAATACGCAAACCCTCAGCTTCAGTTTCTTCATCTCAAAGGTGTCATAACTATACTTAATTCACAGATTTGAGGTGACAATTACATAATCCTTTTCTCCCTACTGTGTCTACTGCTCACAGCAGCCAGAGGGGTATTTTGCAAATATTTATCGGATAATGTCCATGCTCTACTTTAAACCCTATTATGTTTTAAACCCTATTATGGATCATGAGGATGGTGCAGAACCAGGCAGTGTTTCATTCTATTGTACGTAGGGTCACTATGTGTCAAAGCCAACTCGACAGCACCTAACAACAACAGCAGTGGTGTTGTACTTGCTATATCGTTGTGTGACGTGGAGTAAATTCCAACTCACAGTGACCCTATAGGACACGGTAGAACTGCCCCATAGGGTTTCCTAGGCTGTAATCTTTACAGGTGCAGATCACCAGGTCTTTTCTCCCGTGGAGCAGCTGGTGAATTCAAACTGCCAACCTTTCGGTCAGCAGCTGAGCACTTAACCATTGTGCTACCAGGACTTCTTCTATAATGGTGTTGTTGTTGTGTGCCATTGATTCCAACTCATAGAAACCCTATGGGACAGAGTAGAACTGCCCCATAGGGTTTCCAAGGAGCGCTGGTGGATTCAAACTACCAGCCTGAACTCTTAACCACTTTGTCACCAGGGCTCCTATAATGGTGACCCATGGTAATTATAGAAAATTATCTAGGGCCATGCAGGTCAGTAAGGAGTTTGAATTGTCTCTGACTTAATCAAGTTTATACCCATCTTTCCTGCCTAGGGGCCTTATCCCATTCTCCCTAACAGACAGCTTTTTTCCATCCCCCAGGACTCCCTTCCAAAGTCAGAGAAGCCTCTCTCTGAATTGCATCTAAAGTCGCCTCCCCCACTTTAATTACTAACCCCTAAGGTTTTGTTTGTTTTCATAGTATCCGAAATTATTTATCTTTCCAACATGTAGTATATAAGCTAGAATGGAATCTCCACTGTGGCAGGTACTAGTCACATCCTAGTATGGAGTAAATACTGTAAATATTTGTGGAAGGAGGAAGAGAGGGAGAAATGGAAAAAGGAAGGAGAGAAGGAAGGAAGGGCATTAAAGCAGATATCCCTGCATGGATCCAGGAGTAAAATAGAATCTCAATTCCCCCAATTCTTCCTTCATTATGGAAATCCCAGAAATGTTTTAGGATAAACAGTTTAAAGTATTCTGATTCCATCGTGAGTAAGATTTATTGGTGAATTAGAATATCTGGTTTCTAGCCTTTTATATACAACTGTATTTTAAATAGCTCTATGATATTGGCTGGCCCTTTGGGCTTCTGTTTCCTCATATAAAACTAAAGGGTTTTACTAAAGTCACTGTTGGTTGTAACTTTAAACCAAATGTGTTGGGCTCTTCATATGGAGCTTCAGTTTTTACCCTGTATTCACCTTGAAATATGACTCAGAAATTTTTGTAGATATCAGAAATATATATTCAGCTTTACTTTGCAATAACAAGAAGTAGCTATCTTACTGAATACTTCTTGGGGAGGTGGCAAACCAAAATCCAAACCCGTTGCCATCGAGTCAATTCCAACTCATAGCGACCCTACAGGACAGAGTAGAACTGCTCCTTAGAGTTTCCAAGGACTGCCTGGTGGATTTGAACTGCCAGCCTTTTGGATAGCAGCCGTAGCACTTAACCACTACGCCACCAGGGTTTCCTGGGGAGGTGGAGGAGGTGTTAAATATTGTAGCAGACAGCATTCCCTCTAAAAAAATCCCGGGTTGAGCTTTCTGTATCCTTTCCGCTATCTCAGCTGCAAATTCCCCATCTCCCTCCCTTGGCCCATGTCTCAGGCAGTCTACCCACATTGTTCACCTCCATTCATTCCGCCTTCCATCCTCCCCTTTAATTACCTAGCTCAGTGAACAGAGGGCCCTCAAAGATTTCACCCTCTTCAAAGGCAGCAAGGAATTTAAAATTACAAGTAGAATTTTAACTTTCACTTTTTTCCTGTTACATAACATTCTCAGAAAAGTTCAAGAAGTAACCAACACTTTTAAAGTTCACCTTCTTCATTGGTTTTTCTCAAGGAAAGCCCTTCTAGAGAGAGGCATTGAAACATGGAATAATTGTCGTGAACCAGTTGATTCCAATTCCTGACTACCCGCTCAGTGTCAGAGTAGAACTGCTCCACAAGGTTTTCAATGGCTGATTTTTTGAAAGTAGATCGCCTGGATCATTCGCACCACTGAGGGACTCTTTTAAAGCTTACCTTCTGAGGAAATCATTGCTTTTGTTTTTGTTTTTATGGGACCATAACCTTTCTATGGAAACCCTGGTGGCATAGTGGTTAAGTGCTATGGCTGCTAACCAAAAGGTCGGCAGTTTGAATCCACCAGTCGCTCCTTGGAAACTCTACGGGGCAGTTCTACTCTGTCCTATAGGGTCACTATGAGTCGGAACCGACTCGACGGCAACAGGGTTTTTGAAGCTTTCCATCTCTCTCTTCCCTTTTCTTTCTTTGCAGTTTTTGTTTACTGTGGGAACCAATACTGTGGTGTTAACCTTCACTTTGAAACTCTTCATGGCTGCCCACATTAGAAAACTATGTTGCAGGCCAGTTCTGTGTATCAGTTTCCTTTTGGAGTTAAGGCTCGTAGAGGTGAATGAAGTGGCTTACCTTCTGAGGCAGGAGGAAAATCTGCCTACAAACTGAGTACAGAGGGCAAAGCCCCCAAGGAACACCCCATCCTGGCCTTTAAGGAATTCCCAGCACATTACAAATAGGGTCAGACTAATTGGAGTGAAGGGAGTCAGTCTCATTGAGAAGCAAGATGCCATGAGCAGTGCTTCAGCCCAGAGAGGACGTCAGAGAGACAGGTGGCACCAGGAGCCAGAATCCAGTTGCAGTGTCTCCAAAAGCATTCATGGAGCAGCCCCACCTATTTATTTACAGCTTCCAAAAAGTTTTACAAATTGACGTGGCTTGAGGCACTGCCTGACTGAGCCATTACCGAGCACTACCACTCCATGGAGAATAATCATATTTTAGTTATGACGTCAATAAGCAACTCCTGGGAGAGCTTTGCCTTTTCTGAATGCATTTGAAGTGCCATTTAGAAGCTACACACACACATACACCACATGCTTCTCAAAAGGATATGCTGAGGAGGCCCAAATACTTTTTTTTTTTTTTCTAAATATGGAAAAGGATTTAGGAATGAGAGAAATGTTGTTAAGGTAAAGTCCCAAGCTACATGATGGGCTTTTACATCCTTGTTTAGTTTTGCGAGAGACTTTGTTTGCATTTCTCATCTCTCCTCTCCTTTGTTGTCTGTGTCTACAGAGTGTTTTCCACAGGACTCAACTGAAGCTCGTAAGACTTCAAAATACCGAAGAATCCCTATCCTAACCGAATTGAGTAAGTTGTGTTCTAAGGGAAAAATTGAAGGAAGAAATCTTTGTGACACAAGTTGATATCCCAGAGTTCTCTTTAGAATCCACAGTCAAAGGACTGAGGAACCAGAATGAGGCCCAGAGCATTAAGTGCTTGGCTGGATGTTCCATTGGGCTTTTACCCGGTTGGTGACATCATCTAGCAGAGTTTGGTAGATCCGTGTGTCAGGGTATTAGAATAACACGTACCCTCACCACTCGTTCGGTTACTAGGAGAGGGACACCAGCAACGGAGTCAGGCTTATTTAAAAGGTATCTCCCATGGAAAGAGACATGGACTTGCAGACAGTTAGAAAGTATCTATCCATACCAAGTTGTCTACCTCATCTTGGGTCCTTAGGTCAGGTACCTGCCTTTCCTGGGCAAGCATTAGGGTGAGATAAGTAAGTAAGGTACCCCTAGGTGTAAAATTTAAGGAGGTATTCCCTCTCAGGGTCCTAATATATTTGTGTCCAAGGTGTCTATCTTGCCTCATCCTAACCTCGGTGCTAATCTTCTAAAATGCAAATACCTCTTGGAGAAATAGTACAATAAAGTGTTGCTTCTCGCCAAAAATTTATAGAAAATAAACTTGCCTGAAGCTTTTCTAGATATAAGGGGCTCTAGGAGCAGAAAAAAAAAAAAAAATTTTTTTTTTAGGAGCAGAAAGCTGGGGCCCTGGTGATGCAGTGGTTAAGTGTCTGGCTGCTAACCAAAAGGCTGGCAGTTTGAATCCACCAGATGCTCCTCAAAAACCCTGTGGGGCAGCTCTACTCTGTCCTATAGGGTTGCTATGAGTTGGAATCGACTCTACAGCAACGGGTTTGGTTTTTCTTTTTTGTTTTTGGTTGGGAGCAGAAAGCAGGGTAGGGAAAGGTCAAGAAGGCTGTCTATATGCATTTTAAAGAGGTGTTGGCAGGGTACTAGGCGGCATACTGGGATTAGATATGACAGTAGTCGATGAGAAAAGGGGGGCAGACCAAAGAAAAGGAACATGTGCCTCTACACAGTTTAAACCAACTTAAAGATGATCTCTAAGCTGTTTCTGGGTGTGTGGTTTGACCAGACTCCATAGTACAGCCAAATGCTTAGTGGGGATTTTATGATTTAGAGTAGTCCCCTAGGTGGCGCAAACGGTTAAGCACTCAAGTACTAGCTGAAAGACTGGCCGTTTGATCCCACCCAGGGGCACCTTGGAAGACAGGCCTGGTGATCTGATTTTGAAAGGTCACAGCCTTGGAAACTCTATGGAGCAGTTCTACTCTACACACATGGGATCACCATGAGTTGGAATCGACTAGACAGCAACCAGCAACAGCAACAACAAAACCAAGTGGGACTTACACCAAACTAGATGAACAAAACTTTTAGTCCTAGAAATGAAGCAGGGGAGGGATCACTGGTTGATGCCCCTTTGTGATCTGGGAGTTGCAGTGTAGACACGGGAAGACAGCTTGGCTACCCTGGATCCTGGAGCAGAGAGTCTTCGCATTCAGTGTTGGAGGTGTCAGATCCCAGGATTCTGGCCAGTAGGACATCGTATGTATAACCACGTTGAAGCTGTCAGCTGTAATTTTTTATTCTGTTTCATTTTTTATCTCCATTTGAAGCATCTCCTAAGGTGTATATACACTAAGCATGTAAATTAGAAGAAGACTGTAAGTTAGAGTGGCTGGAAGGAGATCAGCCAGCTTCACTCTTAAGGGAATTATAGGCTTTGTTCAACCTTCTAAACAAGGAGGCTCTTGTCAGATTAGCCTAACAAGTCTTCCTCCCTCTTGCTCAGTTTCTTCTCTGGCTGGCTAGGAAGGGTCACGTTGACATGGGAGCTGCAAGCCTGACTGCAGCACTTTGGAACAGAAAGTGTGGTGACCTGCAGGAAAGTGACTAGGAAAGCTGAGGACACTGGTTTGAGATAACACAGCAAGATTTGGACATTGGTTCCTGAGATGTATGTATGTTTGTGCGCATGTTTGTGTGTGTGTATTGACGGGTGGCAGTGCAAGGAGAGAAAAGTAATTACATAGGGGATATGGGTTGATACTAGTCATATCTTGCTCATGTTTTATAAACATATTTCTACGGTAGGAAGAAAATGATTCACTAATACCACTGGTATGCCATTTCCCCCAAATTTACTAAGGAATGACTTAAGGAATTAGGGAATAAGCCAATCTTAGTAAGCAATGTGTTCTGAGTTGTGTGTCCAGTTGATTTGTTTTGATCTTTAATAGGACTGTCAAAAATTAACAAGTGCCTGAAATTTCATCCCACTTGCAAACTAGCAAGTTATCCTGCCGCAGTCTCTTAGATGCTGGCAGAAAACACAAGGACCACCGGGTCATAGATAAAGGATAGTTTATTACTCACAACAATAACAGTAGCCAGAGTATCATCATTTTTTTGCTGGTTTCCTGAGCCCAATTCCCACAGGGTGATACGAAGAAAGCCAAGTGACACCAGCACTCATAATGGGTTGCTTTATAGAAAAAGAACCCCTCAGCTTAGGAAACCAGGGCTTTTTATGTTGTTGTTGTTAGATGCCATCAAGTCAGTTCCAACTCATAGTGACCCTATGTACAATAGAAAGAACCACTGCCTTGTCTTGTGCCATCCTCACAATAGTAGGTATTTTTGAGCCCATTATTGCAGCCACTGTTTCAATCCATCTCATTGAGGGTCTTCCTCTTTTTTTGCTGACCCTCAACTTTACCAAGCTTGATGTCCTTCTCCAGGGGCTGCTCCCTCCTGATAACATGTCCAAAGTACATGAGATGAAGTCTTACCATCCTCGCTGCTAAGGAGCATTCTGGCTGTACGTCCTCCAAGACAGAATTGTTCATTCTCTGGCGCTCCATGGTATATTCGGGATTCTTTGCCAACACCATAATTCAAATGCATCAATTCTTCTTCCATCTTCCTTATTCATTGTCCAGTTTTCACATGCATATGAGGTGATTGAAAACACCATGGCTCGGGCCAGGGACACCTTAGTCCTCAAAGTAACATCTTTGCTTTTTAACGCTTTAAAGAGATCTTTTGTGGATCTTTTATTATGGGCAGTAAGCATGCCTGTCTTTTGCTCTGGTAGGAGTTGTTATCTCTACCTTCCAGAGCTGTTTTCTACACAAACATCTTTGAAGTGATAGTATAGGAACAAAGGCAGTCAGTGCCCTGCTCACACTCCCAGCAAAGACTGGTTGTGTTGGTTTCAGAGGCTGCCCACAGAGGTCTGAGTTACAGCCTCAGCAAGTATAGATATGCTAGTAGATAATTTAGACACTGCAGCCCTGGCTTCTAAGCCCTTGCTACACAAAATGTGCTCTATGAAACAGCAGCATCCGAGAGCTTGTTGGAAACATAGACTCTCAGGCCCCACTTTAGATCTAACCCATTGCCATCGAGTCAATTCCGATTCGTAGTGACCCTGTAGGACAGAATAGAACTGCCGCCATCGGATTTCCAAGGAGCACATGGTGGATTTGAACTGCCAACCTTTTGGTTAGCAGCTGTAGCTCATTTTCATTTCTACTACGTCACCAGGGTTTCCACTTTAGACCTGGTGAGTAAGGATCTGCTTTGCAATAGGTGAGCCTATTTTGATAGGCACTGATCTAACTTATACTGGGCCTAGATAGCTCTAGGAACCCAAGAAAATACCAAGCCAAGTTGTTGTTAGGTGTCATAGAATCGATTTTGACTCATAGAGACCCCATGTAACAGAGAAGAACTGCCCCATTGGGTTTTCTAGACTGTAATATTTATGGGGGCAGATCTCCAGGTCTTTCACCCACAGAGCTGCTGGGTGGGATTGAACTGCCAATCTTTCAGTTTGTAGCTGAGTGCTATGAAAAAAGGCTATAATGGGGGTGACTGTATGCCCATACTTGTGCCTATTTTAACAGTGTAATTATTTAGTGTTTATAACTTGAGATTTTATATACAAAATATAACAAGTGTTATAAATATCTTCAAGTACTACTACTTCAATCACCCGATTAAGACTATATCTTAAAGCTTATGTGGATAAAAAATGTTTAGGACTTCAAGATCAGACTTTGGGAAATTGAGCGTAACCACTTTTCGTGAGCTTCTCCTATGCAATATATGCAAGGTTTATAAATAATATGCTCGAATACGGTAGCATGAAAACCTGCCATGATGATCTCATCACTTTGGTAGCCATTTTTATAGTTAAGATGGTCACTTCAAAAAGGCTACACTGCATCTAAATAATTTTAAGATGTATTCAGTTTTTATGGCTTGAAATACAAGTAGCTTTCACATTTTCATTTAGTCCGTTAGCACTGAAGCATAGTAAAAGCTTTTCCAAAGCTATTTGTTTAATTTTTACAAATACTTAACTTTCTGGGGAAATAAATTTTATATTTGAATTCAGTAAAAAAAAAGTATCCTGGTTTGGAAGGTAAAAAATATTATATATAATGTTCATATATAATAATATATATCATATAATGTATATAATAATTTTTCTATTATATATACCTGGATACTAGCCTGAGGTATAAGGACGTCCCCTTGATGATGAAATGTATCCAAGAGGGAGACATGTGTTTTGGGGAGGAAGATATTTGGAAAGGAAAAAAAAAAATGTGTTGAAGTAGGGTCAGATCCCTAGAGGACCCCCACCCAAAAAAAAAAAATTGTTCTCGAGTTGATTTCAGCTCACAGCAACCCTATAGAGCAGAGCAGAACTGCTCCATAGGGTTTCTAAGGAGCACCTTGTAGATTTGAACTGCTGACCTTTTGGTTAGCAGCCATAGCTCTTAACTACTAGGCCGCCAGGGTTTCCTTGTATATAAAAAAAAAAAAAAAAAGCAGTTCCTATATTCTTAAGCTTGTCTGCTTACCTTTTCTTTTTGCCTCCTTTGCCTTGCAGAAAACCCTTCCAACGTTCGCTTTATTGAACAGCTTGGTGGAATGAAAGGAAGCCTTCCAGGAACAAACCTGCATCTCAGCACTTCCTTTTCCACAGGCGCTGTCTTTTCAGGTAGCTTCTTGGATTCCCTCCTGGCCACGGTAAGTATAGCTGAGCCGAGGAGCCTCAATTACCAAGGCACCCCAAGAGGGTAGAGTGGGTTGGTTAGGGCTAGAGAGGTGGAGAGAGCATCTGACGATCCCAGATTCTCTATTTTGTTGATGTTGTTTCAAAAAGGAAACCCTGGTGGCGAAGTGGTTAAGTGCTATGGCTGCTAACCAAAGGGTCGGCAGTTCGAATCTGCCAGGCGCTCCTTGGAAACTCTGTGGGGCAGTTCTACTCTGTCCTATGGGGTCGCTATGAGTCGGAATCGACTCCACGGCATTGGGTGTTTCAAAAAAACTCATTCAAATACATTATCTTATTTCATCTTTTCTCACAACTACTTGGTGAGGGAAGCAAAAGTTTTACCTTTTCAAGATTAAAACCTAAGTTCCTGGGAGCTGAAACACCTCACCCCAGGAGGAATGTGTGAGTAAGTGGCAGAGCACCTGCCTTTTGCTTCTACCCCATCTTGGCACACCTGACCACCTTGGCGGCAGACCTTCGGAGATAATGCTTTCTGTTCTTTATAGAATCTCCCCAGCCACTCAGTCAGAAGTTAGTCACAGAGGGACACAGGGGTCTCAAGGGAAAAGTTTTTTTTGCCTTTGGTGGTTTGAGTTTTGTTCAGGGCTTAGTCAAATCTCCCTGCACGTTCCCTCTCTCATTTGACTACATGATTGATCTCTGGTTTTCAGCACCTCTTTAACTGCTAAGCAGACCCCTTGCAGAGATTATAGGATTCTCATAAGTAGAATTGATTCATTGGACAAATACCTATTGATCCTACTCTGTATCAGTTACAGATGCTGGGGTTCTAGGTGCTGGGGACACAGTGGTGATGAATCAGGGCTTATTCTAGTGGAGGTGTGTAAAAACGGCTTGGGGGCAGTGGGAAGGAGAACCAAGATCAACAGCCCAAGGCTGATTCCTATGAGGTTGAGGTCAGACACGCCTCCTTTCTCTGCCATCTCTACCAGTTCTGACACCAACTCTCCCTCCCACTGCACTCTCTACTGGATTCAATAATCAGTACAATGGCCATACAGAACTCAAAGGCCTTACTCACAATTATGGGCCTTAATAGGGAAGTAGCAGCTACGATTCAGGTCCAGAAACACTCAGGATATACTTCTTCCATCAGGATAGCCTCTCCCCAGCTGTGCTCACTGGCACGCCTCTCCCTGGCCCTCAGCCTCTACCCAAAGACACTCAGCGTTCTCTCTCTGTGGGCTGGAAAGCCCATTGCACCGTCTCCTGCTGCCAGGTCTCTCCTGCTGGTCTCTTCTTCCTTGGTGGTGGAGGGCTCCACCTCTCAGCTCTGTAACAGTCTCTGTTTTAAAGCAAAACTGAACAATCCCCTTGGTGGGTCACAATTACCCTATCACGCAATCCTGCCCAATCACCTGGGAGGGAGTTACAAGACCATGGCTAGAAAGGCCACACACAAAAGTTATTAATTGCACCATAAGAAGACTGACAATAAACATGATGGATAAGTAACATGGGAGGTATGTCAGATACTTACAAGACTTAAGGAGATGTGGAGATAGGAGGCTTCAGGAGGGATTTGAGGAAGGAGTTCTACGCCAGGGAAGGCAGCACTGAGAAGGTGATATCTGAGTAAAGTTCTTCAGGAGAGTATACACTTAGATCCTTGGGGAAGAAACACTCCAGGCACAGGGAAGAAGGACAAAGGCAGTGAGGTGGGAGCACACCTGGTGTGTTCAAGAGAATTGAATGTAATTTATACTCTCACAAAACCTGTGCATAGCCATTTGTGAATGACTGTGAGAATACCTCCAAAGAAAATCCCTGTAACCCGCTATCTCACAGGCTCCATGTACTCGAATTTTCTAAGGATAAGGTTCCAAAACAGCAGGATATCAATATATAGATGCTTAAATGCACAAAGCTCAGAGCAGAGTTTGATAAACTTATTGCTTTCTAGAATGCCCTATAGAGAAGGCATCATTCCTGAGTTGTATGAGTGCCTCAAATGCCTAGTTTGCACTTTTGGGGGTGCATGACTGGGCACATGGCATCAGCCTTATTTGGTACTGAGGGAATTATGTGGCCCTGGGCTATGGCTCCGTAAGCCATGGTGGAGTTCTCGTAAACCCTGTTGAATTCTCAGAGAGATAGCATGACTGCAGTGAGAGTTGAACAGTAAACAAGTAGGTAGTAGACTATAAATTTCCTAAAGGGTTACGGCATTCAACCTTGGCTGTATCAGCAGAGATTCACTGGAGGGAGTCAAGTCAGGTTACTTTTCTGGGAAGGTGGCTCTGTCAGGGGAAGTATTATATCACTTTCTGTCACAGATATGTCAATTAACTTGCCTATAATTAATGAGTGCAGTGTCAGGCAGAAGGTAACTTTAGATGAACTTGACCCATCTGCAGGATACATTTTAGAGGGGTTGAAGGTCCCAGTTCTCCTCAGAGATTTTTAGATGGCAGGCAGCTTTGAGCCTTAAATTAAACCAGAGCCTTAAATTTAACTCCCCTGGCCCACACAGGCAGGAACAAAGTCACAGAGATTTGATTTAGAGTTGGTGAGAAGAACAGGATAGGCAGAGAAGGACAGGAAGAGTAGAAATAAAACCAGATGAGTGCATAATATAAACCAGCATAGGACACATAAACTTGGCAAAAAGAGTCCTGAACCAGCTGACAGTCTCTGTGCCAATTCATCACCAGCCTATGAGTGTGACTTGGAATGATTATTAAAGGCCACCAGTTGCTCCCAAGCTTGTTATTGTTGTTGGTTGTTGTTGAGTCAATTCTGACTCATGATGTCACCATGTGTACAGATTAGAACTGCTCCATAGGGTTTTCAAGGCTGCGACCTTTTGGAAGCAGATCACTAGGCCTGTTTTCCAAGGTGACTTTGGGTGTGTTAATTGTTGGTACCACCCAGGGGCTCCTTGGGCTACTTTCAGATATTGTATCCATGGGCTTCAGTCCATGGAAGAGGATCATCTGGTCATGCTAGAAAATGAAATGAGCTCTGTAAAAATCTCAGGGCTCTTTTCTGAGGTCTTATGGTAAAGCCTGTGAGAGAGAGGAAAAAATCACATACTGTGATTGATATAGGAGGTAGTCACATGAGGTCACAAGCCATATGGGACTTTTAGCTTGCCCTAAAGGAGTTCTGGTAAGTGCTTAGCTCAGGACTGGCGGTTGGTCAATTAAATGTGGGGTGTAGGTTGCCCTTCCAGAACTCTACTTCTTTGATCATTAGTATACTTCCAACTCAGTGATTTTTAGGCTTTGCTTAGAGGAACCCCTCTCTCCGAGATTGGGGTGAAAGACATCCTTTATGTTAAGGGGACTGGCTTGCAGCTTGAATTTCTAAATCTCTACCTAGTGGCCTTTTGCCCCAGGATTTGAATCCTGAATAATATACAGCATGGAAAAACAAACACACTTTAATACTATCTAGAGCTTCAGTCCAAAATCCTGATCTTTTCTCTGGCCACAAAAAGCTAAATGAAAAACCAAACCTGTTGCCATTGAGTCTCTTCCAACTAATGGTGACCCCACGTGTTTCAGAGTACAACTGCACATAGGGTTTTCTTGGCTGCAGTTTTTATGGAAGTAGATCTTCAGACCTTCCTTCCCCAGCACCACTGGGTGGATTCAAACCACCAACCTTTTGGTTAGTAGCCCAGCACAAACCATTTGTGCCACCCCGGGATGCTGAACCAGATCATTGAAAATAATCAGTGAATGATGCCCACTCATGTTTCCCTTTCAGCCTGACCTGGTAGAATTGGTTGTACTTGGCCTTGTAAAAGTGAGGGTGCCTTCCTACCATACTAGTTGCATAGAAGGAATATGCTCTTCTTACCCAAGGGTCAGGCCTTAGCCTCCTGTTCCATTGTCACCTCTCTTCCATGCACTGTTTGATCTTGGCTGGCCTCCTGACCTTGCCAACCAATCACGTGGACATGAAAACAGTAGCCTCAGAGAGGAAGGTAACATTTAACCTTTTCCACTAAAAACATTTTGGCCACTGTGGTAGCTCTAGAATATGTTCTTGAACACTCCATTTTATTCTCCATATGTATAGGAGAATCTCACCCATTAAAGTTAGGGTGGCAGCTATAGACCTCACAGTCATAATTCCTTCTAATGTATGCCTGAGGCAGACATCACTAACGATCACAGTTCTCTTTCCTCAGATAGCACCTGCAAGTCTTTGCCACAGAGACATTGAGGCAACTGCTTCTGATAAGCTCTGTTATAAGATAGCATTAATGTGAATAGCAATGGCAGTAATAGGAACAACGATAACACCTCTCAAGCACTTACCTTGTGCTACGGACTTTGCTAAGTGCATTGCCTACCTTATCTTGCTTAATTCTTCTATCAACCCAATGAACTCAAAACTCATTGCTGTCTAGTCAATTCCGACTTATAGCGACCTTATAGGGCAGAGTAGAATTGCCCCATAGGGTTTCCAAGAAGTGGCTGCTGGTGGATTTGAACTGCCAACCTTTTGGTTAGTTAGCAGCAGAGCTCTTAACCACTGAGCCACCAATTAACCAAACAAAACCAAACCCATGCCGTCGACTCGATTCCGACTCATAGCAACCCTATAGGACAGAGTAGAACTGCCCCATAGAGTTTCCAAGGAGCACCTGGCGGATTCAAGCTGCCAGCCCTTTGTTTGGCAGCCGTAGCACTTAACCACTATGCCAACAGGGTTTCCGATCCACCAATTAGAACCAATTATCATCCCAATTAGAACACAGTTATTAGCCTCATTTTACAGAGGCTTTTACAGAGGGGTAACTAATATGCTCAAGGTCACACCGCTTATACATGTTGAGTTTTTTTCAGATCCCCATATTTCTAATTGCAGAGTCAGATCTCCTTACCATAATCAATTGCCCCTCCAGAAATCTATTTCTAGGATCATCAGTGTTGTTTCAGTGCAGTGAATTTCAAGCTTTGCCTAGAGGAACCCTTACTCATCTCAGAGTGCTCGGGGGCTGTGAGGTGTGGGCATGGGCAGAGAGGAGGACGTGCCCACTCCATTGTATCCCAGCCCACCATGTACTCTTCTCCTCTCAATCAGAACAGCTCTACTCTTACCTTCATCCATGAGGCTCCTGGGTAAGATGTGTCTTGAAGATAGACTTCTCTTGCAAGAAGATTTTGAATACCACTGTGACCAACAGAGAGAGGCATAAAATAAAGGAGACAGAATCCTTGTTCTGTACTCTGAGGTAGGTTTCCCATTCCAGTCAGGAATCCTGTGAGGGAGGCAGGAATCAGTCCTCTGCGCCATTTACATGTCCCTTTTGTCCTGTTAATTTAATTCCCTCCCCAGAGAACAGCTAGCAGATTTGGCTGCTCCAAACTCCTGCCCAGCTTAATGCCCCAAGGGATCTGTCTCCCATTGCTCACTAGCTGAACTCTTGCCTGGCACATTCAGAGGTTATAATGAGGATCAAAATGTTAGTTGCTGTGGAGTTGAATGGCCATACTACACAGAAGGGCAAGGCTAAGATGCATTCAAAACAGGCTCCCTCAGGGGAAAAGGGGCTAACGTAATGCCTCAGCAGTTTCTGAAAAAAGATGAGAACTTCAGCCTCGAGTTCAATCTTGGTGAACTATATTTCCGACCTAATATTTAAGGACCGCCTTCTTCTCATGTGTACTCAGAAACCTACTTCAAGTGTATTTCTCCACCTTCTCCAAAGCGCCTTCGTAAACAGAGGAGAATGACTGTGTAAATCCAGAAGACAGACAAGCCTACAACGACCCACTGTGAGCTTGTCACTGCTTAGAAATACTGAGGTTTTTGTTTTAAATTTTTCTGCAAAATTTTCACCCTATCCCCTGATATAACAGTGACATTTTTTCCAATATAATGAGTTTTTACTTCAAATCTCCTGATATTTTTGGCACTGTGGCTTCAAGTGAAGCCCTGATGGGACAGTGGTTAAGAGCACAGCTGCTAACCAGAAGGTCAGTAGTTCGAATCCACTAACTGCTCCTTAGAAAACCTATGGGGCAGTTCTACTTTGTCCGACAGGGTCTCTATGAGTCAGAATAGACTCAACGGCAATGAGTTTGGTTTGCTCGGGTTTGGATGGCTTCAAGTAGTTGGTTAGTTGCTGTCAAGTTGACTCCAATTCATGGCGACACCATGTATGCAGAGTAGAACTGCTCCATAAGGTTTTCAAGATTGTGACCTTTCAGAAGCAGATCGCGCTAGGGCTGTCTTCCGAGGTGCCTCTGAGTGAGTTCAAACCACCAACCTTTTCCAACAGTAGTTGAGTGCGTACCTATTTGTGCCACCCAGGGACCCCATAGCTTCAAGTATTCCCTGCCATTCCACTGTAAAGTCTTGCCCCAGTTGGCAAAGCATGCCTGTCAGGTACAATTCTATCCACTTTTAATCCTCTATCATTTCAGTGCTATGAAAATTAAAACACGGAGAGAGAATAAAGCCCCTAAGCAGGATTCACATAAGGCTTTAAAATAATAGAGCTCTGGAACTGGACATGAACTCAGGGCACATTCACCCCAGCCACTTGCCTTTGTTTATGAGGAAAGTAAGACCCACAAAAGTTACATGACATACTCAAGTCACTCGGCTGTTTTGTTGCATTTTTCTGACATTATAGCCTCATTCTGAATTAAAAGTATTTCTCAAAGAATATTTAGTTTTAAGGCCTTTTGATAGTCTCAGAATAAAAAGCAGCAAGCAGCTAGGGAGTTAGTACCTGCACAATTGGGTAACATTTTAGGTCATGAGAGAGACCTTAAACATCAATGTAGCTAAGACTTAAAACACCTTGGGCTGCAACATTTTCTGACATTGAACTTCCTAATTCTAATAAATATGATTATATTAGAAACATTGTCCAAGTTTAGAATCCTACAATATTTCAAAAGCAGATTTTCTTTAAAAAAAAAAAAAAAAAAGACAAAAAGGAAGGGAGGGAGGGACGAAGGAAGAAAGAAAGAAAAGAAAAGAAGGAAGGGAGGAAGGAAGGAAGGAGAGAGAAAGGAAAGAAAGACAAATAAGGCCAATGCCCCAAAAAATAAGAATAGGAGATGAACTCACAGAGCAAGGATGACATGTAAATCCCATTATTTTCCCCAATATAGAATTGTACTGCTTTTGATGTCAAAACTAAAGAAGTGATATGTTCAAGAGCTAAGCCTCTCTCAGTTAAATATGTAAAGCACATGTTTCCCCAGAGCCATCAACATCAGGATAACCCTGGAATTTACGCCCTTTCTTTAATCAGTGGGGAATTATTCTAACGGCATTATATTTGATTACTCTACAACGTGGCCTCATGTTCTTAAACGGATTGAGGCTCAACCTGGATTTACATCCTCCATTCCCTAAGCACCCTTCTGGGTGGTGATGAGACGGAACAAAGAAGAGAAATAAGGAAGGGAGCATCACTCATGAGAGCCTTCAGTCTGGAGATGAGGGTGGGGACAGCACTGAAGTCATCTTTTAGTCTGAAAAACATTATAAAAATTATTTTCATTTTCTCTGACTTTATATAGATTATATTATTTCTTAGGCCAACTTGTCCCAGTGGCCTCTACATTTTACTGGCAGTATTTGTTTATTTGCTTTAAATCAGCTGTTCACTGAAGTTAATATTCTTACAACTTTTGAACACCCGCCTTGTTCAAAGCATGACTGGGGTCATACAGTGTACGTAGACCAAGTCCCTCATCTGAAAAAACAAAACAAAAGGAACCCATAATTTAAAGAAGCGATGTTCAGAGTGTGACGTGAGGATCCTCAGCATCAGAACTACCTAGGGTGCTTTTTAAAATTGCAGTTCCCATTCCCATCCATGAATTCTGATCCAGTAGGTCTGGAGTCCCAGATATCTGCACTTGTTAAAATCACTCCAGGTGAGCCAGGTACATGAGAGCCAATGGTTAAGAGAATAGAATTTAGTGATCTGTGCTGTATATTTCATTTAATCCTGCCAATAATGCCAGAAGGTAGAGATTTTTATATCAACTTTAAGATTATAAAACTGTTGCTGAGAAAGAACACATGAATTGCCAAAAGGCACTCAGCTAGGAAGTGACTGTCCAAGATTCATATAAATAACTAACTATAAAATACAGAAGAATAAAATAGAATAAAAGCCAGTGGCCATGAGCTGACAAAGAAAGGAAAACTTCATTCTGGTGAGGAGTTCCAGGAAGGAGTTCACCAAGTTGATGAGAGGCAACCCAGATGTTCAAAAGCAAAGGCGTGAAGCAACTTCCAGCAGACCAGTGTATACTGCAGTGAGAAACTCATGGAGGAGAAAGAGAGCCTGGAAAGGGAGCTGGGGTCAGATAAGGAGGGCCTTGAATGTCATGGTAAGGAGTCTGGACTTACTTTTACAGCAGAGGTACAGAGCTAGAGGTTTGAGGAGGCAACTGGCATGATCTGATGTGTGTTTCTGGAGAATCACTCTGGAAGCCTTGTAGACAATGGATTGGCAATGAGAAGAAAACCAAGGCAGGGGGACTACTGAATAGGTCATTACAATTCTCCAGTCCTCAGAAGATGATCCCCTAAATTTGGGGGTGGAAAAAGTGAAGGACAGATTTTCTAGGACAATAACAATTGAAGTTGTTTCTATTTTTTTTTTTTTTAATAATAACAAAAGCATTGATTTCTATGTAAGTACTATATAAACACATAAATTCTCATTTCTACTGGAGTAAAAGTCTAAATTTAGGCAAAACATAGGGTGGAAAATTAAAAATGTTACGTAATTCAATAGACTTCAGAAAACCTAATGGGTAATATGCTACAATGGTATTTCCTCGTATGCCAATGCATAGTCTACAATTGTATGTGGTAGAAATCCTGGGGAAAGAGAGTTTAAAAAAATGACTAGGATCGTTCAGGCCCAAGTTTGTGTCAAAATAAGAATTGACCCCCATTTCCTCCTCTGGTGTCATTTTGTTGCCAAAGAGTCTAAAAATTCATTCATTCATCCAGCCCTTAAAATTTGCAAAGGGCATGATACAAGCTATGGGATATCCAAATATCAATAAGACTTAATACCTGTCCTCAAGTAGGCCACAATCAAACAGAAAATAAGTAGATTCTTACCCAGAATATTCAAGTATAGATGACAGTATTATCGGTAGTCCTCCAGGGAAAATTTTATAGATGTCTCATGAAGTATATATTTTTAAATATTTGCTGATAATTATTAGGGTCCCTGTGGCCTGACGTGCTTCTCTGGTCGTTTTTGGAAAGGAGGAGCCCTTGGTACGTATTATTACCCATTTTCTTTTTTCTCACATATAATGTAAGCTCCGAGGGGGCAGGAACTGGGCAAGTGCTGTTTTCTTTGCGCTTTGCCTAACCTAGTACCCTACCTGAACTTTCAGCTTTTAGTTGATGATGATAATGATGAGAAACACTGATCTGAGCACTCATGTGGATTTCAAAGAATGGTGCCCACTGGATCTCCAAGTGTACACACCTCCGTAATTTAGGACTCTCTGACTTTGCATGTGGCTTGTCCTTGCTTTCCAGGCCTTCTACAACTATCGTGTCCTGGAATTACTTCAGATGCTGGTGACAGGAGGAATAAGTTCTCAGCTAGAACAACAGTTGGATAAGGATAAGCAGTATGAGTCGTCTGACAGCTGTGCTACATTCTTTTCTGCAAGAGCTCGGTGTAAGCTGGAACTTCTCTCCTTGAACAAAACCATTTTATCAGAGATTCAAGTGAGTCTACTCTTGTCATACTAGAGATTTCCATTTCCTAACCTTTGTGGGTTTCTGAAAATGGTCCAGGCTAATTGGGTTCCTGGATAGCCTATAGCACAGAAATAATAACAATAATAAAAATAAAAAATTAATAATATCTTATATTCATACGGAACCCTGGTGGCACTGTGGTAAGAGCTTGGCTGCTAACCAAAAGTTAGAGAGTTCAAATCCACCACTGTTCCTTGGAAACCCTATGGGGCAGTTCTACTCAGTCCTGTTGGGTCACTATGAGTCGGAATCGACTTGATGGCAATGGTTTGGGTTGGGTATATTCATATACCGAAATCCAAACCCACTACTCCATAGAGTTTCCAAGGAGTGCCTGGAGGATTTGAACTGCCGACTTCTTGGTTAGCAGCTGTGGCATTTAACTGCTACGCCACCAGGGTTTCCATATTCATATAGTATTTTACAATTTACAATGCATTTTTACTTGTACTATATTTACTTTTTTACGATAATCCCTGGAGTTAGATAAAGTAGTTGCTATGATTCCTGTCTTACAGACACGGAGAGAAGCCTACAGGAAGCATCAGCTCTAATGACTTTGTTCCTTGACAAAGGTTATTGATAATAATTGTAATAGCTAGTATTTACTGAGTACTTTCCCTGTGCTGGCTCTGCTGCTTTAGCTTTTGTTACTGTTGTTGTTGTTTTCACTTAATCCAGTGTTTTGAATGGCTATTAATTCTATTAATTCACAGACCAAACAGCTGAGGTTCTGAGAAGCAAGTGCTTTCCTGACCATATAGTTTACCAGGGCAGAGCAGGGGTCTGCTTAAGTCACTCTGACCCAGGGTCTGCCTACTCTATCTGTACTTGAACTGCTAAGGAAACCTGATCAGGACAGCTGAGATGAGGTGGAATGATTCTGTATTTGGGTCAAAGAATCCAGCGGGGCTAGCCAGTGGAAAACATTTAAGTTTTCTTAGCCCAGGGGACTAGTGAACAGTAGATTATGGCAGGAGAAAAGACAACAATTCCAAAAAACTCCAGTGGGGCCTCTGGGCATTTGGGGATCAGAGCAGAATCCAGACTGGGAAGGGGTACGCTAGTTGTCAGTGCGTTGTCTTTTGGTTTAGTTTGATTGACATGCCATCCAGCTCCCCGGGGTTATTGTTGAGAGGAAGGCCTTTACAAGGAAATATCTTGCTGACTCGGAGGACGTCAGCAGAACCACTTTTACAAGAAGTAGGCTCTTCCAGGCCTGTGCGCCGGTTATGTCTCAGCCTATACTACCAAAAAGGGCAAGCCCTGTGTTCTGCGCATTTGAATTCCAGGTGCAAAAAAAAAAAATCCAAAAGCTCCTTCAGTATGTTCTGGTCCTTGCATTTCGGTCCTGGGTTCCTCAGCTAACAATGACACGTGAGTGCATATAAGCCTAGGGAACTACCATGGTAACTTCTTGCTGGCATCAGAATTGAAAGTGGACTAGTCTGTAAAGATCCACATTCCTCTCCTTCCTCTCTCCATTCATGTCTTGTCCTCACTTTGTCTTCTACCTCAAGGCATCACAGCACTGAACAAACTATTCTCTTTTGACTTAACTAAACCTTTTTTCTGCTTCTTTTGACCTTGTTAGCTATCGCCTGAGAGCATGGCCAAGAGGAATGGTAGGACCGTGATCTGTTTTAGAGTGGGATAAGAAGATGACTCTCTGGAGATCACTTAACATCCCAACTAATTAAGTACCTGGAAAAGAGAATTTTCCAACCCACTGCTAATTGTTAGTTCATAGTGATTATCAAAACACCAATAGTTAAGAACAACACTACACCACACCACACCTACCAGAGGCTCTTAAAAGGACCAGAATAATAAAAACAATTCCTGGGATTAGAGTCTTAAGACTAATCATAAACCTAATCACCAAGCCACTGGACACTGCCACCATGAAGATATTAGGAAATGGCTTTCTGATCTTCTCAACTTCTCCTACAAGAAAAATCCGATGACTCCAAGTACATGCTTGTTCATATTTGATTGAAGTGTCCAGCTGCCATATATTTTTCTCTTCTTTCCCCAGCCAAGAGACTACTTTGGGCAAGTGTTCTGTGGCTCATTAAATAATTTCGGAATCCTGTGCCTTGGCTTATACCGCATGATAGATGAAGAGGACCGCAACCCAGAACACAAAAGGGAAGTATGCTAGTTGGGAAGGTGCTAACCAAGCATAAGGAAATTTACTGTATTCGCGGTAAATGAGAAGTCCAGAGATCGGGTTCCACAGTTGCAAGGAGGTGTGCAGGGGAAGTGGATAATGGTATAGGAATAAGAAAGAATGGGTACAAACCACAAGAAGCCTGATGATTAGGGTCCAATTAAAATTAACCACAAGGAAAATGGAGCTCCTCCCCACTGGTGAAAAATGAAATGTAAACTGAGATTTTAAGTTATGGGTCTTTGGTAGCTTGCCTCGCACTCATATCGGTGCAACTTTCAAAAGTTGATAGCCACTGTCCGTATTCAAGAAATTTACCTGTTTTCGCTGGACTCATTGAGTAAATACTTATTGGATGCCTCTTTTCCAGCTTCTGTGCTTTGCACATATAAATCTTGGGAGTAATATGTTCAGATTTCCATTTGAAGAAAGATCATTTTGACAACAGTGAGAAAGATAAATTGTTTGTGGTGGGGAGGAGGGGCAGAAAGAGGGTGCAGTCTAGAGACACCACAGAAATGGAGTTCCACACTAAGAGCCTCACACTGGATTCCATAGAGACGGAAGAATTAAAAATAGAGTGGAAATAGGCTGATGGAACCTATTCCAAGAGAAAGAGAGAGGAAGGCAAACTACTGTAAATGGAGTGGTGTTAAATAGAAAGAAAGACAATTTTCTACTCATAGGAGAAAAGGAAAAGAATAATGGATGCCAAGGCAGATATATCTATAGGTAGGGGTGTAGTTAAGGGAATTTTTATTTAACACCTGAATTTCTCAGTGGAAGTACAGGCATAGCCATTGCTAAGAGAGAAGATGAAAGTATTGTACGGAGTTGATAAAGACGTAAAAGTTCGTACTAACTGCTGAGATGAATGGAAGATTGTAGATTTATAGAAGCAATGCCATCTTGTAAGGGGGAAGGACAAAGGATTGGAAGTCTTGATGAAGTTACAGAGTAGATGTACTCAGAGTAAGGGAATAAGAGAGAATGATGGAAAGTTGTGTTCAGAAAGTGGTTTATTACAGTTTAAAAATTTAGAGATGGGACAGTGTTAAGAAATGACAACATCCAGGATGTGGCCAGGGAAGTGGTTTGGAGATAAAGATCATGGGGTTGTGGAAGTCAAAGAACTGTGTCCGGATGCTGGAATTATAAACCACAGGGACCCTGAGGGCACCTGAGATGATGTGGCACTAGAGTTTGAAACAAAAGGATGTTTGAAGTGCCAAAGACCGATATAAACATGGAAGTCTGTAGATGACATTGAGAAGCTGGTTGGAGGCTGACAGGGCTGTAGGGCATTAGCCATGGGGCAGGGGAAGTGGGGGTGATATTCTGGAAGCAGCATTGGAAAGCATTAATAATGCTGGTTAATCTCTGCCTGAACTCTGTCCCATCCCTCCACCATGCAAGGAAAACCAGCCCCATGGAGAGACCCTGTAAACCATACTTAAGAGAGCCCCAGGGGAAATGACATCCTCAAGAGAAAAAAAAACAAGTAAAAAGAGATTCTGTTTTAAAGAGAGTTTGCGATTGTAGAACACCTTGTTTACAATAGAATAGGGGTTACAGAGGATTCAGTGAGAAAGATAACCAAAGTGGGAGGATTATTCGGTGAAAGATGGTCAGTACTGGCTGAGATGGGTATTTAGGAGAGAAGAGGTGGTCATTTGGGCAGCAGTAAAGAAATGCAAAATCCAAGTCATGAAAGGTTATCTTGCCTCAATGTTCTGACAATCACACTGGTGTGTTAGCTAAACTCACATTTCCTGATGATGTGCTGTGTACTCGGGATTGTGGTAAGGCACCCTGCTTCTACGCACAGTCTTTCCATGAAGGTTCTGGCTGTTCTTTAAGACATATTGATATGCATTATTTGCTTATCAGTCAGGGTTTCAAATAGAACTTTGGTTAAATATATATATATATATATTATATATATATGTATATAGTTGTTATTGTTGTGTGCGGTTGAGTTGATTCCAACTCATAGTGACCCTATAGGACAGAGTGGAAATGCCCCATATAGTTTTCTAGGCTGTAATCTTTATGGCAGCAGATGGCTAAGTCTTTTCTCCCTCAGGGTGGCTGATGGGTTCAAACCACCTGTTTTTTGGTTAGTGCCACCAGAGCTCCATGTGTGTATCTGTGTGTCTGTGTCTGTGTGTCTGTGTGTCTGTGTGTGAGCCCTGGTGGCACAGTGGTTGAGAGTTCGGCTGCTAAGTAAAAGGTCAGCAGTTTGAATCTACCAGCCGCTTTTTGGAAACCCTGTGGGTGCAGTTCTACTCTGTCCTTATAAGGTCGCTATGAGTCAGAACCAAGTCAACAGCAATGGGTTTATATATATATATAATATGTGTGTATATGCGTGTGTACATACACACACACACACACACAGACATTATATATATATCTTCTCCATTAAACCCAAAACCAAACCCAGTGCTATCGAGTCGATTCCGACTCATAGCAACCCTATAGGCCAGAGTAAATCTGCCTATAGAGTTTCCAAGGAGCGCCTGGTGGATTCGAACTGCTGACCCTTTGGTTAGCAGCCATAGCACTTAACCACTATGCCACCAGGGTTTCCTCTTCTCCATTAGCCAGGATATATTCTGTATGAAAGGAGAAGGCATAAGCATTAGGCTAGGGCTGGGACAGAATGAAAATATCTGGAGTGATATATTCTTCTGGTTTTGACAAACTTTGGCTAAGTGCTCAGTATTTAACCAATTAAATTTATTAGCACAGTGGCTGTTAACACTAAAGAAACCTGGAGTCAGAAAGGCCATTAGTGATCAATTAGTCTCAACCACAGCCTTACCCTTCTCCCATTAAAAACTGAGAAGGTCAGAGATGGCTGGTGTGAGGCAGGGGTGGAAGCCAGCCCCCCAACACTACCCTTCTCCCATTAAAAACTGAGGTCAGAGATGGCTGGTGTGAGGCAGGGGTGGAAGCCAGCCCCCCAACACTACCCTTCTCCCATTAAAAACTGAGGTCAGAGATGGCTGGTGTGAGGCAGGGGTGGAAGCCAGCCCCCCAACACTACCCTTCTCCCATTAAAAACTGAGAAGGTCAGAGATGGCTGGTGTGAGGCAGGGGTGGAAGCCCGCCCCCCAGTTCCTACCCTAGAACCTTTCCTTTTGCACTGTGCCACTTGATGGGCTTCATCAATAGTAAGCACATGGATATTTGCTATTAATCAGAAGTCAACAAAGCAAAACAAAACCAAAACATTTCCTCCTTTGACCAGCAGAACAAATTCCTTATCTTGGCCATTACCTATAGCCACATTGTTCCTGCTGCAGTGGCTCAGAACCCATCTTGGCTTCTCTTGCAGGTTTGTGATTACCCGGCCAGCCAAAGATCTGAAACTGCTGCCCTCGGATCTCGTCTTTTGTGCCATCCCTTTCAGCACCTCCTTTTATGACAAAGATGCTGTTTCATCTCGACAACGATATGAAACTGTAAATCTAGAGCCACTGACACAAGAAAACATTCTAGACTCAAACGAACCTCCAGTGATTAACCCAGTTAACATGAATGCACCATACTACCGGCACTTATCAGAGCCGCCTGTGGATCCAGCCATGGACAACTTTTCTATACCTAACCAAACAATGTTATATCAGAGTGATAAGCTGTCATCCCAGATACATCTAGGTGAAAATGGGAAAGGAAATGTAAGGGAAAACATAAAGGACATAATACAGGAGGATGTCTCTGAACCTCCAGTGCCAAACTAGAACTGCCAATGTCCTCTGCAAGCACCTACCTCGCTACTTACAAGGTGTCTCCAGAGATGGGGACTTCAAAGAAGAAAAATAAAATAGAGCCATGTCATTTTGGTGCCCACTGCTTAGTGCTTGAGTAGCAAGCCCACACTTAGAGACAAAAGCCTAATCCACTCCCAACTGGATCTGGCATGATCAATAAATACATGATAAATGGTTCTGCAAAAACAAAGTTCATTGGTCCATTTCCATTGAGTGAAGAACATGTTACTTTGAACTGTGTTAAAGAAGTCCATCACCACATGGTGGGTTCATATATTCCAGGTCAAGAAAGATAAGCAATCAAGATAAAAATGAGGATGACCTAGAGCCAGGAGACAGAACGTGAACAGTCTCCAAAATAAAAATTTTTACACTCTTTATCAGAGAGCAGGCAAACCATAAACTAGCATATGTCACCCTCTCTCTTTTTCCTCATACATTTCCTTTCATCATCTCTTTCTGTAGGAATTGAGAAAGACCAGATGGGAAGATGTTGGTTTTATCTGGAAAGTGTGTATGTGTGTGTGTGTGTATACGTCTAGGTGCGTTTAGGACCAAGAGATACGCCCGGCACATAAAACAAACAAACCAAACCCACTGCTATCAAGTCGATTCTGACTCAAAGGGACCATATGGGACACAGTAGAACTGCCCCATAGGGTTTCCAAGGAGTGCCTGGTGGATCAAACTGCTGACCTTTTGGTTAGCAGCCGAGCTCTTAATCACTGTGCCACCTGGGGCTCTATAAAAAAGTACGTATTTAATAAGAATGAATATGAGAGTATCCTGATACAGGGTACCTGGGTGGAGACAGGTAGATTGAAATATATCACCTTCCAAATTCCCTAGGTCAAGAATAGAGAGATGGCACATAAACGGTGTAAAATATTTCCCCATGTTCTATGTTCCAAAATAAACCAATCCTATGCTCTAAAAATGTCATCTTCAATTAAGTTGTTTTACTTAGGTGTTCTGTTAACATAGTCCACAAAAGTTTAGCACTTGGAGGGAGAATTCACTCCCAATTGGTGCTCTTACGATGACCTTTTTAATCAAAGGCCTTCTTGTGCAGTAGAATACAATTAGGTGTAAGGGAAGAGAAAAGAAAATAAGCCGTGTCTCTTATACATGCTTTGATATAATTTTTGTGATCTCCTTGACATTTTGAACATCTTTATTAATTTGGTATTATTATTCCAATTTTGGAGCCCTGGTGGCATAGTGGTTAAGCATTTGGCTGCTAACCAAAAGGTGGGCAGTTCAAATCCACCAGCCATTCCTTGGAAACCCTAGGGCAGTTCTACTCTGTGCAGTAGGGTCACTATGAGTCAGCATTGACCCAACAGCAATGGGTTTGATTCCAGTTTTACAAAGGAAGAAACTGTGAAATGGATAGAGTTGCCAGATAAAATAGTAGACACACAATTAAATTAAAATTTCAGATAAATAACAAATATAATTTTAGTATAACTATTGTATAGTATATCTATTATATTACTAGGTCATTGTTGTGAGGTGCCATCAAGTCTGTTCTGACTCATATTGGCCCTATCTATGTACAATAGAACATAACACTTCCCGGTCCTGCGTCATCCTCACACAATGAATTGAATTGTGTCCCCCAAAAATGTGTGTCAGTTTGGCTAGGCCATGATTCCCAGTATTGCGTGATTGTCCACCATTCTGTTATCTGATGTAATTATCCTATGTATTGTAGATCCTAATCTCTATGTTATTAATAAGGCAGTTATATTAATGAGAAACCCGAAACCCATTGCCGTTGATTCCAACTCATAGGACAGAGTAAAACTGCCCCATAGAGTTTCCAAGGAGCGCCTGGTGGATTCGAGCTGCTGTCCATTTGGTTAGCAGCTGTACCACTTAATCACTACGCCACTAGTGCTTCCCATGTTAATAAGGCAGGACACAATCTACAGGATTAGGTTATATATTGAGTTAATCTCTTTTGAGATAAAAAGGAAGTGAGCAGGGAGACACAGGGACCTCGTACCACCAAGAAACAAGAGCCAGGAAGATAGCATATCCTTTGGACCCGGGGTCCCTGCACTGAAAAGCTCCTCAACTGGGAAAGACTGATGACAAGGACCTTCCCCCAAAGCCAACAGACAGAGAAAGCCTTCCCCTAGAGCTGGCACCCTGAATTCAGACTTCGAGTCTCCTAGACTGTGAGAGAATAAATTCCTCTTTGTTAAAGCCATCCACCTGTGGTATTTCTGTTATAGCAGCACAAGATCACTAAGACACAATCATTGCTATATTTGAACCCATTACTGCAGTTACTGTGCCAATCCATCTCATTGAGGGTCTTCCTCTTTTTCACTGACCTCTACTTTACCAAGCTTGATGTCCTTCTCCAGGGACTATTACTGTACTACTACTATATATAATACATATATAGTTATATGTGTATATATATATAAATAAAATATTACTATTCTATATAAAAAAATAAACCCCAAATATTGCACATAGCTCCTAAGTGATAGACTTAACATTCAAGCCTGGTTTATTTGACTCCAGCACTCATAGACATTGTGCCCCCAAACAGCCAGATAAAAGAAATGAATGAAAACTAAAACAAAAACATTCCTCCACAGGAAATAAAATGTTGTATTTGCTGAGCTTTGTTTGTAGTGAAATCAACTCAATCTATGTGGGAAGAAGAGTAATTGTAAGGAAAGTTGTCAGGGACCCACAACACCCCCTTTTTTTAAGCTTACTTAGGTTGTCTTCGTCCTTCTATCTCTTTACGGATTGTCTTTCTCTGTTTTTCCGTATACATTGCTGTTGTTGTTAGATGCCTTGCAGTCAGCTCAGACTCAGTGATCTTATGTATAACAGAACGAAAATTTGCTTGCCCCTGCTCCATCCTCACAATCCTTGCTATGTTTGAGCCCATTGTTTTCCATATGCATAGCAAAATATATTTTTCTAAAATTCCAAATTTATAAAGTTATAGGCACACGGGAGATTTTATGGCCTATGTCTGAACCCCAAATCCTAATTTCTAAAAGAAGCTATGTATCAGGCTCAACTTAGGCCATACCTTTCCAGCTATTGATGGTTGAGGAATAGGGTGCCTCTGCAGAGAAGGAAGGATGGTGCATGGCCTGAGAAGATACACCATAGTCTACTACAAAGACAGATGAGAAATTATTGTTATTTAGTACTATTTCCTCTTCCCTATCCCCAGCCCACTTTATACGCATAACAGACTTAATAGAAACAAAATATTCCTGAAAAATAAAGTATATAAAGATATTCAAAATCCATGAATCCATTACTGTACCCATATTGACCAATTTGTTTAGCATCTCAACCTTAACCCTCCAGAGTAAAAATTTATGCTATGGATGACCTCATTTCCAACAAAGCAGAGAAATTGAAATGATAAATACTTCATTTTTCAATATTTTAGGGAAATGGGTACCAGAAACCTGGCTAAAGAAATATTGGGGTATATATAATTATTATAGGCCATTCTTAGTATCAATCTTGAAAAATAAAATTGGCAGAGTACCCCCAAACTCATGCACCTGGGGATTCTGTAACTCTAAACAAAATCCTTCAGCTATAGTTGGCAACATTTTAATACGAGTCATGACATCAGATATTTGGCAATATAAACCTGTTGCCTTCAAGTCCGTTCTTGGCAATATAGTGGGTGCTTAATTCATAGTGACCATTCCACACTTACTAATAGAAGAATTGTTATAAAGGACAAGAGAAAACATACAATGAACTGAACAAGTAACAAGCAATATGTGGGCCAGTGATTTTTTTTTTTTTAATCTTTTGAGTCTTCAGAAAATTAGATAAAAGCTACAGGCCCCTCCCCAGGGAAAAAAAAAATATGTATGGATATAGTCCACAAAATTCACAAGTGGAAGAGAGATCATAAAGTGCCCTGGAATCTATCAATAGACTCGCCAAATTCCTGATCTAGGTCTTCAGTAACCAGTATAGTGATCACCAGAAAGAACATAAGGCAGGCGATCAGGAAACCCGAGTGCTTACTTTGCATCTCTCACTAAATATTTACAGATTTGTGATCCTAGGCAAGTTCTTAAAACTTCCTCAGCTAGTTTTTCAGCTCATTTTACTGTCTATGAAAAGGAGAAAGTCGAACTAGAAGATTCTGAACATTTCTTCCAGCTTTATTTATTCCATAAATATTTATTCGCTGTGGTAGATGATGAGGATAAGACAGTGACCAAGACATAGTTTCTGTCCATATGGAACATACGCTGTAGTTGGAGGAGGCAGAAAACGAATAAATAAATGAAAAAGATAATTATAGATTGTGCCAAATACCGTGGAGGAAATAAACAGGATGGCATGATTGAGAATAATGGTAGTGCAGTTGTCAGGGACCATTGAAAGATGAGAAGGATCCTGTGGAAAGATTATTTTAGGAAAGGGAACTTGACATATTCATAAAATAGAAGGGAAGCCTGCGGGGTTAGCGCATAGTAAATACACCAGAGGAAAAATTACATGAGGTGAGATTGGAAAGACAGGCAAGACCTGATCGGGAAGGGCTCTATAGGCCATGAGAAACAGATTACGTTTTATTCTAAGTGCAATGAAAAGCCTTTAACAACGTTAACTAATGAAGTGACGTTATGTGATTTGTATTTTCCAAAGTCACTCTGTAACTTATGGTTTCAGCAGTATGACTAAGTTCAAATAGATTCTCTTCCTATAACACACACTCAGAAATGTTAGGTAAACTGCAACAAAAAATTAAATATGTAGTAGCTATTGAAAGAAATGGAAAGTCCCATCCAGAAGCAAGAAAGAAGTTATAGCCGGAGAGGATGTCTGATAGAGATACACCCATTACCTGTTGCCACACAGTCGATTTCAACTCACAGTGACCCAATAAGACAGAGTAGAACTGTTCCATAGGGCTTCCAAGGAATGGCTGGCGGGTTAGCAGGCAAGCTCTTAACCACTGTGCCATCAGTTCTCAATAGAGGTATAGAACTCCCATGTAAGACCGTTTCATCAGTCATTGGGATACAATGCTATGTGGAGCCAGGAGATGTAGATGAGAACTGAGAGCCAATTTAACCATGACCTGAGAAAGACCAGCCCCTGTGTGCAAGAGGCAATAGACGGACTCTTCCTACTGACAAAGAGGAGCAAAAAGTTTTATCTTTGCTTGTTATTATTGTTGCTAGGTGCCACAGAGTCAGTTCCGACTCAGTGTCCCTGTGTACAACAGAACGAAATGCCGCCAGGTCCTGTGCCATCCTCACAATCGTGATTATGCTTGAGCCCATTTTTGTAACCACTGTGTCAATCCATCTTGCTGAAGGTCTTTCTGATTTTGCTGACCCTCTGCTTTACCAGGCATGAGGATCAGTCCTTCTTGATAACCATGTCCAAATTATGTGAGACGAAGTCTTGCAATCTTTGCTTCTAAGGAGCATTCTAGCATCCAAGGCAGATTTGTTCCTTCTTTGGGAAGTCCATGCTATATTCAATATTTTTGACCCACAGCACAGTTCAAAGGCATCAATTCTTCTTCTCTCTTACTTATTCATTGTCCAGCTTTCGCATGCATATGAATGACCCAGACAATCGAAAATACTATGGCTTGGGTCAGGAGCACCTTAGTCCTCAAAGTGATTATCTTTGCTTTTCAACACTTTAAAGAGATCTTTTGCAGCAGGTTTGCCCAATGCAATGCGTCATTTGATTTTTTTTCTTTGTGGCTGCTTCCATGGGCATTGATTTTGGATCCAAGTAAAATGAAATCCTGGACAAGTTCAATCTTTACTCTGTTTATCGTGATGTTGCTTATTGGTCCAGTTGTGAGGATTTTTATTTTCTTTATGTTGAAGTGTAATCCATACTGAAGGCTGTAGTTTTTGATGTGCCTCAGTAAGTGCTTCAAGTTCCCTTTACTTTCAGCAAGCAAGGTTGTGTCATCTGCATATCACAGGTTGTTAATGAGTCTTCCTCCAATGCTGATGCCCTGTTCTTTTTCATATAGTCGAGCTTCTCAGATTATTTCCTCAGATCGAGTAAGGATGGGGAAAGGATACAACCCTGATGCACACCTTTTCTGACTTTAAACCACAAAGTATCCACTTGTTCTGTTTGAACAACTATCTCTTGCTCTATGTACAGGTTCCGTATGAGCACAATTAAGTGTTGTGGAATTCCCATGCTTCGCAGTGTTATCCATAATTTGTTGTGATCCACACAGTTGAATGCCTTTGCATAGTCAATAAAACACAGGTAAACATCTTTCTGGTATTCTCTGCTTCCAGCAAAGATTCATTTGACATCAGCAATGGTATTACTTGTTCCACCTCCTCTTCCGAATCTGGCTTGAGGTTCTGAATCTGGTTTGAAGTTCTGAATCTGGTTTGAACCCTGTCAATAATTCCTGCAACCACTTTTGAATAATCTTCAGCAAAATTTTACTTGTGTGTGATATTAATGATATTATTCCATAATTTCCACATTCTGATGGATCACCCTTCTTTGGAATGGGCACTGTCATAGTCATCTAGTGCTGCTATAACAGAAATACCACAAGCGGATGGCTTCAACAAAGAGAAATTTATTTTCTCACAGCCTAGTAGGCTAGAAGTCCAAGTTCAGGGCTCCAGCTCCAGAGGAAGGCTTTCTCTGTCTGTTGGCTCTGGAGGAAGGTCCTTGTCATCAGTCTTTCCTTGGTCTGGGATTATCTCAGCGCAGGAACCTCAGTTCCAAAGAATGTACTCTGCTCCCAGGTGCTGCTTTCTTGGTGGTGTGAGGTTCCCATGTTTCTCTGCTTGCTTCTCTCTTCTATATCTCAAAAGAGATTGGCTTAAGACATTATCTAATCTTGTAGACCTCATCAATACAACTGCCGCTAACCCATCTTATTACATCATAGTGATAAAATTTACAACACTTAGAGAAGTCACATCAGAAGATAAAATGGCAGACAATCATACGATCATGCAAGGGAATCATGATCTAGCCAAGTTGACAGATATTTTGGGGGCACACAGTTCAATCCATGAAGGCACAAATATGGATCTCTTCCAGTCAGTTGACAAGGAAGCTGTCTTCCAAATTTCTCAACAGACAAGTGAGCACTTCCGGCATTGCATCCGTTTGTTGAAACATCTCAAATGGTATTCGATCAATTCCTGGAGCTTTGTTTTTTGCCACTGCCTTCAGTGCAGCTTGGAATTCTTCTTTCAGTACTATTGGTTCTTGATCTTGTGCTACCTCCTGAAATGGTTGAATGTCAACCAAACGTCAACCACTTCTTTTTGGTACAGTGACTGTGTACTCCTTCCATCTTCTTGTGATGCTTCCTGCATCGTTCAATATTTTTCCTGTAGAATCTTTCAGAATTGCAGCTTGAGGCTTGGATTTTTTCTTCAGTTCTTTCAGCTTGAGAAATGCCAAGCATGTTCTTCCCTTTTTTTCTAAATGTAGGTCTTTGCACACGTCATTATAATACTGTACTTTGTCTTCTCAAGCTGCCCTTTGAAATCTTCTGTTCTTTTACTGCATCATTTCTTCCTTTTGCTTTAGCTACTAGACGTTCAAGAGCAACTTTCAGAGTCTTTTTCTGACATCCGTTTTGATCTGTCCTTCCTGTCTTTTTAATGACTTTTTGACTTCTTCATGTATGATGTCCTTGATGTCATCCAACAACTCGTCTGGTCTTTGGTCATTAGTGTTCAATGTGTCAAATCTATTCTTGAGATGGTCTCCAAATTCAGGTGGGATATACTTAAGGCCACATTTTGTCTCTCATGGACTGGATCTAATTTTCTTCAGCTTCAGTTTGAACTCACATATGAGCAATTGATGGTCTGTTCCACAGCCAGCCCCTGGCCTTGTTCTTACTCATTTAGCATCTCCGTTGTCTCCACAGATGTCAATTTGATTCCTGTGCATTCCCCCTGGCGAGGTCCACATGTATAGTTATCGTTTATGTTATTGAAAAAAGGTATGTGCAATGAAGAAGTCATTAGTTTTGCAAAATCCTATCATGCTATCTCCCGTGTCATTTCTATCACCAAGGCCATATTTTCCAACTACAGATCCTTCTTCTTTGTTTCCAATTTCCACATTCTAATCACCAGTAATTATCAATGCATGTTGATCACATATTTGATTTCAGATTGCAAAAGTTTATAAAAATCTTTAATTTCCTCATCTTTGGCATTAGTGGCTGGTGCTTAAATTTGAAAAATAGTCATATTAACTGGTCTTCCTTGTGGGCATATGGATATTATACTATCACTGACATCATTGCATTTTAGGATAGATCTTGAAATGTTCTCTTTGATAATGAATCCAATGCCATCCCTCCTCAATTCATCATTTCCAGCATAGTAGACCATATGATTGTCAGATTCAAAATATCCAATACCAGGCCTTTTCAGCTCATTAATGCCTAGGATATCAATTTTTAGAGGGTCCATTTCATTTTTGATGACTTTCAATTTTCCTAGATTCATACTTCATACATTCCACATTTGATTATTAATGGATGTTTGCAGCTATTCTCATTTTGAGCCGTGCCACATCAGGAAATGGAGGTCCCAAAATAAACATGCTATATAAATTACCATTGAAGAGTGAAAATAAAGACTATTTGAGATTAACAAAGATTAAGAACACTGCACACTTAGTGAAAGAACTTGTAAAGAATAAACTTTAATAGGAAGATAACAATCCAAAAAAGATAAAGAAAAATATAAGAAGCAATGATAAGAAAATAATTGGAAATTGTGAGTCAGAATGGACTACAATGGGTTTGTTTTTTGTTTATTTTTTTATTAAGATAATTATAAATAAGTAAAAAAAAAAAAAAAAAAAAAAAGTTTTTTTTTTTATTGATAATAACAGTAATAGTTTGGGAAGAGTTAACAAGTTGAAACTAACATATTAGATAGTGATAACAGGAAACATGAAAGAGGGGTGATGAAATAAAATTATTCTAAGATTGTTGTTTTATTCTGGAAAACGGTAGGGATACTGATTAACTTCAGTATTTGTTAAATCTATTATGGGTGTAAACATTTTTTGAGAATAAAATCTAAAGAAATATTTAAGAATGTAAGATTTATAAATCAGTTGATGAAAGCTAATAAGTAAAAGGAAAAAATGGAATTACAAAGTCTTTCATCAATCTATGAGGAGCCAGGATTTATTTCAGAAAATCAAATTAAAAGAATAATATAGAGAAAACACAAAATAAAAAGCCAATAATGCAAATATAAGATGTTACAATAAATATAAATAAATAAATCTTGTTAGATAAAGGATAGAGTTTTTCAGGTTATATTTAAGAAATAGTTATATGCTGTTTATAGCAAATATACAGAAAATATAAATGTCTATAAAATTTGAAACTGAAAGGAAATAAAGATACTAAACAAATATGTACCACAATAAATGTGGTGTGGGACTATTAACATCAGGTAAATTAGACTTTAAAGCAAAAATTATTACTGAGAAAAAGAATTTCACTTTGTAATCATAATACTAATCTTCAGTGGCCAATACAACAACAACAACTTATGAACTTGTCTGCACCTGATAACATGGTCTTAAAATATATAAAACTATAACTGACAAAATTGCAAAGCGAAATCGAGATGTTCACAATCATGGGGAGGGATTTTAACACACGTTTCTCTAAAACTGATAGTTAAGCAGAAAAACAATTAGTTCTAGCATAGACTAATATGAGCTACACAGTTAACTAGCTCAATCTCATGGAGATGTGTGGAGATACACACATTCTTTTCCAGCACCTCTGTATGTTTTAATTCCCTATGCAGTAGTCAACAAAATCAGTCTCAATGAATTAATGATGCCATACCAATCACATTGCAATGAAATAAATTGATAACAAATACCCAGACCTCACCTAACAAACCTCACAAACATATTTTAAAATAAACAACAGCAATAAAACTGAATCAATCATGAGTCAAATTAAAAATAAAGTAAAAAACCATAACGGCTATAATGAAACTTAAATGGCAATGAAATGTTCTATAGTAGTATTTGTGGTATACATATAAAAAAAAAATACATATAAATTAGTGCAAATTAGTGCAAATAATATACTTCCTAGAACTATAACTATATATACACAGATATAGATGAACAATTAAAAATGAATGAGCTAATGATAAATTAAAAATAAATTAGAGAAAGAACAGGAAACCAAAGAGAAAAAGCAGAACACAAATGAAGAATCTGCTTTACTCAATAGCGGATCCTTTGTTTTTGGTGAAATAGGGAAAATGCCCTCTATCAAATGTAGTGTTTTATTCCAACTGGCAGAGCAGCATTTGGACAGAATTGAGGAGTGGGGCAAATAGAATAAGACGAAGAAGCTGAAGTAGAACGTGAAAATCTCTTTAAGATTTGCTGTTCCAAGTGTCGTCCCAAAGCCAGCAGCAACTGCATCACCTCGAAGCAGGCCCCGCTCCATACTTAGTAAGTCAGAATCCGTATTTTAACAAAATCTGTAAATGATTCATAGGCACGTTAAAGTTGAGAAGCACAGCTTTCAAGGAACACACACACATACACACGCACACACACACACCGGTTTCCAGAAAATAAAAAGTTCTGAAGTTTGGTTTTAATAAAAACTGTCTCCCACAGCGTTTAGCTTCTTGGCATCTAAATTCTATCTGTGATCTACGGGACAGTCCAAACACCTCTAATTATAAAACCCTAAAGCTGTTTTTAAAGCTGAGTACGTTGAAACTGTAAAGGAGTTCCAGGAAACTGGAGTTCAGTTAGTGATCGTGTATTTTCTGAGGAGGGATAACCCAAAGCTTAACATTTAAAAGCTGTTTCTTCCAGACGAAAGAAACAAAAGTGCCTGACTTCCTTAAGTCATCTTACTTCAGCCTATTGATTTGCATGCTTAGGGGGTCCTGGGGAGCGAAGGGGAGGGGTGCCAGTGAGAGGAATGAGAAGCTGCTGGGGGAGGCAGGGAGAAAAGACCCTAACACTAATTAGGTTTGAAAGACCACAGGATGCGTCCAGCCACTGCCTGCTGAGAAGAAAGGAACCTGAGCATTTGATGATAAGTTCAGACTAAACTAACCGCAAGTCCCCTGGGGACATCACAAGGTAAACCTGATTGTCTCTGTCATTTACCATCCTGATCAGGCAGGCTGCTCTCTGTAATTTTACTGGGGAGCCAATTAACAGATCCCTGAAGCTTGGGGGGAAAATATCCCAGCCCTTTTCTTGTTTTTGAAATGAAGAAAAAAGGCATATTTTCTGTTGCTGTCTTCTGACTGCTGCCTGGTGGGGGTTGGGGTGTGTGACTTCATACAATATCATGACTCCGCAGTTTAAGGAATGATTGGAGTCAGTCTTCTTCCTGACTGAATTTACTCTTTTCTTTAGCAACCTAAATGAGCCTCCAGAGAGCCAAGTAAACCTTGCTTTCCTCTTTCTTGAGATGTGGAACGACTGAACTTTTTCTTTTACTTGTCTTCAAGCAAAAATCTTTGCAGTGTTTCTTTGTCCAAGATAGTGGGAAAAGTCTAGCTAATAAGTTAAGAAAAAAAAAAAAAAGCATTAAAGAAGGGGTACTCTTTTCTCATTTCAAATGTATTCGTCAGCCCCACATCTTTTTCCTTTCTCTCACCTTCCCATCACTATCAGACTTTTTGCCCTTGTCTGCATTCGCTATTTTATTTCTGTATCCCTGATTCAGTACATAAGCACCCCAATCTGACTGTGACCCCCATCATTCTACTGAAAATGCTTTTGTAAGAACCATTATATTGATCTCAATAAATACAGTACATTTTCTGCTAGTCTGACTGAACCCCCAGCAGGTTTTGGCACAGTTGATCCTTGTCTCCATGTTGAAACATTGTCTTCTCTTGACTTCTGTGATACAAGAGTCTTCTAGTTTTCCTTTTACTTTTTTAACTATGCATTTGCATGTTACCCTTCATCAGTCCTTTTCTATAATACAATTAATTGTTAGCATTAGTCAGAGCTTGAGTATGGACCCTCTTTTTTTTTTTTCTTTGTGGAGTTCTTGGGTGATGGAAACAGTTAATGTGCTCCGCTGCTAACTGAAAGGTGGGAGGTTTGAGTCCACCCAGAAGTGCCTCAGAAAAAAGGCCTGGCAATCTACTTCCGAAAAATCAGCCATTTAAACCGTATGGAACACAGTTCTACTCTGACATACATGAGGTCACCATGAGTCGGAGTCGACGTCACGGCAACTTTTTTTTTTTTAATTCTCGGAGATCATAGACTGGTACAGATGAGGATTAAGGAGATTAAGGAGAATTGGAGGACCTACGGAGCCCTGGTGGAGCAGTGGTTAAGAGCTACGCTGCTAACCAAAAGGTCAGCAGTTCGAATCCACCAGGCACTCCTTGGAAACCCTATGGGGCAGTTCTACCCTGTGCTCCCACTGTGCTACAGCATCGCTATTAGATGGAATCAACTCAATGACAGTGGGTTTGGTTTGTCTTTTTTGTACCCATTGCCCCTCCCTCAGTTCAAAGACTTCTATTTTTTCTCCTTACGTTCAAAATGAATTTCAGAACTTCCATCACCTGGCTCCCCACCCTCTGACCTCACCGTGTATGTCGCTCTCAACCTCAGCCACTCAGGCCTTCTTCTTCTTCCAACACATAAGCTAATGCTGTACTTAGAGCTTCCTCCACCAGCTTTCTCCTCTGCCTGAAAAGTTCTTCCCTCAGCTCTTGGAGTGGCTGATTCCTTACCATTTACACCTGAAAATAAATATTCCTGATATTTACTTTTCTTCTCCCCCTGGTTCCATATCCCATCACCCTCTTTTATTTAATATTTTTGCACTTACTCCTACCTGGAGTTATCTTACTATTTAATTTATTGTTTATTGTGTATCACTCCTGCTGGAATGAAAGCTCCATAGGACTTATTAGTCTCATTCACTGTAGTTGTAATCTCTGCGCTTAGAATAGTGCTTTGCATATTAACTACTGAATAATTAGTTGAGTAAATGAGTAACAGAAACTCTGGTGGCGTAGTGCTTAAGTGCTACGGCTGCTAACCAAGTTCGGCAGTTCAAATCCACCAGGCACTCTTTGAAAACTCTATGGGGTAGTTCTACTCTGTCTTATACGGTCACCATGAGTTGGAATTGACTCCACGGCAATGGGTTTGGGTTTTTTGGCTAAAATGCATAATAAATATGAAATGCTTTTCATAGTTTTAAATAAATTTCACTTGAGTAATTCACCAATAAATTTAGAAATCCTTTACTAGGCCATGTGTCCCAAAGTTTGGTACCACCCAGGACCCGAACAGCTCCGAATAATGGCAGTTCATTGTTTTATTGCTATCAAAGATACTCCGTGCTTAAGTATCTTCCTGCATGGAGACTCAGAGGCAGCCTTACTACCCTGCTGCCAAGGAGTTCATAATCCCAGAAGCCTGAGAAGAATTGTTCCTTCTAAAGCATCCTTTAGAATGTATGCCCTTTCTTAATTCGTGTATTTAGAGAAGACAGTTAGAAGTTCCACAGTCAACAGAATCTACTACTCTCTTAAGCCATTCCAAGCATTTCCCAAAGTCCCTCCTCAATGTTCTCATTTTATTCTTGCCTTTTACCTAACACCCAAACCAAATAGCCTGTCTCACCCCCATTAGGCAAATATTGTCTTCCTATGAGGTGACCGTGAACTCTGAGGATTGGTCATGTGTGAAATGCAGGATTGGAAAAAAAAGCAACTGATTTTTGGGTGAGAGTCCTGGCTCTTCAGTTGAGTCAGGCGTAAACTTGGAGAAGTGGCCTAACCTCTAGGTCTCATTTTCCCAGCCCGAAAAAGGCTTAATAATGCCTCACTTACAAGGTGTTTAGGTACAGGTACATTCTACCTGGGACGGTGCATCGATAAAGTACACGCCCTGTGCCTGGAGCCAGTTGATTCTTGAAAACTGTTTCGTTTTGGATCTTCGCTCTCAGGGCTCTACTTTGGTCACTGACAAGCAACTGTTTCCTGTTACTGCTGCTAGTGCCCAGTGACGGGCCTACCTCTTCCCAGGATCCAGAAAACTTGGGAATGAGAAAGGGGGAGTCCTGAGACAGCTTTAAAAAAAAAAAACTCACACATTAAGTTAAATGTAGCTATGCGAGCTGACTGCAGTCACACTGAAGAAAATGAAAAATTATTTTGGAACAAATTAAGAAAGTTTTTTTTTTTTTTTTTTTAATCCCTCATCAGTTACCTACTAAATGAGTTTGTCCTATTTTCCATTGTTTTGCTGTACTTTAAGGATAAGAAACTCTTGGTTTGCAGGATGGTACAGAAAGGAAGAATGTTCTACAGAGTCAGTGTCTAGAGAGCAATAAGGGGTGGGGGTTGAGGGGGAGGTTGTGAGTCAGGGGAGAGCAGAGATTTCATTCTGAAGAGAAAACTCTTTACTAGGTCAAGGGCGCTTTTGCATAAGTCTATTATCACCAGAAAGAGGAGAAATAATCACATTAGGTGAGCGCTCTGCTGCTCGACGTGGCTTGTCTTACCTTGCTTTTTGAAGTCAGACAAGTTTAAATGCTTTGTGTGAGTGAGATGACCTGGAAGCACGCGATTCAAAAGATGGCTGCTGCCAGAGCAGAACAGGGAAGTTTTTGATGTTGACAATGACACGCATCTTGTGCAGAAAGGAGTAATCCATCCTGTCACACTTCTAAAAAAGCTGTTGCTTTAGGGAACAGAGGCAGTGGCACCTGGGAACAGTGGCATCCAGGCCGGCCAGCTGCTGGGCATCACCATGGTGGTGGGTCAGCCTGTTAGCAAGAGCAGCCCTTTACTGTGATGCCTGCTCTCTGTATGGGAAAGTGGACACCCATGTGTGCAACCACCTGTGGTTGCTGTCAGCGTCGAATCCACCTCGTCTTCTGTTCGCAGAGCCTGGACGTCTCCTCAATTTGCACTGAGTTCCTGCCGGCATCGCCTCTTCCTGAAGCCCACCACAGTCCATACGCAGTAAGGCCCGTGCTCATCCGGGGCTTTGCTGATTCCAGGTGGGGCTTGCAGAAGCTTCCCCCACACTGAAGCAGAAGTGGCCAGGGAAACATTATGGCTACATCTTTCTAGACCACAGCTCTTGTTCTCTTTCCACAGACTAGATACCTCTATGATGGAGGCCGTGTTAAAAAGAGCGGGTAGAAGGACATCAGGAAAGCAAGGTGTCAATCCTTCTAAAAGATAAAAACACACTTCGTCTTTGAACAGGGGCATTGGTGGTTCAGTGGTTGAATTTTTGCTTTCCACGCTGGAGACCCAGTTCTATTCTGGCCAATCCACTTCATGGGTAGCCATCACCTGTCTGTCAGTAGAGGCTTGCAAGTTGCTATGTTGCTGAACGGGTTTCAGTGGAGCTTGCAGACTAAGAGAAACTAGGAAGAAAGGCCTGCTGATCTACTTCCAAAAAACCAGCCACTATGGATCACAACCTATCATGGGAATATTGCAGGTCTGGGCAGCATTTTGTTCTGTTGTGCATGAGATTGCTATGAGTTGGGAAAGGGAGAGGGGGCAATTCAATGACTGTTTTCGACAACAATGAATCTTTGAACTGTGTTGACTTTGTAACAAAATACCTTCCTTTCTACCTGTTCTGTCCATTCAAAATGTCTATTCATCATCCGTGAATAATGTCAGGCATTGTACCAAACCCACTGTCCTCGAGTTGTTTCTGACTCATAGCAACCCTATACAAGTCAGACATTGTAAAAGGTGCTAAAACTATAAAGAAGAAAAAGATACCTCACTTCAAGTAGCTCCTAGCTCTTAGGGTAGAAGCAGTCTTGGAAATGAGAGCTACTTAACCTCTCAGCACCTCCGTTTTTATCATGTCTTATAGTTATCATGTGGATGGAAAGAAATTATACACATGATACTTAGCGCCATTTTTGGCATGTAGTAAGTTCTCAACAAATGCTATTACTTTAAATAACTAACAATCGCTATGGAGAAATTAGGAGACCTGTCGCTGTGAGTTGGAATTGACTTGATGACAAAGGGTTTGATTTTTTGGTTCATGGAGAAATTGGGTCCTTGGGTGACAAAAACACTTTTAGCTCAACTACTAACCTAAAGGTTGCTGGTTCAGATCTACTCACCAGCACCATAGATGAGAGGCCTGGAGATCTGCTTTCCTAAGGATTACAGACAAGAAAACCCTATGGAACAGTTCTACACTGTAACACGTCGAGTTGCCACGAGTCAGAATCAACTCAAAGGCATTGGGTTTGGTTTGTTGGTATGGAGAAATCAATAGGCAGGGCTCTGCAGATGCCTGAAGAAGGGAGGAACCAACTCTAATTAAGAGAATAGTATGAGTTGAGCCAAAATCTTGAAAGATAATAATGGTTATTTTTTATTATTACAACTGCCATTTTCAGTCAGTCGCTGTGTGTCAGTCTCTGTGCTAAGTACTTTACAAACATCATCTTATGTCTCATATGTCCACATGACAGGCATAAAAAGTAAGTAACACCATTTTACAGATGAAGATAAATAAGTGGTATAGTCTACTTAAAAACTAATAACCTAGCTCAGAAGGCGTATCTAAGGGCACATTCTTTTCTTCCTTACTCAAAGAACCCAAACTTGCCAAATATGTGCAAAGCAAAAGCAAGCTTTACTATCAATGAAACCCTGGTGGCGTAGTGGTTAAGAGCTATGGCTGCTAACCAAAAGGTCAGCAGTTCGCATCCACCAGGTACTCCTTGGAAACTCTATGGGGCAGTTCTACTCTGCCCTATAGGGTTGCTATGAGTCAGAATTGACTCAACAGCAATAGGTTGTTTTTTGTTTTTTTTAATCACTCCTCCCGTATCCTGTTGGAAGGAAGGAAGGCTCCCCAGTGCTCGGGTGCGGGAAGGGCAGCACATGCTGATCATAGGAGCTCAAGGTGTTGGCAGAGAAGGAACTTTGGGTCCACTTCTCCTGATCAGAATAAGGGAGAAACGGTGCAGAGCATAGTTTTGTTATATGTGTGTAGGTGTTCAGAGAAGACCAGTGTACTCCTTTTATGGGGCTAGTTAGGTGTCACTTTGCACTGTGTCGAGCCAGTGTCACTTTGAGCCAATGTCTTAGCTCGTACCAAGAGCAGCCAGACATCCTCAAGCCAGGCACATTTGTGCAGATAACCATGAAAAGTCTCTGATCACATGGCATCCGCAAGTAAGCTATTGAGGCTTCACAAAGTTGCATCCTCTTAATGGGTTCAATTCCTGGCCAGTGCACCTCACGCGTAGCTCCTACTCATCTGTCAGTGGAGGCTTGCCTGGTGCTATAATGACGAACAGGTTTCAGAGGAGCTTCGAGACTAAGACAGACTAGGAAGAAAGGCTTGGTAATCTACCTCCAAAAGCCTGTCGATTCAAGCCCTACAGATCGCAATGGTCCAATCCCCAACTGATCAGGGGGATGGCGCAGAACCAGGCAGTATTTTGTTCTGTTGTACATGGGATTGCCATGAGTCGGAGGCCTGACTTGACGGCAGCTAACAAAAACAACAACAAAGCTTACGTTATTTAAAACACTTTGTCACAAAGTCAACTTCGTTCTTCTAGGGAAGAGTTCGGTGACCTAGAGGAAAAAGGGAAAAACCTTTTTAAAAGGTGACTTTTGCTTAAAAGTCAAGGTAGCTCAAGAGAAATTTTTCTGGGGACCATTACTAACACAGTAGTATTCTCCAGACGGAAAAACAGTGAAAATACGTACACCAAACAGTGTTACCGTGGTGAGTACAAGTACAATGTGAAAAAGCATGGCATTTTCAGCGACCCACACTTTTTTAATATGATTGAACCTTAGAGTATTGTGGGAGTGTTGTTGTTTTTGTTAGGTGCCGTCAACTTGGTTCCAACTCATAGCACACCTGTGTACCACGGAATGAAACACTACCCAGTCCTGCTATCCTCACAATTGTTGTTATGTTTAAGCCCATTGTTGTAGCCACAGTGTCAATCCATCTCATTGAAGCTCTTCCTCTTTTTCACTGACCCTCCACTTTATCAAGCATGATGTCCTTCTCCAAGGACTGGTCCCTCCTAAAAACATGTGGGACAGTAGCCAAAGATAAGGCACCACCATCCCCACCTCTTCAACCCTCTGAGATTTAGGCACCAGCCAGAGTGTGGAGGACCATGTATTCCAGGATAATGAGCCCTGGCTTTGTTCTACAAGTTTTCAAACTATTTTCTGGTTGCTTTTTTTTTTTTAGGAATCCTTTGTTCAAGTCATCACCTATAACGGTGATAGTAAATATGTAGTAATGTAGCTACTACAGGGCCTTATGCCCCTGGCAGACATTACTAATTGGTTTCTGTGCCCTGAGCCTGGAGGCAGTTTAAAAATCTTTCTCTTGGAAGCCCTCTAGAAAGCCATTACCAGTTTATCAGAGTTTTCATGAGTTAAAACCTAATTGTTATCCCTGGCCCATGAAGAAGCCTGGTATGTAACAGGTGTGCCATAGGGTTTTCAATGGTTGCTTTTCAGAAACAGATTACCAGGCCTTTCTTCCAAGGCACTTCTAGGTGGACTTGAACCTCCAACCTTTCAGTTAGCAGCCAAGCACTTAGCCATTGCATCACCCAGGGACTCGGAAATTGGCTGTAGTGGGAGTATTTACACCATGGAAATCAGTAAACTCCACAAATAAGGGTTTTTTGTTTTGTTTTGTTTTGTTTTGAGAACTGGCTGATAAACATTTTGCAGCACAACACTGGGCTCAGAGCAGGAGACAGAAAGAGGGAATCTTAAATTCAAAGTCCTTAACTACCCTTTCTACCCCCTCTCCCTGTACCACCCCAGGTGGCTCTGCTGAACCACTCCTTTATAGTTTGGCAAGCACTGTAGGCAATGGCCAGCCACAGAAGGTTTTGTCTGTGCTTTTGTTTTAAATCATATTTGTATCTTAGAAAGGTAAACCTGGCCACAGTGCAGAGCAGTATAAAATCAGAGGCACTATCAAGGCAAGGAAATCAGATGGTAATTGAATTGTCCTTGTCAAATAAAAGATGATGAGGCCTGAACTGTGAGGCAGGAGCAGCGGGAATGGAGAGGAGAGGACAGATCTAATAGATGTTAGAGAAATAGAGTTGACAGGCCTTAGTGACTGATTGGGTGTCAGGGTGAGAAAACGAAAAGAATAGATGATGACATCCAAGTTTTCAGATGATATTGCCATTCACCAAGACAGGGTATACAGAGGAGGAGCATGTTCTGGCAGAAAACTGATGACTTAAGTTTAGAGCAAGTTGAGATGCCTGAGGGGAAGGTAGATGGGCTGAGACCCAGAGGAGCAGGGTGGGCTAGGACACATTTTGAAAGTCAGCAGGTACTGGGAAGTTGACACCAGTTGATTAGAAGGGATCACTAGGAGACAGCATGAAGTGAAGAGAGGCCCAAGGAGGAAATATACATAGCAAACACAACACTTAAGGGGTAAACAGGGAAGTGTCAGCAAGGAACAGGAGAAGAATCTGGTGATGAGGTAGGAGGAGAACAAGGAGGGAAGCAAAGAGAGGAGATAGAGGAGGGGGTGGTCAAAGTGGGTGGCCATTAATGGGCAATACTGGGTCAAGGTCAAGAATGATATAGTCAAACAAATAGTGCAGTAGGTTTAACTGTGAGAAGAGTGTCAGGGTCTTTTCCCAGAATGGTTTTTATAGACTAGGGGAGAATAGAAGCCAGACTGTAAGTGTTACGTAAGTAAGTGAGTGGCAGGTGGAGATAAAAGCGAAGAAGCAGGAATTCTAGGCTCAGAAGATAAGAAAAGGAAGGGAGATGCAAGGTCAGGGTCAGACTTTGTTTGTTTAAGATAGACAACAAACTCGATCATGATATGAAGAAGGAACCAATACAGATGGAGAAGTTGCCAATTTGGGAAGAAGGGGAATCACAGGTGCAGTAAGGTCCCAGGTGACACAGGAGGGATGGTCAAGAGCAAAGGTAGAGGGAATGGCCTTATAAAAAAAGAAATAAGACCGGAAGGATAGATATGAGAATAAATGCAGATAGGGATATCTTTTTGATTTCTGGAAATTGAGGGAGCTTAAGCCTGATATTGAAGGAGCCCTGGTGGCACAGTGTTTAAGCACTCGGCTGTTAGCTGAAAGGTTGGCAGTTGGAACCCACCAGCCGCTCTGTGGGAGAAAGATGTGGTAGTCTACTTGTAAAAGGTTTACAGCCTTGGAAACCTTATGGGGCAGTTCTACTCTGTTCTGTAGGATCACTACGAGTCAGAATTGACTCTACATCAATGGGTTTAGCTTTAAGCCTGATATTATCAGTTTTCTGTTTAAGTTAAAGACAAAATCAGTGGCATTCCAAAATGTTTAAGGAGAGTGGTAAAAGTCTGAAATAAGCACTGTGGGGAATGAGAGTACATAGCACCCACAGAGTTAAACCTGCATGCTAATGCATACATGATTTCATTGTCCTCTAAGTTGTTGGTACATTTTGTGCCTCCTTAGTACCTATGGAGCCCTGGTGGTACCGTGGTTAAGAGCTCAGGCAGCTAACCAAAAGTTCAGCAGTTCAAATCCATCAGCCACTCCTTGGAAACCCTATGGAGCAGTTCCCCTCTGTCCTATAGGGTTGCTATGAGTCGACTCGATGGCATTGAGTTTGGGTCGGGTTAGCACCTGCACTAAGGAGCCTTGGTGGCATAATGGTTATGTGCTCGGCTGCTAACCGAAAGGTTGGTGGTTTGAATCCACCTACTGGCTCTGAGGGAGAAAGAAATGGTGATCTGCTCCCATAAAGATTACAGCCAAGAAAACCCTATGGGGCAGTTCTACTGTAACAACAACACCTAACGGCAACAGCACCTGTACTCTCCCAGTCCTATAAATCAAAAAACTGGCTGCGGTCAAGTCAATTCTGACTCACAGAGACCCTATGGGACAGAGTAGAACTTCCCCATAGGATTTCCAAGGAGCACCTGGTGGATTTGAACGGCTGACCTTTTGGTTAGCAGCCTTAGCTCTTAACCACTACACCACCAAGGTTACCCCAGTTATATAGCACATCTCAAAACATTACTATCGATCGTTTGATTACCTGTCTTTCCCTCCAGCGATAAACCCGGAGAGGGCAGGAGCAATGCTTCTAGCCTAGCAGAGGGCCTGTAACTTAATGGATGCTTAACAAATATTTGTTGAATGGATGAATGATTGAGTAAATGAGTGAATGACTTAATCAGTCTATTCTCCCCAACTCAACTGTAAACTTGAGGGTGGGAAGTGTGTCTTAGATCTTGTTGGATCACTCCGCCTATTCAGTACTTAGGAGCTGTACACCAGGATGCATTGAAATGAACTGGGCAGCTTAAAGGTCAGAGCATTGGTGTCAAAATCAAGAAGTGCATTCCAATGGGGAAACTTGAGATGGAGGAGGAATGGAATTCAAAAGTACCTCAACCTGTAAAGGAAAACACAACTCTCTTCCTCCTCCCAACAGCTCCCACTTACGGATTTTTTTTTCTAAGTTTATGGGGAAATAATCTTTGAACATCTCAGTGCCTGGTGTTTTCCATTTCTTAGTAGAATGGGCATGGAGTCCCTGGGTGGCACAAACAATTAAGCGCTCAACTACTAGCCAAAGGGTTGGCAGTTGGAACCCACCCAGAGGCAACTTGAAAGACAGGCCTGGTGAGCAGCATCTGAAAGGTCACAGCCTTGAAAGTTCTATGGAGCAAGCTCTACGCTGCACACATATGGTCGCCATGAGACGGAAACAACCCGGCTACCAACAACAACAGTGAGATGAGCAGATCCTGCAGAAGAATAACCAGCACCTCTCACCTATCCTGCTCTCCTGCTTGGGCTTAATCCCCATGGTCTGGAAACTAAGGCCCAGATAATAGCATCAGCTTTTTCCTGTTTCGTTTGTACTTGTTCTAAACCTGTGCTCCCAGCTGCCAGTTCTCTGTAGTGATCAGACAGAGAGAGAGACCTTCTAGGCAGAGAGTCAGAGCAGCTCCTCTCTGCCCTGCTCTGAGATGTCCCATAGCAAATGATAGTGGCAGGATAATGTCTTAATCCAGCGTGTTGTTTAGCATAATTGATGTTCAGATACAGCCTTGGTAGAAACAAGCCCAGTTAATTGGTCTCTCAACCTACATTAGCTCTTGCATTTCAACCAGTTAGGCTGAGGACAGAGGGCCCTTTGCTTGGCTGTTAGAGCTCCTCCTGCAGAGGCAGGGAAGGTGTGGGCAGTGAGGGACTGGAGCTGGTGAAAATGACTTTGATGAGCCACCAGCACAGCTGCACCACAGCTGAAGCCATCTGTCCATTTAGGAGTGCTAGACCTTAAACAATGAGGCCCTGATGGTACAACGGTTAAGCACTTGGCTGCTAACTGAAAGGTCTGCGGTTCGAACCTACCAGCAGCTCCATGGGAGAAAGACCTGGTGATCTGCTCGCATAAAGATTATAGCCGAGAAAGGCCTATGGGACAGTTCTACTCTGTCCTTTAGAGTCACTGTGGGTCAGAATCAACTTGACGGCGCACAACAACAATAGACCCCAAACGATTTCAAAGGTGAAAAGAGGAAGGTAACCTTCAGGAGGGAAAAGCATAGGCTTTCCCTGAGGGTGGACTGCTGGTGAAATATAACACTAGTTATAGGCTTAAAGGGTTTAAATATAACACTAGTCAAATAGAAATATTTCTAATGAACCATGACCCTCTCTGAGCCTCAATACCCTAGAAACAGAAAGGAAGGACATACTTCAAGGAAACCCTGGAATCAAAGAGCCTTACTGTTCACCGTGAGGTACTTGGACCAGTAGAACTCTCATCACCATCTGGTAGTGGGTTGGGAATGCAGATCCTAGGCCTGAGCCTGCATTTTAGCAAGACCCCCAAGTGTTTCACACGCATGTTAAAGTTTGAGAAGCAGTGCTCTAGGCCAGGGGTCAGCAAACAAGTTTTATTGGAATGCAGCCACGTCCATCATTTGCATATTGTCTGTGGCTGCTTTAGTAGCACGATGGCAAAATTGAGTAATAAAGACAGATCTGATGGCCTGCCAGCCTAAAATCTTTACTCTTTGGCCCTTTACAGAAAGAGTTTGCCAATCCCTGTTCTAGATCACACTGAAGAAGATGACAGAAATCTCTATAATGAAGCCATGTGAACATTTCTGTGAGTCCTCAAAGGACAGGTTAACAACAGATTAAGTTTTGTTTAAATATTGTCACGGATGTTATGGACAGGTGGAGCAATATATATCTCAATCCTAGGGGCTTATAAGTTTCTAAGTTTATACAAACTTCAGCAAAAGCTGGCAAAAACTTTGAACTTTCTGCTACCATGACAGAGTCAAATGGTTTGAAGGATCCAAAGAAAAAAGGATAAACTGGCACACATAGTAAAACAATTGCCAGGTTTCGATATTGCATCCTTGATAACACCTTGCACTGTGACTGAGAGTATTCATATTTTTTCCAAAGACACCAAGAGGTTGATTTGATTTGATTCCAGTGTTTGGGGGTAACTTTGTATCCAGTGAAATTACCCAAAGGGATCACCTTTTCCCCTTCTTGATTTTCACAGGGGTAAAATGTTAAAAAAAAAAAAAAAAGTTAGAGATGTATTAAAACAAAACAAGAACAAAAATTGCCATAGAATCCATTTCCAACTCATGACAACCCCGTGTGTTTCAGGGTAGCACTGCTCCACAGGGTTTTCAATGGCTGATTTTTTCAGCAGTAAATCAGCAGGCCTTTATCCTGAGGCACTTCTGGGTGGACTTAAACCACCAACTGTTCAGTTAACAGCTGTTATGGATTGAATTGTGTCCCCCCAAAATGTGTGTCAACTTGGCTAGACCATGATTCCCAGTATTGTGTAGCTGTCCTCCCATTTGTGATCTGATGGAGTTTTCCTGGGTTGTAAATCATAACCTCAATGACATTAATGAGGCAGAATAAGAGACATATATGTTAATGAGGCAGGACCCAATCTATGTGATTGTGTTGTATCTTGAGTCAATCTCTTTTGAGATATAAAAGAGAGAAGTGAGCAGAGAGGAGAGGGACTTCCTACCATCAAGAATGAAGAGCCAGGAGTGGAGTGTGTCCTTTGGACCTGGAGTCCCTGTGCTCAGAAACTCCTAGACCAGGGGAAGATTGATGACAAGGACCTTCCCCCAGAGCCGACACAGAGAGAAAACCTTCCCCTGAATTTGGACTTTCTAGTCTCTGAAAATATGAGAGAATAAACTTCTGTTTGTTAAAGCCATCCACTTGTGGTACTTCTGTTATAGCAGCACTAGATAACTAAGACAAGAGCTGAGCACGTTAACTATTTTGGAGTCAACTCAACACCAACTGGTGGAGGTAGTGGTAGTAGAGACATGGACTCTCTTGACACAGGTTTGGCTGCTCTGCCGTACATACAGCAAGCAAAAAACCTGTTGCCATTTAGTTCCAACTCCTAGCTACCCTATGCGACAGAGTAGAATTGCCCCGTAGGGTTTCCAAGGAGTGGCTGGTGGATTTGAACTGCCAACCTTTGGTTAGCAGCAGAGCTCTTTGTATAGGAAGAAGATGGTTAACAATGCAAACCTTGGTGCTTCTCATAAAAAGAGTTTATGCAAAGACTCCACAATGACTTCAGTGACTAATGGGGAGAAACAGGCCTACTAAACCAACATTTCTGAAATTGCTGAGATATTTTGATGGCTACCCTGCCCCGGAGCTCTTAGACCTGCACTCACATGAATAATAAAGAAGCACCTCATTGTGTTCTCAAAACCACTGGAATTTTTCCAAGCTCATCGTTCCAAGTCTGTCCCTCTGTCTCTCTCACACATACATAGACACACGCATGTGCACACACACATACACACCTCCGACAAGAGCCAGGCCTGTAGCCTCAGGCTCCAGATGCATGCATCAATCATAACTGCGGCATTGCCAGCAGTCATGTAACTGCTTAAAGACCTCAGCAGCCTTCTGGCACCTAAAGGGGAAAAAAAACCCATCTAATTATTCACAGGTGAAACAGCTTGGGCTGTCTCCAAAAGTTCCTGAATTTATTGCCAAGCTTTGATGCTAATTTTCTTTCTAAGTAACCCCCTAAAGAAATTTACGATTAGGTAATTAAAGTAATGAATAAAGAGATACTTAGGTGGAGGGAAACAAGGAGAGGGAAAAAGCCTATATTTCCATCCTGCAATAAACCCATCTGGGCACGCATCGTTTGTGAACCCCAATTTAAAGGTCCCCGAGTGGCTTTCGCCTGAAGAATATTTTAAAAATCAATATTCGAAAGACCAGAATGAGGCATATAAATGAATTTGGGAGCAGGTCATTGTACGAGGGCCTGTAAGGCACAGAAGAATATCGGCCTTCTGCCAGATACTTACTCTGGACTTTTTTATGCCACAGCCTGAGCCTTCTGGGAAGCTTGGTGGTGGTTTCTCCCCATGAGCTGATTGACTAGCATCGCTGGGTTTGACTTAGAGATCTTGCCCCTTATTCCCCATTTTCCTGCTGGAAAAACTCCTAGATTTCTTGTTGTAATTGGCTAGAAAGAAGTTGCCCCAGTCTTTTATCCTTAAAATTGGAAGTGTCCAAGAGAAGGCTTTGGATTTTTTCATCCCAGCCTTGATCACGCCCTCTATCTCTAATGGTTCATGTGGGAATACTCCAGAAATGCGGCACTTTAGTTAAATGACTTCTTTAGGTTACAGAATTAAACAGAAATGCTTCTTCTTGAAATCATGAATCAAACAAGTTTCTGCTAAACTCCTAAGTGCCTAAAGCTTCAACAATTGCTGGAAAAATCTGTTTTTCTGTCTTAATATAGTGTAATAAGCATAATGCTTTTTTAAATCGATATCTTGAATTTTTGATTGAAAATGTTTTTTGTTTTGCTTTGATTTATACCTATTCTTCCAGGTAGTTTACAAGCCCGTTGCAAGTAGAAATCAGAACCAGGTCTCCATTTTGTTTCTTTATTATGTCTAGCAGAGGATAAGTGTTTATTATTATTGATTAGTTATACCACAGGTTTATATAAAGAAAGCATAGAAGATTGTACTAAATAAGCACTGAATCAAAGGTACTCCCTGGAAATATATTTTTTTGTTTTTTACTAAACTACAATATGAACTTATGTACTTTTCCCCTCCAGAAAGTGGTGGGGGGAAAATAATACAATTAGAATTTTGACTTGGAAGTGAGGTTATAGATTTTACAGTACCAAGTCTCAACAACAAAGCCTCATTCTGTGTCCCTAGGCAGTGCAAACAGTTACACTCAGCTGCTAACTGAAAGACTGGAAATTTGGGTCCACCCAGAGGCACCTCGGAAGTAAGTTGGGGCAACCTACTTCTGAAAAATTAGTCATTGAAAACCCTGTGGGGCACAGTTCTACGTTGACGCGTACGGGGTGGTCATGAATTGGAATAGACTCCATGGTAACTGGTTTGGTTAAGCCTCATTCTAGAACTGAGGGGACAAAGGCTCAGAGAGAGCAACGGGTTTGGCTAGGGTACATAGCTACTTAATGATTATGATGAGAGACTTTGAAGCCAGATACATCCACCTTTCAAAACTGGTTCTGCCACTTACCAGCCATGGACCTTGAAAACCTACTGGCATTCTGAGATTTTTTTTCTGGTTTGCAAAATGAAAACAATCATATTCTTGAGTTATTATAAAGATTAAATCAGCAAATATTAGTAAGATGCTTAGCATCATGCCTGGCACATGATAAACACTAAATAAAAAAAATGTTTATTTTATTTATTTACTTATTTATTTATTCACTATTTCTTTTTCATTTTCTTTAATTTAATTTACTTTTTATTTAATAGATTTTTTTTTCATTATTTATAACACTTAACTGCCTTCCAAGAGAAATGGGCCTTAGTCAAAGGCAGCCATTTGGTTGCTTAGTGACTAACGTGCATGAGTATTCCTGCTTGGAGTTGCTGCACCAGGGCTCACCTGGGCTCCTTAAGAAAAGGTCACACAGTTTAACTAACCAGCCAGTTGCTGTTGACTCAGTTCCAACTTGTATCGACCCCGTCCATGTCAGAGTAGAACTCTGCTCCACAGGGTTTTCAACCTGATTTTTCGAAGTAAATCACTAGGCCTTTCTTCCAAGACAACTCTGAGTGGACTCAAACGTCCAACCTTTCTTAGCAGCCAAGCATGTTAACCGTTTGTATCACCCAGTTTAACCCACCACCCAGTGTAGAGACCTCTAATTCAATGCCCCATCCTCTTCCTAGATAATGTACTTCACCACAGAATGTCACAAGTTTTGGATTTTATTCCTACTTAAGGAGTCCGAGACCCTGTTCCCATAGAAAGAAATTTCAGGATGTGAGTGAACCCCAGCAGTGAGGTGGGGGATGAGAGTGGGGGTCATTCAGGGCCTTCACAGACCTCCCACATCAGCCCAAGTTGAAGATCACCATCCCCTCAGCCTCAACACCCTGTTCTCCTTCCCAGTTCTAAAAGCCTCAGGGCCTGGCTTTCCTCTGAGCCTTAATCTAAAAGCCCAGCGAAGCTGGAGGATCCTGCCAAATAGGAATTAAAAATGACAAAACAGCTGATTAGATCTGAGGTGACAAGAATGAGAAATAAAAGCCATTAGAGCCCATTTGCAATGTGCCCTCAGTGAGTCAAGTTTCAAGATGTTTCTCCGAAGATTATTAATGGCACGACAGTGTTTTCCATGCAGGAATCTGATACATGAAATAACACCAGCGTACACACACAGCATTCTAGATGGCAAGAGGGGCCTGCCCTCGTTTATTTACTTTCACAGATTTGAAGAGACACCCTAATTCAGCTGTCAGAGTGAGGGTCAATGTAAGCACCCAGCACTTGGAGAAACAGATTTCCACAGTCAATAGTTTTCTTCTGTCACAGGGGTCAGCAAACTATGGCCCATAGGCCATAGTTTCCCTGCTGTTTTTTTTTTGGTACAACCAATGAGAAGGAAGGTTTTTTTGTTGTTGTTGTTTGTTTACATCTTAAAATAGCTAAAAAAAAATCAAAAGAAGAATATTTTGTGATACATGATAATTGTGAATTCAAATGGCAGTGTCCATAATAAAGTTTTATTGGAACACAGCCACACTTACTTGTTTACGTGTGTCTATTGTTGCTTCAGAAACCCTGGTGGCATAGTGGTTAAGAGCTACAGCTGCTAACAAAAAGGTGGGCAGTTCGAATCCACCAGGCGCTCCTCGGAAACTATGGGGCAGTTCTACTCTGTCCTATAGGGTTGCTATGAGCTGGAATCGACTCGACGACAACGGGTATGGTTGCTTCTGTGCTACATAGCAGAGTTGAATAGTTGTGACAAGAGGCTGTGACCCACAAAGCCTAAATTATTTACTATCTGGACCTTTACAAAAAAGTTAGCCAACCCCTGTTTTATTGGATCAGTGATATCATTGTTCCTCAGGATTTTTCAGCCAAACTACTGACATTTCCTTTGCAAAAGCAGAAGTAGCCCCAACTTTGCAAAATAATGAAAGGGTTTTCTATTGAAGGACATAGCCCCAGCTTCGAGGAACAACATTGAAATCAGTTTATCCACAACTCCCCAGGGACCATCCACCCAACCCCAAAGGAAGCAAGTTCAGTGTTTTCTAAGACGGTACTAGAGTTAATGTCCACCAGTCCCCATATGACCATTCAGACCCAGGAGAAAGAGGTCATCCCCAAAGGCAACACAAACATTTTATTATTTCAGAAGTTATTATACAGTGCTGTCCAGGAATCCCCTGTAGTTGGTTCCCTCATATTTTACCTTGATCTGTAAGAGATAAGAGGGAGCCCAGAGAAGACATAAACTCTAATTATTTTCATATCCATCTGAAGATCACCATACGTTCCTGTCTCACTCTTATGCCTAGATTTTTTTTGCAAGGTTTATTAAATTAAATTTTACTCCTTTCTACATAATTTCCCTCCCTCCAAAAAAGTGGCTGTGATCTTCAGTGGACACTACCAGTTGTGACCAAGATACTAATCTTCCAAGGATCTCTGATTTGCTTACAAATTTGTTTTGTGATCAGTTTTTATAAATGAGAGCCAACATGGCCATCGTCAGATGGAAAAAGATGTTACTGTTGTTTGGATGATGGAATGAGTGAAGGCTGACAATGAAGAGCAGCTGTAACAGCTGTGTTCCTGGGGGCCTTAGAACATGTCTTTCTAGGATCAAATGTGAAATCATTCACTGGAAAACCTGTTCCAAAGAGTTGTTAGGTGCAGGCACCCTGGGGGTTTATCATCTAATAGAACAGATGCACACACGTGTTCACAGCTAACGCAGGGGAGGAGGTAGTATGTCAAAGAGGAGGGACAAACTAAGAATCTGAAGGGATGGTAAATCAAACCCCCTGTTTTTTGTTGTTGTTAGCTGTAGTTAAATTGGCCCTGACTCATGGTGACCCCATGCACAACAGGGTCAGACTGCTGTGATCCCTAGAATTTTCACTGGCCGATTTTTTAGAGTTATATTGTCAGGCTTTTCTTCCTAGTCTGTCTTAGTCTGAAAGCTCCACTGAAACCTGTTCAGCATCATCGCAACACGCGAGCCCCCACTGATAGAGAGGTGGTGGCTGTGCTTGAGGTGCATTGGCCCAGGTCAAGCCTGGGTCTCCCCCTAAAGCCAAAAACCAAATTTATTGCCACCAAGTCAATTCCAACTCATGGCGACCCTACATGCAGGTATACTTTAATAGAAGAGGTAGAATTGCAACTGAGTAAGAAGGAGAAACTGCATTGTACCAATAAACTCCTTGCCACGGAGTCAATTCCTACTCAGCGACCCTATAGGACAGAGTAGAGCTGCCCCATAGGGTTTCCAAGGAACACCTGATGGATTTGAACTGCTGACCTTTTGGTTAGCAGACGAACTCTTAACCACTACACCAGAGGGTTTCCCACTGTACTAGTAAGAGGGGGAATTAACAGAATTTTGGGGGTGGGAAAATGCTTAAATATCAACTTATTTAATACTTTCATTTCTGTGAGTTAGTGGCAGAGCTATTTCAGCTCACTAATACCTAGGGTATCAATCTTCGAGAGTTCCATTTCATTCTTGAAAACTTCCAATTTTCCTGGATTCATATTTTGTATTTTTCACATTCTGATTATTAATGGATGTTTACAGCTGTTTCTTCTCATTTTGAGTCGTGCCACATCAGCAAATGAAGGTCCCAAAAGCTTGACTCCATCCACGTCATTAAGGCCAACTCTACTTTGAGGAGGCAGTTCTTCTCCAGTCATCTTTCGAGTGCTTTCCAACCTGAGGGGCTCATCTCCTGGCACTAAATCAGACAACATTCCACTGCTATTCACAAGGTTTTCACTGGCCAATTTTTGTTTGTTTTTTAGAAGTAGCTCACCAGGTCCTTCTTCCTACTCCGTCTTAGTTTGGAAAACCTGCTGAAACCTGTCCACCATGGGTGACCCTGCTGGTATTTGAAATATCAGTGGCATAGCTTCCAGCATCACAGCAACATGTGAGCCACCACAATACAACAAACTGACAGATGAGTGGTGGCTTAAATATCAACTTATTTAATACTTTCATTACAGTGAGTTAGTGGCAGAGTCAGTATCTTGACTTCCCAAATTAATGCTCTTTCAAAAAAAGAAGAAAAAACGGAAAGCAGAGTAGAAAAGAACCTTTGGCCATTGACGTAGGGAGTTTTGTAGTTTGTGGTTTTTATAACATAAAATGCTACTGGGTAGCCCTATCTTTCATGATGAAAATAAGCAGGATTATGAATCCTGCTGTCTTATCAGAAGAGAAAAAATTGGACAAACAAATTCACTCCTTGACTAATGGAAACACAATAGCTTCAGTTATTAGGACTCCTCTGCAGGATAAACATAGCCTGGGTGGTGCAGTGGTTAAGAACTCAGCTGCTAACCAAAAGGCTGGCAGTTCAAGTCCACCAGCCACTCCTTGGAAGCCCTATGGGGCAGTTCTACTCTGTCCTGTAGGGTCGCTATGAGTCAGAATTGACTCATCAGCAACAGGTTTGGTTTTATTTAGGTTCTGCAGGATAAATAATCTCTACATTGAATTGTGAAATGCAGGTTATCTTAGGCTGGATTCTCTAGAGAAGCAAAACCAGTAAAGTGTATAAATATATATGTATAAAAACCAAAACCAAAACCAAACCTTTTGCCGTTGAGTGGATTCTGACTCATAGCAACCCTATAGGACAGAGTAGAGCTCCCTCATAGAGTTTCCAAGGAGTACCTGGTGGATTTGAACTGCTGACCTTTTGGTTAGTAGATGTAGCTCTTAACCACTATGCCACCAAGGTTTCCATATATAGGGAAACAGAGATTTATATCAAGGAAACAGCTCACAAAATTGTAGAGGCTGAAACATTCCAAGTCCATGGATCAGTATAGAGGCTTCTCCTGATTCATGTAGCCACAGGGGCTGGTGAACCCAAGATCGGCAAGTCAGAGAGCAAGACTCTTACTTACAGGCAGTGAAGATCAGTGAACCCCAAGATTCACAGGTAAGCTGCTACCTCAAGTCCCAAGAACTGGAGATGAGATGAACAAGAAGGAGCTGCAGTATCCAGAGAGGGCAAAAACCAGAATGTCCACTTATACTTAGATGTAGGCTACATGCCCAAGGAAACTCCCTTTCAACTGATTGGCTGCTCACAGCAGATCTCATCATGGGGGTGATCACATACAAACACTGAGAATCATGGCCCAGCCAAGCTGACACACAATCTTAACCATCACACAGGTCAAGTGCCAACCATAAGAGCCCTGAGCCCAAAGCAGGAGTTGGATCATAGAAATGACTTTTCCCCTTTAGTCTTTAAGAATTCTTCCCATAAACCTTCACAATATTTTCTTTCTTTTCCATAGTGCAGCATGTCTTATCTATATTGAGGTTTCTTTCAGTCAAATCTGGAAGAAAAAAAAAAAAATGGATGATGATATATAGATGGGAGGAAAATTAATTCAAATGACTTTAAAGGGTCTTTCTTTCTGTTTTGCTTAAAATTTTACTCTTTTTAAAATGCATCCCTGAATTATAAGCAGGTACCGTCACATCCAACTGGATAGGAATTGTGAGACACTCAAGTTAATGGTCTTTGCAAAAAAGTACATCAGAGAGGAATCTGGCAGAAATGGTGTCTGGAAGCTGGAACCGTGACATAGCACTCAATGCATCAGATAATATCCCAATCAGTTCAGAGCACTATGAGGCAACAGCTACCATACCAGCAAGAGGCTCAACTTTAAGCAGTGCTCTCTATGCCCCCCTCTGGGGTTTCCAATAGGTAAAATGTTGGGGGTTGAAATTTCATGTGAGTAGATCCCTGCCCAGGTGCTCTGCACAGCTTTCATAGGTTGTCAAGTTCCTGTCCTTTGAGAAATGCAGAGGTCTGTTAAGGGCAGTGGGTTATGTCCAATGCCTCAGGGTGAATTTCCCAACCATTGAGACTCCTGTTGGCCCCCTAGCTGGTCATCCAGCTAGTGGAAGGGCGACTTCACCAGAGGCTTGCACTAAGCATGTTGTTATAATTATTGCCTTCCAAATGACTGGGATGAATCTTCCAAAAGGCACAGGACCAAATCCAGCCAGAAAATATTAACAGGGAAATGAAGGTGAGAACCACCTTTCTATGTATGCATAAATGTATGTTTCTACATATAGAAGGCAGAGACCTCTCCTCCATCATATAGCCACAAATACATATGTGTTGTATAGGGTAACTCCCATTCAGGGAAAAAACACAAATTGGCAGTGTGCAATTGTTATAATTAAAAGACTCTTTAACTAGAACAAAGTTTATTACTGTTGAAACTCAGAGGAGGAAAAGGTGGCTGTGAGTTTCACCCGAGAAGTGTCAGCAGGTTTAAAGTCACCTTTTTATCCTCTCCTCTATCCTGACAGTCACACAAAGCCTGAACCCCCTTTTGACACTCACCACAATGCTGACAGGTCCTCCCTGAAGAAGGCAGTGGCAAACAAATGCATTGTTCCCCTTGTCAACCCTCTACTGAAAGGTGACCGCAGTAAGCTGCAATTGGCCTAGTTTGTTGGTGTTAGCAAGTGCAAGGCTAAGCTCATTACCCTGAGAAAGGCGGGAAAGAAAAAGCCTAGAACAAGTTCCTGAAATCTGGCTGCAGAGTCAGGGACCTGTCATCTGAGCTAGAGAGAATGAATGCGCCACCTGCAGCCGGTGACTGAGGCCTGCTTGTCCCAGCCCTAACAATCTAGGCTTATGGTTCATAACTTTGGGAATCAGGGGCCCCTTGAGAAGCTGCTGAAAGGCATGGATTCTCTGGAAAAATGCACATACACACGGAAGTTTGTAAACATTTCAGGGCCTCAGTAACCTACCTATGAGCTCTTAATGTCCTAAGACCTTGGGAAGCTTGGTTAATGGCTTGGTCTCTCATGAGGCCAGAAAGAAATGGAATAAAAACCTCAGACTGTCTGAGACTTTTCTGAGGAGGCAGACCACTCACAGCCTGGCCTGGAGAAAAAAGAATTCAATCTAGGAAGAAAAGACACCACTCTCACCACAAAGCAGATTCCTTGAAGGTAATTTCAGCCCCTTCTTTTACAAAAGAAAAGGATCCTCAGACTTTTTTCAAATGTCTTTGCAGATGTCAGAAGTCTCCCCTTAGGGCATTTTCCCTAAACTTTACTTTCTGAAACCTGCTTGAAAACACAAAAGAACCAAACTTGATATGCTATGCCATTCAGGGAAATTTTTCTTTTCTACCCAGATCTAAAAAAAGAAAGAATTTGGCTATCTCACTTTACTTAAAGGCAAATGGTATGTGATGGCCAAGAAATGGGGTGATTTGGTTTCTAGCTCTAAATATGTTTTATTGTAGCTATGTTACTTGCTGTCGAGTTGACAAAACAGAATGAAATGTTCTGTATAATAGAACAAAACATTCCCCAGCCCAGCACCATCTTCATGATTGCTGGTATGTTTGAGCCCATTGTTACTGTTGTGGTATACAGCCTTCCAACCTAGGAAGCTCATCTTCCAGAACTATCTAGGACAGTTTTCTGCTGTGATCCATAAGGTTTACATCAGCTAATTTTCAGAAGTGGATCCCCAGGCCTTTCTTCCTAGTCTGGAAGTTCCACTGAAACCTGTCCACCATGGGTGACCCTGTTGGCATTTGAAATACCAGTGGCATAGCTTCTAGCATCACAGCAACACACAAGCCACCACAGTATGACAAACTGACGAATGAGTGGCAGAAATATGTTTACACCTTTTCAAAGCTTCCTCAACTTCATAGAGAACTGAAGTCTCAGACCTAAGCTAGAAAACTCTAAGTAAAATTTAGCACATTTACCCTTATTCTCCCACCCTTAGCAAAGCTTCCAATCCTGGACATTTATGGTTCCAAGCACTCCCCCGCCTATTCTCCTGCTCCCAACTCCCCTCCATTTCCCCATCATATAAAATCAGCAGGTTGAAAAGACCTCTATGGTCCCTTCCAACTAAAAAAAAATTCTATGATTTTATGATTCTCTGAATCCCAGTGCTGTGGTAGCTGTAATTTCAGGCTTGCCTTTAATTCTTTGCTTTGCTTCACAGAGCAGAATAGCTTATGTTGCAAAATGCATCCCAGAGAGTATGCCCCAGAGACCAGGAACACGGCAAATGCAGGCAGAGCTAGTGTGCAGCACAGCAGCCTGACGGGGTGGAGGAGGAGGGAGAGGGCCTTGTTTGTTGACTGTAAAAAGCTTTGCTTGGCAATTTGGCTATGCTGATAATGACAGGGCAGTGGAGTTGGGAGGGAAGTGATGGTGGGGATTTGGGTTAAGAGAGCTCTTCCAGGGGTCACTCCCCAACTTGGCTCTGCTGGAGAATTGAGAGGAAGTGAGAGCTGGCAGAAGCCCAAGGATAAGGCTTGAAGGGAGCAAGTTGGTCCCTACTTACCTAATTCTAGGAGACAAACCACAATGTCCTGTGCACATTGGTTTTTATCTTTCTTTTCCTTTCTTCTTTTCTTCCTTCCTTCCTTTCATTCATACATTCATTCACTCATTTATTATAATACTGGAGGTGGAGGTTTGAGTGTTCTTGACATGAAATGGAAGGTCACTGACTCACTCATACTCTTACAGTAGCATGTCTTCTCAGGCAATCCTATCAGACAGAAACCAAGATAAGTGATGCATAATTTAAAGAACTGTCAGGAGAATCGAGTGAGATGAAATGGGCAAACCCAATTTGGAAGTAGTCCTATCTTAATCCAATGAAGAAGGGGTATGGTAGAAGCAACATGGGCTCCACAGACAAAAGAGCTAGTAAAGATCTGACTTTGCCCTTAACACATACTTCTCCAAACTTTAAAGCAGCGTACAAATTGCTATTATAATGATGATTACAGGGTGAGTTGGAATTGGTACTAAGAATAATAACAATAACAATTTCCTTTCAAAAAGAGAATAAATCACATTCTCCAGAAACTTTAGCTTTACCCTTGGCTCTGTTGGGTGTTCTCCTTGAAGGCTTTCTCCATGGAGTTGGCTGGGTCAAGAATGTCTGGTCACAATAGCTATAGATGACATCTTCAAATTCCCCAAGCAAACCCTATTACAGCCTTTAAGTTCATCCAGTGAGGAATCACTCACCCTAGCCACCTAGGAGCAGTTTACATGTTTTATGTCTCCAGAGAGTATCAGAGAGGGGTTGAAACAAACTGCTCAAATATTTATAAGGATGCCACAAAAATAATCCCTGTTGTTGTTGTTGTTAGGTGCCGTCAAGTCGATTCCGACTCATAGCGACCCTGTGCACAACAGAACGAAACACTGCCCGGTCCTGAGCCATCCTTACAATCGTTGTTATGTTTGAGCTCATCGTTGCAGCCACTGTGTCAATCCACCTCGTTGAGGGTCTTCCTCTTTTCCGCTGACCCTGTACTCTGCCAAGTGTGATGTCCTTCTCCAGGGACTGATCCCTCCTGACAACATGCCCAAAGTATGTAAGAGTCCCTGGGTGGTGCAAATTGTTAATATTCTCGGCTGCTAACTGAAAGGTTGGTGGTTCAAGCCCACCCCGAGTCACCTCAAAACAAAGGCCTGGTGATCTGCTTCTGAAAAATCAGCCATTGAATATCCTATGGAGCACAGTTCCACTCTGACACACACGGGGTCACCATGAGTCAGAGTCAACTCAACAGCAACTAGTTTTCTTACTATTGGCGATGATACAGGCTAAGCTATGAACAAGGTGGTGTGTGACTGAAATGGGGCAGAAGAGTGTAACACCATTAAGCAAGGAGATTAAGGAACTGAGAGAGCAGGGTTTTGGATTGTTTTTTCAACCTAAAATGAAAACAGAAATGGGAGTAGGGGAACAATACTAAAATCTTCAGTGAATGAAAATGAGAAATCAGGAGGGGAATTTGTAACTGAAAGGAGAATGGCTTATGCTTCAAACCATGCTAAGAACAATGGCCTGGGAGCTGAAAAGGAATGGGGGGTATTGGGCTGGGAAGCACAGAGTATTCCTCCTCAAGGCTGTGCTGTGAGGAGACACCACAGGAGGTCAGCCAGACTTCAGCTAGAGCAGGAAGTTGAGGAAACCACTCAGAGAAGAATCTGACCATATATGGGGTTTGCTGATGACCAACAGCAGTAGGAAAATATTTAGAGAGGTCAAGAAGGGTGGAAGCCTGAGGCAGATCAGGTAATGCAAAGAACTGTAAGGGATAAGAAGCTTGGGGTCAAACAACGGCTGGAGAGACTTAGAACTTTTTGTGGAGCACGAGGTACCCATGAACGTTGAACATAACGTGGTTATGATGGTCACTTATGGCGAGCTGAATAAATCTTTTGGGGGATTGGTCTTTGCAGAAGACTGAAGCAAACAAGTGGGGTAGGATCGAAGGGTGAAAGGGTGAGTAAGAACAAAAAGCATGCAGCACTCTCTTTAGCACTACTACAGACAGTTTTTAGGCCTGGGTGTAGCTCATGAAGAGCCTAATGTTATTTGGAAGGGGCCTGAAATGATGTAAGGGCAAACCATTTTTTTTTTCCTGGTAAAATAAATAAGTGAATAAGACCGAGAACAAGAAGCTCACGTATATTCATGCATACACACACGCACACACACACAAATTGAAAAACCAACGTCCAATTCAGGAAGTTCTTTTCATATGCTTAATTCCTGAACCTCCCAGGGCAAAACTGAAAGCTCCACCCACCTCCCAGGTGGCTAACTTTCTTTTCCTTTATTCCACACTTTTCTTGTGATTTTATTGATTCTTTTTTTTGGGGGGGGGGTTGAGAAAAGAGAGAAAAGTAGAAAGACGGAAAAGTTCACAGCAGTGCCCAGACCTGCTGCAGGGGAAAACTGGACCCCTGACTATTAGCAAAGGAGTTGCCTGCCTGCCCAGTTCTCCCTGAAAGTCCGCCCTGTTTTTCAGTGGCCTCGTGGCTGAACACGAGTGATTTATGGCTCCTAACTTCTCTTTTTTTTTTTAACTTCTCTTAGTTTGTAATAAAGTTTTCAGCAGCTCTTTTTAGCTGCTGCAACCTCTGCCCCTGCAGACACTCGCTTACGCACACTCCCTGACTTCACTTTGTTCTTTTTTTCACATCATGTCAACTCATAAACCTTTCATCAAGTCAACCAGGTGGAAAAATCCCTTTGCTGAAAGAAGCATTCATTCAGATCTGGCGAGTGGAGGCCAGCCATTGGGCAGGAGAGGGGAGTGGTAGACAACGAAGGGAAGAGAAGAAAATGTCTGGATGGGAAAAGTTTTATGTGGGTGGGGGTGTGTGTGTAAGCCTCGCCTGGTGTGCCCCTTTGATGAAAGGTCTCCTCTCCTCCGCACATCTTGGCTGCCAGCATCCACAGGAGCCAACAAATCTGTCATTACAGGAATAGGGGATGAAATTAATAATACATATAGTCAAAGATGTAGAGCTTTGGGCTTAATACTCAACGGTGATAAGAAGGCTTAAGCAAAGTCAGGCATTCTTCCCTTGCGAGCATCTTGTGAGGCGGCTGGCTTCTCCGTCCTGTTACCCTGCTCGCTCCTGGGTTTACATCTCCAGCTCTGCTGCATCCTGTCATGCTTATCCTAAATACCAGGCCCCGTTCTGCTTCTTAGAACCGTTTCCGCCTACTCACTTAATATTAGCTATTGCTACATCTGCTAACCAAAAGGTTGGCAGTTCGAATCCACCAGCAGTTCCTTGGAAATCTTATGGGGCAGTTCTACTCGGTCCTATAGGGTCGATAGGAGTCGGCTTTGACTTTACGGCAGTGGGGTTTATTGTGTACCACAGAGCCATGTGGGGATGAGAGACATGTGAAAAGAATAATGTATTTGGAGAAGGCATAGAGGGATCAGGAGTAGAAAGAAAGGTAGAAGAAGAAGATTTATGATGTCCTTTATTTCCCAAGGACCAGTATAATTACAGAGTCCCTGGGTGATGCAAAGGGTTAAGAGGCTCCGTTGCTAATCGAAAGGTTGGTGGTTTGAGTTCTCCCAAAGGAACCTTGGAAAAAAGGCCTGGTAACCTACTTCAGAAAGGTCAGCCACTGAAAATCCAGTGGAGAACAGTTCTACTCTAATGTGCATGGGGTCACCATGAGTCAGAATTGACTCGGTGGTAATTTTTTTTTTTTTTTTAGGTATCATTATAGAGTTTTAAGGTTTGGGGAAAAGTTAAGTACGGCAAGAGTCCAGATCTCCTGGTTCTCCTCCCAAGAGATTAGTTTGACAGACACTCCCTAACTTCCTAAGACCCTGATGAAAGCCTCATGATAAGCTGAGAACTTCTAGTGCTCCAGTGAAACATGGACATTAGCCTCACCCTTCCAGAGATTGGATGCGGAAGCCTTTGGTCCTTGAATTCTGACTTTTCCCCTCCCTGACTCATGGTACTTAATGAGAAAATCGAATAACCAATGCAGCAAATCAGCTTTGTTCCAGAGCCATGCTATAAACTGGAGAGCAAGAAGCAGCAAAGTGCAAATGTACAATACCAATAGAGACACGGCTTGCGTTGATGTACTTGGTTCGTTTATGTCCTCTCTCCCCTCTTCAGTACCACAGTGAAATTTCCAAAATAATGCCCTGCTACAGGCGACTGATATTACTATTTTCATCAATATTTTCTCTTTTTCCTTTGATTTTTAGCAGTTTGACTATATCACGTGGATGTCTCTTTCATTGGTTTTTTTCTTTTGCTCAGTTTGAGAATTTATTCTACTTGAAGTTCACTGAGCTTCCTTGAATCTGTAAATTCATGTCTTTCACCGAATTGGGCGAAGTTTTGACCATTATTTCTTTCAAAAAAATTTTTTTTTCTGCTCCATTCTCTCTCTTACTCTCCTTTGGGCACTTCCATTATGTTAGATGTCTTTATATTGGTTCACACATCACTTAGGTTCTGTAGATTTGTTTTTTCACTCTATTCTTCCAATTGGATATTTCCTATTAATTTGTCTTCAAATTCACTGACACTTCTGTTGCCTCAAATTTGTGGGTAAGGCTCAACAGTGAATTTTTTAAAATAAATTGTATCTTGGAATAGGTTTAGATTTACAGAAAAATTGCAAAGATAGTACAGAGAGTTTCCTTTGGTATTATCCTCTTCATCCACTTCCCCTTGTTGTTGCCATCTTACGTTACCATGGCACATTTGTCAAAACTAGAAAGGGGACATTGGCACATTATTGTCAACTAAACTTCAGACTGTATTTGGATGCTACCAATTTTTCCTCTAATGTCCTCTTTCTGTCCAGGATCCAATCTCAAGTATTACATTACATTTAGTTGTCATACATTCCCAGTCTCCTCTGGTCTGTGGCAATTTCTCAGTCTTTTCTGTGTTTTTAATGACCTTGACAGTCTTAAGGAGTACTGGCCAGCTATCCTGTAGGATGCTCCCCAATCTGAGTTGGTCTGATGTCTTTCTAATGATTAGACAGGAGTTGTGGGTTTCTGGAAAGAATACAACAGAGGTGAAATGCTGTTTTTGCTGCATCATATCAGCAGGTACATGACATCCACGTGACATCCCTGGTGATGCTAACTCTCACCCTCATTAGTGCAGTGTTGCCAGCCTTCTCCACTTTAAAGTGACTATTTTTTCCATTTCTATAATAATATTTTAGCCCATAAGCTTAGAGTTAAGCATTAAAAATAAGTGGTGGCAGCGGGAGTAGAAATTATCAATAAACCCTCAAGGAGAAGGGAAATATCCAGAGATACAACTTAGACCACCAGCCTCAACCCTTCTCCATGTAGAGTGTCGTCCTATATTGACAAAGATGGAGTCTGTGGTTTTGAATGCACTAAGAAAGCCAACACATCTCCCAGTATGTATTTTATATATATGTTTTTAAATTTCATAGTTACACAAAGCCTGTGAAGGAGAAATCATTGTTCTCACATTAAGGATGAGAAAAATGAGGTCCAGGGAGGTTAAATACCTTTCCCAAATGTATCCAGCCAGTAGATAACAAAGTCAACATATAAAACCAGATACCTCTAAATTACACCGACAATTAGTACTGAAGATTTGGGCTCATGGACTGGTTGAAGTGTCATGTTAATAATGGAGTCTACAAATGAAGGGAAAATCACCCTGGGAGTGGTGATGGGGAAAATAGGCTAGAGATGGAGCTCCTCAAACACCAGGGCAGACTTGGCATTAAAAATGATACTAATCAGCATCAAAAATTCTTCCTCTGCTTGGCACAGTCCATAATACACAGACAGAATCTGGACAGACAAATAAAATTTAGGTCTAACTTTCTTGAATCATCTCAATTACCACAGTAAACAGGTTATAAAGAGATCTTCAATGGGCATGATAAGAAAATTAGTATATACTCTCCCTTGGAAATTCTATACTCTCTCTCATTCCTTTCCCTCCATCCCTCACCCCGTTGCCATCAAGTTGATTCCAACTCATAGCAACCCTATAGGACAGAGTACAACTGTCCCATTGGGTTTCCAAGGAGCAGCAGGTGGGTTCAAAATGCTGATATTTTGGTTAGCAACTGATCTCTTAACCACTGAACCACCCAGGGCTCCATCCCTTACCCAGTACCCTAAATTAACATTAAATTAAGGCTAAAACTAGACTTAGAAAACCTCCTATGACCCACAGCTTGTCTTCTCTGGATTTCTCTCACTAAAGTAGATCTATTGAGTGAGAAAGCAGCTGAATTTGGTCCTTGTTCTCTCTGATTTAGCAGTCCCTGGGTGGTGCAAAAAGGGAGCTCTGGTAGTGCAGTAATTAAAGCACTCAGCTGCCAACCGAAAGGTCAGTGGTTCAAAACCACCAGTCACTCCATGGGAGAAAGATGTGGTAGTCTGCTTCCGTAAAGATTTACAGCCTTGGGAGCCCTAGAAGGCAGTTCTATTCTGTCCTTTAGGGTCCCTATTATTCCGAATTGACTCAATGGCAGTGGGTTTAGGTTTGGTGGTGGTGCAAACAGTTAAGTTCTCTACTACTAACCCAAAGATTGGCAGTTCGAGTCCATCCTGAGGTGCTTTAAAAGAAAGGCATGGCAATCTACTTCAGAAAGTTCACAGCCATTGAAAACTCTATGAAGCACAGTACTACTGTGAAACACATGAGGCTACCAAGAGTCGCAATTGACTTGTCAGCAACCTCTTTTTCTCTCTCTCTTTCTCTCATTTAATCAACTAATTCAACAAAACTTATCGAAGACTTACTATGTTCTAAACAGTTTTTATAGGCATGAAGGACACAGATATTAAAACACAGTCTTTACCTTTAAGAAACTCATAATATAGTCCCATGATCTAAAAAGTGGCTTTACTGTCCTTAGGCTCCATTTGCTTACCTGTAAAATAGGTAGAACAGTCCTCATCCCTTTTTGAGAGGGTAAATATTCCCACAGGTGTCAAAGCAGCCTGTACTGCATTGCAGTATGAAAAGTAGCTTATGAGAAAATTATTTTTACCTTTTATATGCTGCCTCATTTAACAGTCAATAAGCTAAACTCAAACTGTGTGGATGAATTAGGCAATTTTCTACCAAATGCCCTGAATTCCTATGAGACGACTAACAGAGTGATATGAAATTCCTTTCTCTTTGTAAGAACTGGAGAACTAGAAGTACAAGAAGTGGTATGTTTTGTAGATTCGGTAAGGATTATATTACTTAGGATTAGGCTTGACTTTAAATAACAGGGAGTAATTCAAATAAGGTAGAAGCTTATTTCTCTCTCACATAAGAGAAGTTGAAAGTATAGTTAAGTCCAAGAATCAGTACTTCCAAAGTTGTCATAATGGAATAGAGTCCTTTCCTATGTCTCACCGCATCAAACCCAGGGTATAGTCTTTGTCCACTTGGTCCAAGAAAGTTACAGTTTCAGACATGGAATTCATTCCCAAGTAGCAGGATGGACAAATAGAGCTAGGAAAGCAAGCCTTCTTCCTCATGGCCAATCCACTTACATCCCATTGGTCAAAATTTAGACACATGTCTATGCTTAGCTGCAAGGGAGGTCAAGAAATGTAGTCTTTTAAGAAGGCAATGTGCTTAGCTAAACTTTAAATTTCCTTGGAGAAAGAAAATTAGAACAAATATTTGTAAGGCAATTAGTCTTTACAATAGAGATCATCAGAAAGACCATTGATAAATATTCATTGACCTCTTCTCCTTCAGGCCTATTTCCTTTCCTGAAAGCTACTACCTGCTACTGCCTAGGATAACGCCAGGTCCTACCCAGTGGTTTTCAAATTTAGCGTCCACCATAATCACCTGGAAGGCTTGTTAAAACATAGATTGTTGAGCCTCGGCCCCAGAGTTTCTTATTCAAGAAATCTGAAGTGAGGCCGATAAATTGTATTTATAACAAGTTTCCAGGTGATATGGATGTTGCTGGGCTGGGAATCACAGTTTGAGAATTATTGCTCTAAGCAAATGGATCCAGGGACAAAAGGAGAAAAAAATGAGGGAAGAAATAAATTATGAGTATTCATGATGGGGTGGGCAATAGAAAATAGACTTGACAGAAATAATGACATTGAGCCATGAGAATGGGAACACTATAAGTCAGAACCTCTAACCCACTTACTAAGCCTCAGAAGAATTCCTCCTATGTCCCAGTAGCGTTTTGGCACATAACGTAACCCATAACCCAGATGTTATTGCTAAAGAGAACTTAGGTGTGACTGGGATATAACCAGCTTGACTTGCCTTTCTGGAATTAGCAGAGGCCATGCTCTATTGCTCCACGTGTCTGAAATCTGATTCTCCATCTCTTCTGGCACGTCACCTACAGTACTGTTGGAATTGCTGGCCTATGACCTGCCTCAAAGATTTGGTTCAAGTTTCCCCTAGGAGGCAAGAGTGCTGACACTGAAATAGCCACAATCAACTTCCTCTCTCCCACAGCTTCCTAAAACCAGTCACCTGGAGCTCCAGCTTTCCCTGTCATCACCCCAGACTCCCCTGATCCTGACACCTTTCTGTGGGGATGCTAGTGATGATAAGCCAGCAACTCCTAGCCATTGATCAAGAAGGCCAGCAGCATTCTCTCTGGGTAGGGTATCTTACTTCACCATTGGGATTTGTTTTTCTATTTGTTTTGCATATTTTCTCCCCCAGAACATAAATTTACTCATGGCTGTTGTTGTTACTGTTAGCTGTTGTGAATCAACCCTTCTACTCATGACAACCCCATGTGTTACAGAGTAGAACTGCTCCATGGGGTTCTCTTGACTGTAATCTTTATGAAATCAGATCACCAGACCTTTTTTCCATGAAGCCACTGGATAGGTTTGAACCGCTAACCTTTCAGTTAGCAGCCGAGCACAAGCCACTGCGTCACCCAGGCTCCTTTACTCATGGATACGTAAGCATAACTGTAAGCATACTTCATTTCCTACATGCTGTCTGTATACCCTAGTTACCTATGTATAGTCTCTTCCTCCAACCCAATGTGAGCACCTGGATCACCCAACATAATGTCTGACCTCTAGGCAATCTCTCAGTGTTTGCTGAATGGTTGACACTGAACCTGGAGTTTTTTTTTCACATAAACAGTCTGTCAATAGACCTCGATATTCACTACTGGCTGCCAATCAAAAGCTCCAGACCTTGCCTCCACCTGCAAGCACCACCCGCCATAGTTTATAGTCACATTCTCATTGTCCCTCCCCTCATCTGAAAAAATTGGGCTCAAAACACTGGGCATACTAATTTTGAAAGAGCTCCAGATCTTAATGTAGGCCTTTGGCAAGGTCAGACAGAGACAAAAGGGGCAAAACATAAATTCTGAGAGATTTCTTGTCCAGAATGTGTAGCAAGTGCCTGAACTCTGCCAAAGGGATCCCAAGGTAGTAGAAATCTCAAGGAACTGATCCTGACCCACTGGGTCAGTACAGTGTTCACTGTGAAGTTGTTGTTGTGTGTTGTTCTTTGTGTGTGTGCGTGTGTGTTTAATATAGAGTATAAAAATAGATTTGCCAGCTTCATTCTCTCTCTGATTAATTTTGCTATGAATTGTCATCTCCCTCACAATCCTGCCACATTGAGAACTGACTGGAAATTATTTACTGAAATACCTTTAAGGGAGGTGCAAGAAATTAGGAAAATATTAATGCTCTAACAAATTTGCTTCTTTTTCCCTGTTTATCTATTTGGCATTAGAAGCCTAAAGCTCAGCCAGAAAGCACAAACAAATGAGCTTTTAAAGTCACCATACCTCAGGTGCCAGGGCGTCTATGAAAAATGAAATCGATCTGTTTTAAAGACTTGATTGAGCTTAGGAAGACAGTTCCCTGAGCTCAGTTCATCTGCCCTAATCAGCTGCATTTTTTTTTTTTTTTTTCAGTCTCATTTAACTTTTCTTGCCACAGGGATAAATTGAGTGAGAACAATGAAAGAGGAGGGAGTGATGAAGGGATAGAAGGAATTAAAAGGATCCTGAGTGAATAGGTAATTTGATTCACTGTTTACATTGCTGGTGGAGATATTTAAACAGATATTTAAACAGTTGGCCCACTGGTGACCCTTTAAATTGAGATTTTAGAGAAATTTTAAAAACCAAATAAACTTTGGACTAATGAAGACTATTTTGTAGACTCTAAACTAATCCAGGTGGTAAGACTAAGAAGGGGTTGGGCAGCGGTCATTATAGGAGAGTGAGTAGAAAAGATGGATTTTTTTTTTTCCTTGCTTAAAAACAAGTTGTTATAAACCACCAAAGATTTATGGAGAACTTATTATTCACAAAACCTTGGCTAGGAAATTAAAATATAGCTGGGTATATGATAGAGCATACAGCATGTGGAAAAATATTATATCTTTGTATGTTCCAGGTGCCAAATGGCACACACAATAATAATATGCAATGTTAGGGAAGGAGAGATTACCATGAGGTATGATGGTCAAGAAAAATGTCATGGAGTAGATGAGACTTTATTACAGTCTTGTGTGATATGTAAAATTCAGAGCATAGAGAAATAGGCAGACTGGAGGTGGTTGTTATGAAAAGGAAAAGGCCTGGGATTAAATAAGGCGAAAGAGAGAACACTTTAGGTCACTGTGGTAATAGTTGCATAGCAAAGTAATGAGCAGAATTCCACAGGGAATTTTTGGAAAAGATAGTAAAATAAGTGAAGGGTTACAAAATCTTTCTCCTATGTACTGACCAAAAGAAGCAAAACAGAGAAAAATATTTTATCACTGCTGAACCTAGAAATGATGCTTACTTTATAACATAAATTCTGAAAAATATTTGTAAGATACAATATAGTTTGGTCCAACATCAAGGGCTGGCAGCGACTCACTCCCTTTTTCCCAAGAGATCTATGCAGTATTTTAGGAAGTTAAAGAAATTTTATATAATAATTTTTAAAAGATTCTAATCCCTCATTTATTAAAATGAAGGCTGAGTGTATGAATAAGCCATAGGCCAAAAAAAGCAAACACCCTACTTTGATTTTCATTTCTCATTGAGGTCAAATGTACCCTGTAATCCCAACAGCTAGAATAGGAAAAAAAAAAGTTGCATAATCATGCCATATATTTTTCCTCTAACATGACTTCAAAGGGTGACATGAGCTGACTCTGCCACAAAGACAAACCCTTACTAATATGAAGAAGCATGGTTTGAAAGAAAAGCATCCCAAACTAGTTGCTTTAACTACTATACTAGTTGCCAGGAAGTTGACTCTGACTCATGGAGACCCCATGTGTGTCAGAGTAGGACTGTGCTCCACAGGGTTTGCAATGGCTGGTATTTCGGAAGTACGTGGCCGTGGTTTCTTTTGAGGTGCCTCTGGGTGGACTCAAACCTCCAACCTCCCATTTAGCAGCCAGCCCATTAACTGTTTGTACCACCCAGGAACTCATTCTACTAGTATAGAAAGACTGAATCTGCACACCAAGTTCCTTAGCTGCCCAAAGCTTAAGCTCCTCACACCACTAGGGCCTCCAAGTCAAGTTAAAGGGAGGATTAAAATGATGTAAAAGTAAACTGAAAATAGAAACAAATAGAACACACTTCAGTCTGGCAGATAGAAAGTCCAGAAAGAGCTTCTGTCATTAAACAAATGATGAACAGTAAAACAAATAAACAAAAGAACACGAGACCTATGTAAAAATCTTAAAATAATAAGTATATACAACCCCCCCCCAAAAGAAATAATGAATATAGATTGTAAGTTTTAGATGAAAGTCATCCTTTGGAATAAGATGTAATTTAAAAAATGAGAAAAATATTAGGTTACATCACATTCTCAAGAAAATAGACTGCGAAACAAATTGACAGAGGGAAATAGCGTGAATTTTTTTGAGAGTGAGTTTCTAAAAATTAATTTACTATGGCAATGCCATTACATTTAAATGGCATTAGATGAGGCAAAAGTCAAAATTAACAATAAAACAATAGAATCAGGGACATGGAAAGCAAGCTTGCAAAAAAAAAAAAGTATATAGAATACCCAGAAAAATAACAAAACACCAAAAACAGTAATATTACAGAGAATAGGCAGAAATCAAATATATGGCTGATAAGAGAAATTGAAGAAGAAAACAGAACAAATGAGACAGAAATGGTATCCAAGCACATAAGAGAAGGAAATTGGGAGAGCTAGCCAACTGCTAAGTTAAAGTGAACAGTCCACACAAGACCAACATCACATCTGTTACCAGTTGCAAATCTGAGGGGCTCCCAAAACCACCCTCAGTTTCAATAATTCACTAGAAGAACTCACAGAATGTACTGAAAGGTTTTATACTCACGGTTACACTTTATTACAAGGAGAGGATATAAATTAAAATCAGCCAAGGTAAGACATGTAGAGTCCAGTCCAAGAAACTACCACATGCAGAGATTCCAGTTGTTCTCTCCCCATGGAGTCAGAATAGCATTGCTTTCTTGTTATTGATGTGTGATACACATGGAGTATTGCCAACCAGGGAAGCTCACCCAGGCTTCAGTGTTCAGAGTTTTATTTGGGCTTCCATTGCATAGGCATCATTGTCCACATGGCTCATCTCAGTCGCCCTCTGCAGCCCACCTGGGCATGACCCAAAGTCACCACTCTAAATCACATTGTTGGTCTTTCTGGTGTGGCCAGCACCCATCCTAAACTATATTGTTAGACTATCTGATAATCCAAGGTCCTCAGAAAAACAAAGACACTTCTATCAGTCATAACATTCCAAAGGCTTAGAGGTTATCTCCCAGAATCCAAGGGCGAAGCACCACACCTCCCTTTAAGCAGAGTTTAATTTTTTACTACACTGGCCACCCCGTGGTCTTTGACCAAAGATCTCTTACAGCAAAACAATTATATGCCTAACATTAGAGGAACTAGTGTGGGGTAAGGATAGATTTAAAGAAACAGCTAAACCATTTTATAAAACCATTATATACATATTCATATTTTGGTCCCTTGACCTACCACTTATGATAAACCTGTGCAGAAATATTTAGCATAGAGATGAGCTGATGGCTAGCTAAATCTAGTTTTTCCTCAGGCCAGTCATTTTTTCATCAGTATTACAGTCCAGGGGGCTTTAACTCAATTTTCCAATACATTTAACTATCAATATCAGTATTATACACCCTCATGAAGGCATGTAAGCCAGTCCTTCATGCTTTATTCATCACCCCCCACCCTCATTTTAGGCAACAGATATTTCAATTACCTGTTCCAATTTTCTATCAAACCATTCCTTTGAGGATGGTGTCTCTTTGCCCACTGTTGGACATTAGGAGCTGTAAAGTGTGTTCCTTGGTCTGAAAAAATGTGACTTGGCAATACAAATTGGTGTAATATCTTCTGATTCAGTCCATTTATAGTATTTTGAGCATTAGCATCTAGTCCGGGTTACAAAGCCCATCCTAGAGTGTCTTTTCATGTCAAGACTCATTTTTAGTCTCTCAGAGTTACTGGCATCAGTCTGACTTACCAGCCCTGTGCAGGGCCTTCCCCCAGGAAATCTGTCCCATAACCATCTACAATCTCCTTCTCTCTTGTTAGCAGACAGAGCAGTTCTTGTTGGTATCTTGTGCCTCAGAGAGTACAAGTGGAATGTGTCTAAATCCAGCCCAAGTCCACATTGCTGAATCTCCCTTATGTTTACACACTTTATGGATCTTAGTGGCCACCTCAAGTGAGCACATCAGGATATCCATTTGCCAATTCCAATCATCCTCTGATCTAGGAAAGGGGTTCTTCAGAAGGGCATCTGCATGTCCTATTTTAATGCACACCTTAAATTCCCAAAAGATTTTCATAGGGCCACACCGTATATGAGCATCCCTTTAATAGTCCAACTTTCCATTGCTTTTTTTTTTCCCCTTACTTTATAGCCAGGCCATTGGTAATTGCCCATGAGTCTGTAAAAACCTAAACGTAAAAAAAAAAAAACGTAGGAGCAAGCAGCATGCAAATTCAGCCCACTGAGCTTATTTGGTTTTACCTTTTTTAGTCATATTAGTGGTCTTCCAAACAGGATACTGTCTGTTCACCTTGGAACTACCATCCATAAACCAAGCAACTCTGTTGATCAATCAAGAGCTGTTCATAGGGCACTGCCCAAGTAGCAGTAGGACCTAGCAGCTCCTCAGGTGGATCCAAAGTCAGTCGTAGGGGAAAAGAGTCTATGTTCTCGTGAATACAATGAGTATTTCTTTGCATTACCCTGGTAGCATGTTTCTGCACAAACTATTTTCATTTTATTATGGAACTGTTGCAGGAATTTCCCTCTTCACTAGAGCATTTCTCTGACATCACCCAAGATGTTATGGGTGTTACAGATTCTAAGATTATTTTATGTCCTTCAGTCAAAAGGGAAGTTGCAATTAACGTCTGATAGCAAGCTAGTAATTGCCTCTCAGATGGAAATTTTCTGGTCCAAAATCCCAGAGGTTGTCATTGAGCTGTACTCACTGATTTATGCCATAAGCCCAGCCTGAGCTCCACACAGAGCTACTATAGAGAGCGTTTGTCTGTACGAGTACTCCAGCTTCTAACAGGCATTAATTAAAGTGATAATCTATTTTTGTCCACCAGATATCCTATATTGTTTCAAATTAACAAACCGTGTGGGCTCTGGCAATCTTATTGGTTCTCATTTAGCATGTCCAATCTAATATTGGCAGAAGGGTGAGTTTATATGCCTTCTGTTTTACAATGCTAAGTAAGGGAAGGTTTTACCAGTCAGATACAAAATCCACTCTCATAATACATTCCGGTAAAGAAGATGAACCATTTCATATGAAGTCTGTTCAAACATTCCAATTTTCATCCAAACTTTTATGTTAATCCCATCAATCACTGAATTCCCTTATCTTCCAAATCTAGCAAAACTCCCCATTAGAATGTCACCAACGGGTATTAGAACCACAGTGCATGGAGCTCCTACACCAAGGAGTCCCAGATATGTCTCTTCTCCACCCCCTGATCATTTTACCCACTCATGTGTATATGGCTTTGGGTACCCACCCAGGATTTCAGGCAAGGGACCTTTGTCTTTTTATCAGTTCTTAAGATTGCAGGACCATTGCCCCAGGAAATACTGTCAGATTTCTTCTTGTAATCTTTCCTTTTCAGCTTTTTAAATACCTCTAAATTAGAGTGAATAAAGCAGATTTGTTTAGGGCTCTTCAATATTGTGGGACTAGGTCCCTATGGCCACCCAACCTCCAATAGTGCTGCATTGAGCCATTTGTTTCACTCCTCCAACAATGTCTGCTTTATTCATTCCATTTCTTAATAGCTTTTTGAAGAAATCCAACCTGTTGGAACAAGTCTCTAGACTCTTCTCCTTCTATTTCCATGTTATCTTGTGAATTACTTTAATTTTCTTCACACTCTATTGTTTTAGCGCAACTTTTCTCCTTGATAGCAGCCTTGCCTAGTGACTGCAGCTCCAACTGGATGGAATCCAAGTTTGACCAAGCATCAGGTTTCACCCCAACATGTTCCTTTACTTTCATTTTAACTTTTCTTGTAGGTAGTGGCACTGAAGCTAGCAGTTGTAGCTTGGACTAGCCAAAATCCAAAGTTGGCCCAGGGTCAGGATCCATTCTGCACTCTCCTTTACTTTCATTTTAGCTATTTTGGTAATAATAACCAAGGAATTGTATATTTAGTTTGTTTCTTGTTACTTTGCATTTCCTTATGCATCCAGTGAATCACCTGTTCAGAGTTGGATCCATCATTTCTAAACTCCGTTTTTACCTCTATACCCACTCCCTTATCCTTTCTCTCCTCCCCCACTGCTAAAAAAAAAAAAAAAAAAAAAAAAGAACGAGTTTCAGCGAGTCAGGGTCATTCTAGCAAATCTCACTTCTGACACCAGTTGTGAGAGAAAACCAAATGTAAAGTTAGAGGAAATAGCCCATATAAGACCACCATCACTTCAGTCACCAGTCACAAGTTCAAGGGATTCCCAAAGCTACCCTCAGATTGACAATTTACTAAAAGGACTCACAGAGCTCACTGAAAGCTGTTATACTCATGGTTACAGTTTATCATAGGAAAAGGATGAAGATTAAAATCAGTCAAGAGAAGAGACACAAAGGTTAGAGTCCAAGAAAATATTAAGCACAGGACTTCCAATCATCCTCTCCCCATGGAATCAAAACAGCATTGTTTTCCTGGTGTGTGTTTGTGATAATATGCACAGTATCTTACCAATCAGGGAGGATCACTTGAGCCCCCAAGTTCAGAGTTTTTTTTTTAATCAGGCCTCCATTGCATAAACGTGGTTGATGTGCATGAGGCTGGTCTCAATCTCCAGTATCCCACCCCCCACCCACCATAAATCACATTGTTGGTCTTTCTGGTGTGGACAGCTTTCACCCTAACACTATTCAGTATAGCTCTCCTCCACCCTAAATCATATTGTTAGACTACCCAGTGATCCTACAAAGACATTGTATCATGCATGACATTCCAAGGGCTTAGAAATTACTGAAGGCAAAGGCCAGACCTCTCTTGGGACAAGTTTAAATTCTTTACTACACAAAAATATTCCTAAAGTTAATGAAGATTTTATTCTACATATTGAAAGAACTTACTGTAATTCATAAAAATCAATAAACACTAAGGCGTATCCTAATAAATCTTGTGAATTTCAAAAATAAAGAAAAAAATGCTACAAGCAGCCAAGAAAAAGTAACTTACAAAGAAAAACAATGAGGCTAACCTCAAAAACAAAACAGGCCAGAAGCAACGGTAGAAAATCTATTCAGTTTTAAAGGAGCAAAGGTGTGAACTAAGAATTTTTATATCTAGCCAAAATTGTATTCATGTGTGTTGACGGCAGAAAGAAAAACTTGAACGTGGAAACATCGCACTCTCTAAAAAACTTACTTGAGGATAAAGTCCAACTCACTAATAAATTAATCAAAATATAAAGGTCATTAATAAAAAAAATAGTTGGGGAAAGCTAATGGTAAGCATTTGACCAATGTAAATACAGAGTTAGGTCCAAGTATTTTGCTAGTTATGTGGAAGAATAAAAATGTAAACGTTTAATTCTTAAAATAAAGTTTATATATAGAGAAAATTATAACTGGACCATATTTTAATGTAGTAATAATCATACTCTAGACATGTTATCAGGAGGGACCAGTCCCTAGAGGAGGACATCATGCTTGGTGATGTAGAGGGTCAGTGAAGAAGAAGACCCTCAACGAGATGGACTGACGCAGTGGCTGCAACAACGGGCTCAAGTACAACAACAATTGTGAGGATGGCCCAGGACCAGACAGTACGTCATTCTATTGTACACAGGGTTGCTACGAGTCGGAACTGAATCAATGGCATCTAACGATAATAATTTTACTTAAAGAGCCATATAAGCAAAATAACAATAAAATCTAGACAGTAAAGTCTAAATGACATAATTCCTTCATCTTTCTGAATTTGATTAAGTAATAATTATAAATTTCAGCACATTAATTAAGTAATCAAATATTCACAATGAGAAGAAACATTGTACAGGTCTCAAATAGCTGACCCAATAAAGAACACAGACATAGGAATAGATACACAAGCCAACACAAGCCATATGGTGGCAGGGAAAAAAATAAAATAACATAAAAAGAGAGAAGACAGAAAACATAAAAAACAGGCAACATAAGATGATAGATATAAAATAGATTTATTTTACTGTAAATATAAATTGATAACTTACCTATTCAAAGAAAAACTCTAAGATCAGGGTAAAAAACTGCACATAAAACATACAAAAAGCATACCTATAGAGAAGGTGTTCGTTAAGGCCGAAACTAAAATAATGAGCAAATATACAGCAGATAAACGAAAAGTAAGATACAGCACTCAATGAATGTATAACCACCCTCTACGTGTATATGTCAAATGAAACAAAATTAAAATATGTAAAATGAAAAATCTTTAAAAGGTAATAAAATTTTAGTGAAACATACTGAACCAAAAAACAAACCAAACCCATTGTCATGGAGTCGATTCTGACTCATAGCAACCGTATAAGACAGAGTAGAACTGCCTCATAGGGTTTCCAGGCAGCGGCTCGTGGATTTGAACTGCTGATGTTTGGGTTAACAGCCGAATGCATAAACACTGCACCACTAGGTCTCCGAAAAATACTAGGAGTGGGAAATTTAAATATTTCAAAATCAAATATGCAAAATGTTTAAGATATTAAATATGAAATATCTATTCTGGATGATGTAATCAATAAAAATTGATTATGTATATTACATAATTTCAAACTCTATATATCAAACTCCATATCTGACAAAAATATACCTGCTTTTTATGTGTAAATGCTACACTTTAAAAAAACATTAACTATGTAAAATGTACTCATACATCATGGGCTTGGTTTTTTTTTTTTTTTTTAATATAAAATGTAAAGGAAAGAAAATAAATTCCAAAGTAAATCAATACTTTTTTGACCACAAAGCAACAAAATTAAAAATAAGTAATTTAAGTACAAATAATTCACAAACTAAAATATTTTAAATGCTACAAAAATCCTCAGGTCAGAGAATGTAAAAAATCATAATTAAAACATGAATAACAATAAAGCAAACCTTCACGAGCAAACTTACGGAACACACACACACACAAAAAATTATACTCAGAGGAAGATTCATAGCTTTAAACTACTTCATTATTAAACCAAAACTGGTATAAATAAAGCAATTAACATCTAAGTTATAAGGCTAGAGGGATAAGTAATTAAATCTGAGGAAAACATATGAAATGAATTCACACAAGCAAAAAACTCAATGAATTAGTTTTGCAAAATGCAAACAGTGACATAGCTCAATCACTAGCTTGTCTATAAAGAAATTTAAAAAAGGCAAATATACAATTCTAGACATTTCATAACCACAATTTAATGAAAATAAGAAGACTTAAAGTCTTTGTCACTATACTAGGAAATTTGAAAAATGGATGAAAATAAAGATTTGATAGAAAATATAAATGCTGTAAATTTGTTCAATAAAGTAAGAAAGTATAAATTAATTAGCAACCACTGGAAAAAATTAAGAATATCGCAAAAAACAAAAGTAGCTCTGAGGTTTCCCCATGTGATTCATAGGTGTTTAGCTCAGTAGTTTTTGAACGAAATACTTAATTCTGAAAAATGAGGATTCTTCTTAATGTCTTCCTGGGACTAGCTCTGGGAATAGCCTGGACTCACGACCAGCTAAACCAGAAATAAATTTTAAAATCTTTATTTTTCTAGGCCGACTCAGGAGCCAGGAGGAGGTGGACAGTGAAATTAAACATCAGTTCACACCTATTAAAAGCCACAGAGGCAAACTTCCATGCCAAATTGGCTTGGTGAAACAGTGTGGCAGGTATGCTTTTAATGAAGATCATTTCGCCACCTTCCTGTTTGAATTTGATTTCCCTGGCAGACTTGTGCTTCCTTGGTTTGGAGGAAATCTGCTTAACTACAGTCATCTCAACCATGAACTAGGCAGAGCTGAATTCCTTCAGCACTTTCGCAGTTTGGTTTTTGATTTCCATAGGGATAATAGCATTGCATCCAACAAAGTCCTGGAGAGTGTCCAGCAGGATAGGAGAGGCTGCTATGTTTGGCTGGGACAGACCACTCAACATCAATGGCAGAGGCTTTGCCCACTTTAAGCTAAATTATAAAATACATCCTCTTCCCAGATTTGTGGCAGCTAGATAGACTTTCTTTGTAAACTGCTCCAAGGCCCTGTGGAAAGTGCTCCTTGAGCTATAAGCTCAGGCCTGTAGACTTGGCCTAGTTTTGGACCAGGCTGGGGCTTCATTCTTAGTAAGCCTCTTGTGACTGTACTCATAGATCCACAGTTTTTGTTTTAATATACGTTCTGTAAAGATTTTATGGCCATTTCATTATTTATCAAATAAGTTCAAAATTATATCAGCCCACAGAATATCCCTTAAGCGTTCATCCAGACAGCCAAGTGTTTACTGAGCATGTCTGTATTAGTTTCCCATTGCTGCTGTAACAAATTACCACAAAGTAGTGACTTAACACAACACACAATTTTTTCTAGTTGTGCTTTAAGTGAAAGTTTACGAACCAAGTCAGTCTCTCATACAAAAACATACAGCTTGCTCTATACTCCTAGTTGCTCTCCCTCTAATGAGACAGCACACTCCTTCCCTCCATTCTCTATTTTTGTGTCCATTCGGCCAGCTTCTGACCCCCTCTGCCCTCTCATCCCTTCTCCAGACAGGAGCTGTCCACATAGTCTCATGTGTTTGCATGATCCAAGAAGCTCACTCTTCGTCAGTATTATTTTCTCTCCCACAGTCCAGTCCAATCCCTGTCTGAAGAGTTGGCTTTGGGAATGGCTCTTGTTTTGGGCTAACAGAAGGTCTGGGGACCATGACCTCTGGGGTCTTTCTAATCTCAGTCAAACCAGTAAGTCTGGTCTTTTTACGAGAATTTGAGGTCTACATTCCACTACTCTCCTGCTCCCTTAGGGGTTCTCTGTTATGTTCCCTATCAAGGCAGTCATAGGTTGTAGCCGGGCACCATCTAGTTCTTCTGGTCTCAGGCTGATGTAGTCTCTGGTTTATGTGGCCCCTTCTGTCTCTTGGGCTCATAATTACCTTGTGTCTTTGGTGTTCTTAATTCTCCTTTGCTCTGGGTGGGTTGAGGCTAACTGATGCATCTTACATGGCCGCTTGCTAGCGTTTCAGACCCCAGATGCCACTCTCCAAACTGGGGTGCAGAATGTTTTCTAAATAGATTTTATTATGCCAGTTGACTTAGATGTCCCCTGACACCATAGTCCCCAAACCCCTGCCCCTGCTACACTGGCCTTCAAAGCGGTCAGTTTATTCAGGAAACTTCTTTGCTTTTGGTTTAGTCTAGTACAACATACAATTTTTATAATTCTGAAAGTCAGAAGTCGAAAATAAGATTTATGAGATAAAATCCAGGGATTTCAAGGGCTTTGTCCCTTGTAGAGATTCTAAGGGAGAATCTGTTTCCTTGCCTTTTCCAGCTTCTAGAGGCTGCCTACGTTTTTTGGCTCATGAAGATGTTCAGCGTGTATTACTCCAACCTCTGCTTCTGTCATCACACCTTCTCTCCTTACTTTGACCTTGCCTCCCTCTTTTAAGGACCCATGTGATTACGATGAATTCATAGGATAATCTCCCTGTCTTAGGCTGGGTTCTCTAGAGAAGAAAAACCAGTAAAGCATATAAATATATATATATACCAAAAACCAAACCCACTAATATATATAGAGAGAGAGATTTATATCAAGGAAACGGCTTAGGCAATTGTAGAGGCTGAAACATCCCAAGTCCGTGTATCAGGATAGAGGCGTCTCTCAGTTCATGTAGTCAAAGGGGCTGGTGAACCCAAGAGTAGCAGGTCAGAGAGCAGGGCTCCTGCTCTCGGGCTGTGAAGATTGAGGAATTCCAAGATCTGCAGGTAAGCTGATAGCTCAAGTCCCAAGACCCAGAGGCCACATGAACGGGAAGCAGTGCAGGATCCAGAGTAAGCAAAAAAGCCAGAACGTCTGCTTATATTTGGATGCAGGCCACACCCCCAAGGAAAATCTCTTTCAACTGATTGGCTACTCACACTTCAATCATGGATGTGATCACATATAAACACTGAGAATCATGACCAGCCAAGTTGACACATAACCTTAACTATCACACTCACCATCTAAAGATCCTTAACTTCTTCACATCTGCAAAAGTCTCTTTTGCCATGTAAGGTAACAAATTCATAGATTCCAGAAATTAGGACCTGGACATCTTGGGGCCTGTGGTGCCTGTCTCCAGTGGTACACATTCCAGCCAACACACAAAATGACACTTTTGGCTCGGCAATATAATTCAACAGGTAAGAGCTGCCAACAAGTTATCTGTGATTAAAATCTAGTTAAAAAAAAAAAAAAAACAGGAAGCACAAAAAGTGCCAAGATGTCAAAGAAGAGGGGACGTCTTGTTTGGGGGTGGTCAGATGAACCATTATAGAAGGAAAGAGTGGGAAACCAGACTGGGTCTTGAAGGATGATGAGAGAAATTCGCTTCTCTGGTTCCCAAAGAGAGCCTTGATGGGCAGTAATCAATTAAGGATATGAAAAGCCAACACTCTCGTTATACTCCTTGTAGAGGCTTCCTGGACATATAAACCCCAAATTGATGGTTCTTTAGAGGGGGAAGAGTTTATCTCTTGAGCTGCCTTTTACACTCCTATCTATACCCTCCCTCAACCCCCAGAGAAATCTATCTTTATCCCTTAGGAAGCATTGGGAGTGATTGGGTCAGGGTTATGCCCAAAAACTAACTTTCTTGGAAGAAGCCTTTGTCAGTTCCTCTGTTTAAGGAGGAAGGCATGTGTCTTAATTTCCTAAGTTGTAACTCAGAATTCCTTTCCTCAGTGCAAGCCCTGGAGGTATAGTGGAAATCCTGGTGGCATAGCAGTTAAGATCTATGACTGCTAACCAAAAGGTCGATTCCACCAGGTGCTCCTTGGAAGCCCTTTGGGGAAGTTCTACTCTGTCCTCGTAGGATCACTATGAGTTGGAATTAACTCGATGGCAATGAGTTTGTTTTTGCTTTTGTTTTTGGTGGTGTAGTGGTTAAGAGTTCAGCAGCTAACCAAAAGTTTGGCAGTTCAAATTCATCAGCTGCTCCTTGGAAACTCAATGGGACTGACTTGAGGGCACCTAAGAACAATAACAAAGTACATTTTGGACTACACGAATATTTCCTACTTGATTGAATGAAGACAGGAAAGAAGTAATAATTAAATGGTGGGACAGTGGTTAAGAGTGATGCTAAGCCAAATTCAGCAGTCCAAATCCACCAGCCACTCCTTGAAAACCCTATGGGGCAGTTCTGTTCTGAGTCAGAATAGACTTTATGACAATGGAGTTCAACATAAAGAAAACAAAAACACACACAACTGGACCAATAAACATCATGATAAATGGAGAAAATATTGCAGTTGTCAAGGATTTCATTTTACTTGGATACATAATCAACCATGGAAGCAGCAGTCAAGAAATCAAGCAACATATTGTATTGGGGAAATCTGCTGTGAAAGATCTGTTTAAAATCTTAAAAAACAAAGATGTCACTTTGATGACTAAGGTGCACCTGACCCTAGCCATGGTCTTTTCAATTACCTCATGTGCATGATGGACAATGAAAAAGGAAAACTAAAGAAGAATTGATACATTTGAATTATGGTGTCGGCAAAGAATACTGAATGTATCATTGATTGCCAGAAGAAAGAACAAATCTGTCCTGGAGGAAGTACAGCCATATGCCCCTTAGAAGCAAGGATGGTGAGACTTTGCCTCACCTTACTCTGGACATGTTATCAGGAGGGATCAGTTCCTGGAGAAGGACATCATGCTTGGTAAAGTAGCGAGTCAGCAAAAAAGAGGAAGACCCTCAACAAAATTGGCTGCAACAATGAGCTCAAAGATAGCAATGATTTCGAGGATGGCACAGGCCTGAGCAACGTTTTGTTCTGTTATACATAGGGTCACTATGAGTCAGAGCTGACTCAATGGCACCTAATAACAACAACTGTGCTAAAGCAGAAAGTACAGCAATTCCTTATTTGAATTCTGTCTCTACCTCTTACTAGCTGAACAAATTATGGCAAGCTATCATTTAAAATGAAATAACAATAATAATTGCTAACCATATTAAAGGTTCAGTGTGTTAAATTCATTATGAACATTAGCTTGTCTGATCTATAAAACAAGCCCATATTCAGATGAGAAAACTAAGACTTACAGAGGTTAGGTAAGTGATCTTCAAACTGAAGATCATGACCTGTTACTAACAGGAAGATCAGTTTAGTTGGTTCCAACCAGCCTATGTGTATACAACACACACACACATAATATGTACATGTATAAATATGTATAAACGTACTGCCAGAGAGTCGATTCTGACTCATAGTGACCCCACAGTGTTTCCAAGGCTATAAATCATTATGGAAGCAGACTGCCACATCTTTTCCCTCAGAGTGGCTGGCGGTTTAAGCACCAACCTTTTTAGTTAGCAGCTGATCACTTTAACCACTTCACCACCAATGATGTATACATGTATATAAGTATAAATACAAATATAAACATGAAATGACAAATATAAATACATATTAGCTTGCTAGTGCTGTCATAACAAAAATAGCTCAAGTGAGTGGCTTAAAAAACAGAAATTTATTTTCTCATAATTCTGGAGGCTGAAAGTCCAAATCGGGGTCTCAGCCATGGCAATCCCTCCTGTGGTCTTTCTCCTAGTTTATGTCTGCTAGTCATCTTTGATGTTCCTTTGCTTGTAGATGGATCATCACATGGCGTCTACCTTCCTCTGTGTGTCTCCATGTCTATTCTGCTCTTTTTAGAACTCAAAGTGATTAGGTTTAGGATCCACTCTACTCTGGTATAAACTCATTCACATAACAAAAGAAAATCCTGTATCCAAACAGCATAAAATCCACAGGTACAGGGGCCAGGGCTTTAACACACATGTTTTGGGAAGGGACGGCACAATTCAATCTATAACGTATGTATGTGTGTGTGCACACACACTCGAAAGCATTTGAAAGTCACTAGATTAAGTAACTTTCCCAAGGCAATCCAAATAGTGAGTTTGAATTTGAAACTAGGTTATCTGCCTCTAAGCTTTATAACTTAACCACTATGCTCTAGAGCTTAACTGTTTTCATAAGATTTACACTTACATTTTAAACAACTGATTTACACATAAATCTTGAGAATGTTACCCATCCATAAGGCATGAAATGTTTGAGCACATGGGCAAAAGCACACACATGCACACATACACACACATTTGCTTTTCAGTAATGGCTAATACCTTTTAAGCTTAATCTGTTGCGTTTGGGTGTGGACCCAGGAAAATCAATCCTAATTTAAATGTCTTTAAATCAATCTAGGAAACCCTGGTGGTGTAGTGGTTAGGTGCTATGGCTGCTAACCAAAGGGTTGGCAGTTCGACTCCACCAGACACTCTTTGGAAACTCTATGGGGCAGTTCTACTCTCTCCTATAGGGTCACTATGAGTCAGAATCGACTTGACAGCATTGGGTTTTTGGTTTCTGTTTTTCAAGTCAATCTGAAGGAGTCTACTAAACGAGAGTAGCTAGGGCTCACTAATCTGTTTCTTCTCATCCTGTGTACGTAACTAGACTACTTTCCCCCTTTGCCTTAAAGTCAAAAAAAAGAAAACCCACTGCCGTGGTCAATCTGAGTTCTGGCCAGTGGGCTGTGGGTGGAAGTGATGTACATCATTTCTATTACTGGCCTCTAAATCCTCCCACGTAGTCCTCAAGGCTCTCTCCTTTTGCCCATCAAAAAGTCTATGAAGAGAATCAAGCGGAAGATTCTGAGGCCCCAGGGGATGGCAGAGCCACAAGATGGTGGAAGCTTTGGCTTCTGAATGACTGTGTGGAGTGCAGCTCTCTACCTCTCCCCCACTTGCTTTGGACTGTGACATGAGTGAAAAATATTCCTTTATTGTATAACGTCACTGCGATGTGGTAATTGTCATAGCAGCTACCCAATGCTGATCAATTTTTTTTTTTTTAGTTAGTGGGAAGCATAAGAGAAAACAAATTTGAGGTATGTTTTCCTCCTCGCATCCCATCTTCACTCTGTCAGACTGAATAAAGGACTTCAGAACCAATCATTAGCTCCTGGGGTGAGGGCTGAGGAGAAGATCTATATCTGATAGCTTGCTCCAATTTTCTGGGCCATCACAAGAGCACAAAAATAAAAACCAGTTATTGTCGAGTCCATTCTGACTCATGGTGACCCCAGGTGTTTCAGAGTAGAACTGTTCTCTATACGATTTTCAATGGCTATGATCTTTCTGAAGTAGATCAGCAGGCCTTTCTTCTGAGGCACCTCTGACTGGTTCCGAACCACCAATTTTTCATTTAATAGCCAAGCCCTTAACCATTTGCACCACCCAGGGACCCCCATCACAAGATTGAGACAATACTATTTAGTTAATAAAATAGACTTCAATTTATATAAAAACAAAAGCCAAACCTGTTGCCTTCAAGTTGATTCCAACTCATAATGACCCTGTGGTACAGAGTAGAACTGCCCCATATGGTTTCCAAGAGTGGTTGGTGGATTTGAACTGCCAACCATTTGTGAGCAGCCGAGCTCTTAACCACTGTGCCTCCAGGGCTCCTTAATTTATATAACCCTTTGCTGTTGAGTCAATTCCAACTCATAGCGACCCTACAGTGCTTTGTAATTTCTAAAAGTCCTTCGTAAATACATTACTTCATTGGAGAATCCACATTCTACTAATGAAGAAGCTGAGGTTTAAATATATTAAGATTTACCTAAGATTCCCTCACATGCCAGTTCACAAGGATATGATTCATACCCACCCATGTCTACACTCTAAGTCCAGTGATTTACTGAGAGAAGGTGGAGTAAGAGGCAGTCGGGGTCAGAGTGAGGTTAGTCTATATGAATGAGCTTAATTAAGCTCCTGACTACTTGTTAGAAGAAAACTACAAATTTTGTTGTACTTTAGGCTTTCCACAGTATTCTCACAGCTATCATCGCATTTGATCCTCTCAATAATCCTGTGAGGTAAGGAGAGCTGACATTACTATCCTCATCATAAAGATGAGGAACCTGACATATGGAAAAATCAAGTAACTCTCCCCGGGTACATAGCTTATTAAGGATAGAATTAAAATTAGAACCCGGGTCTCCCAACTCCTAGGCCCAAATTATTGTTGCTGAACTACGCTTCTTCTTTATCTGATTTTAGAGAATTGATTGCCTAGAATAATAGTTTCTTGTCAGCCAATGTTTTGTTTTCTGGGATTCAATAGCTTTGTATGAGCTGGACATTTTTTTTCTTCACTTCTAATGCTTTTTAGCTTGGGGGAAATCAATGACTTTAAGGAAGATGAAAATGTTGCTTAAAATACTAGTTATTTTTTAATATTTCTTGATGTTCTTCATCTGCTACCAAGGATAATTTTTGTGTAGTACTGCAATTGATAATGCCCTGATGGTGTTTCTATGGGTAGTTGCCATGGTTCTGACAAGTCAAAGAAGGATAGGATAGAACAGGGAAGGTGGGGGGTAGAGCACATCACAGCCCCTTGGATAAGGAACCACAAGCTGTAGTCTTCCATGTTGCAATCCAATAGTTGATTGACAAGAAAGGGAAAAAACTAAGAGTGTGGGTGGCCACCACTGTCAGGCACAAATATTTTTCATTGTCCTTGGGATCTGGGAGGACTGAAGATAACTCTTGGGACAGAAGATCATAAATCGTTTCAGGGATGCAGTTCAAGAAGGAAGGAATTTGCCAAGCTACAAGGAGTGTGGAAAAATCAGAGCAAACAGAGTTGGTTACAACAATATTTGAGTCAAGTACTTAAAGTCTGCTAAGAGGCAATCCACAGAGGGACTAACCCTTACCTACATCTAGAATGTGGAGCTAGCAAGAGCATCCAAAATGCAAGACCAAAAACTAACTTTAGTTGGCTGTTTTAGTCATCTAGTGCTGCTGTAACAGAAATACCACAACTGGATGGCTTTAACAAACAGAAATTTATTTTCTCACAGGCTAGGTGGCTAAAAGTCCAAATTCAGGGTCCCAGCTCTAGGGGAATTCTTTCTGTCTTTGTTGGCCCTGGGAGAAAGTCCTTGTCATCCATCGTTCTGGTCGAGGAGCTTCTCAGTGCAGGGACCCCAGGTCTCCTTGCTCTTGTTTCTTGGTGGTATGTCTCTCTGCTAGCTTCTCTCTTTTGTACCTCAAGAGATTGATTTAAAACACAACCTAATCTTGTAGATTGAGTCCTACCTCATTAACATAACTACACCTAATCCTACCTTATTAACATCATAGAGGTAGGATTTACAACACATAGGAAAATCACATCAGATGACAAAATGTTGGACCATCACACAATGCTGGGAATCATGGACTAGTCAAATTGACACACCTTTTGGGGTGGAGGGGGACACAATTCAATCCATGACATTGGCTCAGAAAATAATTCCAAATTGAGCTCTACTTTGAAACTACAATGGAAAACAGGATATGAGAATTACAATTCTAGGTTACTTTGGAAGTTGAGACAGTTAAACAGATCAGTGAGTGGTCAACCATTATGATCTTCATCCCACTCAACTTCCCTATTGATATGCCCTTCTGCAGCCAGAGGAGAAATTCATAAATTTGGGAGACGTGATTGCCAGATTAATGGAAATGGATTTTGAAATATAATCCATACTGTGGTAGGGCAGGGTGGGGGATCAGTGGTGGGCAGATAATTGTTCTTTCAGCATAAGATCAAAGTTATATCATCATCACCATCATCATCATCTTGATTAGGGCTAAAGTATTACTTGATGCAAACACAATGAACATTTTTTCTTAGCAATAAACTCGTCTTTGCAGAAGGAGATGTGACTAATTTTTTAGATATTTGGGGGAAAAGTGAATAGCAATCTAGAGAAAGAAAGCCACTCTATGTGTTCTCCCCATCCCCATTCTTACCTGCCAAGGAAATCGAAGCTCATATTTCCCCTCTGTGAGCAACAAATACTGGGCAGAAGAGGGAAGACCTATTCACGATAAATACCAGAGACAGTACGATTTACACGTGAAAATATTAGAGTTTGATGCTTTTTGGAGGAAGGCTGGTATGCCAGAAAACTTGGGGTCGGGAAGAAAGGATTTGTGGGGAGGGGAGGATTTAAAAGACAGAGGATTTGGTCTTCTTAGGGAAGGAGGAAGCATCCGCTTAGAGTGCTCTCTGGAAGCTTAGGGATATCCATAAGGTACACCTGATAATCTGGGCAGGAGGCCCTACTGTTGCCCACACTGAAGGGAACGAGAGAGATTAGATGCCCAGCTCTTTGAAATCTGAATCTATTACCAGCATCTCTGAGGGAAGAATTGCTTGAGCCTTCTTCTGGGTCTAGTTCGTGTGTGTGCATCCCCTTTGGGGAAAGGCAGTGGCCAAGGGAGGGTTAACCCCACCATGGTCACTGCAGACATGAGAAACATCTTCAGTGAGCCTCTGGAGCAGTGAGGCTACAATAGACCCAACAGACAACCCAGTGGGAAAGAGTATGGGTGATCCTTCTGACTTCTCTCCTCAGAAAACAGCATCAAATGAGCTGTTACACAGGCTGCATTAAAAGGGAAAAAAAAGTACTTTTCCCTGCATCCTTTGGGGCTCGTAGTGGAAAAGCCACAAGGATTGTAATCAGACAAATTGACTGCCAGCTCCAATACTTAGCTGTGTGTCTTTCGGCAAATTGGCTAATCTCTCTGAACCCCCCCTTTTTTTCTTCTGTAAGAAGAGCCAGCATCTCCTTCACACCGTCTGAAAACTAAATGAAATCATGTATGTAATTCACTTAATATACAGTTGTCCGTCCATAGCCACAGGCTCTGCGTCAGTGGATCCACGGAGTGAATCGATAATATGGAGGGGGGGGACAGATTTTTTTTTTTCTCGTCATTATTCTCTAAACAATACAGTATAATAACTATTTACATATCATTTACATTGTATTAGGTATTATCACTAATCTAGAGATGATTTAAAGTATATGGGAGGATGTATGTAGGTTATATGCAAATACTATGCTATTTTACATAAGGGACTTAAGCATTTGTGGATTTTGGTATCTGGGGAGAGGGGGGGGTCCTGGAACCAATCCCCTGGGAATAGCGAGGAATGACTGTATTCAATCAACATTCAATCTCTGGAAAGCAATGTTGGCTCCAAGATCCTATGAAATTTAACAGGTATCTGAGATGGCCTGCTTTAAATGGGAAACTGTGTTTCTTAGTCAGTTATGCTTACTTCCTTCAAATCCCTTACCCTCTACACATATCAAAACCGATCCACTCACCTCCTAAACCAGACCTCATGGAACATATTTTCTTACTGCCAAGAAAACTCAGATTTAAAACCAGACTTTCTATCTTTCCATTTGATGTCATCATTAAGCTTTTCATTCGCAGAGACTCTGCCCGTCAATCATTTATAGCCATTTGCTTTTAGTACTAGAGATTAGCACAGAGTAGCCAAACCTTCCTGCTCGGTAACTCAGCAAATCAGAGGCAGGTATGGTGGGAGAGTCCCTGAGTGGTGCAATGGTTAACACACTTGCTAAGCGACAGGTTGTCAGTTCAAGGCTAACCAGAAGTGCCTCAGAAGAAAAGCCTAGCAATCTGCTTCCAACAAATCACCCACTGAACACTCTGCGGAGCAGTTTTACTCTGATACACATGGGGTTAACACAAGTCAGAACTGAATGGACTTGATGGCAATCAGCAACAATAAGGCGGAAAAACTTAGAGCCCCAGAACTTGCTCTATGGTTGCTCTTGCCCCATTCCGCCACAAGCTTCCTTGTTGCCCAGTGTCTTAGTCATCTAGTGCTGCCATAACAGAAATACCACAAGTGGATAGCTTTAACAAAGAGAAATTTCTTTCCTTACAGTAAAGTAGGCCAAAAGTCCAAATTAAAGGCTTCACCTCCAGGGGAAGGCTTTCTTCTCTCTGTCGGCTCTGGAGGAAGGTCCTTGTCCTCAATTTTCCCTTGATCGAGGAGCCTCTCAGGTGCAGGGACCCTGGGTCCAAAGGACGTGCTCTGCTCCTGCTGGTGCTTTCTTGGTGATATGAGGTCCCCAACTCTCTGCTTGCTTCCCTTTCCTTTTATCTCTGGAGAGATAAAAGACGGTGTAGGCCACACCCTAGGGAAACTCCCTTTACATTAGATCAGGGAGGCGACCTGAGCAAGGGTGGTGTTACAATCCGACCCTAATTCTCTTAACATAAAATTACAGTCACAAAATGGAGGACAACCACAGAATACCGGGAGTCATGGGCTAACCAAGTTGATAAACACATTTTTGGGGGACACAATTCAATCCATGACACCCAGAGAACAGGAGGAGCAGGCCAGGCCACTTAGACCTCGGCACCCTGCCACAAAGGGAAAAGCACCACCAAATCACCAGCCTTTGTCCGCCGTCCCTTTCATCAGGCCAGTGAGGAGCAGGGCCAGCAAAAAGCAATGTTTTCTTTTTATTTTAATGGCGTCAACTGTAATAGACTCAGCCAAGTTTCACCAGCAAACTGCTTTCTGTTTGTTGAGGGAAATGAAGTTGTAGTCTTCAGCTGCTGCCTTTTAACTAGATATTTTGTGTTGGATCAGCCGCTCATTGCACTAATGAATGGGGCTGGCTGCTGAACTTGTGGGGCTATTTGATTCATTTAACACTGCTGACGCACTTATTACAATATGCAAACAAACGGTAGAAGTATCTTCTGAGGCATTGGAAGCACTTAATGGCATCTGACAAGACAGTCGCAGCAAGTTTGTTAGCTCTTTCCATAACTTAAACAGAGGTCTAATTATATTTGCATAAATATGCAGTTGAGACTTAAGTGTTATGCAAATGATTGAGATGAATAGAACTTTATTATGTTGGAGAGGAGTTTTGGAAGACTCTGGGCAGCTTCTTCCCAGAGAAGGCAACCAACCCCCGGGGAAGGGGTTTCTTGTTTCAACTGGGTCCTCTGATTTTTCCCAGGTCCTTCTGATTCTGGTGTTCTCCCCTGTCTGGCAGTTTTTCGGGGGCTGGCAGGCATTGGTGGGTGTCTCGGTCATGCCTAGGTCAGACTGACACAGACGCAGAATCAGTTTTTTAGCTTTTGTCATTTCCAGGTCAGGAGAAGCAAGGAAATACAGAGGAATCTAAACTCAAACCACAAAGTCACAGTTTACTGAAATATCTTAAACCTGAGAAAAAAATAGAGGGAAAATGTTGGCCAGGAGAGCTTCACAATTCTCCTCTGCAGTGAATTTATGGCCTGCATTTCTAGGTTACAGCATTTAAAAGGAATCATCTGAGACAGAGAGGCTGACAAACTCTTTAATACAGTTGACAGGTTATGATTTTGTTCCTTCCTGTTTCTCCAGCCTCTCACTCACCGCTTCCAGTTCTATTAAGACCCAGAAGAGATCTCTCAGCCCCTCCAACACACAGACTCCCTCTGCTGGAGGGTCTTGAATAGCTATCCTTTCCATCCAGCACCTAGTCCCTGGGTAGAGCAATGGTTTGTCACTTTGCTGCTAACCAGAAGTTTAGTGGTTCAAGTCCACATGGAGGCACCTCAGAAGAAAGGTCTGGCAATCTGCTCCCCAAACATCCACTGTTGAAAACCCTTATGGAGCACCATTCTACTTGGCACGCATGAAGTCACCATGAGTTGGAACTGACTGAACAGTAACTTTATTTTTAGTGTCTGCCCAGAGCATCCTCCCCCAATATTTTTCCCCTGAATAACTCTTATTCATCCAGGCTTCAGTGGTTTCCTTGTCCACCCTCTTTCCCCCTTCTAAAGTCTGAGTGAAGTGCTATTCATCTGCAGTACCCCAGTATCTTCAATTAACTGCTTACTCATCAGTATCCCCCTCTGACTCCAGAGTTCTACGGGACAGGGGCCATGTCCACCTTGTCTACTGCTATAATATAATGCTGGTGTCAAGATTTTCAACACATGCTTATTAAATGTTTTCAGCATGAGTTGGTAACAGAGAAGCTGCGTGTATACAAGTGTGTCTGGGGTTGAAGCCAACAGTAAGAAGAGAAGAATTCCAAATCAAACTGCTGATAGTTTATTCTCTGAGCATACCCATCTCTCCTCTCATGAAGAGACATGTGAATATGAAAAGCAGAGCAGTTATCTGGTGGTTTTAACTGTCCTTAAAAAACTGAGACTCAGGTTAATGTGCCTCCAACCCCTATAACTTCTCAAATACTTAGGTGTTCCCACTGCATCTGCCTGAGCTCACAGTATTCCTTTCAAAACACCATTTCAGCCCCTCTATCTGTTGTTGGGCTGTTTCCTCTGTCCAGTTAGCTTGACTCATTAGGCTCAGCTCCTGAGTCTTGGACCTGGGCCTTCTTCCTTGGCTCTGGCTGAACATGCAAGATTTTCCCTTCATCAGGCTAATGAAGTAAGAATCTTATGTCATCATTAGTGCTGGTGTTAATCCAAGCAGAACTAATAATGGTGTTGTTCCAAGTGCAGTTAACCAAGCCCAGCCCCCAACAAGCCAGATGTTAGTCAGGCATTGCTACTGATGTTAATGAATAACTCCCTTGGGTTCCACAAACAGCTGAGTCCACCAAATGAACTTCAGGGACCTAGAAGCAAACTGCCTGGCTAATAGAGATTTGTCCTAGGAAGACACTGAGGGCTTAGAACTTCTGAGCTGAAAGCAAGAAAGAGTTCTCTTTCTCCAGGAAGCAAATGACGCCACCACTGCTAGCTATCCAAATGGCCAGCCACATGGGGCAGCTAACGGGCTCAAGGGGTTTCCTAGGGAATGTTCCTTTGCACTGTTAAGGTCTGTGTCTATCTCAATAACTGGGGTTATGTGTGTATTTCCTTCACTGGACTCTGAGGGCAAGAACTGTGCCTTTTCACTTCTGTGTCTCAGCCTCAGGTTGCCTGTTATGTGGAAATAATTGTGGTAGAATGTCTTCCTGAGATGGTTTGCTTGATCTTCCAATTGCACATGGCTTTTCTCTCACTCTCTACCAAGGAAAAGGCATCACCTCTAGACTTTCTGTTTGTACTTGATCATTGCTCTCATAGGAATGTGATAATAACAATAGAAGCTGTTTATAAAGCACCCAGGAAGAGCCAGACACTGTGTTAAGAACTTCACATGCATCTTTCAGCAACCCTTGAAAGTAGTATATTAGCAATTTTAGATGAATGCCCAAGGCTTGGACGGGTTAAATGATCTGCCTAAGGTCATATGGGGAGTCCCTGGGTGGTGCAAACGATTAATGGACTTGGCTGCCAACTGAAATGCTGGAGGTTCGGGTCCACCAAGGGACACCTCGGAAGAAAGGCCTGACGATGGACTGCCAAAAAATCAACCACTGAAAACACTATGGAGCACAGTTCTACTCTGACACACACCAGAATCAACTCAAGGACAAATGATTTTTAAGGTCATGGGGCTAGCCCAGAGAAGAGCCAGAATGGGAATCCTAGTCTAGCCAGAGACGCATCTGTCTAATCCACTAGCAGTCTGGTCCCCTGTTCAAAGCAGGAAGTCATCCCTCTACCCCAACTGGGAAAAAAAAAAAAGAGAGAGAGAGACAGGTGTCTGTAGTATCTACTCCTCAATTCATAAAATCCCCAGAGTAAGAAAATCTATAAATGCAAAACCTAAAATATTATGAGAAAAATCAAGTTGGAAGAATAAGGAGGATGAATGGACGCCTTTGAAGTATTTTTTAAATTTTCTGCAATAATAAAGACAATTCACTAAAGAAGCTATCAAAGACAATTTGCAGATCTTTAATTATCACTGCTGGCTACACTACAGTTCATTTCCATTCACTCCCCCTCCACTCACACTATAATGTTTCCAGACCCTCCCCTCCCTCTCAGTTTCAGTGAGATGCATATAAATGTCCTTTAATTAGGAGCAGATAATATAGACACCAAGAGGATTTTCCCCCTGTGCTGCCCTTCCACCCAGATGTTCACAGTCTTGTCTCTGACGATTCAGAGTTCTTGACTCCCTTCTCCTGGGTCTCTCCCTCCTCCTGGATCCCACCATGGACTTAGAGTTGAAAAAGAACTTGGCATCTTACACTGAAAAAAAAGTGAGGCTTTCTCAACTCACCTCCCCAGCTCTGTTGGAACTGTGCTCTACCTTTGATCACTTTATACTAGAATGCCAAAGAACCCAGCAGAACACGCTGACCTAACTCTGCCCATCCTGTCACTAGAGATTCAGTCCCCACCTGGCTGTGAGCACAAGAATGCTGTTCCAACAGCCAGGCTGAGTTTCTCTCCCTTCCCTTTCCCTCTCTTAAAGTGGCATTGCAAAAATCTTTATGCCTATTTTTCCTATGGTCTATTCCTTCCACGTTATGCCCTTTCTGTCTTTCCAATCTCCAGTTTCCTCTTTTCCTACTTATCCTTGTCAGGAGTGACTAAAAACTTCACTATAATTGAATGGACATATTCAGTTGGAGGAAAAGTATATAGAAGTGAATCTACGTGTACCTGGCTTGTCTTAAAGGATAGCTGTGGTTGAGAGGATTATTGCATAGAGTTTCTTTCCTTGAGTTAATGCCCAGTTCAGTAGTGAAAACGTGTGTTCTGAGCACCAGATTATGACAATAATAATAGACCCATTTATTGGACACTCAGCCCTGCCCTTCAAGCCCATGTTGGGCTGGGCACTTTGCATGCAATATCTACAATTTAATGAACCTCTAAAAATATTATCATCTACACTCTACCAATGAAGAAACTGAGGCCCTTCAATGTGAATTCATTTGCCTTAAAGTCACGTTGGTGAATACAAGTTCACCTCTTTTCCAATTATTTATGAAACAACTGTTCATGCTAGAGTGGTGCTCTAGAACAGCCAGCCCCAAATTTCTGCAGGGAACCCCAAAGAGTGGCTTCTCTCCTGGAGAAGGAAGACTTTAGAGTACCTACAGGGCCTCCAGGAGACTGTCACACCTGTTCTACTTGCTTTGGTAATTGACACCAACTTCTTGACCAGTCAACTATTGGTCTAAGCCTATTAATCCAGATGCCAGAGTTTGGCATCTCTGACCAGCCTGCTCATTAGAATAAGGAGCACCTGACCCCATCCTAAAAGCGGGTGGCTGTTATTATAATGATGTCATTAGTAGTGTTAGACTCCTATCCTGGTCTAACTTCACTCCTTTAAGACTAAATTTAATTCCAACTTAAAATAATCTACCTTACCGAATATTTTGCCTTCTACCACCACGTCATCTATATACTCTTAAAAGGGAATCAATGATCCTCTCACCTCTCTATGATCCTCCAGATCCAAGGCCCAGAGCTGGCAAAACCTCAGGAGATTCTGGCAAAGGCAGAGCTGATGAGTAGAGTCCCTGTAGACTTCCTTCCAGGAAAGGAGGAAGACTCAGGGAGATGAAGAACAGCTGATGGTTGGGCTGGAGGTTGATGTTGAGCCGGCTTGAGCTCCAGGCTTTGTCCCTTCCATGGTTCATTAACAAGGCGGCTGGCCTTGGCTGTCTTGCCAGTGAACACTGTCAGTGCCGCTGCAGCTGTCCAGGGTGTGGGACCCTCAGGGAGAAGGTGTAAAGGGGCCAGCATGGCAAGAACAGAAAAGAGAACAAACCAAGGATGTAGACTTTTTGAAGTTATTAATTTAAAGCAAATGGTGCATTTTGGCTGGTGGGTTCAAAAGCAGATGTCCGTGGACATAGCCAAGTCTAAGGTCATTCAAGAGTATAAAATTACACATGAAGGTTGTAAACATATACTGCTGTAATTTCTTAATTCTGTCCTTTATTCTGCTTCCTTTTCGGTCTCACTCTGGGTCACAGAGATGATGCACAGAGTGTGAGACATTTGTGCTACAAAAATTGTTTAGCCCGTACACATCTCTATGCCTTTCTGTAGCTCACTCAACACTCCTACTATGACCATGCACTTCCATAGGCTGCCATGTTGGTTTAACCAATGTGATTAGGTGAAGTACCTGTACTTATTATCCAGTACTTGATACATGCTCAGGAATGGATTACTCAATAAGCAAGGTATGCACGGGCCTACTTGTGCTTACTTACTAATCTGTAGTGCACAATGTCACCTGTTTTTCACCATATCTTAAAACTGTGCAATACAGATTAGTAAGTAAACACAAGTAAGCCCGTGCATACCTTGCTAACCGTAAGCCTGTGCGTACCTTTCAGACTGGTTAATCCATCCCACGTAATATGCTAGATAACAGCATTACCCAGTATACTTACAAAGTTCTAGTTTCAGGCCATGCTGTACCTGAAACAATAACCATTTAAGGTTTCTCCATATATACATGTAAAAACATATTCCCAAGCATTCAAATATATTTTCTGTTTGCGTCTTTTCTCAGCCAAACCTTGAACGTTCATCTCAACAAAATGATTGTCACATGCTGGTTGTAATTTCAGAGCCCCAGAAATCTGTCAACTATCCAGATCAATGGCAACTGCACTGACCCCTGGCTCCCCACTCTTCCCCACACAGGAGCGTCCACCGTCCACCTCTGTCCAGCATCGCTGCACTCAAACATCTTCCTCTCCAGCCCCTGCACCCTGTCACCTCACCAGCCTTCTCTGATCTCTGCTCTCCTTTCACTCCCAATTAAATTTCAACTTTTGGTAAACCCCTGTGAAAATGACAAGCCAGTGCCAGAACTGTCTTTTAATACACAAAAGCATAAATAATGCCATCCATCAGCCCTGTCACTCAGAAAGATAGATTGCTGGTTGTCCAGGCCCTCGAATGACTCCAAAGCCGAAGTTAGAAAGTGTCTCTTTTCTTTTCTTTAGTCTCTGTCTCACTCACGTGCTGGCCCGCACTCTCTCTCTTTTTTATTTGCCGGACTGCTTGATTCTGATTAATGGTCCTGTCAGGGTGGGATTCCACTTGCTCGGATAATGAGTCAAGAATGTATTCCCTGTCACAGGCGCAGCAGATGTCAGGGGCAGAAGGGCTCAGGGATGCCAGAAACAATATACAGTTTCTTCCGAGTCCCCTGACAGGCCAATATGCTGCACAAGGTCTAATTTATGTAGACAAAATGCAGGCGGGGCTGCAGCAACCGGAAAACTACCCCAGAAAGCCCCAGCTACAATGCAGCCTGCGAGCTGGGACTGTTGGCTGGGCCGTCCAGCAGCAGGCTGGTAATGAAACATCAGCAGCTGACTCGATAGTGCTGCCTCCAAAGGCCTGGACACACCGAGAGGCCCAGGACCCCTTTGACTTCATTAAACTGCACTTTATATCATTATGGGAAGAAATCAAACAGGGCAGAGGGCTTCTGTTTCCTTTAATGGCTTGATTAGGTTATTCACTGCTGGGCTTGGCTATTATCATGCTGGAGCTGCTGAAGGCTGCTGAGACGTGTCAGCCCACGTGCTTGCTCCAGCCAGACGCCCTCCTTGCTTTGACTGGACTAATTTGATCTCAGAAGTTTGTGCCCGACAGAGGCTGTCAGGGCTCCCATCATTCCAGGGGTGCTCCTGGCCAAAATGCAGCCGCTTGGTCTCAGTCCAAAGGCGGATACGCTTAGATAGAATCCACCTATCTGCATAGATTTTTTGCACATATGCACGCATTTCTCTTCTGAGAAAAATCTCTTGGGCTGTTTCTTGAGTTATAATGTTAAAGCAATACATTTTCCCTTAGAAATTAAAATATGTTCACATTCCTTTGACGAACAACCCGAGCAGTTAAATGGTAAGCACACATTGGAATAGGATATATCAAAATCAGGTACGGAAGGGGGCTGTCAAATCACTAAGACTGAAGATAAAACTCTTGTGTTTACCAACCCCCATTTTAACATTTTAATCTGAATCATGTCACAGATATCTCCCATACACACACACACGCACACACATGCACATGTGCACACACACGAGTTAAAGAGAGGCTAAAACTCTAAACATTAAGGCTCTTTGCTAGGCTTCTAGACTTCACTTCTGTGGGGACAGTCGATGTTTACCATAGTGTTTCTGGCCTCACATATGTGGTTGTAGGACCCGCTCATTAAAAGGCAGCAGGCAGCTTGACTGAGCTATAGTGAAACCTAGTTAAAATGTTACGAGCTCAGCTGACTTTTTTTTCTTTCTAATAGCGTTTTTCCTATTTTATTAACATACTTTCTCCCTCGCAAAGATTTTTTTAATTTAAAAAGAATGTGGCCACTATGGGAGCCCATGTGATGTGACAGAAGGAGTATGGAGGCTGGGACCTGGCAGTTTTGTGTTTGGAGTGAGGCTCTGCCACGTGTCAGGTTTAAGGCTTTGGGCAAATCCCATAACCTCTCTGAGCCTCTTTCCCTGTAGCTATAAATGAAGGTATCTACCTGGCAGCATTTGAGGTCATGCATACACCTTGCAGAGTATGTGTCATTATGGTTAGCTGTCACTGAGTTGCCCCTTCTCCGCACCCCCCATCCTCCACCCTCAGTCATGTACAATGGGTTTGGACCATTACTATCCATAGGGCTTTCACTGGCTGACTTTTGAAAGCAGATCACCAGGTCTTTCTTCCTAGCCCATCTTAGTCTGGAAGCTCCACTAAAACCTGTTGTTTTAGTGCAGTGGTTAGAGCACTCGACTGTGAACCAGAAGTTTGGCGGCTTAAGCCCATCAGCTACTCCTTGGGAGAAAAATGTGGCAGACTGCTTCTGTAGAGATTTATAGCCTTGGACCCTTGAGAACCCTACAGGGTCACACTGAGTCAGAATGGATTCAAAGACAGTGGTTTTTTTTTTTTTTTTTTTAATAGTAGGAATACCATAAGTAGCAAAAAGAAATTCATTTTCTCACAGTTTTAGGAGGCTAAAAGTTTGAAATCAGGATACTGGCTCTAGAGGAAGGCATTCTCTGTCAGCTCTAGGGGAAGGTCCTTGTCTCTTCAGGTTCTATTCCTTGGCTCCTTGGCGATCTTCGTGTGGCATGCCACCTATCTTCCCCCATCTCTTCTTGCCTGCTTGGTTGTTTGATCTCTTTTATATCTCAAAAGAGACTGACTTAAGATACACGCTACAGTAATACTGTCACATTAACATAACAAAGAAAACCCATTCCCAAATGGGATTATGACCACCCGTGGTTAGGATTTACAAGACACGTTTGCAGAGGGCCACAGCTCAATCCCTAACACCTGTTGAACGTCATAACACCATGCAAGCCTCCACGGACAGACAGGTGAAGGCCGTGCACGAGTGCCTTGACCAGGAATTGAACCCAGTCTCCTGCATGGAAGGCGAGAATTCCACCATAGAACCACCGCTTCCACCACAGCATGTGTTAGCCCTTGTATAAAATTTTCTGAAAACCTGGTGGCCCATAAATGGTAGCCATTATTGTTATATATTTCATCCCTCTGCCTAATGCTGTACCATGCAAAAGCTACCGCTCAGCGGATGAGATAACTTTCTCACTATTTCACGGGAACAAAGGAATTTGAGAGGAGCCAATGTAGTCGTTGCCCACTCCAATCAAGTTCAGAAACCCATTCTAGGGTTTATCAGTACCAGTGTCTTCCTTACTCAGATCCTCCAAAACCCATCCCAGTTCTAAGTACATTCTCCCACTTTTTACCTCTTTACCTATGACTTTAAACCTGTTCCTTCTAAATCCTCACTTCTGGTTGGGTGTCTCCTAATTCCATCCACACACATTTCACCACTAGTGACCAATAGGATTTGTACGAGAGATAGCAGTGGGAAAAGAAGACAGGAACCAAGTTGTGCAGCAGTTCGCTTCCACTAAAGTGAAAAGATGGACTGTTTAATGGGGAATAAAGCAAGCACAGAAGAGTTTGTATGTTGAAATCCAAGTTATATTAAAGATAAACCAAAAAACCGAACCCGTTGCTATCGAATTGATTCTGACTCATGGCAACCCTGTATGTTACTGGATAACTACTCCATAGGGTTTTCTTGGCTGTAATCTTTATGGATCTAGATTGCCAGGCCTTTCTTCCATGGTGCCACTGAATGAGTTCAAATCACCAACCTTTGGGCTAGTAGACAAGCGCAAACATTTTGCTCCACCTGGGGACCTTATGTATGTTTATTTAGTTTAATTTTATTTACTAAATTTACAGAAAGATACATAAGAGATTTAACAGTGGTTACCTCTGGTTAGTAGGTGGGGGCTGGATTTCTTTACCATGTCTATGTGTCACTGTTATATTAAAAGGCAACTTTAAAATAAACTAAAGAAAAAGAAGTAGGGAGGCAAATTAAGCAAACCCACTTCCTGAGCGTACCCCAACTGAAAACACTGACATCCTTCTGATGGTCCAGAAGTTACTAGAAAACCAGTAGGATAAACCAATATGTCGCAATGCATGTGAATCCCACTTTATGAAAATTCAGTGCGCAAAAATCCAAACACCTGGCAGTGCTCCAGCCAGAAAAAAAATGCAACAAAGAAGCTGGCTCTGCTGTAGCCATAAAGGAAGGTCAGGTGGTGGGAAGCGGAGTTGACAGCCAGTGAAGGTCCAAAGGATCTAACAAGGAGAGGTCATAAAACGGTGAGATGCAGGGACTGTCTTACAATTATTGGAGATTTCTCTTGGTACAAATGAGTCCTTCAAAGGTACCCTATTGTGATATGGGTAAGAGCTAGAGAAGGGCAGAGAATGATCGTTCGTAAAACTTAGCAGCTGTATTAACAAATGTTGAGTAACCAGATAACTAAGCTGGCAGACAGTTTCTACCTCCTCAAAAAATATGCCAAAAGAAGTAGTTTACAGGCAGCTGGGAGGAAACAACTTGACCTTTGAACATGCCGATTTTGATTCTGATCTGTCTGAGCGAAAGTCACTCATCAACGACAACAAAACCCCAGGCTGTGGCACTAAGCAAGGTCACCAGGAAGATTCCAGGGTGAGGCTATTCGAACAAAAAATTGAGAACAGTGGGATAGAAAATTAACTTTAAATTCCAGTTACTGAACTGTTTCCAAAGGCCTGTCTGTTCCAGGGCACAGTGAAGTGTGGTGTGGCAGCCTGGCTCCTGGGTGATTTTACGTCCCTATTTAGGGCAGGGTCAATGCTCTGGCCTTGCTAATATGAGCTGAAACCCCTGAACAAGCTTTGGAAACAGTGACTTCATCAGCTGTAAAGGGTTAAGCGTTGCAGCAATGAAGGGCATCTCTGTGATTCGGTCAGGTCCTACGGGCATTCCCTGCAACGTTCTTCCACAGCCCTACTGGGGGAAGAACGGGCATCCATGGCTGCTCCATCTCTGACCACGCACATGGTATTTCCTGCCTCTGTATCAAGATTCAAGTTTTGCCACGTACCTGAGGTCCTCATGTGTCCTGCCATCTATGTAAATCGCCCACACTGCCTTCAAGGCTAGGTCAGCTCCAACCTTCTCTGCCTTTCTTGTTAGAAGATGCATCAAACTTTTTTTGGAAGCAGGCTACTAGATGCAAATAATTAAACTATGTGTCACATGCCTTCCTTTTCTGTCTTTTGGGAAACGCTCTCTAGTGACTCTATGAAGGGAAAGTTGAAGGGATTGGCCTTACTCTTTCCCCAGTCAGGTAAGCACAGGTCATCGTGGGCAGGTGCTAGATACAGTCACCACTTCTACCCTCTGGATGACAGTGGTATTTGGGAGTGGCTGGGGGATGGTAATTAACCCAAACCTGGAAGTTACCGTCATCATTATCTCCCCCAAACCTATACCACATGGGGCCCTGATGACAGTTGAAGCAGTCCTTTACCGAAGAGATTAGTAATTATCTCAGTTCCCGTAACAACACCTCTGGGAAGCTTCTCTAGTTACAGCAGTTCCCTCCCAACTCCTAGTCACTATATTGCTTTACCTGTCTATTTCCTCCATAATGTTTGTCTTAGAGTCTAGGTTTCCTCAGATGCAGAAGCTGAGGAAGTTAAGGTAGTTTAGTAGGGAGTTTCTGTGAGAGGTGATCCCAGAAAGCAGAACTGAGGAAGGGCAGGGAGAGAAGGAGCCAAAATAAAAATGTACTCTCACAGTTTCTGTTGTAGGCAAAGGGGAGCTTGATTCCACTCTGACTCCCAAGAAGAGCGAAGAATGCAGCCCAGTGCCATCCATCTGAAAGACTGGGAGACTGCTGCATTTATCCCGGTGACCCCTGGTAGTTGACAATTGGCCCCGGAAGCATTAGTTGTCTCTCACTTTTAGCTTCCCACTGGCCAAGGAGCTTTTGAAAGGCAACTGAGAAAACCCTAGAGCAGAATAAAGAAGACACAAGAGGCAGGCTTTAAGTGGGAACTGGCAGCTCCAGGACAGTCTGAAACCAGAGTGGGCCAAAGGCCAAAGAGGAAAGCATGGGCACTAGAGGTGTCTCCTACGGCACTTATGATGGCATGAGCTCTGGTGGCGCAGTGATTAAGCACCCAACAGCTGACAGAAATGCTGGTGGTTTGAACCCACCAGGTGCTCTGCAGGAGAAAGATGTCACAGTTTGCTCTAGTAAAGACGAAGATTTCAAAATAGAAAAATAATAATAACTCAGTATAATGGAGTCAATTCTGACTCATAGCAACCCTAAAGAACAGAGTAGAACGGCCCCATAGGGGTTCCAAGGCTGTAATCTTTACAGAAGCAGATTGTCACATCTTTTTCCTGCCAGTGGCTAGTGGGTTCCAACCACCCACCTTTCCGTAAGCAGCTGAGAGCTTTATGCTGTGCTACCAGGGCTCGTTCCCGCAAAGATTACAGCCTAGGAAACCCTATGGGGCCGTTCTACTGCGTCCTATAGGGTCAGTATGAATCGGAATCAACTTGACAGCAATGGGATTGATTTTTAGTTTTCTTACTTATATTTACTTATTTAAGGTCTCTTTCACCCCATTTGAGAACAGAGGCCTCTTTGTGAGAGCAAGACCATCTGCATGACCCCTGTGGGCCAATGAGAAACTCTTGTGAGGATTAGAAAATACCGTCTCCCCAGGTGGCCACAAGTTCTCAGGCACAGGACTTGACCAACAAGCTCAGATTAAATGTAGTTCTCCACTCAGGTCCTCAGTTGGGTGTTCTTTTTCAAGGCAAAACCCACACATCCCCCCGAGGAGCCTTGAATGTTCATTCTGTTTTGTTTATTGTGGTATCCCGTACACCTAAAACAGTAAGTGGCATGTAGTAGGTATTCAATAAATTTTGTTGAGTGAAAGAGTTCAAGTCAAGCTGGCCAATCCTTTTATGTGAATTGCAAATTTCATAACCTTTTGCATCCTTTGTACATCAAAGGCATTTTTCTTCTCTGAAATTCTGTTGACTGCCTGGAGAGGAGTTGTGTTTTCTGGCCTCAATGTCTGTTGGCTTCACTCAGGCTCAAGGGAAGGATGAATTCTGCCCATGAATAGTCCGGGGCTGGCGGGCGGGGGGGGGGGGGGCGGGGGGAGCGGCAAAGTCCTCCATTTCAGGCTGCACTTTTTTTTTTTGCCTGAATAATCTGAACTCTAACACACTTCCAAAATACCCAGTCTTACGCACATACACGGGCGCATACCCACATACCTCTCACCAGCTTCTAGTTATATTTGAGAAATCTGTAGCTTCTTCCCCCACCACCCCATTTACCTAACTTCTACCATATTTCTTGTAAAATCCTAGCTCTGGCTTTGTGATTTAGGTGGTATTTGATCTGTCCTGCTGTGGGTTGCTTTATAATGCTGACATTAGCCAGCCATGAAAGGTATATACCCAACACAGCTTCCCATCCCCCCCGACCCCCAAAATTTTTTTTCAGGCTTTTTTTCTGACCACAGGACAGGGCTGGGAATAGAGTTAAGAGAGCATTTAGTGCTAAGAGAAAAAGTTTCATTTTTCTCACCACACAACCAACTGAAAGGCCCTATATTCTCTATTCTTATTTGTGGACTTTCCTTGAATTTCTTAAACCGAAAAAGTAGACAAGATGAACAGACTCTGTCCCAGTAACTGAAAGACATGGGAAGCAGTTTCTAGAGTTTGGGGCATCACCAGATACACACAGATGTCTTGGGATCACATGTTTACACTTAACCTCAAGGGAGTCAATGTATTTGATTACTTGCTATAAGCAGATAATTGTGTCATGATTAAAGGCAGAACTTTGGGCCTATAGTCTGATCCCAAATGACAATATCAGGACTAGAACCAACCCTACTATCTGAAACTACTATTAGAGCCAAAGTTTCCATGTACAATTTTGTAAGAGACTTTTAGTTCTCCAACAACCCCCACCCCCAGCCCAGTTTTTGAAGACACCAACTTATGGAAGAAGAGTAGCTCAGGCTTAAGGAGCTCTGATCTTCTGAAAGAACATGAGAAAGGTGTGAGGGGCCAAAGTCAGATGACAGCACAGGAAGTACATCCTATTAGAGCTCCATAGTTGTAAACACTTCCCCCATCAGCCACAGAGAACATGCTGGTCTCTGCACATCTGGTACGTACTGCAGTTAGTACCAGCAAAGAGGACCCTTCAGAAAATCATGCTGCATGATCCAAAATATTTTGGCTACATCACCAGTCTGCATGCAGATGAGAAATAGGGTTCATTGGATATGACGTAGGATCCCCATGGAACTGAGAGATACAGCACTCCTTCACCCTCGGGGTCTTCAGACTTCTGAGGAACATGGGAAGTAAATTAGAAATCATTGGAACTTGAATGAGATTGGAAATCAATGCTTCTTCATGACCATAGCCCATTTTCTCATGGAACCCCTGGGGATTACTGTGGGAATAGGATCAGGACTGAACTTCTTAACGTGGTGTATAAACCATGTGCCATTGAGTTTACCTTGACTTGTGGCTATGCCTTGCGTGTCAGGGTAGAGCCGTGCTCCATACCGTTTTCAATGACTGAGTTTTTGGAAGCAGATCTCCAGGCTTTTTTTCCAAGGAGCCTCTGGGTGAACTCAAATCTCTGACCTTTTGGTTAGCAACCAAGTGCATTAACCATTTGCACCATCAATATAGATATGGATATACATACTCTAAGAACCTTATAGCCAGAGCAAAATTCTAAACCATCAAGTTGAGGAATTCTTACCATAGGCAAGATAGAAGGATGGAGGAAAGAGCATAACCCCCAGTGAGGGGACTGAGGTGTAGAGGAATGTGTAGTTTGAAAAAGAACATTTTATAATTTACTTGGGAAATAAATAAATGAATTGATTTTGTGATATAAATTCCAGCAAATAACACAACAAAATCTCCTTAACTGATCTAGCATGAATTAAAAAAAAAAAAAGAAAAGGTTAGAAAACGCTAATTCTAGTCGAACCTCCTCATGTCATAAGTAGGGAAATTGAGGCCAGAGACTCCAGCATAATATATCCTATTGCTAACGAATTGATTCCGACTCATAGTGACCCTATAGGACAGAGTAGAACTGACCCATAGGGTTTTCAAGGAGTGGCTGGTGGATTCCAACTCCTGACCTTTTGGTTAGTAGCCAAGTTATTAACCACTGAACTACCAGGGCTCCAGCATAGTATATATATATATATATATATATATATATACAAAAAAAAAAAAACCCAAACCCATTGCTGTGAAGTCAATTTCAACTCATAGCGTCCCTATAGGACAGAGTAGAGCTGCCCCATAGAGTTTCCAAAGAGCACCTGGTGGATTCGAACTGCCGACCTTTTGGTTAGCAGCCATAGCTCTTAACCACTTTTCCACCGAGATTTCCAGAATCAGGTCTTAATGCTTTAATCCACCTTTCTTTTGTTATCTTGTGTGCCTTTCTGCACAGAACCCTAAATTCCAGCCACACTGAATTATGTACCTTGATTTTTTTCATGCCTTTCTAACCTTTTTCTCTGTTTGAAATGGCCTTCTTCTTCTTCACCCTACGATCTTCTACTCATTCTTTTAGATTCAACACATGTATCACCTCCTTTGTAAAGGCCTCCATTGACTTTTCTCTCTCTCCCACAGTCCAGTCAGAATGAATTCTTCCCTTTCTTGTATTCCCAAGGTACTTCAAAAATAGCACCTACCACCCTGTGTTGTAGTTATCTGGTTATAAGACAGTCTGCCCTAACAGATTATATGTTCCATGAGGGCCTTATTAAACCCTAATTTCCCCAGACCGTGGCATCATGCCTAGAATATGGAAAGTTCTCAATAAATGCTGAAAAAATAAAGGGTTGCAGGAATGAGGTTAGCACATTTCAAACCCATAAGAGAAACTTACCTGATTCCCTGATACCACCGACATCTCCTTCCCTGTGCCTCTGCATAGGGCTGTCATCAAGCTCAGCATTGGTGTCAGCCTAGGAAAATAAATAGGTCTCTCCTTAGACATAATAGAGTCAGCTAAGTTATATGAGAAGGAGATTCCAGGCCTCCTGCTTCCTGGACCAAGCAGAGTGAACAAAATGGAAAGTTCCAACCTGAGTTACTGCATTCAACTTGGCCATGTTCTAACATCAGGGCCTTCTGCTCCCACTGACAAAGGTTTATGTTCTAAGTCATTAAGGTTTTCTGCCAAAACGCAACTTGTTTCCCTTTAAAGGCCCTTGCTCTCAGTCAGAAGTTGCTTAATCAGAAACAGTGACTAACTGTTAAACTCAAAATAAAGGAAATACAATTAAATATCACAATTGCTTTTTGCTGGTTTGGGCTTTGGTTTCATTTTATTATTTTCGTTACAAGCCTTAGGCTTATGGAGGAACTCCTGTATGCCCAGCTCCCCATTCTTTTGTGGAAGAAAAGAGGCATAATGCCCAAAGTGACGGTTGAGTTATAGTTTCTGTAAACCATATGCAAACAATGATGAATAGAAATGTGAAGTGCCAATGTTTAAAGCTAGCATGTCTGGTCTGTGGTTGGGAGGCTTCTATAGATCCCTACGTGCATAGGTGTTCGGGCATTTCCAGGGCCAAAGAGAGAAGGGTTCCAGAGGTTAGAGGAAAATTCTGCCAACTTATACTCCTTTGAATGTATTCCATCTGCCCTTCCTATTCATTAAAGGCCATTGCAACTGTCTGCCTCCTTGATCCAACTATGGAAACAGCTGGAAAATGGCCATCCTGGTACAGCTTAGGGAGGGAGGAAAGCCCCAAGAAGAACAAAAAACAAGAATTAGAGGAACTGGGGAGAGAGACTTAGAATTATGAATGTTAGAACTAGAGAACATCTATTTCATTGTCTACATTGTACATGGGAGGAGAGTGGGATTCAGAGAGATCTTGACTCCCAAAAGGAGATAAAATGGTTCAATGCAATCCTAACATTACTAGACTAAAGAAAACATGAAGTGACAAGGTGGGTCAAAGTCTAAAATTTAGCACAGTTTCTGAAATGTACAAATAATATACAAAGTAGGTAATATTACTTGGTGAGGCAATGTTAAAAAATAGTTCATGCAGGAAATAAAATGACCCAGTATATGCATGGTCCCTCCGGCAACTTCCAACAAAGAAAGTCTGGATTTATTTTTAACTTAATGTTAAAATTATTTCAAATTTACAGAAGTAGAAAGAATAGTACAAAGAACCACCAGAAACCCTTCAGCCAGATTCATCAAATTTTGGTGCTTGCTAATTTGTGTTCTCCACACAGATCATATTCTAATTTCTTCAGTTTTCTTCATTATGTCCTTTATGACATTTTCCTCATGTAGGACCCAATCCAGGTTCACATCTTGCACATAATCATCATATGTCTGCTGTTGTTGTTGTTAGGTGCAGTCCAGTCGGTTTTGACTCATAGTGACCCTATGTAATCTACCTTACTCAGCACAATTCCTTGAACTTTCTTTGTCTTTTAAGACATTGACGTTGTTGAAGGGCTTTTTTTTTCTTTTTTAGGGAATGGCCTTCATTTTGGATTTGTCCAGTGTTTACACATGATTAGATTCAGGTCAAGGAGCCCTGGTGGCATGGTGGTTAAGTGCTCAGTTGCTAACTGTTCGAACCCACCAGCCACTCCATGGGAGAAAGATGTGGTAGTCTGCTTCCATAAAGATTACATCCTTGGAAGCCCTATAGCAAACCAAACCCAGTGCCATCGAATTGATTCCAACTCATAGTGACCCTATAGGACGGAGTAGAACTGCCCCACAGAGTTTCCAAGGAGCGCCTGGCGCATTCAAACTGCTGACCCTTTGGTTAGCAGCCATAGCACTTAACCACTACGCCACCAGGGTGGAAACCCTATAGGGCAGTTCTATCCTGTCCTATAGGGTCACCATAAGTTGGAATCAACTCAACAGCACACAGCAACAACAACAGATTCAGGTCATGCCCTTTTTACTGAGCGATACTGTGTCTTAGGCCATCCATCACGTCTGGAGGCACACTAAATCCGCTTGACAATAATTTTCATCAGTGGTGTCTCTGCTATATAGTTACCATTTTCCTTTCGTAATTGAGAAATAATTTTCAAGATGTACTTTGAGACATTGTAAATATCCTGTTCCCGGTCATCCTCACCACCACCACAATGGATTTAACATTCATTGGATCCCCTGCCTTTTATTCATTGTTTTATAATCTACTGCTGAGATTGTCTCAGTTTTGGCCAGTGGAACCCCTTCATGCTATCTTTTATGTCCTTTCAACATGACTCCATCATTTTTTTTTTTTAATGTTTTTAGCCTTTTCTCCCTTTTTTGCAATATGAGATATCGCAGGCTCTTCTATGTCTTTCCTGCCATAGCCCTGAAATTAGATTTTCTTCAAGGAGGCTTTAAGTGTCCAAAGGGATTTAGAAACCAAAATCTAGGTGCTAGGGGTGGTCATTGTTATTGGGATGCCACTGTTTTAAGTTCTCCTTAGCGGATAGAACTGGTAATACACATCTTTAAAACAATGTGCTTTCACGGACACCTCCAATCCAATCCAGTTCATCAAGGATATTCCTTTTCTTTTCCTATGTCACTTATTTCTATCTCCCTAATTCACAGTGAAAATTCTGGCTCACCAAAAAATAAATAAATAAACCAATATATTTAATCATTTGCTCAATCCTACAGTATGCATAAACAAAATATTTTTAAATGACTGTATCCATACCATCACACACACACACACACACACACACACACACACAAAAGACTAAGATGGGTTCAGGATTTGTTCATATTTTTTTTTTCCTTAGATGAAGGGAAGGTATATGCCGTCATGCATCGCTTAATGTTCACCATGGGTTTTGTGTTATGGGATTTGAACATTATGGGAACATCATATTATATACAATGAGTCACCAGCCCTGCCGGCTGTTCCATCCACCTAAGGAGCAAGTGCAACCAAGAGACAAAGCACAACAGCTTTATCCACTGGATATAGAAGGCCAGCCTTGCCAGTGTACAGCTGGTAGCTGGGCGGAGGCTGCGCTGATAGCAGATTGGGGACTTTCACATGTCCCAGCTCAGAGCAAGGGGTGCACGGGGTTGCAGAGAGGTGGCCACAAGGACCAGGCAGGGAGCAGGTGTGCAAGTGCTGGCAGTGGTGGCCCTGTCTGCCAAAGCATCTTCTTGATCATGTGCAGTGGCCACCGCTGCTGGAAGCTGAGAGGCCAGCAAGTGCCCAGGCCTGGCCCTGCAGTAAGAGCAGAGGAGCTGTGGAAGGTGCTATTCTGCACCAGGAATGAGTGGCTACACTGCTGCTGCGTGGGCGAACAAAGCCAGAAGGAGGGGAAGGAGGAGGAAGTGGCAGAAGAGGAGGCACTACAGTGAGTGAGATGCCTCTGGAGCCGGTTGGTTGTTCACTCGGTGGCTTTGGGTCTTTAAAACCATCAGGGGGAAATAATGAATAAAAAGAAAGCTGCTTTCCCTTAAAAAAAAAAAAAAAAACTTATGGGGCCATTGACATGTATGCAGTCAGACGTTGTGCTAACTGACATTAGACTGTATAGTCAAACGCTGTGTTCAAAATATACTTGGAATAATTTTTATTCCTTCCATCAATGTAGTTATATTATTCAATTGAAACACAGGTAAGGTTATTTGTGTTTCCAGTGAGTTTTAGAGTTTTTCCGCCATTCTTGTTGACTTAGTTTGTAATTTTTTAATTTGTAGAAAAATAATATGATTTCAAAATTATAATATACAATTATGTATCACTCCCACCCCAGTCCCCACCCCTTGTAGGAAACACTGGTGGGGTAGTGGTTAAGAGCTATGGCTGCTAACCAAGAGGTCAGCAGTTCGAATACACCAGGTGCTCTTTGGAAACCGTGTGGGACAGTTCTACTCTGTGCTGTAGGATCCCTATGAGTTGGAATCAATTCGATGGCACCGGGTTTGGTTTTTTTGGTTTCACCCCTTGTAGGTACTAATTTCATAATTTTTTAATATTCTTTTGCTGAAATAAAGTATAAATCATTTCACAATAAAAAGCAATATGTATATGCATATTTTTTCTCATACCCCCTTCTTCTTACACAAATGTAGCATACTCTCTCTCTCTCTATATATATATTCTTTTGTACTTTCTTTTTTTTCATTTAACAAATGAATTTTCATACCAGATAATAGATTGTCCTAATTCTTTTTTAAAGCTTCTTAGTCCTCTAACATAGGTCCCTGAGTGGCACAGATGGTTAAGTGCTCCACTACTACTCTAAAGATTGGCAGTTCAAACCTACCCAGAGATGCGTACGAAGGCAAGCCTGGTGCTCTGCTTCCAAAAGGTCGCAGCCTTAAAAACTCCATGAATCAGAATTGCTCGATGGCAACTGACAACAACATAAGGGTCCTCTAATGTGTGGATATGCCAGAGTTTGTGTAACCAATCTCCTATAGTTGGCCATTTAGGTAATTTCTAATATTTTACAATTATAAATAATATCACCATGAATAACCTTTGCACGTATTCTTGTATTATTGAAGGTGATTCTTCAGGGTAAATTCCTACAAGTAAGATAGTTCGGCCAGTGGGTAAGCCCACATGCAGTTTTGTTAGATCATCCTGTAGGGGTTATGCCATTTTGTATTCTCACCAGCAATGTATGAAAGTGCCTGTTTCTTGACAATAGTGTATGTCCAAGAAGTGTATTTCACTGTAGCTTTGTTTCCATTCCTCTTATGAGAAAAACTGAACATTTTTCACATGTTAAATCATCATGTGTATGTGTGAGTGTGTGCATGTATGAATTCTCTTTTTAAGCCCTTCATCCGTTTTTCCGTTGGATTTTTGGTCTTTTTTCCATCAATTCTAAGAATTCTTTGTATATTAGCTGATTACTTGTTATATATGTTCTAAATATTTTTTCCCAATTTGTCTTTTGACTTCCATCACGGCGCTTTCTCTCACATATTTTTTTTTTTAATGTAGGCAAATTTATCAACCTTTTTGATTGCATCTTGACTTCAAATGATGATTACAAAGTCTTCCTCTACGCCCACGTTAAAGAGGAATTCACCCATGAAAAAACACTTGTATAATTTCACTTTTTACATTATGATTCCTGATGCATTTGAAGTTTATTTTTATGTAAGTCTTAAGGGATGGATTAATTTTGTCTTTGTCTAATTGGCTATCCAGTTATCTCAGCATCCATATTTGCTCCAATAATTTAAGATGCCGCCTTTATCAAATACTAAATTTCCAAATGTATATATGTATATATATATATTACTTTCTATCTTTTTCTATTTCTTTCTATTCATGTGCCAGCACACCAGTGTGTTCATTACAGAGATTTTGTAATATCTTCTAATATCTGAAGGACTTGCCTTCCTCATATCTCTCCCTATTTTTCTAGCTATTTCTAGCTAAATCTTGCCCATTAAAAACTTCTTGATGTGTCTCTCGAGTCTCATTTAATCTATAGATTTCTCCACCATCCATGTCTTTGGTGTACAATTTATCTGCTGAAGAACCTGTTCTATTGGATCTGTACAACTTTTCTAGTCTGGATTTTGTTAATTGCCAACTCAGAATACAGTGCATTATTTTCCCTCCTGAAAACTGGCAGCTGGATTTAGAGGAGTGGTCAGATTCAGGTGTGATCATTTTGGCAAGATTATAGTTGGTGTTGCACTATTTCACCAGGAAATAGAAATAGCTATAAGTCGGAGTCGACTCGATGGCAACAGGTTTTTTGGTTACAGTGTTCACTCTTTTTGATGTTGGAAACCACTGATGCTCAATGTCTCCAGTCTTTTCATCAATGTCTCTCTTGTCATTTGGATTGTCTGAAACTCATTTTCTACTATATTCCTTAGGAAGGTAGAGAGTTTTGATTTTTAAATGTAGTTTTTACATCCAGTATACACTCTGCTCCCTCCCTTTTATCTTTCTCTCCATCTTTATTTCCATCCACACGTCACCAATGCAATGACTTTAACAATCTTGGTGGTAGGAAATAAGTGCTGCCATGTATGACCACTTTAGGAGAGGAATGGGATCCATAGCCTGATGCCCCCATAGAGCAGCCATCCTTGCCTAATGAGTTCCGGAAGTTAAGAAAACCTAGCAATCTGTAGTAGAAAAATGATTTATGTTTGTTTTCATTTATTAACATTTATTGAAATGAGTAAGAATGCTTGGCCATGAAAAGAGACTCAACCTTAAGTTTATTACTATAAAATCATTGTAGAGATGAAAATTCATTAGATGTAAACTGTTCCAACCCCTTCCTTGACCTAGAGAGGGTCTTATCTAATAGTGATTTCTCTAAGGTTGCTCATTTGGCTAGTACCACAACCAGGACTAGAACCCAGGTCCTATATTGCCTAGTTTGTCCTGCTGCAGAGGAATAAAACCTCTGCTTGCATATCTTCCTTCCTTCCTTTCTTACCAAGTGTAGAAAACCAGGCTACGCAAGGTCTTGTGGTCATTAGGAAATGCTCTCAGGTCAACTTTTCAAATGCTTGATTTATTCACTCATTAATTATTTTTCATTAAGCACCTTATGCACCAGGCACCTCACCTAGCTCTGGTTAAACAATAATGAACAAAACAGATATAGCCCCGACCTCATGGAGTTTATAGGCCAGTGGGGGAGATGTATAATAAGTAAATAGTCAACTATATAAACATATAGTCACAGATGGTACTAAGTGACATATAGAAGAAGAAAATGGTGCTATGAAAAAAAATGATAAAAAGAGGGGGCTCCTTTAGAATGGGTAGTCAGAGACTGCTTCTCTGAGGAGCTGGTCATCTAGGTCAAGACTGGAAGGTACAATGGACCAAGGAGAGGGGAACCTTCCTCTACCTAATGTCATTGCTTTCTTTTTTAAATGAACCTTCTTATGGGCAGAGCACAGTGCTAGATGCTAAGGATGTACCAAGATGAAGATGATACAGTCCTTTTCTTATGTAAAACTTATGGAGTGATAGAGAAACTATGTAAAGATACTGTTTTTTTTTTTTTTTTTTTTAATAGCAAAAGAGTAAATACAAAGCAAAGAGGGAAAGGAATCGTTGGCCTCAAGACTCTGGATTAGTGTGTGCAGGCAAGGAGCTGTTTTAAATCAGTTCCCATTAACATTGTTGGTAACAAACAAAACAAATGCAAACAAACAAACAAAAAATTTAAGCTGTAGGGCCAAAAAATAGTCCAATTGGAAATCTCATCCCAGCAGCCTGATTGATAGCAAAATATTCAAAAGCTACAGTTTAGTCAGATGGAGGAAGAGTCATTCATAGCAATGTCAAAAAAAAAAAAAAAAGCTGATGGAATGGAGACTAGGGGAAGTGATGCTTTCTGATCCAAAAAGCCATTTCACATGCAGGGATGGATAAAATCTGGCCTGTACTAGTCTACAAGCTTATTTCCTTCCTTACCTTTGTGTTCAGAATGGTATTTGAAAAACACCTTATTGGATATTGAATAGAGTCTAAGTTACCTAAAACTATCAAGAGTGGATTCTGATAACGTTATCTGTCTCCTACTGTGCAGCACAAGAGACAGAAACAAAGTTGTAACCTCCTGCTATGAATTGAACTGTGTCCCCTCAGAAGATATGTTGAACTCCTAACCCCTATGCCTGTGAACGTGACCCTGTTGGGAAATGGGTTATTTTTCTTTTGTTATATTAATGAGGTCATACCAGAGAAGGGTAGATCCTAACCCTAATCACTTCTGAGAGGTATCTTATAAAAAGAACACACACACACACGCACACACGGAGAAGAGACCATGTAAGGATCCATCTACAAACCAAGGAATGTCAAGAAACTCCTGGGTCCTACCAACAAGGAAGGACTCTTCCCTAGAGCCAATGCCCAGATTTGGACTTCTAGCCCCCATAACTATGAGACACTAGATTTTGTTCTTTAAAGCCACCCACGTATGGTATTGTTACCGCAATCCTAGGAAACTAAGACACCTCCACAGACTCATCTCTTTCCTGTGAGTCACACCTATGCATGCTGCCTGGCATCCTTCACTCCTTCCACCTCCTTCCATGGGCCTCACCCAGTAGCCCAGGTTCATTCATGGGTCATGGGAAACATGAACACATGGAGCTTTTCTGTATAGACTCCTGGGAAGGACTTAACTGAACTTGTCACCACCCATAGACCAGACATTCTAACATCAACCAGAATCTCTTGGGCCCTTCGAATTACTAGACTCACTGACCAAAATATTAGTGATAGAACTGAAAGAGCAGCAAAGATTAAAAGGAAGCTTTAGTTCTTCCATTCTCCCTACTTACATCTACCTCCCTAGGGCTTCCCACCTTACTAGGGAGGGAGGATAGATAAAGAAGAATGAAACCGAAGTGAACAATTGAAGAGGGATTTCTATTTACCAAATACTGTGATAGGTGTTTGGTATATATGGTTTCATGTAATTTCAAAATAAATGAGGTAAACTTTTATTTCCACTCATAGATGAGGAAACGGAGGCTTAAATGGTTCAAGTGACAGTATCTGGATTTGAATGGACAGTGTGTGCTCTTTTAATGGCGCCAGGCTGTCTGCAAGCAACACACTTGACATTATCTCCTACGGTCATTATTCTTTTGAAAATCTAACACAAACTTATCAGGCCTATTGTCCTGCTCAGGTCCCATAAAATCCATACAAGATTCCCAGAGGTCCCAAGCATGAAAGCCAGAGCTCATTTTTACTGCCACGAGATGTATCTCAGAATGACCAAGATATTAGCTTTGGCTGGGTCTGCCCAGCCTTTTAGGGCACCATGCCTGCGTGCATGACTGTAAGCACCTAGATCAAGCAAATGACTAACATGAGCTGGAATAGCACGCTGTAAAAATCAGCCCCATCTCAGTTCGTGTGCAAATCAGAAATGCCAGAGAATTTTTCCATAGTCTTCCGTAATGTTCATTACAAAAAAGTCCCCAGATGGCAGATGGCTATTAGCTTACTGTGACCTATATAAATGTCAAATGTAAAACTATTGCTCCAGCAAAAATCTCAAAATAAATAACAACAGGAGGGATGAGATTCTGTTGTCATCAGTATTTACAGTTTATGCATTTCAGGCTCTTCCGTTCTCAAGCCAGCTCAAATATGCTTTCATCCACTGGGGAATTCAATTAGCAAGAGTAATACAGGAAGTGGAGTCCCACAAGAACAACCTGCACAGATGAAGAATGGCTACCTGAAAAATCAAGCCCGTGGCTGGGAAGGGAGGAACGGCTTTGGGGCCTCACTTAGCTCACATGCTTCAAAGGTTTATCTCCAGATCTTTAGCCTCGTGATCAGGCTTACTAAGCCAAAGGGAAGGTTGGCTTCTCAAGCTTCACACTGGGATAACCCAGAGCAGGGGCATGCTTTATCATCAAAAGGAAGACCCCAGATCTTAAGAAATATAAAATAAATTCTTTTTGTGTGGGTTTAGAAGGATCAACTTCTTCCACATTTCAAATTCACTGGGGCTCTGCCTGCCAACTGCGCCTCTACACAAAGCTGCTCTCCTTGATGGTGGTGTGTGTGTACATACAACTTATGTGTGTGCGTGCATGTATATCATTTTTGAACATGTCGGCATTTCTAACACAACTCAGTTTAAATCTGGTTCTCCAGATGAAAAACTAAAAAAAATTTCCAGTCAATCTGTTCAGTGAACTAAAACCAGCCTGTATTGGCTTGTTGGCTTCATGGTATAATGATTCTGTTTTTAATTTTCTCCTGAATTTCTGAAGAGTTAGATGGTTCTAGAGGGCAGCAGTGGTTTGGTGGTAGAATTCTCGCCTTCCATGCAGGAGACCTGGTTTGATTCTCAGCCAATGCACCTCCTGTGCACCTGTCAGTGGAGGCTTAGTTGTTGTGTAATGCTAAACAGATTTCAGTGGAGCTTCGGGACTAAGACAGACTAGGAAGAAGGGTTGGCGATCTACTTCTGAAACTTAGCCAATGAAAATCCTATGGATCACAATTGTTTCATCTGCAACCCATCATGGGTATGGTGCAGGATCAAGCAGCATTTTGTTACCTTGTGTATAGGGATCCCATGAGGGGCTGACTCAAGGGCAGCTAACAACAACAACAGATGTTCCTAGGAGGTGAGAAGTTAAGCTGAAAAAAATTACCCCTAGACCCTGGGCAAAAATTACACCAGGAAGAAGCTGAACAGGTTCAAAGAAAGGGAGATGTCCTAGTCATCTAGTGCTGCTATAACAGAAATACCACCAGTGGATGGCTTTGACAAAGAGATGTTTATTTTCTCATAGTTTCTCATAGTAATGTAGGCTAAAAGTCCTAATTCAGGGCTTCAGCTCCAGGGGAGGCTTTCTCTCTCTGTTGGCCTTCTCATCAATGTTCCCCCGGACTAGGAGCTTCTTCACGCAGGGACCCTGGGTCCAAAGGACGTGCTCTGCTCCCTGATTTGCTTTCTTGGTGGTATGAGGGCCCCCTGTCTCTCTGCTTGCTTCTCTCTCGTATATCTCAAGAGATTGCCCCAAGACACAATCCAGTCTTGTAGGTTGAGTCCTGACTCACTAACACAACTGCCACCCATCCTCCCTCATTAACATCATAGAGGCAGGATTTATAACATATAGGAAAATCACACAGTACCAGGAATCATGGCCCAGCCCAATTGATACGCACATTTTGGGGGAGACATAATTCAATCCATGACAGGTGACATATAATTTACTTCCAGACCTGAGAATGAAAGGCCATGCTATTACTAATTTCACCAGGGCAACAGGCATAAACCAGCATAAGGTTGCTTTATTCAAAGATGATTTCTCAACACCACCAAAAAAGCTTCCTTAAGCAGTATGTGCATCTGTGGAATAAAAGTTTTCATTATAAGAAATAAACAAGGCAAGAAGACAGAAGGTATAGTAGAAAAAAACTTTGTAATTTGATAACATTTTGTTTTAAAACTGGCTCTCTTTTCCAGCTAGCTATGACCTTAAGCCTCTAATTTCTCATTTGCAAAGTGGAAATAAAATACTTTGTAAAGCCGTTGTCAGAATTAAAGTAGATAAAAAAAAAACGTGAGGTATCTAACAAGTTGCCTGGATAGAATAGGCACATGATAATTCTTATTTCTCATCCTTAAGAACATGTAGATTCTACTTCAAATCTGATTCATTCCATTATTCCTTGGTTTTAAGTCAACAACTACCACAAATGCACTTGAAAATTAATTCCCAGCAAAGCTTTTGCTAGCAACTGACAGTTGGCAGATTGCAGTACTTCCATACATATATTTTTGTGAGTCCTATTGTGAAATCAAAGTCTTTGATCCAAGTGTTGTTTTTGTTTTTATTTTGAAAAAAAAAAAACAAAAACCTGTGATTCTACAAACAACATCTCTGCTCTGGTGTCTGTCTTAAGGCTTAGACTAGAAGAAGGAATGTCCATTCCCAAGGAAACAAACCCACAGTTCAGGTGGGCAAACCATGGACCATGAGTCCCACCATGAACCTCTCAACACGGGGTGACTACTGGCATGCTGAAACCAGGTAGGGTCATATATACATATATATATTTAACAGAAAGCAAAGGTTTTATATCCAAAAGTCAATTTGTACACATTTCATTTAACTACAACTAGGCTTCCCAATGGTCAAAGACTCCCAGACGGTGAATGGCCCAGCTTCCATGTTAACGTAGCGGTTCTTCCAGCTCCTCTCCCCCAACTAAAGGGACTTGCTTGTAGGCACTTTTTGTGCAAATCGCTCATAAAAGCAAACCTCTAATTGTTCCATTGGTGTCACATCCCAAAATGCCATGCACACCATGAAAAAACATGGAAAATGTGGCCCTGAGAGTTTCATTATTAAAGTTGGGCCCACGCTGAACATGGCTCACACTCTGAAATAAGTTTTGAAGTTAAAACTCATTCATTTACTCAATGAGTGTGGGTAAAGTGCTATTACATGCTGGCATTGAATTATATCCTGAGGAGGAGACACAATGAAAGGGCCCTGTCTAGGCATTCAAGAAACTTAGTGGCTTAGGGGAGAAAGAAGTGACAAATTGCCATACACCAAGTAGCTGCTATAATGGGGTTATGAATGAATCACATTGAAGCACAGAAGAAGGAGCATCGAAAGCTGTCTGGGGGACTAATGGAAAGTTTCACGACGGGAGTGGCATGTGTGCCGGGATTTAAAGGATGAGTTTGCAAAGTGGTCAAAGTCCAGGAAGAGGAAACAGCAGAAGCAAAGGCGTGAGGCTGGGAGAGACAGGTATGCTCTGGATGCTATAAGCACCACTGCAGCATATAATGGATGTGCAGGGGCAGGGAAAGCCCGTGGGGCTGGACATGTCGCTGATCGGATCATGAGGGAGTCTCTACGTTTTGTAAAGGTGTTTAAGAGTTTACTTCATAGACTCCCAGTTTTTAAACAGTCTTCTGGATCTGCAGAGCAAACCTTCTCAGTTCTACCTTGAGATATATTCTAAATCTGACCACTTCTCACCCCTTCCTCTGCTGCTCTCCTGGTCCAAGCTGCCATCTTCTTTCACCTCGTTGTTGAGAAGAGCCACCTAAATGGTCTCCCTGCTTCCACCCTTGCCTCCCTCTAGTCTACTGTCAATAGACCCACTGTACTTTAAAACCTAAATTATATCACTTTGATCCTCTGCTTCAAACTCTCAAGTGGCTTCTGTTTCACTCAGAGTACGGATTTGTCCAAGCCTACACCCTACCCAATGTGCCCTGACCTCACTACCATGACACCTTCCTGATCTCATGTTCTAGCAGTGTTGTGTCAGTCACTCATCTCCAGCCGTGCTGGCCTCCAAGCCCCACCTCAGAGCTGTGGCACTTCAGTTCCCTCAAATTAGAGGGCTCTTTCCCAGGCATGTCCACTTCTCTTGTGTCACCTCCTTGAGGTCTCTGACCGAGTATCAACTTAGGGAGGCCTTCTTTGGCCACCCTATTTTAAGTGACAACCTCATCCCCACTCTAGCTTTTCCTAACCTCTCACCATGCTAGATTTTTCTTGTCACTCTCTGAACTATTATACATTCACTGATTCTTCTGTTTTCTCACACATTTCCTTTTACAGCTACCATAGTAAAAAAAAAAAAAAAAAATTTTTTTTTTTTTTTTAGAGTTAGAATAAGCACTATGAAGGCGGGGGCTTTAGTTTTCTTTGCTCACTAGTTTATCCCCAGTGTTTAGAGCAGTACTGGGCATATAGTGGCACTCACTAAATATTTACTGATGAATGACTGAGTGAAGCCCATTAAGGGAAGAAGGAGAAGGCCAGATAGATGGGCTTCAAAGCCGTCTTCTGCCTTTATCTCTTTTATTTATCAGGGATTCTCATAATTTTAAAATGCAAATAGCATGCCACTGCTTTAAATACATAAGTAAATAAAAGGAAACGGCTATGATAGCCTTGAGAATTCTGAGCAGTATGATATGAGACATGATGTTGAAAAGATCAGAATGTAGAAGTTAGACGGTCCGAAGGCTAAGAGGTAGGGATCAAGTAGATGTTAAGGAAACAGGAGAGGATGGATGAGATGAATGTGAGAGATATTAAGAAGGAAGACTCCTAGGGTTGGATTTGGAATAGGTCAAGAGAGGGAGAAATCCAAGAATTCTTCCTAGTTCCTGGTTGAGCAATTATATGAAAGGTGACACCATCAAGTGAGCAGTGAGGACAGATGGAGGCAGTGTGGAGCATGTTCAGCTTGAAGGACTTAGGGACATTCAGGTGAGAATGTCCACCTGTGGAGCTAGGTACTAGGGTCTACAGCTCAGGAAAGAGAGTCGGACCAGATATATAGAAGTCAGGAGTCCCTGGGTGGTACAAACAGTTGACACACTTGGCTGCTAAGCAAAAGATTGGCAGTTCAAATCCACCCAGAGTTGCCTTGGAAGAAAGGCCTGGGGATCTACTTCTGAAAAAATCAGCCACTAAAAATCCTATGGAACACAGTTCTACTCGGACACACTTCAAGTCAAAGTCAACTTAAAGTCAACTGGCTTATAGAAACATCAACCGTTAGAACTAGATAAAAGCATAACTTTAAATGAAATTATTCAAGGAAAGTACGTAGAGTGAAAAGGAAAGAGAACAAGACAATCAATGAACAGGCAGAAAAATCCCAGCCAGCATGTAATGAGAATCCTACAGACCTGGGTTTTATTCTGGTTCCAAATTTTAGTGGCTGCATTACTTTATTCGAATTACTAAACTCCTTAGAGCCTCTGTATCTGTTTCCATGGTTCATCCAAGTCGTAACATGTATCAGAACTTCATTTCTCTTTATGGCTGATAATATTCCATTGTATGGCTATACCACATTTTGTTTACCCATACATATGTTGCTGGACACCTGGGTTTTTTCCACCTTTTGGCTATTGTGAACAGTGATGCAATAAGCCTTGGTGTACAGGTATCTGTTTGAGTCTTTGCTTTCTCATCTGCCAAAGAGTGTTAATAATAATACCCACCACATAGGGTAGCTGTGAAGTTTAAATGGGAGACAATATTCAATACCTAGAGCACAAAACCAAAAACCAAACCCGTTGCCATCAAGCCAATTCTGACTCATAAAGACCCTATAGGACAGAGTAGAATTGCCCCATAGGGTTTCCAAAAAGTGGCTGGTGGATTCAAGCTGCCAACCTTTTGATTAGCAACTGAGTTCTTAACCACTGTGCCACTAGGGCTTCCCCTAGAGCACAGGAAGCATTTAATAAGTATTATCTAATAGTATATTATTTGTTGTAATTATACCAGATAAAATGAAGCCAAAGAGGTTGAAACTTACTAGGAAGAACAAAGTCACCAAAGTGATCTGCAATGCGAAATGCTGCTGACAGAACAAGAAAAATGTTCAAAAATGCAAAGTCGAAATTGGCAACTAAGATTCTTGGTTACTCAGCCAAAAGCAGTGCAGAGAAGGGGTAAGCATAAATTCTGGAGGTGAAGAGCTAAGTGGGATGAGAACTGAAGGAAGTAAGACAGACCCGGTTTAAACCCTGGCTCAATCTCTCTCTAGCTGTGTGATCATGGAGAGATCACTTAACCGTACCGTGCGGTAACGCCCTCATTTGTAAAGTGGAAATAATACAGTGCTTAAAACAGTATCTGTTTTCAAGGTTCATGCATACCATAACGTGTATCAGAACTTCATTTCTCTTTATGGCTGATAATATTCCATTGTATGGCTATGCCACATTTTGTTTACCCATTCACAGCTGTTGATGGACACCTGGGTTGTTTCTACCTTTGGGCTATCGTGAACAGTGATGCAATGAACCTTAGTGTACAGGTATCTGTTTGAGTCCCTTCTTTCACATCTTTTGAGTATGTACATAGGAGTGGAATTGCTGGATCAGATAGTAATTTTCTGTTTTACTTTTTAAGGCACTGCCAAATTATTTTCCACAGCAGCTGTACCATTTTACGTTTCTGCCCATACTGGATAAGGGTTCCAATTTTCCACATCTTTACCAACGCTTGTTAGTGTCCATTTTTTCTTTCTTTTTAAAAAAATTATTGAGGTAAATATATATATATAGAAGAAGTTATTAGGGACTGGGGGGAAGGGAGAAGAGGGAGTTATCGCTTACGAGGTACTGAGTTTCTGTTTCGGGTGATGAAAACCTTTTGGAAGTAGACAGCGGTGATGGTTACACACCATAGTGAATATCATTAATGTCACTAAATTATACACATAAAAATGGGTGAAATGGAAAATGTTTAGGTATATATATTTCACCACAATAAAAATAATTTAAAAAACAAAAAACAGTATCTGGCCAATCATAAGCGATCAATGAAAAGTTTGCCCTCTTCCATTGCCTCTTCTCTTTTCCCTGACAGTGAAAATGCAAAACACACAGGCTTTGCTTTTGATCCTGCCTCAAACTCTTCAGTACAAAGATACATTGAGAGTGTAAAAAGTAGTTACACTGAAAAGTCGTATCAAATAGCTTAATTATAGCATAGTTTGCGTGTGGAATCCAGATAATTATGTACAAATTAAATGACATTATCCAGTCAATGTTTTATTCCCGTTACTCTGATGTTAATAAATGTAATTACACAGTGACTGCACAAACTCCCAAATGTATTTCCTTTACACCCTTCATCACTGAAACTGACTACCATGTTCACAGCCTTTATCCAAATCTAAGTCTTTTTCACTTCAAAGGACCCTGTTTTGAGTTTGGCCATAAATTGCAATGTTTCCCTAATGAGGAAGTATTTATAAGATTTCTGGACCCTGCTATTAAATGACCAGTCTGCTATTTTTTCTTGCTCAAATGACTTCATTTTCTTAGAGCCAAACAGGGCCCAGTGGCCTCGCCTCGCTCCTTAAGCATCCAGCTCCAGGGAACTGAAAGCCAACCAGAGCGCAGCTCCATTTCCCCAGCCTTAGAGCAGAATCTCAGAGTATTCATTTCCTGCCCAGCCTACCTTTGGGGAAAGGGGACACCTTTGTTCTTCTGTTGGTGAGGACAGAGTTAACATGACCCAGAAGAAGGAGAATAAAGGCTTTCCCCACTCGTTCTTCTGGCGCGCCTACTCTTCACTTCTCTGTCGATTTGCCTGCTCATAAATTCTGAACTCAGGAGGATAATCCCAGCCAAAGTCTACATGTGCCGGATACCATAATGTAAACTGCATATGTTGCGCGAAGCTGTTAAATGGAACCAGTGAATGAAAACATGGCTAGCTCGAGTTTGGGCCCCTGGATTTCCTCTCCGCCTCTGTCAACTAAGGCCTCTCCCTTGAATTCTAACTTTCTGACATGCCCATAAATAAGAGTGCTTTTGGCTACCAGATCCCCTTGAGTAATGCCCTCAGTTCCAGAGCTAAAGTTCAGGCTCTGCTCCAGCGTACAAATGGCCAGGCCTGCAGCTCCCCTTCCCCTTCTTAGTGAGCAGACAGTGATGCACAACAAAAAGTATCGAATGCTCATTGCCTTCCAGTGGATTCCTACTCATAGCGACGCTATAGGACAGAGTAGAACTGCCTCATAGGGTTTCCAAGGCTGTAACCTTTACTAAAGCAGACTGCCACATCTTTCTCCCATGGAGCAGCTGGTAGGTTGGACCCACAGACTTTTCGGTTAGCAGCCAAGCACTTAACCACCGTGCCACCAGGGCTTCTTAGAAAATAGTGCAAAAAGCTGCATTTCCATTCTGCACGGGCTTATTCCCCCCTACTCTCCCCTTCCACTCTGCCCTCATCCCAGTGGGAAGTTGACTCAGCGGATAGGCATGCTGGTTCAGCAGGGGTGAATTCAGTCCCCCGAATCAGTTCAACGGCAGTTTGAGTCCTCAGTCAGCTAGGGTGGTAGAAACCTATATGAGTTATGTCAGCCTCCTGTCCCTCTCCTCCCGGGTGTTACACCGAAATTAAGCAATGCCAAGGCATTAGGGGAAGACATCTGGGCTTTGATGTTCTCTGTCTACAGGAGCATCTGCTGAGGTACACATCTTCCTGCCTGGTCCTTGGCTCTTTTTCCATGCAAAGTAATGCTCACACATCTGTCCCTGTACATATGGCCCTGTATGGGTTGAATTGTATCCCACTCCCCACCCCAAAATATGTGTTGAAATCCTAACCCCTATACCTGTGGAAGTAATCAGTTTGGGAATAGAGTTTTCTTTGTTATGTTCATGAGGGCCATATCAGCGTAGGGTGTGTCCTAAACCTAATCACTTCTGAGTAATAAAAAGAGCAGATTAGAACACAGGAGAAAGAGAGACTCTGTCTGATGATGAAGAAAGCAGATGAATCTACAAGCCCAAGAATTCCAAAGAATGCCTGCTACTAGAAGCTGAAATAGAAACAAAGGACCCACTCCCTAGAGTCACACCCTGAATTTGGTCTTCTTGCCTCCCGAACGTGAGTAGATAAAGCTCTGTCCTTTAAAGGCACCCACGTGTGGTATTTCTGTTACATCAGCACTAGGAAACTAAGACAGGTTCCTTCTGCTCCAGCCCCATTCTCTTAGCTTCATTCAAACTCATGGATATTTGTGATTTCTTCTACTATTGCCAGATTTTCTAAAACAAACTCCTTCCTGGGCCTGTGTTCCGTCCTCAGGCTTCTGCCCAGGAAGCAGAGTTCAGACACTCTGGAACCTGCTAGCTTCTAGACTGTCATAGTTTCTCCTCAGAGCCCAGCACACCGTTCTGCAGTTACTGCAAAATGTCACGATTGAGTCAATTAGAGTTTCACTCAAGAAAGAAGGAAAATTTACACTCCTAGAGGCCACATGCAGATCTATCTTAAACCTAGTAGTCTATGTTTCTGTGATACACCATCCCCAGGAACCATCGTATCCCATGGCATGTTCTCCTTTGAAACACAGGGTCTGAATCTGATACAGTTACATGTATTTTCAGCCAAAGACAGGATATGCCTGATGCCCTGACAGTAGAGTTTTCATTCCCATTGCTCATGGACAGGCAAACCTGAAAAGTTTCACTCATTGCACATTGCATTAGAAAGAAAAAACAATAGGATATGTATTCATAATGATCATTTAAAAAATTTCATTCAATATGAAATATAGGTTTTAATTTACTACCATTTTATTTGAGAAATGAGTAACTGCAGGTCAGGCATCAAGGGTACATACACACAAGGAGAGGGAAGTGGAAAGATATCTATCTGGGTTGAGAACACTGGTGTCTCACAAGAACAAACGCTAGGTTCCTATTCCGTAGTGCCAGAAGGCTAACCTGGCTCCTCTAGGGTTTCACCATACACAGATCCATACACGGCTGCGTCTGCATCTTTAGCCCCACCCCGTCACCAAGACCCCAAAGCTCATGTACAAAAACTGGTAGAATATCCTTGACTGAAAATAAGTGAAAATTATGCTCTATAGTTTTAAGTTTATTTAATTACTTGTTAGATGTAGTAAGTTGAAATGGCCTCCAAAGATATCAGATTCTAATGCCTGGAACCTGTAAATGTTTTAACTTATATGGAAAATGAGTCTGTCCAGATGTGATTAAGCCAAGGATTTTGAGATGGGGAGATTATCCTGGATTATCTGGGAATGCCCTAAATGGAGTCACAAAAGTTCTTATAAGAGGGAGGTAGAGGGAAATCGCACACGCAGAAGAGGAGAAGGCAATGTGACCACGGAGGCAGAGTTTGGAGTGATGTGGCCACAAGCCCAGGAATGCTGGCAGCCACCAGACACTGGATGAGGAAAGGAACAGATAATCCCCTAGAGCCTCCAGAAAGAGCATGGCACAACTGATGCCTAGATTTTGCTCCCCAAAACCCATTGCTGTAGAGTTGATTCTAACTCATAGTGACCCTACAGGACAGAGTAGAACCGCCCCCAGGGTTTTCAAGGCTGAAATCTTTATCGAAGCAGTCCATCACATCTTTCTCCCATAGAGCTGGTGTCCCGTGGAGCTGGTCGGTTCAAACCACCAACCTTACGGTTAGCAATCTAACTCCTAACCACTGCACCACCAGGGTTCCTTGATTTTGGCCCAGTAAAACTGATTTCAGACTTCTGGCCTCCAAAACTGTGAAAGGATAAATTTCTGATTTTTTTTTAAGGCATGAAGTTTGTAATAATTTGGTATAGCAGGCACAGAAAGCTAACAGATTAGGTTTAACCTATCTTCATGTTTACCGACCACTACATTACCTTCTTTGTGGAAAATGTTATTTATTAGGTTACATACTCATTTTTCTATTATGGAATTTATATTTTTCTTCTAGATTTTTCAAATAAATTTATAGCTTAATGATATTAACTTTTGTCAATATATGTGGTATAAATAGTTTCCCAATTTATCATAAACCTTTAACTTCACTTACAGCTTTTTAATGATGATTTTTGATAGGTTTTTATTTTTTTAAATCTATCATGTTCCTTAATAATTTCTTCCTTTTACATGATATCAGGTGGATGATTACTTATATTTTCTTCTAGATCGTTAATGATTTCTTTTTTTATGTTTATTCTTTCAATCCTCTAGAATTTTCTTTGGTAAATGATAGGAGGCAGATATCTAGCTATTTTCTCTAATAGCCAATTGTGGCAGCACCATTTATTCAATAATCACCTCTCTTCACTGATTTAAAGAACTATCTTTATCATTTGACTAATTATACCTTGTGTTCTGTTCCAGGGTTTTTTAGATTCTATTCCATTATCACCTATGCTTAATTATGACAGCTCTATAAAATATTTTAAAATTGAGACATGCAAGATATGTATTATCCTCCTTCAAATATTTCAAAAACCTTCCAGATGAGCTTTGTGATTACTTTGCCAAGTTAAAAAAGAAAAAAAAAAAGTCTTTCTGGAATTTTAATTAGAATTATATTAAACTTTTCAATTGATTTCAAAACCCATGGAACTTGGTTCCATTTACACTTTCAAAATATTGAAATTTTAAAACAGGAATATGGCAGCTCTAGATCTGGTAGGGAGCTAGACCTAGACCTAGATAACCAAAACAACCAAACGCAGTGCTGTGGAGTCAATTCTGACTCATAGCGACCCTATAGGACAGAGTAGAACTGCCCCATAGGGTTTCCAAAGAGCAGCTGGTGGATTCAAACTGCTGACCTTTTCGTTAGCAGCTTAGCTCTGGAGCTCTGCACCACCAGGGCTCCAGACCTACCTAGATAGAGAAAGTTATTCTTAAAAACCATATTTCATCAATCATGTCTAGGTATTACTTTCATTCATTGTTCCTAGTACTCTGTGATCTCACTCTATTCACAGAAGTTTTCTTCAACCCAAGAAACTTGCCTTCTATTGTTTCTCTGTCTGCTTCACTCTTTTGTACAACCCCTGCTGTATTTTGGATTTCCTAGAGCATGTCTTTTTATGGAAACCCTGGTGGTGTAGTGGTTAAGTGCTAAGGCTGCTAACCTAAAAGGTCAGCAGTTTGAATCCACCAGGCACTGTGTGGAAACTCTATGAGGCAGTTCTACTCTGTCCTATAGGGTCCCTATGAGTTGGAATAGATTTGATGGCAGTGGGTTTTTTTTTTTTTTTTTTTTTTGGAATCCGTGGTAGTGTAGACATTAAGTGCTACAGCTGGTAACCAAAAGGTCAGCAGTTCGAATCCACAAGGTGCTCCTTGGAAGCTCTATGGGGCAGTTCTGCTCTGTCCTATAGGGTCGCTATGAGTCGGGATCGACTCGACAGCAACGGGTTTGGTTTTTTGTTTGTTTGTTTGTTTGTTTTTGGTCTTTTCACAGTTCTTTCACTACTTTCATTTGTCGTGTTTTCCTTTGAATTCTGGAGGGGGATTTCTAGGATTCGCCCTCTCTTTCAGTGATTTAGCTTATCTGCAATATTCATTAGGCAGTTCAAGGCTACATTCTGGTTTTTAATTCTATACCTTTTTTTTTTTTTAATTTTCATTTGGTCTTTCATGATTTTATACTGTTACTGCTCATGATGTTGTTCAAATTTTGCAAATGCCATTATCTACTTAAATACTGTAGAACATATATTAGGGTTGTTGAGCAATTTTCTCATTTATGGTAGTAGCTCTACTCTTAAAGGAAGAAACTGGTTCTAATTCCACTGAATGGCTTCTTTTTAAAATGCAGAGTATTTACATTCTAGTGTTGATGTTGTTGTGTTCCATTTATGCATTCTAAAAATGGGAGTCATATGCTTGTTTGGTATTAAGAGTTGGAATGGTTTCTCTCATTCATTCTGTGGAATCCAGTGTGTGTGGGGGGGGAATCTTTAATAATCAAAAAGAAAAGTGAAAGATATAGATTTACATTGATTTTCTTTGCCTGTACATGGATTCACCAGTATTAGGGAATATGGAGGTGCCAGGCTAGAAATAACTTCAGAGCAACTTGGCCCATCTGCTAATGAACCTCTCTTAGGTGTGGGCAGGCAGTCAGGAATTGTCAGGAACCATTCTTTATTCTCTGTTTTCCTTGCCAAGAGTAAAAATTGCCATTAGCTGCGTTCTTGGTGCAACTTCCGGAACACTGCTCGTACCAAGGATGAACTAATGGGATGCAGATGTCCACCCAGGCTATCTCACATCATGTCTGTACTCTAACCTCCACTGCTCAGAACCTTTGCTGGGTGGGGAAATTGGAGGGATTTGATTGGGATCTTTAGTTTGCTTCCAGACAAGCTGCTCTTCCATATGCTGTAAACTGCATATCCGGTTGGCCCTTCCTTCAATGATTTATAGCTACACTTTATGCAGTAAAATATCCTCTGAGTTTCTGGAGCTTGTCTTGCATCCTTCCCTAGCATCTACTATCAAATCAGCCCTGTTTGTTTGTTCAATAATTTTAAAAACATTTTTTATAAGAATCTAGAAGAGGTTAGATGGGTATGTTTAAGTTACATTTCTCAAAAGTTTGAAAACACTTTTTAGAAACTGGAAAACACTCCATAAAAACCCTATTTCTCTCAATGTTGATATCATTTTAACAGTCGCCCAGATTTTAAATTAGTATAGTAATTTTTAATTTTTAACTCCTTCTTTGTTTCTCCCGGTCTCAAAGCAGCCCTCCAAGTTCTTGAAACCCTTGCAGTTAAATCCTCCTTTTCTAGTTCCACCTTGACTATCCTAAACTAACCCTTCTTTCTAGCAGAATCTCATGCCCCAATTTATCCTCTGCCCTGCTCCCTCACTCCAATCTATAAAAAATGCCCTTGAAATCTAATCTTTTATCTTAGTCATCGAGTGCTGCCATAACAGAAATACCACAAGTGGATGGCTTTAACAAAGAGAAATTTATTTTCTCACAGTCTAGTAGGTAATAAGTCCAAATTCAGGGCATCAGCTCCAGGGGAAGGCTTTCTCTCTCTGTCGGCTCTGGAGGAAGGTCCTTGTCCTCAATCTTCCCCTGGTCAAGGAGCTTCTCAGGTGCAGGGAACCCGGGTCCAAAGGATGCACTCTGCCCTTTGGTGCTGCTTTCTTGGTGGTATGAGGTCCCCAACTCCCTGCTTGCTTCCCTTTCCTTTTATCTCTTGAGAGATAAAAGGTGGTGCAGGCCACAATCCAGAGAAACTCCCTTTACGTTGAATCAGGGAGGTGACCTGAGTAAGGATGGTGTGACAATCCCACCCTAATCCTCTCAACATAAAATAACAATCACAAAATGGAGGACAACCACACAATACTGGGAACTATGGCCTAACCAAGTTGATACACACATTTTGGGGGGGACATAATTCAATCCATAACATCTTCCTAAAGCATCAGTGGCTCCCACTTGCAGTTGGACAAAATTCTAATGCTTTAGGTTTCTCACTGTCTGCTCTCTTCCTGCAGTCAATCTTATTTCAATCACTCTCTGACTTAAATTCTCCTCACTTCCCGGCACTATACCTGGGACACGCAGTGCTCAGCTTCATCTCCAAGCTTTTGCCCAAGCTCTTTAGCCTGCCGAGGATGACTCCCTTTACCCCTCTATTAGACTGTAAGCACTTGGAAGACAGGGACCAGGTCTTATTCATCTGCCTAAGCCCCCAGCACCTAGCACAGTGCCTGGGTCATAGCATTAAGCAAATGTACATTGAGTTGTACTGATTTCTATCTTTTGTATATTTTCTAGTCCAGCATGATGCCATCATCTGTGACATCTGTTACAAATACTCAAGAGACGGCCATTGATTCAAGTTCCTGCTTTTTATAATTACTTTTGAAGTTTTTCTTTGGGACATAATGTAGATCAATATTTTGTAAATGTTTTATTGAAGATGAAAATAAAGGATATTCTCTGCAGGGTTCAAAGATCGATATATACACATTTACACATATAGCCTTATTAATTATATTATCCAAGACTTCCATAACTGGCTTATTTTTTCCTATTTGATTTATGAAAGACATAAGGATGTGTGTTACAGGCTTCTACTACTATTTTAATTCTATTTCTCCTTTATTTTCTAAAGTTCTTTGTCTATTCTGACTTAGATTTCAATCAGTTAAGAGGAACCATTGTGAGTTACCAAACCAAATCAAACCTGTTGCCATCGAGTCAATTCTGACTCATAGCAACCCTATAAGACAGAGTAGAACTGCCCCATAGGGCTTCCAAGGAGTGGCTTGTGGATTCGAACCACTGGCCTTTAGGATACCAGCCAAATGCCTAACCACTGTGCCACCAGGGCTCCACTATGAGTTATGGGATAAGGAATTTATTCTACAATGAGTCTTTGTACAATGTGGAAGGAGCTGCGGTGTGCATGTGTGAAAAGGGGAGTTGGAGGATCAGAGAAGTCACTAACAGGTTACTTTGAGAAGCCAAGTACATCCAGACATTAAAGTAGGGCCATGAAGAGGAGAAGTTTATTAAAAAAATTGTGGTCCAACAGCCAAGTTTCTGGTAATAAGCCTGAGACCACTGTTCTTCAGCAGGGTCAGCAGTTATAAAAAAGAGCCAGACAATGAGTTGAAGAGTCCAAAGACAAGCTGGAACTCCCAGGCCCTTCTGGGTTGGCTCTCAGCACAACTTACCACCATGACCTTCTGCCTCTCAAATCTCATGCAAGTACCTCTTTTGGCCATCTCTAACTTGTTCCACTCTGTCATATAGGGTCACCATGAGTCAGAATCGACTCGACGGCACACAGCAACCACAACTTGGGAGGGGATTCTAGGAAATGTTAACCAAGCTGACAGTAAAACACTCCAGCATAGTCCACTCCTTGTTCATATGGCATCCATACACACATCTTTTAACTGTATTTATCTTATAAATAAAGACAATAGAAAAAGCATCCTTCACTTAATATGAGGTAACTATTCCCAGAAGAGAATACCAAAGTCCCATGTCACGTTATTCATTTTGGAGTGATGTTCACGAAATATAAGGTTAAGGAGATACAAGGCAACACATTTTACCACGTCTTACGTTAGGTCATAGGAGAATGAGAGGGTGAAAAACAAACAAAAAGATAAATTAGATAGATGAGAAGTAGATAGATAAAGAATATGAATCTATGTATATACATATAAAATCAACATATATTTTATGCATACATATCTTCATATCTAAGTAAGGAAGAAATGATTCTCATTTATGTAACTGGTTATGTCATCCCTGCAGGTGTTTATAATGTCCTTTCTATACCTAATCCATATTCTCTTTCCCTCAGCTAATCGTGTTTCCTTGCCTAGACTCAAAATTTCACTTCTGAAGGGTCTGTACATTAGCAGTCCTGGTGGTACAGTGGTTAAGAGCTTGGCTGCTAACCAAAAGGCTGATAGTTTGAAGCCACCAGCTGCTCCCTGGAAACCCTATGGGGCAGTTCTATTCTGTCCTATAGAGTCGCTAGCGTTGGAATCGACTCAATGGCAACAGGTTTGGTGGTTTTATTTTTTTTCTTCCAAGAAAACGGAGAAAAGATTCAAGTTGTCAAGGATTTCATTTTACTTGGATCCACGATCAACACCCATGGAGACAGCAGTCAAGAAATCAAATGACACATTTCATTGGCCAAATCTGCTGCAAAAGACCTGTTTAAAGTGTTAAAGATCAAAGATATGACCTTAAAGACTGAGGTGAGCCTGACACAAGCCATGGTGTTTTCAATCACCTCACATGCATGCAAAAGCTGGACAGTGAATAAGGAAGACCAGAGAAGAATTGACACCTTTGGATTGTGTTGGCAAAGAATATCGAATATACCGTGGACTGCCAGAAGAAAGAACAGATCTGTCTTGGAATGAGTACAACCAGGATGCTCATTAGAAGCAAGGATGGTGAGACTATGTCTCACATACTTTGGACATGTTATCAGGAGGGATCAGTCCCTGGAGAAGGACATCAATGAGATGGATTAACACAGTGGCTGCAACTATGGGCTCAAGCATAACAACCATTGTGAGAATGGCACAGGACCAGGCAGCATTTCATTGTTTTACGTAAGGTCACTATGAGTTGGAACCAACTCGACCGGCACCTAACAACAACAATAACAGACTTCCAAGAAAGAACCCCGGCAGCACGGCAGTTAAGTGCTTGGCTGCTAACCAAAAGATTGGCAGTTCGAACCCACTAGCCTCTCTTCAGGAGAAAGATGTGGCAGTTGACTTCCGTAAAGATTCACAGCCTTGGAAATTCCATGGGGCAGCGCCTCTCTGTCCTATAGAGTCTCTATGAGTCAGAATCAACTCAACAGCAATGAGTTTGTCTTCCAAAAATTATACTAGGCTTGGGAAACGCTGAAATAGCACAGGCTTGATCCCTCAAAAAGCTCAGATTCAGTAGGAGTCCTGTGTAATATAAAACAGTGGTTGAAACAGAGTGGAATCTATAGTAATCTGTGAGCCAAAGCCGAAACAACTGGTTTTGCAGGAACTTTGAGTGAAAACACTCAAAAAAGGAGCAGATATTTTAGATGGGTCTTTTTTTTTTTTTTTTTTGAAGAATAAGAAGGAACTTTGAGAAAGACATGTTAGGGGAAAAACATTTAAGGACAAAACCATGGCATATACACAGGCAAGCAGCAGTAAACTATCTGGTTGAAAAACAAACACTGATGATATAAATGTGAAGGTATACCAGACAACAGCAAAGAGGTAAAAAGGGGTGTAAAAATGGAGGCAATGGTGAGACGTTAACGTTGTCACCATAAATGTGGGGAGTCAAGAGAACTACTCTTTACAGAACATGATATAGAAGTTTAAGTATGATGCTTGAAGCTGTAGAAGCGCAAAGGAACCAACTGAGACTATTTACTGAACTGTATTAGGAGGAAGGAGAGAGAGGGCAGGTAAAGTGTGGAGTCAATGAACTGTATATAACAATGATAAATGAGAAGACATAGAGATATAAGCATATAAGGTCGATATTTGGCAACAGCAAAAAAAAGAATTAAAAAATAGTTAAAGTTAGGTTGACCAAAAATTTATTATCCAAACCAAGACACTTTTGAGAGTAAAAGTGGATAGTAGTCATAACGATGTTTTGAAAAAGCAAAGATATAACTTTGAGAACTAAGGTGTGCCTGACCCAAGTCATGGTATGTTCACTTACCTCATATGCATGTGAAAGCTAGGCAAAGAATAAGGAAGACTGAAGAAGAATCGATGTCTCTGAATTATGGTGTTGGAGAAGAATATTGAATATACCATGGACTGCCAGGAAAACAAACAAATCTGTCTTGGAAGAAGTGCACCTGAATGCTCCTTGAAAGAGAGGATGACGAGACTTTGCCTTATGTACTTTGGATATGTTATCAGGTGGGACCAGTCCCCGCCCTGGAGAACGACATCATGCTCGGTTAGGTAGAGGGTCAGTAAAAGAGAGGAAGACCCTCAAAGAGATGGATTGACACAGTGCTGCAACAATGGGCTCAAACATAACCATTGTGAGAATGTTTCGTTCTGCTGTACATGGGGTTGCTATGAGTTGGAACTGACTTGACAGCACCTACCAACAAAAATATTCATAACTCTGCTGGGAAAATATTTATAAACCTGGACTAATTTGGACAAAAATATGGTCACCATATGGGAAAAGGGTCAGGGATTAGCGTTTCTGTACTTTTTGATTGTTTCTAACTATGTGCATACCTATGATTTAAAAAAAAAAAAATCCTCACTGACTTGCCTTTTTATTCTCCCATACATTGAAATGATTTGATTCTCTTGTTTGTCTCCCTGGTGTTCTTTGAACTCCTGGAAAGCAAGGGTCATGTCTTACTCATCTTTCTGTACCAGCATGGCTTAAAACAGAAATTGGCACACTTGCTGAATTTGAAAATATACCAGGATACCTTCTCCTTCTGATTTCCTTATCTGACTTGCACATTTCACTGCATATCTCTTTACAATTAGTCAAAGGATCTAATAGGTACGGGTCCTGGAGATGGAAAACAAACATCCCTACAACAAGTATAAGGATCACGTGAAAGAAACTATGCTTGCTAAGTGCCTAAAACAGGAGGACATAAGTTATTTCAGTTACCATATTTTTACGCAAATAACGTATGTCTTCTGCATTTGCTTGCCAGTTGCGCCCTCTCCCCCTCGATGTATTTTCGTAAGCGCACTATGCTAATTTTTTTTACAGCAACATGTGGAAGAGGATTGACATGGCGGCATTTGTGAGGGTGCCTAGCCGGGTGTGGGGAGTGGCGCAGCCGGCAAACAAATGCGGAAGTCACGGGTTACTTGCATAAAAATATGGTCTTTCATTTAATCTTCATAGGAGTCCCTGGGCAGTGCAAACAGTTAACGTGTTTAGCTGCTAACCAAAACGATGGCAGTTGGAATCCATCCAGATTGCCTTGGAAGAAAAGCCTGTCCGTTTATTTCCAAAAAACCAACCATTGAAAACTCTATGGAGTACAGTTCTACTCTGACATGCAAAGTTGCCATGAGTCGGAACTGACTTGGCGACAATTGGCTTGGGTTGGGCTGATCTTCATAAAAGCTTTACTTTGAGAGGTTGTACCTCATCCATCTTGCAGATGAAGAAGACGAAGCTGGAAAGAGTCGAGCAGCTTGTCAGGAGTCATATCTATTTTTAATGGACGAGTTCAGCCCACATTTCAAGAATTTTTAATTGCCATCACTGTTCTTAGTTCATTAGCACACACTGCCTTCTTCATGAATTATTTTTCCATATTCACTGAAGAGTACTGGCAAGAGTTAGATTCCTGACTGCAGACAACAAACTCTGCATGCTTCCTTTTCATTCTCTCTTGTAGCATTAGCTCCTCCCCATTCTACACTGCCAGTTTCCTATGATTGAAATTTGAAAGCATGTAACTGTTAATCTAGGAGTGATTAAAGAGTTTCATTTCTCGGAAGAGTCGGTACTCATCATCAGCTATGATGAATGAGCCCCTAACATCCCCTGATCCCATTATATTGTGATTAATTGTGCCAGTTTAAGTCAATAATTCATTTGTTAAAAATAGGCCTGCAAAGTATCATTTGTCTCATGGGAGATATCAGAATAAAAAAAAAAAATCATTTGATACTTCTCATTAAATTAGTGTTGGGAGTTATATTGAAGAGCCCTGTTCATGAAATACTTACTGCAGGCTTATTTGATAAGAAGTTGTATTTGTCTAAAATTACGTCTGCTAACTGTCATAATGGTCTGCATTTTCTGTGTGTTAATGAAGGAATAAAAAGTCTAAATATGTGCATGACTGGAGAAAAGGATGGGGCTTGAAACTGTGAATAATTCTTGAATGTGTTTTTTGAGAAAATAGGTAAATGTGATGGTCTGATTTTATTGCATTCAAAAACACAAAGGAAAGTGAGAGAGAAATTGAGTAGGGTATCTTCTTCCTGGGCTCAGAGACTGTCCCTGGGGGCGCCAAGCTGGTTTGCTAAGAGATGGATCTTCCCCACTTTCTCTAATCTACAAATTATTATAAATGTTGCATTCAGCCTCACTGGGCCATTAAGACATTTTCAGTTGTAAGTGATTCTAAAAGAAGACAGAAATGAAGAGCAGCTCTACTGCAAATGATAATGGTCACCGTCATGTGAGACACAGGATTAATATCTTAATGTTTCCATGGCAACATCGTAGTAGCCTTGGAAAGACTTCCAAAATACTCTGAAACATTTGGATATAGGAGGCATGATAACAATTCATAAAATACTTAGATGCCTTTCATGACTAGGCCACTTGGGGTGGTTGGGGCTTGGTATAGACAAAGAAGGACTGAAGTTGACTCACCCTGTCACAATGGGGCATGGCTCTGAGGATATGAGGCCAAGTGCCAAGCACATATTAAGAACTTAATCAATATTTGATGAAGGTAAAGAGAAATCAAGAAAAAAGCAGAAGAGAAGGAGACAAGATACAGAAGGAGGAAGGGAAAGAATGAAAGAATAGAGAAAATTGGACTAAGAGAAAACTGTGCTTTATGGAAGTGTTTCCTATTACCTAGCCCTCAGACCAACTACCTAAGTATAACCTGTGGAAAGATTTTGAATTTCAGAATCATGGGCCCTGCTCTTCACCCCACTTTCTATTCTTATTATTAGTCTTGAGATGGTTCCCAAGAGGATGTATTTTTAAAATGCTCCTCAGATGACACTGGAGTACAGCCAGGTTTGGAGAGGCAAGGGGGATGCTACAGATGACTGAAAAAATGCCTAGAGCACCCCGGGTAGGAGGTGTTGGCCAGCTGGTGCTAAACTATGACCCAAGCCACTTTGTATGATAGAAAAAAAAAAATAATTGGGAATACCATAAAATATTGTACAAATATAAGAGGCTACATATACATATATCAAACAAGAGGAAAATGTGATTATATAAAATAAATGATCAAAGAACATTTCTCATTTCATAAGTGGTGCTAAGTTAATCATACGCTCTCTGGAACTTTCTAGTTAAGCAAAAGTAATCATTGAATTGGTAAGCTAAATGAGAACAAGAAAATTTTGGTGATATTCTCTTGGATGCTTCAGAAGTTAGTGAGTATTCTAAATGGAGAATAACAAAAGGAACTGGAGAAAGTTTTAGAGCAATGGGGAAAATGGCTCTAACCATCAGCAAAAGTAAATGGGCGAAGGACCAAGATATTCTCCGAAAACTTTTCTATGTCAGAAAGGCTGAAAACATGGTTTTCGGTTATATCTTATTCTATGTTATACTGTAATGCCATCCATTTCACCTCAAATATAACTAAAAGGTGACTACACACAATAGCCTTGAGCTATTGGTATCTAATGAATAAAAAAAGAAAAGTTATGTTTGTACATGGGGAAATGTACTATGTAGAAAGGACAAGCAGTACCAGCAAAAAGGAGAGGCCAATAATTGAGCCTGAGGCAGAAAATTGGTGCAAAAGTTGGTGGCACAAGAAAGACTTACCCTGTACTTTCTTTTTAATCCTGGAAATTTCTGGGTTCTGTGAAAATGTTTTGGAGGATGCTGGAATTCCCACAACCAGTTCATAAAAAAAAAAAATTTTCAGACAAGGTATTTTACTTCCTTTAGTCAAAAGAAAAAAGCATTTTACTTTTTTACTCAAAATTTATTTCAACTGGTGGCAGCAGTGGGATACAGATATCATATGAGATACCTAGAATCTCTCTTTCCTATGTTTTACCTCTTTCTAAGGCATTTCATTAACCATGTCTGTTTTTCTTAGAATTACTCAATATCTCTTCTCAATCCTAAGAAGGCAAGTTAAAAAAGCAAAAAGTGACACATTTCTGCGATTTTCCCTGGTAAAGACTACCATTTAGACTTAACCAGGTTTCATCCATTTTAACATGTTTGAGACAGATGGGGAGCACTTCCAAGTTCTGCATTGCTCTCTTTCCAATTTGAGCCCTAGGCCGGGAACTATTAATGCATGAATTAAAAATACTGTTTTACCTGGTGCTACCATAACAAAAGACAGCACAAATGGGTCACTTTAAAGAACATAAATTTATTTTCTCACAGCTCAGGAGGCTAGAAGTCCAAATTGAGGGCACAGATCTAGGGAGGAGGGCCTTCTTTGTCTAGTTCAGTTTATAGTAGCTGGCAATGCTTGGAGTTGCTGTCCTTACAGAGGCATCTGCCCTGTGTGTCTGCCTTCATGTGGTATCATCCCCCCTGTATGCGTCTCTGTGTCTATTCTGCTCTTTTTATAACTCAGAAATGATTAGGTTTAAGGCCCACCCTACACTTGCATAGTCTCATTAACGTAACAAAAGAAAACGCTGTTTCCAAACAGGATCATATCCCCAGGGACAGGGTCCAAGCCTTCAATACATATCTTGGGGGAACACGATTCAATCCACACCACCACCCACCTTGGGGGGAGATGTTTTAATGAACCTTATAAATGCTATTGACCTAACTTACTCTAAATTTTTCTTGAGACAAGTCTGTAACTTCAGCTTTATTATTTTCCTTGTGTGGTGATCAAATTTGGGCAAAATCCAACCCTGGACATTTCTAAATAAGAAAAAGCATCTTCAAATCTTGACATTAAAAAGAACTTTGAAAATAATCTAGTGAAAGCCTTTTTAGTTTATAAATGAGAAATTCAAATCTCATATATATGAAGTTTTGAATAAGGTCATACATTTCTTTGGTGTCAGGTCTAAGATTAATGTATACAAAGCCCATTCATTCATTGATAAGTATTTACTAAACAAATTCAATGTGTCATATCTGTGCCAGACACTGATCTATAAATGAAAAGACGTGGTCCCTTGGCTCAAGTTGCTTATAGAAAGGAGATAAACACGCAAACAATAAAAATTTCAGTAATACAGTTTTTCAATAATGTAAATCTCAGTAATTTTATCTGCCAGAGGATGAGGGGGTGGGCAGCTAGAAGAGCAGGAAAGATGTGGCAAATAAAATACTAAAAAACTACATTTCCCAGGTTCCCTTGCAGTTAGGGTTCTAGATGAGGTTTACCCACTGCCATCGAGTAGATTCTGACTCATAGCGACCCTATAGAAGAGAGTAGAACTGCCCCATAGGGTTTCCAAGGAGTGGCTGGTGGATTCGGATTGCTGACCTTTTGGTTAGCAGCCAGACACTTAACTACTGTGCCAAGGTTTAGGGTGTGCCAATCTGATGCTTTTGTGTGAGGCTCGAATATATAAATCTGTTCATTAGAAAGACAGGTGTCTGCGTTGGAGACATCCATTTTCTTCATTGTAAGTGGAACACGTGTCTATAGTCACAATGCTCACGCCTCCTGACGCCTAGACCATAATCAAGGTGGTGTGTTTCTGAAGCCAACAGTATGATGGTGGCTTGCTCACACTCTGAACCGCTTTTGAGTGCTTGTGATAGTAACTCGTAAATATATACAGTAAAATCTGTGAAAGCCGGAACCTGTGTGAGGCAGAAACCTGTCAGAGAAGGAAAACTTAAGTACTTTCCACTAATAGAGCATGTTAGGAAAGTTGTAAGACTGCACCCTGTCAAAGGCAGAAAGTTTGTGAGACCTGTAAAAACAAGGCAGTCCTCCAGTCAAGTTCTGACTCTCACAGGTTTCACCGTACTTCTGACTGTGGTAAGTACAATACCAAACTCCAGAATACTATTCTGCTAGGGTGTTCTCATCCATGACTCACTTCAGAGGAATAAAGCGGGGTGACAATAGCTGCATTTTCAAGACCAAGAAGTTGTCAGTGTGATTACAGTCCTAGAGCAAGGAGTTCAAAGAAAGCACGGGTCAGTGGGGTCCTGAGTTCAGGAAGCTCTTTAGTTGGTAAAGCTAGGGAAGGAGAATAAGAAATCAGAAAACAACTTTGGAAAAGTTGTACAGATAAGACGACACTGAAAATACCATCAAGCTACTGGCAAATATATACCCTGAGATCAGGGAGGAAGCTAGAAACCTATAGAGCTCCCAAATAGCAAGTCGTCAAATCCAGGTGTTGGAATATCTCTTTGAATCCTGAGTTCCTCTGGTACACAGCAGGCATCACAATGTTTCTGTGGCTTCTCGCAGCCTTGGTGGCACAGTGATTAAATCACTTGGCTGCTACCTGAAAAACCGGCAATTAGACCCCATCTGCCGCTCCTTGAGAGAAAGATGTGGTAGTCTGCTTCCATAAAGAATTACAGCCTAGGCAAATTTGGGGGCAGTTCTACTCTGTTCTATAGAGTCACTGTGAGTTGGGATCAACTCTACAGCAGTGGATTTGGGTTTGTTCTTTTTTTTTTTTTTTTTTGGTTTAAATCAAACTACCTTGGAATCTGCCCAAGTAGGCGCTCTCACCCTGAACGAAGGCCTCATTGTCTGGAAAGAGCCTACCTGTGTGTTTGACACAGGAGACATATTTTCTCCTTCCCATCCAGGGATGTATTACCCAATAAAGAAGCTAAGTATAGGACATCAATAAAACAGTGGCACCAGTTGTTCAAAGCAAAGATGCATAGATGCCAAGAAGACTGGACACAAGGAAAAGTGAGTGCCACAATGGAAAGGAACTGGCAGGGTACTAAATGAAACTGATACCAGCTCTAGTGCATGAGAATAAAGTTCACAGAAGGTCATGAGGGTACCCACATGCGAGGTTGTTTAATGTATGAGGCCCCTACCACTTCAACGCCTTCATTGACATCTGTCTCCTACAGTCCCCTCCTGTGTAATTGAAACTCCTTATCTCGGCAGGTCTCTTGGGGGTATACTATCTTTTCTAATAAACGAGAGGTGTGGTGGACTGTCGAGTCTAATTCTTGCTACAATCATCCAGTATGCAAGTGGATCTAACATGAGTGGTTACTGAGCAAGGATGGATTATATTAATAGATAACAGGTCTCTGATCTGTTTTGAGAGACCTGTCTTGTATATCCAACTCTGCTGATCCAGCAGCTCCAGCCAGGAGGACAGCAGTGCTCTCTCCCATGATACAAACACAAGGGTATGCTCTTCCACACATCCTGGTAAACAATCAATGGGAACTCCAGTCCCAGACGATGCACAAAAGCAAGGGAATTAGAATAATCAACAACTGCAATGAATTCAATCAAGTTATTTTTAACTGTATAGCATTTACATACAGAGTAATGTCCCAAGTTTTGTAAACAATAATATTTCTAACTTTAAAATATGCTTTGCATACACGCAGATGCAGTCGAGCATACGTGTAATATAATACTAACATGGGTAATAATTTAATGTAATACTAACATAGCAAATGTCAAAAAATACTGGAAATATTAATATTTATGTAACGCAAAAAGTTTTAATTTATATATTTGTATCAAGTGAGTTTTGTTTCTTATTGCCTTTTGCATGGGACACAGTGCTTGGTATTACTCTATATTTGCTAATAAATGAGGTATTAAGCACATTAAGAAAGTGCAAAATTCAATATTTATTTATTGTGTAGAATTTTTTCTGTTTTGCAACAATAAGTGTGTTTCTAAATTCGTCTTCCAAAAAAGCAACAAAGGACATTTATCAGAACATTACATTTATATCTTATCAGAATATTTACATATTTCTGTGTAAGGAAAGTGAGCAATTCCTTGAGGAAATAAATGACTATTTAGATAATAAAAATTATATAAATGTATTTTATTTTCCGTTTCCCTTCAGACTGACTTTCTTTTAAGAAATTGATTCATATTGTTATGACTCACAAGACAAACTTTCTTCTCAACAGGTGGTACTATTGTTATAACAATTGTACGTATATCTCCAAATGTGAGAGTTGAACAATTCCACAAAGAAATAAAATGTACATTTTATAAGTTTTGTGTATAATAACAATTACCTCTCTGTTTTCATTTTGGACTGATCAGTTCTCTCTCGTTGACCATACAAGAACATGCTATCTGCACTATAATCACATGACTCGTGACGTATCTGGTCCTGTCCTGTGAAAATTGAACCAAAACACATCTTTAGGTTGAGCGTACCCTTGTATTTGTATCATGCTCTTTGTGATAGCTCTCGCCCCCATCGAGTATCAGCAGTAGTCCAATGAACCGTGAGGACGCAGCATCAAGGAACAGGAAGCGAGTGTGCAAGTTTTAAGTATTATTTCAAGATGAAAAACACGAAGATCTGCAAAGGGCCCACCAACAAACATCGTATGACAAATAAATGAAATTATTTCTGATTGCCTTGTAAGTACTGTTGATTTTAACTATTTCAGATCTGAAGAAGAAAATTACATATACCAAATCCAATTTTTTTTACTTACTAATTTTCAAATTCCTAGATTCATACTTTGCACATTCCACGTTCTGATTATTAGTGGATGTTTGCAGCTGTTTCTTCTTATTTTGAGTTGTGCCATATCAGCAAATGAAGGTCCTGAAAGCTTGACTCCACCCATGTCGTTAAGGTCAACTCTACTTTGAGGAGGCAGCTCTTCCCCAGTCATATTTTGAGTGTCTTCCAACCTGAGGGGCTCATCTTCTGGCACTATATCAGACAATGTTCATAAGGTTTTCACTTGCTAGTTTTTTTTCAGAAGTAGACCTCCAGGTTCTTCGTCTTAGTCTCTCTTAGTCTGCAAGCTCAGCTGAAACCTGTCCACCATGGGTGACCATACTGGCATTTGAATACTGGTGGCATAGCTTTCAGCATCATAGCAACACGACAGATGTATGTTAAAAAGCAAATATGTCACTTTAAGGACTCAGGTGTCCCTAATCCAAAAGGCAAGCCATGGTATTTTCAATCGCCTCATATGTATGCAAAAGTTGGGCAATGAATAAGGAAGACTGAAGAAGAATTGACGCCTTTGAATCATGGTGCTGGTGCTGGTGAAGAATGTTGAATATACCATGGGCTGACAACAGAATAAACAAATCTGTCTTGGAAGAAGTACAGCCAGAATGCTCCTTGGAAGTGAGGATGGTGAGACTTTGTGTCACATACTTTGGACATGTTATCAGGAGGAATCAGTCCCTGGAGAGGGACTTCAAGCTTGGCAAAGTAGAAGGTCAGTGAAAAAGAGGAAGACCCTTAACGAGGTGGATTGATACAGTGGCTGCAACAATGGGCTCAAGCATAACAACGATCATGAAGATGGTGCAGGACTGGGCAGTGTTTTGTTCTGTACATATGGTCACTATGAGTTGGAACTGACTCGACGGCACCTAACAACAACAACAATTTTCAAATATAAATTATTGTGTTAATGTCCAAATTCGAGTGTAAATTTTATAAATTTTATTTTTTTTCAATTATCCAAATTTATTTGCTACAGTAGAACCAAATTTAAAAAGTGACATAATTTTATATTCAGGTAAAATGAAACAGCAACAACTAAGTGGAGCACAAAAACAAAAGCTTGCAGAAGATGAAAGGAGAAGGATTTCTGAATCCCTGAAGACAATTCCAAAATTAACTTCCTTCTTAGAACATAATGAATCAGAAGAGACTTCTTCCATTGAATGCTTGTGTTCAATGTACTAGTGCCACTAGTGCTGAAATTACTAACGGCAATATGAATAAAAACAGCATTTGTTCCAAATTCTGCATCCATTCCTTGAGGTAGTAAAAAAATTAATAATGGTGCAGAAAGTGAAACTATTTTAGAATCTGAAATTGTCACATCTGCAGGCCCCATAAATAACAGAAATGCAGATCCTGCTTTATGGAATAATTTTTCTTCCAATGATGTAGATTATTGGACCAAAAGAGGGCCAAGTGATTGTCAGCATCACAGTGGACCATTTGAAAATTAGTGTCGAAAATTTCTGGATGGTAAACAAAGAAGGTTCTGTAGCTAGAATATATTTCTAGGGTGCAAAGCTAATGGTGAAAATTATAAGAGGGAGTGGCTACTGTATTCTCCATCAGTTGGCTCTGTATATTGGTTTGTTTGCAAACGATTCAGTCCTAAATCATTTAATTCTTTGATTTGCTACAGATGGATTTAGCAACTGGCCCAACTCGAATTTGATTGATAAACATGAAAATAGTTCAATTCACAGAGATTGAATGTTGTCATATTTAAACCAAAGACGTGGTTTTGGCTTAACTCATGAACAGGAAACACAAATTAATGAAGAACTTCAGTACTGGAAAGCTGTTTTGCAACACGTTGTTGCTGTTATTATAATAACCACTGAATGTGGACTCTCTTTTCAAGGAAGAAATGAAGTGTTTGGGTCCCCACAAAGTGGAAATTTGTTGGGTTTACTTGAACTTGCTGCTCAGTTTGATGCATTTTTAGTATGTCACATCTCAAAATATGGTAACACCAGAAAGGGCAATCCATAGTATATGTCTAAAACAATGTGTGAAGAATTAATAAACTTAGTAAGTAATAAAGTTTGATCAACTATTTTCAATAAAATAAGTATAGCTCAATATTTCAATTTGCCTGTAGACTCCACTCCTGATCTTTTTGATACAGATCAGCTAAGTATTGTTTTAAGATATGTATCTCCAATAAATGGAAAACCTGTCAATGTATCGCATTTATTAGCTTAAAAAGTCATACCCGTGAAGAAATTGCAAATCAAGTACTTCACTATTTCTGTGAAGTATGCAAAATCGATTTTTCTAAGTGCAAATGCCAGTCCTATGACAATACTGCCAATATGTCAGGGCGTTATAAAGGCATGCAACAGAAAATTTTAGAACATAATGAATATGCCATTTTCACACCATGTGCTGAGCATTCACTTAATCTTATAGGACATAGCACCCTAGATTGTTGTCTGGAAGTAGCTGATTTTTTTTTTTTCTACTCTTCAGTTACTCTACACATTTTTTTTTCCACCTCTATTCACCAAGAGAGCCTTGGTGGTGCAGTGGTTAAGACCTTGGCTGCTAACCAAAAGGTCAGCAGTTGGAATTCACCAGCTGCTCCTTAAAAACTCTATGGGTCAATTCTACTCTGTCCTGTAGGGTCACTATGAGTCAGAATCAACTCAAAGGCAACAGGTTTTGATTTACAGGTACTCATCGATGGGCAGTTCTTAAAACATACTTAGGCAATGATCGAGTACTAAAATGTCTTTCTAATACCTGTTGGGAAGCTCGTGCTGTAGCAATGAGTGCAATCCTAGAATCATACACTCACACTCTAGAAGCCTTAGAAAACATTGCTGAATACCAGACACAAAAAGGATAAGCCAAAAGTGAAGGTGGAAATACCATCAACAAAACGCAAACACTAGAGAATGTATGTTGCTTGTGCAGAATAATATATTGTGGCATTTTCATCAGATGAGTCAAGCTCTCCAAGACTCAGAAGAAAATTTAAAGACACGCAGAGATCTCTACCAGTCATAAGCAGGGTATTTACATAATTCAAGAGAAGAGTTTGAAAATTTTGAAAACACAGCAAAATAAATACTGCCAAATCCTGATTATCCAGCAGTTCACCATCGTACAGCTATTAGAAAGAAACAAGTAAATGACAGAGATGCTCCAGAAGTATTGAGTGCCAGAGATCAATTTCACACAGCCACACCCTACACCTTCATTGACACAATTGAATCTTGCATGAAAAGAAGGGCAAAAGTGTATGAAGTTCTTTCAAATAGATTTTCCTTCGTAAACAATGTGGCTAGGCCTGACGAAGAATGCATGAAAGCATCCAAGAAGTTAGTGCAGGCTTATTCTGATGACTTAAATACAAACCTTTATGGAGAAGTGTGACAATTTCATTCTTACGTAAGAACTAAGCTTACAGATTCAGGAAAGACAAATTATATTCAAGTAGGCATGTATGAGTCCATAACAGAAGATAAAATACAATGCATATTTCCCGACGTTGAAATTGCTTTATGCATATTCCTAACTTTAATGATCACAAGCTGCACAACGGAACGCTCATTTTCGTCCCTAAGGAGGCTCAAAAACCCTCAGTGAACAACAGTGATTCAAGAAAGATTAGATTCATTATCCTTATTATGTATGGAAGTAGATATTGTTCAGCAGCTAAATTGTGACAAAATCATTGAAGAATTTGCAAGAGCAAAAAGAATAGAAAGAAATGTTTTTAATTATAACATGTTAGAGATGAAAGATCCATCTAAAAATAAAATATAGTAATTTGTTGTAATATTTGTTTTCTGGTCATTAAACTTTCTTTTATGACACCTTTTCATTTGTTCATTTAAAATGATAGCATTTATTATGAGATAAGTATCAAAACTGAAGCACGAGCCATTTAAAGTAAAATTGGTGAAAGTCAATTTTTCATTGTGGGAGATCAACAGAATTTTACATTGGTTGTTGAAACAACTAAGTGCACTGACTCATTCTTAATGCAGAATATGTGGAATATTCTTTTTGTAGAACATGTGTGATGTAGTAAAAGTCTTAGTACCCTGTATCCACTGATAATTTTATAATCCAGTTCATCTCATGTCACTAAAATGGCATACGCCACTTTCATGTTCAATTGCTAATATTACAGTTGTATTTAAAAAGAAGTTGCATCATGGATAGCTAACACACACTCACATACCCTGTTCAAATGTGTGAGTAAGCAGAGGAGAAGCACCACAGATTATCAGTGTTTAGGGCCCTCACATGCCTTAATCTGGCCCTGTCCCCATCCCCACTGTCATGGATTGAATTACATCCCCCCCAAAAATGTGTGTATCAATTTGACTGTGCTATGTGTGTATCAGTTGGGCTGGGCCATGATTCCTGGTATTGTGTGATTTTCCTATATGTTGTAAATCCTGCCTCTATGATGTTAATGGAGAAGGATTTGCAGCAGTTCTGTTAGTGAGGCAGGACTCAATCTACAAGGTTGGATTGTGTCTTGAGGCAATCTCTTGAGATATAGAAGAAAGAAGTGAGCAGAGAGACAACGGGACCTCATACCTCCAAGAAACAGTACCAGGAGCAAAGCATGTCCTTTGGACCCAGAGTTCCTGTGCATAAAAGCTCCTAATCCTGGGGAAGATTGATGAGAAGGCAGACAAAGAGAGAAAGCCTCCCCCTGGAGCTGACACCCTGAAGTTGGACTTTTGGCCTACTTTACTTTGAAGAAATAAATTTCTCTTTGTTAAAGCCATCCACTTGTGGTATTTCTGTTATAGCAGCACTAGATGACTAAGACACCCACTAAGAAAGCATAATGTAGCAGGCCTCTGGCCAAAACTGTATCATTCCTAAAGAGAGGTTGCAAGAAAGAGCTTTTATGATGGGGCAATGGAAATGTTAACAGTTAAGAGGCATGGAAGACACGTGTGGTCACTTAACCACTGTTAGGAGACAGAAAACTTGGTCATGACTATCTTGTCAACTTTCAGCCAAACAGTTCTAGCTCTTTGCTCCTATACCAGAGCTGAGATGGTTTGAGGTTTCTAGGTGTTCCTTGAGGTTATAGATTCATACCAGCCCATAGGTCATTTTCAACAAACCTAACGGCAAAGGGATGTTGGGATAATTGTCATGTTTGGAGCAAGAAGTAGGCATAAGAATGAAGTTAATTTATTTCTTTTCTCCCAAATAAACAATCTTTTCCTGAGTAGCAAAGAGTTAGACAAGCTTATGTCCTAGAATTCATATTTTGTTACTCATAGGATCAGTTATGCACAGCTGTTTGTAAATCAGTAATAAGACACCTTACAACTATACTTTCAGGTCAATTAAAAGTTAACATTTCACATTTTATATGGCTACTTCTTAGGAGATCTGAGAGATTTGACCAGCTACCCCAGACACAGTCTCTCTCTTAGACTAAAGAGTGTGAAGAATGTTCTTTCATGTGGATATTATGCCTGTCTTCAGTGGAGAAAAGTGCACGTTTCTGAAAGTATCTGAAAAGCCTCTGTGTGTTCATGGCCTTCGACTAGAATACAGAATGTCTACTTTCTTTTATTCTTTTATTAGACAGCATCTATCCCTGCCTGTTATTTTACGGACGGGGAACTGAAACTAAAGTAAGCGACCCAACTTATTCAAGGTGTCTGAGCCAAAGCTAGAACAACAACATGGTTGTCCTGCCTCCCAGTCCAAAGTGATTCATTTAGGGCCTTGACTGTATCTATAGTCACCTCCATGTTCAACAGCATTGGTGGAAAGCTCTGCAAAGAGGGAGCTGAACAATATAGGGAAAATACTGAGAAATAGTATTCTGCCCATAATTTAATTTAGAACATATCTATTGAGGTCTTGCAGAACCTCCACAGACTTCAGCTGATAGATGTGAAGGGGAGGTGGTGGGAAAGTTAGGTTATGTATGCATATATGTGTGCACATGTCATGGTGTGTTGGAGAAAGAGTGGGTAGAACTGGAGGTAGACCAAAACCACAACAGGGAGGCTTCCTCAGAGATTCTGATTTTCTCAGTTTCCCAAACAGCCTAGTAGGCAGAGAGAAGACATGAGATTTTGCTATGTGTTTATTTTATAATGGGCTATTTTAATGCAAACCCTGGTGGCGTAGTAGTTAAGTGCTACGGCTGCTAACCAAAGGGTCGGCAGTTCAAATCCACCAGGCGCTCCTTGGAAACTCTATGGGGCAGTTCTACTCTGTCCTATAGGGTCCCTATGAGTCAGAATCAACTCAACAGCACTGGGGTTTTTTTGTGCGTTTTTTTGTTTGTTTGTTTTTTGCCTCTCTATTTATTCAGGTTGGGTCCATGGTTGAGAGAGGAGCATGAGAGGAAATGCAGAACAATGTGATGGGGCCACAGACCTCCCAGGGCTAGATGAGGCATCTTCCTGTTTGCTAAGCTTTCCATCAATGCCGTTGAAAGGGCAGTTAGCTATTCATCCAAACATGTCCATAAACAGTTAAGCTCTTGTGCCTATTAGTCTTCTGAGATGAGGAATGCATTAACAAAGCATTATCTTAACAACAAAAAGATAAACAATCCAATTACAAAATGGGCACAGCGTTTGAATAGACATTTCTTCAAAGAAGATACACTGCAGTGCGATTGATTACTTTTGTGTGTCCTTTCTAGCCAAGGTCTTCTAACTCCCAGGTGATTGGGTGGGACTGTGTGATAGGGTAATTGTGGCCCACCAAGGTGACTGGTCAGTTTTGCTTTAAGAGAACCAATTCCAGAGCAGAGAGGAGGATCCCAGCACCACCATGAAAGAACAGCCAGGAGCCAGCACGTCATTTGGACCAGGAATCCCTGGGCTGAGAAGCTCCTGGACCAAGAAGACAGAAAGCAAGCTGTAACCTTGAAAATGGTGAGAAGAGGTGGCAGAAGAGACCTGACAGCAGAGACCCACAAACAGGAGACGGAGTGGTAGGCTTCTCGGCCCATGGAGAGAGAAAGCTGAGTGACTTTGGGCAGAGGCCTACGTTCCAGGGAGTGGCGTGCCTGTGAGCACATCTGGGAATAGGCTGTATTGATGGAAGAACTGTATCCTTGACGTTCCCGAGACTGAATTGTCACTTGTTACTTCCTTAATAAACCCCATAATCGTGAATATTGTCTGTGAGTTCTGTGTGGCCATTGCAATGAATTATCAAACTCAGCAGAAAAGTAGAAAGTGCTGTGGGAGGGACAGTTGGTGTCAGAATTGGTAAAGATGGCAAAGAGAGGAGGCATGTCTGACCCCCGCCTCAGAAATCAGCCTTGGGTTGTTAGTCTTGGTTATCCTCCCACCTTGTGAAGTTAGAGGAGGTCAGACATTGCCCCCATGCCATTTATACAGATACAAATTACCAATAAGCAAAGGAAAAGATGCTCAACATCATTAGCAATTATGGAATGCAAATCAAAAGCATAATGAGATACCACTTTCCACTCACTAAGATGGTTATTATCAAAACAACAAAAACAAGTGTTGGTGAGAATGTGGAAACACTCATTCATTGCTAGTGGGATTCTAAAATGGTATAGCTGCTGGCGAAGACAATTTGGAGATTCTGCAAAAAGTTAAACATGGAACTACCATGTTGTTAGGTGCTGTCGAGTCAGTTCCGACTCATAGGGACCCTACGCACGATGTAGCAAAACACTGTCTGGTCCTGTGCCATCCTTACAATCGTAGTTATGGTTGAGCTTATTGTTGCAGCCACTGTGTCAATCCACCTCACTGAGGTCTTCCTCTCTTCCGCTGACCCTGTGCTCTGCCAAGCATGATGTCCTTCCCCAGGGACTGATCCCTCCTGACAACATGTCCAAAGTATGTAAGACGCAGTCTCGCCATCCTTGCTTCTAAGGAGCATTCTGGCCGCACTTCTTCCAAGACAGATTTGTTCGTTCTTTTGGCAGTCCATGGTATATTCAATATTCATCGCCAACACCACAATTCAAAGGTGTTAACTCTCCTTCGGTCTTCCTTATTCATTGTCCAGCCTTCACACGCATATGATGTGATTGAAAATGCCATGGCTTGGGTCAGCCACACCTTAGTCTTCAGGGTGACATCTTTGCTCTTCAACACTTTGAAGAGGTCCTTTGCAGCAGATTTACCCAATGCAATGCATCTTTTGATTTCTTGACTGCTGCTTCCATAGATGTTGATTGTGGATCCAAATAAAATGAAATCCTTGACAACTTCAATCTTTTCTCCATTTATCATGATGTTGCTAATTGGTCCAGTTGTAAGGATTTTTGTTTCCTTTATGTTGAGGTGCAATCCATACTAAAGGCTGTGGTCTTTGATCTTCATTAGTAATTGCTTCAAGTCCTCTTCACTTTCAGCAAGCAAGGTTGTGTCATCTGCATAATGCAGGTTGTTAATGAGTCTTCCTCCAATCCTGATGCCCCGTTCTTCTTTATATAGTCCAGCCTCTCGGATTATTTGCTCAGCATACAGATTGAATAGGTATGGTGAAAGAATACAACCCTGACGCACACCTTTCCTGACTTTAAACCAACCAGTATCCTCTTGTTCTGTCCGACAACTGCCTCTTGATCTATGTAAAGATTCCTCATGAGCACATTTAAGTGTTCTGGAATTCCCATTCTTCGCAATGTTATCCATAGTTTGTTATGATCCACACAGTCGAATGCCTTTGCACAGTCGCTAAAACACAGGCAAACATCCTTCTGGTATTCTCTGCTTTCAGCCAGGATCCATGTGACATCAGCAATGATATCCCTGGTTCCACGTCCTCTTCTGAAGCCGGCCTGAATTTCTGGCAGTTCCCTGGCGATATACTGCTGCAGCCATTCTTGAATGATCTTCAGCAAAATTTTGCTTGTGTGTGATATTAATGATATTGTTCTATAATTTCCACATTCAGTTGGATCACCTTTCTTGGGAATAGCCATAAATATGGATCTCTTCCAATCAGTTGGCCAGGAAGCTGTCTTCCATATTTCTTGGCATAGACAAGTGAGCACCTCCAGCGCTGCATCTGTTTGTTGAAACATCTCAGTTGATATTCCACCAATTCCTGGAGCCTTGTTTTTCACCAATGCCTTCAGAGCAGCTTGGACTTCTTCCTTCAGTTCCATCGGTTCCTGATCATATGTTACTTCTTGAAATGGTTGAACATCGACTAATTCTTTTTGGTATAATGACTCTGTGTATTCCTTCCATCTTCTTTTGATGCTTCCTGTGTCTTTTAATATTTTCCCCATGGAATCCCCATGAATAGCAGTGAAACATGGAACTACCATATGACCCAGAAATTCCACTCCTGGGTATGTACCCAAACATACCAAACATGTAGCCAAACAGGGACTCAAACAGATACATGTACATCAGTGTTCACAGCAGCATTATTCATAATCAGCCAAAAGGTGGAAAAAAAACCCAGTGCCCATCAACAGATGAATGTACAAACAAAATGTGGTATATGCATACAACAGGATATTATACAGCCATAAAGAAAAATGAAGTTCTTACATAGGCAACCACATGGATGAACCTTGAAAACCCTATGCTAAGTGAAATAAGGCAGATACAAAACAATATTGTATGATCCTACTTGTAAGAAATATTTAGAATAGGCAGATGCATAAAGACAAAAGTAAAATAGTGATTACTAGGGGTTAGGAGGAGGGGAGTCGCATTGCTTAAAAAGCAAACAAACAAAAACAGTATGGCAAGAATGGTATAATTGTTCCTTTCATACATATTGACCACTGACAAAGCAATGTCTCTACATAGGCCTGCCCTTACATTTTCCATAAGGAGACCTAGTGGCGCGGTGATTAAGCACTAGCTTGCTAACCAAAAGGTCGGTGGTTCGAACCCACCAGCTGCTCTGCAGGAGAAAGATGTGGCAGTCTGCTTCCATAAAGACTACAGCCTTGAAAACCCTATGGGGCAGTTCTACTTTTGTTTCATAAGGTTGCTATGAGTTGGAATCAACTTGACAGCAACAGAGGTACATCTTCCATATATGTTCAAGGTGTATCCAGCTTTTCATGACTATCCCGTACACCTGGTATTTACTGCCTCCTCAAGAAGAATCAGGGTATCTTCTTACACGTATGGCTTTTGAAAAGGAACTAGCAAGTACTAAATATGTTTCATATAAGGTTCCTAGATGATGCAGTTTGTGTTTGGCTACTAACTCAAAGGTTGGCAGTTCAAATCTACCCAGCAGTGCTGTGGAATTGACTTTCATAAGATTACAGCCATTGTAAACCCTATGGAGTGCAGTTCTACTCTGACACATGTAGGTTTGCCAAGAGTCGGAATCAACTCACCAGCAACTGACTTTTGTTTTTTACCTTTCATATGCCAAGCTCTGTTCTGAATACACGTATTACCTCATTTTATGCTCATAGAAGCTCTGTCAGAAGTTCAGTCAGTGGCAGAAAACAGACCTGAAGCCAGGTTTTTTTGTTTGTGTATTCTATGGCAGTAAAATGCCATCCAACCAGCTTGAGGGACAAAGCAAGAGAATGTGAGAGAAAACTTCCAGTGTCATCTAATAGGGAGGTCAACTAAATCAAGTCACTTAATCTCTATTTATATCAGTTTCCTCAGCAAATAATGAGGATAATAATAATGACCAATGGGTGCATTATATCTTAATTGTCAGTTTACTTGACTGTCCTTCCAAAACCCCATATGCTCTCAGTGTTAGGGGCTGCTAGTGCTCACCTATATCCCTGCTTCTCCTCTTCTTTTGGTACTTATTCCTGGACTATATTCCCAGCCCCATGAAGCTCTTCTCCATGAGATGTAGGCAGAAGTGATGTGGGCCACTTCCACATCTGGCCTCTAAACCCTCTCGTGCATTTCTCCATGTGCTTACTTTTCTGCGGTCCAAGTGCAGAGGATTCAGTAGAGGACTCCAGAGCCTCAGAAGACTGTTAAGCCATCTGATGGAAGGGCTGGGCTTCAAAAGGCTGAGTGGAGCAGAGCGCGCCCTCCCCCACCATCTCAAGGCTGCAACGGACTATGACTCTACTGTGCTGAGCCACTGAAATGTTGGAGTTGTATGTTATAGAAGTTAGCTAACAAATCTGTGTGAATGATACTGTGTCCTTTTTTTTTTTTTCTAATTTTCTTTAAGTCTACCTATCTACAGGGCTTTATGTAAAGTAGAAACTTAATAAATTTGGAAAATGGATGGATGATTAAATAAATTACTGTGTGAACAAATGGAGTCATGAACAGAATTAACTTTAGAAAGTAACACCCGAACAAGGTATAAAGGTAGAAAAAATTGGAAGGAAGAGAACCTGGAGATGAAGAGATTACTTAAGCAAGTATTTATTATTATAGCCCAAGATGATGGAGGACCTGAACCAACTTAGGGGCAGTTGAAATGTAAAGAAGGAGCTAAAGGTGAAAGATATCCTGGAGACAGACTCTAAGGAAAATACAGCTGAGTAGATGCGATGATTACAGTACGGAGAAATTTCAAGTCTAGAGAAAAGTGGCACCATCAGCAGAAATAAACAAATCAGAAAGAAAGATGCTGGAGGCATACAGCAGGTTTGATGAAATGAAACAATATGATAAATTCAACTGAACACATGAATTTTGTGTCCAAAAAACAACTTAAGATGTGTTCCAATATCTTCAGTATATAATTGCATCAGTAGACATGGATAAGGAAGACATGGATACGGAAGACATGGATACAGAAGTGAATTACATCACTTAAAGAGAGAGCATACCCCATTGCCATTGAGTTTTGATTCATGGCGACCCTATAGGGTGGAGTAGAACTGCCCTCTATGGTTTCCAAGGCTGTAATCTTTAGGGAAGCAGACTGTCACATCTTTCTCCTGTGGAGCAGCTGGTGGGCTTGAACTGCCAACCTTTCATTTAGCAGCCAAGCACTTAACCACTGCTGCACGCAGGCTCATTGAGATAGAGTATAGGGAAGAACAAAAAGGTTAATGGATAGAGCCTCACTGAAAGGCCACATTTATGGGGTGAAATCCAAAAAAGATGCTATCAAATGAAATTTATAAAAAGGGTGAGGAGGAGGATGGAGAAGAACCAAAATAGGAAAAAGTCCAGGAAACTACAGGATTAACGACTCAGGTTACTGCGTGGTTCAGGAGTATGAATACTGGGATTGGGAACATTTGTCAAATCATAGTCTCAGAAGAAGAGCATGGGTAGAAAGACAAGTTAGGATTAGGAAAAAAGTACAGATCTTCTTCCTTGAGAAAATGATGGTGAATAAAGCAACAAACAGTGTAAAAACAGAGACAGTGGAGAGGCAAAACCTTGAAGGACTCAGAAAAGAGGACTTCATCTTTTCAGTGCAGTGAAATAAAAGGTAATCCACTGAGAGGGAAAAGAGGCTGAGACAGGGTGGAGGCCTGAGAGAAGAGGTGTTGTAAGAAGCATTATTCCCTGAATGTAACAAGAAACCTACAGGAATGGATGATGAGTGAGATCCCAGTGAGAATTAAAAGGGGCTTGAATGAAATGAGGGAGCAAAAAAGTTCAAAACAGGGAGGAAGTTATGTCAGAAAATGAAGAGTTAGAGATATTCTCTCAGATATCTAAGCTTATCTAAGAATTCTCAGTGATAATAATAATAGTTCGAGCTAATGTTGGTTGTGGTAGTAAAATGCTAGGTAGTATGCTAAGAAATGTCTGTGTATTACCTCATTACATCCTCACAACAACCCAGTGAGTAAAGTATTATTATTACCCCATTTTTGTTGTTGTAGTAAGGTTCCATTGAGTCTATTTTGACTCATAGCAACCCTATAGGACAGAGTAAAACTACCTCACAGGGTTTTCTAGGATGTAATCTTTATGGTAGCAGATCACCAGGTCTTTTCTCCTGCAGAGCCACTGAGTGGGTTCAAACCACCAACTTTTCAGTTAGCAGCCGAGTGCTTGGACATCACACCACAAGGGTTCCATTTACAGATGACTAAATTGAGGAACAAGATGGTGAATCCCTTTGCTCAGAGACTCACTGTGACGGGACCAGAATTCCAACTTTGGCCTGTTAGCTCCAGAGAACTTAATGACAGTTTGCCCAAGATGAGAGCTACATCAAAGCCACCCAAGTAAGCAGCTCTGTGGAGGTAAGACAGAATTCCCTGGATATATAGAACTTGAAATGTGTCTGAGTGTAGAGTTGGGAGGATGATCAGTCTTGATGTTGGAGTCCCTCAGACTTTAGCAAGGAAAGGAAGTCTGTGAGTCAGATGCTAGGGTCACTGAAGAAAGCAAGAGTGTGACAGACAATGCATATGAATTTCGACATTGGTGAGATTGTTGGATAAAGGCCACAAAATAACAATCTGGAGAAGAGGTGAGAAGAACGTACATGCCAGTATCACCTCTGTTCACTTAACAGAGGAAGAAGAGAAGGAGACATTGCAGAGTATTACAAGAGAAATGGCGTCTTTGGAGGAAAGGCAAGGTCATCTAATCCTAGGAGGTGAAAAGATGTACAAAGAAAAGTTTGAGGAGATCTGTGAATCTTTTAAAAATATAAAGATTCCAAGGGATATAGGGCACAGGTTAGTCAAGTTAGGCAAATAGAAGACAAGAGTTTAGGACTCTAGATGAGGAAGGGGGCCCTGGTGGCTCAGTGGTTAAGTGTTTGGTTGCTAACCAAAAAGGTCATCAGTTGGAATCCACCAGCCGCTCCTTGGAAACCCTACAGGGGGGCAGTTCTACTCTGTCCCATAGGGTTGCTATGAGTCAGAATTGACTCGATGGCAACAGGTTAGATAAGGAAAAAAATAAGGGCGAAGGTGGAAGGAGGGTGAAATTTGGGATTTAAGACTATAACTTTAATGGCAGGGGTTTAGGAAGAAGAACTTGGGGGTGGATCGGAGGGACTTGCAAGCAATAATGAAAGAAAATGGCAATTGGGCAGACGTCACAGAAGGCAGTAACTGTTGTTAGCACGTGTTGACCACGAGGAGGAGCTCCAGCTTATTCCTCCCCTAATAGTGCAGAGGTTAAGCGCTTAGGTTCCAGAGTTAACTGGTTCATATTCTGAATCTACTTACTAGCTGTGGGCTTGGATAAGCCACTTAACTTTTTCTGTTAAATGGATGTAATGAAATGGCGATAATAATAGTAGTTCATAGAGTAGTTGTGAGAATTAAATGAGATACTACATATAACAAACTTCTACAAAGTAAGTCCTGAAGGTGTGGAGTTTGCACGCTCTGGGGAGAAGAATTCCACTGGGCATCACAAACAAGACCACAAGTACTGCTGGGCAACGGTGCTAAGGGGCTTGGTTCTTAATATGACAACAGAAACTGTCAAGATTAGTTGAGTCTTCCTTTTAGGACTTGTTTTGATATTGCCTTTCTCTCAAGTATCGCCATGTGGCTCATGAGGCAAAAAGACAGTGAAGCTGCCTCAAGTTTATAAAGAACCCATTGACAAGAAGTCCAGGATCAGGAGTTCTGAGCCTTTTTAAGCCTTAAATGAAAGCTTCTCCTTCCTTTCAGGTATGTTTTGCCCTGTTGTTAGCTGCTGTGGATTGGGCCCCCGACTTCTGATGCTCCCACGTGCAAGGAAACGAAACGCTGCCTGGTCCTACGCTGTCCCTATGACTGGTTTTGGTTTAGACCATTGTGATCCATAGGGTTTTCACTGCTGATTTTCAGAAGCAGATCACCAGGCCTTTTTTTCCTAGTCCATCTTAGTCTAGAAGCTCTGCTGAAACGTGTTCAGCATCATAGTAACGCGTAAGCCTCCACTGACAGATGGGTGGTGCTGTGCATGAGGTGATTGGCTGGGAATCAAACCCAGGTCTCCTACATGGAAGGCGAGAATTATATCACCAGATTTTACCACCGAATCTCCAACATCCCTATATGTTTTCCCCTACCTTGTCTTTTTTACAAGGTATAGTGTCAGGATTGAGGTGAGGGCCTGGGGAAACAGGCCAAGGAAGCTCATCAACCTGCTTCAGACTTGGCCAGGGAGGACTTGTTGCTTATGCATGGTCCAGTGTGGCAATTCAAGACCATAACGGCATGACTTGGGTTCAGCCTCTGCATATCTTCCTGGAGAGTCATCTGCTGAGAAGACAGTTTGATTACACCAAAGTGATCACCAACTAAAGCTAGAGCAGAGAGGTCAGGAGGAAATTCTCTTCCCCCTCTGTTTCTACTCTGAGAGCATATCAGCACAGGTATGTCTCAGCTTTTAATGGGGCTGTCTGCATGTTCATGGATTGAAGTACCAATAGGGCCTGCCAGGTACCACCAATCACAACTGCAGAAGCAGCAGGAAACTTCCTATGAAGTAATTACTTATAGTACCAATGCGCCTTTGTGCGGATCCTGGGCCCCCCAATTATCATTTTACTACCTTTCTCTCCTCTGCACCCTGGGGACTTTCTCTGGAATAAACATAAGACCAGCTACTTTAGAAATAAAATGTGTTTTTCATTAAAAGCCTATTCTGGCCCCTGTAGTCCCAACAAGGCATTTCCCTCCTAGCCTAACTGGGTTTCAGGTTATCACTGATACTGCTTTCTCTACAAGGAGGTAGAAGTACAGGCATCCCTACGTCCTTCTGCTAAAACCTCTCCTACCACCAGTATGAAATGAAGCTTCCCTTTGGGAAGGAATAAGGAAAATAGAAGCAGGAAGGTTGTCCAGAACTCGGAGAGAAATCCTTCCACTATCCTTTTAGAACTATACTCCTTCCTCTTACCCTCATCCAAACCAACCCTCTCAAGGTCCTTGGGTGGCGCAAATGGTTTGCACTCATCTGGCAACCAAAATGTTGGTGGTTCGAACCCACCCAGCAGCACCGCGAAAGAAACAGACCTGGTGATCTGCTTTCATAAAGAATACAGCCAAGAAAACCCTACAGAGCAGTTCTACTCTGTGATGCATGGGGTCTTCTAAGTCATAAACCAACAAAAAAACAAAAAATATCAACAACAAACCACCCGTCTCCCTACCCAGTTAGCCTCCACAATCCTATCAGCCAAGAAAAATACATATCCAGAACTATGAAAAACATGGCCTATTAGCCTGCCCAAATTTGAGGCATCTAGAATTTGCCCCAAAAGCAAATTTACTGGAGTTCTCTTCAGAGAAAATTTAAGCAGATAAATCCCAGAGCAAGCCAGCCTCCACCTGTACTGCACAGCAAGAAGAGAGCCAAGTTAACACAAGCACGTACCACCACGAAATCCACACCTATTCTTGAGCAGTGATTCTCAATCCTGGCTTCACATCAGAATCACCTAGGGAACATTTAAAACTCCTGATGCCAGGGCCCCACCCCAGGGATTCAGATTTAAATGGCTGAGTGTAGGACCAGATCATCAGTATTTTCTACAGCTCCCCAGATGATACATTTGTGCAACCAGGGTTGATAACCACCTTCTACAGCTGTCCTATCCAACATGGTAACCACTGGCTATGCGTGGCTATTTAAAGTTAAATTATTTATTTATAAAACTAAGTAAAAAATTCACTTCCTGAGTTGCACTAGTAACATTCAAGGACTCAAGAGCCATATGTGGCTAGTGGTTACGATATTGGTGCAGTGCAGTGAATTACTTAATATGGTCCTTTTAGCCATGCATGGTCTTATAACTCTCACACAATGATTGGGTGGGACTGCTCAAATAAGGTGTTGGTGGCCCACCAAAGGGATTAATGCAAATAAGGTTCATGGACCCCTTGCGGGGATGGGACAATGCAAATAAGGTATATGGAACTCTAATGAGGGGATTGGTCAGTTTTGCCATCCCGCTAGGCTTAAAGGGAGCCATCCCAGAGGTGGATAAGGGGACTTTGCTACCATTGAGAAAGCCCACCAAGCAAGGCAGATACAGTGGGTGGGTGTGCTGACTCATGGAGCAAGAGAACTGAGAGCCTCCAGGCAGAGGCTTACTGTTGGAATGGGGTGCCTCTGTGCACTTATTAGTGGAACTAAAGAGCTTTGTAACACTTGCCCGAGCAGGGCAGAGGCCAGGCTGAGAGGCCGAGGGCCAGAGAGGGGTCTGCCTGCAGGCATGGCTGAGAAGAAGCTGTCCTGATCAAAGAACTATATCCTTAGTCGTTCCTATCCTGAATTGTAACTTGCTGCTTCCCTAATAAACTCCACAACTGTAAGCACGGTCTATGAGTTCTATGTGACTATTGCAACGAATTATGGAACCCAGCAGAGAAGTAGAGTGCCATGGGAGGGATGACTGGTGTCAGAATTGGTAAAAAGATTGGAGTGTGCAGGTATGTTTGACCTTTGCCTCATAGGAATCATCAGCCTTGGTCTGATGCGGATTCTCTCCCCTCGTAGTTAGAGGAGACCAGACACCACCACACTGTTTTTATAACTGGACTACACAGATATAGGACACTTGGGTCATCACAGAAAGTTTTATTGGACAGAGCTGTTGTAGAGTGCTATATGTCGAAACATTCTTCTACTGACCCCTGAAGATTGTTTTTTCAGGGTCCAACGGTCTCATCCTCTCTCTGAGCTACAAACCTCATAGCAGCGTTCAGTCATCTGAGACTCCTCTTCTAAGAGGTTTCCTGTGCTCCCAACAATGATAACAACTACTGAGCTGCATTGTGGGAGTTTTGCGTTCATTATCACACTGGAAAAGGTGACCTGCAGCAACTTCCCGACTTGTCCCAAATCACACAGCTAGTAAATGGTAGAGGCAGGATTTTAAGCCAGGTTTGCTTTTAACCAAAACTCAAGTTCTCACTTACTCTGCCAAATCCCTCCACTTCCGAGACAACTCCACATCACAGCTTTCTCCTCAAAAAGGAAAGGCCTTAAAATGTTCTCCTGATGACCACAGGGTTTCCACATCAGCCACTTCCTCACTCAGCACATTCTGACCCCTTCACTACAACAACCTTACAGGTCAGTTACCACAAAAAATTTCACAGACTCATTGCAATGAGTGGGCTTTGCAGAGAACAGGTAACAAAGGGAGGTGTCATCCTCTGCTTTGTTAAAGAGGTGCTTCTGAGCTGCCAGTAAGACTTGCTCCAGAGGTCCTTCTGATCAAAAACATAACAAGAACCTTGGGAACAATATCCCTTACAAGAGTACAAAGGAGGGAACCAGCTTGTACCTTGGGAAGAGAGCTCATTCAGCTTTCAAGATCTGAGCTTCCAGGAAAAAGGCCCAGGTTTGAGGTTCCTGCGGTGTCCTGCTGCCTGGAGCATATTAGAGTTTACTTTGCATCTTTTTAGTTAGTACCTGGGGCAAAACACCTGGGCTCCCTTTGGCTGCCATTGGCTTGGTTTAAACTTAAAAATGTGTACAAGCATGAGCAGGTTTCTGTGTGGGGTGGGGGATTGGGACGGCATGAGAAAAAAGGATTGAAGAAGGAGGAAACGGGAGCTAAGAATATTTCTAAACACAATACATTTTTACATTTTAATTATTTTCAATTACACCCCTCCCAAAACATCAAAGAAGGCACAAGAATCTATGGAAGGAGTAAATTCCTTGGGAATTGATCCTAGTCTAGGACATCAAAACGCACATCTTGCTGGGCTCCGACCACTGACTGATAGATTTGGATTCTGCCCCCATCTTCCATGTTGTCATATTTTACTTCTTCACGTAAACATGCTTATAACCACCCCAGGTTACTGCTCTCTTGATTTAATGTTGTGTCTTAGTTGTCTGGTGCAGCTTAATAGAAATACCACAAGTGGGTGATTTTAACATACAAAAATTTATTTTCTCACAGTTTAGGGGGCTATAAGTCTGAATTCAGGGCACTGGCTCTAGGGGGAGGCTCTCTCTGGGGGAACCTCCTGATTTCAGCTCCTCTGGCCCAGTGTTCCTGAGTTCCTTGGAGATCTCCAAGTGGCAGCTATTTCTCCCCCATTTTACTTGCTTTCTTCTGTGCCTCCTCTGCTCCTTTTATATCTCAAATGTGGTCAGGTTTAAGACACACCTTATACTGATAGGAAACCCTCATGTCTTAGTGGTTAAGTGCTACGGCTGCTAACCAAAGGGTCGGCAGTTTGAATCCGCCAGGTGCTCTCTGGAAACTCTATGGGGCAGTTCTACTCTGTCCTATAGGGTCGCTATGAGTCAGACTCGACGGTGCTGGGTTTTGGTTTTTGGGTTCTATACTGATATGGCCTCATTAACATAAAAAAGAAAACCCCATTCCCAAATGGATTACATCCACAGGTATAGGGATTAGGATTTCTTTTTTTATAGAAATTTATTTTATTAGTTTTGTTGTTATTGTTGTTGGTGAGAATATACAGAGTGAAACACACCAATTCAACAGCTTCTGTATGTACAATTCGGTGATGTGGATTACATTCTTCGAGTTGTACAACCTTTCTCACCATCCTTTTGTGGGTTATTCCTCCCTCATTCCCCCATTAATATATACTCACTGGCCCCTAAGGTTCCAATCTCATCTTTCCAGATGCTATTGCCAGTTTGGAAACCCTGGTGGCATAGTGGTTAAGTGCTACAGCTGCTAACCAAGAGGTTGGCAATTCAAATCTGCCAGGCACTCCTTGGAAACTTTCGAGCAGTTGTACTCTGTCCTATAGGGTCACTATGAGTTGGAATCAACTAGGCGGCAGTGGGTTTGGTTTGGTTTTTTTCTTATTGTCAGTTTGATCCCATATAGAAAGATCTCAGAAGAGCACAATGCTCAAGGCAGACATTCTTTACTAGTTAAGCTAAACTATTATTTGGTTTTAAGAAGTTTTTAGGGGATATTTTTGGTTTAAGGTTTAAAGATGATCTCAGGGCAATAGTTTCAGGGGTTCATCTAACCTCTACAGCTCCAGAAAGGCTGGACTCCATGAGAATTCAAAATTCTATTCTGCATTTTCTCCCTTTTGATCAGGATTTTTCTACAGAATCTTTGATCAAGATGTTCAGTAATGGTAGCCAGGCACCATTCAGTTCTTCTAGTCTCATGGCAAATGAGGCAGTTGTTCATGGAGGCTATCATGGATTGAATTATGTCCCCAAAAAATGTGTGTATCAACTTGGTTAGGCCATGATTCCCAGAATTCTGTGGTTGTCCCCCATTTTATGATTGTAATTTTATGTTAAAAAGGATTAGGGTGGGATCATAACACTACCCTTACCCAGGTCACATCCCTGATCCAGCGTAAACGGAGCTTCCCTGGGGTGTGGCCTGCACTACCTTTTATCTCTCAAGAAATAAAGGGGAAAGAGAAGCAAGCAGAGAGTTGGGGACTTCATACCACCAAGAAAGCAGCACCAGTAGCAAGGCGTGTCCTTTAGACAGGGTTCCCTGCACCTGAGAAGCTCCTTGACTACGGGAAGACTGAGGACAAGGACCTTCTTCCAGAGCCGACAGAGAGAGAAAGCCTTCCCCTGAAGATGACGCCTTGAATTTGGGCTTTTAGCCTACTTTACTGTGAGGAAATAAATTTCTCTTTGTTAAAGCCATCCACTTGTGGTATCTCTGTTATGGCAGCACTAGATGACTAAGACAGAGGCAATAAGCTACACATTCCACTTTTTCCTCCTATTCCTGACTCTCCTTTTTTCTCTGTTGCTCCAGGTAAATAGGGACCAACGTTGGGGTTAGAATTTACAACACATACTTGGTGGGGACACAATTCAATCCATAACATGTTGTCACTCTCTGGTCTGGTGAGTTACTCAGATGGTAAATCCTGGGCCAGTAAAGCTGTCAGTGGTCAAAAGAAGAGCAGATGGCCCTTGAGCCTCATGGACCTGGGCCCTGGGCCGTTGGGCCTTCTGCTTTGGACACACAAAAACCTACCCCATGAACAGAATCACATGAACAGTGCATGGTATTTTTTCTGTTTGAATGCCAAACTTATCCATCTTGCTGACTATTTTGCAATATGAGGCCTTTTATCCCAATAATGCTATTACCCGGTCAGTGTTTTGGTAGTGGTTATTTTCTTCTAATGGATTCATATGGCTGCAACCATGATATAAATAGATAAATGCACTTTGTTAATTTCCTCAGTTCTGCAAGAGACAGGACACCAGCCAGAGCAAATTTTTGATGGAAAGACACTGTCTCCACTTAGGCCATGAGCGAGGGTCTTTTTAAAAGCATGAATCAGAACATAAAGTACCAAGTTTAAGACTCCTTTTGCTAATAATAGTTTTATCTGACTCCTTTTGTTGATGAAAGGCTTGGATGAGAAGAGTTAGCATGCAGGTAATCTAGAAACAGTTTTTCTTTTGCAAGAGATATCCCAGAGGCCCTGGGGTCATCCAGAAGGAAAATGATGGTGCCTACTGTACATCTGGGGTCCACCCTACATCTAGCACCCCATTTCACTAAGGCTAAGGTAATGAGCAACTACCAGGTAATGCTTTCCACTCTCCTACAGTTTTACACCTTCTTTTCTTGATTGCTGCTGCTTCAGACTGTTCCTTAATCCTGTAAAATAGAAGACTCTGCCACCTACTGTAAGACATGAAAATGCAGAGAGCCCACTGCCAATTCCAGCTCAAAGGAAGCACAGGGTGCTGTTTGGGTTGTGTGTGTAGCTGGACAAACGTGGAGAAGTCTCAGTGGGGATGGGGCTAACGTGGACCAGACTACATGAGGCTTCTGGCCTCATGTGCCTATTTGGGGCTCATTCCTGATGATAATGCCAGTGTCGAGGGGACAGGCAAATCACACACAGATAATCTGATCTGGTTTGATATTTAAGAAGTGGTCTGATTAGTTCACTTGTTTTAACATCCCAGTCAGATTGACTAGGTGGCAATGCGTGGATTTTATGGCACTGCCTGAATCAATCTAAATAAAACCATTTAGTGCCACACAGAAACAGCTGTACTCAGACACGTGGGATGAAAGCTTTCCTTTACACTCTTGAGTAATAGAAAATAAAACTACTGAGACGGGGTCTCCACTGCGGAAGGTATATATATAAGCCTAAGCCAAACCTGGCACAATTCTACCCCAACTCCCTAAATAGAATTCAACTTCTTCTCCTAGTTTCATTCAGCAGGAAACCCTTTTCTCCACACCTTGACCTCCAAAACAGGATATCTGTGACTGTACTAAATAAGGACAGAGAACCAAAGGAACATACGTAACTGGCAAAAACTTTCTTCCCGTGGGATTATGAAATCCCTCGCCTCTGACCCAGGGTTCAAAGACAGATTGATTATTTTCTGAAATAATCTAAGAGAACTGATGCTAAATGGAGATTCTAGGCTGTTACGGATTGAATTGTGTCCTCCCCCCGCGAAAAAAAAAAAAAAAAAGTGTGTCAACTTGGCTAGTCCATGATTCCCAGTATTGTATGATTGTCCACCATTTTGTCATCTGATGGGATTTTCCTATGTGTTGTAAATCCTGCCTTTATAACGTCAATGAGGTGGGATTATTGGCAGTTATCTTAATGAGATAGGACTCAACCTATAAGATTAGGTCATGTCTTAAATCAATCTTTTTTGAGGTATGAAAGAGAGAAACAGGCAGAGAGACATGGGGACCTCATACCACCAAGACAGTACTGCCAGGAGCAGAGCATGTCCTTTGGACCTGGGGTCCCGGCACTGAGATGCTCCTAGACCAGGGCAAGATTGATGACAAGGACCTTCCTCCAGAACCTAAAGAAAGAGAACGCTTTCCCCTGAAGCAGGCACCCTTAATTTGGACTTCTAGCCTACTAGACTGTGAGAGAATAAACTTAGGTTTGTTAAAGCCATCCACTGGTGATATTTCTGTTTTAGCAGCACTACGCAACTAAGACACTGGTTAACACAATTTGACTAACAGCTACTCCCTAGTCTTATCCATATGCATACTAGTAGTTAGGTGGCATAGTGGTTAAGTGCTACAGCTGCTAACCAAAGTGTCAGCAGTTCGAATCTGCCAGGTGCTCCTTGGAAACTCTATGGGGCAGTTCTACTCTGTCCTATAGGGTCGCTATGAGTCGGAATCGACTCGACGGCACTGGGTACTGGGTAGTTAGACAAAGAAAGATCCACCGGGAGGCTTCAGATTATTTCCCTTATCCACCCTCCTCACTATTTCTTGGACATCAGTCAACCAACAGGCCATTTGATCATAATGTCCATATAATGTGGGCTTACCAGCCATTGCTAATGACTATTCTTTCTTGCTGGCTGTGTCTTCCCTGTGTCTCAGTTTTCTTATCTGTAAAATAAGGTGGTTGAATTGGTTCATCTCTAAGATCTCTTCCAGAATTTGCATTGTATGATTTTAATACTATCCCATATTGGACAGGAAACCCTGGTGGCATAGTGGTTAAGAACTATGGCTGCTAACCAAAAGACTAGCAGTTGGAATCCACCAGGTGCTCCTTGGAAACTCTATGGAGCAGTTCTACTCTGTCCTATAAGGCTGCCATGAGTCAGAATCAACTTGATGGCAACGGATTTTTGGTTTTATATAGGACAGGTCTCTGGGTGGCACAAATGGCTTGCACTTCACTGGTAACCTAAAGGTCGGCAGTTCAAACCCACCCAGTGGTGCCAGGGGAGAAAGGCCTGGCAATCTGCTTCCATGAAAATTACAGCCAAGAAAACCCTATGCAGGCAGTTCTAAACTGTCACGTGGGGTCACTCGGAGTCTGAATTGACTGGAAGGCAACTGGTTTAATTTTGATTATACCGGTAGTTGCACAGCAGGTTTGCATCTTGTAAAGCGACTTTGTATCTATAATTCATGTTCTCCTACTCTGCAGTTCTAGGAAAGCACGCCCTTCAATTTCTTCAGAAATATTGCCTCTCAGATCAGGTGCTCAAGGGTCTATCCGCCTAAAGGTAATATGGTTCCCACCATTCTGACCATTGGCTCCTCAGCGGATTCTGGATCCCCTGTGCACGATAATGCCTGTTTGTTCAAGAGTTAACCCCTCTGTCAGCATTCACTGTAGAAAAAATTGCGGCATGAGGCAATGAGCTTCCGCCATCTTGCGTGAAAGTCAGAACTTTTCTTCCTTATAGTTTAGCTTTTATCAAGGCCTTAAAATGCAGCCAAGGCATTGAAGAGAAATTAAAAAAAAAAAAAAAAATTTGGAAGGTTTTTGTACTTTTGTAAAAAATTATTTTCTTCCTTTCATTTTTTTTCTTCCATTACCAAAATCTCCTCCAAACACACAGACCCTACAGTATCCCTATTAAATTATATAGAGCGAGTCCAGCCCTTGACTGTCAGTGGGGTCCATCAGTCCTAATTTATCGCCCCAGGAAACACAGTACAATTATGGTAATAAATAATAATAGGATTCAGTACATGACAACATGAATGATGGAGCCTCTCAGAATTCATTTACATTGCTTTGTGTTGCAATCATCATGCCTCTAATGTAATGCCAAGCAAATGAGCCCCTTTGAATATTGTGCAATCTATTGCAAGTCAACTGGCACAAAACTCACTCAATAAATCATGTTCAAACACATGCCTGTAATGACAGGTAAATCAACAATGAAGTAATTGCATTTAATGTATTGAAATACTGGACAAAAAAACAGTGACCTCAAAGTGACTTTTTGTAAAAGGTATGATATAGTTGCAACAGGGAGTGAGGTCCTTCCTAAGAGGCACGTTTTGCTTAGATGCACAAGCCAGAACTGATGATGCTGTCCCCTGCACAGGCCTTGATTTACCGTCTTCTTTCTGCAGTTGGCACAAACCCAGGCTACCAGAGGCTTCAAGGGGTGCTCACCGGGCTAAACCCAAGTGGCACAGGTGAGGGTGAGAATCAGTATCTGGGACAGCAACTTCTCCTCTGCCTGAGTTACCACCAAGCTCCAAGTTTCATAACTAGCTCTGAAGGCAGCCTGGTGGAGAAGGAAAAAGCACTAGGTCAGGAGTCTCAGGCTGTCTGTAGTCCCACCCCAGCTCTGGGATTCATTAAATCACTGTATGACTCTAGCCAAGTCACTTTACCTTTCAGGCCTTTGTATGTAAAGTGAAGTAGTTGGACTGTCATCTCTAAAGTTCATGGCCATCCTAACATCCTCTGAAGCTCTGACTTTAATTAGAGGTCTTCACTTTTCAGCAGGCAGAAAAAAAAGCCCTCCCACCCTTCCTGAAGCTGTCCCGCTCCTGAGTGTTGAAGGCACCGGTCTGAGCTAGCATGCGTCTCTTCATCATTTCTGTTGGTTAGGCCAACTGTATGTGCTTCTAATTTTTGTGGAACTTGGGCCTGCCCCTTTCTGGGCAAGCAGACAAGTCTGAAAATAGGGCCCCAGGGGCCATGTGGATGGATAACAGACAACGTGGAAATGACAACCCTCCCCACATTCCCTATAGCATCCACCCCAGCTTCCCTCTTCCCAGGGACAACGTCAAGAAGAGATGAAGCAGAGCCTCTGCTAAGCCAAAGGCCACTTAGGGAACTTTTATGCTCTCATGAAAAATTCATTCTTGGCTGAAGGGCTCCAGAGTCCTTCCCCACTAACATACTGTTCCTCTTTATCCCTAATCTCCGGTCCCTGACTAGTGTCCAAGTGGATCTCACAGACACTATAATGCTGAGATGTAGAGAAGTGGCAAGGTAGGGAGGAAATAGCACTGGATATGGAATAGGGAGATCTGGCACCATGTCCTGGCTCTATCATCTGTTTGCCATGGACTTTGTACAAGTCCTTTAACTTCTCTGAGCCTCCATTGCTTCACCTGGAAAGTGATCATAACAATGCTTGCTCTGTCCACAGTGAGGTGGTTGTGAGGCAGTGCGATGTGTGTGTGAAAGTATTTTGTTAGCTGTGAAGCACACTACAAAGTTCCATACTGATGATCGTTGGGCAGAAAACTCTGAGACCAGTTTACTGCATTCCGCATTCAAACAGCACCTCTTACCAAACAAAACCATCTGGTTTATTTACATGTGTGTTGTTATTGTCTGACTCTCCTCATGAGAATGTAGTCTAAAGGGAGGAGGGACTCTGAAAGTCTTGTTCATATTTTCATATATTACCAGCACTAAGAACAAGGCAATAAGTATTTATTGAATGAATGAGTGAAGGATACCTTGTCTTTCCTTTAGGAGATTACAATACTGGTCTTGAAGATATTAAAAAATTTTTTTAATTGACATGACTCTACCACAGCCCTATAAACACACACTCCCTCATTCATTCACTCCTCCTACTTAACTATGGCTGTTCGGTGGGCACTGGCTCCTTTAGCAAAGGCCCCTACTAGAAGGACAGCAATTGGAAAGCATTTGAAGCCCAAAGAGATGCCTTCCCAAGTCCCTGGGTAGTGCAATCAGGTTAGTACTGACTGCTAATGGGAAGGCTGGCCATTCCAACCCACCCAGAGATGCCTCAGAAGAAAGGCCCGGTGCTGATCTACTTCCAAATGTCACAACCTTGAAAACTCTATGGGGCACAGTTCTAATCTGCAATGTATGGCGTTGTCATGGGCCAGAACTGACTCTATGGCAATGGGTTTGCTTGTTCGGGGTTTTTTTTTTTTTTTTTTTTTTTTGGGAGATGCTGTCTAGGGCCAAAGCTGGGCCACAGTTTCTCAGGCAACAACAAACCAGAAAAAGACTGCCCCCTTCAAGCAGGAAGGGATCTGGAAGCTGGAAGAACCCACAAGCACTTTCATATCAGAGGAACGTGGGGAGTCATGGTCAATATGACACCGAGAACCCTTGAGTAAAGGCTACAGGTATCCATTCTTAACATCCTTCCTCATTGGCCCAGTCCACACTCCTGTGGATATCAGTCCGCCACAGAACCAGGAAAGCTTGCTCTGAGATTGGCTGCTTTTCCAGCCCCGAAGCAGGCCCTCGCTCTGCTGATAGCTCCCATATGATACAGCCTGATTAGCAAGGCAGCAGCAAGCAGAACAAAAGGCCCATTAACCAGGGCTGGTGGACGAGGGAAGGCAAAACTGAGGGCTGTGGAAGGGGAGAAAAGAAACAGAAAAACTCTAATTTTAGAAAATTATTACCAGTTGCAGGATGTTAAAAGTGTTCCCCAAAGATGGGAACATCGGGAATGGAAGGACCCAGCTTCTCCATCCGACCTGATGATTAATGGGCTGGAAGTTTGGATCTCTGATGGTAAATACCTACTGTGTTGATCTTGGGTTTTCTCAACACTGTGCAGGATTCAAACTGTTCCTGGAAGCAAGACAGGTATTTGGCAACTGCTGGGAAACAACTCAGAGACTGTACCCCCACCCCTGAGACTCAAAGGTCCCTTCAGAAAAAGGCAAGCAGAAAACTGAATCTAGTTTAAGGAGGGAGACAGCACCCTAGGCCACGAGGTAACCTCGGACTGAAGGAGCAGTTTCCCTAACAAGTCTCTTTCACTGAAAACATTATTAAATTTCTTTATAAAAAAGATCGTCCTTTCTCCCCAACTCAGTTTCCCACAAGTCTTTTTTTTTTTTTTTTGCCCTTATTTCCACCTCCAACTTCTGCCCCAGCCCTCTCCCACCCCCATCTTCCCATTTCCCTTCAGAAACTCAGAGACAGGAAATAAACTCCTGCCTCTTGTCATTTTATTAGGCAGTTCCCAAGAGCCAATGAGCTGCAGCCCCGGGCTGTGAAACTGCTCTGGCTCAGGCAGTTTGATTAATGACTGAGGGTCAGCAAATATCACCTCTCCCACTGAATCCTCAAAGTACACGCACAGCCCAGCTGGACATGAAGGCAGGAAGGGACACGAGAGCGCCCTGGATGAACACAAGAACCAAGGACAAAGCAGGGCAAAGCCAGCCTTCCCTGAGATCCCACACCCACCCCTGGCAGGAAGGGCTACAGACAGCTTTCCACACCTTCCATTCAAAGAACGAGCAGGCAGATGAGGGAGCAGGGAAAGATCTTAACCCAGAACTTTCCGCACATTGCTAGACAAAATGGTAGACTCACAAAAGGACTCTTTGCTTGAGGAATAATTATATCAAACACACAGCTTGGGGACAAAAAAAAAAAACGGCCCTAAATTCGGCCTACAGTGTTGCTACACCACCACTGGCACTAACCAAAAAACCCATTGCTGTTGAGTTGAGACAGAGTAGTACTGCCCCATAGAGTTTCAAGGAGCACCTGGTGGATTCGAACTGCCGATCCTTTGGTTAACAGCGGTAGAAGTTAACCACTACACCACCAGGGTTTCTACCACTGACACTAGGTAGGGAAAATCATGGTCCATGATCACATGGAGCCCAGAGGCCCAGATAGACATTTGAGGAATCTTTGTAGCTGAGAGAGGTGCCTATGAATTTTAACGGGCATTTTATACAACCAGGGGCATTCAATTTTTTTTTTTTTCTGTAACTACCCTTTTCAGCTCTACTTGCAAAAAGCAATCGTACTTTCTGCCGAAATAGACTGAGATTGTGTTTTCTATTTGCCAGGCACCCTCAAGAATTCCAGTCCAGGTGCCAATAGCAGAAGCAGCCTATAGATCAGAGATTAGGAATGGAATGAAGTGGAGCAATGAAACGAAGTTCTCACATGGACTTTAGTCCAGGGTTCAAAATGCCTTTGTTTCCCATAAAGTATAAGCACTTAAAGGATCAACTTTTTTCTTTTTTTGAATTTTCTCCTGAAACCCTGAATTTGGAAACTCTGGGCTATTAATTAGGAAGTCGAGTTGCTATGAGTCAGAATTGACCTGATGGTAATGGGTTTTGGTTAGTCTCATCTTTCACTGGGATATTTTTTTCTTGGATATTTTCTACTTCGAACCATCTTAATTATTATTATTATTTTTTAAGGATTTAAAAGTTTAAGATCAACTTCCTGAGTAGGAAACTGGACAAATCGTGTCTCTTCACATTTCCCCGTACTCAGACAGAAAACAAGCATGATCCCAACTCAGAAATAGTAAAAGAGCCAAAGGTTCCTTATAGATCACTGAGTCCAAACGGTCATTTTCATAGGAAGCAAAGAAGATCTAGAGAGGTTGAACAGTTGGCTTAGAGATGTATAAATTGTCATGGCAGAATTGATGCTGGGCCCAGCTCTCCTGGCCCTAGACTAGCGTTTTTTCCATTATAAAGCATTTGTCCTGGTATCCTGGTAGTTGACAGTTGAAAACCTGTAGGCCAAAATGAGTGAAACCAAGCAAACTGCTGACTTATCTAGCCAAAACAGTGAGTTTCTCTTACTAAAAGGGCTGAACTATGAATGGAAGGAATTTTTTCCCTAAGTGTGTTCTAAAAACTAGTGACTTTTGATACACTGCACCAAAAAAGGGTTCTCTAGTAAGTTTTTTAGTAAGTTTGAGGAAACCCTGGTGGTGTAGTGGTTAAGTGCTACAGCTGCTAACCAAGAGGTCAGCAGTTCAAATCCTCCAGGCACTCCTTGGAAACTCTATGGGGCAGTTCTACTCTGTCCTATAGGGTCGCTATGAGTCGGAATTGACTCGATGGCAGTGGGTTTGGTTTTTTGGTTTAGTAAGTTTGAAATACATTACTTAGAGATTTATAGTATGCCTTAGCTTATTGCAGGAGAAAAGAAACCTGTTTCAAACAAACCTATTTCACTTAGCTTAACCCAACATTTTCTAAATTTATTTAATCAAAGAGATTCTCTCTCTCTCTCTTTCCTTTTGCATAAAATGTATTAACATACTACAGACCCGGTCTTATTTCATAAAGCACACTTCAGGAAATGCTGGTAAAGGGGAAAGAGCCTTGCCAGCAATAAGGAGGACTGAATTCTGACCGCAGAATTCAATTATGCTGCTAATCACATGCTGATTATGGGCAACTATCATCACCCCTCTGGGCCTCAGTTTCATAAGGTCTTAAATGGTGGGGGGAAGGGTGTGATGTTGGATGAGATAATCCCCAAAGTCCTTCCAGCTCAAGATATCTATGATTACACAAAGTCCTATGGCCTTCTCAGCAAGGCTAGGAGATAGTGCCCATCAGGAATGTCCAGTGGGTTCTCCCTCTACAGACAATGTTAGCTGGAGGCTTGTACCTGAAGCTATACTCTCCCAGCTTGAGTTGTGGGAAGAAAAACCATAAAGCATAGAATTCTCTAGGAAATGAAAGTAAATAGCCTTAGGAAGCACAATTTTGAGCCTGGTCATTGCCATAGTAAAGCCATTCTCTTGCTAAGTTAAACTCACTGGACAAATTGCCCACGTTATTAAAACGAAGGGCTTTTTTTGTATTTTTTTTCCATGATGAAGTCAATAAAATATCCAACCTGCTTATTAAACCTTCTCCCTCCTCCCCTCCTTCCCAATTCCAAAATAACCCCTGAGTGTACTCCACAGGGGAGCTGTCACCTGGCTTCATGTGGAGCTCAAAAAGAGGCTCCACTTTTCAATCCCATTAATCCCTCAAGCTTTTCATTATGTTTTGTCAATAATTATTAACCTTTCCTTTTCCTCCAGGGCTGACTCTCTGCTGCAGGCCAACAGCCTGGCTGAGAGTCTGGGTCATCCACCAGCAAGTGCTCTTTTTAAAAACACGCACACATGTTCTGCCTCTTATTTCCTGAGTGGTAACAACACCTGGAGTGATCAGAGTCCAAAAATGTTAGGCCAGGAAATTGAGTTCTTCTCAATGCTGGCTGGGGTGTGTAGATATTGGAGGATGAATAGGCTTTGCAACTAACCCTCTGCAAGACACGACAAGGGCCCTGCCAAGGAATTCACAAGACCCCAGAGCTGGCAAAGAAGAAGGAGAAGACAAGCCTGGCTGATTGATCAGACAAGTAGCCAGACAACTTGCGCCTTCACCTCGAGTTTTTCCTCTTCTCCTACCAACCAAGAAAAAATAAAGAGAAAACTAAAAATCACTCTCTCTCTTATATACACACACAAAAGGGGGAAAAAAATCCTGGAAGCATTTCTGAAGGCAAAAGGATGTTTATTGCTGTCAAAGTGATGATTTTTTTCTTCTCTCTTTTTTTTTTTAATGCCTCTGGCAACTGTGTGAGAACTGGAGACTTCAGCAGAGAAGAAATCCATTCACTTGTCATCACATAAAACCTCTCTGTTCCACAAAGGAAATGGCAAAATATCGCCCTTAACTGGATTTGTGAATTCTTACCCAGAGTGGGGAGGGAGGTGAAGTAGAAGGTCAAGCTGTCCTACATTCTGGGACAGTCAGTGATCTCACTGTGACTTGAGAGGGAACCGCACCTCCAAAGAGGCCCTACGTCAGCAGGAGACTAAGGCAGAGAGAAAAGAATCAGGAGACAGGACCACAAGACCCAAGCATGGGCCAAGAGGGAGTGGTTCCATCCCACACCACCACAAAGGGTTCGACTGAAACTTGTTTTAAACAACTAGAGCACCAGGAATTTTTTTTTTTTTTTTCTTCCCCTTGGAGTATATTTCCCATGGCCTTTTTAATAATGACTTTTTGGAGCAACTGCTTGTTATTGAGCTTAGCACTGTCTATATTCTGTCATTGTGTTAAGCACAGCATTCATTTGCTTCTCTCATATGTGATTTTCCTTACTGCCCACCTATTCCCTGAATGGATTCATCCCCATTCACAGAGGAAGACTGAAGATGGCAGAAGGGCACCAAAGATCATCTAGCTCATCTACTCACACTTACCAGGTCAGATATCCATTTTGACCCCTTACGTGTGGCCTTTCAACCCTTCCCTCAAATTTTCTTGGCACTGTATTTTCTATTTTGATATTAAAGTTGAAGCATGGCAACCCATATCCCTAAGAATCCCTGTATCAAATTCTCCCGAATTTCAAAGTGCTGAGGTCAAGATCTAAAAACTCAAAACCAGAGGAAATTAGGTTGCTGGGATGCTGAGATTGTTTATTATGCTCTCAGCCTTAATTAGGTGTGAGTAACATCTTGTCAGTGTTCTGCCACATATGCTAAAGTTGTCGGGGCAATTTTACTGAGTCTGACAGCTTAAATCAGAAACAAGAAAGTCAACATGTCAATGATGGGGCTGGACATGATGGATATATTAAGAGGAGTCTGGAAAATTCTGGACTTCATTATATCAACTCCATTTCTCAAAAGTTTCTGTCAAAAGAATCTCAGCCTCATTGGCATAGCTCCTCTGGGATCTGATTACACCCAATTACAGGGCCTCCCACAGCCACCTGGAAGCATGAGGGTTTCTGCAACAGACTCAGTGGAGGAGTGATTGAGGGAAGATGAGAACAGAGAAATTGCTCATTTTGGTATAATTTCTACAAATAGATCTATTGAGATTTAAAAGGTGCAGTAACTTGACATTTTTGGTAAGTTAAAAACTGCTTAAAAATTGGTTTGCAGGTTGTTTCTTTTTCCATCTTGGCCCCAGGCTGTTTTCAAAATGAAAAGAATGGGATCAAGTCCTGAAAAGAGAGGTGGAGTTGAAAGCAATAATAAAATTTTCAAGACGACAAAGAGGAAAGTGATAATCTTTAGAAAGTGTTAGAGGCACACTTGACTTAGTATGGCAAGTTTCTCAGAGGGAAAAATGAGGGCAAGGGGAAAAGAACTTCTGCTAGGAGATTGGCACATTAGTAGGTTGGCCCAAACACGGGTCTTTCTTGCCCAGTCTCCAAGGGGCTGCTCTCTGGAAGGTGTCTGCAGCCAAGGAGCTAAGTACTGACACATCATGAACTGCCATTGGCTTGTCATTGTAAGCATAGTAGAATATTTGCTACTGGGGCCAAAGAGAGAGGCCATGCTGACGTGGCGCCATGTTCCTGATGAAGTAAGTATCCGGTGATCACTAAATAAGAAAGCTGAGCTCACGTTCACAGCCTATCTGAATTATGTAGGGCTCAAATCTAAAAATACACTCAGCATCAAGAGCGTTTCTTCACAAGAGAATACCTTTCTTCCTCCCTCATTCTTTTCAAAAGCCAGGGTTGTCAATCAAAAGTATGTGCTTATATTACCAAATTATGAGATTTTAAACATCAGACTTGCTCTAAGACTCATGTCACTATAGTACAGTGAGTGGAAGGCTCATGAGGAGGGCGAATCTCCATGGACTGCAACAGATGAGAACTTCTGAGATTTACAACAGGCCTTTCTATAGAGGCGTTTTCACTGATGGTTCATACGTGTTTTTTGTGATATTAGGCAGAGTCACTGCGGCCTGACAATGTTGATATTCCTTCAGAAGTTTAAACAGATGTTGCCTGAGTTTTGAAACAATGAATAAACTTCAATGAAATGACTTGGAAACGAAAGACATCGGGGAGAGAAAAGTACTTGGGCATTACCTAGTAAGGAAATAATGCATGGCTTTAGTTTTTTTTTTTTTTTTTTTTGTCTACAAAAAAAGATAAAAGCAAAAAGAAGATCCACACTCTCCATCTAGTTGAAAAAGTGGTATGTCATTTTTCTTTCTCTTTTCTCAGTGGTGTGAACGCTAATTGTTTTCCCCTCTGTCTCATACCGGATCGGATTGAAAATCTCTTTCCCAAATCAATTTGGAGGCAATGAATCATCAGCCCTAATGACCAAACTGCTCTTTTATCAACCCAGCAGGTGTGTAACAGGCTTCTTCTCAATAGCCTTTCCTTTCTTGCCTCAACCGTGTCTTATAATCCCAAAGAAAGCAGTCAGAGATGCATGAGAACCGATTTCCTGCTCCCAGTTTTCCCTTTAAAGAAAACATGAGGTTAAGATTAGGAACAAAACAGGGATGGCCACCCTCACCACTACTTTTCAACATCTTACTGGAAGTCCTCTTCAGAGCAGGCTAGAAAAATATAATAAAAGATATTCAAATAGGGAAGGAGGAAGTAAAACTATCCCTTTTCACAGTTGACATGATTCTATGCATAGAAAAGCCTAAAGACTCCACAAGGAAACTATTAGAACTAATAAATGAATTCAGCAAAGTGGCAGGGTACAAGGTCAACACACAAAAATCAGTAGGGTTTTTGTACATCAGCAGTGTGCAAGAGGAAAAGGAAATTAAAGAAACATTACTTTTACAGTAGTATCTAAAAGAATAAAATACCTAGGAATAAATCTAACCAGGAAGTAAAAGACCTATATACAAAAAAACTATGAAAATTGCTAAAAGAAATAACAGGGCCTACCTAAATGAAACGGCAGCCCATGTTCATGGACTGGAAGGCTTAATGTAATTAAGATGTTGATACTACCCAAAGCAATCCATAAGTTCAATGCAATCCCCATCAAAATTCCAACATCCTTTTTGACAGAAAAGGAAAAGCCAATCCTCAGATTTACACAGAAGGGCAAGCTAACGCAATCCTGAAAAAGAATAAAGTAGGAGGACTCACACTTCCTTACTTTAAAACATACTATAAAGCTACAGTACTTAAAACAGTTTGGTACTGGTAATAGGCACATAGACCAATGGAATAGGACTGATAACCCGGAAATAACTCCATACATCTATGATCAACTGATTTTCAACAAGGGTGCTAAATCCATCCAATGGGGAAAGAAGAGTCTCTTCAATAAATGGTGCTGGGAAAATTGGATTTCCACATGCAGAAGAATGAGCTAGGATCCAGCCCTTAAACCATACAGAAAAACCGGTTCAAAATAGATCAAGAACCTTAATCTGAAAAGTAGAACCATAAAATCCATAGAAGGAAATGTAGGGATGAAGTTACAGGTCCTGGGTTTTTGTGACAGACTATCTGATACAACAACAAAAGCATGAACAACAAAAAACAAAGTAGATAAATGGGATTTCATAAAAACTAAATACTTCTGTTCATCAAAAGTTTATCAGACAAAACCAGCCTGCAGAATGGGAGAAAATTTGGGGGACCATATGTCCAATAAAGGTCTCATATCCAAAATTTATAAAGTACTTCCAAAACTTAACAAAAAGACAAGCAACCCAATTAAAAAAAAAAAAAAATGAATGAAGGACTTGAACAGACGTTTCGCCAAGGAGGATATCCAAATGGCCAAAAAGCACATGAAAACATGCTCAAAGTCATTAGTCATTAGGGAGATGCAAATCAATACCACAGTGAGGTTATGTCTCACCACCTACTCGAATGGCATTGATCAAAACAACAGAAAATATTAGCTGTTGGGGAGGTTGTGGAGAAACAAGAACCCCCATCCACTGCTGAAGAGATTGTAAATTGGTACAGCCATTGTGGAAAAGTTTGGTGGTTCCTTAATAAGCTGAACTTAGAACTACCAAAAAAAAAAAAAAAACCATTGCCACTCAATCAATTCTGACTCATAACAACCCTTTAGGACAGAATAGTACTGCACCAAAGGGTTTCTAAGGCTGTAAATCTTTACAGAAGCAGACTGCCACATCTTTCTCCCAAGGAGTAGCTGGTGGGTTCAAAGTGCCAGCCTCTCAGTTAGCAGCCGGGCACTTAACCACTGTGCCACCAGGGCTCCTCGAACTACCATCCATTGCTGTTGAGTCAACTCTGACTCATAATGACCCTATAGGACAGGATGGAACTGCCCCATAGAGTTTCCAAGGAGGTGGATTCCAACTGCTGATCTTTTGGTTAGCAGCTGTAGCTCTTAACCACTATGCCACCAGGGTTTCAGAACTACCATATGACCCAGCAATTCCTCTCTTTGGCATATACCCCAAAGTCCTGAGTGCAGTGATGCAAACAGACACACGTACACTGATGTCCACTGTAGCACTATTCACAATAGCCAAAAGGTAAAAACAACTCAAAGGTCCATTGACTGATGAATGGATAAACAAGATGTGGTATATACATACAATGGAATATTATTTAGCCATAAAGAAGAATGAGGTGCTGATGCCTTTCACAACAAGAACACACTTAGAACACATTACACTGAGCAAAATAAGGACAAATACTATGTAGGAAATTAGCAATTATATGGAAACAAAACAAAAGGACGAATACTACGTAATATCACATAGGAAATTAGCAATTATATGGAAACCATAAATAATTAGTGGTTACCAGGGGCAGGAACCGAGAACCCAGTGCCGTCCAGTCAATTCTGACGCATAGCGACCCTATAGGACAGAGTAGAACTGCCCCATGGAGTTTCCAAGGAGCGCCTGGCAGATTTGAACTGCCAACCCTTTGGTTAGCAGTTGTAGCACTTAACCAGTACGCCACCAGGGTTTCCACCAGAGGCAAGAGGAAGGGGGAAAGTGGATTTTTTTGCTTAGAATGAATTAAATAAATATTAACGGCAGTGGGGTAATTTGGAAAAAGATAGCGAGAATGGTTGCACAACTAGAAGAATGCAATCAATGCTACCGAAGCGTACATGTAGAAATTGATGAAATATTCTGTTTTCATATATATATATACTGCCATAGTTAAAAAGAAAATATGAGAATCCTATGACCATGAGAACCCACATTTCAGTTTCTCTGCTATGAATGTTTACAGAACAAGATTACACCCATTAAAATTCCCACTACTACTCTGGCTTGTCCTCTCCTACATTACTTGTCTAAAGCACAATGATTTCACTTAAAACAATGCTAATTTTTTGTTGTCTAACTCAAGAAATATCCACTGAGCTTATATGTCATAGACTATTTAGGGTCACTATGAGTTGGAATCGACTCGACAGGAATGGGGTGGGTTTACACTGTATCTTACATAAAATAACCTGATCCTTAGAACCACTTCATGAAGTAAATACTATTATGATCATCCACATTCAAAAGGTGAGGAAATTGAAGTACAGAGAGGTAAGTGACTCACACTCAAGATCACACAGCTATTAAGCAGAGGAGCTAGGATTCAAGCCCAGGCAGTGTGACTCCAGTGTCCCTGCTCTAAGCCGCCACACTACCCTGTCTGCCAACAGTAAGACATGCTCCCTGCCCTCAAGGAAATTAGTCTATTGCTTGAACGTTATCTAGTCATGTAATTGAATAATTGGGCGTTTAAACATAAACTGATCGTGCTATAAAACACCAAGACACAATACCTCACTAGACATTTCTTGTAACCTTCCTCAACCAAATTATCTCAACCAAATCAAACCTCATCTCAGCCTCATCAGACATTTGTTGAAGCTTCATCTCAACCAATTACGTCTATGCTGGATAGCCTATGAAGTGTGAAGCTCCGACAACATTTACAGCCTCCTTCTCAGGAAAGCTCCCTTTAGCTGTTCCCTCCTCAGAAGTTGCCATAGTTTGGGTTATGTGACACTGCTACCCTAGCCACAAAAAACAAGACCAGGAAGGATACTCTAGCCAAATGTAAATCAGGGAACATCGCAGAAATCTCCCATCAAGAAATCTGCCCAATAGGAGTGCACCATACTGCATGTTGGAGCCCTGGTGGCGCAGTGGTTAAGAGCTCAACTGCTAACCAAAAGGTTGGCAGTTTGAATCCACCAGCCGCTCCTTAGAAACCCCATGGGGCAGTTCTGCTCTGTCCTATAGGGTTGCTATGAGTCGGAATCAACTCAACAGCAATGGGTTTGGTTTTTTGGTTTATACTGCATGGTAACCAATTGACTCAATTAGATCCTGTTTTTTGAGAGTTTTGGATTCTAGTCAGACAGAGGGTAGCACACAAGTCAAGCAAGGAGTGTGGAAGAGTCACTGGGGTAGGGAGTATCTTGTCTTGAAGGCTTCAGAAGACTAAACCTATGACCAAGCTGCTGCTGGAGACTGTAGGAAAGAGTCAAGTGCTGGTTTTCCACTGGGGCTAGGTGATTGCTGAGAGGCCTTCCCGGGCTCAGTCATTTATTTTTACTGACTGACTCAATTAAATAACTACCTAATCAACTGTTTATTTTTCTTTTTATATAAGCTGAAAGAACTCCTATCTAACCAATCCTGACTTTTTTTCATCTGGTCAAAATATTTAAAACTCACATGCTATGTATGGTAAACCATCCTGAGTCAATCTTATCTAGCTCTGCTCTCTAATTATTCCAGCATATGTGTTTATCACATTTAAAAAAAACACCCACTGCCACTGAGTCAATTCTGACTCATAGCAACCCTACGGGACAGAGTAGAACTGCCCCATAGGGTTTCCAAGGCTGTAATCTTTATGGAAGCAGACTGGCACATCTTTCTCCCACACAGCAGCTGGTTGGTTCGAACCACTGACCTTTTGATTAGCAGCCAAGTGCTTAACCACTGTGCCACCAGGACTCCTGAGGCTAACAGAGTTCAAGTAAGTTGTCAAACATAACGCAGCTAGTTGTAAAGGGTCTGGGATTTGAACCCTTGTGGCATACTGCAGAACTAATGCTGTTAACCACTTTACTGCCTGCCCTAACCAATGTGGGGTCATAGATGCCTAGAGTTAAAATAGACACTGGAGAACATTTGTTCCTAAGAAAAATGGAGCTGCTGGAACAAATGATCCCCAGCTGAGTCACAGCGGGTTGAATTGTAAGGTTCAGTGGTTCAGTTGTTGGCAGAGCTGGAATTAGAAACCTGGTCACCTACCTCCAAATCTCCTGTCCTTCCTATTTCAACTCTAGTCCTTTCAGGGCTGTAGCCAGCAAAAATTTCTTCACATTTTTTTCCAGTGGATGACTTCCTTCCTCTGCAATGATACGAGGCTTCCATCCATTTTTAGATTGTGTTAGTCATTTCAATTAGAATCAGAAAGAGAAGAAACTAGATACCTTTGCTAGGGCCACCACCTTTCTACAAAGTTTGACCAGAATTTTTAAAAGAGTTGAAACGAAAATCGTAACAGTTCATAAAGGGTTCACCAGGAGCTCACCTGGGAACCTAATTAATAGAAGGTGCAGTCTTGAGCATTCAAGTTAATCCAGGGTTTCTTGGGCTTTCTTTATATTACCATCTTCCAGCTGAAATATAACATTCAGCTTGGAGTGGGTGCTCCTTTGAAATTTTTGACTGACAAAAGCAAGTAAAAACATCATATAAGCTCCCTGCAAACCTTGTTATTATTGCGAAGGTGTTTCACATATGTGAGGCAGTTTTAACAATCCTTTTGATTAGTCATTCATGGAAGTATTTGAATAAACATTTCAAATCAAGTCAAAATAATCACAAAGGATAATAGCACTTGGGGTGTTGCCTTGAGAAATTGGGATCTCACTGTCTCGTTTTTATTTTTTTATTTTTTTTGAACTGAGTAAATAATTGTAACCCCCCTCTGCTTACTTCTCAGTTTCAAAAGGCAAAATAACTTGATGTTTTCCCACTTGGAAATGATGCTGTCTTGTTGACTACAATAGGAATGTTGAATGCGACCCATGTAACATACGTGCCTTCATGAATTTCTGCAACACTAGAGAAAAAAAAAAAAAGAGAGAGAAGCAACAATTCCAAGTTCCTCGTGTTTGCTAACGCCAAACCCACAGGATATGGGTAAGAATGGAGTAGTAAAACAGATATTTTAGTAGACTTTTCACCAGATGGTCACCTTTGCCCTCAATTCCAGTCCCTCCTGTCTTCTCAGAAACATTTTTATCAGGAATTATCATCAATGACCTCACACTTACCGAATGGTCTCTTACTATGTTAACCTATTCGACCGCCCGTCAACATTTGACCCTGCCCTTTTTAAACCTCTTCTCTCTTGCCTTCCATGACACCGCCCCTTCCAGGTTCTCTTCATTCCTCCCTGCTCAGACTCTTGCTCCTGAGCTCAATATACACACTCTCTCAGCTGCCTCCTGCATGTCAGTAATGGAACTCAAACCCCTCAGACTTTGCTTAACCCACCAGACTCTTAATTAAACCATATTTCCCTCCTCCCGTAGTTAATAAAGTTGCCTGCAGCCAGAAAGCTTACAGTCATCCAAGACAGCTCTTTCTTACTCATCTCCAACTTCAACTTAGTATCATGTTCTGTCTAGTCTTAACTCATAATACCCTTGAATCACTTCTGACTTCATCATCCCCACTGCCTTAGTTCAGACCTTCAATGTTTCTCATCTGCAATAACGTAATGCTCTCCCACAGACTTGATGTATATGGGGGATTCCCCATTCCAGTCAGTCTTCCATACCACCTCCATGATGGCCCTCCTTCCAGACTGAAAATCTGAGGCTATCAGTCTACTTCTCAAGACGCTTCAAGTATCTCCATCGCCTGAAGAAGATAATTCAGTCCTCAGCGTGGTGTGAAAGACTCATAATCAAGCCTTTGCTCACCTCCCAGCACCATTTCTCATGCTACCCCACCACTTCTGCCCAACGTTCCTGTCATTACAGGTGTACCTGCTGCTTTGTGACTATGCCAGACCTTCTAGGTCTTCATGACCTTTGGGTGCTCTTCAATACATTTGCTCACACCTCCCTTCCTTCCCATACCACCTTGCTAACTTTTCCTCACCCCTCAAAAATGCAGTTCAATCATTATACTCCAGGAAATATTCCCTGACCACTCCCCCATCCCAATCTGAACTGGGTGGTCTTTGTCTGAGTCCCTACAGTTCCTTATGTATAATTCTGTTTGCCCTTCTGTAATAACAATAGGAGTGTCAGGAGATTTCTACCAATCACAACTTTACTGATATTTTCTATGGTTTAATCATAATTGTCCAATCCCACTAACCTATCCACAAAAAACAAGTTCTTTAAACATAAAAACAAATTTGAAAAAACCAAAAGCATTTTACCACTGTGTATCATGATAAAAAAAAAATTTTTTTTTTTTTATCCTAGTTAGTACCAGCATAGCGCAGAATTCTCTGTGAAGGATATATTGACTTATGTGTGAATATGCACCTAGGCTAAAGATTCCAGGAACTCCTCCCACTACCCTTCCTCATTTTATTTTCAACACTCTGGTTCAAGTTAGTGTTGGCAAGATGCTGGAGGAATAATCCGGTCTAGAATCCAGCTTTTAGGCACTAACAAAAAACCCAGTGCCATCGAGTCACTAGAAGACATCAGAAATCACCCATGCTGGGGGAGCTCATAAATGGACTCCATAGATTAAAAACTCCACAACCTCCTTTGGAAAACCTTTTCAGTGTTTCAGCAGATGTCTAAAAGAGTAAACTCTACTGAGTGATCAAGGCGTTTCCAAAAAAGGATATATGTCTTGTTCATCAGAATGCATCTTTAAAAGGTAATAATAGTAGACACTACTGTTTTCTGTGCTAGACAACAACCATGTTCCATTTCCCAATGGATCAACTCTCAGGTTGGGGTGGAGGATGGCTAGTCCAACCTAGACTAGTTTTCTTAGAAGCTGCTGCTGAATTTTCAGGGTCATAGAAAATGGAAGTAAAGCATGACACTTCACCACAGGCTGGGTGTTTTGACACATGAGTGGAATTAAGGAAACATTCTCTATTTTCCATGTTTACAAATGTTAGTCAAGAAGAGTTTTATACAGCTATTGATAAATTTTGAGCTCTACAGTACTTCTCCAGATGAATGACTTTTTCTCATCTGCTTTTTTTTGGTAGATGTGTCTAATCGAAACCCAAGTCTCATGTTTCTTAGGGAGGGGCAATGTATTTTAGAGTGATCTACCAACTAAATGTTCTCCTATTTCCCATTTTCACCAGCAAAAACCAACAAACAAAATAATAATATTAATTGCAAGTGTCCCCGTAACCTCAAGTCAGTCTGTCCCTTCTTGTTCCCCTACCTCTCTTCTCCAAACCAGGGTAATATCATATTAAAGATAAAGATGTCTGGGAAATCCTTTACTTGAACTTGGAAATGAAGACATGATTTGAGCTTGGTATCCAATTTGAGCTTGGTATCCAAATCAAACATAAAAATGAAAAGAAAAAAATATTGGGTGCCTACAATACCCCCAGATACTTCAATAAGAATATTTTCTTTTTTTACACTTTCTCGTTTAATTTTCAAAATAACCTTACAGAGTAGGTGTTATTTTCCACGTTTACAGATGTGAACACTAAAGCTGACAGTGATTATTACCCAATATTACACATTAATAAATGCAAAAAACTAGATTTTTTTATCCAGCTTTCACTTTCAAAGGCCAAATTATTTTCTCGACACCATGCTGTCTCCCAAGGTAAAAGCAAAAATAATTTTTAAAAATAATAATCATGAAAGAATAAATCTGTTTTGTTAAATTTGGTTAATGTGGGGAGAAGCCCTAATGTATAAACATGTAAGACTGGGGATTTGCCTACAGGACTCCATCAAGACTGGACAGGGACCTTCTCCGAGCGATTTTTTTTGCATGTTGTGGTATCTGCCCAGGCCACACAACCAGAGCTGGGGAGACTTTATTCATTTCAGGGGAGAAGTGAAGACAGGAATGTGATGAAGTGTGAAAGGGAAGGGGCAATACTGATGTGAGCCGGACTGGAAGAACGAAGTCTAGAAGTCTAATACAACATGGCAACCAAACACAAAACTTAAGGGAGGGGGTGCTCCATCATCACCAGGCCCCAGGGCCAAGCACACTCAGGTTTCTTCTCTCTTGTCAGACTTGAAGAAAAAGAGAATCGAGACTCCAGAGCACCAAGATGGGACAAGGGGTCAGTACTGATGGCCTTGCCACTAGCACCATGGCAGCCCTGCCTGGCCTGGGGAAGCCGGCAGGAGGCAGGGGCCTGGAGGAGGCAGACTTGCCACCTCAACCCCATACTCCAGAGGACTGTCTCCTGCCCTTCACACTGGCTTTTCAGTGGGAATTTCCACAAACTTGAGCTCTGGCACAAAGAAGCCATCTATACAGTGGACCCCAGCTTTCACATCCCTGCACTCAAAGGCCAGAGAAATCGTGTAGGGAGGGTAGGCCTGGAGACATTGCTGCAGCTAAGCTAGAAAATAATCCAGGCAAGAAAATCAGACCTGTGCAAGCAGGCTTCTGGGCACTGTACCAGCCAGGATCAGACCGAGTCCCAGAGCCAGGAAGTTAAGTCCCAGTTGGAAAGGGTGGGGGCCTGAGATGACACTGAGAGGGCAGGAAGCCAGAGAGGTTAACTTCTTGGCCTTCTCAAAAGCCCAGCTCTCTAGGCCCCTCAGCCCTGGGCTTTTATCGGTGCAGCCCCTGGGCCAGGGAGCTGCTGCTTTCCCCACTGGCCATGCCCTAGTTAAGCATGGGGTGTCTGGCACATGGGTGAGGGGAAGATGAGTATGTGGTGAGGCCATGGGAGGGAAAGGCCTGGGAGGTGGGATCGGAAGGCTCCCTCAACCCAGCTTCCCAGTGCTCTCACCCTGGCATCGAGCATAAGGAACTAGGTGTTCGGGGAGACCCTGCAGTCACCCTGGATCTGGCCCACCTTCACCAACCAGCTTTCTCTGACCTCATCTTGACCCTTCCTCACCCAGCAGAGGGTACAGCTGAGCCCACACTGAGTGCTGGAAGGCAGACCTGAGTCAGGGGAAGCTAGGGTCACAGCCAGGCCCTTGTCCCTCAGAGGAAGTGAGATGAGGTGATACCAAGGATAGTGACTAGGGCTCCAAAGTCCCTGCCTCTGTGCCTCCCAAGAAACCTTGAAGCCAGGCCAGCCCCGGGGAGCAGAGCCTGTGTAAACACACCCGGGAAGGGAGGAGGGTTGCTACATATGAGAAACGTGGGAAAATAAAGAGCACCGCTATATCCTGTGGTGGTCATAGGCCCAAGGTCACCGCTCAGGAAAGGTGAGTGCTAGGGAATCTGAAAGAAGGGCTGGGGCTTCCTTCTGCTTCCTTCTCCTAGAGGGCTAGTGGGCTCCGAACGATTTTTGTTCAGTGCTGACTGTGCTCTGAATTACTCCTTTATAAATCGTGATGCATCTGCCCTGTGTCTTCCTTGTTTTTCCACCAGGCGTGCTCTGAAGGCAAGAATAGGGCTTAGGTGATCAACTATTGCAAGTTAACCCTTACTTGTCAGCAGCTTTCTCTAAATAAGTGAGTTAACCAATGACAGCCATTTAACAGCAGTCTAATAGGATTCAGAATTGCGATGGGTGCAAGCAAGTATTTGCAATGAAAACCTGGTGGAGGATTAAAAAAAAAAAGAAAAAAAACTATTCCTGGGTGGCACAAATGGTTTGCACTCAAATACTAACCTAAAGGTTAGCAGTTCAAACCCACCCAGCGGTGCCACGGAGAAAGGCCTGATGATCTCCTATAAGGATTTACAATCAAGAAAACCTTATGGAGTAGTTCTACTCTGTAACACATGGGGTCGCCATGAGTCAGAATCCATTCGAGGCACTGGGTTTTTTGTTGTTATTGTCATATATAATAGGCTAGACCGTTCACCAAAGCTTTCTCATGCTTCTTCCAGACGGCAGAGGGCACTAAACAGCATGAGAACTAGCCCAAAAAAAGGAAGGAGGAAATAGTATTCAGTCTGTACTCAGTAGTTCTGACATTAGTAACTACTATTCGAGTTGTGTTTACCAATGTTAAAAGAGGTAATGTCACATAGTTTAATTCTCAACGTCCCCTACACAACAAAGAACACTTGAAAAATGAACCAAAAAATGCTGTAGGATTTGACATAATTAAATATGCAGCCATTTATTCTAACTAAGACATTTTATTCCCTGTGGTAAGAACTTCCGGAAAAGAAGAGAAATTCTGAAGGTATTTTCATGACCCAGCAATTTGCACAGCCTCCCACCCTCACGCCAATCCAGAAATTCTACCTGGATCTATTTACCACCTAGGAAAAAAAAAGGTAACACCTGTGCTGAAATTTAGGAAGTAGGAACATTTGATAAGAAAGAAAATGTGAAAGAAAATTGCATCCTAGATTTGCAGGCTGAGCTATTAAATTTCTCAGGGGAAAAAAAAAAAATTGCCCTGGAACTGGCTGTGATTCAGCTCAGCTATTTCCTGATACACTTCTGGGTTTAGTTTATGTAATAACACTCCATTTCCACAGCATGCCTTTTGTTTAAGGCCCTCAGAGCACTGATAAATTCATCACTGGCCTCATCCTCCCAACATCCCCCTGCAGTGGATAGTCAGCAGGTGGCCCATCAGCTTCTTATGGATGAACCACTCAAGGCCCCAGCTCAGGGAGCATTCACTGGCTTGTGCAACCTTTCATTCGACCCCACAGCTTGTCTACCCTCATGATTCTTATAGTTTTAAACCTATGTCTTCTCCAGAAAACCCTAAAATATTATAGTACGCTACTAGGGATTCTACCACTACCTAAAGAGGAACACCCATGAAAAGAATCCATTTCTGTTCCTTCAGAAAGATGTATTGAGCACCTCAAATACACCGAACACTATTCCAGACAACTCGACGGCAATGGGTTTGGTTTTTATTCCAGGTACTGGGGCAAAGAACAGAACAAAAAGTCCTACTTTTTTGGAGCTAACACTTTCATGGGGAGATAGATAATAAACACACTCCAAAAACTGTTGCCTTTGAGTCAACTCTAACTTGTGGTGGTCCCACATTTTTCAGAGTAGAACTGTACTTCACAGGGTTTTCAATGGCTGTAATCTTAAAGAAGTGGATTCTTCCTTGGTGCTGCTGGGTGGGTTCCAACCCCCAAATTTTCTCTTAGTAGCCAAGAGCAAATTGTTTGTGCCACCAAGGGATCTAATAAACAAAATAAAACCAAAAAAACCCCAGACCTTTTGCCATCAAGTTGACCCCAACTCATAGCAACCCTATAAAACAGAGTAGAACTGGCCCATAGGGTTTCCAAGGAGCAACTAGTGGGTTTGAACTGCTGACCTTTTGGTTAGCAACCAAGCTCTTAACCTCTGCACCACTGTAAACCCATTGCCATTGAGTCAATTTTGACTCATAGCAACCCTGACATAATAAGTAAGTTAATCCTGTATCAGAAGGTGATAAGTGTTATGGAAAAAAAATAGAGCAGAATGAAAGAGATTGGAAGATGGGTGATTTGTAGAGGTTGTTGGCCTCACTGAGAAGGTGCCATTTAGCAAAGACTTAAAGGAGGTGAAGTAATGAGCCAGCAGGTTATCTGGGGAGGAACATTACAGGCAGGAGGAAAAGCCTTGTGAAGGCCGTAAGGAGCTTGCCTGGTGTGTTTAAGGACTAGGGAGGAGGCCAGTGTGGCCAGAGTGGAGAGAGCAAGCAGGAGAGAAGGAGGACACAGGTCAGAGAGGAACCAGGGCAGGTCAAGCAGGCCTTGGAGGCTGCCATGCCCACTTTGGCTTTTATTCCAAGTGAAATGAGGAAACAAGGGAGGATTTTAGTAGAGGTTTTGTGGTCTTCTACCTACATGTATAAGCCCAGAAGGATGTGTGGTCCTTTGCTTTCTGATGCTCGTTTTTCAAAACATGAAGATTTGTTTCTGATTATCCAAATAAAAATTTTAATAAAATACCCAAACCATGGTATTTTCAATTGCCTCATACGCATGTGAAAGCTGGACAATGACGAAGACAGACTGAAGAAGAATTGATACCTTTGAATTATGGTATTGGCTGAGAATATTGAATATATCATGAACTGCCAGAAGAACAAACAAATCTGTCTTAGAAGAAGTACAACCAGAATGTTCCTTAGAAGGGAGGATGGTGAGACTTCACCTTACATACTTTGGACATGTTATCAGGAGGGGCCAAACCAAAAACCAAACCCATTGCCGTCGAGTCAAGTCCAACTCATAGTGACCCTATAGGACAGAGTAGAACTGCCCCATAGAGTTTCCAAAGAGCGCCTGGTGGATTCGAGCTGCAACTCTTTGGTTAGCAGCCGTAGCACTTAACCACTACACCACCAGGGTTTCCTCAGGAGGGACCAGTCCCTGTAAAAGGACATCATGCTTGGTAAGGTAGAGGGTCAGTGCAAAAGACTAAGACCCTCGACTACATGGATTGACACAGTGGCTGCAACAATGGGCTCAATGATAGTAAGGATGGTGAAGGACTGGGCAGTGTTTCATTCTATTGTATACAGGGTCACTATACGTTGGAACCGACTCAATGGCACCTAACAACAACAACAGCAACAATTTTTCCCAAATTATCCATCTCTTCCAACAATCCTGATTCTGACTCCTAGGTTGCACACCTGCCTACCAAGGATCCGTTCCTAGTCTGGAGGGTAGGTAGTAAGCATCCAGGGTAGACAAAGGCAAAGGATTAGGAATGGTGCCCAACACCTGACCTCAAGAAGCTTACTCCCTAATGATATCCGGGGAAAGGAGTGTTGTTCTCAAGACCCGGCCAGGTTGGAAAGCTGCAAAAGTCTCTGCTTTTGGGTTGATATCTTGTCTAACCGTGTGTGTGTGTGTGTGTGTGTGTGTGTGTGTGTGTTAATCAGGATGTATTTATTTTTATATATGTGGCTGTGTGCAAATATATATATATATATGTGACATAGTGCAGATATACTGTGTGTCTCAGCCTGTGTGTCCCTCTGTATGACTGCGTATGGACTGTGTGTATGTGACAGTATGTATGACTATGGGTGTAGGTTGCACATATGTGTGTGTCTCTCTGTCTGTCTGTATATATGTGTTTACAGTAAAGCCATAAGATCAATATTGAAATCCTAGATGCTCTATTGTGCAAAAGGAAACAAGAGCAGTTATGGATCATTTTGGTCTGACAGCCTCAAAGAGCGATTCATCTCTCCAGAACCCACCAGCATTCACACTCTGTCCTCACGGAGGAAAGAGCAAACCCACTGACCTGCCCCATACCCAAAAGCTGCAGTGAGAACAGCAGGGCTGCTGCAAAAGTTCAATTCTTCTAAACTCACGGTCCTCATGATCATTTGGAAAAATCTGGCAGTGGGTTTGGATTTTTTTTACACTACATAACAGGCGTTTTTCACAAAACTCATGATCCCCACAATAGCTTAGGAGGTAGGATGATTATATTCCACTTTTACAGATTAGAAGCCCTACTGGCCCAGTGGTTAAGAGCTCAGCTGCTAGCCCAGAGGTTGGCAGTTCGAATCCTCCAGCCGCTCCTTGGAAACACTATGGGGCAGTTCTACTCTGTCCTATAGGGTCGCTGTGAGTCAGCATCGACTCGACGGCAATGGGTTTGGTTTTCTTCACTTTTTGGTTTTTACAGATGAGGAAACCAATGCACACAGAGAGTAACTACCCAGCTCAAGGTCAACAGCTAGTAAGGAGCAAGGAAAGCATTTTTATTCTCCCAATGTTGGCTTTATTGAACGTTTTCTTCATCTTCTTGAGGATTAGACCAGGTTACTATTCTTTCCTGGTAGTCTTTGGCCCAAAAAGTTCCAACTCCAGATTGTTGCTATGCATTGGGGCTGAGCTGGAAACAGAACTATGTCATCCAGCCATTGCCTTCCACCCCCACCCCAACACACCCACAATCTTAAACACACTTGCTGGACTTAAAGATGAAAATGCCCTCTGAGGCAAAGCTGAGATAAGAGCTGGAATGGGGAATTCCACCGGTATTCTTTTCCTTATCGTCAGCTCATTGATAGCCAACAAATCATTTAACCATCCTGGCCTAATTTTCCTTATTTGAGAATTGAGGAGTTTAGAGTAGACTATCTTATGGCTGAGCTCTAGTATTCTGCTATTGCATACTAGGAAGGTGTGTCATGAAAGAAAACAACAAGACTCCCCTGAAGATGACCTAGGATTCTCACAGAGCTTTGTAAACAACAAAGCATTAGACACTTGTCATACATTATGATTGTTTTCTGGTTATTACAAAGCTAGCCAGGAAGCATTTACAAATGTTAGCAGGAGCAGCATCAAAGTCCTGGCAGGTAGATCTTACAGGAATATTGAGTAATAAAGAATTCTATTTCCCTAAGGAAGTGAAGGAACAACTCAGGAATTCAAGCTCCAGAGGCTTGACCCAGTGCATCCAAATACTGCCGCCATTACCCATCCAAGCTCTCTGAGCTCTCCGAGTATGAGGTGTTTCCATGACATTTTTAGATCTGATTTCCCACCTGGCTAAATGAGACTCTGCGTCTCTCTCTTTCCTACCTATCTCACTGCCACCCCCACGCCCACCACCATCCCCATCAGGTCAGCCTGTATTTCCCAGTCTAGAGTCAGGAGGTTGTAATCACAGAACATGGAACTGTGACCCTACTTGAGGATTACAGCCTTGCTAAATTAAAAAAAAAAAAAAAAAAAACAGCTGCAGTTGAGTGGACATGGCCACCCCATGTGTGTCAGAGTAAAACTGAGCTCCACAGGATTTTCAGTGGCTGATTTTTCTGAAGTAGATGACCAGGCCTTTCTTCTAAGGCAACTCTGGGTGGATTTGAACCTCCATCCTTCGGATTAGCAGCCAAGTATGTTAACTACGGAAACACTGGTGGTGTAGTGGTTAAGTGCTACGGCTGCTAACCAAAGGGTCGGCAGTTTGAATCCACCAGGCACTCCTTGGAAACTCTATGGTGCAGTTCTACTCTATCCTACAGGGTCGCTATGAGTCAGAATCGACTCCATGGCAGTGGGTTTGGTTTGGTTTTGGTTTATGTTAACTATTTGCACCACCAGGGACTCCCTCAAAAAAAAAAACAAAAAAAAAAACAAACCCAGCGCCGTCCAGTGGATTCCGACTCATAGCGACCCGATAAGACAGAGGAGAACGACTCCTCAGGCTTGCTAAAATGGTGAAAACAGGGAGGCAAAGCCCTCAATCCTTTCTGCATCCTTTTCCCAAACTGCAATTTCCTCCAGTAATCTGAACTCAAAAGAAAAGAAAGAAGGGAGGGAGAGAGAGAGAAAGGAAGAAAGAGAAAGAAAGAAAAGGAGGGAGGGAGGGAGGGAGGGAGGAAGGGGGGAGGGAGGGGGGGAGGGAGGGAGGGAGGATGGAAGGAAGGAAGGAAGGAAGGAAGGAAGGAAGGAAGGAAGGAAGGAAGGAAGGAAGGAAGGAAGGAAGGAAGGAAGGAAGGAAGGAAGGAAGGAAGGAAGGAAGGAAGGAAGGAAGGAAGGAAGGAAGGAAGGAAGGAAGGAAGGAAGGAAGGAAGGAAGGAAGGAAGGAAGGAAGGAAGGAAGGAAGGAAGGAAGGAAGGAAGGAAGGAAGAAAGAAGTAATCCCATCAAAAAAGAGGGAGATCGATGCCATTGGCGCAGCAGAGGCTCCTGCCCCTTTCCATGGAGCCATCACTACCCCTGGGCTGCGCCCTGGAACATCCAGAGCTGGACTCCAAGTTCCTGAGGCCCTCCTGTCGCTTCCCCAGCTTTTCCCAGACTCTGGTTTTCCCTCTCCCTCCCCTCCCTGCCGGCTCCTCTCGGGGCTCCTTCACTCCCAGTTGTTGTTTACAATGAGCCACCCGTCTCTCTAAATTAAACCCTCTATGGTCTCCCGCTCTTGGAGGCCGTGTGTGGAGTCCCAGGAGCCGACTTGTGGCATTTATTATCGCAAGAGGAAAAGTGCTCGCCTCATCAGAGGGAGCAGCTGGAGACGGAGCGCTTTTCAAAGGCATGGAACTGACCTCTAGCTCGGCTGCTGGAAGCCTGGGTATTGCAGACTCAGATGATTCTCATTCTCTCTCTTCCCGGACCCCCCCCCACCCCGCCCCCACCTGGCTCCCTCCGGCCTCCACCCACTCCTTTCAGCGGTGTCCTGACCTTGCAAGGCCTGAATCCTCCCCCCATCCATCTCCCTACATTGTGTCTCTCCGGTGAACTCATGCTGGGAGATTAATTGCTGCTATCACCCCTAATCCATCACACTTCCCAAAGATTGTTTTGACATCTAGTTAATTTTTGGCTGATGATTTATCAAATTCTTATTACTGAGCTCTGAAGGGGCTCATTTATTGTGTTGATTCATGGTAATGATAAAGGGGAAGCATTTTGAATTTTAACTACATTTCCCTCATGCTTCTTCTACCCTGTGTAGTAAAGGAAAAGGGGAGAGGGAGTGGGCTGTAGCCAGGAAACTTCAACAATTCAGAGTGTGAAAGAAAAGGGAGAGAAGGGGAAAAATCCTCCCATTATGGGGGCAAAAGCCAAAAGTCTGAAAAAGGTTATTTATATATATATATATGAAGTATTTTTAGCATCTGAGTCTGAACTACATTTGGAAAGCTGGTACCCCCAAGGCCCTTAAACATTTATTACCCTGTAATATTAAATGTCTAAAAAAAAAAACTACCATTTTATTCAAATGGGACTTAATGGTAAATGATTTCAACCATGTACTGGTGGAGATGTAAAACGGGGTCCTTGCCAGCCAGATGGTCCTCCCACCTTTTAAAAGTGCTGGGAGATTTTCTTTCACCCCTCTGGTCACTCCCAAATTTCTCACTTGCTCCTCAGCTATTTAATAAGCTCAGAGCCAATGCTCTTCCTTTGCAAAGAGTGAGGGAAGCTGGTTCTCTGGGATTGAGCTCAGTGGTGACAGGAGCGTCCCAAAGGAAAGGCACTCACCAGCAATTACAGAGGTGGCCATAGGGCCATGAAATTAATCCAGGCAGAAAGACAAGGGAAAAACCCAGCCATCACCCAGTGGACAGACTCTAGGCCAGGCATCTCCACAAAAGATTTCCTATCAAAAAAAAGGGAAGCAAAGTTAGGGAGTAAAGGACAACAGTGTCTTTTTATCAGGAATATCCAACAGGAAGGCTCCAACAACAACAAAAAATTCTATATACAAGCATTTGGATATAGAAAAATACAGAACAGGCCATTTTTAGTTGTCCACAGCACCAAGACTGTATTAGGGAAAGACTCCTTCTCACCCTGTCTTCACACACCTCCCAGCACCTGTCCTGGGTTCTACGCCGCTGCCGCTCCACCACCCAGCCTTCCTTTTTTAAAAATTGCTTTTGTTTTTAAGACTGACGAAACTCAGTGCATCACTGTAGGAAGCCACAACTATAGACGTTACTGGTCTGTGCAAGGGATCCAGGTGTTTCGCAGGTGACAAGATCTGATATTTCAGATGGCGAGGAAGGAAAGAAGGGCCAGTCTTCCCTCACCTTTAAAAAGGAATTGGGCAGTTTCTCCCTCATTTTCTGTTTTTTGAAAAATTACAAAAATTACCTGTGCCTTTGAAAACTGTGAAATTAATTACTTTTTAAATTTTTAAATAGTTATAGATTTGGTCACATTTTAATTCACTTTTTGCCAATTTTGATATTCTTTTCCAAATGTTTTCCATATGACCTTAGTTTAACAATATATTGTCTTATGTAGAGTGGGTGGTGGGTAGTTGTTTAATGTTTCATTTTTAATAGATTTCCAAAATCTATTATACCTGTAGCTATGGCTCATTTAACTTTGTATGGTATATGTTTGCGTCTTCTCCAACTTTCTTGATCAGTCTTGTCAGAGAGAGGGAGGAAAAATCCTCTTAAACTCTTAACCTTTTTCCGCCTCAGTAATAGCACTGCTGGGGCAGATTATCCAATAAGTAAGGTAAGCACAGGCTTACTTGTGCTTACTTACTAATCTATACTGAACGATTTCACATGGGTTTCACTTTGATGTGCTATGGTGAATCTCATGTGAAATTGTTCACTACTGATTAGTAAGTAAACACACATAAACCCATGCCTACCTTGCTTATTGGATAATCCACCCCTGGGCACTGCCTTTCAATTAGCTCCTCAAACCAAAACTCTGGACATCGCCCTGGCCTCCTCTCATACCTTACATCCTATCCACCAAAAAATTATTTGGGATAAAATAGATCCTGCATCTGGCTACTCCTTACTACCTCCCCTTTACCCTCTTGCGCCATCCTTCTCTGGACCATTGCAATTGCTTTCTAACTTGAATCTCTGCTTTCACGGTTTTGTTGTTGCCGAGTGCCCTCGAGTCAATTTTCGACTCATAGTCCATGTGACAGAGTAGAACTTCCCCCTAGGGTTTTCTAGCCTATAATATTTACAGGAATGGACGGCCAGGTCTTTCTCCAAGGAGCAGCTGAGTGGGCTCCAACCAAAAGGTTGGCAGCCAAGTGCTTAACCATTGTGCCACAAGGGCTTCTTGCTTTCGCTGTTGCCCTCCACCAGCTGACACTCCACAAAGCATTCGGAGTGATCCTTCTAAAGCATAATTGAAATATGCAATTTTTTCTAAATATTACCCTTAAGAATCCTAAAATGGCATCCCAAAGTCCTTCTTGTGGACCAAAAGTGCCTAAACAATCTCATCTCCACCTACCTCTGTGACCTCTCTTCCACCTTCCTCCGCCCACTCTGGTACCCTGGCCATCTTGCAACTCCTCCAACAAGCCAGCAAATTCTCACCTCAGGGACTTCGCCCTTGCTGCTACCTCTGATGAAATGCTCTTCCCCCAGATAGTAAAGCTGGTATTTTAAACCTTTTCAACTCTTCTCAAGCTCCGTATTGTACTCCATCTTTTATGTCTCCCAGCAAACTAGAAAATAGAACTCAAAAGATATCCAAGATCTAACATGGGGTGGAGGGAGTGACAACACTAAATGTTGTCACCCTTGGCTGCTGAAGACAGGGCCTGGGAGACAAGCTGGGGGTGGTGCAGCAACTTGCTCAGGGTCTACTGTTTGGTAGAAGAGTAAGCACACAAAATGTTGCTACTTTTCGTCTTCTGTGAATGGCTCATGATCCGACCACTGGTATAACCAAGGCCTGTTGGAAGGACTGATCTAGGCTTTCACAGTGCTCTCTCTCGGTCACAACAGCACACTACCTTTTAAAAGGCACCATATGTGGAAAATGTTCTCTGGGTGCAACTTCTCCCTCACCCTCCTTCACCGCATACTCCCCCTCCACCCCCAGCTAGACCACTGGACCAACCCACCTGAGCCTCTTTCTCTCATGTCTGAGCACATTCTATCTGGGCATAGATTCTCTCCACTTCTGACTTCCTAACCAGTTATCCCATCTGCGGCCTCCACTGTCAGCCCAACTCCCATTCCCATAGGCCCTTTCAGCAGCATTAAAACAAGGTCAAGTTCACTGCAACTTAGAAAGAAAAATACCCCTTGTCCCCTGTAGCTTCCACCCTCTCTGCCTCTAACACTTCATAGCCGAGATTCTCAAAAGAGGTGTCTCACTTTAGGTCTCTACTTTCTCACCTCTGCCTCACTCCTCAATTCACCTCAATCACGCTTCCACCCTTCCCCTCCATCTAACTAGCTCTTGCTCAAATCCCAACTACCCCCTCAGTGCTAAATCTAATGGGCACTTCAAAAGCTTTATTGTCCTGACCTTGTGGCAGCATTTGACCCTCTTGACTCTTTCTCCTCCTTTGGATTCCATGACTACACTCTCTTGACTCTCTTCTTACCTCTCAGACAGTTGCTCCTTGGAATGCTTCACAGGCTCCTCTTCCTCACTCATACCTTCGATGAGACCACTTAAATGTTGATGTTTCTCAGTGTTCCGATTCAGCCCTCTTCTCTGAAAAAGCTCCCTGAGTCATCTCACCCTGGCTCCAATGGTCATTAGTATGTTGATATATATACAAGTGTATATATGTACATACATATACATATATATATTATATATATATATTATATATATATATTATATATATATATATAATATATATATATATATATAATATATATATACAGCCTGGACCTTCCTTCTGAATTGGACCTCTTACCTGTTGGACATCTCATGAACAGCCAATAGTAGATACTTCAACTTTAACTTGAATAGTAGATACTTCAAACTTAACTTGTCAGCACCTGCATCTCACCACCCAAGCCTGGTCTTTCAGATCTTATCTCAGTAAGCAACACCACCAGTCCACCAAGTGGCCCAAATAAAGACTAGAAACCATTCCTGGCTCCTCATTTTCATTTTCCTCCCCTACCCTTGCCAAAAGTCATTACCGACCTTAATATTTCTGGAGTAAATTATGGGTAGTCCCTGACTTATGGCACACTCGAGTTACAACAAACCACGCTTATGACCATCGTTTTTTTTTTTTTTAACGTCTTATCCTCAGTAATGTGTACTACGTACAGTGTTGCAGCACATAACTGGCTGGTGTTATGGTTCTCAGATGTTCATCCTCACGTGTTCATTGTTATTTATGAAGACACTGATAATAAAAGGAAATGATAATGTAAACTAAAGAAAAAATGAGGTATTCAACTTACGTCAGAACCAATTTACGATGGGGTAGTCAGAACGGAAGCCCATTGTAAGTCAGGAAGTACCTGTATTTCCTTTAGATCTTCAGTACTTTTGCCTTGTACAGGACATGATTTATCTCCACTTGTGATGGCTGCAACAGTCCTGGCCTACTTTCTGCTTCTGATTTGTACTTTTAAAATTAATTCTCCATATTGCAGCTATGTATTCAATATAGAAAATGTTAAAACCACAGAAAAACACTAAGATAACAATCAAAATGTTCCATAATTCCACTTTTCAGAGGTAACCACTGTTAGCATTTTGCTATGAGTGGGGGGGGGGGTGGTGAGTATCTGTGTGTGTTATATACTTTAAAATAAAATTGAGATTATATACTATGTAGTTTTGAAACCACTTTTCTCCATTAAGTAATACAACATAATACTTTTCCATGTTGACTGTTTTTTTAGTTTTGCCAATTTCATGGCCAAATAAAATGTCCCATTGTTATTTTCTGGAAACCCTGGTGGCGTAGTGGTTAAGTGCTACGGCTGCCAACCAAAAGGTTGGCAGTTCAAACCCACCAGACACTCCTTGGAAACCCTACGGGGCAGTTCTACTCTGTCCTACAGGGTCACTATGAGTCAGAATTGACTCGATGGCAATGGGTTGTTTTGTTTTGTTTCACTGTTATTTTAGAAGGCAATGATGGTTTCGTGGTAAAGTTTCTCACCTTCCACGTGGGAGACCCTGGTTTGATTCCCAGCCAATGCACCTCAAGCACAGCCGCCATTTTTCTGCCAGTGGAGGCTCACATGTTGTTGTGATGTTGAACATGTTTCAGCGGAGCTTTCAGGCTAAGGTGGGCTAGGAAGAAAGAACTAGTGATCTCCTTCCAAAAACCAGCCAATAAAAACCCCTACGGATCACAGTGGTCTGATCTCGTTATGCATGGGGTCGCCATGAGTCTGAGTCCAACTCTATGGAAGTTGACAACCACATTGTTATTTTAATTTGCATTTCTTTGGTGACTAATTTAAACATATTTTCATGTTTATTACTTATCTGAATTTACTTTTTTGAATAATGTATTCATGACACATACATTTTTGCATTGATGTTTATTATTGATTTCCAAGTGTTTTTTTTATATAAAGGTTGCATTTTTTTTTTTTTTTTTATAGGGTCACTATGAGTCGGAATCGACTCGACAGCACTGGGTTTGGTTTTTGATAGATATTATGCATGTCCCAAATATTTTCCTAGAATTGTAAGTTGTTTTTAATTTTTTTTGTTTTCGCAAATTTCAGATATTATATGCTTATATCTGTCAGACCTTTCCCTTATAGTCCTTTCTTTGTTTAATGCATAGAAAGGCCTTCCCCCATCACAATAATTAAGAAGTCATCTACATTTTTCTTCTCTTATATGTTTTAAATTTTTGCACCAATTGAGCTGTGAATGCTTGTATATTTATTTTGTAACTAGCCACCTTATTAAACTCTTTAATGCTAACAGCTTTCCAAATCCTTCTCATGGATTTTTCAAGTTAACAAAAGTATCTGTAGATTACATTAAGTTTTTTCTTCTCCTTTCCAGTATTTAGCCTCATTTTTTCTAATTCTATTTCTGGGACTCTCAGAATACTGTTAAATGATAATGCTGGTAGCCAGTGTGTTCAATTTGTCCTAGACCTTAATGAGACTGTCTTTAGTGTTTTATTATTTAAATATAATAATGGTTTTTATTTAATATACATATCATTCATCATGTTAAAGAAATATCTTTGTATTTCAAGTTTAGTAAAAAATTGTGTTTGTAATTAATCAGCAAAGGGAATTAACTTTTATAAGATCTTTTGCTTGGCTGTTTATAGAGGTGAAATATACTTTTAAAACAAATTAAAGCTAAAGTATTTTTACATCTCTGGAATACTCCTTTCTTGGCCATGCAGAATCATCCTTTAATATTCTGCTAGATATAATTTGCTAATATTTTATCAAGGGGTTTTGCACATGTATTTAAAAGTGAGATTGACCACATAGTTTTTATAGATGGTATATTGGTTGTCCTGTTGGGGACCAGCATTATGACACCTGCTAAACTGAGGAGTTTCCATCATTTTCTATGCTCTAAAACGGTTTGAACAGCATAAGAAGTATTACCTCTTTGAATATTTTTCCATAAGATATCTTTGGGAGATAATCCCTTAACTGATTTTTCAGTTGTATGCATAGTTATTGGTTATTTTCTAAATAGTCTGGAAATGTAGATTTTATTTGCTTTTTATTTAGTTCTGTGCCAAAACAGTTTTTGTTTTTCCTTCTAATATCCAAGTTATTGGATTATTTATGTACATACTTTTATCCATTTTTGTGTGTGTGTTTTTTTTTTTTTTTGGCATTGTGATCAGAGAATGTGGCCTGTAAAATTTCTACTCTTTGGAAGTTATTGAGGATTTCTTTATAGTCTGGAATAGGATTATTTTTCATAAACATAGCATGGATGTTTCAAAAGAAAGTGTTTTTTTATTTAGAGAGTACACAATTCTGTGTATATTAAGATATATGATACGTGTTTCATTGGATCTGATGCCATTCTTTACCCAAACTTTATTGAACTTGCATGCTGGAGTGTGGATAACACCCTTCCTAGTCCCTGGCAATCCTATAAGTTTTTCCTATTTTTAAAAATTTATTGGCCATTTTCATAAGATTCTAGGAGGCAGAAATTAGATACTCACAATCACAACTTACCCAGAAGACCCCAGAAAAATCTTTCTGAAATGCAAATCTCACTAGAACACTTTTGCATCTAAAACTTTTTTAAATATTCCACGTCCGCTCCCTACTCCCTGTTCCTCCCCTACTTGTCCTTGGGATAAAGCAGAGATTCCTTTAAATAACAAATAAGGCCTTCTGCTCTGGATTACCTCTCCCTCCTTCTCCCTAACCACTCCTCATATACTACCCAAGTCACCAGACACTCTTACAGTTCCACTTCCTCTTTTCCTTCTTTCTGGGTTTTTCTGCCTGTTCCTCACAGAGCCCAGAACATAATCTCCACCCCGTTTTCACCTAACTAAAACAACAACTAACCCTTTGCCTTCTAGTCTATTCCAACTCATAGTGACCCTATAGGACAGAGTAGAACTGCCCCATAAGTTTTCCAAGGAGTGACTGGTGGATTCGAACTGCCAACTTTTTGGTTACAGCCAAGCTCTTAATCACTGCACCACCAGGTATCCTATTTTCACCTAGTTAGATCCTATTTGTTCTTTAGGTCTCAGCTTAAATATTACTCCTTACCCTTGGTTCAAAGGCCTGGTGGCACAGTGGTTAAGAGCTATGGCTGCTAACTAAATGGTCTGCTCCTTGGAAACCCTACAAGGTAGTTCTACTCTATCCTATAGGGTTGCTATGAATTGGAATCGACTGGAGGGCAACACGTTTGGTTTTTGGTTTATCCATGGTTCAGATGAAGGTTCAGTAAGCTTCCTCTGCACTCTAGCCCACTCCTTGTCTCTGTATTTAGTTAATACTTATCTCATTGTGCTTTAATTGCTCCCTCTCTAATTAGGCTGCAAGCTTCTGTGGGCAGTGATTGGCTGCTTCACAGAACCAAAGCACAAGTGACAGCCAGGGTTAGAGCTGCTAGATTAAATCCAGTCCCACTGCTTATGAGTCTGTGCTTATCACTAGAGACTGGGAAGAACTGAGCTTTCAGGTGCAACAACTTATACAAATAATGATTATAATTAACATTTTTGAGTACTTACTATGTTCGAGGCACTGAACATAGGTATTCAGGGCTGGCTTCTAGGTATGTGACCAATGCGATTGCACAGGGCTCAGTGCTCAAAGGAACCCCCATGCTTGGGTTTAATGCTTTGTGGCCACCATCTTTAAATTTGTGTCTTATAAGTAAAATCTAATAGGAAATGGAGAATGTGCTGCGGGTTAGCTAGTGCATCAGCTCGTGTGTAGTCCCACCGCCTTCTCCCACCTTCCAACCCCCCAGACCCCTCTCTAGGATGGACTCTCTGTCTCCTCTTCCCCCACTTCCGCCCTTGACTACCTCCATCCTCTGCCCTTGTGGGGCCTGGGCACAGAGAGGGTTGGAGTCTGGCACTTGTGCCCTGCATGCCAAGTAGGATGGGCTCTGGGTGCCTGCGAGAGTCTGCCTTTCTCCGCAAGTATTTCCATATCTTACGAAAACAAAAAACCAAACCCACTGCCATGGAGTCAATTCCGGTTCATAGCAACCCCATAGGACAGAGTAGAACTGTCCCATAGGGTTCTCAAAGAGCAGCTGGTGGACTCAACTGCCGACATTTTGGGTAGCAGCCCAATGATTAACCACTGCGCCAGAAGTACAACGTTAAATAGCAAGCGAAGAAACAGCATTACAGTTTCAGAGAGAAACCACAGAAGAAAGGAAACAGCTTTTCTTTTCCTGGTTTTTCAACAAAGGTCCCTGCATTTTCATTTTGCATAAAACCCAGAACCCCCACAAATTATGCAGTCAGTGCTGCTTCTGTTATTATTACTTCACAGACAAGGAAGCCAGAGCCAATGCTAGTCTTACATGGTGATTCTATGAAAACAAAAATGACATCCCCTTTGGACAGACCTATGATAAAAACATACTGTGGGTCTCGAAGGCCTTTACAAAGAGAATGTTGGATTTTAGTCCTTTTTTTTTCCAGTTTAGCCAGATGACTTAATATAGGGCAAAAAATATACAATCATCTGCAATGACATAAAAGGATATGAAGGGATAAAATGAACCCAAGGCTATAGGGCTCCTAGGTAGTGGTGTCAATTTTCAATCCATGCATTCTGGCTTCAGCATCTGAGCTCTAACCACTGGTGTTCTGAAATTTGCCTGAAAAAATATCTATCTGCAGTGTCTTTTAAGACACACATTTCCAGGGTCTATCGAATACACACCCACCACGCATCAGTTTGTTTTATGAGCTTGCGCGTTGCTGTGATGCTGGAAGCTATTCAAATACCAGCAAGGTCACCCATGGCAGAAAGATTTCAGCTGAGCTTCCAATTTTTTTTTTTTTTTTTCCAGGCTAACACTAGGAAAAAGGACCTAGTGGTGTAATTCTGAAAAGAATTAGCCAGTGAAAACCTTATGAATAGTCATTTTACTTGTACCCACAATCAACACCCATGCAAGCAGCAGTCAAAAAATCAAACTATGTGTTGCATTGGGCAAATCTGCTGCAAAAGTCCTCTTTAAAGTGTTAAAAAGCTAAGATGTCACTTTGAGGACTAAGGTGCACCTGACCCAAGCCATGGTGTTCTCAATTGCCTCATTTGCATGGGAAAGCTGGACAATGAAAAAGGAGGACTGAAGAAGAATCGATGCCTTTGAATTACGGTGTTGGCGAAGAGTATTGAATAGACATACTATGGACTGCCAGAAGTACAAACAAATCTGTCTTGGAAGAAGTACAGCCAGAATGCTCCTTAGAAGCAAGGATGGTGAGACTTCCTGTTATGTACTTTGGACGTGTTATCAGGGGGGATGAGACCCTAGAGGAGGACATCATACTTGGTAAAGCAGAAGGTCAGCAGAAAAGAGGAAGACCCTCAACAAGGTGGACTTACACAGTGGCTGCAACAATGGACTCAACATTTCTGAGGGATGACAGAAGACCAGGCAGTGTTTCCTTCTTTTGTACATGGGGTCTCTATGAGTAGGAACTGACTCGACAGCACCTAACAACAGCACAGGGAAAGGAAACCTAAACAGAACAAGCAGGATGCTAAGCCGAGGAAATCAAGATTAGAGTTCACAGAAGTTGAGGCAGATTGTTTTTTGTGGAACAGAGTACCAAGAACCTCCACAGAGAAAGAGCACAAGAAGTCAACATAAGGGAACCAGGGAGCCTTTGGCTAATATCAAACTGCACATGTGTAGTGTGAGTATCTTCAAAGCCAGCCGAGAACAACTATCAGAGAAATCATACCTGAACAATTACTGAAGTTCACCAAGAGTAGGGAGATGTTTGTGTCGTAATGAACCAGAATAAGAGAGACATTTTGAACACCTAGAAAATTCAGTAAAGACATCAGAAGACCATGACTTAGAGGAAGCACTCTATTAGCCCTAGAGTAAAGACTACTTTAGACTTTGTTGTTGTTGTCAATCCCAACTCACAGCAACCCTATATACAACAGAATGAAACACTGCCTGATCCTGTGCCATCCTCACACTATTTGTTGTGCTTGAGCCCATTGCTGCAGTCACTGTGTCAATCCATCTTACTGAGGATCTTCCTCTTTTTCACTGACCCTCGAATTTATCAAGCATGATGTCCTTCTCCAGAGACTGGTCCCCCCTGACAACATGTCCAGAGTACCTGAGGCAAAGTCTCATCCTCATCCTCACTTCTAAGGAGCATTCTGGCTGTACTTCTTCCAAAACAGATTTGTTCTTTCTTCTGGCAGTCAATTGCATATTCAATAATCTTCACCAACACTGTAATTAAAATATATCAATTCTTCTTTGGTCTTCCTTATTCATTATCCAGCTTTTTCATGCACGTGAGGCAATTGAAAATACCATGGCTTGGGTCAGGTGCACCTCAGTCCTCAAGATGACATCTTGGCTTTGTAACACTTTTAAGAGTTCTTTTGCAGAAGATCTGCCCAATGCAATACATCATTTGATTTCTTGACTGCTGCTTCCATGGGAGTTGATTGTGGATCCAAGTAAAATGAAATCCTTGACAACTTCAATATTTTTCCCTTTATCATTATGTTGCTTATTGGCTCAGTTGTGAGAATTTCTGTTTTCTTTATGTTGAGGTGTATCCCATACTGAGGGTTGTAGTCTTTGATCTTCATCAGTAGGGGCTTCCAGTCCTCTTCACTTTCGGCAAGCAAGGTTGTGTCATCTGCATATTTCAGGTTGTTAATGCATCTTCCTCTAATCCTGGTGCCACGTTCTTCTTCACATAGACCCGTTTTAGACTTTAGATCTTTAAACTTTAGTCATTAGACCTGCCCTAAAAAAAACTTCAAGAAAGTATCAAAATGAGAAAGATGATCTATAAATTAATTAATTCCTGTTAGAATTCTTTAAAGGAAGTAAACAAAATAAGACTTAACAAAGTAACAACTACAATGCCCAGCATCTGATCAAAATTACTAGACATGCAAAGAAGAAAGAAAATGCGACCCATTACAATGGAAAAAAAATCAGTTAACACAAGAGTGCCTAGAAATGATAGAGAGAACAGAAACAGGAGGCAATTTCTTGTAAACAGCTATTATAAATATGTTCAGAATTTAAAGGAAAACATAAATATAATTAGGAATAAAGTGGAGACTATAAATATAATCCAACTGGAATTCTAAAATTAAAAAGTAAATATCTGAAATGAAATATTCACTGGATGGGATGGACTTCACACCAGATTAGGCACTGAAGAATGACATATAAATTAATTTAAAGACATCACAATAAAAACCATCAAAACTGAAGCATTTACAGAAAAAAGACAGGAAAAAAGTTCTTAGAAACTTAGTGACCTTGGAGAACTACTTAGTGGCTATATATATGTAATTTGAGTTCCAGAAGAAATGGGAGAAGGGAGAATTAAATTTGTTTAGAGAAGTGATGGCTAAATGCTTATTCATATTTGATGAGAAATATATAACAATAGATCAAAGGTGCTTAAGGAACCCCAAGGAGAATAAACACAAAGCCATATCAAGGTACATCATAACAAATTGCCAAAAAAAAACAGTGTTTAAAGAGAAAGCTCTTTTAAAATAGCCAGAGAAATAAAAGAAGAGAATGTCAACTGACTTCTTATGAGAATCAATGAAAGTCAGGATACAATGGAATTACCTCTAAAAAGTGCAAACTAAAGAAAAATCAAAATAAAAGAAAGCAAACCAAAAACAAACCTGTTAACGTAGAATTTGTAATCCCCTGTAAATATACTTCAAAAATGAAAGTAAATTTTTCAGACAAACAAAAGCTGAGATAATTTCTCATCAACAGAACTACACTACCAAAATAAATAAATAAATGTTATAAGGAATTATTTAGACTGAAGGAAAATAATTCTAGGTGGAAATTCAAATCAAAGAATTCATTCAAAGAGTGTAATTTGCCAGAAATGGTAAATAACTAAGTAAATATGAAAGATATATTCTTGTTATCTAATATCTTTTGAAGGCAATTATTTGAAATAATGGAAATAACAATATATTGTGAGATTTATAACATATGAAGAGGTAAAATATATGACAAAAGTAGCACAAAGACAAGAGGGAGTAATATGGAAGCACACTTATCCCTTAGTTATCAGCACGCTTAGGTTCCAAATATCAGGTTGTTATGCGAAAATCACAATTACATGAAAATGTAGGATAACCACATCAGATCACAAAATAGAGGATGGCTACATCATTACACAACTGCCAAATTATGTCATTACATAATGCCAAATTATATCATTACATAACTGCCAAACCACTGAGGGAAAAAAAAAATTTATTTTACCTTTATTTTTTAAATATATTTTTGCTGGGCGAAAAAAGTCTAGATTGACAGTACTTCTTTTTTCCTTCAGTACTTTAAAAATGCCTCTCCACTATTTTCTAGCTTGTATTATTTCCGATAAGAAAACTGCTGTTATTTTTATGTTTTTTGCACCTCAAGGGTCTGTTCTATTTTCAGATGCTTTTAACTTTTTCCCTTTACCACTGGGTTTAGCAATTTGATTATGATGTTCCCAGATGCAGTATTCTTCATGTTCCTTTTCCTTGGGTTTTGTTGAGCTTCTCGTATCTGTGGGTTTATAGTTTTCATCAAATTCTGAGGAAATTTTTGTCCTTACTTCTTCAAATGGTTTTTGGATATCCCCCTCCCTCATCTCCTTCAGAGGCTCCAATTACAGAAACAGGCTACTTAAAGTTTTTCCACAGCTCCCTGACATTCTGTTTATTTTTTCACTCTTATAATCCTTCTATGTTTAATTTTAAATATTTTCGATTGCTGTTTTCAAACCTCATTAATCTTTTGTTATTATTGTTATTGTTGTTTTCAACAGCACTGTGCAATCTGCCATTAATCCCATCCAGTTTATTTTTCATCTCAGATATTGCAGTTTTCATATCTAGAAGTTTGATTGTTCCCTTTATCACTGATTTTAGCAATTGATTATGATATCCCTTAATGCAGTACTCTTCCATATCTCTATTTAACACAGTCAAACTTTCCCTAGTTTCTTGAACATATGGAATACAGTCATAATAACTATTTTTAATATCCTTGCATACTAATTTTCTCATTTCTGGGTCAGTTTTGGTTGATTGACTTTTCTTCTCACCATGGGTCATATTTTCCTGTTTTTTTTTTGGTATGCTAACCAAAAGGTCGGCAGTTCGAATCCGCCAGGCATTCCTTGGAAACTCTATGGGGCAGTTCTACTCCGTCCTATAGGGCCGCTATGAGTCGCAATCGACTCGAGGGCACTGGGTGGGTTAATTGTTAACTGGATGTCAGACATTGTGAATTTTGCCTCATTGGGTGATATATATAATATTCTTGAACTTTTTCTGAGGGGTAATTAAGTTTTATTCACTTAAGGATAAACAGTTTTATCCTTACAGATCTTGTGTTTAAGCTTTGTTAGATGGAATCACATTAGTATTTAGTCTAGAGCTGGAAACCCTGGTGGTGTAGTGGTTAAGAGTTCAGCTGCTAACCAAAAGGCTGGCAATTCAAATCCACCAAGTGCTCCTTCGAAACTCTATGGGGCAGTTCTACTCTGTCTTATAGAGTCGCTATGAATTGGAATTGACTCAACGGCAACGGATTATTGTTATGATTACCAAGGCAAAGGAGCCCTAGTGGTATAGTGGTTAAGAGCTTGATTGCTAACCAAAAGGTCAGCAGTTCAAATTCACCAGCTTCTCCTTAGAAAACCTATGAGGCAGTTCTACTCTCTTGTATGAGTTGGAATTGACTCAAGGACAACTGGTTTGGTTTTGGTTGTTTTACTAAGGCAAAAGCCTTTTATTCTATCAGTTGCCCCCCATCAATTATAAGGTTTTCCACTCTTGCTGGTAGGAACACTCACTTTTTCCCAGAGATTGTTTCTTCTAACATTTCAAGTGGTTCTTTTTCTGTTTTTTTTTTCCCCCCCAGGGTTTTCTCACACACAGGCACTAATTAGTACTCAGTTGAATACTCAAAGAGATCTTTTCTCAAATCTCTGGAGTTTTCTCTCTATGCAGCTCTCTTCTGTCCCACACTCTGCCCTGCAAACTCTGGTTACTTTGGCATCTCCAGATTCCCAACAATGTGTCTTCGATTCAGCAAGACCACCAGGTTCTACTGGGGTCCCTCTTCATTGAGTAACAGCCTGGAAACATTCACCAGGCAGTAAGTTATTTCCCTTCTCAGGGATTACTGTGCTTCACTCCCTAATGCTCAGTGTCTGGAGAACGATTTTTGCATGTATTTTCTTGATCTTTTCCATCATTTCGGGTGAAAGAGTAAATCTAGTCCCTGTTACTCCATTTCGGACAGAAACAAAATCACCAACATATTTACTTTTGATGTAATCATGTCTATTCATATTTTACTTTATAATGTGTGACTTTTGACTAAGAAATATATTTCCATCTAAGAGATTTAAAATTTTGTTTTTCACATTTGATCCTCTAAGAATCTATTTCTGTGTGATGTGGAGTAGGTTTCTAATTTTGTGAGCAGGTTTTATGTCAGATAGAACTGGATATCATTCCAGTTTTCCCTCTGACCAGATATATGATCCTGGGAAAATTGTTTACTTTCTCAAGCTTTAGTTTCCTATTTGCAAAATGGGCACAGCAACACCTACCTTCTGCATTCTCACTAGAATAAAATGTTATATATAATCAACTTAGCACAGTGCCCAGTATAAAGGAGGTGTTCAAAAATGCTGGTTTCTTTTTTGCCCTCCTCCTACCAATGAGTTATTTTGCGTAACTTAATTATTGTGTGGTAATCCGTTTAATGTTTGTTTTCTTAATATATTATAAGATAATTTGTTTTGTTTTCTGATCTGTCTTCATTACAAAGATCAGGGCCTGGCCCATAACTGACATTCCATAAATATTTGTTGAATTAATGAATGAGTGCCTTCTCTTGTCATCCACGTGCACTCATCTCTGCCAGCTAATATATGCCTAGTTAATGATTACTAAGAACAACTTTAGTTAAAGGATTGTTTTAATTTTATGCAAATTTTTTGGAGGACTAAACAAAGGCTAAAGTTGTAAAGAAAGTTTCAAAGTCCCTGACACTGAAAATACTCTGAGCCGTAGTAACTACCTCCTCCCATGTGCCATGCACAGTATTTGAACTGAACAAATACCAATGTGACCCACACAACCCCTTTCAGATTCTAGTACCCAATAGACCTTCCCCAAGGTCTTGCTATGAGTTGAAAAGTAGTAGACATGCCTTCTACGGAGAGGCCTATATGTGCATTGTGGTTAAGGAGGAAGGAGTGACAGTAGGAAATTATGAAAGAAATATAAGCGTCTAAACTATTTCCCTTCGTTCCTCAATGGACAGTATTATAGGAGCATCTGAGCCGTGGTTGCCACATCTAAACTAGTCAGCCCAGATAAAGAGTAACTCAGAAATAATGAAGAACATGGGAAAGAAGACTAAAGAATGATGAATGTGTCTTAGTTAAATATCAGCTAAGAAGCAAGATTGAAATCTGCCTATCTCTCCAACACTTAAAGAGAGAAATTTACACAAGAAAGAGGGAGAAAGGAAAAACAACAGAAACAGAGAGCTACTTGGACTTGGATTGGCTATAGCATGAATCATTAATTTTCCCTAGGAATGATCAAGAGTGTCATTAGGATGCATTAAGCATCATCTTTAACAGGGTATGGGGAGTGCAGGGGGGAGGACAGGCTCTCCACTATTGTATAATCGATGCAGATTACTCAAACTTGCTCACAGAATATCCTCGCCCCATTAGCACCAGAACTAGCTCACGTTCAGTCTTTCACCCCTTTCCTTGATTCTTCCCTCTGGGGTGGAGACCTATTCTCAGAGTAGAGGGAGCCCCAGGCTTTCTAGGACAGTCTCACTGGACTCCTAAATCCTGCTGAATTAGAGAGGGAGGGAAGAAACATAGAAAAGCGTTGAAGAGTCCTTTTATTCATTTTTATTTTTCAACCTGGATGCTTGCATTGGCTTTCACATAATTTTTGCCCTCCCTTGCTTCTTTCATTCTTTTCCCTCACTAAATCCCTCCTACACACCCCATCTCTGCCTGCCTCAACCTGGATTGTTTCCTCCACCCCCATCAGCCCTCACCCTCCACTAAACCCCTTCCCCTGCCCTCCTTCTCCCATCTCCCCATCTCATATTCTGTCCCTTTAAATGAGGTCACCCTAACTGAATGAAGGACATGAGGCACAGAAGAGGTCAGACATTAGCACTGCTATCACTGCACTGCTACTGAAACTGGGCAAACCCATCCATCACTAGCTCCACTACTCCATTAGGCCTCACATGAAATATGCCCTGCTCTGAATCGCATAGCCATACATCTCCCGGTCTAGACACCTTCCTGTTGTGTGAAGATCAATGCTGCTCGGTCATGCATCATGTGTCATCCAGTAGCCCTCACTCTAATAACCGTGTCTATTCTCTAGTCTGCAGTATAAATTATGGCACTGGGAAAGTACTATATTATTCAGCAACCTTGGTCACTAATGGATTATTGGGTTTATTGGTTGATAATGTGAGCGCCCTTTCTTTCTGTCTTCTTTCTTTTTTTTCCCTCCCATTTTTGGCTGAATCTCACTTTTATTTATTTATTTCTGTCTATTTTTATTTTATTTGGTCCAGATTTGAGCGATGGCTGCTTTAGACTTCTGTCAACATAACTCATGCATCAATCCCCAAATGATGATCTAAAATAAGCCCAATTAGAAAGAAGTCTCTCTGGATTGCCTCTTAGAGGATGGACCTAGTCCAGAGACAGTTGTTTTGGCTTCTATTTCCTGAGGTTTCAGCTAAGGTGCCTTTTCACTGAAGGGCAGTTTAAGGTTGGGCGCTCAGGACCTCTGGGTGTCCCATAACGGGGCTCCAGCTCATAGCATCCCTGCTGTAGTCCTCGTCTCAGCTGGTCTTTCTAATCCTTTTGATTATCTACACTCAACGTGGCCAGACACTGATAATTACTTCTTAACACTGGCTCTCAGTTTTTCCTCCCTGGCAAAGGGGTGAGAGAGATAAATCCCAAGTGAATAAAACCAAAACCAAACGAAAACAAAACCCATTGCTGTCAATTCCAACTCACAGTGACCCTATAGGACAGAGTAGAACAGCCCCATAGGGTTCCCAAGGAGCGACTGGTGGATTCAGACTGCAGACATTTTGGTTAGCAGCCATAGCTCTTAACCACTGCACCACCAGGGTTCCCCCAAATGAATAGAAAGGGAGAAAAAATATTGTAGTGAAAAACTCTGAGTGAAAAAAAAAAATTCATTTTGAGTCAGATTACCTCTGGGGAGGAGATAGTTTCCAACTGTACAAATTTTTGAAAACCTTGAGAACTTATATGAAAAACGACCAATTTTTATTAAGAAACAAGGTTCTCATCCAAGAGCTGTCCAAAGATAGGAGGTATTTCTTTGAGGAAAAAAAAGACCTCCTTGCCACCAAAGTCATTCAAGTAGACGGTGGCTATATGGAAAGTGTAGTATAACTGGCCATTTTTATGAAGAAAAGTTAGCTAAGATGGCAACTCGAATCTTGTCCAGTCGGCAGATTCCAGGCTTTATGACATACATGGTAAATAGAACTATTTTGACATACCCATAAAAAGAAATACTTTGAAATAATAAGTATCGCAGATATTAGGCCAACCACAAAGGTTGTAAAATCCTTTTTGTTTACGTATGATTTCATATCTGACCTATCCCCATTTTATAAATAAGTAAACTGAGGTACCATTTAAGTAGCTTACCCAAGTTACAGAATGTGTAAGTGCTAAAACTGGGCTTCAGACTCATATCTGTGTTATCCTAAAGTCCATCCACTTTCCACTGTAACATGTATTTTTCCAGTAATAGGAGGCCCAGCAAAGGACAACTTATCTGTCCTTGCTTTCTTCCCTCCTCACCCTTCCTCAGAGTACCAGAAGGGAAAGGGCCCACTGAGAGGGTGACATATGGCAGATGTACAACCTGGAGTGCTGGGTACCCAGGCCCCAACAGATTCCTGTTGTGCTGGAATGGGGAAAGGTAAGGCAATCAGTCTTATAGTCAGAACATGTTTCTGTATTGTGTCTCCGAGTAAGCAGGTAAATTAAGGAAATAGCCCCTAGAGCCTAGTCTGAAAGGGTCTATACTAGGGTGAGTGGATTTAAAAAAAAAAAAAAAAAAGCTTGATTTTGCCCTAAGCTTCTCCTCCCAAGAAAACTTGATGCTCAGGTAGAGTCCATGCCTATCTCATGTCCCAGCCCTCCCAATCTCAATCAGCCCTGAGATCACAGGTACAGAAACATCCCATTGCCCAAAGAAGCCACAGCGAGTGCTGTCTTCCCATACAGCCATTGTCCCCAGCTGGGAAAGAGAGTCTGGAAATATCCCCTGGGGGATTCCTGGGAGCTGAAGTCAACCTGCTTGGCTGGCCATGAGCAGACTGTGCAGCAGCCAGGGATACTGGCTTCACTCAGAGCAGCTCCCTGCTTGCTCCTGGTGCCTCACTGAGCCTGGCACTAATTTGTTGCTTGTTTGAGTATGACAGCAATGAGTTTACCTAATTAGAAGATGTCCGAGATTTCCAATCTGTAGCTCGGAGTTGGAATTTCAGATATGCCCACCTGGTGCAAGTGAGAACAGCTCTGTGACCCCATGTTCCTTCTACCCAGCTCATTCATTCCAAACCTGGTGATAGCCCTTTGGTCTTACTGTGCCTCAGTTTCTCCTTTTGGAAAAAACAAGAAAGCCTCACCACCTAATTCCCCATCCCACCCTCCCACCAGAACCAAACTTGTCACACTGCTTGCACTGCTCAGAGGTGACAAACAATATCAGTGGAAAGAGCTTCCTAGAGGGGAGCAATTTCTGTTTACATATGTGATGCCGGGCCCCTGCGGAAATTCTGGCTGCCCCGTGGCCTGGCTGGGTTAGCAGGAGAATGTCACAAGGTATGGCTTCCACCCTCTGCCAAGGGAACAGATTTGCTGCCTGCTCTGAGGACAAATCCTTTATCAGAGGTAAGCCCTGGCATGGGTTCTCAGAGAAAAAAAAGGGCTGGCCCTAAATCAGAGTATGAAAATCAGGGTCTGAGCAATGAAAGCAAGAACTGAAGAACAACATGGTTATCGGTTTTGTAGCGATGGGCCAAGGTGAGGCTCAATATTTTCTTTGATCTCTGCCCTAGGAGAAAACACGTGAATGAAAACACATTCTAGAAAGAGTAGAAGTAGAGGAGGAATTTGTAATAAAATGTCTCTTGTATGCTTAAGCCACAAAATGAAGTAGGCTCCTAGAATGAAATGGATTTGCTGGTGGAGATTCCGTAAAACCAGCACATAAGAGAGGCAGTAAAGGTCCCTTTCACACACTCATCTCACCTATTTTGAAGGTGGCCGGAGCTTTAATTTCCTTTCTCAGATCCTTAAATGACTGAGGAGGACAGGCGGTAGGGGCATGGCTGCCAAGGGTCTGGAGACATGCTCAGAAATCCCTCTGCAGCTGGTGCCTTTAGCGGAAAGACAGCAGGTATCCCTGCAAAAAAAAAAAAAAGATAGGGGCAATTAACTAACAGAGCTGCTGGCTGGGCTCCTCCCTCTGACACACAGCCTTAGCCCCACCTCTTATGCTCCTGATCAGTCAGGAGCCCCTTACAAGGCACTGTTTGACTTCTCTTAATGTCCCACCAAGTGCATTTGTTCTCCCTCTTCATCAGCTCACCTCGCAGCTCTGTCACTCATGTTATCTGCACCCATGACTGAAAATAAATAAATAGTCAGAAAACTGACCTTAGAAAGAGAAGACAGATGAAGCTTTAGGAAATCAAGGGCCTGACTAAAGAACGTGGGTTTATAAACATGTTTTCTATTACTCAGGAATGAGCTATACTCACTTAACTAAGAGCAAGCCGAGATTCGCCAAGAAGGAGCTAGACTTGGGCAGATGTGGAAATCAAAAATGAGAATATAAAGCCTACTGCAGAGGTGTGTGTGTTTTATTAATGTTTCCAAAGGAAGGAAGCAAATTCATCTAAGAAATGAGCCACTGAACTTCAACCTGACAGGTTGTGCTTCTTCCTACCTTGACCGTTGGCCATCCAGCTCCTCCTTAGCCCGCAAGCAGCATGCATGATACATAAGTGGTATCGACTACAGGGCTGGAAACAGAAGAAAAATGGCTCACCTCTGCTCCTTCGACCTCGATCCGGAGGGTGTTTTTCAAGCTCTGCACACGTTTTCAGTTTATGTCTACATCCGAAAGCCTGAGTCAAATTATCCCCGGGGCATGCTGGGTTCAAAATCCGGGTTCCAAACGTTCTTGGCTTAGTTCTGGTTCAGAGCATTTTACCTTTAATTGAACGTCTTTCTCCCCCACAAATTGCATTCCTAAAAGTGGTCCATTGTGGTGTTCCTGCCACTTGGATTCAGCCTAAGACAAAAGGACTCGGGCCCTCGTAGAGGCGAAAGCATGTGTTGGGTTTACATCTCCCAAACATTACTCATTGCGGTCAGTTTTGCCAGGTTGCCCCCAGCACCCCAGAATTAACTAAATAAATAGAATGAAACTATATCTAAGTAAACCCTTAAGGCCAGATTTTTTTTTTTAATTTTTTTTTAACTTTTTCCAGAAAGCTATTGCCTTAGGCTGAGTTCTCTAGAGAAGCAAAACCAGTGAAGTATACAAACATATATATAGAAAGATTTATATCAAGGAAATCACTCTTGCAGCTGTAGAATCTGGAAAGTCCAAGTCCATGGATCAGGCTGGAGCCTTCTCCTGGCTCACAAGCTGCAGAGACCAAGGAATCTCAAGATTGCCAGGGAAGACTGCAAGTAAGTTGCTAGCTCAAGTCCCAAGAACCAGAGATCAGACAAACAGGAGCCAGCTGCAGGACCCAGAGCAGGCAAAAGCCCTTAAGCCTTGCCCGAAAGTCCATCTTTATTGGATGCAGGCCACACCCCCAATGAAAATCCCTTTCAGCTGATTGGCTACTCACAGCAGATCTCATCATGGAGGTGATCACATTATACCAAATCTCATTATGGAAATCATCACATCATTATATGACTACCAAACTACATCACAACTGCCAAACCACTTGAGGATCATGGCCCTGTCAAGTTGACACACAACCTTAATGATCACAGTTTTGCATGAAAATAAAGAGAGGAACTGCAAGAAAACTATTCTGGCAATCTTAGTTATAAAATGAACAAGGAATCTAAATTTGAAATGCACTTGCCTCTGAATGATGTGTGTTTTACAGTCAAACACCTACTCTTGTCATCCATTCCTGTCCCCAAGATGCGAAAGGTCATGGTATTCTGGAAAGAGTGGAAGTGTTGGAACAAAGTTGACCTGGGTTCTAATCCTGAATCTAATAGTTACTAATAGTATTGCCTTGGGCAAGATCCTTAAAGATCTTCAGTTTTCATAATTGTGAAACAGAAGTACTAATGCCTACAATTAAGCTGTAAATGTTGAATAAATGGCTGATGTTATGCTAATAATAATAATTGTTAGCATCATCATGAATATCACCATTATTAATTATAAAACACTTTCAAATAAGAGAAAAAAGCAAGGTCACAATTGCGATTTTAAGGAAATATGATAGAAAACAGAATTCATTTTGAGTTTGGACTTGTACCAGGTCATCCGGATCTATTGGAAGTAAATCTTAGGACCGGAGGGAAAACATCACCTATAAAGAATGTTAATAAACAGGGCTGCAATTTTAAAATTCATGTAAATTAAGCCAAAATCGAAATGAAAAAAGACATAGAAGTACAGAGGATCCCCCTTAGTCAGTGATGCCAAAAATGCTATTATGTATTCACCCAACTGGAGTTCCTTCTAACAAACTGCCACAGAGCATATGGTTACCTTGGGCATTTTTTCATTATCCCAGAGTGTGTCTGCAGTCCCATGTCGGTAAACTCCATCTGTATCTCTGTCAATGGAAGAAATTTCCATCAGGAAATATCAGCAGGCATCAGGGGAAAGACCTTTCCAATTTACTAAGATCGAAGGAAGTAGCTGCAGGGTTCCCCCCTCTCCCGCCACCCTTTCCCCCACAACTCCATCCAAAAAATGTCTTGTTTTCTTTTCCAGAGATTATCCCATCACCCTCTGCTGCCCTCTCCGGGGGAGTTTCTGGATGGTCCTTGGCCACGTGGTGCTGGCATGATGTACGAGTTTGCACTCTGGGTCCCTGAGGCCCTTCAACTCTGCACTTAAAAGCAGGGACAAAAAGGGGAACAAGTAAAAATGGACCTCTGAAGCCTTTTGGACACTGCATCAAGGGGATGCAGAGACACACAACTCTGTGGGTTTTGTTGCCGTTGTTATTTTAATCTCTTCCTTCTGCCCAGCACCCATCAGGGACAAAATTGCAGACAGGTTTTAACATCAAAGCAGGCATGGATATGCGTCTGTGGGCAGGGCAGCTCTGGCTGTGGGTGGGAATGGCGTTCAGGGCTAGGAAGGTGGTGGAGTCTGCACCATTGGTTGGATATGGGAGCAAGAACATAAAACAGTGTCACTTTGTAACTCCCTTCTTTGTGTGTCCCATAGTCTAACATTGGTATTTCAGTTACATATTGGACAGGGGCCTTTACTTCCACAGTGCTCCCTCTAATACATTTCACCGTAGACCTAAACAACCATCATGTCAACACGGTAGCTTAAACCAAGTACTGAATACGTGCTCATTTAAGAAAATGTGCTCAGGGTGTAGAACTGCCCCTTCACTGTTCCCCTCATTCTCTATACGTTGAATAGGGTTAAAGTGAAGGCAGAGACAAAATGGATTGTATATTAACTATTCTGGGGAAGGTTTCTCTGTACACTCATATGTCAATTTATATGATGTATTTATTTTTAGATTTATCTACGTGCAGATTTACATGAAGTATCCACTTAAGACCTCAATTAACCGTGTAAGCATTATAGCTCTCCATCCACCTGAAAGTGCTCTGGGAATACTTCCATCATGTCAATAGGGATTGGTACGAGTTTTATTCTGCAAAGAGAGCTTTATTGATGAAAGAACCTCCAACCAACAATGTTTGGACTTCAAAGAACCCATAATTAGTGAAAACAAATAGCAATTCTCCCTGAGTCAGATGCAATGGAAAGAAAGATACTTGGGGGTGAATTTTGTAAGCCAATCTGTTAGAGTAATATGGAACCCAGAGACAAAGCTATCTAGACATTGACAGTGTGCATTTTTGTATGTCATTGTTGTTAGCTACAGTGGATAGGCCTCTGACTTATGGCAACCCCATGCATAACAATAAGAAATGTTGCCTGGTCCTGTGCCATCTCCATGATCAGTTGTGGATCAGACGGTTGGATCCATATGGTTTTTATTGGCTGATTTTCAGAAATAGGCTGCTAGGTTTTTCCTCCTAGTCTACCTTAGTCTGGTAGCTCCACTGAAGCCTGTTAAGCATCATAGCGACAGGTAAGCCTTCACTGACAGAACGGTGGTGGCTGTACACAAGGTGCATTGGCCAGTGCCTTGCCTGGGAATTGAACCCAGGTCTCCCACATGGAAGGCAAGAAGTCTACCACTGAACCACCAGTGCCTTGGTGGTTTGGTGTTCATGTATACACATATTTAGATGTACACATCCATAACTCTCCACCCAGCAAATTACATCTCAGGTGTAAAGCCCCTACCATGGCTGTCTAGCATGTGAATTGCTGTGGAGAACAGGGAAGGATATCACATCAAGCCAGACAACTGAAGACACAGCCCTTGCTATCTTCTCAGCTTTCACAAACTTCATTCCCACCGTCCATCAGACATTGCTTGTGTAGCTAAATTCCTCCATTCCTCAACGAGATACGCTGTTCTCACCTCCAACTGGACAGCAAGAGCCACGAATTGGAATACTGACTCACCGCTGCCTGGCCCAGAGCTCACCTTTTCTTTTTCTCCCAATCCCCATATCATTTTGGCAGAATAACATGAAACTGCTACCAAAGTCTGATCTATCTATCTAGGTAGCTATTCATCTCTAAATCTACGCTGCCTATAAGATGCTGGATATAAATGCATTTTCATTTATTTGTCCAGCTCCTACCCCCCGCTTTTAAAGTCTAGCTCTCCCATTTCGGAAATAATTTCTCCTTCCTCTTAACAATCACCGTATCTTCCGCCTACATCTCTCATTATGCTTATCTCTTACTATCTCATCATACATTCATTTATTTTTTTGTCTTATTTCTGTTGGTAGAATATACTATTCCTTGAGGATAAAATCTATAACCATCCTTTCTCTCTACTTCCACAGCACCTAGTTGCACTTAACATCTAGAGGAAGCTTAATAAATGTTGATTGGATAAGTAAATGAATGAATAAATTTTTAATTAGACTAAATCAAGACAAAATGTTATTTACTACATGGAAAATGCTCGCTGTTTTCCCAGAAGTGGGTGTACGATGAAGGTGTGGTAGAGAGAACTTGGCCTGAGTGCACACAGAAAAACACATACAAGGAGCTCAAAAAAGACAGGCAGAATTCCAAGCTGTCTTCTATCTGCAGCTTCAGAGATCTCCTTCTCCTGAAATCACTTCTTGCCACAATGATCTAGGACTCGCACTGCTCATTGGGATACACAATCCATCTTCAGGAGCCCACAGTCACAGGAAGAAGCGGAGAGGAGGAAACAAATATTCCTAAGCACATTGCTCCATTGGTTTTGATCGTCGGCCAAGGCCTTCTACCTGAAGAAATCTCCCAACTATCACATTTCTACTGCTCTGGCCGATAATGAAGATAATTGTTTCATCCACTTTGTCAAAGCTGAAATGAAAAGAGGGCAAAGCAAAATGATGCCATCGTAAATCATGGGGCTGAGACAGCAAAAGAGGGACAAGATAGCGACTTCATTAAGGGTTATGTATTGTGCCATTAAGTTGGCAGGGGGGTCACCTTTCGTGTCACACCCGGCCTCTGTGATGCATTGCCAGCTCTTCTTTCCAATAAAATTAAACGGAGATGTAAAACTGATTAGGGCCATGTTTGCTCCAGCCCGTGGCAAAGGGAATGGTACAGGGAATAATTGATATAAGATTGCAACTGATGCATAATGGCAGCTATTTCTCTTTCTGGTCATTTCATTGCTGACCTTGCTCATTAAAATAAGCCCAGCTGCCTTGGAGAAAGAGACACTTCATTTCCCATCACCCTACAACTCCATGACAGCCCCAATCCCCCCTGACCACTGGCCCTCACCAAAACATGGCTAGAAAATCTGCAAGCTGAAGTGTTTGGAGAGTAGCTGGTTCACACAAACATACATTCAGACTCTTGATGCCACTGTTAGCCAGCACCATGTCTGAACTGCTTGCCTCTCCAAACAATGGCTGCAGACAGTTCTACCCTTCACTAGTTTTAGACCCTCCCATTCTGAAAATTAGGTGATTGATCTGCTCAGTCTGAGTCTCCGACTCACTATCCTTGGTGTGAGCTGGGGCCTCTCTATGGATTCTCAGTCAGGCTCAGGTATGGTAGCTGCTAGAAGCCTAAGAGGGACTGACTCTATCCTTACAATCTCAAATTATGTCTTACAATCCTTTATTAACTCAACGATTTGTACAACCTCCAATGAACCAAACTCTACCCATTCTTCAGCCAACAAATATTAAATAGGGGTCTATGAGGCATCATGCACTGTGCTAAGCATTAAGGATGGGGTGATGAGCCAGACAGTTTATACCCTGCCTTCATGGGGATCACGGTCAAGTGAAACTTTCCACTGGAATAATATGGACAGCTAACATTTGTTGAATGTTTACTATGTGCCAAACACTGTTCCATGTGATTTACATTCTTAAACTCATTTAATCTTCCTAACCAGATACCAATTTTTATTATTATGCCCATTTTACAGATGAGGAAACAGGGGAAGAGAGAGGGTAAGTACCTTGCTCTTGGACACATGGATAATAAGTAGTAGAACCAGGATTCCAGATGCCATGAGCTGAAACTGGGAACTAAAACTGGAGGAAAATATTTCATTAACTTTTTGGTTTTGTGTATCCCATCCCTGTCCCCAACACACTGCTGATGTCCAGCTTTCAAACGTCATATCTCTACCCACTACTGGCTTCTAAACCAAACCAAACCAGTTGCTACTGAGCGGATCCCAACTCAGAGCAACCCTATAATACAGAGCAGAACTGTCCCATAGGGTTTCCAAGGAGTGACTGGTGGGTTCAAACTGATGACCTCTTGGCTAGCAGCTGAGAGCTCTTAACCACTGTGTCACCAGGGTTCTAGATCATGGCAAATGGTAGTGAAGAAAAAAAATCTGGCACATAGAGTATCAGGAAACCAAGCTTCAGCCACAGGTTGACATTCCCTGCGTGCCTATCTCCACCTAGATATTCTCAACCAGAATAGCAGGAAAACGGGCTACATGATTCTGATTCCCTTGCCATTGTCTTCAAGAATCACAGCAGTTAAACATGCATACAAATATTACCTTATTTTCATATTTACTAATATAAATATGACCTTGCTGTCGTAGTGACCTCCCCAATAAAGAAGGGAGAAGTCTATCTTCCAGGCTCACCAGAATCTTGCAACCTTGCTCTATTTGTCTGACTGCCAGGCTGTCTGCCTTTGTTCCACTGCTTCCTAGGCTCTGACGGAGTCCAGGGATTGCGGCAGCTCTGAGTAGGAAGACTGTACATGACAAATAACAGACTCTCTGCCAAGAAAGCGATTAGGCCAGAAATGGAATAAGTTAAACCAGACTATTTCCACCCACCACATCTAACTCTGACCCCGCACCTCAGGAAAGAGGCAAGGGCTTTGTGTAAATGAAGACAGGGACTGTGCACGTTCCCACGTGATGACTCATGCAATATGGAATGAGAGGCCCCAACCATCCGCCCATAAACAACAAATGAAAAACAAACATTCTGAGCAAGCTGAGGACTGTCGTTTTATTTCTCCTTCCTGCCCTCATCCACTGGCTCCCACCACTGAGACTGCAGGCCCCTAGGCTGGACCTCTTGAATGGGTCTGCTTTGGGAATATCATGATGAAATAAAGCTGCTATGGCCACAGGAAGGAGACTGCCAACTAAGGGACCCCACGGAGACATAACGAGGGAGGAGTCATTCCTTTGTCTCAATTGCAACAGTGAGTAAATTTTTCATTTCTATGGCATGTTATAGCTCACACAGTATTTTCACAGCCATAATGACATATAATGTTTACAACATCTTTGTGAGGTAAGGATTATTAGCCTTAATTTCAAAACAAAAAAAAAAAAAAACCTGTTGCCATGGAGTAGAATCTTCCAACTGATGGCAAGTCCATGTGTTACAGGGTGGAATGAGCTCCACAGGGTTTTCTTGGCTCTTTCTTCCACAGAGCCAATGGGTGTGTTGGAACTGCCAATCTTTAGATTAGCAACCTGTCACTAGCCACTTGTTCCTTACTTTACAGATAAGGATACCCAGGCTTAAAGATGACTGAGGGCAGCCAACACTTAGATCCCTGGAGCCCTGGTGGCGTAGTGCTTAAGAGCTCGGCCACTAGCCATAAAGATCGGGACTTCAAATCCACCAATCACTCCTCAAAAACCTAATGGGGCAGTTCTACTCTTTCCTGCAGGGTGACTATGAGTTAGAATCCTCTCGGTGGCAATGGGAACACTTAGATGGCAGAGTTGGCCTGGAGGGATGGTCACTTCCAAATGAAAAGAATTTTCACTAATCCATGGGGGAAAAAAAAAAAGGCAAATCTACCTAAAGGCAGTTTGCTTAGTAGACTCACACCAGGCCAGTCTCCCTGGCCTACTCAGGACTACTTCCCAGGCAAGGCCAAGGCAGGGCCTTGCCTTCTAGCTATACTTCATCCCAACCTTTAATGTTCTCAGGAATCTAAGGCTCACTCTTCTTCTGTCTGTCCAGGCCTGGTGAGAATGCCAAGGTAGCTCAGGAAAATAAACCCGTGGCCAGAGCTGCCAAGGGTCTGTGGCTGGCACTGCCTCTAAGAAGGACTAGGATTGGTGAAAAAACACTCATTATTAACACCACCATTAAAGACATATTATACTTACCTTGAGTCTGCTCTTACAGAAAACTAATCTGGATTTAGTTGAATGGCTCGCCTTTCCTGTAGTGATAATGCTTAAATGGAGATGGCCTGGCCTCCTCCCTTCCCATTCTGTCTCTCTCTAACCCAATCCAATTCCTCCTATCTATGTGAACAAAGGATGTTGTTATTGTTACTTGCTGTCAAGTCAGTTCCAACTCATGGCAATCCCACATGTGCAGAGCAGAGCTGCCTCATGTAGTTTTTAAGGCTGTGGGAAGCAGATCACCAGACCTGTCTTCTGAGGTGCCTCTAAGTGGGTTTGGACCACCAACCTTTCAGTTAGTAGTTCAGTGCTTAACCATGTGTGCCACCCAGGGACTCTTGAACAAAGAATAGACTAGTTTTTTTTTTAAGGAAAGAAGATACCTAAAATTTGAGGATTTATCTGAGCAAAATAGATGGGAATCTCATGGCAAGCAATGCTCGAAAGGATAACAAACTTTTATTACTCCGTCAACAAACACAAGCTTTAACTCTTAGCAATGGGCTAGGCTGTAGGGAGTGTAAAGATGAACAAGGTGCTTCTTCTCTTGCCCTTATAGGGTCCTAGTCAATGTCCCTCGTCACTTTCCCAGGGGGAAACACTCTGCATCAATCACAAGAAGACGTCTGTCTTGTGTCTTTCCTGTGAGAAGTGAGGCCAGAAAGAATGTGGAAAAACAAACTAGAATATTCATCTTCCCTTTTTCAATGGTGAGAAACTAATATTCTCTGAGCCAACATGGCATCAGAGCTCTGGAAACTGCTCAAGTGCCTTCTCCGATGTCCTTATTTAATTTGCTTAAGATGAATATGGTCCATGAGGCCAAAGACCTGGATCTGAATCTGGGCTTTGCCATCATCCAGCGGTGTATTGTTGACAACTTACTGCCCCTCCCTTGGAGGGCTTGACCTAGATCAAGGGTTTTCAAATTATGTTCTGAGACACAACAAAATCCACCATGGGGTTCTGAAGAGGCTGGGTGACGAGCTTCAAACCTTCCACCCACCCCACCTCATTCACCAGACAGAGCAGCCCAACTTACATCTGTTTATCATTCTGGGTAGGTCATAAGATTGTATTTCCAGAAAGGTTTTTTCTCCTTGTGAAATAGAAACTGTTTTTGAAAACCACTGAATTAGATAATCTGAGGTATTTTCTAGCTCTGATATTTTATGACATATGATTATTTTTTGTGATTAAAGGTCAGCTTGTGCAGGGTTGACACTAACCTTAATGCCCAGTAAGAACCTCCCCAGGCAAACTTCCCTTCAAGGAAAACAGCAGATCCAAGCCTTTAAGTCTCCGCCAGACTAATTGCTATTACCCCTTCAATGAATACATATGGAGCGACAACTACGGGCCAAGCAGTGTGTCAACTGTTGACTTATGCTTCTTCTCAAGAATCAGGTTTTGTGGAAACTCCCCACAAGTTCCCTTAATAGCATGGGCTTGGATCAGACTGACTTGGCTTCCACCTCTGGCTCATGATCTGTGTAACCACAGGACGTTGCTTCCTCTTTCTGAGCCTTAGTTTCCTTGTCTGTGAAAATAACGTTGTAAAAATAAATTAGAGTATTGCAGAAAGTACACAGCCATAGTAAATGAGAAAGTACCTGGTTGTGGTGGCGTCAGATCTAGTCGACATTCAGGAGGAGAGAGAATCACATCAGCCCAAGGTTGATTCCCATGAGGAGGAGGAGGTCAGACATACCTCCACTGTCCAAACCTTTTACCAATGCTGACACCAGCCATCCCACTGCTAACTAACCCAGCTCAGAGCCAGTCTAGTAGTTTTGTCAGTTCTCTTAGCTGCATTCCTAGCAGTAGGTTTCTGCCATCACCACCAACTCTGCTGCAGGGTCCCTTCTGGGCCTCTCACTGTCTTACAGCCCTTGACCCATGTTACAGTTCTTTTAGGACCTTCCACACCTACTCTCTCTTTTCTTCTTTCTTCTTTCTGCCTCTATCTGCCTCCCTCTGTGAGGCTGGCTGCATATATAAGCAAACTCCTGGTCAATTTCAAAGCATGGCACTCCTACCAGGGCCATGAACTGACCAATCCCCTCTTGGTAGGCCACAGACGCTTCATTTGAGAGTAGGCTATAGCCACTTCATTTGCATATCCTGGTGGCTCAGTGGTTAAGAGCTGAGCTGCTAACCAAAATGTCCGCAGTTTGAAGCTACCGTCCGCTCCTTAGAAATTCCATGGGGTAGTCCTACTCTGTCCTAAAGGGTCACTACGAGTTGGAATCCATTCAACAGCAATGAGTTATAGTCACTTCATTTGCATAGTGTATTGACCAATCCCTGCAAGGTGCATATCAATCACAGGGTAGGCTGCAGCCCAGGGCCAGACAAAAAGTAGCCAACCATCCTTGTTTACAGCTTATCCAGAAAATGTCAATCAACCTGGACAAAAGTACCAAATCCTCTGGGGTAGAAAACTAGGGCAAAGGTAACTCCTCAGGACTTAGGGGGAAAAAAACCTCCCAAGCTGTTTTCCCAAAGAACCAAGGCAAAAGGCCACATACAGGAACTCATTTTACCACAGAACCTAACCCATAGTAAGTGCTCAAAAAAAGCTAACCGTTGTTGAGTTCAATTACTCATTGTCTCTCACCTAAACTACCTTAGCTCTCTATAACCTGGTTTCCCTGACTCCAACAACCCTCCATCCATCCTCTATGTCAGCCAGGGGGATCTTTCTTTATCCACTGAATTCTTATTCATGCTTTAAGACTAATTCAGTTGGACTTGAATTGGCCTTGAGGCTTTCTCAATTCTCAGATGCAAAATTTAGCTTTCATAACCCCAATGCATACTTCTATTCTTCTATTTTAGCACTTCGTACACTATATTTATTCATTCACGTATTCACCAAACAAATACTTATCGAGTGACCACCAAGAGCTAAGCCCTGTTCTAGGGCCTATCGGATATACAAGGGACACACAGACAAAAGTACCTGTCTTGGTGGGGCACTGCATGATACTAGTCTATCAGCACCCACCTGGTGAATGGATCTTGATTGCGTTCACCTGCTTAGCTAAGTGGCCTATCCAAGGTGTCTGATGTGTGTTTTCTCAAATAATGGGCAGCAAGTGAATCTAACAGCTGTGCCCCTCCCTGGTCACCAAACCTACAAGAGCAGATATACAAAAGCCTTCTTCAAGCTTTATGAAACATCTCGTGTCGGCTCTCACAATCTAATCAGCCCAGCCCTCAGCTCCCTGCCCTCTGTTACTTGTATCTGCCACTTGGAACTAGGGTAAAAGAGAAAAGCAGAGAAAAGTAGGCATGGTTTTATGGTAGAAGTTAATAAAATTTTTAAATTTGAAAAATTCTATAAACTGTGCTAGAGGCCTAAGACCTACGGAAACCCTAAGTAAACAGCACGTACACACACCTGGGGCCTCAGATCCACTTGGATCAGGTCCGTGGACGAGCCCCTGGGAGAGGCCGTAGTTCCAGACTTTTCCAAGAGGATATTAGCAAGGATTTGTGTTTCTGCTCCAGTCCCCTCTCACCTTCTAGCATCTGGAAAAGTGTCACAGGAACCAGACGAGGACATGGGGGAATAGCCACAAAAGTGGGGAATGAACAGAGAGCTCGTTGACGGGCAGCCAGCCTCTCCCAGGAGGGTCTCCTCCTCTCACAGTCCTCTGCCATTTAAGGCAGAGCCAACAAACAAAAAGAAAAGCCATGTGTTAAGTGGCTAAAATGTTAAAAATCACAAAATCACGTTATCATCTTGATGCCTTGTCAGAAAACTGTGGATAGAGGCCGAGAATTAGAGGCAGTGGCCATCAAGCTGGTGTAGGTCATGGCCAAAGGCAGCTCCTTCAGAGAGCTCTGGTCAATAGTGTGTGTGTGTGTGTGTGTACATGTGTGTGTGCATGTGTGAGTGTGTGGGGTGTGGATGTATGTGTGTGTGGTGTGTATGGTGTGTGTGGTGTGTGTGGTGTGTATGGTGTGTGTGTGTATGTAGCGTATAATGTTTATGGTATGTGTATGAGTGTTTGTGGCATGGATGTGTGTGTGTGTGATGTGTGTGTGAGTGAGGTGTGTGTGTGGCGTGTAGTGTGTATGGTGTTTGTGAGGGGTGTGTGCATGGTGTGTATATGTGTATGTGTGTAGGCACATTCATGAAGTCAGGGAGCATTGTTTTAGGTTTGTTATATTTCCAGTGTCCTTCTTTAGCTGAATGATAGTAAGTTGGAGAGAGCCAACAAAAAGGGAAAGGAGTGTATTAAATATTGACAAGTTTGGCTTGAAGCAAAGTAAACCCAGAACCCCAGGCCAGCTCAGCTTCTTCCATAGAGAGAGTTCTTAGGAAGGTGGCAATTTGTGTGACATTCGAGAATCATTCTGATTGGGAAGAGTGTCAGGCTCAAAGGGCTCTGCAAGCACTATTTCTAAAGATAATCGCTATTGAACAGAACAGTCTTGCCAAACCGTTGCTGTCAAACAAAGATTACGTCTGTATTTTTCAGCTAGCACAGTGCCTAGCACAGTGCCAGTGTTAAGAACAAACTTATTGAATGAATGATCGAAGACCATATGGAAAGATGCTTCAGTAAAAAGCATTAGGGCTGAGGGAATGGAGAAAGAGGGAGGGTCAAAGAGTCAGAGGATCTGGAACCGCTGGGTGTGTCTGGGTCAAAGCAATGGCCTGTTACCATCACTCATTCATTCATCAAATACTCCACGGAGGACCAACCATTTGCAAAGCACTGGGAGAGATACAGAGACATAAGAGACAAAGGCCTGTCCTCAGGGAGCCTACAGTCCACAAGCAGAGGGACAGTAAGTCCACAAATTGTGGTAAACCAAACAACACAGGTCATGAAGTCAACACAGCTGAAGTGCCGGCAACTGGACCCCAGAAAAGGATATGTGAAAAGTTCAGGACAGAACGTTGGTCTCAATGGGAAAGTCCCCTGATTGTGAGGGTGCTTTTATTTCCTGCTCCAGCACCAGAGCCAAGGGACCCTGTGAGATCCAGCCACCCAAATGGCCAGCGAGACCCCTCTGCCTTCAGTCAGCAGGAAGACAGCTAGAAGCCAGAAGCAGTGGCTTCCCAACAGCCTCCCCCCGTCCCTCCCCTTTGCCCTCCCTGCCGGCTCGGAGAGTGGGCACTGATAGCGAACAGATTTTTCTTAATGTCTTTCCACAGATGAGTTAATGCAAAGGCTTTCCAACATAAGCGTGTTTTTCTGCTCCTTCTCTCTGACCTTGGCATTTTCTTTCTCCATTCCAGGCTCAGTGCTGTCCTGTGGCCAGGTTTGCCTCTCATTTGTCAATGTTATTATTGAATTTTCAAATGCCAGTAGTACACATAAATCAATGGCTTTCTTCTCCCTACTGGCATATCCCTGCCACATGTGGTCATTCATTTTTTTAATAAGTCCTCCTCTCCTTTCCCCCATTTATAAAAATGCATCTTGTTCTCCCACCACCGTCCATCACTCTGTGAGCCTGGCTATTTGTTGCCCCTGAGTGCTTATTCATCAACGTTTTCAAAAGCAAAATCACTCTTCGCCTCCTGCTCTTATTGTGCCATCAATCTTGACCAGGGGATCAATAAACTTCGCTTTTGCAATTTTCCCCCCCTGCTGAGCTGACTCTCTCCAAAGTGCAGTCTTTTTATTTACATTTTTAACTGATCATCAGCCGAAGGGGGACGGCAGTGTCAGGGAAGCGAAGGGCTTTCATTTGCTCCCGAGGTAGCAATAACCATCCATGCATCGGTCATTTAACACAGTAACCCAGCAAAATTGATACTCGACTCTTCCCTGCCCAGGGTCCACCCACGTAAATCATAACCCGAGGAAACAAAAGCCTGGGCCGAGCACAGAGTCTTGGAGGCAGGCAGGCAAGGAAATAGGCGGAGCGACTCACCCACCCAAGCCTGGTTAGAGGACAGGCAAGCTGGCTTCCAGGAATTTCTGTGCATTGTTTTCGACGTGTTAAGGGAAGATTAAAATGAAAGGGTCTGAAATGCTGAAAAAAGGAAAGAAGGTTGAATTTAAAAATGGGTACAGAGATATAAGACCAAGCGGGGCTTTGAATTGGCTGGCCTATTTAGACCTGGTGGCATAGGGGTTTAGCACTTAGATGCTAACTGAAATGTTGGCGGTTCAATCCACCGGCCACGCCACAGGAGAAAGAGGTGGCAGTCTGCTTCCTTAAAGGTTTACGTCCTTGGAAACCCCACGGGGCAGTTCTACTCTGTCTTATAGGGTCCCCATGAGTTGCAATCGACTCTACAGCACACAACAATGGACTTGTAGACAGTGGTCCATGAGTAGCGCAAACAGTCTACGCTACTTCTGGTTGCTGTCAAGCCAATTTTGACCCATGGGGACCCCATGTGTGCAGAGTAGATCTCTTCCCCATACGGGTTTTAAATCTGTGAACTTTTGGAAGCGATCACCAAACCCTTCTTCTGAGGTGCTGCTGAGTGGATTCGAATCACCAACCTTTTGGCCAATAGTTGAGCGTTTAACCATGTATGCCATCCAGGACTCCTTCTGTAAGATGACATCAGTTGAAAACCCTATGGAGTGCTGTTGCGATGTAAAACGTGTGGAGTCATCATGAGTTAGAATTGACCAGACAGCAAAAGGCTTGATTTGTTTGGGTTAGGCTTATAGACATCAAGGTCACACGGTTCTTGCCAGCTTTGCTAATGCTTGCGGAGAAATGGAGAAATACGCGATTTTCAAAGCTGTGGGGAGGCAAGCGAACTGCCCTCTGAAGTCAGAATGATTTTTTTTTTTTTTTACCCCATTCTAAGAAAACATCTTCAAGACTCAACTAAAGCACAGGTCAGATAATACAAATTAGACAACCCAACATTCAGTGAAGTTAAAACGTATGTCCGTCTTGGAGTGGTTTTTCCATTACTATTTAAACAATCAAAGTCCTCTAGGGATTCCAAAAACTTCCAGGTAGTGGCTGGTTAACGTAGTCAGAAGCTTACAAGATAATCACTAAAGCAAAAACCAAACCCATTGCCATCGAGGTGATTCCAAGTCATAGCAACCCTACAGGACAGATTAGAACTGCCCCCTAGGACTTCCAAGGAGCAGCTGGCAGATTTGAACTGCCAACCCTTAGGTCAGCAGCCAAGTTCTTAACCATTAGGCAACCAGGCTGCCAAAATGTTAACTGCACGCTCATTCCCACCACTAGTTTTCTCATCCTGATAAAGAATGTATGGGCTAAAGGAGTTAAGGAGCCCCTGGGTGGGGCAAACAGTTAAGCACTCAGCTACTAACGGAAAGGTTGGCTGTTTGAACTTACCCAGAGGGGCCCCGGAAGAAAGGCTTGACAACCTGCTTCCGAACAGTCACAGCCATGAAAACCCTATGGAGTGTAGTTCTACTCTGCAACACCTGGGTTTGCCATGAATCAGAACTGGGTCAATGGCAACTGGTTTGATTTTGTCTGTTTGTTTAAGGGAAGTTGGGGGACACAATTTGTACTTTTGCATATTTACTCTGTTTTGTGTGCTTTACACGCATCCTTACCATAGCCACCAGGTACATTTTGTGTCTGTATTTCAAGGATGGGCAAATTGCTATATAGAGATTAAGCTAGTTGCCCAGGCTGTAAAACCAGAATTTGAATACAGATCACTCTGACTCCAATACACAGGCCTTTTCAGTGCCCAACGCTAACTCCAATTCCAGGGACCATCTTACTCAGACCAGGGAGGACCTCAAACGGCCTGACATGAGGAGCGTCTCCATCTGATCTCAGAGGAAAGTCTCCTTTTCCACCCCAGAGTCCTCGAACTCCTTTCAAGGAGTTGGTGGCAAAGGAAATACAGGGTTCAAGGGACAAAGCAGCCCCCAGGGGTCTGACAGTGGACCTGGTTGGGCTGATAAAAAGAACAATGCGTCAGATGACTGGATGCTGAATCCCAAGTTGAGGCAGAATGTCCATGTGCCCTTCCCCTTTCTGATCCTCAGCTTCCTCAGTGCTAAAATTAAGAGATTGAACTCAGGAATGTCTAAGACCTCTTCTAGATGTATAATTTCTATAATTCTTCAGTGTTTCTCTAGAAATTTCTGTGAAGTCCAGGAACTCAGGAAGCACAGTGCTGATCAGGGTATGGCACCATTAGAAAGGAAGTCCTAACTCTGTGGGGGCCTAAGGGGCACCTGAATCAAAGAGAGTTTACAGCGTGCACTTGGCAAATACATGCTGACATTTCTCTTTAATCTCCTCAGCTATAACAGGGGAGTAATAAGATTAGATTAAGAGACTGATTCGGTAGTTTGAGGATTTGGGGATTCAGATTTTGGGATTTCATGGAGAAGTACAATTTAAAGATAAAATAATCTTCTAGGCCTAAACTGGAGTCCCTGGGAGATGCAAACAGTTGAATGCTGGACAACTAGCCGAAAGGCTGGTGGTTTGAATCCTCCCAGAGGCACCTTGGAAGACAGGCCTGGCAATCTGCTTTCAAAAGATGACAGCCTTGAAAACCCTGTGGAGCTCAGTTCTACTCTGAGCACTTGGGGCGGGGGAGTGGTCACCATGAGCTGAAATCAAATCCATAGCAGCTAACAACAACTAACCTAACAGAGATGTCAACCTCCTATTTTGTTGAATAAGGGCATTAAAAATTTACCATTGACTATGAGGTCACTATGGGTTGGAATTGACTCAATGACATTGGGTGTGGCTTTTGGTTTATCACTATAATATTCCAAAAGAAATGGCATCTTAACTTCCCCAATTTTAAAAAGTATGTAATTCACTACAGACCGGCACCAGCCAGCAGACTACAGTTTGGAAACAATGGACCAGCCTATCCATCCATTACACTAAAAAAAAAGCATGTTGTCTGGAGTAAAAAGACTGTGGTGATGACCACCCTGATAACCCCCTCTGTGAGTCCCACACAGTATAGTGCCTAGCTGAGTAATTGAATAGATGCTGTCCTGTGTTGCTCTTTATTGTTAATTGTGTGAACCTCTGTCCCTTCATGACACCACAAGGCCTTAAATACTGGGACCAGGTCTTATCCTGGGCTTTTCCTCACCAAGTAGAGTTAATCTTCTTATTTGGGTTGTGCCTCCCTGAGATTTGAGGGTAATTTACATAGCTGAGCTGAGACAGAAGGTGAGAGTGGACTGAGGTGGAAATGATAGTTCTTGGGATCATGTCAGTTGAACCTGCGGGATGTGCAGGCAGCCAGACCCCAAGTTCTAGGTACAGCCCTGAGAAGCTTGCACAGCCACTTGGTTGGGGCTCCTGAGCCCACAGCTGAAGCAAGTCCAGATATAGCAATGGGGAGAGTCAAGGAACCGAGAGGAAATAGAGATTCTGAGCAGAGAATTCTAGAAACATCACTGCCTGTCCCTTGCCCACCTCATGAGAGTGATGTAAAAATAAACAAGGCTCTCAATCAATTAATGTAGGTTCAAAAATGGCTGACCTTAGCTAGCACAGTGGAAGATGCTGGCTCATCAGCAATGGGCTGTTCTAAGTGAATCCCAAGAAAGGCACCTGCACATACCCAAATACACCCAAACACTATCCGAGCCATCAGTCTCTGGGCTGCTTCAGTCCTGGGCACCGGGCTTATGTAACTTCAACTCCTTTGCCAATGGGCCAGAAATAAGCAATGAGTGACTGGTCATTCTGAAAAGCCAGGTCCCCTGTAAGGGCAAGAGAGAGGAAGCCAAGAGGCTGAGGGAGGAAGCACCTGCCCAGATAATAAATACAACCCCAAATCTCTAACATTTTGTGGTTTGACACTTAATTGATTAGCTAATTTGAGGCAATGAGATTTAGCATTCCTGTAGATTAGTGTCAAAGGGGTAATTATAGCCAAAGCTCCCATCCCCAAAGAGCATGGCAGCTGGAGCTCCCCCTGGGCCAAACCTGCATTAAAGCCCACATATTACAGCCAACAGATACAAAAGGATTTTTGGAACACGTCCCTTTTCGGCTCTGTGTACTGGGATTGCGCTGGAAAGGTCAGCTGGTGCCTTATCAGCATAGACAAAATCCCCTGCCTATAATGTATGTGTTTATTCTCAAATTAAATATATTAATGTATTATTTGTTCTTAAAATGTCATGGAATAGATAGTGAGCTTAGCCCTCCTGGCAGACCTTTGAAGCTTAAGGAGTAATGTAATAATAGTACATTAATCCATCAGCTGTTCAGCCATCTCCCCGCAGAGGCCCCAGACTCTGGTACATGTTCCAAACCCCGGATTTGCTGCACCCAGTAAAGTCCGTTTCTTGAACAACAGAAGGCTTGATGGGGGGACCTTTACTGAAGCTAAGGGAAGGCATGGCTCCTGTATTATTCAGGTGGAATAATCCTACTATGGCCTGGAAAGCAGGTGACTGCCCAAGGGTTCAAAAGAATTCCAGGGAAATTGGAGAGTGAGCCTAAAAACAAAAGGACTCTGTTTCTCTGTGGTCTCCTTTGGCCAAGTAAGTTCACACAGGTAGCGGTGTTTCTGGGCATGATGGTAAGTGCTCTGTGATCCTAGCTCAAGGATCTGGGGATCGTCCCAGGCGGGAGTAAATGTGACTTCAGTCAACGCAAGTATACACAGTGCTTGGTGTGGGGCCCTGAGTCGGTAGGTACTGCCAGCCCCTTGATGCTGGAAGGCATGGGTGGGAAGGAGGGAAGAGAGCTGGGTCTTTAAATCTCGACCACTATTGCATCAGCCCCAGCAAAAAAGAACAAAGTTTGCTCAGGTATGGTTGAAGTTATTTTACTCCCAGGCTTGGCCCACTCTGCTTCTCTTAGTTCTGGCTTTTGTGGCTTTGAGTTGAACTTGGATCACAGCTCCGGCCAGTACTCCTGGCCCCGTTCTATCTGGCCTTGGGCTGGGCTCTGGTTGCATCCCCCCATCCGTCCTAACCCTAGGCCGACATCTGTCCTCAGGTGTCTGCTTCCAGCTCTGACTGTGGACTTCCGGCTCATGTTTCATGAGTGCTACAGGCTGAAGACTGTCCACTCATTTCCTCCTCTGGATTAACTATTGGCCTTCTCTACACAGTAGTGTCTTAGTTTGGCTTCCCTAAAAACAGACTCTGAGAGTTCCATGGAAAATGTCTGTTAGAAGGTTGTCTCTGGAGATTTACCTGAAAGGAATCCAAGAGGGCAGGATTCAGCAGAGGAAGAAGATAAGCCTCAACTGAGGCCTCCCTCAACCAGTCCTGGAGCTTTGGGATGGGGTGGTTCTTGAGTGTTGCCCCAGTTGTGGAAAGGGCACAAGCCTTTTGGTCTCTGCACCAGCTAATCATTGGCCAATTCCCAGTAGAAGGTGTAACCTCGGGCAATGCAGTTCCCCAATGCCCAGGGCATTTCTCAGTGACTGTGCAGCTGTGAGCTGTCATCGGTCAGTACTCCCTGCAGCTGGGAGATGGACAAACGACCCTGAAAAAGGCTCTGCCTGGGGAAGCATCAAGTTTTCACTAGATGTAGCAGTCCCATGGGGTCACTGTGAACTGCATTCTAGCCCTTTCCTGAGAAATCCGCCTATATCTCATTCTAACCAGTGGTTCTTGCTCTCTGCTGCCCTCTAGTGGTTACTGGTCCAACTACCCCAGACCAGGAAGGTAAAGTTTGACCTCCTGTGTCCTGGTGGCTGGTAGTTAAGAGCTAGGGCTGCTAACCAAAACGTCAGCAGTTCAAATCCACCAGCCGGTCCTTGGAAACCCTGTGGGGCAGTTCCACCCTATCCTATAGGGTAACTATGAGTTTGAATTGGCTCAATGACAACAGGTTTGGTTTGGTTTGGTTTTACGGGTGCCAGATATGGACACTGTTGGTCCATAGTGACTAATGTGTCATGCAGGCTGGTGACTGCAAAGTTATTCCTACAAGAATGTTGGCACTAGCAAGAAACCGAAATGTCACTGGCAACGAATAGAGCCTTGTAGCCCACTGTTTTCTTCCACCTTTTCTGTCAGCGAACAGTCTTAAACCAAGAGCTGTTCTGCCATTAGTCTTAAAGTACATGTGACTTAAAAGATTTAGGGGCTTTAAGAGGTTCCTGTTTAAAAAAGAAAACAAAAATTCTTGGGACTGGTAGCAACCTCATCTGTTGTTAAATAGTTCCTTAACAGGACCTGTTGACTATGAGTCAGAATCAACTCGACGACAATGGTTTTTTTTTTTTTTGGCAGGATTCTTTCAGAGCAAGGCTTTCAGGGAACGGAATGTGAGACATAAGAGTGGAGAGGCTCAGATATGCATGTTCACCACCTCAGTTTTGCTGAGAAATGCCCAGAGTTGACTGGCTGACCTTCCTGCAGTCTTGAGGCGGTGTTATGGAAAGGGTACCATGTTTAGAGGTGTTGGACCTGGCTTCTAGTTCTGGCTCTGCCATTTAAAGACCATGTAGTATTGATTGAATCCCTTACCTAAGGGCTGGTTTCTGCATCTGTAAAATGTAATAATACCTACCCAACAATGTGTTTTCAAGAGAATAAATTAGGTATATCTGTCGAAGCACATTGCAAAATACTGTGCTGGTCGTAGGGTCGCTGTGAGTCGGAATTGACTCGATGGCACTGGGTTTGGTTTGGAAACCCTGGTGGTGTAGTGCTTAAGTGCTACAGCTGCTAGACAAAAGGTCGGCAGTTCAAATCCACCAGGCGCTCCTTGGAAACTCTATGGGGCGGTTCTACCCTGTCCTATAGGGTCGCTGTGAGTCGGACCCAACTCGACGGCACCGGGTTTATGGAGTCAGTAACCAGCTGCCGTAGGGTCAGTTCTGACTCAGGGCAACCCCATGTGTGTCAGAGTAGAGCTGTGCTCCATAGGGTTTTCAAGAGCTGATTTTTCAGAAGTAGATTGCCAGGCCTTTCTTCTGAGGTCCCTCTGGGTGGACTTGCACCTCCAACTTTTCAGTTAGCAGCTGAGCATATTAATGGTTTGCACCACTCAGTGGCAAGTTATTATTAGAGACTAACTTGAAAACACTTTCTGAACCCCTAAACACCCGTTCCCCAAAACACAGGGACAACACCAAGGACTACAAATCTGTCTGTCAGGCTAACCATTCTCTGGATGCATGTAAGGCCCTCCAGGTAGGAAAGTTATATTTTTATAACAAAAAAACATCAAGGACGAGCAGGTATGAAGACACCTGCTTCCCACTTGAGCAGAAAGATACAGACTTTACTACGAACCTGGTTTAAAAAAGTGGGTGCATGAAGTCGCTTCCTGATGCAGAGCTGTAAGGAAATGATTTGGGGGAACTGCATGGCATTCTCTCAGGCTGATGGTGATGCTACGGGCAGTTCCTCTGGGACAAAGCCACGGTGCACTTACATTAAGGAATGCACACTGTCCTCTGCATGTGGCTTCTGAATGGAACGCAACCTGTGATATTTTTAACGCAGAAGAGACCTCCACAGCAGGACTGAATCATCACATCATTGAAACATATTGAGAGAATGCTCACAGTCAATAAGGGATTTCAAACAGGTGTGTAAATTTTCAGTCAAGAAGTCGGGGAGGAAGCTAGACCCTATGGACTCGTTATCTGGAAGTATCGTGACTATTGAGAGTTGACAAGGGTGGACCAGAGCCCACTGGTTAGTATCATTACACCTCTCTAACAGAGGACCGGACAGCTAAGAAAGGCTTACCCCTCCATACATAATCTTTGTGAGAATTTTTGTAAACTAACTTTTTAAAGTAACTCTCAACTGTGTAATTGTATTTATAAATATGTATGCCCATACATGCCTGTACACAATATGCTACCTCACAGAGACCACGTATATGTGTTAGATATTTACCTGATATCAGCAAATATTAGGAGCACAGGCAAGAATCGAGAGATAAGTAGATAAATAACTCTGAGAAACTAAAATACATGTCACAAAATAAAACCTGAAATGTGATTATCTGGTGTCTTAGTATAGATTGGAACCCTGGTGGTATAGTGGTTAAGAGCTCAGCTGCTAACTAAAAGTCAGCGGTTTGAATCCACCAGCCGCTTCTCGGGAACCCTATGGGGTAGTTCTACTCTGTCCTATAGGGTTGCTATGAGTCAGAATTGACTCTGTGGCAATGTGTTCGGGTTTTTTTTTTTTAGCATAAATTAGAAAAGAAATATAGTAAAAACAACAAGGCATAAGAAACTAAAAAGAAAAAACTGTGTATGTGTGTGTGTAGCTGTTGAGGAAACTGAAAAGGCAAAAAAAAAAAAAAAAAGCTGTTTCGAATAGGGACAAATAGCTTCAAGAGATCCTGAAAGCGTCATTGCATTGCTGCTCAGTAGAATAACTGTCATATTAATGATTTTGAGACAATAGGGAAAACTTTAAATATGCAGGCTACTTTTAAGCAGAAATGGAAGTGGGTAAGTTAATTTGAAATTATATCCATTGAGAATGTTTTGTGTTTGAGATCCATGTTTAGAAGGAAAAACCTTTAGTTGTCTTGAAAATCTGTAAGTGTAAAAAAAAAAAAAATTCCCAAAGCTAGCTAGAGAGGTAAAAGCGCCATTACTAGAAGCCTCGTCCTTCTCCTCCCCAGCCCTCTCCCATGAATTTTTCTTTTATGGAAGAACTGAAGGTGACTCTAAGACTAGTATCTTATGATTAGAACTTAAAGCGCACATTACCACTGAAGTGAAGGAAAGAGTAAATGCTGACATTACACCTGCACCAAGGTCCACTCTATCCCCATCGAGGTTGCTGCTGGAATTCCCAGGTAGGAGCGGTCACTTGCGTAGAGCAGTGGCAGAAAATGGAGAGCCATTTTTGTTGAATTCACAGACATTAGGGAGTCAGGCTCCTTGGCTCTGCCTCTTTAGCTCTCTCCTAGAGTTGTTTTCTTTTACAGCCAATGGGAAGGTTTATGGACACATGCTCGGTATTTTGAGACAGTGGCAAAAGGCACTATTTAAGTAGCAAGGGGACCACAATAAACAGCAAAACTTTTACCTCCATGGCAGTAACCAAACCTGAGTGCTGTGAAAGGAAGGGTCTGGAGAGTATCTGCCCACGTCTCCCTCTTCTCCACATCCAACACCATGGGAACTCAGAGGAGGTGGACCAATTGGAAAATAGGTTGATTAAAAAATGGAGAATGGAGCCACATTAAAGGAAAAAAAAGATAATGTTTCCTTTTTTCCTTTAGCAGGCCTTTCTGAACCTGGACTCTGCGTAATAATGGTGGCTCCAGGGTAATCTAAACCAAAGGCTATCATCCAAGTCAACTTGCTGGCCAAACCTGCAGAAGACCTATCCGGAAACAGCCAAGATGGCCGCCCTGTAGCTAAGCGCACAAGTGTAGAAGGGTAAGAGAGGAGTCTTTTTCCTACGTAACCCTTGTTCATGGAACCATAAAGGTCACCGAGAAAACAGGCTGAGATCCTTCCCTTCTGTTCCTGTAATGGTATTAGCAACGACTCTTTCTTACTCAATTGCACTCCCAAAGGATTTTCAATAAACTTTTTATGTGCCATAACTGTTACATTAAATAAAGCTGAAAGTATTGAGTAAACCGACTGTAAATCACTTTAGATGCCTTGGAATTACATTAAGTGTGAGAATTATGGATCTTTTGCTGCTTGCAGAAACAGAGCAACGACAGGGCCAGGGATTTTAATGTTGCCTGCCTTTTGAAGACTTTTTTTAATTTTTTTTCTTTTTTTTTTTAAATGCTCCATGACAGCCCTCTCTTATAAATGACTTGTTCAGGGATGAACCCAGGGGTAGGGAGGAGGAGAAGAACAGGTGGGTGGGGTGTGAGAAGAAAGGCTCTTTGAGTATGGAAGGCAGTGATAGCCCTGGATTTTCTCTTCTTTTCAGTCTGTTTACTACAAGTTTGAACTTTTCTTTTTTTATTATTATTTTTTTAGGTTTAGACATTTTTAATTAAAGGGGGATGGATGTGGTCCAAACAGAGATTCATGGGCTGCGTGCTCATGTTTGTGGACATGTTCTTTTTGTGGACTTCTAAGATCTTTTCCATTCCAGCCTCCCCAGCTGTTGTTTTTGTGAAGTCAACACCCGGTGCTTTTACGGCATTCATGTTCAACCGTCTTCCCAAGGCCTTTACAGGTCAGGGCTGTATTTTGGAGGGAATTGTCAGACTGCTACTAATGGAGGAAGTTTGGAAGAGAATGTTGATAAAAACGGAAATCCTTCAGACTGACACTCCCCAGTACCTCCTTTGATGTCAAAGTAGGTTTGGTTTTGTTTGGAAAAAAAAAAAAAATGTCAGGCTGCTTTCCACCTAGCTTGAGCGGCTCCTCTGCTTGACCAGTTCCAGCAACAAAATTATAATCAGGGGCTGGTGATATCAGGGACTATTGGCCTAATAATTACAATGATGTCAGGAATTTGGAGTCAACTTCCTCTCAGGAAGAACAGAGGCAAAGAGAAGCTGTTATACCTCCAGGACAGACATGAAATGGGTGTGACTGTTGCATAATTCATAAAAAGTTTAGAGAAGGGGTGATTAGAGAGAACAAGTCCAAAGTCATATTCCCAAGTGTAACAGTGGGAAGCATTAAAAGCCAGAGGACACAAGAACATAAAGCTAACCTATGACCAATTTATCTTACCTCGATTGCCAATATTAATTCACCTTACCTCAACTCCTCACATTAATATTTTGTAATCAGCATTAAAAAAAAAAAAAAAAGCCCTGTTCCAACCAATCGATATGCAATTACTGGACACCAGTGTGTTACGCACACAATCTGGGCTCATATTCAGGCTGGGGAGACAAAATGATCCCATGTTAAATAACAGAAAACAGACTAAGAGGCTATGCGATTAGTGAGGCTTGGGTGGTATAAATTGTGACTGCTATAAGAACTTGGAAACCCTGGTGGCATAGTGGTTAAGTGCTATGGCTGTTAACCAAGTAAGCCAGCGGTTCAAATCCACCAGGCGCTCCTTGGAAACTCTGTGGGGCAGTTCTACTCTGTCCTATAGGTTTGCTATGAGTCGAAATTGGCTCAACGGTAGTAGGTTTGGGTTTTTTATAGGAACTTAGAGATGGGATCAGAAAGGGCTGATGTATCTGTGGGATAGGTGATGCCCGGGTTTGGGCTTACAAGATGGACAATACTGAAGCTCATGGAGTCAGGGCATTCCAGGTGAAAGGAATACAGCAGTAAGTGATTGACCATTGGTGTTGTAAGACACAGAGAAGGGAAGGACTGAAGGCAGCAAGTGGGGCCCATAAAGTGAAGTGGGGGAAATGCCTTGACACCAGGCAGATCCTGTGAGCCTAAGACACAAGAAACAGGGTTTCCTACAGCTTAACCACCACATGTCAGAGCTCTGGTGGCACAGTGCTTAAGAGCTCAGCTAATAACCAAAAGGTCAGCAATTTTAATCCACCAGCCATTCCTTGGAAACACCATGGGGCAGTTCTACTCTGTCCTATAGGGTCACTATAATTCAGAATCAATTCAATGGCAACAAGATATGATTCTGGAAGCTATGGCATTGGTATTTCAAGTACCAGCAGGGTCACCCTTGGTGGACAGGTTTCAGCAGAGCTTCCAGACTCAGACAGACTAGAAGAAAAGGCCTGGTGAACTACTTTCAAAATTAGCCAATGAAAACCTTATAGATCACTACAGAATATTGTTCTACACAGTGCCAAAAGGTGAGCCCCCTAGGTTGAAAGGCACTCAAAATACTTAACAGCCACAAGAACAAACTTTTAACATGCCAGTGATCGTGAAGATGGTACAGGACTGGACAATGTTTTGTTCTATTATACATAAGGTTGCCATGAATCAGAGTCAACTTGACAGCAACTAACACAGCTTAAGTAAATCAAGGAAACGAAGGTTCGCGTGAACTTCTATGATGGGAAAGTCTCTTCTCCAGCCACGGCACCACTTACAATGACCTCAGCCAGGAGTTGCATTTGGAACAGCTGGGGGGGGGGTGAAGAGGAAACCCTGGTGGGATAGTGGTTAAGTGCCACGGCTGCTAACCAAAGGGTCAGCAGTTCAAATCCGCCAGGCTCTCCTTGGAAACTGTGGGGCAGTTCTACTCTGTTCTCTAGGGTTGCTGAGTCAGAATCGACTCGACGGCACTGGGTTTTGGTTTTGGGGGTGAAGGGTAAAATGGAAAGCACTGGTCAAGAAAAGACGGTGAGAGGGACCATGGTGCTGGGTAGGTGGCAGAGCAGGAAGAGTAGAAGAGATGCCACAAATGCCTTGTTCCCACAGTGGTGGGCTCTACAGCCCTGACCCGCCTAGGGAGGCTGTGCGGTGATACCCCAGTCATGTCGCAGAGATTTCCTCACTGGCCTGGAAACCCCGACTTTGGGTTTTGACTTTGACTCTGTCGCTGATGGGTTGTGTGACATTGAGCAAGTTGCTTTACCTGTCCTGATCTCATGACCTCATCTAGGGAGGTGGGGGCTCGACCAGCTGGGAAGTTTTTCTTAGCTCTAAATACCCTCTGATTACTATGGCCACTTCTGTCTTGCTTCACCCTTAAATAACAGGTGTGAGAGAGCATAGCAGAGCCCCCTCTTTTGGCTGCGTAATCTAGTAGCAAAATCCACTCACACCAAATCATAGACGGCACTTCTTCACTGAGGTTTCTCACCGCTCATCGTGGAGTATTCATACTGCTTAATCTCCTGGAGCCTCGATTTCCACTTCTGTAAAATGGGGAAGCAGAAGTCCTTCCAGCTGAACTGGAAGTTGTGGGAAAATAATAAATGCATGTGCTAGAATCCACTGTAAGGAACAGTTGTCTCCAGGTGAGTGCCTTTACCTAGTCTACATCCAATTTATTCATCACCAATGGCACAAGAGTGTGTTGTGAGTTACAGGGTAACCGTTACAGGGCCTTACAAGTAAGTGTGAATGTGTGTGTGAACATTTTAATGAACAAATAAGTGAATGAATAAATAAGAGAAAATCTTTAAACAGGGTAGATAGATGCTGAATAAGGTGCCCAACACGATAACACACAAACCGCTTCTGCTTACTATGTAGATACGGAGAAAAAATATGTGAACATCAACATATATTTGCTGGAGCCTTTATTTTGGGCCAGAAAGTGTCTTGGTTCCGGGGATAAAATAATGAGTGAAACAAGAGTATTTGCCTACCGGGCTTATGTCCTGTTGGGAATGTTAGTCACCGATCCAGTCTAATAATAAATGCAACTGTTTCAGAGAGTGGTAAGTGAGGAGAGGAAGACAAAGCCTGATCGATGGTGGGATGGGGGCTGGTGGGATGGCGGCAGGGTGCAGGACAGGGTAGGATGGAGCTGTCAGGGAAAGCCCCTCCGAGGCAGTGGCATTTGAACTGAGGACTCAGTAGTGAGCGCACAATGTATCTAACAAATCCGGTAAATGTTTAGGCCTGTCTTAGTTTTCTACAGGGCTTCGAACCAGTAAATTCTGGCTGGAACCCCTGCTTAGGATTTGCATTTCCACTCCACATATATTGAATCAGAATCTACATTTTAACAAGATACATGACAATCACCTGGGGATCTTGTTGCATTTTTAACAAGATCTTATTGAACTTTAACAAGATCTTATTGTACTTTAACAAGATCTTGGCACGTTTTAACAAGCTCCTCAGGCGATTCTTATATACATACATGCTAAGCTACTAAACAAAAGATTGGCGGTTCAAATCTACCCAGAGTTGCGTCAGAAGAAAGGCCTAGCAATCTGGTCCCCAAAATCACAGCCATTGAAATCCCTATGGAGCACAGTTCTACTCTGACACATGTGGGGGCCACCATGAGTTGACTCAACTACAACCGATCATAAGAAACTACCAGAAAACTACCTTCGCAGTGCAGTGGGTCACATCTCCTGGTCCCTGCGCTGGCCAGCCGTGAGCAGGCTGCACCACCCGAAACTCCTGGAGAAGGAGGCTGAAAAGGCCAAGCCAGGCTCCCTGCAGAAAGCCTCTGCAAACCACTACACCTCACTAAGTCACGTTCTAATGAGGAAATAGCGGAAACAGCTCCCGACGGGAAACCCTTCTGTTTTGCTGATCTTGTAAATCGTCTGAATTCGACGTGTCACAGACATGTCTTACAATCCACAAGATAATGCCCAGATTTTGTAGTGCAAAAGCATATTAACCTTTGTGTACTCTAGCAGAGCTCCGACAAAGAACGTCTGGTAAAAACTGCAGGGCTCATGGTAATTGCTTGCCATGTGGGTAAACGATGCAAAGCTGTGTGAAGATAAGGAGAAACTGCTGAAGGCAAATCACCTGGGTTTTATTATGCGTGCCCTAAAAAATAATTAGCATGGCCTATGAAATCATACTGTGAGGAGTTCGTGGGGCTTTTTTTTTTTTTTTCTCATTCCAGAAGGAAACTATAACCTACCTAGCTTTTCTCCTTACAAGGAGATTTGCTTTGTTTGTGTGTGTGTATGGGCGTGTGTGTGTGTGTGTATGGGCGTGTGTGTGTGTGTTTCCCTGACAGCCGAAGACAAATGAAAAAGCTGATGTTAAAATAAATACCACGTCAGTAGCAACAAGGAATGCTTCGTGTAACTAGTACACTTAACAGCTATTACCCCCACCCTGTCCATGCCAGGATGAAGCGTCCCTCCACTGCCTTGCCTCACTAAAAAAAAAAAAATCACTAGCTAACAGGAAACTGCGTTCAGCCTTGCACAAATGAGGAAGTTCTTTCCAACGTCTGAATGGGCCTCAGGGCCCAGTTTTCTGCTGACCAGAGCAGGGTCACCATTGCTTCTGCAGGAAGCCAGGGGGTCCGTAAGGACCCTCAGCACTGCACACCTTAACCCCCTGGGGCTGGCAAAGGTCACCAAGAAACCTAAGGGGTCAGTGTCTGGCCCAGTTGCCCCGAGGAGAGTTAGAAAATATTTTTAATTCTTTTATTTTTTTTTTAGTAAAAAAGGGGACAAAATACGTGGACTATATGACATAAACATAATTTTATTAATAAAATAGAAATAACATCTCTTAAGGAGTCTACCCTCAAAGGAATATTTTCATTTTAAGCACATCGTATAAATTGTCCTGGCCTTCAGCAGGCCTTGGGTCCAGGTTTCTACGGGTGCGAAGTCATGTTTGGATCGGTTATTCTCGAAAACCCCTGGTCGTACACATCTCAGGAAAAGAGTGGCTAATTAGAGCAGTTAAGTGTCCTGTCCTGTTGCTTTTTGCGGAGAAAGGAGTTGAATTTCCTTTCTAGTGAAGCAAGAGTTGGCAGGCAGGAGAGGCCTTGTCAGCTTCTCTCAGGTGCCACAGGCTGCCTTTCTGAGGTAACAGCACCATGCTCAAAAACAGAACGGAGTGCCTGTCTGCCTGCCTATACAGATTTGGAGGACACTGGGGTCATCCCTTAGCCTCTTGGCCTCAGATTCTGCACATGCTAAACGAGAAGCCTGGGCCACATGGCATGATGATATCTAACGTTTGTATGGAGTGCGAGAGTTCGCAAAGCACCTTCACCTACCCCTCTTGCTTGCGTCTTTCAAGAACCCTGGGAGATGAAGGTCCCTGGGTGGCCCAAACTGTTTGCATTCGTCTACTAACCTGAAAGTTGGTGGTTCAAACTCACTCAGCGGTGCTACAAAAGAAAGGCCCGCTGCTGTAAGACCCAGTGAAGCAGTTCTACTCTGTAACTCATGGGGTCTCCATGAGTCGAAATGGACTCAACGGTAACAGATGTTTTTCTGTTTATTTTCCAAATAAAGGAAAGTTCAGAACTGTTAACCAATCCACCAGAGATCAGCCAGTGAGCAACTGATAGAACAAGGCCTTCAAGCCAGGTCTCCTGGCTCCACCTCCCATCCTTGGCTCAGGATACCCAGTGCTTTTGTTGTAGTTCAGCAATAGAATGATCCCGAGCAGCCCCAAAGATAACAGTTTGGCCACTTTGTCCTTTGGGTCAGCGCAGAGCAACCCCAGGTCTCATCAGTTCCAGCCCCCAGAGCAGCAAGGTGAACAGGGCAGCTCAGTGCTCACTTCTCCTTCAGCTGGGCTCTCTCTGGAGTCTTCCCCGCCTGTCTCTTCCCTGTTGATGACTTGAGTGCTGAAGATTGCCTTTATGACTTAAAGACTCTCCAGCATTACCCTGTGAGAGCATTTCTTCATGGTTGGGCTGATAATTTATTTAGTTTTGCTAAGTGTTCCCTTATAGGGGAGGGGGAGGGGTGAGAAGGAAGATGGGTCTCTGTCTTTGAAAAGCCGACTCATAAATGTTCAGGTACATTCCTTTTTCTGTCGGCTAAGCAGCTTTCCCAGCCAAAAAAATAATCACACTGCAAGCATCTCCCAGGTCTTGAGAGAGCAGACGTATTTTATCTCTCCTTGGTGATGGCTCTGAGCAGCTAATGCTCTTGCATTTTAAGCCTGAATAGATTTTTGTCCAAGGCAGCTATACAGTTTGTTACTCTTCCCCTGAAGGTCTTTTAGCCCTGGAAAACAAAAAAGGCTTCTTCTGTCTCAAAGCACTGCACTGGGGGTGGGAGATAATACTGTTTGGCTACCCTGAAGCCACTCTCAAGAATCTTCTCCTTTGCCCTCTCCCACTTTGCAGGGGTGGTCCCATGTTCCAGTACCAGACAAAGAAATGGAAGGGGATGCCTGCTAGGGGTTTTAGGAAAGGCAGAACTTTATTGATTAAAAAAAAAAAAATTTTTTTTTTTAAAGCCGTATTAGGAGAAAATATGTTACCCTGATTCATACTTGTTGTTTTTGAATATGTTTGTGATGCTTGGCACTGCCACAACCGTATTGCTACCATAAACATAAAAACAGAAAGCCAATATCCTCAGGATGGCAGATGGAAAGAGCCTAGGTTATTAACGACAAACAAACTGCTGAGTCAGCTATGAGGCAGCTGTCTTTGGAAATTCCTGTTAGGTAAATAATAATCGTGCTTATGTAATAAAGCCACTGCTAAAAGGGATTCTTGTTACTTGCAGCCAAAGGCATTCCTAACTGATATACTACACTACAGGATTACCATTGTTGCCAGGGAGAATTCACCTTAATTTTTTAAAATTCCCTTGGGTTTGATCTTTTTTATGATAATCTAGGACTGCCAAAAGCCAGAAAGTGATGCAAACCAAAACCAACAGAGTTCATCTTCTCTGGACCGTTGGGTGGTAGCAGTATAAAACTCTTGTACTTATTTGTACTTTGGGGTGACACCATCAGCTTTACTTGATGAACATTGGGAAGAAATTCCCTATGACTTTCTTCACCATATCCATTTTAGGGTTGTTGCTGAGGATATTAAATTACAGTGTCTTCTGTATGAGGATCCAAAGTAACATTTTTTTTTTTTTTCTGGTATTAGTAAGAGTAACAGTCACTCCCTTACCAAGCTGAAGGGTGTGGTTTACTGGACCTTGAGTCATCCAGCAATCCATCACTCTCCTTTGGGCTATATCTTATAACCCACATCTTTATTTCCTAGGGCTGCTATAACAGATACACCACAAGTGGGTGGTTTTAAAGAACATAAATTTATTTTCTCACAGTTTAGGAGGCTAGAAGTCTGAATGCAAGGCACCGGCTGTAGGGGAAGGCTGTCTCTCTGTCGTCTCTGGGGAAAGATCTCTTTCAGTTTCTGTAGACCTGGCAGTCCCTGATTCCTTGGAGATCTCCACAAGGCATGTATCTTTCCCTCCCTTTCTGCTTGCTTGCTTCTATGCCTAGTCTGCTCTTTTTATATCTCAAAAATCATTAGTTGTAAGATGTACCCTACGCTGATGTGGCTTCATTAACATAACAAAGAAAACCCTTTTCCAAAATGGAATTACATCCACAGGTATAGGGTTTAGGATTTATAACACATTTTGAGGGACACAATTTAATCCAAACACCCTAGAAGGGTAAACTCAATTTAAATTATTTTTCAGGAACCATCTTTTACCAATTGATTGTTGGTAAAAAACCCTTCTCTGGTGGTTGGGTTGATAATCTTCAACTCATTTCATCCTAGAGGTAGCTATGGGTGCTAAATGGTGATGATTTGAATTAAAATGGTACCACAAGTACAGAAAGAAAAATCTAACTATCCAAAATCTTTCTTTTGGGAAGCTGGCAGGGGGAAGCCTCTTAATGACTGAAGATACAGATTCTTACTGTTCTCAGGTGGAATGTGCATGATGAGAAGTTAATCAGATTCTAGACGAATAGACATCAAAGCACCTTTATGCTGAGGCTGGGTCTAATAATTCCTCTTGCTGAGTCTGGCTCCAAAGAAAACATTTACTTGTACCTAATCTGAATAGCAGTAATGTTTTATTTGTCACCAGTTCTTTTCTTTGTTATTTGCAATAGGTTCACAGTAGGGCACACGGAAGAACTGGACACCCTTTGTGCTTTAGAATCCCAAGTAACCCAGCCCATGACAAATAAGGAAACTGAAGCCAAAATAGGAAAGTGGCTAAACAGTCTGCTAGTGGCTAAACAGTCTGCTAGTGGCAGAGATCATGGGCCAGACCCATGTCTTTGACTCCCAGTCCAGCGCTCCTTCCACCACTGGACTTGACTGAGAAGTCTCACCTGAAGCAATGTCACTAAGTAGAAATATTGTGCTTCCTAATGTTCTGTCCACTTCACATTTCCATCTCAGAAGCTTTAAACAGTGAAGATTGGTGTCCCTGTCTGGGGTGAAAGGACTTCTTCATTTGGGTCTCCAATATTCCCTCATTTTCAGCAACCACAGCTCTTGCAATGAAAGTTTTAGAATCCCTCCTTTACCCTTTAAATCCTGAGTATGCTGACCAATACTTCTAGTACATTATTTATTTATTTTTGTCACATTGCTTTCTTGATGTATCATGTAAAGGTCATGGAAGTTGATAACAATCACAAGATACTACATGTAAAAGATTACATTCCTGGATAGGAATGGGAAGGTAATTTGATGAGAGAAGAGATCGTTTTGCAAGTATAACAAGGACTCTGTGCTTTCAGAACAAATAAATGTTGCTGGAAACAGCTTACTCAGAGACAATTTTTTTTCATATAATCAGGGATCCTCTTGGTAATCACTGTAATAAGAGCAATATGTTTGCCTATAGCTTCTTTATTAAATATTAACAAAAAAGAACAGTGAATAAGCATTCTGAAGCAGACCTCAGCCCTCTTGTTAGAGATCTGGCCAGAGCTCTGAGACATGGCCCCTCAGCTTCCTCTCCTGCCAGTACACAGCCTCTCTTCCTCCCAAATCCTCTATCTCAAGTAATGCTACCAACATTCTCCTAGCTACACACGTCATTCCCCAATCCCCCATTTTCTTTCATTTCTTAACAGCTAATCAACACCCAAGCCATCAGTTCTGCCTCCTAAATCTTTCTTCAAAACTCTTCTTCCTCTTCTTTTCAAGGCCATCATTCTATTTCAGGTTTCATTAACTCCAATCTCAAGCTACTGCAGGTGTCTTCCATGGGTCCCCCTGCCTGCAGGTATATTCCCCTTTACTTCTCACATCATGTCTCTACTTAAAAATCCTTTGGTGGCTTCCCATCAAGTCTGAGAAGAGTTTCCCCAACTTCCCCAGTGAGCTACCCCAAAGTCAGAGGACAGTGTGCATGCTGCCCCAGATGGAGAAGCACCCCATTTTGAGAGGCATGACTCAAGTTGGGGTATGATATTTTAAAATGGTACCCAAAAGCTCTGCCTTCCTTTCCAGATAGCATAGGTTTGAATCTAACACAAGGTGTAAACATGGATATAGTCTATACTGCATATTATTATGAGAGGGACTGTAGGATTAACACCATGGCAAGTACAATAGATAAATGGTGTTGAGTGAATAAATGAAACAAGGATATGCCTGTATCTTTTCTCAATTAAAGATACACAAAAAGAAAAAAGTTGAAAACAGTGCAGCAAATTCAATGTAAAAGAAGACCCTCTGTCATATTGCTACTGGTTGCATTGTTAACATGGATTAATAGAGAAATAATTGATCATGTGATTTTATTCCCCATACCCTAACCAGGAGTCCCTAGGTGGTGCAAATGGCTAATGCATTAGGCTGCCAACCAAAAGGTTGGAGATTCGAGTCTACCCATATGTGCCTCAGAAGAATGGCTTGGCGATCTACTTCTAACAAATCAGACACTGAAAACCCTATGGAGTACAGTTGCACTCTGATTCACATAGGAGGGTGCCATGAGTCAGATTGCTTTACAGCAGCTCTTTTTTTTTTTATTTTAATTTTTATTATTATTTTTAATCTAAACCAGAGTTAGAAACATGTTCCCTAAAAGGTAGGGAAGGGCTTAAGTATACTTCAACATTCTCTGCTAGATTTCAGAATGCAGGCACTGCACCAAACAGAGTAGCAAGGGCCATCTGCAAACTGCATGGGTCCACCCCTTATTCCTTCCCCATTAGCTCTACTTTCTCTCATCCTCTCATAGATTACAACCTCCAGGTCACAATACAACAGGAAGCAGATGGGTTCTGTTAAAGATGCCAGGAACCATGGATATGGTTGGCATTTGTTTTTATGTACTTCACCAAAGAGCCATAAATAGCATCTGAATTTGCAGTCCAGTCAGACAAACTTGTAGAGGAGAAAAAGAACTCCCTTGGAGAGCAGGCCTACGTTGGATCACAACATTTTAAGAATTGAACATTCAAATAAACACTGGGTACATCAAATGAATATTCAAGTTGTTATGTTAGTGGCACCCAGTTGGCTATGACTCACGGAGACTTCATGTATAACGGAATGAAACACTGGTCCTGTGCCATCTTCATGATCATTGGTATGTTTGAGTCCATTGTTGTGGCTATTGTGTTAATCCATCTCACTGGGGGTTTCCCTCACCTTCATTGGCTCTCCACTTTACCAAACATGATGTCCTTCTCCAGCGACTGGCTCCTCCTGATAACACAATGAAAGTAAACAAGTCAAAGTCTTGGATAATATTCTGTGATCTACGGGGCTTTCTTTGCTTAATTTCAGGAAGTAGATTGCCAGGCCTTTCTTTCTAGTCTGTCTTCCTCTGGAAGCTTCACTGAAACTTGTCCACCATGGATGACCCTGCAGGTATTTGAAATACTGGTGGCAAGGCTTCCAGCATCATGGTAACATGCAAGCCATCACAGTATGACAAACTGACAGAAGGGTGCTGGCTATATAGGTTAGATAGCAATAATAAAATGAACACTTATGTAGCACATATTATGTGCCAGGTGTTTTTCTATGGCTTTTACATATAATAACACAATTAATTTGCATAAAACCCTTTAAGTTAAGTAAAAAAAATAGGTAGTATTTCTTTATGATTCCTATTTTATACATGGGAAGACTGTGGCACAGAAATAATTAATTAAAAAAAAATTTTTTAAAAAGCTTGCCCCAAATCACAGATTAAGTGTTGGAGCACAGATTCAAAGCAAAATACATGACTCTGGAGTCCGTTCTCTTAAGCAGTCAGCCAATCTGCCTCTGAAAATGAAAAAATTTCAGTACCCACAAAAGTGATTGGTTTTGTTTGTCAACTTGGCTAGGCTGTGGCTGCTGGTTGTTTGGCCAGACACTAGTCTGGTTGCTGTTCTGGAGCAGTTACATGTGTTTAAACCAGCTGGCTTTGGGTAAAGCAGATTACCTTCTATAAACTATGTAATCAATCAATAAATCTGTTGTGGGCCTTGGGAGCAAAAGGGGGATTTCACTGGGTATTTTCTGCCTCCAGACTATAAAAACATATTTTGGCAGAACGCTCACCTCAATCTTCCCATCTCCTGATCTATGGAGCTTGGGATATAAGCCTGCAGGAGTCTCCAGCTTGACACCTGACCTACAGATTTTGGACTTACCAGTCCCCCGCAATCGTGTGAGCCAATTCCTTGAAGTAAATCTCTCTCTCACAGATTCTGCTTCTCTAGAGAACCCTGACTAAGGCACCATGTGAGCCTGAAACCATTATCTATTGGTAAATTTTGAACCTGGGTGGAGTCCACACTCCTTTCCATAATGAGTAAAGAGAAAGCAAGTAAATAAATAGTGCCCCAAAGCAAAAAGAGTAGAGCATGAGGGGGAAGGTAGCAATATTTGGAATATGCAAAGAAAGAACATATGACTGAAAATGAATTATTCACATGACTAAATAAAATTTAGAAAACATTAGCACGATAATCTGAAAGGGATTCAAGAGGGCATGACCTCTATAAAATAAGGCAAAGTACGCATGAAAAGAGAATGGACAAAAATAAGACGTGAATGTCTTTAAACGGTAAAAATAAAGAATGTAAAGAAATAAACTTCAATCATAAAATTCAAATGCTCACTGGAGTCAGTAAAGAGCGGAATGAGCATTTCAGAAAATGGAATCATGAGATTGACACTAAATGAAGAAATGTGTCCACAGTAAAAGAAAGGAGAGGGGAACAAGAGAGAAAATGATAGCTAAGGAAGAAATAGAAAAAAAAAAAAAAGCCATCTGGAAGTATTGTGGGGAAAGGGAGGAGAACCATAATAAGAAGAAAAGAAGCAACAACCGAAGGTAAAATAGATCTGGAAATCAGGGTCTATGAGACAGAAGAGCTCCCTGACTTAAAATGGGAAAAAAATCCATATATAAGCTGCATTTCAAAATTAAAAATTCTTATGAAATTTCAGGGAAAAAAGGAATTAATTTAAGGTTTTTCTTTCCAGGTATGAAATAAACAAAATAAAAAGGAGATATATCCACACAAACTTGAAGAAGACAGTGTATGGAACAAGAATTCTATATTCAATGTAGCTGTTACTCAACGTCCAAAATACAGCTCTATTTGGGAATATACAAGTTACATAGACTGATAAAACTATCTCAAAATTAAGTTGACTGAGAGATGACTCAAAATTGAGCACTACAGAATAGAAAAATCATAGACCGAGTGATTTCAAGGAAAATATTAAAACCAATTACATAGTATAAAAATTACTTGTAAATTTGGTTTCAATTTTTAATTGAAAATGCACAAACTATTATTGACATAGATTTATATGAAAAACAATATATTATCACATATGGGAAAGTAGGAGGGGGCAAAGGAAATAAAGCACTAAATTATGTATTATACTAGAAGGAGTCAGAAGATATTGTTAACTCTGACCATTAAAGAGGCAAGTTTAAATGTGTAGTTCATTAAATTACAAACAACCAGTATCAAAGGTTGTCTTAAAAAATAGGAATCAGTGTACAGAGTATGACAAAGTCACCTACACAGAAAAAGTTTGCATCATCACAGAATTCACGGAGAGCTATATAAAGAGAAAGTAGGCACTTTGCTGATTTACCCAGAAAATTTTGCAAAGAGCAAATAGTGGTGTCTTCTATCTACAGTAATTGATTTTAAAGGTTGTTCTATGAAAAGTGGCCAGATTAACTTCTTAAGAGTTAGATAACATGTGCATGCCCTATTCACATTTAGTTGGACAATTTGCCTCCCTCGATGTAATTTACTGATTCACCCAGAAAATCTTGCAAATAAGAAATAGTGGATTCTCCTATCTACAGTAATCAATTTTAAAGGTTGTTCTATGAAAAGTGCCCAAATTAACTTCTTAAGAGTTAGATTACATGTGCATGCTCTATTCTCATTTAGTTTACAATTTACCTCCCTTGATGTAAGTTCTAACTCTCACTAGACAATTTTACTCCACCCCAAAAGACAAGTTTTTCTCACGTGGCCCCTGGGCATAGTAGAATCCACTGTCTCCTGTTATTTTCCTGCTGTCTGCTGGGTGAATTCCCTCATCAAATGCAAACATCTATCCAGCTGAGAACTCCATCACTTTTGATAAAGATCACAACTAAGAAATCTTATAATTGAATCCCACCTCTAATTTTAGATGCTATTGAGAATTCCAGGATATTTGTGAGAAGTAAAATTAAACACCATGATCTGACTTCTATTAAATACAACTCTCCTTCTCATTTCTGGCATCAAGATCCATAGTATGTCTAGTAGATAGGAGGAAATGATTTTTGCCTTCCACAGGCTTTGAAATTACTAAGATAAAAAAAACTAAAACACAATTATATAGCAAAAGAGAACAAAGAAATTAGCAAGGCAGCACAAGCCAAAAAGCGTTAAACTAGACAACAAAAAAAGGAAAAACTATTGTATAAAAATGAAAAGAAGCACAAACCCAAAGAATGTAAAACTAGATAATAGGATGAGGAAAATCTATGACTATAAAAATGAAAAGCTATTCAGTTTCAAGGAAAAGACTCTCAATTGATTTAAGTAACAAAAAATCAACTTAAGTTTGTATCATTCAATGAGTTCTTTGATATAGCAGAGAAGATATTTCAAGGAAACACAGGAATTTGAGGGTGAAATGGAAAGTTTTCTTATCTGCTACACCGTTAATCTGGATCCTAGTGTTTCCAGATTTAAAAAAAAGAAAGAAAAGCTCTGTATCATGTGGAAAAGAAATCTGAACTCTAGAGACTCAATTTATAATACTTAATGAAATAATAAATAGTGACATAATCTTGCACACCAAATTAAAAAAAAAAATCACAATGCAAATTAAAACCAAAAACTATTAGAATTACCAGCTAAATGAATAGAAACCCAATGTTAGTGGGAGATGTTAAGACATGCACACACACATCAGCCTGTAATGGATGAAGACTGTAAAATATTACATGGACCACATAAATCAGAGACTACATCAGCCTGAGACCAGAAGAGCTAGATGGTGCCCAGCTACAACCGATGACTGCCCTGACAGGGAACACAACAGAGAACCCCTGAGGGAGAAGGAGAGCAGTGAGATGCAGACCCCAAATTCTCATAAAAACACCAGACTTAATGGTCTGACTGAGACTAGAAGGACCCTGGTGGTCATGGCCCCCAGACCTTCTGTTGGCCCAGGATGGGAACCATTCCCAAAGCCAACTCTTCAGATAGGGATTGGACTAGACAATAGGTTGGAGAGGTATGCTAGTGAGGAGTGAGCTTCTTAGATCAGGTGGACACTTGAGACTATGTTGGGATCTCTTCCCTGGAGGGGAGATGAGAGGGTAGAGGGGGTTAGAAGCTGGCAAAATGGACATGAAAAGAGAGAGTGGAGAGAGAGGGGGCTGTCTTATTAGGGGGCAAGCAATTGGGAGTATGTAGCAAGGTATATATAAGTTTTTGTGTGAGAGACTGACTTGATTTGTAAACTTCCACTTAAAGCACAAAAAAAAATTAAAAAAAAATAAAGGATGGTTATAACACAGTAGCAGCAACAACAACAAAAAAAAGCACATGGACAAAAAGGGTTTTAATAGTAAAATTACTGAACGTTTTACCAATTTTCCTGACGAAATAATCCTAAAGTTCATCTGAAACAATTTAAAATAACTAAAAATTTTCTAGAAGAGTAATGAGGAGAAATAAACCCTATCAAATATTAAAACAAATCATAAAGCTATAGTCATCTAAAGAGTATGGAATTAGTTCAAGGATCAAAAGCTAGATTAGCAACACTTAAAAGATCATATATATATTTAATGGTTATAAAAACTTATTTACAGTTGTGTAAAATAAATAAATAAATAAAACTGACGTGCCTGGAATGAGTAAATGACTGACACAAGAATGAATCAAATTCCCTCTGCCCTAAATCCCTGCTTCTGCTTTCAGAATATGTGTACCACCATTTTACCCCTTGAATGAGCAAGTATGTGGTTATGCTTACTTATGATTCATAAAAATATTCTGTTCTCAGAAAGAATACTCATAACTAACATATAACAAATTTGTAGCTTATGGTTAAGCAAATGATAAGAATGTTCCAGGAAGGGAAAGACAAGAAAGTCCCCTGATAAAATGTTTGTGTAAGATTGTTCTTAGGAAATTGCCTATGCAGTTTGTCCCCAGAAAGCCTGTGATTAACTGACACTGTGAAAGGTTTACTTGAGGCTCATGTGTAACCCCCAGCCCTCCTATAAAAAAATCTTATTCTCTTTCAGGACTTTGGAGCACTTCCTTTTGCTACCCCAACTGCGGATGTTTTATGCTCCCGCATTTGCAGTTGCTTTTTCTCTCAATAAAACTCGTTACTTTCACTTTTAACAGAGTTTGGTTCACTGTGTCTATGACATTTCTGGTGGCAGCAGTGGGAACCCTAAAGCTTCTGCAATTTCCAAGACATGGAGGATTCGGACTTCAGGTCAGCTGTGTCATTTTAAGCCCTCTGTGCCCAGGACAGATTTGGGAATCGCAGCAAAGTAAATACCTCTTGGGTCCAAAATTCTGCTTTATTTGCATAGAAGCTTCCTGAGTTTTATTGTCGCATTTGTTATTCTCTTAGGATTTTGTCTTTATTTCTCTTTGTAATTAAAATTTGGCGTAGGTTCCATGCAATTGCTGCCAAAGTATCTCAGAGTCTCTTGCCAAGCATTTATTTGACTCTGAGAGACAAAAGACTAGTTTGTTCTCTTTTGCACCTTCATTTTCAGTTCACTTTCTGAACGGTTTTGATGAATTTGTTGCCCAATTTATTTTGGTGTGGCTGTTGCCACAGTTCTTCCAAGTCTTATGAGCAGTAACTGACTTTGGGAAGATCTAGGTTCCAGCCTGTTAAGATTGAACTCACACTTTCTTCTTCTTGAGTGCATTTTAGGTTTCAGAACACATTATGGTTTTGCTGTACACTCAGATTTAGTGCTTATTTAGGTTTTTGCTAGCATGTACAGTTTAATACTTCTTTCAAGCATGCCTATTTTAATTAATTTTTGTTTGTCTCTTTGTGAGCAATTTAAAGCTGGTTAAACAAAAATGCCAACTATCATGAAGAACTTAAGATCCTTGTTAAAGCTTACTAGCCTGGAGTCTCTGACTTATACCAACTAGTCCATAGGCTAATCAGGCAGAGGGAAATCCTTCTAATTTGAAAGTGAAAAATCTGATTTGAGTCCTAAAGAAACAAGAAATAGAAAGCTCACAGGACTAGGAAAACTCGGATTCCCATATAACAGCTTTCTGAGTCACTTAGTGCTAAGAACACCCAGTGAAAACCAAAAGAAAGAATAAAAAGCTCTTCAAGGTTATTGTGTTAAAGCAGCCTTGAAAAAACCTTAGAGGCCCTCTCTGAAATTCTCTGATAACTTTCCCCCACTAAAATAGTCTAATAGCATCAATAAAAGACAAAAATTAAAATAGAAAAGTCTACCTCTGTGTTTTGCCTGGTACTAATTACAAAATTGAGGGAAACAGTCTTACAGACAAGGCAGCTAAGACAAAGTACTTCTCAAATTGCTCTTGCTCTTATAATAAGTAAGGGAAGAAATTTCCCAGGCTTGTTTATTGATGACTCTCATTTTTGTGAATTACCTTTAAAAAGACATTTTAAAACATCCTTGATAAATAAACCTAGATCTTCCACACACGCCAGAACACTAGTTTAAAGTTCATGTTAAAAAAAAAAAAAAAAAACACTATAAGCTGAATATATCTAAAGTAATTTGGAATTTCAGTGATCACTTTTAGAAAATGAGTTTCCATCTGCTCTTTTTCCTTTCACTTTAAGTTCCCATTCACATTGTCCTTCTTATAGAGCTTTCGTTTAATGAATGAATAATGAAGGTGCAGTAAGATGTGTATTCTATACAATTCTGGTGGAAGTACATATTGACATGTTTCTGAAAAGTATTTTATAATATGTATTAAAGGCCTTAAAAATATCCATAATCTATTATTGGTAAAAATACTTATAAGAAAGTCTCTTAAATCAAATACAAATACAATGGTATACACCCAAGGATGTACATCATAGCATTATTTATATTAATAAAAAGTGTTAGTTACTTAAATTCCCAAAATAAAAGATTTTAAATAAATTATGTTATATGCTTCAGAGGGATTATTATGCCACCATTAAAAACAATGTTTTTAAGAATACTTAATAATATGAAAAATACATATAAAGTATATAGTGTTATTTTAAAAAAGTAGAATTCTGAGTATTTAGCTTAAGAATAATTTCATCATATATACATAATAAGATATATAAGGAAATATATCAAAATGTTAATATTATCTCTGTTTTCTCAGTGAGGGCTCTGTGTAGATGATCACCACATACATTGACTAGCTTCGATTTGGGGTAAAAAGACCATGGAGTCAGAAAGCTAAGGATCTACCAAAACCTCCAGAATATGGGAGGACTGTGTGCTGGTGGTAGATTTTAATTTCCTTCTGGAAATTGCTGCTTTTTCTTTGCCACCCTTCCATGGCTGCTGCGGAGGCCAAGGATTATCTCCAACTTCCCTCTCCTTCCCCCTCAGCTCTCCTGTACAAACTGGGAGTCACCACCAATGCAGCTCATTTTATTTAGATTAAGGATCTCAGAATTGACTCTTATGTCAAAAGCTGCCATTACTTGTAAGTAGGTATGGCAGAGCAGTACTAGAAAGGTGAAGGGAGGGATGGTTAATTTCCAATGGGAAAGATAAATGGCCCCCCTATTTTAAATGAATTACTTTAACTAGTGTCCCAGATCCTTCCTATCTTTTGCATTTATTCATTCTGGCCTTGAATTTTCTCTGTAACTGCTCTTACCTTTCAGTAATTTCTCCTTTAAGTGCTTTGGGCAGTACTTTACATTTTCAATTCAATCCCATATGGCTACTTTGTATCTTCTAAGAATTTTTCACAATTTTTAGTCTGCTAATGGAACCCTCTTTTGTTTTCCAGACTCTGGGAGAGAGAGAAATCTTCTCTATTATTTTAAAGAATTGGATAAAAAGGTAGGGATGTACATGTGCTCATTTTGTATTCTTGATCCTGATTGCCTTAATTTCAAATGAATGAGTTTGATTAGGTACCTGAAATGGTTATCCCTTTTAGTGTCAAGTTCTTGTCTTTGATTTAAGTCTTATATAGGGGAATTAATGTTTATTGAGTGCCTGCTTTTTACCTTACACTATGTTAAAAAAAAAAAAAAATGAACTCTCTAATTGCAATACAGGGAGGAAAAAAAAAAAGCTACTTATTACTGGTAAACCATGTTGCACTGTACGTCTTGTATACGTATAGTAATTATAATTGCTGATGCAATAAGTACCCTAAAGTCCTCCACTGGAACCTCTGCATTCAGTCAGCCAACAAGTGAAGAAAAAAAAAAAAAAAAAAAACAGGAGTGGAAACAGGGTGCCTTTTCTCCAGACCTGAAGAAGTGGTGTCCATCATTTTCATACACATTCTGTTGGCCAAAACACAGTCAAGTGGCTGGAAGATGGCTGGAAGATGTAGTCTTCCTGTGTGCCCAGGAAGAAGAAAAGCACTAGTGCAGTTCTGGCCAGTGTCTGCCACACCTCCCTACCCATTGACTAAATGGCATTCTCTACTCCAGATGTCATGGATCAGCTTTGGTTTCAAAGTAGTTGCATATTTTCTTAAGCCCATAATGAGATCATTTTTTCTTAAAAGCCTTCCTTTGTTGAGTGATAAAATAATTTTCTTTTGTTTGTTTTATCATAGAAGCTTTTCTTTATATGCATTAGACATAGAATTTTATTGTAAGGCATGGTGTAGAGACAATAGAGGAAATGATGTCAGGGCAGCATCCTTGCAACTGGAAAAATAAACATAAGCTCTAGCAAGAAAGGGAAAGAATTGGAGAGGAAAAGACCCAGGATTGGAACATCTCTGAATCTACAAGATTGGGTTAGGGGAAAGGAGGGGCGAGATGGCATGAAAGCACCAAAAGAACTTCAGATAGGGTTACAGAAGTTTGCATATACTATGGATTGCCTAACTCGTTTCCCATTCTAACCCCTTTCTTGGGCATCGTCCAGAATTGCCAAGGCTGAAAAGCTAAAGAAAACCCTACATTTCCCAGATTCTTTACAGATGCAGCTAAGGTTCTGCCAAAACAGTTGCACCCTCATATGACAGAGAGAGAGAGAATAAAATGTGAGGCAAGAGCTGGACACTGAGTGTTTGGATTGTCAGATTGCCTGGTTATCCCAGCAGTCACTAGGTCTGCTGGGGCAGTTGTGAAGGGGTTTCTTGTGTCTAGTTTCCAGTGTTACAGGTGCCAGTTTGCATGAGATTGTTTTGCTAGAACAGTCTTGTAACATGGCTGAGTATTTTCTAGTAGGCATCCAGCTAAATGTTGGCATCCAAGTTCAATCCTCTGAATGGCCCAGGGACTCTATAGTCTACGTAATATCATTAATAAACATTTTTCTTTTTAAATCAGATAGAGCAGGGTATGTCATCTGCCACTAAAATATACCCGTAACAATCCAAGGACATCTGGGTTGGGGCTTCATTGTCCTCAAATGTCCGACCTGACACAGAGGCTTCAGAGTAGTCTTGGCAGAAGGGGTGGTCCAGGTGGATGGCACTCTGAGAGCACTCCTGCCACCATACATGGCATGTGGGAGACTCAGATATTACTAAGAGTCCTAGCAGATAAAAGTAGAAGTGTGGAAAGAAATAATGGTCTGCAAGAGACCCGAAGTTGGAAATAGGAGGCTGAACAGGGCAAACACTTTGAAACTAGAGACAATGACAAGAAAGGTCCAAGGGCACTTGCAGCGCATTCGTGCAAGAGGCCCAGAAAACAGATGCCTTCATTCACACCATAGCAGAGGTCTGGAGCTCAGCACGTCCTACAGGAGCCTCCTTCCTTTGGGCACAGTGCTACATTAGCTTACCCTTGAGCCCAAATGCTCAAGGAGAAAGTCTATTTAACTTCCTCCCTCCAACCCCCGAAAGGAACTGGACATTGCATAAGATAACAATACCTGAATCTGACTGGAATAATAACTGTATGTAGTGAAATAAATTTTTTTAATTTATTTACTTTAGACAGGCTGAGAGCTCATGACCAATTTTAACTCAGTTATTGAAAATAGTTGCATTTTTTGTGCATCTGAATCACAGTGTGTATATTTCAACCCTATGTACAGCATTTTCACTGGACCCTCAGAGTAACCCTATAAAGTTTGTATTATCAGCATGTGAGGACACTGAGCATTTGAAGTTTAGGTGAAAATTACACAGGTAGTTTTGGGGAGGACGAGTACATGAATACAAGACGCTCTAGCAGCTGTTTGTGTTTGTCCCACTCTTCCATGCTAGTCTCAATCATTAAACAAGCAAAATTTAAAAAAATTATAAGTTAGTGATGAATAGTCCCTATTTAGTTTTCAGAAGGCATTACCCTTATCCTTTGGCTATGTTAATTATACTGTAAGAGAAAAGTTCCATAATCTCTTGACCCCAACCTCAATCCTGATCCCTGACTCTCAGACCCAAGACCCTGTAAAACATCTCTATTGGTATAATCAATATACTCATCGGTTGGAAGAAAGGAAAAGGCTGGTTGGTCTTGCTTGCAATTTAAAGAATGAACTTCTAGAAGGATGAGATCTTTGACCTAGGATTTCAAGAAAAGAAGAGGAGGAGATGACAGATTAGAAGGAGAGCTAATTAGTACAGCTTTGAAGAGCACTGAAAACATCGAATGTATGTCCATAAACCACAAAATTAGAAGGCTTTAAAGATGTTCATTAGCTATGTTTCTGTTAGTATTATGTCAAAAAGAAGGAAAGAAAAGGTTTCTTGGTCAATTGGTTGGAAAACGCTGGGTTAAACAAAATTAAACAGATTTCCAATACTGTAGATCTTTAATAAATTGTGTATAATGATAGAATTCAAGAGGTGGATGACAGTATACAGTGTTTTCTAAAATTATTTGACCACTGGACCCTTTTATCTACAGTCTTGGGGCTAATAGACCACACACTTCCTCATGGTGCCAAGGCAGTGTTATGCTCACAGTTTTTGTAGGTAAGTGATAAAAACAGAGATTTTGTCCTGGTGGTACCAGCAACCCAGAAATGATAAAGATCTCGGGCTTAACCTCTTAAAAAAACACAAGGCATAAAAACCTAGATAAATACTTAACCATTTTCCCATGAATCATAACAGAGTATGACCCTCACGCTATGTCAGTACAGATTCAGAACTTGAAATGCTTCAAGCAGAATATACTCTACATTTGTAAGAGCAACTTGCTGCTATTTCAGCAGCTGGTCATCATAATTTTAGCTAATTAGTCACTAAACTAATTACTCTATAATTTTTTTTAATTTGCTCATTTTTTATCTGCTTTGTTAGAAAGAAAAAATAAGAGCCCAGTTATAGAACATTGTTGTGTCTGTTTTAATTCAAAGATAAAATGACTTGGGAATATATGATAGGATGCTATAATATCTAAGCTATGAATCTTTACTATCATATCAAAAAATATAGAGTAATTTTGAACCCACATAATTCATCAGACCTTGAGTTACATCCTGTACTGTGGCAACTTACATCCTCTACTAATGTCGAATTTTTATATTTTTGGGTTGAATCTTATGTGTGTAATTTGTTACATGCACTCTGGGTTATAATTTACAAAACACACTACCACATTCTTTCAACAGGGCCTAAAGGAAAAAAAAAAAATGCAACTGCTTCTTCTCAAGACCTGCAAAAAAATGGAGAAATGCAATTGCTTTCTTGGTTTTCCTCAGACAGGACGTGAGAGGTATGCAGAGGTGGTTTTTTAATATTCATCAAAGGCCTTGGAACCATGAATCCCATTCCACAATGTCTGGAAGATTTATGAAACTAGAAGTTCTTCTCTGCTCAAGTTTCCTGGAAACCTCTGTCTGGGTGATCAAGAGAGAGGGAAATGTAAATTCCGCATATTCCAAATATTTAGAACCCTTAGATGGTTAAATTATGTGGGTGCTGTCTGGTGAATTGCAACTTGGTAGCACTTACCTCTTTTTTAAGATTGATTGATGATAGAAAATTTTAAAATGAACTTCCAGGCAATGCAGAGGGGGAAAAAAAAAATGAAAATGATGTGTAAACAACACTCCACTGAAAGAGAATTTCTAACGAGGTCCAATTAAATCTAACAGCTGTATCTATATGCTTAAGTCTCTCTGAGGAGCCATATTAAGAGCCACGGAGGTTGGGAGAGATGAAGGGTAAATAAGACATTGGCCCTAGCCTAGCAGCACTTACAATGTAGCCGAGGGAACAGGACTTAGCATAAGGAATAATTGGAGCTCAATCCAAGACTATGTAAATAAAAATGCTCAAGAGTGACAGCAGCAGTATGGTGGAGTGGATAGCTCTAAACACCCATCCTGCCACAAAAACACAGAAAACAAGCAGAAATGGTCAGAACCAACTTCATCAGAACGCTGGAGAGCAATCAAAGACGTATAGCAACAAAGCTAATGCTGAATCAGGAAAAATGCAACTTAAAAACAGTAGGAACATTTTGTGGCATTTTTACTTCCCCTTGCCTCATCCTTTACCTCTCTTTGCAGCCGTCTTAAAGATGGACTCACATTCCAAAAGTGAGGCCCTGGTCCCTGGCTCTGAAGGAAGCAAAGCAAGCTTTATTCACAAATTAACTGTGTTTGTGTGTTCTAACTTATCTGAGACTACAAGAAAGACTAATGGAAAGTTCTCACCTTTGTTTTGTCTAATTCAGAATGTATTCGGGTGGAAAAACGATGGGCATTGATAGAATACATTAGAAGACCAATGAAAAACCAGCAGCCACCTAGGGCGAAAGATTACATTTGAAATATACAATAAGATGCTTAAAACAGAAAGAAAAAGCCAGAGAGAGTTTCTTTGGTAAATTACGGCATTCAGAAGTGCTCGTGTACTTTGAAATTTAGAAAACCACTTGCATGCCAAGGAGAGGATGCATGCTCAGAAAATACCTGAGAAGATTCTAAGCTTTCACCACTGATATCCAGATTAAGAGCAAGCAGAAAGTGAAGGCTCAGTCAGAGTTGAAAATGGTCTAGTTGAGTGTTAAAGGTGTGCTGCAGCACGGAGTAAATCTATAAAGACTGGGAGAGGTGGCTTTTTAAATTTTTTTTTTTAGCTCCTGGATTCAATGAAATCTAAGTCAAAACACTGGCTGAATACAAGGTAAAGGGACAAAGACTTGAGTGATCATAGACGACAAGAAATACCGTCTTTACATACAAAATAATAGTTTGGTAAAGCCACTAGACAAATGGACGACTCTAGCCTTCAATGATAAAGAACAGCAAATCCTGGGGAAGGATAACAATCTGATTTCCAGAATTCAAATGTCCAGTGTTCAACAAAAAATAGTATATGCATGTATATATATATACATGCATATACTAGCCAATTCAAAAGGAGAAAGATAAAATGACAGAAACCTTCCCTGAGAAATCCCAGACATTGGGCTTACTAGATAAAGACTTTAAATAAATTGTCTTAAATATGCCCAAATAGAGCACTATCCTGATACCTAAGCCAGAAAAAGACACTACAAGAAAACTAAAGACCAATATCCCTTATGAATATAGATATAAAAATCCTCAACAAAATACTAACAAACCCAATTTAGCAGCATATTAATAATCAAGATTTCATGCTATGATCAAGTGGGATTTATGCCTGGAATGCAAGGGTAGTTCAACATATGATAATCAATCAATATAATGCACCATATTAATAGAGTGAAGGGAAAGGAAAACACGATCATCTCAGTAGACGCAGAGAAATCATTTGGCAAAATCCGACACACTTTCATGTTAAAAACAATCAGAAAACTAGGAATAGACAGGAACTTCCTCAACATGATAAAGGCCATATAGAAAACCCACAGCTAACATCATGCTCAATGGTAAAGGAATAAAAGCCTTTCCTCTAAGATCAGGAACAAGTCAAAGATGTCTGCTTTCACCCTTCCATTCAACATAAGAGTAGAAGTTCTAGCCACAGCAATTAAACAAGAAAAAGAAATAAATGCCATCCAAATTGGAAAGAAAGAAATAAAGTTATCTGATTTCAGGGATGACGTGATATTATATGTAGAAAACAAAAACAAATCCACAAAAAACAGTTACAGCTAATAAATTCAGCAAAATTACAGAATACAAAAATCAGTTGTGTTTCAATATGCTAGCAGTGAACAACCAAAAGAAGAAATTAATGAAACAATTCCATTTACAATATCATCAAAAAGAATAAAATAAATTCAGCCAAGGATATGCAAGATTACTACATTAAAAACTATAAAACATTGCTGAAAGCAATTAAAACCTAAATAAGTGGAAAGACATCTCATGTTCATGAACTGGAAGATGTTATAGATTCAATGATGTCGCCCAAAAATAGATATGTTGAAGTCTTAACTCCTGGTACCTATGCATGTGACCTTGTTTGGAAATAGGGCCTTTGATGATGTTATCTGTTACCACGATGTTATACCAGAGTAGGGTAGGTCCTAATCCCACTGAGTGCTGTCCTTATAGAAGAAGAGAACAGACACAAAGAGACAGAGGAAGGATGCCATGTGATGCCGCAGCTGCAAGACAAGGAAGTCCTGGAGCTACCAAAAGCTAGGAGAGAGGCATGGAACAGATTCTCCCTCAAAGCCTCAGAAGGAATCAACATAGCCAACACACTGATCTCAAATTCTCAGCCTCCAGAACTGTGAGACAACAAATTTATTTTGTTTTTTTTTTAAATAATTTTTTATTGTGCTTTAAGTGAAGGTTTACAAATCAAATCAGTCTGTCACATAGAAGCTTATATACACCTTACTACATACCCCCACTTACTCTCCCCCTCATGAGTCAGCCCGCTTCCTTCTTCCAGTCTCTCCTTTCGTGACCGTTCTGCCAGTTTCTAACCCTCTCTACCCTCCCATCTCCCCTCCAGACAGGAGATGCCAACACAGTCTCAAGTGTCCACCTGACACAAGTAGCTCACTCCTCATCAGCATCTCTCTCCAACCTGTTGTCCAGTCCCTTCCATGTCTGATGAGTTGTCTTTGGGAATGGTTCCTGTCCTGGGCCAACAGAAGGTTTGGGGACCATGACTGCTGGGATTCTTCTAATCTCAGTCAGACCATTAAGTCTGGTCTTTTTATGAGAATTTGGGGTCTGCAACCCACTACTCTCCTGCTCCCTCAGGGGTTCTCTGTTGTGCTCCCTGTCAGGGCAGTCATTAAATTTATTTTGTTTAACGCCTCCTACTTCGTGGTATTTCGCTACAGCAGTCGTTAACGAACTAATGCAGAAGACTTAATATTGTTAAGATGACAATACTACCCAAAACTATATATAGATCCAATGTAATCCCTATTGGAATTCCAATAACTTTTTTTTTTTTTTTTTGCAGAAATAGAAAAACCCATCCTAAAATTCATGTGGAATTTCAAGGGGCCCCAAATAGCCAAAATAATCTTCAAAAACAAGGACTTGAAGGACTCATACTCCTGACTTGAAAACTTACGCATTCTGTTTTATCATAAGTATGCTAATTTTTTTGCATGTTGCTGTAAAAAAATAGCACAGCGTTCTTACGAAAACACCTTGTGATGAGGAAGGGCGATGTTGGCAAAAAAAAAAATTAGAAACTGTGCTTTATTTGCATAAAAATACAGTACTACAAAGCTACAATAACCAAAAGTCTGAGCTGAGAACCCAGAAATAAACTGTCACATCTATGGTCAATTGGTTTCCAACAAGGCTGCAAAGATCATACAATAGGGAAAGAACAGTCTCTTCAACAAACGGTGCTTCGATAACTGGATATCTACATGTAAAAGAATGAAGTTGGGCCCTTACATTACAACATATACAAAAAAAATTAACTCTAAATGGATTGAAGAACTAAACTTTAGAGCTAAAACTATAAAACTCTTATAAGAAAATATAGGGGTGAAGCTTCATGACCTTGGATTTGGAAATGATTTCTGAAATATGACACCAAAAGTACAGACAACAAAAGAAAAAATAGATAGTTCGAGCTTCATTAAAATAAAAAACTTTTTTGTGTCAAGGACAATATTGAGAGTGAAAGAACAACCTACAGAATGCAAGAAAATGTTTTCAAATCATAAATCTGAAAAGTGTTTAGTACCCAGAATATATAAAGAAGTCCCACAACTCCACAACAAAAAGACAAGCAACACAATAAAAAATGCACCAAGGACTTGAATAGGCACTCCCCCACCCCGCCAAAAAATATATATATAGATACAAATCTCCAATAAGCACATGAGAAAATACTCAGCATTATTAGTCATTAAGACATGGAAGTCGAAACCACAATGACATAACACATCACACCTACTAGGATAGCTATAATAAACAAAATGGAAAAAAGCAAGTGTTGGTGAGGTTGTGGAGAAATTGGAGTCCTCATGCATTGTTTATGAGAATGTAAAATGGCACAACCACTGTGGAAAACAACCTGGCAGTTCCCCAAAAACTTAAACATAGAATTATCATATGACTCGGCAATTCCGCTCCTGTCTGTATGTTCCGAAGAATTGAAAACAAGAACTCAAACAGATAGTTGTACACCGATGTTCATAGCAGCATTATTCACAATAACCAAAACGTGGAAACAATCGAAGTGTCCATCAACAGATGAATAGATAAACAAAATGTGGCATATACATGAACCAAAAAACAAACCTGTTGTCTTCAAGCTGATTCCAGCTCATGGTGACCTTGTATTACAGAGTAGAACTACTCCACAGGCATTTCTTGCCTGTAATCTTTATGGAAGCAGTTGGCCAGGTCTTTCTTCCGCAGAGCTGCTGGATGGGTTCAAACTTCCAATATTTAGGTTAGTAACCAATAGCAAACAACTTGCACCACCCAGGCTCCTGGTATGTGCATATAATGGAATAATATTCAGCAATAAAATTCTAATACGTTCTACAAGGTAGATGAACCTTAAAAACACATTAAGTGAAAAAAGCCAGACACAAAAGGAAAAATATTGTCTGATGCGACCTACATGGAATCTAGAATATACAACTACATAGAGGCAGAAAGTAGATTAGAGGTTACCAAGAGCTGGGGGTAGGGAAATTGCGGAATTATTACTTAAAGTGTACTGAGTTTCTTTTTAAGATGGCGAATACATTTGTCTTTCAATTCATCATACTGTGGTAGATTATATGTGGCTGTGATGTTGGAAGCTATGCCACTGGTATTTCAAATACCAGCAGGGTCACACATGGTAGACAGGTTTTAGCAGAACTTCCAGACTAAGACAGACTAGGGAGAAAGGCCTGGTAATCTACTTCTGAAAATTAGCCAATAAAAACCATATGGATCACACAGAAAACTGTCAGATACAGTGCTGGAAGATGAGCCCCCTAAGTTGGAAGGCACTCAAAATGCACAGTGGCCAAAACAATGGATTTGCACATACCCATGATTGTGAAGATGGTGCAGGACAAGGCAATGTTTCATACTGGTGTGCATGGGGTCGCCATTAGGGAGCCAAGCCAACAGCAGCTAACAATAACAATGGTTGGCCAACATTGAAGTGTACATTTAAAAATGGTTAAAATGGCAATTGTTATACATACCTAACACAATAAAAAAATCAAGCACTCGCGTGTGAAGCAGACAAATGCTAAGTGGAGAAGGAATCCACGTGGACTAGGTATGAGGAGGTTTAATGAAAGGGAGAACTTAGCCGAAATGAGGAGCAAAGGCACTCTACTGCTATCAATAGGCAAAGAAGGGGATGAGGTCGTTCCACTCCACCATTAATTATTTCCAGAAACAAATCTGTAATGCCCACTACATGCATAAAATACCCTGTCACCACTCAAGGGCATCTTGGGATTCACTTCAAATGCCGACACGAAGGATTTTATTCTCCAGGTTTCTGAGGAAAAACACTTGTGGGCCCTCTGTAAAACATGAGTGAAATGAGAGATCTGTGAGTCCAGTGGTCTTTGTTTTTACTAACTCCTATAGTGCCGTTTTGTCTATATTGTAATCCACGATGGAAGGGATCCCCAACATTCAGGCAGGACTGCTTCCTCAGATGGAAAGGCAGAGCTTTTTGGATAAACAAGGGAATGGCTATCCTTTAAAACCTTCCTCCTGCCAAAAGTATGCAAAAGGTAAAGGGACTCTCTTCCCTCATATTGGGCCAGCTGGCATCCACTTAGCTTTTTTGATGCTTAAGCTTGTGACTGGACAAATGAACAAATGAACACACTAATGCAGGCAAAATGGCGGTCTCCACCCCTGAGAGTGAGGGTCTTTGCAGAAGGCTGCCTCACACACCAGAGGGTGTGGGGACTAGAAAGTGGTCAGAGAGAGAGCTCTCACTGCACATGATTTCCCCAAATCCTTGCCCAATTATTCTTCCTCTGCTGTCCACTTCACACAAATCTTCTGTATTTGAGGGAGCAAAACCAAAGAACTCCCATATTCCAACCTTCCAAAGTGTGATTTCAGCAGCCACACTAGGCAGGCAACCATTTGAAGGACTGGCCCTGAGAAACCCACACCAGGCCTTTCCTGAAGTATATTGACCTCAGTTGCCCTCCAGAGATTGATTTCCACTTAGAAATGAATAGTTAAAAAACCTCAGGGTGATGAGGGAGGGTTCTAACCTCCACATGGTATGAGAAAAATGGCAGACAAGCTAGCAGCTTTCTGGCAGAACCCACCTCATCAGGATGGCTAAGGTAAGAGGTGATTGTAGCTCCTTGGGAAGGCCCCATGCCTTTGGTCAGCCTCTCCCTCATCTCTCTCTCTCTCTCTCTCTCTCACTCTCACTCTCTCTTTTTCTCTCTCTGTCTCAGCAGCCTTGCCATGCAGCAGGGGTCACTGTGCACCAGCGGAGGAGCCAGCTCCAAAAGCATCACAAAGGACAGGCAGGCTTCAGGCTGGGCTCGCTGTACAGGCCCTGCAGGCTGGTATAAGGCCCGGCCACACCTCCTTCTTGCCTCTCCATCCTTCCCAAGGTAATTATGCTCACAGTAATGAAACATGCAAAAGGAATCAGGTAGAGATCATAAGACAAGGAGGCATTTCCCAGCCTGAGGACGCACCCTGACCTTGGAGATAAACTCATTACAGAGAAATAAAACATCCTCAGCCACCAGTACAGCGTCATTTCATCCCTGTTGTGGCGTTTTAACCCTCCCATGTCCTGACCACCCTGTTATTGCACTGCTTCCTCTCTGTCCAATCAGCTGTCCCTAAGGGGATGCTGTGGATTTGAGGTGGGGGGAGGGGTAGCACTGGTGGTTCAGTGGTAGAATTCTCACCTTCTGTGGGTTCAATTCCCAGCCAACACATCTCAAGCACAGCCATCACCCATCTGTCAGTGGAGGCTTGCATATTGCTATGATGCTGAACGGGTTTCAGAGGAGCTTCTAGACTAAGAAGACTAGGAGGGAAGGCCTGGTGATCTATTTCCAAAAATAAGCCAATGAAAACCGTATGGATCACAGCAGTACGGCCTCTTGTGCATGAGTCAAGGGCCACCTCACGGGACGTTAAAAACAAGAGGATGATTCCTTTAGATGAGATTCCAGCCAGACATAGTAAAGCTAGGAGAGCCCTCAGAGACCACGGTCTACCTGGTGCTTGGCCTGGATTGCTAAAGACCCCAGTGCTCTGGGTGTCAGCTCCTGAGGCCGGAGGGGCGAGGCTCAGGGTGTGGGCCTTCTTCCACCAGAGAGTTTTCTACCTGACCCATCTTAATCTGGGGAATTTCTAAGATTTCATTTGTCAAGTTTCTCCCTGCTTAAAAAACAGAACAAACACCGTTTGAAAAGCATGACTCTGCCTCAACCGTTTACACATGCAGATAGACGTTTCAGAGAGCTCAAATGCCCTGCTGACCATCACCCAGCCAGAGAACAACACCATGGGCTGGTATTCAATGAAAATGGCGGGTGGGGAAGAAGAGCACATGGAGCTATTTCGAGAGAGGAAAAGAGTGAAGAATGGTAGTCCTGAAAATGCACAGAGTAGCAGAGAATCAGATTAGAGTCTGGGAAACAGGTCCTTCAGATGCCTCCCTCCTGACCTTGCCCCCCGCCCAGACTCACTCAGCACCTCTTTGACTTTCTCTGGCCACCTAATGGCGGCAGTCATAGCTGCCATCCCTCGAGTCAGGGGGGAGCCAAGTAGCCTCTGCCAAAAGCAAAACAAAATGCCAGCAAGCAATTACTGTAGACATGGTGCAGAAAAGCTCATGGAAATGTTACAAGATAAATGATAAAGACTTTTGCCTGACCAGGAACTCAGCTGCTGGGAGCCCCGACAAGATGAGTTCTAATAGGCAAGGTAAATTATTTTCTCTTCTACTGAAGCTCAATTTTCTATCCGTCTCCTTCTTTTGACATGTACGGTAGAAGAAAGAGAGGAGGAGGCAGGCAAGGAGAAACAGAGCGGGGAGAAGGGGAAAAAAAAATACACTTGGACTTTTAATGGAGGCTCATTTTGGTAAAGTACCCGAGTGTCCCCGTGGGCCTGGAGAATTAAATGCTGTCACTCAGATCTGAAAGCAGAGTCGTCCAGTTTGCAGACACCTGTCATAATTAAACTAATGGCTCTGAAAATGTGCCTTGATATTAAATCTATCTTCCACTGAGGAGCAGAGCTGATTAAAACCACCGTTTGACAGTTAATGATGAACCTTTTGCTTGCTGAGCTATGTGACTGGAGCAGGTCATTGCAGGCTGTCCTCTCGCTCTGGCCTCCAGGATGGACTTCGACTTGCTTCCTTCTCACCCCAACACTGGCGGCACCCCCATGCCCTTTTCAGCTTCTCTCTGACTGAAGTTGGGGTTTCTCTCTCCACCCTCACTGACCACAGCCTAAGGAGAGAATGTTGTTCCTAGCAGGGAAGGATCACCTGTTCACAATAATGTCAAGTTATTGCGTGGTCACCAGGAAACATGGGTAAGCCCAGAAAATTGCAGGAGCAGAGATAGAGGCCCTGACCAGCCTTACCACTTCTTCTCTGGAAGGCTGAATTCCCCACACATCCATGGTGGAGGCTAAACTCTGCCCTGTCATAAAGTCAGAGAAACTCTGAAATTCCGGGATTGCTGAGTTGACTCTATTTCTAGTTTGGGGGCTGATGTTCAGACAGTCTGCTCTACAAATAGAGCTGTCCTTTGGGAAGGCAGCATAAGCTGAACTGATTATCTGGGAATCTAAAGCTGTTCACCGTTTATACACAGCTGCTCTTACCAGTGAGAGGCCTTTGGCAGAGAAGGCATCAGAAGGAGAAGTGAGGGGACAGCAGATAGAAGCTCTTCTGCCCTCCAAAAATTAGGGGTTCTGAAATTCCCTCAAAGGGCTCTTCTATCACTGATAGTCCAGAATTTTCTCTCAAAAGGAGGCTATCTTTATTTCTTGATTAGATTATTACAATGTTTTGTTTATTTTTCATTCCCAGAGAATATTCAGTTTATCACCTTTCCTTCTCTTAGGCCAGCATGGAGATTCTCAGCAACCACTGGTTAACCTCAAGGGTTCTTCTCTTCTGGTAGACCAGACAGGCCGACTTTGACACAATATGAACTGTGTAGACTGACAAAGTACTCCATGTCCTGGTTTGACATTCAAGACCCCTTCAGAAGTGATCCAGGCTCTGTGTCCTTTTCCTGGCTCTTCCACACTCCCATTAAAACCCACACCCTCCCTCCAAAAGCTAAGGGCCTCCTTGCCTGGGACTTGGTAGTGCTGGCTAAGCCTCTAAGTCCCCTGAGATCCCAAAGGTAGATGGAGAAACAGTGAGCAAGGCTGAGACCTCCATCATTTCCAGGCCTCTCTGATCAGAAGTGGAGCAACCCTGATAAGCAACAACTCCCAACTCAGCCAAAAACAAACCATCAGAGTAATTACACCATGCTGTAAGCCTCCCAATTTTCTGTGCATTGCACATAAATCTCTGTTGATGGCTTGCTTAATTGTTTGGTTGACTTATTTATAATGTTTCATACTTTTCAGAGCACTCGCAAGCATTTCATTTAATTCTTACACCACCCTTGTCAGCTAAGTGCTATTTACCCATATTAGAAATTAGTAAACACTTAGATAAAGTGGTGTCTTCAGAGTCACAAGTGGTAGAGGTGGGACTAGAATCCACAGTCGCTGACTCCTAGCGGGGCCACCCTCAGATCACTGAAACCACAAATGAACCTTGAGTTGGGTTCCAAGTTCTTTATCAGGGATTTATATTAAAGTATTTCCATGGACAACCACTGATTTCTGAAACATAGAACAGCTTTCCCACCCACAGTCTTTCCACCACAGATCTGCATGTCAGAGCCCTTTCTTTCCTACTCATTTCTATGTGCATTTGCTTATTGGGACTTTTTGTATTCTCATTTTCCTATATTCTGTTTAGGTAGAGTTTGGGGGTATTGTTAGGGGTTTTAGTTTTTTCTTTCTTGACTTTTTTATCACTATTTTCCACTATTATAATAATTCATGCTTGGTTGAGGTAGATGTCTATTACATATATCACCTAGTGACAGTGAAAGAGAGAGATAATGGTGTGGTGTGTGTGCAGGGGGAGGGGATCCTAAAAAAGACAGGCAAAGACAAGGAGAAATACAGAGTGGAAGATACTGTGAGGGAGTAGAGATTCAGAAAGAAAGAAAATGAGGCTAAAGAGAATCAGGGAAAGGAGAGACAGGGCCACACAAAGAAAGACAAAGATGGGACAATGAGGATGAAAGCTTTCTGTTCCTCTGGCTTTCCCCAACCACCCTGAGGTCAAACTCCCTCCTTGCACTACATCTTTGCACACACACACACTCACACTCACACACACACACACACACACACACACGGGGCTGTCACATTTTAGAACACCGTTAGGAAAGTGACACCCAGCTGAAGGAATCCCCTGTCCAGTGACCCAGCCCAACACTCCTGTCTGACCCCTCCCCTGCAAAGGCCGATCTTCTCTCTTAAGTGACAGAGGCTTCGTCTCTCTGATGGGAGCAGGGCCTCTAATTGTGCTGAGCAGCGATGCCACGGATGCCCGGGCAGCCTCATGTCTCTCTCTATCATTAGCTTTCTTACCAGGCTCTGAAGCCTTCCGCTGCCACAACAGTAATTACCAAGAGATTAGGCAGGCATTAAGCACTCCTTAATTTGACACATTGCAATGATCTCCATTCAGCCTTTCTGCTCGAATAACTCTCAACAAATATTTCGGAGACTACCAAAATAAACAGAAGCACTGTGTTTGCACAGCTGAGGCCTTCTTCCTGCTTCTCTAAATGCCAGCAATTCCAGGTAGGGGGTAGGGGACATTAAAGGGGTGGTGGGTGGGGAGGGTAGAAAGGGGAGGGGGACAGAAGAGGTGGCAATGGCACCACCTGCAGGGCCAAAGGAAAAGCGGAATGTCCTGAGAAAGCCTGAAAACCCAAACTCGTCCAGTGGGAAGAAATCAGTAAAACACTCGCATATGAAATGCTCCTATCGATGGTGATTTAATAAGACCCATTTTTAAACCAAGTAGTTATACAAGACCTTAGAAAAGAGACACCAGTATTTATACTAAAACCACTGTATTAGGAAAAAAAAAAATTACAGTGGAAGGAGTTATGTTGTTGTTGTTTGGGTGGGTTATTAGCGCAGGCATTATTCATTAAAAAAAAAAATATTCATTAGGTAATGCAATAATTATTCATTAGATAATGCAATAGGAAAACCATTGTTAACAATGGCAACAAATCCTACCAGGACCCACTGAAGGAGAGGTAAGATCACTTGGCAATTACAGTGCATTAGAAGTTCAATATTCCCTCTCGTGCATTTGCGTCATTTCTGTACTCCCACCCAATATCCACACATGCCTCTCTCACTAACCTGAATTTGGGGTAACTGAAAAGGCAGAGCAAAATGACACGCTGACATGGAGGCTACAACCTCCAGGAACTCTCTGTGCCCCTCCTAGGTGTGATACAGGAGAGATGAGCTGGATATCCTTGAAAAGTAGGGATGGATATTCAGAAAAATGAGAAACAGAATAGCCAGAAATTGAGTCATAAATATAAATGATTATGGAAGGGGAGTGGGTTGAATAACAATATTATTTGGTGAGAAATGAAGTCCAAGAAAGGAAAAATGAAATAATTGGGATTCTTCCATCATCAAATGATGAGAAAGGCTGTTCTAGAGTCAGAAACGGGGATCAAGATCATTCTCACTGGGCATTTCTCATCCCTGAGAAACATAACTAACATCCACCTAGCCCTTCCAAGCTGTGGTCTTCTTCCCGCCTCGTGTGGTCTAGGGAATCTCTGGTCAGCATCTGTGTCCAAGAGGCTATCATGGCTAGATGGAGATCTTGCTTTTGGTATCAGGAGTTTGGATGCTATGGAAGGAGGATCATGACTCAGAATGCCCTAGGGTCTTTCTCCCTTCCTGGATGGGACAGCAGCATTAAACTTCTTTACAGATACAGAGGGAAGATAGTAAGATATAGAACTGTAATAAGTCATCCTGGCTTTCACATGTGCCTCTTCTCCAGTGCTCTCTCAACCAGGGATGATGGTATTGAACCCGTAACTACTGCTAAAGTGTAAAGAACAATACATTAGATCAGGGATCAGCAAACTACAGCCCACAGGCCAAATTTGGCTCAGAGCCTGTTTCTTCAATTAAGCAATTTTACTGGAACGCAGCCCCACCCATTTGTTTACATATTATCTACCCATGGGGTCATCATGAGTTGAAATCAACCCGGCAGCAACCGATTTGTTTTGGTTTGGGTTTATGAGTATTTTTGCACTATAAAGACAGAGTTTAGTAGTTGCGACAGAGACCATACGGCTTGCAAAGCCTAAGATATTTACTACCTTTACAGAAGAAGTTCGATGACCCCTGTATTGGATAGATGGATGAGTGAACAAATGAATAAACGAACAAGCAAATAAATGCTAGGTTGAAATAGATCATAACTGTGGGATGATTTTACCCAATAGTGCCAGGTGGCTACTGAAGTTTCTAAAAGTATGTTGTAGGACTCTATCCTCAGTTCTGTCCTTTTCAGTACTCTTGCAATGACTTAAATCAAGATATAAATGGGAAGCTTATCTGATTTTCAAAAGATGGGAAGACAACATAGATAAGAAGTATTTTGGATGACAGATCCAATATTCGAACCAATCTTGACAGGCTGCAACAATTTGCTCAGTCTAATAAAATATAAGGGGACAAATACAAGGTCCTGTGATTGGGCCTAAAATATCAACTTCCCAAATACACAATACCAACTTGGGTGAGGGTCCAAAACCAAATACAAACCCGTTACCGTCAAGTTGATTCCGTCTCACAGAGACCCTGTAGGACAGAGTAGAACTGCTCCATAGGGTTTCCAAGGAGCCCCTCGTGGATTCAGACTGCCAGCCTTTTGGTTAGCAGCTGTAGCCCTTAACCACTATGCCACCAGGGTTTCCTGGGCAAGGGTAGGAGGGAGAAAATGTGTCTAAACAGCAACACGTGTGTAAACGACTTTGGGAGTTTGACAGATATATCTCCTCAATAGTTAATAAGATTTCCCATAAACGAAAAGTATATCCTGAAGCTAAGATGTTTGTGATGGGGAACACATAAGACACACGCTCCACCCTATTCTGGGTACTCAGGCCTTGCTAGAAGTATTTATTTCTGTAATAACAATAATAATAAAATAGTTAAAAATTGCTGAATGTTTACCATGTGTACATGGTTAATACTTATTATCTTTGTAAACTTTTGCAGTAATCCTACAAAGTAGGAACTGTTGACTTCCCCATTTCATAAAGGAGGAAATTTAGAGAAATAAAGCCATGAAACTAGTACAGGGCAAGGCCAGCAGTGGAATCTAAAAAACTCCAAAGTCCAAACTCTAACCCACCATGCTACACTAGTCTTCTACTCTGAAGTTGCATTTTGAGGTGCTCATTGGTAAACCAAAGTAACCCCAAAGGTGGGTGACCAAGATGGTAAGGGAAAGTTGGTGAACACATGGGGTCACCGTGAATCGGAATCAACTCAACGACAACTGGTTTTGGAGTCCCTGGGTTATGCGATCGGTTAACATGCTCAGCAGCTAACTAAAAGGTTGGAGGTTCAAGTCCACCCAGAGGCACCTTGGAAGAAAAGCCTGGCGATCTATTTCAGAAAAATCAGTCATTGAAAACCCTATGGAGCTTAATTCCACTCTGACCCACATGTGGTCGCCATAAGTTAGAACTGACTCCAGGGCAACTGATTTTTAAGGGGAAGTCAAAATCATTTCATATGGAAAAGATTTGAAAGTGGTGAGGCATTTAGCTTGGAGCAGGCTTGGGCTGTCCTTCAGTTGAATTAAAAAGCACTATTGAGTTTAGCTTACAGCTCCCTCTCCAGACATACATCTGCCTGTGCCTTCTAGTTGTCCTCACACACCCACACACAAAAATTACTAATATGACTGGTCAGCGTATTAACCTAAAAAACCCAAACTGATTGCCATTGAGTTGATTCCAATTCATAGCAATCCTGTAAGACAGGGTAGAACTGCCCCATAGGGTTTCCAAGGAGCGGCTAGTGGATTTGAACTGCCAACTTTTAGATTCGCAGCAGAGCTCTTGACCACTGTGCCACCAGGGTCAGCATATTAAGGTAGGCTAACTGCTTTATGGGGCCCCGGTGGCACTTTAGTTAAGCGTTTGACTGCTAACCGAAAGGACAAGGTTTGCAGTCTGAATCTACCAACCACTTTTTGGAAACCCTGTAGGGCAGTTCTACTCTGTCCTTTAGGGTCACTATGAGTCAGAATTGACTCGATGGCAACGTTTTTTTATTTTTGTTTTTGTTTTTTAACTGCTTTATAAAGTAACATCAAATGTCAGGACTTAACATTTTAAGAGTTTATTTCTCACATAGGTCAGAGTCATTGTCAGGTGGTGGTAGAGGCCCTACTACACAAAGCCCTTCAGAGGCCCAGTGCCTTCCATCTTGCAGCTCAACTTTTCTATTCAGAGACATCATTTCTAGGTCATTGAAGACTCTACATTCCGTATAGAAAAAGGAAGGGAGGCTCCCACATGGGAGGCTTTTAGGAGGTAGGCCTGGCATGGTACTTATCACTTCCACTCACATGCCATTGTCCAGGTCATAGCCAGTAGGGAGGCCAAAACATTGGACTAGCTGAGTGTCCCAGAAAGAGAAGCGAGTATGGATGATGCTGTGTACTAGCTGTCTGTCCTACAGAGTTCCAGAACATTGATTACCCAACAAACGATCATCTTCCATCAGCCAATATCAACACCTACCCCTCAATTCCTAATAATGAGCACTTTTTTCTACTAGGTGCAAGGCATTTTGTTGAGACTCTCAGAGATATAGCGACACAGTATAGTCTCCACTTCCAATGAACTAATAACCTAAAAAAGATCACGTAAAAATAATGAACCACAATATTCAACAGGGTGAATTAAGTGCTCTAGGAGTTACATACATAAAGGGGAGCACAAAAAGCAGAGTTCAATCTCGTGAGAGGAATCAGAAAAGGTTTCAGAGTAGAAGCATTTAAGTGGAGTCTCAGCTAACGAATACGAATTTTACGGACAAAACCAGCAAGGAGAAGAGCATGTCAAGGAGAGAAAATAGCAGGAAGACATTCACAAAGGCATGAGAGTGCTTGGCATGTTCAGGGTCAACGGACTGGTTTAATGTGACTTAATGTGACAGGGTATGTGAGAAACGTGGTGGGATGTAAAGTCGGTTCAGACCATGCTAAAGCATGAATGCCATGTTCAAGAACTTAGGCTTTGTTCTGAATGCAATGGAGAATGGTAGATGGCTCGGAGGACAGTGACATAACCCAGACCAACAGTTGTGTGAAATTCAGATGGCAAATTGAAAGGCTGAAGGGCAGAAATGCTAGTTAGGCAGGTATTGGAATCACCCTGGTTTCCAACAGGTGATAGCCTAGCCTAAGGCAGTGAACATCATCCTTTGTCCTTGTCCAGCCCTTCCTCAGCTTTTCCAAATGTAATTAAATCACCTGCAGTCAGTACTATACTCTGCTTACAGTTGATTTAAAAGCCAATGGGTCAATATAGTCACAATTCAGAACCAGCAGTAAAACCCAGGTTTGCTAACTTTGAAATGGTGCCACCATACCCATTCATAATCAGCTTCCACTAGGCCCTCACCTGGGAATAATTTATACTCAAAATCTACTTCTCTGCCACTTTTACTCATTATTTCTCATCCCACTCATTGCCTTTCAATTGTCCCAGTGGGGTACATAAAAGTCATTTCTACTCTGTGCCCAAGGATAGACGTGTTGGCAGTTCCTTTCAAAATTCCTTGGGTAGTCAGGATTCCTCATGGCCCTCTTCTATATAGAGACTACAGATATCTTGGGCTTTTCCACCCTCCCCAGCCACCAAAGGCACAGATTCTCAGGCAAGACAGTCACATGAAATTTGCAGCCAAGAAGCAAGGGTCCATTCTATGCCCTGCCAACAGCCCCCACTCCTTTTGAGTGGAGTGGTGCATCCGGACACACGGCACTCACTTTAGTCCCCCCGAAAGCCCCAAAACTGTATACTCCAGTCCCTTCCCTGACATGACAGTCTCTTCCCTAGGGCTTGGAGGAGACCTTGACAGACCCAGCTATGGCCCCAGGCTACCTTTGTTCTAGACTATTGTCCTTTGAGGGAGTGGTACAGGTGGCTTTCAACCCATAAGCTAACCCTAGCTCCCTACTCCACCTTTTGTTGCCCATATGCTTCAGAAACAAGATGGCTGAGCAGACGGTACTAACCTTGTCCTTAAGGCCCAGGAATTAGAAGGGGGAGAACATTGACAGAGCTTGGTCATATGCATGAGTTTGGGTGTGGTGGATGTAGCAGTGCAGCATAGGAAGATGGCGGAGCTGAGGTACCAATTTTTTTTTTTCTCTCTTGAGACGTTAGAAAACAATGACTCCTGGGTGAGTTGAGGAAAAAAATACTTCTTTTTGAGAACCAGAGTAGTCACAATATAGAAGTGGTATGAGATTCTTTGGAAATGAACTTTACTGTTCAAGGAGATAAGGAAAGAACAACCAGGCCAGATCTTCTGTGTGGCAGAAAGAGACAAGATAATGCTGTGGAAAGCACAAGGATCAGGCATACTCAAAATCCAGCTTTGCGTTCTTAGGAAAATTATTTAAATTCTCCAAGCTTCAGTTTTCTCATCTGTAAAATGGGAGGTAGAGGTAAGGAGGATGACGTCTTTGAGGAGTTGTTAACAGAGAAGGACATAGAATGCCAAATGCTAAGCTATCATCTTTAATATATGTACGGTGCTACAGAAAGCTCATCTAGGAAGAAGTAGAAGCTCAAGAAAACACATTTCAGCCCTAGAGAAGGAAACATTCCCAACTACTGCAGCTTCCAAACAAGGCTATGGGCTATTCCTTGAGATGTGTGAGTTCCTTGTCACTGGAGGTAACAAAACAAAAAAAAAAATGCTGGGTGACTACATCTCAGGGTATTTTGTTGTAGAAACTCCTGCACTGAATAGAAAACTGGGGCAGATAAATTCTAAAATCCCTTCCTGCCCTGAGCGCCTGCGATTCTTGATTTTACCCTTGCTCAGGAGAGCACAGAGCTCAAAACCTCTCAGACAGCTCAACTATTACTCATCAGTATGTGGGGACTGAGGTTCTGACTGACCAAGGGCCAAAGTGGCATTGGGCCAGGCCTCCCATTGCCCATTCTGTGTCCAGCCCTTGCTTACATTCAGTTCCATCCGATGGTTCTTTTAATGGGGGTGGGGGGGCGGGGGGTGTTGAGGAGGAAAGCGAATCACTCAGGGCTTATTTCACCAGACTCTGTAAGTGGTGAGGCTTAATATAAGCAAGCCCAGTGTGCTGCCAGAAAAGCCTCTGCCCTTAAATAGTAGTGAGATCCATCGGTCTCCTTAACAAATGCATCTTCCCTGAGTGCTAAGTAAGCTGTCTCCATTTACAGTGTCAATATCCACACGGTGCCTTCCCTGCCTCTCAAACAACCTGAACGGATTGCAATTGGCTGCCATTCCTGATTCCTGTGCTCAGTGAGAGCTGTCAATGAGCATGTCAATAAGATACAGGGGCTATTGATCACCATAGGCATTTAGGGGTCACTGGTCGATGAGAGCTCTTGCCAAGAGATGTAGAAAACGATAGCTTTCAGATAAAGGCAGCAAAGTGAGGCTCCCGAAGGAGAAATAATATAGCTCAATTTCCCCTGTCCTGCTGCTTGTCAATTTCTCTTGGTTTTCTTGAGGACGGAAGGAGCAAGTAGGGAGAGACAGAGAGGGAGAGAAGTGGGGAAAGCAAGCGAGCAACTCAAGTGTTTGACTGAAAACATCTCAGAGCATGAAAAACCAATATCCACAAGAAACCCGAACAGCATTCCCCAGGCTGCTGTCTGAGTCAGGAGAACAAAGAGAAAGACCGAAGGAGGCAGTGCTTCTGAAAGATGTGGGCTCAGGGAATGAAGGTCAAGATGATGAGCCTTCTCCAGACATGGGTTGTGATGGAATCACAAAAATGAGTCTAGTAGCTATGCTATGGATTGAATGGTGTCCTCCCAAAAACAGTACTGGAATCTAACCTAATCCTAACCCTGTGGATGTAATGCCATTTGGCAATAGAGTTTTCTTTGTTATGTTAATGAGGCCATGTCAGTGTAGGGATGGAGCAGTACAGCCAGGCACATGGCACTCCCTTTAGGATTTCAGGGCAGGAAGGGATTTTAGAATTCATCGGCCCCAGCTTTCCATGCAACACAGTAGTTCTAACCGAAATTCCCTGAATGTGAACACCCAGCACAAGTGATTTTTGAGATTAAAAAAAAGAACAGATTAGACACAGTAAGAAGCAAGCAACCACCAACGGGAAAAGATAGATGCCATATGAAGATCACCAGTGTACTGAGGAATGTAGGCGAAAGAGACAAAGATCTTCCCCAAGAGCTAACAGAGAGAGAAAGCCTTCCCTGGAAGCTGGTGCCCTGAATTTGGACGTCTAGCCTTCTAAACTGTGAGTAAATAAACCTCTGTTCGTTGAAGCCGCTCACTTGTGGTATTTCTGTTACAGCAGCACCAGGAAACTAGGACACGCTGTTTGCTGACCCCACCTATTAAGTTTTCAAATGAAGTAGTCCAATTCTTCATCAACAAGTCATTTCACTCCCAGATTGATCTTTGTCCTGAGTGGAGGGGAAGAGCAGGCCCCCTTTGAAGCAAAGTGACTTGTAAAACTTAGTCACAAAAATAAAACGTGTTGAAGAAGTATTCTATACAGGAGTGAGAAGAAGTGGCAAAGAGGCTGATTGTTGTTTCTGCTCAAGGCCTTCCCCAGGATTGACTGGTATTTCCCCATTGGAAAAGGATTACTCATTTTATCAGTTTCAATAGCAAATTGCTTTGGTGCAAATAAAATTTGCATGAAAATGTCCATTGTTCATGAATACAAAACTGTTGTTTCACTTATCACTCTGATGTTTGACAGATAATTTTGGATACAGAAAAAATTTCTTTCAAGTAAATAAGTAGCCAAAAAAATGACATAAATCATCCTAAAGGCCAGTTGTCTGTGATCAAACCTGCGTTATTAAGTCTTCCAACTCTTTTAATGGAATACACCCACATCCAGGCAGCTAACACTGCACCTACTGGCTTCCACTTTTGTCTATCCTTTCCTTTCTGAATCTAGCTCTTTTGTGATCTCATATGCTTCATCTCTGGGAATTGTTTCATTCTCTTAATTCACAGCCACAACTCCGCTTGCCTCTGAGACAATAAAATTCATCTCAAGTCCCACCAACCAGACCTTGTGCTTTAATTAAATCCTGAAAGTTGCCTAAAGCGATAATTCAGCATCTATGTCTGAAACTTTAAGAGATGTAATATGAACAACAAGATGGAGATGCATTTCAATGAGGTTTCGCAGCATCGGGTTTCATCCCTCATGACTCTGGATTCTTCACTGTGTGTCGAAGTTCATTCATTCATCGTTTCAAAGGATATTTATTGCCAGGTAAGAGACGATGGTGGCTTAAGAGTTAGTTAAAGGGATGGCTGATTGAAGGCATACATTTCATTCTGCTTGATGCTAATCCCCACTAAAAGGATAGGATAAAAAATTTTAAGGTAAACCTACCAAGAGAACTGGAGAAGAGGTCACAGCTGGCAAGAGATGTCAACGCAATTTTGGAAGCTGGGATGTAAATAGGTAAATGACAAATGAAATAGGATACAGGAGAAAGCTAAAATACATGCCAGAAACACTGGGTGAAACCTCAAGAATAAGGCCACTTCACACTGTAGCCCCAAAAGGCTCAGGAACTGAAGGCACCAAACACCTCTGAAGCAGGGGTGTAGCACAGGGCTAACCATGGAAGGGTTGGTTAAAAGTCTTTAAGAGACAGGCTCACAGATGCGCTTCTCTATCCATGAAGCCAGGTGGCCTCTTCCTTGCTGCAGCAGGAGTCTGGAGAGTTACTCTATAGCAGTGGTTCTCATGTGTGGCCCCGGGACCAGCAGCATCAGCATTATCTGGGAACTTGTAAGAAATGCAAGTTTTAGCTCCCCATCCCAAACTTACAGAAACTTTGGGGTGGGGCCCAGCAATCCATGTTTTACCAAGCCCTCCAGGTGATTCTAATGCATGCTAAAGTCTGAGACCCACTGTTCTATATAGAAGCTGAGTCAGACAGCATCTGACATCAAGGACAACAGCAGTAGTTGAAAACATGGGTGAGCCAACCGCTGAAGATTAGAGACTTAGGTGAAGTTGACATACAGAATGTTAAAACCCTCAGCACAGTCTCCTCCTTGTTCTTTTTGTTGTTGTTAGGTGCTGTCGAGCTGGTTCCGACTCATAGAGATCCGATGCACAACAGAACAAAACACTGCCCAGTCCTGAGCCATCCTCACAATCGTTGTTATGCTTGAGCTCATTATTGCAGCCACTGTGTCAATCCACCTCATTGAGGGTCTTCCTTTTTTCTGCTGACCCTGTACTCTGCCAAGCATGATGTCCTTCCCCAGGGACTGATCCTTCCTGACAACACGTCCGAAGTTTGTAACACAGAGTCTCACCATCCTTGCTTCTAAGGAGCATTCTGGTTGTACTTCTAAGACAGATTTGTTCGTTCTTTTGGCAGTCCATGGTATATTCAATATTCTTTGCCAGTACTACAATTCAAAGGCATCAATTCTTCTTCGGTCTTCCTTATTCATTGTCCAGCTTTCACATGCATATGATGCGATTGAAAATACCATGGCTTGGGTTAGGCTCACCTTAGTCTTCAAGGTGACATCTTTGCTCTTCAAAACTTTAAAGAGGTCCTTTGCACCAGATTTACTCAATGCAATGCATCTTTTGATTTCTTGACTACTGCTTCCGTGGCTGTTGATTGTGGATCCAAGTAAAATGAAATCCTTCACAACTTCAATCTTTTCTCCGTTTATCATGATGTTGCTCGTTGGTCCAGTTGTGAGGATTTTTGTTTTCTTTATGTTCAGCTGTAATCCGTACTGAAGGCTGTGGTCTTTGATCTTCATTAGTAAGTGCTTCAAATCCTCTTCACTTTCAGCAAGCAAGGTTGTGTCATCTGCATAATGTAGGTTGTTAATGAGTCTTCCTCCAATCCTGATGCCCTGTTCTTCTTCATATAGTCCAGCTTCTCCAATTATTTGCTCAGCATACAGATTGAATAGGTATGGTGAAAGAACACAACCCTGACGCACACCTTTCCTGACTTTAAACCAATCAGTATCCCCTTGTCCTGTCCGAACAACTGCCTCTTGATCTATGTAAAGGCTCCTCATGAGCACAATTAAGTGTTCTGGAATTCCCATTCTTTGCAAAGTTATCCATAATTTATTATGATCCACACAATCGAATGCCTTTGCATAGTCAATAAAACACAGGTAAACATCCTTCTGGTATTCTCTGCTTTCAGCCAGGATCCATCTGACATCAGCAAGGATATCCTTGGTTCCACGTCCTCTTCTGAAACCGGCCTGAATTTCTGGCAGCTCCCTGTCGATATACTGCTGCAGCCGTTTTTGAATGATCTTCAGCAGAATTTTGCTTGCATGTGATATTAATGATATTGTTGCATAATTGTCACATTCGGTTGGATCACCTTTCTTGGGAATAGGCATAAATATGGATCTCTTCCAGTCAGTTGGCCAGGAAGCTGTCTTCCATATTTCTTGGCATAGACGAGTGAGCACCTCCAGCGCTGCATCTGTTTGTTGAAACATCTCAATTGATATTCCATCAATTCCTGGAGCCTTGTTTTTCACCAATGCCTTCAGAGCAGCTTGGACTTCTTCCTTCAGTACCATCGGCTCCTGATCATATGCTACCTCTTGAAATGGTTGAACATCGTCTAATTCTTTTTGGTATAATGACTCTGTGTATTTCTTCCATCTTCTTTTGATGCTTCCTGCGTCGTTTAATATTTTCCCCATGGAATCCTTCACTATCGCAACTCGAGGCTTGAATTTTTTCTTCAGTTCTTTCAGCTTAAGAAACACTGAGCATGTTTTCCTTTTTGGTTTTCCATCTCCAGCTCTTTGCACATGTCATTATACTAGTTTACTTTGTCTTCTTGAGATGCCCTTTGAAATCTTCTGTTCGGTTCTTTTACTTCATCAATTTTTCCTTTTGCTTTAGCTGCTCGATGTACAAGAGCAAGTTTCAGTGCCTCCTCTGACATCCACCTTGGTCTTTTCTTTCTTTCCTGTCTTTTTAGTGACCTCTTGCTTTCTTCATGGATGATGTCCTTGATGTTATTCCACAACTTGTCTGGTCTTCAGTCGCCAGTGTTCAATATGTCAAATCTATTCTTCAGATGGTCTCTAAAGTCAGGTGGGATATACTCAAGGTCATATTTTGGTTCTCATGGACTTACTCTGATTTTCTTCAGTTTCAGCTTGAACTTGCATATGAGCAATTGATGGTCTGTTTCACAGTCAGCCCCTGGGCCTTGTTCTGACTGATGATATTAAGCTTTTCCATCATCTCTTTCCACAGATGTAGTCTCCTTCTTAGCTCCCAGAAAGCTGGCAGCCAAGATGAAATACCCTAGGCAGGATATTCATGAATTCCTCCTTGGGAAAACTGTGATATTTGGGGGCTATCCTAAACAACCTACAGGAAAACCCAGCAACCAATAAAGGCCCAATTAGGCAGAAAAAGCTTCCCATCATCCTCATCCTTAATTACAAACTGACATTCAATGATTACCAGACGTGAGGGGAAATCACCAAACATGATAGAACAAGACCAAAACCAAAGCAAGCAAATGACACAGAAAGAAGAAACTTGTAATAAACAAAAACATTGTAGGGAAGAGGAAAAACTAAAAAAGAAAACAAAAACTATAATGACTTCAAAAGGGTAAGAGGAGATATTGCACCCATGAAGCAAGAAGAGGGAGCTATTCAAAAACAGAACATTGAAATAAGTTTCAGGTTCTTGCCAAGGCAGCAAAGTAGCAGAGACTGTTGGCTCCCTCCCATTAAAATTGACCTGGTGAAACCATTAATCCAGTGGTTCTGAAACTTCAGCATGCAAGAGAATTGCATGGAAAGCTTGTTAAAACACAGATTTCTGGACCCCACCCCAGAGTTTTGAATACATAAAAATTGCATTTTTAACAAGTGCCCAAGTGATGCTGACGCTGGTGTCTTTAGAGACAACAGTTCTCAAAACTACTGCTATAGAAGCAAGGGTAAAGCAAGGATATGAAGAAGGAATGATAAAAAATGATGAGAAGGTCCTAGAGAGACTCAAGGCGCTCTTGCATTCAGCGGTGGTGGAAAGAGATGGAAGAACTGCAGCACAAAGGGGAGGAGGAGGTCTTAAGAGAGAAGTAGGAGGAAACCTTGTATGTGATGCATTTGACTCTCCCAGCATTGCCTTGGGACAATATTTGTCTATCACAGAATCAGAACCAGCTTCCCAGGGCACAGAGTCAGCAGGGCGTTGTAGTAAAAGCACTAGGCTTGCATTCTGTTAAAAATGAAAGTATAGGGTTTGATTGAGGAATAGAGAGATTCGCAAATCAGAAGGCACTATTACATTTAGGCAGAGTACAATAATGTTCCCAAGTACAGGAGGGGAATGAGACTTTTTATTGGGTGGAGTAACAAACGCTATGTGCCGGCAGGCATGAGCGGGGTCCACGGCAAAAACCACAAAGGGGTAGTCAAACCACAATCCTTTTTAACAATCTTTCTTCACTGTGCAATTGTATTTGTTAACATCCCGAGCAAATAGTCTTCTAAGAACGTTTGCGTCAAACTTTCTGTAACAACCATATATATAGTCCCTTCCTCTTATCTTATAGGCTATGCTTCAAGCCTAAGTTACAGATATACAAAGAAAGAATCATGTGAAAAGCAGGAATGGAGCCAAGGTTTTAGTGAGTGAATCAAAATGGAGTTTGATTTAGGTCTGGGTCAGCTATTCTAGTTATGCCAGATACCTCAGGTTTTAGGATCTGCTAACACAAGGGTGGTGCCCTGGTGGCACAGTGGTTGAGAGTTACCTCGAGCTAAGGCTGCTAACCAACAGGTCGGAAGTTTGAATCTATCAGCCACTCCTGGGAAACCCTATGGGGCAATTCTATTCTGCCCTTTAGGGTCACTAGAAGTTGGAGTCAACGCAATGGCACCATGTTTGGTTTTTTTTTTTTTTTGGTTTTAACACAACGGTAATATAAGGACAGTGTCAAAGTGATGGGTGAATAAAACCAAACCCATTGCTGTAGAGTCGATTCCAACTCGTAGCAACCCTATAGGACAGAGTAGAACTGCCCCCTATGGTTTCCATGGAGCAGCTGAACTGCCGACCTTTTGGTTAACAAACACTTACCCACTGTGCCACCAGGGCTCAGCTTGGGTGAATAGCTGGTGAAAACAGGCAGAGATTGAGTAGCTTCCTTTGGGCATTTACTATCAACCCAGGGGTGTTTTGTTCTAAGAATTTAAAGGCAAAACCCAAACAGAAGTTAGCCGGTAAGAGTTGGGGAAAATTGAGAATGATTGACAATGATTCTGTGGTGCTTGACTCTCTTCACCCTGGGGCTCATCAACTACCATCTCCTTCAGATCAGTGGTAAGACACAGTGCAGAACCCAGCTTCTGCCCTTCCCCAGACAAAGATCCAGATACCCGCCTATAGGAACTTGAGGTTACAGGTCAAAATGACTAGACGCTTGAAGAATACAACCACTGTGAAAGAAAGAAAAGAAAGTGAACAACAAATACCAGTTGAAGCAGGATGATTAAAACAGACAGGCCAAGAATTTCAAATAGGCTGATAAATACACTTAAAGATATAAGGTAAACTGTAAGCATTGTGAGACAAGAATGAGAAATTAATAAAATAACATAAAAAGTAATATTTAATATAAAAATATGATAGTAGAAATAAAGGATCAAGTGTATGGAATAAATTACAATGATAGCTACAGCTGAAAATTAAAGAGTTAGAAGAACTGGTTAAAGAATTTTCCAGAAAGGAGCAAGGGATCTAAAATGTATTACTTTTTTTAAGCCAAGAAACAGGCCTAAAAGAAGTGTCAGAAACTGTAAATAGGAGTCCTAGAAGGTATTATAGGATAAAACAGTAAAAAAAAAATTGTGAGAATAATGAGAACATGAGCCAAATTTAGTCTGAAAATACCAAGTGTTGATGAGGATGTGAAGCAACAGGAACTCACGCCTACTGCTGGTGGGATATAAACCGATGTAACCACTTTGGAAAATACTTTGGCATTGCCGAGTAGATTTAGACATGCATATAATCTGTATCCTAGACATTCCACCACTAGACATATACCTTACAGAAATTTTCAAACACATGCAGCAGGAGATATGTAAAACAATGCTTATGGCAGCATTATTTTTCATAGCAAAAATCTGGTGAAAAAATAATGTCCATCAACAACAATATAATGAATAAATAAATTGTGGTATAATCACACAATGAACTATACATCAATGAAAAAGAATCAATTAACAGCTCTAATTATTGACAATGGAGCCCTGGTGGCACAGTGGTAAGAGCTTGGCTGCTAACCAAAATGGTGGCAGTTCAAACCCACCAGCCACTCCTTGGAAACCATACAGGGCAGTTCTACTCTGTCCTATAGGGTCACTATGAGTTGGAATTGACTCGAAAGCAAGGGTTTTTTTTTTAATTATTAACATGTGTATATCTCAAAAATATAATATGCATATATTTTTAAGAAAGTATGCAATATTATTCCACTTAAATCAAGGTCAAAATCAAGCAAAACTAATATGCTGTTCATGAATACATATTTGGATGGTTAAAAAAAGGCTATAAAAGCAAGGGGATTATTAAAACAAAATTCAGGACAGTGGTTATTTCTAGGAAGAGGTGGGTGAGATGTGATGGAAGAAAAACTCTCAGGGTGCTTCTAGACATGAAGTAATTTTTATTTCTTGGCCTTGGCAGTGAGTATCTGTTTCATTGTTTTCAAACTGGACATACATATTTTTCATAAACTTGCATCTATGTATGCTGTATTTTATTATAAAAATTAAAACAAATATTGAAGATTTTTTTTAGAATAAAGAAAGATGAAAGGCTTTGAATTGAAAGCAGGAAAAGGGATGGGAAATGACAGAGTAAACAGAAAATATGAAATAAGATGTGATAAATCTTAATATAACAGTCATTACTGTAAATGTAAATGAGTTAAACTCATCAATCGAAAGATAAAAGTTTTCAGATTATATGTGGATAGTGATCAAACAATATGATGTCTGTAATAAACACTTAGAATGAAAAGACCAGAAAGGTTGAAAATATAAAAATTGAAAAAAAAAATACCTTATAAACATGAACCAAGGTAAAGTTGGGTCAGCATTTTTGATACTGGACATAATAGCAGTTAAGGCAAAAACAAAAAAAATCCTAATGACTAAAAAATGTATCTATGCTGGTGAAGGAACTATAGAGCAAAAAGACATAACCCTTTGTACAAACACACACCTAATAATAAAGTCTTAAAATTTTAAAGCAACAATTGACATAAATTAAAGGGAGAAGTAAATAGCAATTACAGTTAAAGATTTCAACATATCCTTTCCAGAAACAGATCAAGCAGACAAAAGAAATGAATGGAGATATAGAACATTGGAACAACAAAAATAACATTTTAGTTATTAGATACTTACAGAACCCTTCACCAAATGAGTAGACAATACACACACAGGGCATTTATAAATCTAAATTTCATGTTGGGCTCTAAAGGAAACCTAATAAATTTTTTAAAAAAGAAACAGTATTATTCCAAGTTCTTAGACCATAATGCAATAAAATTTGATAAAAATAATAAAACAATAGTTTTTTTTTTTATACCACATGTTTGGAAACTAAATAGTATATTAGTAGTAGTAAATATTAGTAAACAATCATTAAGTTAAAAATATGTATCATGAATAAAATTAAGAAATATTTAGACTTAATAATGAAAGCACATATGTCAAAATTTGTGATACAAACTAATATTTAGAAGGAGATTTATATGCTCAAATATATTTATTAGGAAACAAGAAAAAATAAAAACAAAAAAGCTAAGAATTTAATATAAGAAGTTAGAAAATAAGGAACAGATTAAATCCAAAGAAACAAGAAAGGAATAATAAAGATAAGTGTATTGGTAATGGTTCAGTCAGGAGAAAAAACATATACATAGTAATTTGAACAAGGTCTGTTTATATAAATAATTATTAACTATTTGCAAGGAATTGCCTGTTACGGTGGGGAAAATAAAACAGAACCATAAAGAATGCCCTAGGTATGAAGGAAAGTACTCAAGGAAGCAACAAACTTGGAAGGAGATCTCACCCCAAGGCTGGAATTCAGACCTCACTGGAGAGGGGTGCTGGTAGCCCAGTGAACCAGAGAAGTTTTCTAGGTTTCCTTGGACTAAGCACTTGTTCCCATTTTGCATGCTGAGGCTGGCAAGCATGGAAAAATGGGTCAGAATTGGCAATCTGCAAACCCCCCATGAGAATGCCAAAGAGCCGAGGCTTGTGGGCAGGAAATTGGCTTTTGGGGTAAGAGCAAAAATTGCAAAGAACTGTCAGTTGGGGTGCTGCTAAACCACCCTCTAATTTGCATATGTCTTGCTAAAGCATCTAAAGTACATGCTACTTCCTGCTCATCACCCAGTCATCATAATACCATGAATGATGTAGAACAGTGTGATGTTCTCTGAAATGTCAAAATAACCCAGATCTATGCAGACCATATTATGGCAGACCAGGAGAATAGCTATAGCCCTGAGGCACCACTGTGAAGATAAACTGTTGGCATCACCAAGTAAGAGCAAACTGCTTCTGATGGTTCTTTCAAGTTAGAACAGAGAAAAGAGCATTACCAAGTCAATAACTACATACAAAATGCCAGGAGTTGGGCTGATTTGCTCCAGTAAAGATACAACAGAGACAACAGCTGCAATTGGAGTCACCACCTGGTTCAGTTTATGAGAGTCCACAGTCATTCTCCAAAATTCATCCAACTTCTGCACAAAATTCATCCAAACAGGTGAGTTAAATAGGCATGTGAGAGGTACCACCACTCCTGCTTCTTTCTAGGCTTAAATGATAGTATAAATCTTTGAAATTCTCCCGGAGATGCAATATTGCTTGGTTTGGAGGAGAAGCTCCAGGGGTTTCCACTGAGCCCTTCCAACCATTATGGCCTTTATTCCATGGGTCAGAGAGCTAATATGGGGATTCTTCCAGATGCCAAGTATATATATATATTACTGTTACACATTCATGAACTGGGGAAAATAGCCAGAGTGGGCTATTGAGGAACTGTGCATACTGAGTCAAACTTCAGCTAAGGTACCATCTATTTTCTGATTACTGTAGCCCCCACTAAGACTAATGAGCCAGTCATATTTTGAGTAATTGGGAATTAGTGTAAATTCATAGCCTGTGTCTAGTAATCTCCAAAAAGTTTGAATATCACCCTTTCCCCAATGCACAGTCACTCTAGTAAATGATCTTGGGTTTTTTTGGATAAGACTTGGAAGAAGATTTACAGTGTTTACTCATGAAAATACTACAGGTTCCTTCCTCAGGAGGACTCAGCATTCCCTTCAATAAAGGGGCTCACTGTGAATTGATATAGGTCTGGAAACCGGTGATTCAAGTTGCATTGCTAGCCAGAACATAGATTTTTCTGTTATATAGATCAAGAAATATTTTAGTAGGCCGCACATCTATTTCATTCCTAGGGACACTGTGATCACTTAGCCATCATAAAAATCTCAAATGTGGGATTTAGACCTCATTGAAGAGGTTAAACTTTACTGACAAAGCTTAACATTGTGCCAGCTGGCAAGGAAGAAATGTTCCAATATCACAAGCAGGGGAATCAAGGGTGGATTTGAAGCTGAGAGACAGTAAAGTTGAACAGTCACATACTGAAAGTAATAAATGAAATACACAAAATTAAGAAATGAAAAATCCAGCAGATTATAGAGAAGTTTGCTGAGATGATCTTAGAGCTGGTCTGTAGTTAATGGGGCCAGGGAAGTTCAGGACAGGACTGGCAAGCAGGAAAACTCCATCATGGTGCCAGTGGGCCAAGCCTGGTGGGCAAGAATCTACCCACTGGAATGTTGGCAATGCTCTTCTGGAAGCTGCCAAGGAGACTGTTGCTGATTTCACCACCAGCAAGTACCCAGAGAACTCACAAAGGAGGTGACTGCAAAAGTGCCACCAGACCTGCTGGGGGTGAGCTCCAACAGGTGTCCTGTACAACAGCTGAGTGCCATAGGAGCCAGCAGGAAGAAAACTACATTGGAACCAGGAAGAAAAACGCTTTCTTCCTGTAGTGTCCTCCAGCACCCTTTACTGGTAAAGCTTAACATTGTGCCAGTTGGCAAGGAAGAAGTGTTCCAATATCACAAGCAGGGGAATCAAAGGTGGATTTGAAGCTGAGAGACAGTAAAGTTGAACAGTCACATACTGAAAGTAATAAATGAAATAGACAAAATTAACAAATGAAAAAAATTAATAGTCTTCAGCAAGATTTATTAAGACAAAAAGAGACAGAAGACATATAAAAGGAATATTCATAGAACAAGAAAAAGGCATTTCAAATTTTAAAAAATAGTGGCAGAAACATAAAAAATTAACTAAAGAGTTGAAACTAGAGAAAATGTCTCAGAAAGTAGAACACAAGACAAAGATATGAAAAATAGCCAGAGGAAATTTACGTTATTCCTAGTCCTGTGTGTCCCAGAAACTCTTCTGGTGCTTTCAATCCCTGCATCAAGTAGTTTCCCGTCTTAGGCTAGGTTCTCTGGAGAAGCACAACCAGTAAGCATGTAAATATATATATATAAAGAGAGATTTATATCAAGGAAATGACTTACAACAATTGTAGAGGCTGGAATGTCCCAAGTCTCTGGGTCAGGATGGAGGCTTCTCCTGATTCACAGAGGCTGGCAAACCCAAGGTCACAGGTCAGAGAGCAGGGCTGTTGCACACAGGCTGCAATGATCAATAAATCCCAAGATCTGCAAGCAAGACCACAGGTAAGCTGCTAGCTCAAGTCCCAAGAACCAGAGGTCAGACTAACAGGAGCCAGCTGCAGGATTCAGCACAAGCAAAAAGCCCTCAGTCTTGCAAGAATGTCTGCTTATGTTCGATGAAGGCCACACGTCCAAGGAAACACCCTTTCAATTGATTGGCTACTCACAGCAAATCCCATCATGGGGGTGATCACATAACAAATCTCGACACAGACGTGATCCACAACATTATACGACACCCAAAACATTGAGAATCATGGCCCAGCCAAGTTGACACACAATCTTAATGATCACATTTCCTTTTACACATGAACAGGCCAGTACTTAACCAAACATCTTTTTGGTGTCATTATGTGAAATCTTTTTACTTGCATGTGTTAGATTCTCAGTTCCTTGGATGCCGTTTCTTTCTCTGTATGATTTATTCCCTCGCTTTGGTGGATGCATCTTCTAGTGGCTTTCTGGGGGATAGAAGTTTTTGCTTGGTTGTTCGTTTAATTGTTTGTTTTTTAGAACTGACTAACTACAGGTTGATAGTTGTGTTGGGTATTTAACTTAAGTTGGGCATTATTTTTCCCTCATATTTGCTAAGGCTTTTCCCTATTGTTTCCTACTTTCTGATTTTGAAAACTTTGTGTGTGACCTCTCTGAAGTTCTTAGGATCTTCTCTTCATTCCAAATGTTCTGAAATTTCACAATTATTAGATTACAGTTAAACATTTGGTAGATTCTTACAATCTGGAAAGGCATATCCTTCTTTCTGAGGATTTCTCTTTTGCTGTTTCTTTAATAATATCTCTTCTTCCATTTTCTCTCTTTCTCTTTCTGAACTTCCTGAAGAAGGTGGCAATCTGGCTTAGATTGCCAAAAGTAGGGAAGTACAGAGGATGGACTGGGAAGTGCATTTCAGGCAGAAGAATTAGCACAGAGGACAAGAAAATGAAAGCTTGAGTGTAGGTAAAGCGTAGACTTTGTGCAATATGGTACTGAAAATTCAAGATGAAAAGGTAACTTAGAAAATGTAACATTGCAGAAGGAATTAAATGGCAAGTCAAAGAATTTAAACTTCTTTATCTGAGAACAAGGAGGAATTATTAAACACATCCGATAGGAGGCTGTAGCAGCTGATGCTGGTGCCTCACACAGATCCCCTTTACCAGGCAGTGTACTCATCCCCCAGCTGAGTAGGCATTGCCTGTTAATGGCTCACACCAGGACTCTCTTCCAGAGGGTTTCCTGTGCTTCTATGAGGATAGTCTGTGGTCAGTGATTGACTCCAATGGAAGTAAAACAGGCAAGTCTTCCTGCCTCTGTATGGGACAACCACTTTGGAGCAATTTATGCTCCAGAGCTCCCTGTGCAATTAGACTGAGGCTAGACTTTTCCTGAAACCACATTTGTGCCCATCTTCTTCCCCTGATTCCCTCATTCCCTAAGAGGTTTCTTCCGAGAGCACTCCCTTAGTAAATCTTTTACGTAAGAATCCTTGTCTCAGCCTCTGTGTCTAGGGAATCTAAACTAAGAGAGAGGAGTGCCATGACGAAAGCACACAACAAGGAAATGAGTCTAACATTGGTGTGTATGATCAATTACAGAAGGAAGATTAAGAGAAGTCAGTGAGGGGCTAACTTTTAGGTAAGGGGAAAGAAGGATCTGAAACTAGGGAGAAGCAGAGAAATTGAGAAAGAAGAGGTAAATTAGGGATTATAGATTCCTTAAGACTGAGGCAACTTGGCAAACAAGAGAAATAAAGAAGAGAAATATGCTGACAATGTCTCAAGTCTGGGTTGCTAGGAGGTTGGCAGCCCACTCACTCACAGACATTTAGGTAACTGGAAAATAATCACACTGGGAGAAAGAACCCCTAAGTAGAGCTGTCACACAAGACTAAACATCTGCATAACACTGCAACTTACAGAGCTCTCGAATATGTTCTCTCCCTTTTCAGAATCTTTCAGTCAGATGACATGGTGGATGTTGCCAATTCTTTACTTCTTCCACCTTTCTTGTAATCATGAAGTGCTTCCCAGTAGAGTAGGGGGAGAATACATCCTCACATTCACAGACTTTGGGCTGGGTCATTTGATTTATTTAGGCCAATGAAATGTAAAGAAAAATGATACAAGCAGAGACTTTATATGTGCTACTGTGATTTGACTTGGCTCTTGTGCTTTTGCCATCCATTTTGAGAAGAACATACCCCAGGTAGCTACTGATCCAAGGAGAAGGAGGAGACATGTGGAACAGACCTAAATCCAACTCAGAGCCTAGAGCCAAGTGCAACTGACCCTAACTAATACCAGCAGAACCACAGCTATCTCCAGACCCGTAAACGAGAAATAAATGCTTGTAGTTGTGAGGCACTGAGTTTTGGGAATGTTTGTTATGCAGTACTATTGCAACAATAATTGATTAATAAAACCAAAACCAGTTTTCAGTGTGTCAATTCTGACTCATGGTGACCCCATATGTATCAGAGTGGAACTGTGCTCCACAGGGTTTATAATGGCTAAGTTTTCAGAAGTAGATTTCCAGGCCTTTCTCCAAGGCACCTCTGGCTGGACTTGAACCCCCAACATTTTAGTTAGCAGCTGAGTGGAACTAAGGAACTCCAACTGACTAACACAGATAGGTAAGCAGGTATTATTAGAATGCCCATCAAGCTGACGAAACAACTAAGATTTAGCAACATTAAGAATCTGTCCAAGTTCACAACTCAAGAGAGAGGGCTAAGTATGTTCTTATCTACTCAACAGAAAAGCTCCATAAATGTTGACACATTTCACTGCTTAGAAGACCAGTATTCAAAGGAATAATTTTGAATGCCTTAAAAAAAAATAAAGTAGCGCGTTTGCTAATAACCTAAGAAATGCATGTTTTCGTATATACTGCCTATTAAGTCTGTTCATATCGTATCAGCAAACATCATGTCGTCTTGGAGAGGTTCCTGGTTTTTCCTGTGAAATGTTTTTCAACGCCTGAGTGAATCAAAATGAATGTAAATGAGGTTTATTAAGTCAACCCCACATGGTGCTGTATTGTCAGCATTTGTAGGGCTGTGACAGGTTAGTTATTGCAGTTTGAAGGAAATGTCACCAACACAGCAGTCTGCAGAATTAACTTAAAAAAAATTAAAAAAATATATATACAAAACATCTCAGGATTCTCCAACCTTTCGAGAATCGTCTCCTCGGAAGGTGACAGAAAGCTGAGAGAGGCTAGGGTTTGCTCATTCTTTTTCATCAGGAATCATTCTCTTGCTACATGATACCTGAGGCCAAGGGTCAGGAGCTGCAGGTAGCCACCCAGACTTCTGATAGCTGCTGTTAATGGACTGTGGAAAGGAAACAAAATGAGGGTGATTGGAGTTGACAAGGAGTGACAGGAGCCAGTGGCAGCAGCGCCAAGTGCCCTCTGCACCCAGGATGAGTGTCAGACAGGTTTGGCGGGGTGGGGTGGGCTGGGAACAGTAGCAATAGGATAAAAAAAGCAGATGAGGCTATGGGATGCTGGGCTGTAGAAAAAAAGAGGGATAGGTACTATTAACTTCAAAGAGGGTGAGAATCCCAGCAATGATAACGTTGTCCCTTCATGCATGCACCTGGGGCAGGTCTTAGGAATAGGCTGGATAGGGAGTTAGCCCTTAGATGACTTGATTTGTGAAGAGCCAAGAGGTTTCTTTCTCTCAAAATCATCATGGTCAGTCATTGTAGCTGAGATCGGCTTTTGGAGAACAATTTCTTCAGGTTCAAAGTGTTTTCTTTTTTAAGAAGTCTCTTCTTACAGAAAAATCACCCAGGGGGAAAATAAACATGTTAAGTCTTCATCTATTGAGGCCTTAGTGAAAAATGTCTTTTAATTGACACCTTAAGGCCCATATTGCAGAGTGACTAGAACCTGAGCGATGCCAGGCCGGGGGAAGGAAAAGGCACAAAAGAAAAATGGGAAACTGGGTTGGCAATAGAGGTTTCTGACTTCTCGGTTCTCTCAGCTAACACTGTTTAAGCCCTGTGCCCGTGCCAGACAATCAAACCTAACTGGAGGCTGTACAGGGTCCTTCTCTACCTCTACACATGGGAGAATCACCACTCCTTTTCCATATCTCTTTCTGTGAAGTTTGAGCATCACAAAGTCTGGGGGTGGGGGAATCCCATAGTTCAACTTTCTCCTTTTGTAGTATATAAATCAAACGTCAGGAAAGGAAAGCAACTTTCTCATCTCATCCAGCTGAGCAGGACTTGAGCAAGTCTTTTTCAGAGTCCTGTGTTACTTCCACCACCCCACACTGTGACTTCTCTGTATACACCCCTACATCCAAGATCCAAATTTACCTTGACCACTACCACAATCAAAAGCAAGTATTACACGACTATTGATGAGAGCTATGTATCTATGTGCTTTTCGTGCAAAATGAGCTTAAAAGATCAATTTATTAATTCATTGAGCAAACATGTATTGACTGATATGATCCTCACAGACTAAGAAGCCCAACTTAGGCAAAATCCTTGGAGACTTCATTGTAAATAACGTCACAGAAATAAAGGGAAGTAGTTAGTATCTACTCTAAGGGTATATTTTATTAAGCAGGCAATGAAGGAGAATGTAGAGGACTTCAGTGGATATGGCAAAATAGGGGAGGAATTATCACCTTCCCCAATGGACAGATGACATTCAAACAACTCATTTTTGCTTTGGTAAGTCCTTTAGGAAAGGGCCAACCTGTCATTGTGTAAATAAAAACAATCACTTCAGAGCTCTGGAAGGCCAGAAGCTGATAAAGCTGTCAATTGTTGAAGTTCACTGGAGTTGACAGAATATGAACAATCCCTGCACGGAAGAGACAATCAGACTAAGTTTCCTGCAAAGACTGAATTCAGGACAAGCACCACCTATATGCAGTGACCTGGAATTACTGGGTTCAAGGACAAAGCTCAACTAGAGGATCTCCCTCTAAGAGTGAACTTTCAAATGGAAATGACCAGCAAGCAGGAAGTCTTTCAGGACTGAATTCGAGATGGATTCTAAGGGCAGAGTTAGATTTAGATGCTTAAAGGTGTTCTTGAAAGTCTAGAAGGAGATCTACTCCCTGAGAAAGAAGGTTAAGTAGAGAAAAGGAGCAGTCCAAGGGCTGACCAGATTATACCTAAGCACAGCAGCTACGGGAGTCCAGGAGAAACTGGGTGATCCAGGAGCATTTCCTATCACGAAGCCAAGGAAAATACAGATGATGAGGAAAAACCTCACTTAAGCCATTCATTCCAACTCCTTTCCCACCAAACATTTTTAGCGACTTTCCAAATGCTAGAAAATGATTGATTTGAATCGCCCTCCATTTTCAACAAAGACAGCAGCGTTGTGGAAAGAGTAATGGGTCAGAAGCCTCAGGGCTGAATCCTGCTGTGACTCTGTGTCAGGGCCCCACTGTGTGACTTTGGAGGCACTCCAACATCTGGAATCAAGGTGGCCTCGTCTAAAGTCACAGGTTACTATGAGGTTTGGTGAGGTAATGGATATGAAAACATATGTAAAGGGCTATATAAATACCATGGCTTTTCTACCGTAATTCTTAGAGAATTGACAAATAGGAATGTAAGCAACAAAAAGGCTGGTACACATAGTAGTCCTGAGCACAATAAGCCTCCCATGCAAAATGTCCAAGGCTTGTCCTCCATTCACTACCAAAAACACCTCCATGCTTATATTTAATGTAAATACTTGTTTAGTATCTTTAATCCATTTATTTCCTTTCAGTGTCTTTGTTTACTTTTTTTTTTAATGCTTAAAACAATGGTAAAAAGGATAAAATAGAATGGAAAAGGTGGAAAGAGCACCAGACTGTTTAGAGGTACTAGGTTTTGAATCTTGGCCATCCCAGTTATTAGTTGTGTGATAGATATTGTCTTAGTTATCTACTGCTGCCATAACAGAAATACTGCAAGTGGATGGCTTTAACAAAGAGAAATATGTTTCCTCATAGCAAAGTAGGCTAAAAGTCCAAATTCAAGGCATCAGCTCCAGGGGAAGGCTTTCTGTCTTTGTCAGCTCTGGAAGAAGGTCCTTGTCCTCAATCTTCCCCTGGCCAGGGAGCTTCTCAGGTGCAGGGACCCTGGGCCCAAAGGACGCACTCTGCTCCTGGTGCTGCTTTCTTGGTGGTATGAGGTCCCCAAGTCTCTGCTTGCTTCCCTTTCCTTTATCTCTTGAGAGATAAAAGGTGGTGCAGGCCACAATCCAGGGAGACTTCCCTTACCTTGGATCAGGGAGGTGAGCTGAATAAGGGTGGTGTTACAATCCCACCCTAATCTTCTTAACATAAAATTACAATCACAAAATGGAGGACAACCAAACAATACTGGAAATCATGGCTTAACCAAGTTGACACATATTTTCGGGGGGACACAATTCAATCTATGGCAGATATTCACCTCAACATCTTTTTCAGTAAAATGGAAATACTTGTCCTAGTTACATATGGCTGCTGTAACAGAAATACCACAAATCGGTGGTTTTAACCAACAGGAATTTATTTTCCCATACTTTCAGAGTCTAGAAGTCTGAAATTCAGGGCATCGGCTCTAGGGGAAGTCTCTCTTTCAATGCCCACTCTGGGAGAAAGTCCTCCTCTCTTTTCAGCTTCTATTCCTAGCTTCCTTGGTGATCACGTGGTGTGTATCCTCCCCACCATTTGTGCTTGCTTTCTTGCCTAATCTGCTCTTTTATATCTAAAAGGAGATTGATTTAAGACATATTCTACACTAACACTGCCTTATTACCCTAACAAAGAAAACCCATTCCCAAATGGGATTACAACTACTTTTTTTTTTTTTTTTATAGGGGTTAGAATTTACAACACATATTTGCGGGGGGGCGGGGAGGGGACACAATTCAAACCAAAACAGTGGTCCTAAAGCAAAGTCGTAAGGCTTTAATGAGATAATATGTGAAAATACATTAGGGTTGCTACAAGTCGGAATTGGCTCAACGGCAACAGGTTGGTTTGGTTGGGTTTATATAAATTTGGGAGCCCTGGTAGCACAGTGGTTAAGAGCTACGGCTGCTAACCAAAAGATCAGTAGTTCAAATCCACCAGCCACTCCTTGGAAACGCTATGGGGCAGTTCTACTCTGCCCTATAGGGTCACTATGAGTCAAAATCAATTCAACAGCAGTGTTTATATACATACATAACATATATATATATATATATATATTCGAGAAGCCCTGGTAGCACAATAGTTAAAGTGCTTGGCTGCTAACTGAAAGGTCAGCTGTTCAAACCTAACAGCCACTCCTCGGGAGGAAGCTGTAGCAGTATGCTTCCATAAAGACTCACAGCCTTGGAAACCCTATGGGGCAGTTCTACTCTGACTTATAGTGTCGCTGTGATCAGAATTGACTTGACAGCAGTAGGTATATAAATTAAGGATACTTCATGGGTTTTTATTTATTTTATATACAATAGTGTCTGTATGTCGGTAATGATGTTGTTTTATGGTGCATACAAAGGAAATAATGATCTCTGAGATAACTGATAGGTGACCATATTTCAAAATTTTTATTCCAAAAGTCTGATTTTGCCTGGCTCAATTCAGACCCTTAGCTTCTTCTCTGACCGTAAAATAAGCTAGAGTAAAAGCTTAGTCCCCATGGAGGTGGGTGCAGGCAAAGAAAATATTCCCATTAGGAGCAAGGATGTGCCTGAAACCTTTTTGAGGAAGTTTCTTAGAGAAACTGACCCAATAACAATTGATGAAGTTGTTACATCATTTCCAGTAGTGTAACCTTTGCCACAATTACTTTTCTTTCTTCTCAGGTCAAGAGCTGTCCCCAGTTGAGTGGTCCACTGTTATTATTGTGGGTCAGAACCCACCAGTGTCACTGAAGCTACATCCATCTCTATCAGCCTCATTGCTTTTCTCCAAATCACCTTTCAGACCAAAGCTCTAAAATCAGTTGACCAGAACATATGTCCCCACTCCTCATCCTCTTTTTTCTTTTCTTTTACATTACTATTGATGAAAAGAAATTTTCACCTCCTTCTCTGCAAAATAAAATAGCTATGTTTCAGAGATCTCTAGAATTAAATATGCTTTGCACAGGCTTATGCATTCTCTAAAAATAACTATTTTATCACATAAATAACATACTTGGGATCACAACACTTCATAATTTATACCCTAATTAGCTACAACAATTTGGGGTGGATTACAATTTTTAAAACTGCACAGCAGGACAATTCAAAATGCAGTTCAAAAGAGAGATAAAAAGTCACAGAGAGAAAGAAGGAAGACCAATTTGAAGAAGACCCTGAAAACACTATCTAGCTTCATTCGACCTGCTGCCAGTGACTCAGTCATCTTCAGGCCACCCTAGCCTTCTCTCAGAACCAGTAAAAGAGAATGGTCCCATTCTTAAAGTATGGGTATAGGTTTTGTGCAAGAAACTAAGAAATTCCACAGAGTGATTCAGTGCCACAAAGGGAAAAAAAAATTCAGAATGGTAGCAGTAGTCATTATATTGAAGAAATGTGAGGATAATGCATTCCTTTGTCTAGTAATTACTTTTTAATGTTGTTAAATACCTACCAGCTAGGATGACAAAATGAGGACTTCTGTAAATTTACCTTTCCATAAAAGCAATAAAAATACTGGCAAAAATTGTCAAAATCAACTTCTACAGAACTCTGGAAATAAACCAAAGACTTATAACAACATAAGAAGCATTTATTTAAGAATTACTGATGAACCTTGGTAAGAACAGCAAGGATTTTTGAAGTAGTAATTTGACCTATTCCTAGCACACTCTTCCCAGTTCTACGCTAGCCTTTAAAAACAGCTGCCTCACAACTACCTGAGGTGGAAGATCAGGCTTAGAGCTCCTCAAAAAATCCCATTCCCAGGGTGTTGTCACTATTTTACCTGCCTCTCAACTCCGTAAGAAAGCTCCATTCACAGAGCATTGTTGTTATTTGAGCCAACGCAGAACTCTTTCTTCAAAAAATTCTATTCCTAGAGTGTATCAAAACAAACAAACAAAACAACTCAGTGGCAATTGTTTAATACCACAGGTGCCTGAGGATGCAATACCAGTTTCAGAAAACAAGAGCCAGGCCAAAAACTTAAAAAGAAGATTTAGGGAATGAGATGATCATATAATACTTTGAAAAGCTGTGACATATAGGCTGTGTACATGTGAACCGGGGAAAGACTTGAAAGGGCTCCAATCTGTCCCCTTTGGATGATCTTGAGCCCCCGTGCAAGGAGGAATTTAAGGCTAATCCAGTGTTGTAAACTGCCTGAACATTCAAGTCATGCCCCAGCACACACAAAGTGTCCCTCAGCAAAGGGTGAAGACTTACTGGTTCAAGGTATTTAAGGAAATCTGTGGCCAGACATTAGCTTACTCTAAGATAATTGAGCAGGAACTTCAATGGCCACACAGTACAGGGTATGCAGGCTTCACCAGATTGATTTAGAAAAGTTACTGAATAACAATAAAATCATAAAAATTAAAAAAAAAAATCTAGGGGCTGGAATCCAATTTGCAGAGTTGCCACATTATAGTATATAAAATTTCCAGATTGGATAAAAATTTCAAAACATGTAAACAGAAAAGTATGGTACATGGTCAAGTAGAAAAGTGGTCAATAGAAATGGGTCCTGAAGGGAGCCCAGATGTTGGGCTTGCCAGATAAACACTTTAAATAAGCCATCATAAATATGCACAAAAGACTAAAAGAAACCTTCTAAAGAATTAAAAGAAAGTTTGACTATGATGCCTGAAATAGAGAATATCAGCAAAAAGAGGTAGAAATTATTAAAAAAAAAAAAAAAATAGAAATTCTGGAGTTGACAAATACAATAACTGAAATGTAAGATTCACTACAGGGGTTCAACAGCAGTTTTAAACTGGTGGAAGACAGACATAGCAAATTGAATATAAGTGAAATGAGATTATCCAGGCTAAGAAACCAAAAAAAAGAAGAAGAAAAAACAAACATCCAGAGAGCCTTAGGTCCCATAGGACACCATGAGGCATATCGTCATGCATATAATGGGAGTTCCAGAAGGAGAAGAGGGAAAGAAAGGGTCGGAAAAAATGTTTGAAGAAATAATGCCTAAAAACTTCCCAAGTTTAATTTAAAACAAAATTAATCTAAACAACCAACTAGCTCAATGAACTCCAATTTGTGTAAAGTCAAGGAGATCCACACCTAGACACATCATAGTCATCCTGTCACAGGCCAAAGACAAAGAAATAATCTTGAAAAAAAACAACAAAAAAAATGACTCATCATGTACAAGGGATTCTCAATAATATTAGCATTTTACCTCTCATCAGAAGTCATGGAGGTCAGAAGGCAATGGAAAGATACAGTTTTGAAAGCAAGGGACTGTCAACTAAGAATTCTACATCCAACAACAACAAAAAAACATTCAAAAACAAAGGATAAATGATGACATCCCCAGATAAACAGAAAACGTGTTGCTAACAGACCTGCCTCACAAAAAATACAAAGGGAGTTTGTCAGGCTGAAATGAAAGACATTAGATGGTAACTCAAGTGCACATGAAGAAATAAAGAGCACCAGGAAAAATAACTACATAGGTAAATGTGAAAGACAGTAAAAATGTAAAACTTTACTCATCTGATTTAAAAGAACTGCATAAAGCAATAATCATAAAAATGTGTTGATGAGCTGGTAGTATATAAAGATGGAATTTATATGACAACAATAGCACAAAGGAGGGGGGCAAGTAGAGCTATATTGAAGCAAAGTTTTTATATAATATGGAAATCTAATTAGTAATAATCCAAACTACATTGCTTTAAATTTAGATGCTAGTTGCAATCCCCAGGGCAACCATAAAAATAATGTATTGAAAGAAACAATAGATAAATAAAATGATATGCTAAAAAAATATTTAACACAGAAGAAGACAGTAATGGGGTAATAGAGGCACAAAGATATAACACACATAGAAAACAATAGTAAATGGCAGACAGAAATCCTATCTTATTAGTAATTACACTGAATGTGACATATTAATAGGATTATACATCATGACCAAGATTTATGCCCAGAAGGCAAGGTTGGTTTAATATTCATCAGTAAGAGTACCAGAGAGAGCAAAAGGGCTTGACTCAGAGAGCTCTAGGATAGAAACGGAGCTGAGGGGTTGTCAGGTTCAGCTCCTTGTTTTGCAGGTGAGGAACTCAGCCCAGAGAGGAAAAGTGACTAGTCCAAGGTCACTCAGCCAGTTGGTGGCAGAGTTGGAACAAAAAGCCTGTTTTCTTCCTCCCTAAAAATGCATGGCTCCCAGGTAGGCCAGGTTGTCACCAACAGGCACATGAGCATATCTGCACCTGCCCTGGCATGCCTCACACTCAAAGCAGAAAACCTTCTGTTGTGACCCTGATGAGGAAATTAAATTAGTTACTAATTGGCTAATTGGCGGCAGGCTCCAAAGCAGTAAGGAACAAATTAGGTTGGAGCAAGACATACACATTCTTTAGGTCTCATCATCCTCATTCTCGTCTCTCCGGCGCAGCAGCAACGCTGTGTACTTCCGCCTCTAGAAAAATGCGTAGAAGGGTTCTTTGACCTTCTGATTCCCCCGAGAAATTGTTCCTTTCTCTTTTTCTGTCCCCGTTCCATCATCTTCTCTTCTTCTTAGGCCCTGTGATCTAGCTTTTTCCAAGCTGTATTCCTCAGAACACTAGTGTCAGGAGGGTGTTGGTAAACGTTCCACCACTGCCTCTCAGGGGAAAGATCCCTGATTTGTAGCATTTAGCAATTTCCTTGGTATCAATACTCTCATCGTGGCTGATTTGAAGGTACCAACATGACATCAACGGGCTTGCAAATTCCTGAAATTTTGCCAGCAGTACAAGCCAGCTCCAACACACCACCAATAGTTTCCACAGAGGCTAATGAGATCCATAGGACATGGTCAAATCAATACGGTCCTGTAGAAAAGAGACATTTAATTTGTTTAACTTAGTGCTTTTCTAACATATCTGATCAGAGAACCCCTGTTTTTATAAAACATATAATAAAAACTTCCTGGCTGACTAAGGTTCCACTGACTTGGAAACACTGCCACAATTATATCTTTATTGTGCAATTTCTGGGTGTAGGTACCATGCTAGGAACATTGGGTAAGACATATGATACAGACCTTGCCCTCAAAGTAATCAAACCAAGGTAGCAAATCTCAAGTATTAGATGGGGGGTAGAGACCATGAGTGTTATAAGATTTCAGAAAATAAACATCATCGCCAATCAGGTTTTCAAACAGGGGGTGTGGCTCGGCCAGGGGAAAGGGTTTTCCAGGCAGGGAGAGCTGCTTTGGCAGAGATAAAGAGACACAAATGCACACTGTGTTTTGAGAGATAATTAGGAGACCAGTGTGCACAGAACTGAGGGGCAGAGTGCAGAAGGCAGGTCCAAGAAGAGGCTGAAACGCTGGATGGAGGTCTGATGGCAAAGGGGCTGAAATGCCCTAGGGAGGAGGTTTGGTGCTGGGCTGTGGGCATGGCAGTGGGTGAAGCAGCAGGCATATGGTTTTTTAGATAACACAATTTCCTGAGGCCTTATGGTCATTCAATTTCTTCTTACTTGCCAGGTGGACAGAGATGATCTTTCTCAACTTGGAGCTTAAAGGATGCCAGAGAATTCTGCTTATCTCTGTGAATGGGTTAAGTGGTTCTTTCTATCTTCTGATTTCAGCTCTGGTTAACAAGAGTGTGTGTCAACACAGGGTGTTTCCCTCCTGCCAACCACTGTGTGCTCAGAATGTACTAGAATGCTCATGGAGTCACCCCTACCCCTCGAGGGTTTCCACTCACCTTTCCATGTGCATGTGCACCTGGGGTGAGATATTTAACATTGAACAGTTGTTTGTTGAGCTCTTATCTTATGCCGGGTGCCACTAAGTGCTGGAAAACTTTTTTTTTTTTTAAGTTTTAAAATTGATGGTGACTTTTCTAGGAAACAGGGATTAAGTGAGATGGCATGGTCATGATTAATGCTTATGGCTCCCAAATTGCCAATCTTCTAATGCTTGGCTCCCAACCACACGCCTATCACAATATCTTCTGGGATCAGAGTGGGACATACTAAGTATGTGTGTGATGGTTAAGGCTGTGTGTCTGTTGGCTGGGCCATGATTCTCAGTGGTTTAGCAATTGTATGATGTTGTGATCACTTCCATGATGAGATTTGATATAATGCGATCACCTCCGTGATGTGATCTGCTGTGAGTAGCCAATCAGCTGAAAGGAAGTTTCCCTGGGCATGTAACCTGCACTGAATATAAGTGGACATTCTGGCAAGATTCAGGGGCTTTTGCTTACTCTGGATCCTGCAACTGGCTCGTGTTCACCTGACCTCTGGTTCTTGGGACTTGAGCCAGCAGCTTACTTGCTGTCTTGCCTGCCACTCTTGGGATTTGTCAATCTTTGAAGCCTGTGAGCAAGAGCCCTGTTCTCTGATCTGTGGATCTTGATTTCGCCAGCCCCTGCAGCTACAAGAATCAGGAGAAGCCTCTATTCTGACCCACGGACTTGGGACGTTCCAGTCTTTACAACCACGTGAGCCATTTCCTTGGTATAGATCTCTCTCTATATGTATTTATACTCTTTAATGGTTTTGCTTCCCTAGAGAACCCAGCCTAAGACAATGTGCAGCTAGGGTATCTCGTGATATATACCAAAACGTTGTTTGCATGCAACTACGAACTGAAGGTTGTCGGTTCGAACCCACCCAGTGGTGCCATGGAAGCAAGGGCTAGCAATCTGTTTCCCTAAAGCTTACAGCCAAGAAAACTCTACGGAGTAGTTCTACTCTGTAACACATGGGGTGACCATGAGTCAGAAGCGACTTGGCAGCAGTGGGTGTGATCTCTAATCTCATCATTTTCCCCAAACAAGTCCTAGATGACACTGTGAGAGGAATACACTTGGCTTTGGTGCCTCCAACCTGCTGCTCTATACCCCTGTTCACCACCTCAGTAGATAACGTGAATCCATAATGCTCACACTCTCCACTTGCCCCCCTTTCCGAGAAAAATCTGCTCTCAAGAAAAAAATTGAAACTCATTTTCCCTAAGATGCAAATAACTGGCAAAGCTTAAAGGAGTACGTTTCTGGAGTTATTTATACCTTTGCATCTTGAAAAAAAAAAATCTTAAAGCTAAAGTTTTCAAACTCTAATTTGGAGATTACAGGCAGCCCAGAGGATATGAGCAATGGAATTTCTACAGCAATAATGCCATCTGAATGCTCCTGGACACCACACAAGTGGCTGCCTGCCCTGCTTATGTAAAAAGCTGGCCTTGAGATCTGTCCTCCAGGGCCTGCCATCAACCCAACAAATTCCAGACTTCCATTTCTCTGTGCTTCCAGACAAAATTGTGTGGGGCCAGGACTTCTAAATAGATGTGATGATACAGGAGCTGCAGCTAGGGCCAGTGATTAGATTGGAGGCAAATGTCCAGAGTTTGACCAGCAGAACCAAGTACCAATCTCAGTCACACCACTTTACAGTTAACTGACCTCAGGAAAGATACCTTATCAGCTTCAGATCTTTAAAATGGAACTTATAATGCCCCCTCACTCAGTGGGATGGTTGGAGTCCCTGGGTGTTACAGATGGTTAACATGCTCAGCTGCTAACTGAAAAGTCGGAGGTTCAAGTCCACCAGAGGTGCCTCAGACAAAAGGCCTAGCCATCTACTGAAAAATCAGCCCCTGAAAACCCTACGGGGTGCAGTTCTCTTCTGAAACACATGGGGTCTCCATGAGTCAGAATCAAATCCACAGCAACTTGTTACTGGTTGTAGGGTGGCTGAGAGGGTAAATGCTGACATATGGTGGCAAGGGGTAGCTCCTGAGGATGGTGACGGTCATAAAGGAAGAACTCAGGCCCCAGCCTTTGCTGGGAAACTGAAAATACCAGAGCTGGATTTTCTAAAGCCCAGAATCTTCTCTGTAGATGATCCCAGTTACAGGCTATTATTTCCTGCTGGCAACACACCCAAGCTGCCAGTCCGAATGATATAACTCCAGAAGACACCAAAATGTAGGTAAGGACAACGCTCCTCTCTGGAGGAAACTGGACCAGTGGTTGATTGGTGCTGACCGCAGGTGTGGGGAGACATTTTTGCCAACCATCCAATATCCATGGTCCTCTAGTAATTCAAATTACTTTCCAAATGTCACTGCATCTGTCTAAGTCTGACAGCTCTTCAAACCCAGGCCCTCTCTGAGCCTGAAGACCTGGACATATTCCTGAAGGGGCTTTTGATCTTCATTTCTTTCCATGTGGGAGGGTCCTTTGGCAGACAAAGTCCAGGCTCATGAAACCTGCAGAAAAAAACCTAGTGACAGGTAGTCTGGCAGGTGAAGGCAATAACATCCAAAGTACGGACCCAGCTAGTTGGATGAGACACATGACATTGCTGAAAATGAACAGTCAGGGAAAAATACTTAGACCGTCCTTCAAACCCACTACAGCATCACCCCCACTTATCTTGAAGCCTGACTTCTAGTAACTTCCAAATGTGTGCAAGCAGAGAAATTCCTGGACCCCTAAGGTGACTACTTCACAGTTTCTACACCAAATTCATGGACTACATTGCTTAGATGAAGGACAAAGGCACTCACTCAAAGCCTCTGCACTCTTGCTTAACATAAAAATCTAACAGTCTCAGATATTTGGTTCCCTAGCCCCTGCAAATTGGATGTAACATATACAAGACATATTGAAGAAGGGAAAGGGACGCATTAGAGACAGCTCAGTAATAGCTGTGAGAATTGGCAGCTAGCGACCTGGTACCAAAATACCAAACCTGTTGCTGTCGAGTCGATTCCAGCTCATAGAACCCTGTAGGATAGAGCAGAACTGCCCCATAGGGCCTCCTGATATCACAGAAAATAGAAAAAGCTAAAAGTGAGTAGGGGTGTGTGGGTGCTGACTGGTCATGAAAATTATGCAGGGTCCTCAAGAAAGGGTTAAACTTTGTTGCACTTCAAAGAAGGTAAGGAGGTGTGTAATGCATTTGAGAAAGCCTTCCATCTAGAATGGCTAAAATAAATGAAATTTGGGCTTTAGAAAGAGCAAGCTTGGGATTTCAGGAAAATTCACTTAAGTGGAACACTGTACTCCCCTGACAGTACAAGATAAATGAGGCATTACTGTACCTGCAAAGGCCACAGCCGTGGAGCTGAGGAAAGAAAATGGCCCCCTGTAACCTCTCCAGCAGTTCATAATGTTCTGAAATGCCCCTAACAGCAACCTCCCAACAGCACCCTGGCCCGAGCCTTGCCGTAGGAGCTGCTGTGTGCACACGGCAGCAGGAGTGGAAACCCCTCTCCTCTAATGCTTGCCTGGGCGCAGAGGTGCACTACCTCTTGGGGATGGCATCATGGAGAAATACTGCCAGCCACATGGCTTCTGCCTCTCCTGGCCTTCTCTTTCACTGTCCCTCCCACCTCCCTCTTCACAGGGCACCTGAAGCTGGGGTGTCGATATAGCTGACAACCGTTGGCAATCAGCAGGCCTTCGGCTTTCATGCAGGAGGTAAGCACCTCTCCAAACTCTTAACTGAGCTAGAGGTTTAACTAAAACTCACCTGATTTGTACCACTTCTTCCCTATGTGCCAAAGCGTAGACTACAGCCTCCAATAAAATCTCCAGCTGTGGACAGGTGATGTTTTAAGGTTCCTGACCCAGGCTGAGACTCTGTATCATAGTTGTGGTTCTCAAGCTTGGATGACACATTAGAACCACCTAGAGAGTTTTACAAAATACTGACACCCAGGCCTCACCCTGCAATGAGTCATTTTCGATTGAGATGAAGAGGCCCTAGCTTACCCTGGAGCAAAATGGTATAAAAAATAGCATGACGGTGGCAACTAACCTCCTCTAACTTCACAAGGGAGAAGAATAATCAACATAACAGCCTAAGGCTGATTCCTATGAGATGGAGGTCAAACAGGCCTCCTCTCTCCACCATCTTTACCAATTCTGACACCAACCGTTCCTCCCACAGCACTCTCTACTTCTCTGCTGGGTTTGATAATTCATTGCAATGGCCACACACAACTCACAGACAATACTCACAATTACAGGGTTTATTAGTGAAGTAACAGGTTACAATTCAGGTTCAGGAACACTCAAGAATCAGGATCCAGTTCCTCTATCAGGACAGCCTCTTCTCAGCCATGCTTGCAGGTGCGCCTCTCCCTGTCCCTCTGTCTCTGCCCAAAGGCACTCAGCTTTCTCACTCTGTGAGCCTGGAAGCCCATTGTGCAGTCTCTCCTGCCACCACTTCTCTGCTACCACTTCTCACCTTCTTCAGGGTTACAGCTACTTTCTCTCTCTGTCTCCTAGTTTCAGGAGCTTGTCAGTGCAGGGATCCCACCCAAAGGATATACTCTCTGTTCCTGGCTATTCTTCCTTGGTGGTGGTACGATCCTGTCTCCCACCTCTGGGGTGGCTCATTTGGTAGGTCACAATGATCCTACCTGCACTGTCCCACCCAATCTCCCGGGTGGGAGTTACAAGACCATGGCAAGAAAGGCCACACAAAAGCGATCCGTCGCACTGCAGTGGGGATAGATGTGATCTGGGAGCCTCAAGAAAGGCTCCCCTGCCACGGTGGGGCTGCCACTGAGATTGAGGCTTTGTTGCACTAAAGCTCCAAAGGCTGCCTTTAAGGTTCAAATTCTGAAAGGAAGGAGGGAAATGAAAGCAGGCCTGGTCTCAAAGTCACAGGGACACATACAGGAAAGGAGATCAGGACTCTGGGGGCTGGGAGCTAACTGTAAGGGAAACATGGAGGTAAATGGTGCATTGAAAAAGACTGTTTGATGGGGTGGAGCTTGGGGGGAGCTTCACCAATAATCACTGAAAGCAGCCTAGTTAGTAAGACTGGGCAAGCATGAGAATGCCCAGAAGGCTCCACCAGAGCCATTGGGCAGTGGAGTTTCAGAAGTGGAACAGGGTTATTGTCACTGCATACATGTGGTGATTTGCTTGCAAACAGCTCAAGAGCCCTTTGGGGACTTGCTACTACTCCTGTGCAAAGGAAGGGTGGAGTAAGAAGTGTGACCCACCAGGTAACAGTAACCATCTATGTTACCCGGGCCAGGATTACCTGGCCAGGCCCCTCTGGGATGAGATGAGCTGGCATGAGACTGTCAGAAGATTACTTTCTTGGCAGATTCTAGATCCTAGATTCTGGATAGGTGCTAGTAACTAGGTGAGTAACTAGTAACTGGATGGGTAACTAGTATCATATAAGCCTGGACTCATAAAAGTAAATTCCACTTATCTTTTAATGGACAGAAACTTGGATCAAAACACTACCCTTCCCCCTCATATACTGGAGGCTGGGATTTCATGCTGGCTGTAGCTGAAGATCCCTGTGCTCGGAGCTACCTCCCCGAGCATGTTGGTATCAAAGTCCAGGAGTACTGCCTTTTAGCCCCATTCAGTTCTTCATTTATTTATACCCCCACCTGACTCTAACAAATGATTTAAGTTCGTTTATAAAAAAAAAAACAAAAGAAAAACATAGTCTCACAAGATTAAATAAATTTAAAGTATAGTCAAGGAACTGAAGGCAAAAAGAAGATATGCATAGTAAGTGAGATTAGGACCAAAACACAGACACATCTTAGAATTCAATGCACTCACCAGAGACTGGCCACCAGTTTGCTTCAGTGTTCTCTAGTCACCAGTGCAAAGATGGAAACCAGATCACTTACCCAATTCGGAGTTCATAACAAAAGATCTAATTAGTTGTTCAAGATAAGCAGAACCATTTCTGGAAACCAGACAGGGATGATGCACATGGAAAGGATATCCTCAAAGCAGCCTTGCTATAAACATGGCAATGAGTTTCACAGTCTGTTTTGAAAACATCCCTAAGTGTGGGCTGATGACATAATCCCAAATTGTTATCCAATTTAAAAAAAAAAAAAACTGCAGGAAAATAGGGCAAATGTTCTAATTGCCAAAGTCTGATTTAATTATAAAGTAGATTTTGAGAAACTAGAAGGATGGCCAGCATTATTCCCATTTTACAAGTAAGAAAATTAAGGCTGAAAAAGATTATCCAGGTGACCCATGGGTCAGTCCAATATTTGTAAAGAGGAAGAACTCAAAGAAAGGGCTTTGTTTGTGGTTGTGTTTATTCATCACGCTCATGTTTCAAGGTAGACATTACAATCAACCAACCCAAACCAACCAGCTGCCACTGAGTAAATTCCAATTCATGGTGACCTCACGTGTGCTAGAGTCGAACTGTGTTCCATGGAGTTTTCAATGGCTGTGCTCTTTCAAGAAGTAGATCGCCAGGCCTTTCTTCGAAGACATCTCTGGGTGAACCTGAACTTTCAACCTTCCCATTAGCAGCCCGGTGCTTTAGCCATTTGCACCACCCAGGGACTGCAGGCAATATGGTTACGGAGGGGTGGCCTATTAGGGTTCAGGAGCCCTGGTGGTGCAGTGGTTAAGAACGTTACTGCTTACCAAGAGGTGGGCAGTTTGAATCCACCAGCCACTCCTTGGAAACTCTAGGGGGCAGTTCTACTCTGTCCTATAGGGTTACTATGAGTCGGAATCAAATCGATGGCAATAGATTTGGTTTTGTTTTTTGGTTATTAGGGTTAAAAGGCCTAGCTGATGGATGCTACAAAATAAGACCAACCAAATCCAAATCTGTTCCTGCCGAGTCGATTCTGACTCATAGCGACCATATAGGACAGAGGAGAACTGCCCCATAGAGTTTCCAAGGAGCGCCTGGTGGATTCCAACTGCCAACCTTTTGGTTAGCAGCCACAGCACTTAACCACTACGCTGTCTATACTCTGGCCAGGACTCAACCAGGCCCTTAACCTCAGCCTTCGCCACAGTTATGTGACGGCATCCCCTGCCTCCTTGGCCCCTGAACTGCTGTTCCACTTCATGGCAGAACCACACGGACAGCTCAGCTGAGATGGCATGAAGGTGGCTCCTTGCCTCCTCCTAAGGTGGCACATGGCTGCATGCTGCCTGTGCCGACAGCAGACCCCAGCTCAGGCCTTAGCTGCCCGCCGCCCCCCCCCCCGTCCCGTGGGCCCAGGAGCTTAGAACGTGTAAGGGGCTCAGGTGTGGGAGGAGAGCAGCAGCAGGACATCTGTCAGGGGACGAGGAAGAAAGAGAAGAAAAACAGCTCCCGCTGAAACCTTTCCAATCACTCCAGCCACCACCATCTCTAATTCTTTTCTTAAAGTATAAAATCATTCTTCCACTGATCTCACTCATGGTCAGAGCTCAGTACAGGCCCATCCGTCACGGGGCTGATTTGGTTCAGCAGGTGTTGGCTGGGCAATCGCTCATTTCAGGCTAATCTGCTAGCGGCTGTCAAGGGTTATGGAGTATTTATTGAGTTTGTGTCAAGTCCGGATGACCAATAGCCAACAGCCGGTGGATACGCACTGACATTGATGATATTGCTGAATTAAACGAGGTGATGTATACTCAACTTGCTTAGAGCCGGGAGTGGACCCTGGGATCGTTTTATAACCTGATGCAGCCGATCCCTGGGCTTTCCTTTTAAAAGAAAACATCGCACACATGGCGTTTCTATTTAAAGAGAAAAATACGTGGTCCCCAACCAACGTGGTCACATCTGTATTTAAATGAACAAGGACATTTCCTGAGGAGGGTTGATGTAACAAATAAAATCCAGACGTTTGGCAAATGGCCTTCCATGCACTGCCAAGGCCCTTTGAATTCTGAGCATTTACTTTTTAGGTCTCACCAGAAAGAGGTGACCCAAATTTAGGATTAAGAACGTAAATCCTGTTGGCGTTTGCCTTTGGTGGCAACAAGATACCACAGACTAGAGCTTAAAGTTGGAGTCAGACACTGGATTTAAAGCCAAACTCCACCATTTCTTAGCTGTGTGATTTTGAGCAAGTTCCTAAACCTCTCAGATTCTTAGTTTTTTTATTCAAATAGATAGCGATAGCATCTAGTGAAGTCACAGGAGAGACTGTATGTACCGATGTTACTGTCGGTAGCTGCCCTGGATCAGACCCCAACTCACAGAGAGCCCACGCACAACAAAATGAAACCCTGCCCGGTCCTGCACCATCCCCACGATTGGCTGTGGATCAGACCATTGTGGTCCATAGGGTTTTCACTGGCTAATTTTCAGAAGTAGATCACCAGGCCTTTCTTTGTAGTTTGTCTTAGTCTGGAAGTTCCGCTGAAACCCACTCACCATCAGAGCAACACACACACCTCCACTGAGAGATGAGTGCTGGCTGCACAGGAAGTACACTGGCCAGGAATCGAACCTGAGTCTTCCACATGGGAGTTGAGGTTTCTACCACTGAACTACCAGTGCCCCCTCCTATGTGCTGATTGCTGTTGTTGTTGTTGTTGTTGGTTGCCATCAGCTCAATTCTCTGTGCAGAATAGAACTGCTCTGTAGGATTTTCAAGGCTGTGACCTTATGAAATCAAATTACCAGGCATTTCTTCTGAGGTACCTCTGGCTAAGTGTCAACCTTTTGGCTAGTAGTGGAGTGCTTAACAATTTGCACCACTCAGGGACCCCTTGTATGTGTGGATACCTGAAGACAGTTCGCTACACTTGCTCTCCTTTCCTTTTTTTCTCCAAGGTCCGCCTCCCCCAATCTCACCATCTCCAGGAAAGATTTAAAATTCTCCATGAATTTACGATGGAGATAATACTGCCACAAAACCTCTCAGGACCATCACATTCAATAAGCAGAATTCGGCAAAAAAGCTGTGACTTCGACCTCATCCAAAAGGACCTTATGATTAAAAATTTCCCTTATCAGACAATTAGGTCCTGCGGGCTGGCCCCAAGGTCAAGTCTCAAATGGCCTCTAGGGAGTGACGGGGAGCCAAAGCTCTGCACTGCAAATGAGGGCCAAGCAGGCTATGTTGGAGGTAATCCTGGGTCTGTGGCTGTGTGGTATTGAGCAGGTTGCTTGCACTGTCTGGGCCTCAGGGTCTCATTCTGGACAGTGTCTGCAGGGGAGGAGTTAATTTCCAAGTCTCTGCCAGTCCTGCCCATTCTGATACTCACAGTTTGAGGATTCATTTATATCAGTCCCCGCTCTAACCACACCACTTCTTCCTTTCAGAGAAGCACTGGCTCCAGGGACATGGTGGGTACCTGCTTCTCGGAGGATGAATCACCAGGGATAGCCTTTTCAAAGGGGTGAACACAGAGGAATCCTGCGCTCAAAGCCATCTGCTTCCGTGCATTGGACACCTACTGTGAGCCAGGCAGAGTCACTGGGTGGAATAAACCGTTAAGCTCCGGTCTACTAACTGAAAGGTTGGCAGTTTGAACGCACCCAGAGATACCTTGAAAGAAAGGCCTGAGAATCTGATTCTGGAAGGTCACAACCATTGAATACCCTATGAAGTTGTTCTACTCTGCATATATGGGGTCACCATGAGTCAGAACCAACTCAATAAATAGCAACCGGTAGCTGGGCCAGGCACCAGAAGAACGATTTTCCCCACTTGACAAACAGAGAAACGGAGGCTTACAGAGATGAAGGGAGCCACAAGGGCACACAGCTGGGAAGAGCTGCAGCCAGGGCGAGCCTCTGGAGCAGTCGGTCTTTGCTGACTGCACACTGCCCATTGGGCTAGGAAACATAGGTGACCTGGATTAAAGGCAAGTCACCACTGCATCCCAAAGTCAACACTGGAGTGACGTCTCCTTTCCTCCCAGGCTCTTTTGAGAACTGCTAAGAAGCATGATGGAGTGTTTTACACCTCCCTCCCTCTCTAACACCCCTCCCCTCCCGTCTGCCCCTTTCCACGGGAAAGGAGAGAATTCAGTGCAGACAGTGAAGGAAGGAAGGACAGGGCTCCGGATAATCACGCCCGAATAATCGATGACTCTCTCCACAAATACATCACGCACATATTAATGCATCACGCGTTAGTAGCAATGACGGATGCACAGGCTATAGGCACACACATCCCCAGTGGATTGCTGGGTACTCTTGGCAAGCGTGTGACTAGCTCTGTGATGCTTCCCTGTGATGGAAATTGAATTCAGGTTATAGAACATCATTGAATTATTCCACACAAAATACCAAAATATCAAAGTTAATTTTTGGGGCCTGTCAGCCCTGTTGATGAGTTGGGCGGCTGTCAGCCCGGCTGCTCCTGCCTTCGGTGCCAGAGCAGAGTCTGAAAGTCACGCAATCCAAACAGCGACCTTGGCGGGGACGGGGCGGGGGCAGGGGGGTTAGATTACCAGGATGATTCAATACCAAGGTGAAGGTTCCCAAGGAGGGATTTGAATACCTGTTTACATGTAGGATAACAGATAGCCGCCCACTGACTGCAAGGTTGTAACTCACCCCCTAGAGTACTGCTTACATCATAAAACACAAAGTCCCTGTTGGGGAAGTCTGCACCCTGGCAGCCAGGCCTGGGAGTGATTTAGAGGCCCGGATCCACTCAGAGGCGATCTAATCTATTGTCTTTTATTACAGGCACTACTCAGTTTCTCCTCTCCCTCTTACAACTTTTTTTTTCTTCTGAGAGGCACCAGCTATCTAATCTCCCTTAAAGGGGTGCCATTTGGAAGTGCTAGTTTGATTCAAAGATCGTGAGAGTTATTTATGCCATAGTCCAAGAAAAAAAAAAAAAAACCTGACTGCTGCCACTGTATAAATATCTACGTGTTCCCCACAGATCAACTGGACCCTGTCTCCTTCCTCTTTTCATCCCAGTGGACAAGTGTCTCCCGGCTCCCGCCTTTAACTCCTAAAGCCTCCAGGTCACCAACAGCCAGCAGGGCCACTACTTGGCTTCGCTTCTGACTAATTGTCTTGGGCCATCTGATGTTGAAATAATCCATAATTGCTTAATCTATCCATGTCTGTGTGGCAAGAAACGGAAAAGCACTTTAGAAAAATCAATCATCTAAAATCATTGAGCAGCGGATTGGAAGCAGGGTCGTCGCCTGCTCCCAGCTGAGAAAATGATAGTGGGAAGAGATAAAGCCTTGGAGAGGAGGCTCTCTCTGTCTTTTTGATTCCAAGATAGATTACCAAGAACGCTAACTGCTCTCCGTTTGTGCTAAACGAAGATAATAGCCTTGGAAGTCACAGCCGCAGAAACGATACGACAATCAAATAAACGAGCCCCCCCCCTTGTCTCCCAACAGCATTAGCATGCTCATAGATAAGGCAACAGGACGGGAGGAAAAAATCTTTGCTGTTGGGACCTTGATCAGCAGGGATGAAGTGGAAAAAAGAAATCTTTTCATAAACAGCTAAATATATAAATATATATATATATATATATATCTCCATAAACTATAACTAAGAGAAATTCAGGCTGGAGAAAGCAAGGTGGAAAAGGGTCAAATCTGTTATATGAATCAAATTTGTGGCCATTCAACTAGTATTACAGCACATTACGCCATGGGGACTGGGCAATGCAGCTATTTTCAAGGTTCTACTTCTCAGACTGGTGTCCGCTGCCTTCACCTGCACTAGCTGTCTTCCTGCTCAGAGCCTAGCAGCTACTCTTTCTGCTGTTGTAGCAATCGGTGCTTCCCAGAGCCCTGGCATTCTGCAAACCCGTTCCTCATTGTCCCTGATGCTCCCCTTCCTCTTCAGAGGAAACGTTGCTGGAAAGGGGAGGGCTGTCAAGGTGCAAAAGAAGAACCTGCCACCTGAGTCTCCTCTCAGACCAGACCTTCCCTCCTGCTAGCCTGACCAAGACGTAGAGCTATGGTGTTTCAGGTGCAATGAACTGACAGGGATTTCCCCCCCGGGGGCGGGGGGGAAATAGTTGCCGGCAATTGATTCTGACTTATGGCAACCCCATGTGTGTCAACGGCTGATTTTTTGGAAGTAGATGGCCAGGCCATTGTTCTGAGGTACCTCTGGGTGGATTTGAACCGCCTATCTTTCAGTTAGTAGCCAAGTGCTTAACTGTTTGTACTAACGAGGGATAAGAAATGCCCTAAAGGTGAAGATCCAGGTTCAGCTTTCACTTGAAGTCGCCAGAATCACACAGCCTGGAGGTACAGTGAAAGTGAAAGCTGAGGCTCAGGTATCTAAGAACCCAAGTCCTCATTCTGCCTGACCCTCTGACCAGCTGTACGAGTAATTTAACATCTCTGAACCTCAATCTTTAAAATCCTTCATAATGATATAGTGATGTTTAGATCTAGTATTTAAAACAACTAATTATAGACACTTCAATAAGTATTTTTGTAGTTAAATTATTTTATCCTCAAAAGAACCATGTGGAGTAAATATTATTATTATTCCCATTTTACAGACGAGAAAACTGAGGCATGGAGAGGTTAAGTAACTTGCCCAAGGACACACAAGTTTGCTTTTTATTTATTATTATCATAATCAAGGATAATAAGTGCTGACTACCACTGCTTTTATCAAATGAAGTTGATTTGACCTGAGCTGAAATCTCAAGCTTATTCCCGCAGTCAGTGACTACTTAGCCATGTGCAGCCTTGGAAGAGAATTACAGAGCAACCTCTTCTGCTGTTCTCGGGGCTATGAGCCACAGGCCACAGCGGGCTCCACTCAGAGCCCAGTGGCTTTGTACTTATCAGCTCTGCCTGTCCTCTCTCTCTCTCTTTCTCTCTCTAGGTAGCAGAATCCACTTTCACCACAGTTCCAAACAATTGGAAGACGTTTGCCAGCCAGAGTCCATATCTAAGCCGGTGCTTATCTAACTATCTCAGGACTATTAGTGTGCTAAAGGGTTGATAGCGACTAAAATGTTTTAAGGGACACTCTTCCTGCCCAATCCCTCCCTGTCCTAGTGTGAATAGGTACTAGATGGAGCAAAGAGAGTACAGTTACATACGAAGAACTTGCTAACTCACCACAAAGGATTTCTAAACAGCCTGCAAAGGGGAGGGAAAGGAATGGAATGGCAGAACCCGCCAGTACTTCACCTTTGCATTGAAAGGTGGGGAAACCAGAGCAGTGGGCCACCTTCTTTCTGTAGCACTTCAGCACTAGGTGGCGTCTCCACAGAGAACTTAAGCAGTTAAAAACAAACAAACAACAAAACAGTTGCAGTAGAGTGGATTCATGGATCAGAACAGAATGGTGCTCTATAGGGTTTTCAAGGGCTAATTTTTCAGAAATAGGTAGCCAGGCCCTTCTTCCCAGGCATCTCTGGGTAGACCTGAACCTCCAACCTTTTGGTTGGCAGCCAGCATGTTAACCATTTGCATCACCCAGGGACTCCCAGAAGAGAACTTAAGTCAGTTTTATAGTGCACAGATCCCTTCCTCACACAAACGACACACACATTTCCAGAAACACTCTACCCTGGAATTACACCAACAAGCCCAGAATGCAGTCAGACCCTACTTAAATTTAATGAAGGGGTGGAGAAATCTTGACCTAATAGCTTCCTGAGATAGTCTTCTCTTGTGAGACCATAAGCAAAGGTGAAGTAGGACCTGATTTCCCGGGGTATGTAGTGGGTACACGGTGATTGACACCTAAAAGATACTCAATAAATATTTCCTGAGTGAAATGCATGGATGGCTGTCCATTAGCAAGGAAACAGTAAGGTAAACAGAGGCTGGTGGAGGTCACTGAGCCTGGCAGGACCAGGAAAAAGATACAACTGTCCTGTCAACAGCAACAAAATACAATGGGCCCTAGAACAGGGAGGCTAAGAATCAGAGAGTGACAGCAAATTGTAAACGAGCATTGTCAGTATACCTGTGCAAAAGCCCCAGGCTGGGACTATGAAAACAAGCAAGAGACCGTTGTAAGTGGCACAACAGGAATGGGGAGGTGGATCACCAAGAGTTTCAGTACCAAGGGGAACATGTTCTGGGCAAAGACATAAAAACATACAGAGAGAGAAGCCCAGGGGATGAATAACTAAGGGGCTGAACGGGAGTGAATTTTCAAAGCCTGGGAGAAACACAACAGGGCTGTCGCAGGAGTTCCCACCCTCCACTTGGATGTAGCCAAAGAAAAGAAAGAAAAAATCGTCCCAGAGTCTTGACAAGTTGTAAGATCTTCCCAAAGTATTAGAACAATAGAAAAGCTGAAAAACTGAGACCAGCATATCTTGCTGTCTTATTAAGAGGCTGTGAATCTCACTTTTAATACATTTTGTTGGATGGATGAGGGTATATGAAAGTTTGAATTTAAATTAATGGTGTTTTACAGACAAATCTAAAGTTGCAAGGTTGGCATAAACCCTCACTTTCCCTTGTTCTGGAAATTTTATCTCATCTGATTTGATCTTTGTTTAGTGACTGTCATGGATTGAATTGTGTTGCCCAAAAACGTGTCAACTTGTAGGCCATGATTCTCAGTATTGTAGGGTTGTCCACTTTGTGATCTGATGTAATTATCCTCCATTTTGTGATGTATTATAAATCCTAATCTCTATACATTAATGAGGCAGGATCAGTGTGGGGTATATCTTGAGTCACAGCCTAACAAGAAAGTGTGACTCAAGTCACCACCCTTACTGAAGTTACAGCTTTACTTAAGTCACATCCTTACTCAAGTCACACCCTTCCTTGAGTCACACCTTTTACCTCACAAGACAAAAGAAGACACAAGTGAGCAGAGAAGGGAGTTCACCACCACCAAGAAAGAAAAGCCAGAAGGAAAGCATATCCTTTGGACCCAGGGTCCCTGCACTGAGAACTTCTAGACCCAGGGGAAGACTGATGGCAAGACACATGGAGATTTCCAAAGAACCCCAGCCCCACAGATATTGAAAGGAATCAAGGACCTTCCTCCAGAGCCAACAGAATGAAAGCTTTCCCCTAGAGCTGGTGCCCTGAATTTGGACTTCGACACTCCTAAACTGTGAGAGAATAAATCCCTGTTTGTTAAAGCTATCCACTTGTGGTATTTCTATTATTAAAAAAAAAAAAAAAAAACCTGTTGCCATCCAGTTGATTCCAACTCATAGTCCTGTGGGACAGGGTAGAACTGCCCCATAGGGTTTCCAAGGAGCAGCTGGTGTATTCAAACTGCCAGTCTTTTGGTTAGCAGTTAAATGCTTTAACCACTGTGCCACTAGGGCTCCTTATAGCAGCACTAGATAACTAAAACAGAATTTGGTACTGAGAGTGGGGTCCTGCTCTAACAGGCACCTAAAATGTGGAAAGTTTTGAAATTGGGTTATGGGTAGAGGTTGGAAGAGTTTTAAGGCATCTAATAGTAAAAGCCTAGAGTGCCTTGAAAAGAATGTTGGTGGAACTATGGACATTCAAAGCATTCTGATGAAGGCTGAGAAGGAAACGAGGGAACTATAGAGAAAGCCTCTATCATGTTAGAGAATGCATATGGCACCAGCAACAGAATGTTGCTAGAAATGTGGATGTTAAATGTGCTTCCAGTGAGGCTTTAAAAGAAAATGATGACCATGTGATTGGACAGTGGAGAAAGGATGATGCAGTGGCAAAGAAACTTGTCTGAATTATGTTCCGATGTTTGGTGGAAGAACACGTAAGTGATGAACTTAGATATTTAGCTGAAGAGATTTCTGAGCAAGATCTCAGGAGGGCCACATGGCTTCTTCTTGCTGCTTATAGTAAAATGTGAGAAGAAAGAGATGGGCTTAAAAATAAACAGCAAAACGAAAACAGAACTTAAAGATTTGGAAAATTTGTACAAACTTAGGACTTAGAATTTCCTAGAATGTGTCCTAGAATGTTCACCAAGGATGCGGATACACAGTCTTTTGTTAAAGAGATTAAGCTTGTGACTGATAATCTAACCAACTACCACAACAGAAAATCCATCACCTTAGACTGAAGGGGACAGAGAAAGAATAAAAGGAAAGAATACTGTCCACCTCTTATAATTCTACAGGCAGGAAATAGGCCAAAGGAGGTACATATGTTGTCCTCCAAGAAAAGAAAAGAACCATCTCTGGAGCAGCTTGAACATCACCAGAACTATTGGAAAGAGCATGTGAAGCAGGGTCTTCTCGGTTTCAAAGGGTGGGGCCACAGCCTCCTAGGTTTCAAAGAATCAAATCTTGGCCAACTTGGTTCTGGAGTGTGGGGCTGCCACTAAGGTGTGCCAGGAGGATGGGGCTGTTGCTGAAACCTGAGGGAACAGGGTTGCCATGTCCAAGGGGCTGAAGAACAGGGCTTACTGGGGCTAAGGCGGTGGTCTCACCACTCAGATGGACTAGGAGAATGGGACTTGCCAAAGCCAAGGGAGCAGAGTTGCCTCCCAGTGAACCTGAAAGGCAGAGCTGAAACCTGCGTCTGAGGGACCTCTACCCAGAATTCAGAGGGTATTGCCAACACACAGAGTCTGGAGGGTGGATCAGATTGTTTCAGAGAACAGAGAATTGTTTTCAAGCCTTGAGGGCTAATGTAATTTGTTCTGCTGGGCTTTGGGCTTGCTTGGTCACCATTATCCCCTCTTTCCCTACAACTTCTCTCATTTGTAATGGAAATGTCTGCCTTGTGCCTGTTCCACCTTTGTACATTGGAAAAAGATAATTTGTAGTCTAGATTCCACAGGTTCACAGATGAAGAGGAATTTTGCCCCAGGATGGAATACACATAAAGTCTCACCCATATTTGACATAGAGGATTCACAAGATGAGATTTTGGACTTGGAATTGATTTAAGACTTTTGAGATGATGTGATGGGGTGAATGTGCTTTGCATATGGCAAGGGCATGAATTTGGGGGGCAAAGCATGGAAGGTTATGAATTGAATTGTGTCCCTCCAAAATACATGTTGTAATCCCTATCCTGTATGCCTGTGGTTATAATCCCATTTGGGAATGGGTTGTTTTTGTTAAATTAATGAGGTAAGATTAGTGTAGGGTGTATATTGAGTCAATCTCTTTTGAAGTATAAAAGAGATTAAATAATCCAGGGAGTTAGCAGAGATGGGAGAAAAGAGATACAAAGTCACTTGGAGATCGATCAGGAGCAGGACTTCCTCTAGAGTTGACAGAGTGATAAACCCTTTTCCTAGAGCCAGTTCCCTGAATTCAGGCTTCTAGCCTCCTAAATTGTGGGAAAATGAATTTCTGTTTGTTAAAGCCATCCGTTTGTGAGATATTTCCGTATAACAGCACCAGATAACTAAGACACAAAGGAAACAATTTCTCCCCCTTGAATGGATTTCCTCATATTCTATGGTCAATGCATTTCTTACACTACCAAGCTTTTGGCCCAGTAGAGGATATCCTGGCAGACTTTGTGGATGGACTGTAATTTACTCAGAAACTGAAGATTACTATGAGATCGGTGATGCTGGAAGACACTGGAGAATAGCAGCCCAGAAAGAAGTTGGAATTTCCTTGAAAATGAATATACTGGAGGTACCTGCGGTGCTTTTGTTATAGCAGCACTAGATAACTAAGACAGCCACTAATGAGGTACATTCCTGAAGAGAAAACTACCTCTTCCTTTAGAGTTTATAAGATTATTTCTTTATTTGTTTATGCTGGCCACATCATCATTAAATTTCAGATAGAAAGAGAATCATGACAGCAATAGGAATAGCAAAGTATCTAGGATTTATAATAACAAAGGTCTTATCACGAAAAATTTTAAATTCTATCGAAGGAGGTAAAGGATTAATTAAAAAATGACCAAAAAAGGGTATATGGCTTTTCATGGATAGAGCGACTTAATATTATAAACACATCAATTTTAACCAAATAAATTTACAAATTCAAAGCTATATCAAATAACAATTGAGTAGAATTAAGGAAATAAGCTTATTTAAAACTATATAAAAAAAAGGATTCATAAGTAGATAAGTCAATTTTAAAAACAAGAAAGAACAATTAAAGTAGATAGTTTGGTCACAGGAATATACAAAGAGAATCCAGGAAAATAATGAGATCAATAATATGCTTACATACCTATGGAAACATGATGTAGAACGTCACCACAAACTAGGGGGAAAACAATGATTTTTTTAGGAAACGGTATTTGGGAATTCCATCACTGTATGGGGAAAAAACTGTTGGATTCTTGATTTACATCATATACGACAAAATCTCTGGATAAATTAAAAATCTAAGTATGAAAGACAAAACTATAAATCTAATTTTAAAATGTAAAAGAATATTTTTGTGACATGAGTGAAGAAGAAATTTTTAGATAAGACCCCCCAAAGGCACAAATCATATAATGTAAAAAAAAATTAAAATGTGAATTTGAGTGCAGCATTGCTATTTCGGAAACCCTGGTGGCATAGTGGCTAAGTGGTACAGCTGCTAACCAAAGGGTCAGCAGTTTGAATCCTCCAGGCACTCCTTGGAAACTCTATGGGGCAGTTCTGATCTGTCCTATTGGGTCAGTATGGGTTGGAATCAACTCCAAGGCAACGGGTTTGGTTTTTTTATTGCTATTTCATGGACAACACGAACAGATAAAATAACAGATGAGTGTTAGGTAGGATGAAGCTATTTTCAATGTTTAAAGTTAACAAATGGAATGTTGTCTAGAATATGCAAATAATTTTCACAAATTGACAAGAAAAGAAACACAATAGAAAAATGATAAAAGAATATAAGTAGGCAATTAATAGAAAGGAAAACCCAAATGGCTAATATATAGAAAGAGATATTCAACTTTATTAATCATGGCAGTCCTGTTCCCTCAGCTTTGGACAGTGGCCATGTCCTCTCAGCCAAATTGAATGGCAGCCAGACACTTCAGAACCAAGTGGGTGAAGATCTGACCCGTTGAACCTAGGAGGTCGTGGCCCCATACTTTGAGGCCCAGAGGCTGTGGCACTACTCTTTGAGACCAAGGCAGCTCTGCTTCCTGCATCCCTTCCAATGGTTCTGCTGATATCCAAGCTGCTCCAGGAACGATTCTTTTCTTGAAGGACAATAGATGTAGCTCCTTTGGCCTGTTTCTTCCCTGTAGAATTCCAAAAGCAGACAGTGGTCTCTCCTTCTGTTCCTTCTCTGCTCCCTTCAGCCTAAGCTGATGAGTTTTCTGCTGAGGTAGTTGGTTAGATCCATCAGTCACAGGCTTAATCTCTTTAACAAAAGATCGTGTATCCACATCCTTGGTGAAAATTCTAGGGCATATGTCCTTAATTTGTGCAACAGAATTTTCCAAGTCTTTAAGTTTTATTTTCATTTTGCACAGTTGTTTTTAAGCCCTCATCTTTCTTCTCAAATTTTACTATAAACAGCAAGGAGAAACCATGTGGTCTCTTTAAGGTCTTGCTTAGAAATCTCCTCAGCCAGATATCCAAGTTCATCACTTACAAGTTCTACCTTCCTTCAAACATTTAAACATAATACAGGTAAGTACTTTGCCACTGTTAAAAAGCACCACCCTTTCTCCATTTCCAATCACATGTTCGTCATTTTCTTTTAAAGCTTCACCAGAAGTACATTTTAACATCCACATTTCTAGCAACTTTCTGTTGCTGGTGTCATAGGTTTTCTCTAAGACGATATTTTCCCTATAGCTCTTCTCACTTCCTTCTCAGCCCTCACCAGAATTGTCTTTGATATTCATAATTCTACCTACAATCTCTTCAAGGCAATCTAAGCTTTTACTATTGGGCACCTTAAAACTTTTCCAGCCTCTACCCATCACCCAGTTCCACCTCCACATTTTAGGTATTTGTTAGAGCAGCACCCCACTCCTGGTACCAAATTCTGTCTTAGCTATCTAGTGCAGCTATAACAGAGATACCATAAATGGGTGGCTTTAACAAACAGAAATTTATTTTCTCACAATTAGGAGGCTGGAAGTCTGAATTCAGGGCACCAGCTTTAGGGAAAGGCTTTCTCTCTATTGGCTCTGGAAGAAGGTCCTTGCCTCTTTTGAGCTTCTGCTCCTGGGCAATCTTCATGTGGCTTGGTGCCTGTCTTCCCCTATCTCTGCTAGCTCCCTTTCTTGTTTAATCTCTTTTATATCTAAAAAGAGATTGACTCAAGACATACCCTACACTAATCCTGCCTCATTAACTTAACAAAGACAACCCATTCCCAAAAGACATTATAATCCCAGGCATACCAAAAACCAATCCTGTTGCACTTGAGTTGGACAGAGCAGAGCTGCCCCCATAGAGTTTCCAAGGAGCACCTGGAGGATCTGAACTGCCAACCTTTTGGTTGGCACTTGTAGCACTTAACCACTACACCACCAAGGTTTCCACCACAGGCATTAAAAAAAAAAATAGAGGTTAGGAATTACAACACGTATTTTTGTGGGACACAGTTCAATCCATAACACTCCTTCCCGCAGACCCTGGTAACTACTACTCTTCTTTTGTTTCTATTAATTTACATATTCTAGATATTTCATGTAAATTGAGTTATAATATTTTTTTTCTTTTTCTATCTGGCTTAGTTCACTCAGCATAATGTTTTCAAGGTTTATCCAAGTGGTGGCATGTATCAGAACTTCAATTATATTTATAGCTTAACAGCATTCCATTATATGTATACACCACATTTTGTTTCTCCATTCATTTATTGATGGGCACTTGGGTTGACTCTACCCCTTAGCTATTGTCAATGATGCTTCAATGAACATCGGTGTACTTGTGTATAGACATTTTTTTTTAAAACATGTTATTGACTCTGCCTCTAGTAGAATGGAGTAACTAAAGGCAAACAGCACTCCAAGAGAACAACTAGGAAAGCTAAAATGATAAAGATTGACAATGCCATGTGCTAGCAAGGAACTAAACCAAAAAACAAACCCATTGCCATCAAGTTGATTCTGACTCATAATTACCCTATAGGACAGAGTAGAACTGCCCTATAGGGTTCATAGGCTGTAATCTTTATGGAAGATGTTTACCTGTGTTTTATTGACTATGCAAAGGCATTCGACTGTGTAGGTCAAAACAAATTGTGGATAACATTGCAAAGAATGGCAATTCCAGAACACTTAATTTTGCTCAAGAGGAACCTATACATAGGTCAAGAGGCAGTCGTTCAGACAGAACAAGGGGATAATGAGTGGTTTTAAAATCAGGAAAGTTGTGTGTTAGGGTTGTATCATTTCACCATACTTATTCAATCTGTATGCTGAGCAAATAATTCGAGAAGCTGGGCTACATGAAGAAGACCACATGAGGATTGGAGGAAGACTCATTAACAACCTGCATCATGCAGATGACACAATCTTGCTTGCTGAAAGTGAAGAGGACTTGAAGCACTTACTGATGAAAATCAAAGACTACAGCCTTCAGTATGAATTACATCTTAACATAAAGAAAACAAAATTCCTCACAACTGGACCAATGAGCAACATCATGATAAATGGAGAAAAGATTGAAGTTGCCAAGGATTTCATTTTACTTGGATCAACAATCAACACCCATGGAAGCAGCAGTCAAGAAATCAAAGGATGCAATGCATTGGGCAAATCTGCAAAAGACCTCTTTAAAGAGTTAAAAAGCAAAGATGTCACTTTGAGGACTAAGGTGTGCTTGACCCAAGCCATGATATTTTTAGTCATCTCATATGCATGCAAAAGCTGGACAATGAATAAGGAAGACCAAAGAAAATTTGATGCCTTTGAATTATGGTGTTGGTGAAGAATATTGAATACACCATGGACTGCCAGAAGAACTAACAAATCTGTCTTGGAAGAAGTACGGCCAGAATGCTCCTTAGAGGCAAGGATGGAGGGGCTTGGTCTCACATACTTTGGACATGTTTTCAGAAGGGACAAGTCCATGGAGAAGGACATCATCCTTGGTTAGGATCATCCAAAGAGATGAAGACCCTTAATGAGATGGATTGACACAGAAGCTGCAACAACGGGCTCAAGCATAACAACAATTGTGAGGATGACACAGGACCAGGCACTGTTTTGTTCTGTTGAACATAGGATTCCTGTGCGACTCAGTGCCACCTAACAACAATAACAATCTTTCTGGAACCAGACTGTCACATCTTTCTACCATGGAGTGGCTAGTGTTTTAAACAGCCAAACTTTCTATTAGGAGCCCAGCTCTTAACCACTGCACCACCAGGGCTCCTTTTATCAAGGAACTAAACACATATTAATATAGTGTTTAAGGTTATGGATTGAAACGTGTACCCCAAAAATGTGTGCAAACTTGCCTAGGCCATGAGTCCCAGTATTGTGTGATTGTCCACTGTCATGGGTTGAATTCTGTCCCCCCAAAATATCTGTCAACTTAGCTGGGCCATGAGTCCCAGTATTGTGTGATTGTCTGCCATTTTAGTGATTTCCCTATATGTTGTAAATCCTATCCCTATGATTTAATAAGATGGATTAGCAGCTGTTATATTGATGAGATCCACAAGATTAGGTAGTGTCTTAAGTCAATCTCTTTGAGATATAAAAGAGAAAAGCAAACAGAGAGACAGGAGGACTTCATACCACCAAAAAAGCAGTACCAGGAGCAGAGCACATCCTTTGGACCTGAGGTTCCTGCGCTGAGAAACTCCCAGACAAAGGGAAGACTGATGACATGGACCTTTCTCCAGAGCCGACAGAGAGAGACAACCTTCCCCTGGAGCTGGCACCCTGAATTCAGACTTCTAGCCTACTGGACTGTGAAAGAATAAATTTCTCTTTGTTAAAGCCATCCACTTGTGGCATTTCTGCTATAGCAGCACTAGATGACTAAGACATCCACCATTTTGTCATCTGATGTGATTTTCCTATGTGTTGAAAACCTTGCCTCTATGATATTAATGAGGCAGGATTAAAGGCAGTTATGTTAATGAGTTAGAACTCAATCTATAGGATTAGGTTATATCTTGAGTCAACCTCTTTTGAGATATAAAAGAGAGAGGTGACCAGAGAGGAAAGGGACTTCCTACCACCAAGAATGAAGAACTGGGAGTGGAGCACATCCTTGGACCCAGGGTCCCTGAGCTTCCTGAGAAATTCCTAGACCAGGGGAAAATTAATGACAAGGACTTTCCCCAGAGTCAACAGAGGAGAAAGCCTTCTGCTGGAGTTGGCACCCTGAATTTGGACTTCTAGCCTCCCAGACTGTGAGAGAATAAATTTCTCTTTGTTAAAACCATCTACTTGTGGTATTTCTGTTATAGCAGCACTAGATAACTGAGACACTTATGGTACAACTACTTTGGAAAAATTTTGGAAATATTTACTAGAGCTAAACATGAATATATCTTAAAATCCACCAATTCCACTGCTAGGTATATAATCAACAGATATGTATATACATAAATGATCATCAAAACAATCTGTATATTGATATTCATAGCTGCACTATTTGCAATAGTCCTAAACTGGAAGTAACCCAAATACCTATGAATGGCGAAATGATTGAATACATTTTGGTATATTCACACAATGGAATACTGTATAGCAATAAGAATAAGTGAACATAGAATAACCTCTGAAATATAACATTCACTAAAAGAAGTCAAAGACAAAAGAATGCATAATGTAAAATTCCATTTATATGAAGCTCAAAAACAGGGAAAATTAATCTATGGAGTAACAACCCACAAGAGTGAAGGTGAAGGGCTGTGACTGGAGGGCGCGTAAGGGGGCTTCCAGGCTTCAGATTACATTCTATTTCTCTTTCTGAGTGGTGGTTAATTTTGTTAACTTTATGAAAATTCTTCAAGCTGTACACCTATGATTTCTTGTAGTTTTCTATAGGTACATTAAATTTCAATTAAAATTTACTTAATAAAAATCATAGTATTGCCTGGGACAATAAAAAACAATTAATTCAACCCTCTGTAGCTGAGGTTATAAAAAAAAGAAGAAAGTAAAAACAAAGGTAACTGTGAAAATAAAGAGGACAAGAGAAAGAAAAAAGAAACAGAGAAAGGACATTACGTTGGGTTTCTATATGGTGAATCAGTACTTCAAAGGCAGAGCTCCAAGGTGTTTGCGGTATAAAGCAATATTTACAGAAATGAACCTTTTTTTAAGCCTCGGGTTCTTCACCACGGTGAACCCCTTTTACTAACAAATTTGGTTTCATAGTGGCATGGATTGAATTGTGTCCCCCAAAAATATCTGTCAACTTGGCTACATCATGACTCACTTGTATGATTGTCGGATTGTCGACCATTTTATCTCCTGATGTGATTTCCCTGTATGTTGTAAATCCTATAACTATGATGTAATAAGATGGATTAGTGGCAGTTATGATGATGAGGTCTACAAGATTAGGTAGTGTCTTAAGCCAATCTCTTTTGAAATATAAAAGAGAGAAGTGAGCACAGAGACATGGGAGTCTCATACTGCAAAGAAAGCAGTGGCAGGAGCAGAGTGTGTCCTTTGGACCTGAGGTTCCTGCGCTGAGATGCTCCCAGACAAAGGGAAGACTGATGACAAGGACCTTCCTCCAGAGCTGACAGAGAGAGAAAGCCTTCCCCTGGAGCTGGCGCCCTGAATTTGGACTTGTAGTCTACTAGACAGTGAGAGAATAAATTTCTCTTTCTTAAAGCCTTCCACTTGTATTTCTGTAATAGCAGCGCTAGTTGACTAAAACACAAAGTGTAATTAGGAACATCGTTACTGTATGAGTGATTACAAAAGAAAAGAAAAAACCCTCAGTACATTTGACTTTCCATGACTACTTCAGTCGGGAAAGTCGACAATCCTAGAGATACTTGACTATGTTTTCTAAAACTCAGGGTCTGGGGAGAAGGAGGGGCAGCAAGTATGGTTCAGGTTTTCCACAATCAGTACAGCAATGTGCGCCTCATGGGCTCATTACTGGTTCTGGACATATCATTTTTCATCACAAACTTCAAATCCCTTTCTTAGCACATAGTGGGAAGCAGAGTCTCAGCAAGAAATGATCTGCCCCGGGCTAGAAAATCATCGATTCACAGAAAATACACATCATTTTGGGTTTTCTGTTTTTTAGTCATGGTTCTGTTTTATTCCTCTTGACCTGGGAGACTTCATTGAAATCAGAAAGCCCCCTAGGCAGACTGAAGCTGCATTATGAGAAGGCTGTCTCGAGCGTGGACTTTTTGGAGTGGGGGCTAAGCTAGTCTCTATCAACTTTTGCTCCTTCCCGTTGGAACTCATTGTCTATTTTCATTTAATGCCCAGTCCTTTCAGATTGCTTCAGTAGAGTCACAAGCATGAAAAAAACCCTTCCACCCCTCAAAAGGTTCACACACAAGGGTGGAAAACTCAAGTTGTGAAATTGTAACTGTGACCTGCAGTGCATGTAAAGTAGATCGTAAATCTTCTTGTTTCCTTTTTATAAGAAGGCCTTTAAAGTGTCCAAATTTATAGCATCATGTTTCACTTCAGATATTTCCACCATTATCCTGGAAAGTAATTGCTCACCTGATGAATTTCCTTTCTCTTCTCTAAAACCTTCTTCGGCATCATCTTCTCTCCACTCCCAGGCCAAATGAATTATATCTCTGCACTACATTTTCTGCACGCAATCTATCGTTGCGCCTACATCATATCAGATTTAAGTAATGTATGTGCATGGCTACCTCACCCACTGGTTTTTGAGGGCAAGGCTCTATCAAATTCATTTTTGTAAAATTCAGTACCTAATACATTATCTGGTATTCAATAACAACTCACGAGTATTTAAAACATCTTCACCATTTGTTGAATCGATTGTGGAAGTAACTATCATTTACGTGTTCTAATTCAAATTTTCAAGATGGAGTCCAGTCCAGAGATTAAAATAGCATGAAAGTACAATATACTAAGGTTTTGTGAAAGCAAATACCACGCTCCTGCTAAGGAAATTGTTCTGCAAGCTGTCTCTGTAAAAATTCCAAGAAGCTTCTCTCTCTATCCCACAATCTCACCTCTCCTCACTTTCGAAAACCAAACCCATTGCTGTCATTGAGTCAACAGAGTAGAACTGCCCTCTTGGGTTTCCAAGGAGCAGTTGGTAGGTTTTAACTGCCAACCTTTTAGTTAGCAGGTGGGTTCTTAACCACTGTGCCACCAGGACTCCCTCTCCTCGCTTACTGATCCACAAATATCTCTTCAACTGTTTCTTATTCATTTCACTTCCAAAAAGTTTTTGAGAAAAAGACTTGATATTGCAGAGCATTTTACTCTCATTAAACCCTTTGTCATCAGCAAATGAGCATTTTACTCTCATTAAACCCTTTGTCATCAGCAAATGACTTTACACAATCTTGACCCATACATTAAATATGCCTCCTTTCAGGACGCCTTCTTTACCCTACTCAATTTCATGGCAACATGGCTAGATGATGGCAAAATAATGTGCTATTAGCTGTTACAATGATTTGAGAAGTTAAAGATTTAAGTACTTCATGTATTATCTCATTTTACCTTCATCTCAACATTGTAAAATAATACCAAATTTTGCTGTTGTTGCTAGTTACCATTAAGTCAGCTCTGAATCATGGCAACTCTATGCACAATATAACAAAATGTAGCCTGGTCCTGTGCCATCTTCATGATCATTGGCATGTTTGAGTCCATTGTTGTGGCCATCGTGTGCTACCTTCCAACTATATGGGACAATATTCTGTTGTGATCCAGAGGGTTTTCACTGGCTGATTTTTAGAAGTAGATCACTAGATCTTTCTTCTCAGTCTGTCTTAGTTTGGAAGCTCTGCTAAAACCTGTCCACCATGGGTGACCCTGCTGGTATTTGCAATAATGGTAGCATAGCTTCTAGCATCATAGCAACGTGCAAGCCATCACAGTATGACAAACTGACAGATGGGTGGTGGAATACCAAGTTTATAAATAAGTAAATTGAGACTCATAAAGCCTTAATGATTGCTGAAGATCGAGGAGCCGCTGAATAACAGTCTGGACTTAAACTCAACTCTTCTGCTAACGATACTATACTTTATCTTTAAAATATGCTTTCGATAGCAACCATCATTCTTTCATATGAATATGTGTACCCAGCTACAACAAGGGAATCTTTCGAAGATTATGCCAAGAAGTTATAGAATTAAAAAAAAAAAAAAAATTTTTTTTTTTTTTTTTTAATTAGACTACATAAATTTTATGGTACAACAGAGAAGTATTAAAACTTAGCCTCAAGTGGTTGGATCCAACAACACACCCAATTACTCTAGCCAGACATTCTGAATGGGAGTTCTCTCTTCCACCCCACTCTGCAAGAGAAGAAATAAAAGCACCCTTGACTTCTTGTCCTTCTGGTGAAAAACTCCATCATGCTCTTGGGTGACCATTTTGTCAAAAATTTAGTAGTATGCTCCTCTGGCAGCAGGCCCCATTTTTGCAAGTTGGGAGGATACATAAGCCTCCCTGTGAGGTACAAAGTGCTTCCAGCTCCTCTCTCACTGGACTGAGCAGACACGCATCCTACCAAAAATACAGCTTCAGATGTCAGTCTCAACAGGCGTGGGCGTATTTGCTCGGAGCAGATGCTGAACACCATGCAGCAGAGGGAGGAAAGGCTGGGCTGATCATCCCCCTGACAGGATGTTTGCTAGAATCTAAACTCATTTCTCAAATCCTCTGCAAGGGGCCTGGGCATTTTTGTGGCTGTTTCTGCTTTTAGCCAGGGTGGCTGCCCGTCAAAGGGGCCCTAATAGAAGGGTTAGTTTCTTCAACAGCATCCTGACCAAATGCCAGGAAATGCCCTGCGATCAGAGCTCATTCTTTGAGCGGGATTGTCACAAGACCAAATAGGGATCACAGAGTATGATTGGCCACTCAATCATAAAATTTAAAGCATTTATGAAGACCTAATATGAAGCAATCACCAAGAGAGGCACCAGGGAAGATAATGAAGACTGCCATGTTTTCTCCCTTCAAAAAATATGAATAAAAATGAAACCCATCATTCACTATGTCAGGCTCTCTACTAGGTATTTTGCATTCATCACCTCATTCCATTCTCACCAAACCAAAACCCATTGCTGTTGAGTCGATTGCAACTCCTAGCGACCCTATAGGACAGAGTAGAGCTGCCCAATGCGGTTTCCAAGGCTGTAAATCTTTACAGAAGAAGACTGAAACATCTTTCTCTCATGGAGCAGCTGGTGGATTCAAACTGCCAAACTCTTGGTTAGTAGCAAGCGCTTTGAACCACTGTGCCACCAGGGCTCCTTCAGTTCTCACAACAACCCTTTAAAGCTGAGCGTTATTATCCACATTTTAGAGCTGAAAAATCCAAGGTTTAGAGAGACGAAGAAATTTGCTCAAGTTAACACAGTTAGGAAGTAGCAGAGCTGGGACTCAATCCAGACCTGCCTAGCTCAAAAGCACAGTGGGTTAGAGAGAAAAGGTACTTATTATTTGAGGAAGGACATGACAACAGGGTCCAGAGAGGTGCCTATAAAATCAAGCTCTCTCCTGTCACTTAGGCAAAGGAAACCTCAGTTCTCATTCCAGGATCCTTGAGGAAGAAATACAAATGGCCAGATAATTGGTTTTGGACCAACAAGAAACTGAATAACTCACAGCCTTGCCGATGCTTGAACTTTCTGGGGTGAGTGAAGAGGGAGGCCTTCCTCTCCCCAGGATTGAGAGTGACAGGAGCTTTGAAACTTTTCTGCTAAAAGCAGCTCTGTCTGAATCATCTTGTATTCCTCACAGTACCTTGCACCAGGCTTTGCAAATATTAGGTGCTAAATAAATATTTGTAGAAGAAAGAAAGGATGGAGGAATAGAGAAAGTGAGTTATTTATGGAATGACAAGCAAGAACAGAAGGTAAAATAACAAAATAAAACAGTGTAGGCTCAAAACATGGTTCATCACCCCTTCTTTATTAAGTCTTCAACCACAGTTTCTACCCTCAGTACCTTCTGGTGGTGCAGTGGTTGAGTATTCGGCTGCTAACAGAAAAGTCAGCAGTTCGAACCCACCAGCCACTCCATGGGAGAAAGATGGAGCAGTCTGCTTCCATAAAGATTACATCCTTGGAAATCCTATGGGCAGTTCTACTCTGTCGCTATGAGTAGGAATCAACTCGAGCGCAATAGGTTTTTTTGGTATACTGCTCAGAACTTTATCTTTTACAACACCCAGTTGTCCATTCGCATATACTATGTTTATTCAGATACTTAACAAATAGTAATTGCTTACAGAGGATACAGTCAAGTTATTAGTCATATTTTTATGCAGTCACCTGCCTTTATTTCCCCAACTAATGGATAAAGTGATGACGGAAGGGAACCCTGTTTTATTCTGCTCTGTATTCCCCCGAACACCTATCTAGAAGAAAGCTTAATAAGCATAGGCTTAACAAGCAAGCTTCCTTCTAGGGAGCACCCTACAAATCCTCCAAATGACCAAGTGTCCCATTGTCCATGACCTGCCTTGGACTTCAGAAACAAAGCAGCCCCACCTCACCCAGGTTCAGATGAGGTTCATCTAGCAAAATGTGGTGCTCCCCATTAAGGACCTATTGAACTTGGTAATTAGAGGAATATGCTCACTACTTTTTACCCAAATGCCTCAATAGAGCCTCCTTTGGAGGAACCCAAGCTGGAGCCTGAGCCTGTTTAAGTGAGAAAGAAGCCTGGCTTTGAATGCAACAAGAGTTCCTTGAAGCTTGAAGTGTTCAATTTTACTTCACCATGCCCCCCATATAATCCATTGAAAGGGCACTGTCCTTCAGGCCTTTCAGCTGGTCTGACAGCTGCCTGCTGATTAATTGACAGGTTAAAAAGATTGATTCCACATGTCAGAGCTGTAACCCTGCCAGAACAATACAGCTGTCACTTGGGCTGTAAAACAGACGCTTACATTAGCAGCCCTGACAGAGCTGTGCGCAGACACATGCACCTGCCTTTATGGAGAGCCTAAACACACAGCCATGCTGAGATTAATCATCTCAAGAGCAACCGTGGAAGATCAAATAAATGTTCCTGGGTGGAAGGACTGGTAGCAGCATTGCCTTGGCGTGTTCTTGGTCTGCAGATTGTGCCCTGTGGGCATGCCAAGATGGGGCGGGGACAAGATGGGACTTCTACAGTTGTCTGCAGTTCGGCCTCACCTCTAATGCGCACTTCCACCCAGGCCCCTACATTCACAGGAAAAGCCCACAACTTGCTGCAAGTCCATTTCTCTGCACAGGGTTATACTTCCCCCAGGCCAGCAATAAACCGACAACCAGGCCACAATCATGTCTACAGGTTTGCAGAATGATTATTGAAAATGCACCTCGGGGTGCCCCAACACACCAAAAGACTGATGCCTGCGCATGTCAGAAAGGGGGAGAGACCCCAGTGGCCTGGAGGCAGCTATTTTCCAATAAGAAAACATCTGGGGAAACCTAGGACCTCTGAACATGCACAGGCTTTTCCAAATCATTTCAAAGCATTTTAATTGCCTGTCAGGAGCTTCAAAAGGGAGAGATCCCAACATATCTCTTACATACTTAAAATCTAAATAGCCTGAAATTGTCACTAGATAATTGGAGTAGTCGAACCAGACAATCCCCAGGAAGAATTCTTCAGGAGAATGCTGGGGGGGTCTCTGGTTTTACACACCAAGTCTGACCTCACATCTTCCCAGAGCCTGGCCTCATTCACCCCTCCCTGCCCCCTTTCCAGGTGTGTCCCCAAGCACTGCACCAAGGATTCCCAGTGTGGACAAATGGGCTTCCCTCCAGGTAACCAGATACCTTGCCTAGGTCAGCAATGAGCAACAATGGCCACTGGTCACGTGAGCATCGACACGTGGATCTGATCACAGCACCTAATCAAAAATAGTATTATTTACAAAGTTCACGTGTTCTAAATACCTCAGAATTCCCTGTTCTGAAAAGCATGCTTCCAGAATAAGAGCAAGATTCTAGAATAAACATTTCAATGAGAATCCTCTGAGTCCCAAAGAGTATTGGTCCCCAACCTTGACTGAATATGACAAACATCTGGGATCCCAGAGCCCAGCAGCAAGGCTTAGTGAATCACAATTTTCAGGCATAGAGCCTAGAAATGTGTATTTTAATAAGCTTCCTAGATGATTCTCTACAGACTTGGATTTGATGACCACAGCTCACAAGTCCATCCAAACTCAAGCCAGAGTCTCAGCTGAGAGGATAAGGCTCTGTTGGAAGGATTCTGGGAATACTTCTGTTGTCAACGTTTCAAGGGAACATTCATGCCTACAAAACACATGGTGAGAACCATCATGATCATTAAAAGATTGAGAGGTAGATGGATGGATAAATACAGGATATGGCAGTCTGTACTTACATTGCTTGTTAACAAAATATAATGCCTTCACAGTTTGGAAAAATGTCCTAAAATTAGAAAATTCAGTTTTGATATACATTTTTCTAAATTGGGCCACATACATTCAAAAGTAATATATATTCATTGTAATACATAAAAACATATAAAATTATCCCCCCAAAAGATAATTTTTTACACCCCAATCCCTTGCCTTGATTCTACCCCATTCGGGTAAACAATATTAATAGGCTGGTACATATTCTTTTATTTTCTGTCATATATTTCTTCATACTCATATAAAAATTTTTTTAAAAAAAAACCTGTTGCCAGAGCTTTGCAACCCTATAGGACAGAATAGAACTTCCCCGTAGGGTTTCCAAGGACTGGTTGGTGGATTTGGACTAGTGACCTTTGGTTAGCAACCGAGCCCTTAACCACTGCTCCACTAGAGCTATATATGTAGACCTATATATGGTTTGGATTTTCTTTCCTTTTTTTTTAATTGTCATACTATACACGTTACTCTAGAACTTCCCTTGGGGAAATGCATTTTAAAATACTCAACTAAATAATAAAAGCTCATTTCATTTCATCCCTGCCTTCAATCCTCCAGTGTATCTTCCCTATCTTTTGTTCAATTCATATATTAAAAGTGATAGAGTCTGCAGATAGAATATGCAAGAAACAAAGTTACTCCTTTGCATCAACACAGAAAGAAGACAATAAGAAAATCTACCCCAAACAGCCAATAACTCAATTGAAGCAGGGAGGTATGTATATAATTGTCTTAGTTATCTAGTGCTGTTATAACAGAAATACCGCAAGTGGATCGCTTTAACAAACAGAAAATTATTACCTCACACTTTAGGAGGCTAGAAGTTCGAATTCAGGGCATCAGCTCTGGGGAAAAGTCCTTGTCTCCTTTCAACATCAGTGGTCCCAGTGTTCCTTGGAGATCTCCATATGTCTTGGCATGAATCTTCCTGTGGGTCTAGGAGGTTCTCAGCACAGGGACCCCAAGTCCAAAGGATGCACTGTACTCCTACCTCTTCTTTCTTGGTGTTAGTGAGGTCCCTCTCCTCTGTGCTTACTTCTCTCTCCTTTTATCTCTTGTTAGGTAGGAGGTGTGACTCAAGCAAAGGTGTGATTTGTGTAAGGGTGTGACTTGAGTTACACCCTGTTGTAAGGCTGTGACTCAAGATACACCCCACACTGATCCTACCTCATCACCATATAGAGGTAAGGATTTATAATACATCACAAAATGGAGGATAATTACATCAGATCACAAAAATGGAGGACAACCCTACAATCACAAAATGGAGGACAACATGGCCTAGCCAAGTTGACACATATTTTGGGGTGGTACACAATTCAACCCATGACAGTAATCAACAGAGAAAACTTAATAAATACAAGGTACCACTACAAGCCAGTGAACTTTCCAGAGTCAAAAAAGAAACTATTTTCATTACTTATAGTCCCATCTCATATGTGTAGCCATATCCTGTAGAGTTACAATGAACAGGGCTCTGTGCCATGTGCTAATATAAGAGGGATACAATCTAGTATTTACAGAACAAAGTGGAGGCTACTCAGTTCTGCTATTGATCTTTCTGATACATAAGCAATATAGATAATACCATGAGGATGAGTCGTTCCTGGTTTTTCTACAAAAGGAAATGGGGATGCCATCTTCACTCCCAGTTAACACTGGCTGAGTGCTCGTTAGGAGTCCCTGGTGGTACAAACAGTTAAGCACTCAGCTGCTAACCACCCAGAGGTGTTTGAGTTGACCCAGTTTGCGTCCACCCAGAGGTGCCTCTGAAGAAAAGCCTGGCAACCTACTTCTGAAAAATCAGCCATTAAAAACCCTATGGAGCACAATTCTACTCTGACACACATAGGACTGCCATGAGTCAAAACTGACTTCAGCAGCAACTGCTTTTGTTTGTTTGTTTGGGGAGTTCCAATTACACGCCTGGTACCACAGAACAATTAAACTGACACATCTAAATCCACCCCCACTGGGAATCCCTAATTTGAAGGGGCGTTTGGAAACCCTGGTGAAACAGTGGTTAAGTGCTATGACTGCTAACCAAGAGGTCGGCAGTTCAAATCCACCAGGCGCTCCTTGGAAACTCTATGAGGCAGTTCTACTCTGTCCTATAGAGTTGCTATGAGTTGGAATCAACTCGATGGCAGTGGGTTTGGTTTTTCTTTTTTTTAAAACACAGACAAATTGGATACATAGGAGAAATGCCCCCAGTGGAGGGAAAGGAGGGCTGCAGGGTCTTCCTTCCATTTGGGTAATGGTCAGACACCACCCCTGGCTGTCTGCCATCATTTGCCAGCACTGGTTGCTAGCGAGTCCAAGTGCAGTCAGGTAGACTTTCTTGTGGTTTCTTCCTTTGGATTCATTATCTGCCATGTGGTATCTGCTTTACTCACCCCAGAGTCACAGAACTCTAGAACCTGTTAACCCACCACCTGGTACCTGAATCTCCTCTATAACAAGGATTGTCTAGCCACTGCTCAAAAGTCTTCAGGAATGGGAGTTGATCACCACACCAAGGCAGCTCTGTCTATCTGTTCCTAACTGTTGACTATGCCATGAAATAACATTTTGATATATTACCTGATATGGTTTGCATTCCCAGGAATTCCTGTTACCTTAGGACCCTTTCCCCCAGTAGACAGCAGCCAAGACATTTTTGTACTCTTTGCCTCAGAGAAGGGATAAGAGAACTTAAAGAGTCAAATTATGGCTTGTAAGTTTTAAAAGCCAATGTTTAAGCAAGACAAAGACTTGAAAAAAATATTAGTCTGAGTCAGATTACCCCCACCAAAAAAAAAAAAATTACATTTTCTTAAACTAAAGAAAAGGAAATCATGAATCCAAACGAAAAGAAAAAAAAAATGTAGATGCTGAAGAGACTCTGAGAAGAGACGCTCAACAAGGCCAATACTAGGGGTTGATGATAAACCTTGAAGAATAGAGTGAGGATCTGAGGGCAGAAAGCCTTTGGTCTTCAACCGCATGCCAACTCCGTCCACTGTTATGGTTGAGCCAAAGGACATGGCAAGGTCCCCAAGATCTCCCCAACTCCTGCCAACAAAGACCACTGTGTCGGAAGCAAGGGGAAATGGTAGAGTAGTAGGTGCAGGTGGATAGACCTCAGACAACCTCACAAAGCTTCTTAGTCCAGACAGCAGCGGAGTGTGCTCCATCCAGCCAAGAGTGGCATGAATGTTGCACAGGGATCCAGCAAATGAGGCCTTATGGTGGGACAAGAAAGACATTGTAGGTAGCTGCCTGAACCAAAGACCAAAGGCCACACTGGGATGAGGACATGTCAACAGATGCCAACATGGACAGAAGACAACAATCCAGACAGAGGTTCCCCAACCTCAGCCTCGGCTAGCTGTAAACTCTGCATAATTTACATACTGCCAGGGGTAGAGGAGTGTGTGAGCCTTCAAATTAACTGAAATTAAACTTCTTTAGCCCAAGCAATGCGGGATCATAATAGAATTAAGTTTTGCAATAGAAAATTTCCAAAAATTGAGTTTCTTGCGCATCTAAGTTTGTGGATTGAGTTTTATATTTGCTACAACTTTTAGGAAATCCTTTGTCCTATTGGGATAAAACAGATCTCCATATGCTTGCGTCCATTGCTCCTACTTCTCTCTCCACCCTTTGAGGACACCTGTAACAAGTTTACTCCATTGGTGCTGCTCAAAAGGTGTTGTACAGATTAGTGCACGTCCACAAACTGTAACCAGTTCTCAACAAGTCCAAATATTGAAAGTAAGAGTTGAAAAAGGGTTATAGCAATTGTATATTGATATGATACAAAGCATGCAATCAATGAACTTGTTTTACTGGCTATAGCATAGACCAGCTCAGATATTATCAAGCTTGTGTGGCGAGTCGAATGTGATGGAAGCTTCATACTTGTCCTAAACAGTAGGAGCATGTATCAAGCTGCTCCTTTATTACAGATAATTTGAGAATTGAGAAGTACTGTTTTATATAACGTTGCTGAAAGTGACATTCTTTTTCTTCAAGCTAAACCATAGTTCTTTTAGTCATCCTGCCTATGAGAGTTTCAAAGCCCTATTTCACCCTGGTAAGGAGCCCAGACTAAGACAGACTAGGAAGAAGGACCCAGCAGTCTACGTCTGAAAAGAATTAGCCGGTGAAGACCTTATGAATAGCATCGAAGCATTGTCTATATAGTGCTGGAAGATGAGCCCCCCAGGTGGGAAGGCACTCAAAAGACCAATGGGGAAGAGCTGCCTCATCAAAGTGGAGTTGACCTTAATGACATGGATGGAGTCAGGTTTTTGGGACCTTCATTTGGTGATGTGGCACAACTCAAAATGAGAAGAAACAACTGTAAACATCCATTAATAATTGAGATTTGGAACGTACAAAGCATGAATCTAGGAAAATTGGAAATCTTCAGAAATGAAATGGAATATATAAACATTGATGTAACACTTGACTGTGCTCATGAGGAACCCGTACGTAGATCAAGAGGCAGTTATTCAGACAGAACAAGGGGTACTGTGTGTTTAAAGTCAGGAAAGGTGTGCATCAGGGTTGTATTCTTTCACCATACCTATTCAATCTGTATGCCGAGCAAATAATCTGAGAAGCTGGACTATATGAAGAAGAATGGGGCATCAGGATTGGAGGAAGACTCATTAACAACCTGCATTATACAGATGACACCATCTTGCTTGCTGAAAGTGAATAGGACTTGAAGCTTTTACTGATGAAGATTAAAGACCAAAGCCTTCAGTATGGATTACACTTCAACATAAAGAAAACAAAAATCCTCACAACTGGACCAATGAGCAACAACACGATAAACAGAGAAAAGATTGTAGTTGTCGAGGATTTTGTTTTACTTGGATCCACAATCAACAGCCATGGAAGCAGCAGTCAAGAAATCAAAAGACCCATTGCACTGGACCTTTTGAAAGTGTTGAAAAGCAAAGATGTCACCTTGAAGACTAAGGTGCACCTGACCCAAGCCGTGGTATTTTCAATCACATCATATGCATGCAAAAGCTGGACAATGAATAAGGAAGACTGAAGGAGAATTGATGCCTTCAAATTGTGGTGTTGGCAAAGAATATTGAATATACCACAGACTGCCAGAAGAACGAACAAATCTGTCTTAGAAGAGTACAACCAGAATGCTCCTTAGAAGCAAGGATGGTGAGATTGCATCTTACATACCTTGGACAAGTTTTCTGGAGGGATCAGTCCCTGGAGAAGGACATCATGCTCGGTAAAGAACAGGGCCAGCGGAAAAGAGGAAGACCCTCAAAGAGATGGATTGACACAGTGGCTGCAACAATGGGCTCAAGTGTAATGATTGTGAGCCTGGTGCAAGACTGAGCAGTGTTTCGTTCTGTGGCACATAGGGTGGCTGTGAGTCAGAACTGACTCGACAGCACCGAACAACAACAAAGGAGCCCCGGTGGCACTCAGCTGCTAACTGAAAGGTTGATGGTTCAAACCCACCGGTTCTTCTGAGGGAGAAAGATGTGACATTCTGCTTCCTTTAAGAATACAGCCTTGGAAACCCTACAGATCAGCTCTACTCTGTCCTATATGGTCACTATGACCCTGGTGTTTCCGTTCTAGCTGCTAGCCAGAAAATAGTGACAGGAGCTCATGGCCAGAAGACTTCTGTTTGCTCCCAGCTTTTTGTAATTCCCTAGACCTGCAGCTCCTCTTTGGAGAGGCCCTAACCCTGGCTGCGTGGCCCCAGAGAAATGTGATTTGGGTCTGAACAGGCTGTGCCACAGTCTCTTCAAAGCTTTTATGGTGAGATTCAATACAGATATACAGATCAATTATCTTAAAAGCAGCAAGGAGGCCCATCAAATATTTCTAGCTTTAAACAGGTTTATTTCCATCTGCACTTATCTCTGCTATTTAAACTCCATTGCTTGCAGTTAATCTTATGTAATGCAGCATAAGAGGGCCTGTTTACTTTGTAATGACATCAATTGGCCATAAATATTAGACATCCAAGGTTCGTTGAAGCTGTGGGGACAGTTTTCCATTCTTATTTGACATTTGACTATTTGCAGAGCTTTCTCTTCTGTTTGTTCTTGTGTGACTCACTTATCGGCTGTCATAGGCCCATGTTCGATTTATTTAAATTGAATGAATAAGTACATTAGGCAAGGCTGTCAGGAGCAGAGAGAATGGGAACTTATTGGGATGAGTGATAAGTCAACAAGCTGCAATAGAGATTCTCGGCAAAAGCTGCACAAATCAACATGCTAAATGGAGGCGAGGAGACAGCCCAGGGCAGCCAGAGGCAGGTACATGGAAAGATCAGGCCCCGTCCATCTGAGGGCAGATGATCCCTGGGTCTGAGATGACTGTGTGCTTCATTAGAGCAGTGGCAAAATCCTTCAGCAGAGTCGATCAATGAATTTAGATGTGATTTTAAACCTCTACAAAAATTAAGTGAACTAATATCGGAATAGTTTCAGAGCTGAAAATCCAATTCGGCGTCATTGGTTTAATTCTCCTGACAATCCTTACTTTGTGTCCCCATTTTGTAGACAAGTATCCTGAAGCTCAGAGGGTCTCTGAGTTACCTGAGGTCATAGAGCCCCTGGACCCTGGCACCCCCTGGCACCACCCCCTCAACCTATGATCTCCCGTTATCTTAGTCAGCTAGTGTTGCTGTAACAGAAATACCACAACTGAATGGCTTTAACAAACAGAATATTTTTTCCTCACAGTAAAGTAGGCTAAAAGTCCAAATTCAACGTGCCAGTTCCAGGGGCAAGCCTTCTCTCTCTGTCGGCCTTCTCGTAAATCTTCCTCCGGACTAGGAGCTTCTCCTCACAGGGACCCCAGGACCAAAGGATATGCTCTGCTCCCAGCATTGTTTTCTTGGTGGTATGAGGTCCCCCCTCTCTGCTGGCTTCCCTTTCCTTTTATCTCTTGTAAGAGAGGAGACGGTGCAGGCCACACTCCAGGGAAACTCCCTTTACATTGGATCAGGGATCTGACCTTAGTAAGGGTGTTACAATCCCACCCGAATCCTCTTTAACATAAAATTGCAATCACAAAATGGAGGACAACCCACACAATACTGGGAATCACGGCCCAGCCAAATTGATACATACACTTTGGGGGGGGACGTAATTCAATCCATGACACCCATCATCTACCTGGGAACAGAATCCACAGCAGGTGATTCTGCCAGGGCAATTCCAAACGTGGGGCAGTGTATTTCTTCTCCCTGAGATTTCTCCTCTGCACAAGATCATCCCTCAGTTAACATGGTGAGTTCAGAGAAAAGGGCCCAGTAACCAGTTGCCATCAAGTCGACTTCGATTCGTGGAGATCCCATGTGTGTCAGAGTAGAACTGTGCTCCATAGGATTTTCAATGGTTTATTTTCTTGGAAGCAGGTCACCAGGTCTTTCTTCCAAGGCACCTCTAGGTGCACTCAAACCTCCAACCTTTTGGTTGGCAGCCAAGCTCGTAAACCATTTGCACCACCCAGGGACTCTGCGGAGTCCCTTCAATTTGAAAGTTGCTGGACGATTGCCTGTAATTGGAGTTCTCTTCTTCTCACTGCCCTCCTGGCCTGGTTTGTCATTTAAGAATTCCTTGTCCTTTGGTGACCCTAATATCTAAGACATTTTCATCCTTCAGTAGACTCTCAGCCTCAGCAAACACTTGTTGGGAATGTTAGAATGCACCTCACTGCAGAATTCCACTCAACAAGTATTTGTTGGTCACCCAGTAGGTGTCCAGGATTATGTCTTCTAAACTGCCCCATTTTCTCTTGGTTATTACAAAGTGCATGCCTAACGTTGGGGAATGTGTCAACAACGCAGGCCTCTAGATTTCTCTGAAGTCCTTTTCAGAAAAGAAGAGTTCCTATCTTTGGGATAGGCAATGAAAAAGTCTCTCGTAGGAGACAATTCAGTTCCTTCTTATTCATCCTTTCATCCATTCATTCATTCAAATGGTGCTCAGGCCCTGTGCAAAGCACCAGAAATTCAATGGTGAGGAAAAGAGACAAGGTCCTTACATTTGGGGAGCTGACAATCTAGTAGGGAAGACTACTGTGAATCCAATGACCACGCCGGTGAATGGTAATTACACACCTCTCCAAGGCAAAGGAACAATATTATGTGGGAGCATGGGACAAAGAGAGTGAGTAGGAGAAGAACGCCATCAGGACACATCTCCCCCATGATGTGATGCTTTAGCTGAGAAGCAATTAACTGTACGAAGACTTGAACAGTGTTTAATATATGAAGAGAAGGGGAAGCAGCCCAGATGAAGGAAAGAGCTCATGCGAGGGCCCTGTAGTGACAAGAACACAGCCCAGAGAACTGAGAACAGTAGTATGAGGTGAGGTAGTTGAGATAAGCAGGGTCCGAACTGCAAAGGGCCTTATAACCTGTCCAGCATTTGGCCTTTATCCTAAGATCAACAGAAAACCACTGAAGAACTTAAAGCAGGGGTAGTGAAATGATCAGACATGCATTTTGAAAAAAAAGATAATCACTCTGTCTGCAGTGTGGACAGTGACTGAAAGGAAGGCGGAGTGGACTTGCAAACTCCAATTAGGAAGATTGTGTAGCTGTTGAATTGAAAGTGATGATAGCTCATAATCAAGGATCCGTGGTGGTGGAAATAGAGAACAGTAAACAGAGTCAAGAGCTATTTAGTAGGTAAAACTGACAGGACTAGGTGACGGAGGTTGTTGAGCATTTCATTTTACTTGCATCCACAATCAACACCCATGGAAGCAGCAGCCAAGAAATCAAAACAGCCATTGCATTGGGCAAATCTGCTGCAAAAGACCTCTTTAAAATGTTAAAAAACAAAAATGTCACCTTGAGGACTAAGGTGTGCCTGACCCAAGCCATGGTGTTTTCTATCGCCTCATATGCATGCGAATGCTGAACGATGAATAAGGAAGACTGAAGAAAAATTGACACCTTTGAATTATAGCATTGGCAAAGAATATTGAATATACCATGGACTGCCAAAAGAACAAACAAATCTGTTTTGGAAGGAGGACAACCAGAGTGCTCCTTAGAAGCAAGCATGGTGAGATTACGTCTCACATACTTTGGACATGTTATCAGAAGGGATCAGTCCCTGGAGAAGGACACCATGATTGGCAAAGTAAAGGGTCAGCGAAAAAGAGAAGACCCTCAACAAGATGGATTGACACAGTGGCTGCAACAATGGGCTCAATCATAGCAACAATTGTGAAAATGGTGAAGGACCAGGCAGTGTTTTGCTATGTTGTGCATAGGGTGGCTATGAGTCGGAACCGACTCGACGGCACCTAACAACAACAGGTGATGGATTGGGTACATAAAGTGAGGGAAAAGAGTGTCTCAATAGAAGCCTACTAGATAAGTGTTACTCTGTGAGGTCCTTCCTCAAATGATCTCAAAGTACCAAAGATCCACAAGTAGCCAGGGCTCTCAGCCTCAATGGAGTACGGACTTTGTTTCACGGAAGACGGTGTGAGGCCTCAGCGGTGGCCTGAGTTCCAGCGGGCCTTAGCTGAAACAGCAGTTTCTCAAATAGGCACTAGGAAGCTCTTGTCCTTTAGTAAAGTCTTCAAACAGTACAATTCTAGCCCTATGGACATAAGCACTTTGAGTGCTGAGATCTCTGGTTTTTACCAATGTATTTCGAGGACCCAAAAGTGTGCCTGGCTCATAATAGGTACTCAGTAAATATTTGTTAAATCTCAGCTATTTCTGTTCCTCTCTGCTCTACACAGATCTCTGCAGCTGGAGGCAACTGCTTAGACACAGCCGTGATCTGCAAACACCTTCTGCAAAACCGTCTCTCACAATATGTTTGTGAATGCCTCCAGGTGCCCGGTAGAGATGCTTTCTTGTCTCAGGTGGGAGGAGGTGTATAGATCTCATCCTAGATACCTCTCACGGCAACCTCTTGGCCCAGAATAATTTCTCTTCTCTGGGAAATTTTACATAGCCCAGCCATTGCTGATGGATCGAGAGGTAGGCATTAGACTCGGGCTGGCTCAGTACAATTCTCTCGTGAGAACTGAAATTTGGAAGAGAGGCATAAAAACTGAGAAGAGTTGGAATCGGATCCCTTTAATTGTAGCAATTTGGATGCAAGTTGCTTGAAGTCATTTTGCAAGTGCCCAGAACTGGTTGTTCAAATCTTTCTTTATAATACCCCCCTTTATTTCTATTTTTGCTTAAACTAGCAAAATTTTGTTTTGTTACTCCAGGAAATCAGTATGAGAAAAATTAAATATATAGATATATACGATAAGCAGTGTCTACAGGAATTACTCAGAAGTTCCTGCCTCTTTTTTTTTTTATTTCTTACAATCAACTTTCTCTTTGACTTTAGTGTTCTTGCTGAAGTTTCATTGTGTAACTGTTTATTCTCCCAATAAATGTGAGTTTAAAGGGACTGTCTTGCTATGGGGAGTCCCTGGGTTGTATAAATGGTTAGCATGTCCGGCTGCTAACCAAATGTTTTGAGTCCACTCAGAGGTACCTCTTAAGAAAGGTCTGGCTATCTACTTCTAAAAAATCAGCCATTGAAAACCCTGTGGAGTATACAGTTCTACTCCAACACACGTGGGATCACCATGAGTTGGAGTCAACTTGACAGAAACTGGTTTTGTTTTTGTCTTGCCATGGATGGAGATCCTGTGAATGGTTTCCAGAGGACTTTTATGGTTTGACTTTGAGAACCACTGAGCTAGGGCTATAGTTTGCCTGGTTCACATGGAGGGAATAAGCTTGTATTGTCTAAATGGTGGACAAGGAGAAGACTTGGCCCTGGGCCAAAAAGCCCTAACAATAGAGCAATAGTTTGAGCCCAGGCAACCCTTTGCTCAGGTCATGTTTTCTAATCCCACCACCTTCCCCGGCATTTAAGTCCTATCAGCTGATTAACACATGTTTCATTCCCTCTCTGAAAGACCACAGTCACATGAGAGCCCTGGTACCAGATGTAGACAGTAGGCTCAAATTAGATCCCAGAGCCAAGGCTGACACCCATCATCGTGAGTGAGGATTATTTTAGGAGGAGACACAAGCCAAATACTTATCAGCTAATAATTGCTAGGGCTGGTAGCCTCCCAGCATCAGGAAGAGAGCTGTCATCTTGGAGATACAGAGCTGACGGCTGCACTTCTGGGCTCTGACCCGAGGGCAGATAGAAGCCAGGGCCTCCCAACTAGTGGCTAAGCAATTACAGCGGTGGACAAGTGCCTGTATTGGCCAAACACATGTCCCAACTGAACAGAGCTCTTGGGACCTCTGCAAGAGTCAGATGCACAGAATTTAGCACCCTATATTCATGGGGGGGAGAGAGTAGACGGGGAACATGAGAGAAGAAATCATCCCAGACAAGTCAACTCAGAGTGGATTGAATTTAGATAGCTATGGGGTCCCTCAAAGGCATTCGCAGGTGGATCAGGCCTAGAGAGTTCTTGGTAGGATGAGGAAGGAGTACAAAATGGTACACTCAGGAGCCCTGGCTGGGGGCAGGGACTGACCCCTTTGACCGTGTTCTTGCCTGTTTATTCCCAGTTAAAGCAGTGTGATGGGCCTTGCAGGAGATCAAAAGTCATGCACCATGTCCTAATGGTGCCTGTAGCTTACAGAGAAGGAGGGAACGGGATCCAAGGTGCAAGGGAGAGCCTGGTAAGTCTCACATGTGTGTGGACAGTGTTAATAGACCCATCTTCTATGGCCTTTTCTTGTCATACTCTCTTCCCACTAGAGGCTCATATACTCTTATCCACATGGCAGATCCCTACTTTCCACCTCAACTGATGAGTAGCTGGTGACATTCTTGGCTGGGAAGGCCACCAAAGCCAGGAATTCCTTTAGTCCTTCCTCACAGGGGGAGTGGGAGAGAGGAAGCAAAGCAACCCACGTGTCTTGGGCAGCCTCCCTGTACCACCTGGATATGCTGGCATCTCCCCAAAGGGCTGCCTTTCCAAGAGCCGAGGAAATCCCGAAAGCTGTGGCTGCAGGCCACAAACAAGGCAGGAGAGCTGGCTCCCCTCCCTCTGCCGTCGGCTGAAATGCCCACCCGTGGCCTTCAGCCTGCCAAAGCCAAGAAGCCCTGAGCTTCCCCATAGCCCTCCTCCTCCCACCCTCTTTCCACCAGAACAGCCCACTGACAGGGACGCTTTCCTCCTCACCCCCTGGAGGCAACCAGGCCATGCCAGGACGAACCCCCCAGCGAGGAAGACTCAGGATCAGAGCCAGTCAAGTGCAGACAATCTTGAGAGACAGATGGCCAGGCGGATGGGCCGGCAGATAGAGGCTCCTGCTCCTTGTCAAGATGACACTCAAAAGTACATCCCCGACATCGCAGGTTGTCAGTGGTGTGTCAGCTCGAGATGCCGTGTGTGTTTTTGGACACTCTGTGAGTTTGGAAAGGCTGAGCTGGTTCCCACTTCCATAGCAACCACAAAATTCCAGCCCCAGACGCAAGCCTCTGAGTGAGTTAGTGTCAGACAAGGGGGGAGTGGTAGGCACAGAGGGTGTCACTCCTAGCCGAGAGCAGTGCTGGAGTGGCAAGGGTGGGCAGGAGGCAGGGTTCTGGAAGTCTGTGGGGGAGACCGTGTGTGGGCACAAAGTGACAGAAGGCAGGAGCTAAGGGCTGAGTAAACGGGAAATGCAATCTGTCAGCTTGAGCAAGCTGGAGACTCTGGGTTTCCTGAGCCTTGGTCCTTTCCAAGACTCCTAAGGGTCTTCTGGGTGTTGAGAAGAAAACCCCTGCAGGTTCAAACCTTGTGAAGAGCTACGGAGCAATTGACTTGAAGTTCTTGTGGCTACTGGGATAGAGTGGAATATGAAGGGGAAAATACAAGATTCTCCAAGAAGAGTAAGGAAACACAGAAACACAGTGCATTTGCCCCTTGTGATTGAGGAAGCTAAATGTATCCAGGCCCTCTGAAAAGAGGCCCAATCTCATGTGAATTGTTGAGCCCAGAGGAAAAGGGGTGGGAGCAAAGACTCCCCCAGTTTCTTCTCTCATTCTGCTTTCTCTGGTCAATTGCTGTTGTTGTTCTTGTTGTTTTTGTTAGGCACCGTTGAGTCAGTTCTGACTGATAGCAACCCCTACATACAACAGAATGAAACACTGCCCAGTTCTGCGCCATCCTCACAATTGTTGTTATGCTTGAGCCCATCTTTGCAGCCACTGTGTCAGTGCATCTCATTGAGGGTCTTCCTCTCCTTCACCAACCCTCTACTTTACCAAGTATGATGTCCTTCTCCAGGGACTGGACCCTCTTGAGAACATGTCCAAAGTATATGAGATGAAGTCTCGCCCTCCTTGCTTCTAAGGAACATTCTGGCTGTACTTCTTCTAAAACAGATTTGTTCGTCCTTCTGGTAGCGCATGATATATTCAATATTCTTCACCAACACCATGATTCAAAGGCATTAATTTTTCTTCAGCCTTCTTTACTCATTGTCCACCTTTCACATGTACATGAGATGAATGAAAATACCATGGCTAGGGCCAGAAGCACCTTAGTCCTTAAAGTGATATCTCTGCTTTTTAACATTTTAAAGGCAGAATAATGCCCTACCCCCCAAGTATGTCCACATTTAGTCCCCAGAACCTGTAAATATGTTATGTCACCTTGCAAGACAAGAGGGATTTTATAAGATGTGATTAAGTCAAGGAATTTGAGATGGGGAGATTATTCTGGATTAAATGATGGGCCCAATAGTCATGGGGTCATTATAAGTAAAAGAGGGAAGCAGGAGGGTCTGAATCAGAGATGTCGATGTGACAATAGAAATAAATACAGGTCAGAGTGATGTCAGTCCTCCTTTCAAAATGGAAGAGGGCCATGAGCCAAGGAATTTGGGCAGTCACTAAACCAAAACAAACAAACAAAAAAATACCAAACCTATTGCCGTCGAGTCTACTCCGACTCATAGCTACCCTATAGGGGAGAAGAGAACTATTTCATAGAGTTTCTGAGGAGCAGCTGGTGGATTTGAACTGCCGACCTTTTGGTTATCAGCCAAGCTCTCGACCACTGCACCACCAAGGCAGTCACTAGACAATGGAAAAGACAAAGAAACAAAGTCCCTTAGAGTCTCCAGAAGTAACACAGCTCTGCCAACACTGATTTTAGCCCAGTGAGGTGCGTTTTGAACTTCTGCTATCCAGAATGGTAAGATAATAAATTTGTGCTGCTTTAAGCCACTACATTTGTGGTAATTTGTTACAGCAGCAATAGGAAACTAATACAGTCCCCTGCAAAGTAACAGAAGCTTGAGACTCTCCCTCTCCCGGCCTTATCATACATACTAGGAGGGAAGGAACGTCCAAGATCAAGGAGAATTCTTTGTGCCCCTCTAGTGCTCTTAGCAGTATGTTTGGTATGGAGGAATCTTTCCATCAATACTTTTCCTTCATCTCTTTGTTCCCTGCTTGCAGACTTTCCATTTCCCTTTTCCAAAAGAGAAACGTGAGCCCAGCCAGGTCACGGAAAAGCATGTAGATCAATTTCCATGGTTTCACATTATTAATCTTGTCCTGCCTGCGTTCGTGATTAGAGACCAATGATATATTCATTAGCCACTGTAATTAGCAAGTGTCAGAGAGAATCTGGGGGCTTCATAGCTCAGACACAAGGGGTTTGCCTTTGATAGTAGGGCTGCTCCAGGCCAGCCTACCTCCTGTCAAGTCTATCTTTATTCAGATTATTATTGTTTGTGCAATATAGGTATACCTCTTTCTTGAGGTAAACAAGAGTTTATTTATGATTATTGCATATAAATGAAGACATTTTTAAATGCAAATGATATGATGGGTGTTTAATTAAATAGTGGAATATAAAATAATACGGGGGCAGAGCTAGCTGTGAGTTCAGAGACGCAAGAGGTTTGAATCCATATCCAGTCCTAGGAAGCCTGGTTACATGACTGTAGGCCAGTCATCTCACCTGTCCATCAAAGCTTGGCCCCTGTTGGCCGAATCTGGAGGTGGGAGAGAGGGCTTTTCTGTAGTGCTTGCTACTTGCTGTCATCCGCGTCATCATTGCTTCATATACCTGGCAGCGAACACACTGGGTTACCCAGCACAGCCCCAGTTCAAAGCAGTTTTACACTTTGTGATGAAGCCAACTCATTAAATATGCAAGTAAAAGTGATTTCAACTTTATTCCTTTGCAAGTCTTTTTTCTTGCAAATAAATATTTAAATCAGAAAAAAAAGTTGTCCAATTATGTATCCTGTTTGTTTAGGAAAATGAAGCCACAGATCATTATATTGCTATCCTCCTTGACAGGAGGCCATGAGAGGTGAATAGGCAATCCCCCCACCCATTAGAACAATCCACCCCAGGCTCCTCCATCATACAGATGCTTCCTCTGTAATGTGGTCGCCCTGGGTGAGTCTACAGATTAGTGATGCTCGTGCAACATCAGATTAGCCACTACAGAGGAATCTAGAAAACTCTAGAAACCTGGCTGTCTCAAACACACACACACACACAGTTCACCACAGTCATCCGTACTTCCAGGAGTTTACCACAGTCCTTGTGTGGTTGTTAGTTCCTCAGATTCACGCTTCACTGTAAAATGTCATTTTTAGGCCATCTTGATAGGAATGCCCAGTCGTTTCCTGGGTCTAAAAGCTGCCTTATTGCTAACCGGGAGACTATTACATTCCTGAACATTTTATGACCCTGAACAGAAAATTTTAGACCTTGTCCAAGCCAATTTGTTTCTCTGGCTTTAGAAAAGAATGTGTGTAGCTTGTATGCTAAACATATTTGTGTCCAACCACCAAACAGACACTCATGATGGGCAAAGGTCCCAAGCGGAGAATGTGTGATTTTGTCTACCCATACAGTACATTCCTGGATGACCTCACATCACCCCGTGAGGTAGGCAAGACAGTTACCTGGGAGGAAACTGAGGCCAAGAGAAATAAAAAACTGTGCCAGGCTTGGACACGCAGAGCCAATTGTGCTCTTCCCGCTGCGGTTTACAGCCCCTGAGGAAGGTATTCAAAAAGCCGTGTTTCTGGGTTAGGAAGTCAATTTATTGATGCCAGGTATGGAGGGGGGTCCGAGAAAGGTTGGACAGGTGCACCCCACCTGCCCCATGGCACAGGTGTAGAACAAGAAGGGTTTATTTAATATGACCACAAAACTCTGGGTTTTACAAATGTCTTACTGATGATCATCTTACTAAACATTTTCCCCACTAGCAGGAGATTGATGGGTCTGGGTAGCAGGAGATTGATGTTATACAGTCAGGTGGACCAGATGACCAGAAAGGAGCCGTGGCAGGTGAGAGTTGTGTATCCTGGTTTCCTCTTTTCAGTCAATGGCATCTCCATCCTTCCAGTAACTCAAGTCAAAACCTATGGGCCATCCTTGAATCTTCTCTTTCTCTACACTCCGGTCCAACCCATCAGCAAATTCTGTCAGTTCTACCTTCAATATCTGTCTGGAATCTGACTCACCACTTCTAGCCCAGCCACCTGGCCCAGCCATATTACTTCTCCCTGGATTTTATAAATAGGCTCTCTTCTGTACTATCATCTATTATCAACACAGCAGCCAGAGGGCTCATTTTAAACAGAAGTCAGATCATGTCTCTGCTTAACTAACAACTGTCCAGGGATTTCTCTCCTTACTCATAGAATAAAAAAGCCAAATTCCTAACCATAGCCTCTAAGGCCCTGCCTGCCCTAGCCACCAGCCACTGACTCTCTGCCTTATCCATTCCACTGCTGCTCTGACCCCCACTCTTCCTGAAACATGCACGCTCCCACTCCAGGACTCGTTTCTTCAGCCTGCCAAAAGCATCCTTTACCAGATATCTGCCTAGCTTGCTGCCTGTCTTCCTTTTGGTGCCTTCTCAAATGTCGCCTGATTACAGAGGTCTTTCCTGACCACCCATACATTCGCTTAATCTGATTTCTTTTTTCCATAGTTGTATCATCGTCAGATATATTTTTCTTTTTATGGTTATGATCCGCCTAGAATATAGGTTTGAAAGAAAAGCTTTTTTTTTTTTCATCTTTATTCACTGCTATTTCCCTATCACCTAGTAGAGTGCCTATCACACATTGAAAAAGCAGTTGACATGGAGTCGGTTCCAACTCATGGCGACCCCAGGTGAGTCAGAGTAGAACTGCACTCCATAGGGGTTTCATTGGTTGTTTTTTTTTTTTTTGGAGGAGATCATCAGGTCTTTCTTCTGAGGCACGTGTGGGTGGACTCGAACCACCAACTTTTCAGCGGCCCAGGGCAAACTGTTAACAAGCTTGATTATTAATCAAAAGGTTGGAAGGCCAAGTTCAACCAGAGGTCCCTTGGGAAAAAGGCCTGGCAATCTGCTTCTGAGAAAATCAGCCATTGAAAACCCTATGGAGTGTAATTCTACTCTAACACACATGGGGTTGTCAAGAGTCAGAATCGACTGGACAGCAACTAATTATCGCATATGAGGCACTCAATAAATATTTGTTGAATGAATAAGTGAATAAATGAAATACTGAGGAGAAACAATCTAGAAATAGTTTCCGTACCTCCCTGAAATATCTTTGCCTCATGCAGTATCATAACTTTGCATTCATCCAGTACAGGAGGCGTACGGGAAAGGAGAGAGGGGCTAACGTGAGCACAGAATTTAAAGGTGCGCGTGGTGAAATGAGTCCTTTTGTGTAGCTTTTTGCCCAGGTTCTTTGGAAAAACGGCTTGAGAGATTTTTAACCCTAAGCCCTGAGGCGTTACCTTCGCCCTAGTTTTCTACCCCAGAGCATTCGTTGCTTTTGTCTAGGTTAATTGACATTTTCTAGGTAAGCTGTAAACAACTTGAAGTTTTATACTTTATGTCTGGCTCTGGGCTGCAGCCTGCTCTGTGATTGGTCTATTTTACACACCTTGCAGGGATTGGTCAATATTCTCATGCAAATGAAGTGTCTGTGGCCTACCAAGAGGGGATTGGTCATTTCATGGCCCTGGTGGGAGGGCTATGCCTTGAAATCAACCAGGAGTTTACTGTACATGCAGCCAACCCCACTGAGGTACTCCATTTTTCTAAGAAAGAAACCAAGATGACAAATGAGAAAAATAGTGTCTGCTAACTATCCATTATGTTGATGTAACATTTTACAAATCATGGGGCACTTTTCACAAGCATTTTTGCATATAATACACACCAACTAACTAAAGTCAGGTGGATATAATTATACCCATTTATAGATTTTTTTTTTTTTATAGATGAGGAAGTTGAGGCTCAGAGAGAATAATGATTTTGCCTGCGTTCACACAATTGGCAAGGATGCAGAGTCAAGACTCAAATCGAGGTTGCAAGATCTTAAAGGCAGTGCTCTTCCCACCATATATACCTGTGCCTCCATTCAACTCTACTTTAAGACAGTGGATTTTGTTTCAATATATTATCAAATAGTCTTTAACAATATAATATAGATGTGGTATGAACTAAAAGTCTGCAGAATTTAGATGCAAATTGGATATTAGTGTCAAACAAGCTTGCCAGAGGAATTTCTCACCGGACATGACTGGTCATGAAGGCTGATCTCTCCTTCCCTTTGCCAAATTGTTATCTGCACAGACAGACTCTCCACTGTGGAGAAAAGGACTTGGGAAATAGAAACAGAAGTCTGAGCACCAGTCAGGACAGTTGTAAAACCAACCTTATCAAAAGATTCAGTTAAGCTTGTTGCAAAACAACTTTGAGGGCAGGAGGAAGACTGGCAACACCAATTTCAGCGTCAGACTGGCCTGTGAAGAATCCCACCCTCATCACTTAACTACCTGACCTCAGACAAGCTGTCTGACTCCCTTAAGCCTCAGCTTTCTCACCTATAAAATGGGACATTATTTTACCTGTCTCAAAAGCATACTTTGATGCCTAAGTAAAGTGATAGATGTGAAACGTACGGTGTCAGTTCTAGAACATAGCTGGTGCTCAAGAAATGATCATTTCCTTTCTTCCTTCTTATGGTCAGCAGGAATGGGGAGACAGTAGCTAATTGACAGAAGCCTTGAATTCTTATTTTTTCCAGCTTGATCATTGGGACGCCCAATTCTTATCCTCATACCCCTGCGGCTGGCTTATAATGTGGGTTCTGTCTATGTCTATTGAATCAAATTGGTAGAAAAACTGCCCATCGATCTGTATAGCTGTCTCTCTGCAGTCATCCTGACAATCAACATGTAGCCCAAGGGAAAGGAAACTTCAGTCGGTCTTTACTTAAGGCTTGTGATAAAAAGGAATCAAGAGACAGGCTTGACTACATTTGCAGCATGGCGTAACAGAAAAAGAGCAATAGACTTGGAGTCAAGAGGCCCTGCTTCTGTCTAGCTATGCTGCTTGGACACACTGAGCTTCAGTTGTCTTACCTGTACAAAAGGAATAATAACGTCTTCGCTCTTCACAGAGAGAATGCATGTGGGTGTGGGACATGAAATGCAGCGCATCGGTGAGCCACTAATATTCCTCATACAACTATTTTATCTTCAATTTCCCTCCAGGGGCTATTGTACATCAGAAGTCCCTGTCTCTCCACTCTGTAGCTCCACCCCTACATGACTTGGGGCAACTGTTTCCAAAAGCCCTGGTGTTTTGGCAAGAGACCCTGAAGCATGCCAGCAAGAGGGCGAGACAGGCAGCCAGAGAGCTGCCCCTTTCTAATGAGCCACTACACAGAGTAGATTTAGTCAATAAACATCGGCAGACTGAGAGCGAAGGTTCCCAACTGTCCCCCCAAGACAGGACCTTCCTTGGCTCCACATCTGGCAGTTCCTCAAGGACAGTGGGATCTGGAGGGAGGAATAGAGCCCAGTATCTGCAGCTGACTCTGAGCTGACTCGCCATTCCCATCTCACCCCTGTTGATCTTCTATTTCTTATCAAATCTGGAGCCAGAAGATACCAGATTCACATCCTTCTGTCAGATTTGTCCACCATGCCTCAGTCTACCCAATCCCCAGGAGAGTGAGTGCCTGGCTCCTGCTGGCTCAGACACCATCACCCAGCAGGGGCCATCAAGGCAGGTAACTCAAACCGAAATGATGGTGCAGAACCGGGACTGGACTTCCTCACTATGTAACCTACTAGAGAAGAGCAAGGGCTTCCCCTACCTCCTCCGGGAAAGAAGCAGGACATGGGCCCCAGGGAAGATTGAGCACTCGCTGGACACAGAGCCTGCTCCAGGCAGTGAGAGCAAGGGCCAGGGGTCTGCAGTAAATGTCCCACTTTAAGGAGAAATGCCCTCTTTAGGAAGACCTATTCTTCAGAGACCCTACAGACTGTAGCTCTGCTCTCACCGTAAAGCACATTTGTAAAACAGATGACTTAGGCAAGAGTCGGGGGGAGCTAAAATCCTAACATTAAAAATATTTCTTCCTCACCAAAAGTGTACCAACCTGCTCCCATTCAATTCTTTCAAGGAAAGAACTCTCATGGTGCAATTTAAAATGACTTTTTGGAAAAACTGAATTTCTAAGCCTCTGCAGTCAAAAGCAGGTGTTCCCATAGTGGGGTAAGAGGTGCCCACCTGCTCCCTCACCCACCCCCTGCCTCCTTCCATAGAGAGCTCGAGGACTGGCTGCTACCTTACTGCACGGGGAGAGGGGTACCATCTCCTGTCACGAGACAGGGGCATGCCCATCACCCAGTCTCCACCAAGCGGGGACACTGAGTGTCACTGGAGCTAAGCAGGAGCATGCTCTACACCTGCCTGTCAGCTGCCATGCTGAGGCCACGCATCAGAATTCCAGGAGGCGACGCATCTGCCTGTATGTCAGCGGTGGGGCGAGAAGCCGACTTGTCAGGACAGGAGCAACTGATAAGCAGGCCATTTGTTCCCTTTTTCTTGGAGCAGGGGGGATGTGGGGGAAGAGCAGCAAAAAGCACAAGCCAGCAAGAAAGGCTTTCTTCAAAACCTTCAACCCATCAATTCAGCATAATGTCAAATCCAAGGGGAGGAAAAAAAAGTGCAGGGATGAAAAAACTGTTTTTGTTGGAAATCTAAAAGTCCTTTGTCCTCCTGCAAGCCGAGATTGCTGCTAGCCCCTTTCTGCTGTCCATCCTCATACTCTCTAAGTCCTTAACTGATTACCCCTCATTGCGCCCCTGTGTTCAGGTGGCTCCGTGAACCCAAGCTGAGGAGACCAGGGTCACACAGTCATCACAGCTTCATTGCTTTCCTGGTTCTCCTCTCCGGCCCAGCAGGCGAAGATGTTTGGCATTTAGCTCGTAGAGGACATCACAGAGTTGCTGAGTGATCTGACTGGAAGCTGGGTTCATCCGCCCACTCTAAGTAATAGCACAGGGCGTGCAGGTTAACCTGGCTCTTCTCGGGAGAAAACAGTCCTAACTGTCTTTGTCGTCTTTGTCATCTACATTTTATATAGAAAGACTGCCCCAGCCACCTTCCCAGCCTATGAGCAGAGAAGAGACTCAAAAAGGCACTCACTTTACAAACAGGCAGAATAGGTAACAACCTACAGGGCATGGTAATGTCGGTGAGGTACCGGGAAACCTCCTGTCTGACGCCCCGTGGACCTGGAAATTATCTCCCTCATCCAAAGACTATTTGCTTGAAATTCCACTGTTAGAGGTTCATTCTTTTGTCTTGGCCTCCGGCCGAGCTACTTATGCCCATGGTAGACAACACCGCCATTTGCCTGAGGTGTTTGAACTTTAGTGAGAATAAGCACATGAGATCTTTGCTTGAGATTCAGTTTTGGTGAAAGCATAAAAAAGCCAGCCTGAAGGAGATGGGGCTCCCCTGAGGGAGGGAAGGCAAAGACAGGTGCCACAGGGAGAGAAAATAGTACCCTCTTAAAAATATTCTTATTTTCACAGTGCTGCCTCCTGGGGAGCTGGGCCAGCTCTGAGGACTCCATGTTGGCTTCTGAGGAGGCTCGTCCTGCTCCTTATCCTCAGACAGGCCTCAGGGAAGTGAGGATGGAGAGGCCTAACAATCAAGTTCCCAGGGGAAATTACCCAGCAGCAGGCCTGGGGAGCCACACACCCACGGGCACCTGGTCACTCCCCTAGCAGGATCTATGGACTCCCTGTGGCACCCACTTGAGGTGTGCATCCAACGACGCTCTCAGCCACCCTGGGCATTTGCTGACGTATGGCCTGAGCCATTTCCCCTTTTTCCTTTACTCTGTATCTGTAGAGGATAATATGCGATTAATTGATTTTCTGTCACTCTTTTAGTACAGAAAATTAATTTCAGAGCCACCTTGTTTTCTCAGGGTATGAATCCTCCACACACAGAGCAATTCAGCTCCTCCATTATTCATGAGAGAAAACAGTGATGGAGGGTGCAACGAAGACTGCCCCAAGGCCACAAAGCGATAGTCTGTGTTACTGATACAACAGTATTCCACTGGCACCTCTAAATAATTCATGTCTACAACTCAATTTGGGCCCGCACGCCAGCTCAGGATGTGTCTGAGGGAGGTGTAGCTGTGAAATTTTGGAGATTCTCAATGTCAATGTAGAGGTGAAGCCAACATGGCCTCAGAGGCCATCTCCAGAGACTGGAGATGGAGCCCCCAGGCTGCAGCAACAACCTGTTGCCTGCAGCCAGGACTCCACCTTGCCTCTCAGTGATGGCAAAGCCCACACGTATTCTGCGAGAGGGTGAAGACAGGCAGTATTGGACCACTGAGGGGGAAAACGTGAATGCAGGCCTTATTCACTGCAAGTATAGCAATGAAGAAGGCAAGCAAGGCATCATGGGCAGTTCAGCCTAAGCAAGTCAACTCATTTCTCTGGGCCTCAGATTTTGTTATTATTATTTTTTTAAACCTAGCTGCTGCTCAACAGATGTATCTGAGGCATTTGTTAAACATACAGTTTCCTAGACCCAAACCAGATCTACCGAATCAGGATCTTCTGGGAATATGTATTTTGACAAGTCCCCAGGTGATTCTTATCCCCATCCTTGTAGAAACCACTGGACTGGATGATAGCCAGGGGCTCTTCCAGCTCTGACATTCTCTGATGATTCCAGCAAAGGGCAGGGTTCACTCAAGCCTGTGGAAGGATGGCAGCCTTGTTGGACTGACATAAACAAAACAGCAGGGACAGAGGAACAGAGGAAAGGAGGTAGGCCTGGTACCACAAAAAGATCAAATCTCATCAGCCTTGCTGTTCTCCCTATCACCTCCAAGAGAAAAAGAAAGGACCCATGTGTGATATCCAGGCCATCTCAAAATGGGTATGTGTGGTAGGCAAGATTCTAAGGTGGTCCCCAGGATTCTTGCCTCCTACTGTACACACCCTGTGCAGTTCTCTTGAGTTTTGGCAGAAATGGTGAATGTGATGGACTATCACTCCCATGGTTGAATTACCACTCACTTGCCTTTGAGTTAATCAAAAGAGAGATAATCCTGGGTGGACCTGACATAATCAGGTGAGCCATTAAGAAGATAAAGGGTCAGGAGAGACTCGCTCCTACTGGTGTTGATGAAGCAAACTGCCATGTCATGAGAGATTTATGGGTGGGTGGGGGGATAGGAGAGTCCTTGTGACAAGAACATGAGCGTGACCTCTAGTGGCTGAGAGTAACCCACAGCTAATAGCCAGAAAGAAAATGAGGGCATCAATCCTAAAACCACTAGGAAATAAATTCTGCCAACAATCTAAATGAGCTTGGAAGAGGACCCCGAGCTTCAGATGAGATCACAACCGCCTGGGTCATCTAGTGCTGCTATAACAGAAATACCACAAGTGGACAACTGCAACAAACAGGAGTTTATTCTCTCACAATTCAGTAGGATAGAAGTCCAGATTCAGGGCATTAGCACCAGGGGAAGGCCTTCTGTCTCTGTCGGCTCTGGAGGAAGGTCCTTGCGATGCATCAGTCTTCCCTTGGTATGCGAGCATCTCAGAGCAGGAACCTCAGGTCCAAAGGACATGCTCTGCTCCTGGCACTGCTTTCTTGGTGGTATGAGGTCCCCATGTCTCTTTGCTTGCTTCTTTCTTCTATATCTGAAAAGAAACTGGCTTAAGACACTATCTAATCTTGTAGGTCTCATCACTATAACTGTCACTAATCCATCTCGTTACATCATAGGGATAGGATTTATAACACATACGGAAATCACATCAGATGACAAAATGATAGACAATCATACAATTCTGGGAATCATAACCTAGCCAAGCTGACAGATATTTGAGGGGAACACAATTCAATCCATGACAACAACCCTTGAGAACACCTTGATTTAGCCTCATAAGACCTGAAACAAAGGACCCGAATAAACCATGTCCAGATTCCTGGTGCCCAGAAACTGCGAGGTAATACATGGATATTGTTTTAAGCCACTAAGTTGTGGCAATTTGTTTTGCAGAAATAGAAAATGAATATTACACACAAGAAAATAACAATAACATTTGCATGCCCTGTTGGCACACTGGTTAAGAGCTCAGCTGCTGACCAAAATGTCAGCAGTTCGAATCCACCCTATGAGGCAGTCCTACTCTGTCCTGTAGGGTCACTGTGAGTCGAAATTGAATTGACAGCAATGAGTTTGAGGCTCTTACCAGTATAGGGTGTGTCTTAAACAAGCAAGCACAAACACGATAAGATAGATGCCATGTGAAGACCACCAAGGAGCAAGGAACGCCAAGGCTACAGAAGCTAAGACAAGGCTCTTCCCCTAGAATTGATACAGTGAGAGCCTTCCCCTACATTAGGTGCCCTGAATTTGCACCTTTAGCCTCCTAAAATGGAGCCCTGGTGACGCAGTGGTTAAGAGCTCAAGCTGTTAACCAAAAAGCCGGCAGTTCAAATCCACCAACTGCTCCTTGGAAACCCTATGGGCCAGGTCTACTTTGCCCTATAGGGCTGCTAAGAGTTGGAATCCCTCTCAACAGCAACAGGTTAGCCTTCTAAATGGTGAAAAAAATAAATTTCTGTTCTTTAAAGCCACCCACTTGTAGTATTTCTGTTACAGCAGCACTAGGAGGCTAAGGCAACAACTCTCTGAAGGAAAGAAAGCCAGAGTGGTTGAAAGGCTCTGAGTGCCACCATCCTATTAGTGGCTCTCCTCCCCCCCACCCCACAGTCACCTCCTCTTATTCCCCGGTCCAATGTCATGGTGGGCAGGGGCATGGCAGCGAGAGGTCAGCCCCATTGCAGTCTCCAAGCCTGCAGCTGACCCACTTTGTATGCACTGTTCCAGCACCCTCAGCTGGACCTCTGAGCCAGCCCCGCCTTCCTGCCCTCCCCTGACCCAAGGGGACCGAGAACCCAGCCAACCCACTCATCGACAGGCCAGTTGTCATTTGTCATTTACGGTGTCAGATCAAATCCAAGCAACAATTGGAAAAACAGATTGCAACATTGTGCTCTTTATTGCTGGTGTTTCTGCGGAACATTGGCAATAAGAAGCCTCCAGAGAGAAGCTGTAAGGGAAAAAAAGAAAAAGAGGGGAAGAGAAAGCCAGAAAGGTGCTTTCCCCAGCTGCAAATTTCACGACACAGAAACTTGGTAACATGCACCATATGCGGCAGCCATGCACAAGGCCCAATAACCTCCTTCCAAATGGTAATAAATCCCCTCGGACCCTAGCACACTTGTAATTTACAACTTGGCTAAAATGAACATTATTTCAAGCTAAGCGTATTCTCAGAGGTACAGGAGAATGTGGCAGCTTTCCTGCTGACAGAGGAGTTTCTTTTTAAATGTCATGCATTCACTTTCATTACTTCCAAATAATTGCCTAAAAAGATCGGCTGCCGGACAGGGCTGCCCACTTTACATCACCGTGAGTCAATTTCATCATCATCAAAGGAGCCCCTGGGAACTGGTTTCAGCCTAGGGCGGGCTCAGTCCTCAGTTGCTGGCTCCCTATTGGTCTTCTGGCTGTGCAGAGAAAGGTGTCGCCATCATTCTCCGGGGACAGCTCCAGGTAAAATGGAATATTGCCTATAGATAGACAACACGATCTGTCATCACTGCCACCATCAAGTATCATCTTTCTGCATCCATTGGATCATGATGTCATCGCCTGCCCAGCCCTGTATGAGTGCCTGTTATTTGGAGCTAACTGAAGGAAGTGTATCCCTGACCCTCATGGAAGTTGAGTCAAGGGAACTGAGGAGCAAAAGACTTAACTCACTGGGGCTAAACCAGGGTACTTTCTTGCCTAATCCTGTTGGCACGTGGTGTGTTTTGTGGAAAGCCTGCTTTCCAGTATAACACAGTCTTTGCTTTCAGAGCTCTTATTTTGGTTACCTGTTGCTGGATGGAAGCCCTGGTGGCATAGTGGTGAAGTGCTATGGCTGCTAACCAAAGGGTCAGCAGTTCGAATCTGCCAGGCGCTCCTTGGAAACTCTATGGGGCAGTTCTACTCTGTCCTATAGGGTCACTATGAGTCAGAATCGACTCGACAGCACTGGGTTTGGTTTGTTTCTGGTTATTGCTGGATAGCAAACCACCCCCAGGCTTGGAGGCTTAAGTATGTCTTGTGATTCTGTGGTGTGATGGGTTCAACTGTGTGGTTGTTCTTCTTGATCTGATGTCAGCTGGGATTGTAGTCATCTGGGGATTTGACTGGGCTGGAAGGTCCAAGTTGGTTCAACTCATATATTGGTGGCTTGGTAAAGAAGGAAGGAAGACTGGACAAAGCTGAGCAGGTGGGCAGCTGGTCTTTTCTCTCTTTTCATCATGTAGTCTCAAGTCCTTTCCCTGGTCTTTCTACATGGGCTATGCATGTGGCCTCTTCTGCACAGTAGCTGGGCTTCCTACATGGTGGCTGAGAATTCACAAAAGCAAAAAATATAAGTTAGCAGGATTAATACAGAGCCATTTTTGCCACCTGGCGGTGTAGTGGTTAAGAGCTAGGCTGCTAACCATAAGGTCAGCAGTTCAAATCCATCAGCTGCTCCTTGGAAACCCTGCGTGGCAGTTCTACTCTGTTCTTAGGGTCACTATGAGTCGGAATCGGCTCTACAGCAACACATATAAGTTTAAACTGAGCCAGCTTAGGTTACCAATGGGAAAGAACTACACCAGGGCATAAACACAGAGACGTGTGGTTCACTGAGGGCCATCTTTGTAGACTAGCTCAGATGCAGATTCTGAGTCCTCTTGGTAAGATATCCGGCCGGGGAATAAGGTACTAATCTTCCATATTTACAGGTGGCATCCACCCTACCTGGCTTGGAGAGGGAGGGAAAGGAAGCTCCTTTTCCTCTCTCCTTTGCTATGAGCACTGCACTCCCACAAAGTAGATAATCCTGACAACCCTCCCCTCCCAGTGCTCAATTCTCTCCTTAAATAGACTTAGGTTCTGAGGAGTTGGGGCAGTTGATGATTGTAAGAGGGTCAATGCTGCTACTTCTTAGGAAGCCCTGGAAGAAGGTACTGTCCCAATTCCATTGGCTTTCTTCAGAGTGTGGGGTTTAGTGTCAACTCTCTTCTGCTGTGGACCTTAATCACTGATTCCAGGGCAACAAGAAAATTTGTACTCCACATTCCTTTACAGAGACATAAATGTGGCCAATATAGCTAGGTGTAGAAAAACCAGTTTACAGACTCAACTCAACCACTAACTTGCTGTGTGACCTTGAGCAATCCCTTAGCCACTCTGGTCCTTAGGGTTGGTAAGGGATCCTATTGGCAACAATAGGTTTGCAAATGAGAATTGCAGACTCCTAGGAGTCCCTGGGTGGAGCAATTGGTTAAGCACTCGACTACTAACCAATAGGTTGGTAGTTCAAATCTACCCAGAGGATGGCTCCAGGGGGAGCCTTAGAGGAAAGTCCTGGTGATCCCTGGTTCTGTAAGGTCATAGCCCCAAAAATCTTATGGGGTGCAGTTCTACTCTGACACACATAGGGTCACCACGAGTGGGAATAGACTCGACAGCAGTTGGTTTGGTTTTGGTCTTAGGGCTCCTTGGAAGTGCTTTACAAGCACTGAAAATATTGTCATGGACATGTTCAAGCAATGAAGAGTTAGTTGGCAAAAAAGTTCTGCTCTAAAAATGTTTGAAAGCCATTCTTCAGTTCAGCTGCCTCACCTGATTGCCACAGGTAACACCAGCCTCTGAGGAATGGTTGATGTGGGATGTACTGTCATGCCCATTTACCAAACTGCTAGTCCTCCCCGAGAGAACCAGCAAGGAAAGAGTTCCCAGACTGAGTGCAGAGGGAAGAGTTCTCTGAAGTGTTAAATCCAGGAAAGACATCTGACCTCTTTCAACCAAGAAAACCATTCCGTTTTAGCCTGCTCTATGTATGTGTGTGTGTTTGTGTGCGCGCGCGCGCATGTGTGTGCCTCCTCCTCAATCTGCCTATTGTTATGTGGCAGGACTAAATTTCAAACTACACAAAGCCTTTGAGGCAGGGTAATCGATCGCTTCATCAGTGCCAGTGCAGATAAAGAAAGCCTCGAGACAGGAGGACAGAGAGGGGAGCACCGAAAAGAGAGCAGTAAGCTCCCTGCCTCTGACTGAGCCTCAGAGCAACAAGCCACGTTCCTTTGGTGCTCATGGGCCTCCATGCATAGGAAGTAGGGGTGAAAAAGGAAGCCTCCCACAAAAATCTAAACTGAATCTGAATGAAGTCCCCAGAACTGTTTCCAAACACCTAGTGAGCTGGTGAAGACTAGAAAGAAAAGGGCTCTGGAAAATCTTAGATTGGAAGAGAACCTCGTTCTGCACTCTTCTGCTCCCCAAAGAGGTTGCGTGTGTGCATCTGTTCCCCTCAGCAACCAACAAGCTCTGTGGGTGGCTTCTGGGGTGTTCCCTTACAGCTGGGGCAGCAGCAGGAGTAGCAGGCCCTCAGGAGCCCGAAGGGCGCCACCTCCACCCCTGGCGTGGCCATGCCTCTGTCCTCGTGGAGGGATAGCAGCCTAAGCTCTGGCAGGAGACACTGCAGTCTGTCAACTCTGAGTGGCACCCGTGGAGTACCACGTTGCAGCGTCCTGTGTCCTCAGCATAAAGGCAATTTCCCCAAATGTCAGGAGGAAAGCATTACAGATAACACATCGCATGTGTCTTTGACCCAGTAAGTGCGGAAATCACAGATCTCATTATTCTGACATGATAGAATTTTCTCTTTCTCTCTCTCAGTGCAGGCTGACTTCTGTTGTTCTCTAGACTGCAGACCTAACTGCCAAAGGTACAAAGCCACCACAAAGAAACAGGCCTCACCTATTTCCTACTCTGAACAAAATGCTATGTCACCCCTCTGTGATTAGGAAAATGATCTTAAACAGGACATTCAATGCCAGGTATTTTTTGTCCGGAGCTGAAGAGTAGACAGTCTCTGACCTTGAAAGCAAAGTATTGCCACCTATGATTTCACCTGTGCGTCTGACCTCCAGTTCTGGGACAGCCTGGGATATGAAGTAGTGTCAAGATCACTGCATGTGCAGTAGCAAATTTCTTGACTTGAATTCTAGTTCTGCCACCTTCTTTCTACGCAGCCAGACTCCAGTTGTTTATCCTCCTCAGTTTTTATCTTCTCATCTCTACAATAGAGGATTAAACCTAAGTCGTAGGATTAACACAATGAATAAGGAAAGGACGATTGCCTAAACATGCCTACCAAATAATTGGTGCTCAAAACAGAGTTAAATCTGAGGTTCCACTTCAGAAATGCAATCAGTACATCACCCATTCAATCAACAAACCAACAGCTCTTTACTGAGTGCCCTGATCTTGAAGCCAGGAGACATGGGCTTGCTAAATATTTGCTGAATGAATGAATTACTTCTCATCCATCACTGTGTGACTTGGGACAAGTCATCGAATCTTGCCTAGTTTGTTTCACAGCCTGAAGCCGAGTATTTCTTCACGCCCTTTGTCTTAGTTATCTAGTGCTGCTATAACAGAAGCACCACAAGTGGGTGGCTTTAACAAACAGAAATTTATTTTCTCACAGTTTAGGAGGCTAGAGTCTGAATTCAGGACACCGGTTCTAGGGGAAGGCATTCTCTGTTGGCTCTGGAGTAAGGACAACTCTTCTGAAATTCTGCTCTTGGATGATCTTCACGTTGCTTGACATCTCTCTTCCCCCATCTCTGCTTCTTAAATCTGTTTTATTTCTCAAAACAAGTTGACTTAAGATACCCCCTACACTAACATAACAAAGACAATCCATTCCCAAATGGGATTATAACCACAGGCATAAAGGTTAGGATTTACAACATATATTTTTAGGGGATGCAATTCAGGCAATAACACCCTTAAAAACATTATTTGAAAGCCTATTTTTAATAACTGCATAATATTCAATTGAGTTGATTTAACTATAAATTATATATTCTTGTATCATTGAATATATTTCTAATCTTCAGCTATTACAAACCATGATGCAGTGAACATCCTGTACAGAAATATAAGATTATTTTCTAAGATTCAATTACCAGAAATGGAGTTCCTTGGTCAAAGCATATGAACGGTTAAGACACTTGATACACACTGCACTTCCCTCTGTCTTTCTAAATGCTCTGCAATTCACTGATTAGCTAATATGATATTGCTAACTATTATGCATCTTCATGGGGATATGTCTTGTCATTCCACTTAGACTATCAACTCCTGTGACGCAAGGGCCAATTATCCCCAAGGCACGTTGCTGAGTGGTCAACAGATAAGTATCAAGCGAGAGAATTAGAATGACCAGAATCTCAGCAAATCTCTGCCCCACCAGGAAAAAAAACAAACGCCATTGTTATCGAGTCAATTCTGACTCTTAGCGAACCTATAGGACAAAGTAGGACTGCTCCATAGGGTTTCCAAGAAACGACTGGTAGATTCGAACTGCCGATCTTTTGGTTAGCAGCCAAGCTCTTAGCCACTGCACCACCAGAGGAGTCCAGTATTAAACAGGGCTCGCTTTGATATCCATCTTAGGGAGTTTAGTTGCTTGGGTGCCAAAGAGACCTCATCATCACTTGGTCTCACTTACAAAGCAACCCTACACCATAATTTGTAGTTGATGGTGATTTCATCTCACTCTAAAGAAGAGCTTCCTGACAGCCTGAGCTCTCCTGAAAGGAGGTAAGGACCATATGACAGGGATGCTGCCAAGGGAATTTAAAATGAGATGAAATTTAAGGACCCTCCAATCTTGAGATCCAGACATTCTTTTTTATTATTGTCAATTCCCATAACCCCTAGATACAGCAGTCTACACCAAAGGTTTTCTCAATAAATGTTGTTGACTAGATGACAGACTTCCTGACTGACTGAGCAACTGACATAAGTGGGTTGAGGGCTAAATCAATGGTGTTCACAAACCTTAGGTGCCTATTAAATCTTTCTGCACAGTATCAGTTACACGACGGCCGTGTAAATCTTCTAGAACTGCTCCAATATTTCATTTCGCTGTGGCTCTACTGCGAGATTGAGTGAGTGGTGTGCCTCCCACATGTTAAGTTCCACCCAGGGAGACCACAGTACACAAAGGGGCTAGAGAGTATTGGGTGGAGGGCTGGGTAGCAGTTCCTTTCCCTGCTGAAGGAGACCAGATTGTGGTTTGAGGAAATACAACATACTCTTATAAATTTAGAATAACTGAAGCCGAGAGAGAACACTATCAATTCATTTAAAAAACTCATTGACTGATTTAAGCGGAATTCAGTATCAATGCCTGGAAGCAGCAGTAGCCAGGGTAATAACTTGCTCACCTGAGAGGTACCAGGAAGCCTATTCTGGGGCAGGAGGACTCTAAGCAGCCAACCATCCTTTGATAAGTGGGTACTTGGGAAGTGTTTTGAGCGTTCCTCTACTAAAGAGCTTGTTCTTCTGTTTTTTAATAAATCCCCCTTTGAATTTATCGAAACTTGGGTTAATTTGTGCCGCCTGAAATCTACACATGCTGAGCAAAGGTAGACTCTGAAGTTTTCGGCCCTGAATTTCATAGCTCTGAGTTGGGGTCAAGGTGAACAAGGTTTCTCTAAGCCTTGATGGAAATGAACTATAAGGCTTTCCCACAATGTCTAGGTGTGGTATGGGGATGAGGACCCTATTATCTCTCTCCCTAGCACCCCAAAGCCTTGACAAAAGAAAGAGACAGAAGAGGCTGTGATTAATGACACATAAGAAACTCTGGTGGCGCAGTGGTTAAGAGCTTGACTGCTGACCAAAAGGATGGCAGTTTGAATCTACCAGCCACTCTTTAGAAACCCCGTGGGGGCAATTCTACTCCATCCTATAGAATTGCTGTGAGTCAGAATTGACTCAATGGCAACGGGTTTGGTTTTTTGGTTTATTATCGTCAAGATCCCTGGGTGCACAAAAGCTTGCTCTTGGTTACTAATTGAAAGGTTGGAGGTGTGAACTCACCCAGCGACAATGCAGAAGAAAGGCTTAGCTATCTGTTTCCATGAGGTTACAGCCAAGAAAATCTTATGGAGCCCAGTTCTATTTGTAACACATGGGGTCGCCATGAGTTAGAATTGATTTGATGGAAACAGGTTTGGATTTTTTTTAATTATCCTCAGAGAAGTCCCTGGGTGGCGCAAATGGGTAAGCACTCATCTACTAACTGAAAGGCTGGAGGTCAAGAGGCCCTTCGCAAGAAAGGCCTGGTGATATACTTCCGAAAAAAATCAGCCTTTGAATACCCTATAGAGCACAGTTCTTCTCGCACACACAAGGGGTCTCCATGAGTCAGAATCCAGTCAATGACAACTGGTTTTCTATTATCCTAGGGAAGCAAGGAGATGATCCAAAGAGCACGAATGCTGTAGCCATCCTAATTCCCGTGAGCTGGCAGAAGAATGGTGGGAAGGAACGCGCTTCACCTTTGTTAATTAATAACAAACTGCCGCTCACTCCCAGGAAACGCCAGCGCCAAAACACATCTCAAGCTTGAGTCATTTCAGGTGACTCTTGGGGCTCGTGTGTTTCAGCATCTTGTAGGCTTTGTCACACTCCCACTTAGACCGTAAGAAATAAATGAGGGGCCCCGGACAGAAATGGTGCTGCCATTTCCTCAAAGCCCAAGCCCCTGGGGACACCTGATCGCCCCGCCAAATAACTCAGCCCTCCTCAACATCTTCAGATCCAGGCTCAGGTGTTTATTATGTGCATTTCCTCTTCCTTTCTGTCCTACCTTTCATTCCACCCCACCCCCAGACCGGCACCCACAACGTATTTATTAATGAATGCATTTAATCAAGTTTATGAAGTCTCTTTATTATCAATAACCCTAATCAGTCTTAATTGCTGCATCATTAGTTCGGCCATGCTCAGATGTAGCAGTTAGGCGGAGCAGTAAACTACAACTCCAGAAAAATGACTTGCTGCCTGAAAGCCTGGGAGGAAGGAACTGACAGGAGAAGAGGCGCAGGGAGAAGAGGAGAGAGTGTGAGAGCGCTCAGGCTGTGCAAGGCGGCCTGCTGCTGGGCAAAGCGAGGGAGGGAGAAGCCATTAAGAGGTTCGGCCAGGTGTAAAGATGCCGGTGAGCCAGTTTTGCATATTTCTAAACTTTGGGGAGCTCTGCATCGGCAGCAGGAGTGAACGTTCTGCTTGATGAAAGTCGATGTTATGTTAATATCTAGCACCTGCCACCCTCGGGGATCTGCAAGCCCTCTGCAAGCTCCGTGGTGTTCAAAGCCAAATGCTAGGTGGATGAGAGGTGAAGGATGCACCTTGTCAGCCCGAAAGCAGCAAGGGGTGGCCTGCTGTAGGCCTTTGTTGAGATGTTAACTCCCCTGCTTTGTACATGTCCTGAAGGCTCTTCCCAGCCACGGAAACCCACTGAGATGCCTCAGATCAGAGAAAGAGATGGCCAGCCAGCTGCGTGCTCCTAGTGTGGGAATGAATCAACCTTCCTAGGAAGCCGGAAGTCTGAGACCCTGCCTAAAAAAACGCAGCCGTAAATCATGGCGGTGTCTGAGGTAAGTCTAGCTTGAAATCTGTCTCACTTTTCCGTTCCATGAGGTGGATATAATGATACCCATGACCAAAACAAAGAAAAAACAAACCCGCTGCCGTCGAGTTGGTTCTGACTCATGGTGATCCCACGTATGTCAGAGCAGAACTGTGCTCCATAAGGTTTTCAACAGCTGAGGCCCCTCTGAGTGAACTTGAACTTTCAACCTTTCAGCGAGCAGCTGAGTGCTTAGCCTTTTGCACCACGCAGGGACTCCACTCATAGGCAACCTACTCCGTATGGCTGCTTGGGGTAAATGAGGTTGTGTGAGTGGGAAGGGTTGTGAGGAGCACTTGGGGTACTTCGAAGTAGGGGAGCTAGAGGAATTCTAGCCACCTGCTATGGGATCTCTACTTTATGCCTCCCTCCATCTTTATAGTTGCCCCACTGCTGTTTGCTTCAGTCATACCATGTCCGAAAATCTCTGTAATTTTATTTTACATGCAGGAAGCCTGAATCCTAGAGACACAAAACTCCTCTGACCTCTAAACTCTGGAAGTTTCTTTGTGCCTCTCCTCCTTTGAAATGCAAAACCAGCTCCTCTACCTCCACCACTTACTCATTCATTTCCTACCTCCATTGCTTAAGTGTTTACTGAAAAAGGATTTGTCAACACCTACTATGTGCCATGTATTGGGAATATAATGGCGGAGCAGAACCTGCCTGCAAGAAGGGGTTTAATGAACCTAAGTAACTCTAATATAACTGTGTCCTAACCCTGCTCACCAACTGGGCACTAAATGTTCCATAGAGAGATGCTGTCTGTACTAGGTAAATGAGCCAATGTTCTACTTTCTCTCCAACCCCTAACCTAATCCCATCTCCTTGCCACTTTATCTTCCCCAGAAACCGACAGACCAGAGTGATAACACTGGGAGCTCAGGATGCCCTAATGGGAGGCTCCAGGTTGAGGGAGAACTAAAGTACAAAGTAATACACGCTATCTGAGAAGCCCAGAGAAAGCCTACAGGGTTTTCACCACTCAGTCTAAGGCCATTGGTGGTAAAATTGGTGTAGGGCTGAATGACATATACCCAGAACCAGCTCCATAATTTGCAGGGCCCAGTGCAAAATGAAAATGCAATGTTCAACAATATATAAAAATTTCAAGTTGGCGACACTAGAACATTAAGCCAAGAGCCAGGCCCTTCTAAGCATGGGGCTCTGTGCAATTGCTCATGAAGCTGGCCCTGCATATACTTCCCATGCATGAATTTGTGCTCTCAAGAGCACTGTGAAAAACATTGCAAAGTCAAAGAGCTTGTTCAGGTTGTCCAGTATATTTAAATAGCCTACTACACTGTCTGACATAGAATAAATTCTAAATAAATGATAGTTGCTACTATGTTACTATCCATTTTGCTTACGGAGTTTAAGTCTCTGGAAAAAAAGGAGAGGTAGGCAAATTTTGCCTTTGGTGTCTACTTTACTTCATTCTAAGACTCACAATTCCTTTTGTGTCCTCACATCTGAAGGGCCCCACCAAAGCCCCCTTCGTAGGGGTTTCCAGGTATCTGCAGGCTCAGCTCAGCCCCAGATGAAGATAACCTAGACCCTTCACCCTCAGCAGCAGAGGTCTGGAGCCCCTTCACCACAGGCTCACCTAGCTGCTCCTTTTCCCCCTTAAACTACACGCCTGCCCATCCATGTGACTGGACCTCTTTCCTAGGTCCTGATTTATACATCCTTCTCCTGCTGCAGCCTAAGTCCAACCCCAAACCCAGCCCACTTGGCCGGGGCCCTGACCTACTATGGTCACTTCCAGCTCACCCTTGCCAAGGGCTGGCCCCATCTCTAAACCTCAACGGCTGGTTGAACTCCTGGTCCAGGCCCAACTACCCTCCTGAAGCCATAGTACCAATTTTCCCATCTTTCAATTAAGCATCAGCTCTGCCACAGCCACTGGATCCAGCTTGGTTGGTTTAGAAAGCCTCCCATACCACAAACCCACACAAAAATAATTATATATATATATATAGGAACTTTTGTTGCTTGGGACCCACCCCTCAGCACTGGCACAGAGGAACCCATTACCCTAAACGTTCACGCTCATGACTAACACTATTCAGTTCACAGGGAAGGGCTCCTTTATGTCGCTCAATCTCTGAATAGAAGGAAAATGTATCCAAATATCATGAAGGTTGTGGGTTGTGCCATTGCTGATATCAGAGACTGACACTACTTCAGAGCATTGAGAGGCTTTGAGAGCTAGAAGCACTTAGGTAGGAGAAAGGGCAAAGTAATTAACCAGCCAAATCCTTTCTCTCAGATAGCATGGATGCTATAGATTCAGGTATAATGAAGTGTTTTTTCTCAGTAGATCTAACTTCTCATTTTCTTGGGTTTTTTTTTTTTTTTTTTGTATTCATGAAAAACCGTGGTATTTCCAATAGTTGCTCATAGCAGCATGGGTACATTTGGCATGATTAAACAATTCATATTACTTTATATTTGTATGTACATAAGTCTAAATGTAACATGTGTGACTCATGGTACTATTCTCATTTCTATATGGATCTAGATATTGTTTTAAAAGACAGTGAAAATCAAGCCATAAGCAATAGCAATTTGTATGATGAAAGTGATGTACTCTGAAATATTTTCTCAGCTAAGGATATTTATCATATGTGACTCACTTCAGTGTTTGAACAGAATATGTAAAATTCATGGTTCATTTCTGAATCTGTGTATTGCTTTAGGACTTGCATTGACAATTCCATTTGCTACTGCCTCAGCCAAGCAAAATTTCCCCAAATCGAAATTAATAAAAGACTCTATAAGAACTATAGCGACTCAAGAAAGCTGGTCTAATTTCACATTGTCGTCAATAAAGCACAAATTGCGTGAAAATCTCAATGGTAATATAATTAGTGATTTCACTGAAATAAATTAAAGAAAAATAAATGTTATGGAATAAACACATAGTTATTAGGAATTAGAAATAAAAAAAAGAAAGAAACCATTGCCACTGAGTTGATTCCAACTCATAGAAACAGAGTAAATCTACTCCATAAAGTTTCCAAAGAGCAGCTGGTGGATTTGAACTGCTGAACTTTTGGTTAGCAGCCATGGCATTTAACCACTGCACGAATTAGGAATGTATTTTTTATCACTCATCTAAACATCACTGGCTTATCAACAGAGAACCCAGACATGGCCACTAATGTTGAAATTCAGTCATTTTTTATTCAACTTTCAGTTGACTAAAACTATAGCTTTATCCGTACTCCTTTTTCTTTGTTATTTAAAGATATCTTTACCAAAAAAAAATTTTTTTTTAATCAAGATACCCAAAAATCTGTTGCTATCGGGTCAATTCCAACTCATATCAACCCTATGGAACAGAGTAGAACTGCCCCATAGAGCTTCCACAGAGCACCTGGTGGATTTGAACTGCCTACCTCTTGGTTAGCAGCTGTAGCTCTTAACCACACCACTAGGGTAGGTGGGAGGATGAAACATTTTTATTTTAACGGTTCATTAGTTTAATTTATATCCTGTATATGTTGAGACATGTAGCCTTCTATTTGTACTCTTGCTTATTCGTACCCTGCAAATATTAGGTGTAGGCCTACTAATCCTTGATCCCAATCCATCAAGGTTTGAACCAGTCATATAATATATTAATCCAAATCCCTAACCTAATTCCTGACCCCTGGCAACCCCATGAGCTGTTGTTGAGTGCCACCGAGTCAATTCCAACTCATGGCAAGCCTACTGGACAGAGTAGAACTGCCCCATATGCTTTCCTAGGCTGCTGTAATCTTTACAGGAGCAGCTCGCCAGGTCTTTTCTCCCACAGAGCTGCTAGGTGGGTTCAAACCACCAGACCTTTCAGTTAGCAGCCAAGCACTTAACCATTGGGCCACCAGGGCTCCTTCCTAAACTTTTAGATCAGTTGGAATTCTTTGCTATTACAAATCATGTTTCAGTTAACATTGTATATGGATCTTTGCAAACCTGTGAGATTGTTTCCATAGACTAAATCCATAGATGTGCAATTGCTAAGTCAGAGAGAATGCACATTTTAAATTCTGACACACATGGATAAGTTGCCTTTCCAGCTGATTACACCAATCAGTTTATACTCCCACCAATACTGTATGTTTCCACAAGCTCTCCAAACGTGTGCTCCCATTGATTCTGAGAGGTGAAAATTAAATTCTTAGAGATTTAATATGAATTTCCTTTCATTAGTGGAAGACTTTTTCTTACATTTACTGGGAAATTATATTTCTTTTTCTGTGAATCATAAATTAAAATCATTTTGTGGCTTTTTATCTTTTTTATTGATTTGTAGGAGTTCTTTATACGTTATGATTGTTAAATCTTTGCTATCACACATAATATATGTTTTCCCAGTTTGTTGTTTGTCTATTAACTTTGTTTATGATGTCTTTTGATGTGGAAAGTCTACAATTACTGTGTAATCAAATATGTCAATTTTTTAAAGGTTTCCAGCCTTGATGTAGAAGATCTGTAGAAAGATCTGCCTCACCCCAAGGTTAAAAAACATTGTTCTATATTTTCTAATAACATTTAAGTCCAAATTGTTCTGGCATTGACTTTGATTAGTTAATTCCTTTGTCAATACAGTATCATAATTACTTAGACCTAGGTTCAGCTCCCAGGCAACGCACCTCAAGCACAGCTATCACCTGTCTGTCAGTGGAGACTTGCATGTTGCTATGATGCTGACAGGTCTCAGTGGAGCTTCCAGACTAAGAGGGACTAGGAAGAAAGTCCTGGCAATCTAGTTCCATAAATCAGCCAGTGAAAACCCTATGGATTACAATAATCCAGTCCAATCCACAACTGATCATGAGCATGAAGCTAAACTGGGTAGTGTTTTGTTCCGTTGTCCATGGGGTCACCATGAGTCAGGGGCCAACTCAAAGGTAGCTAACAACAACATAATTTTATAGAAAAAAATCTGATAAATGGCAAAGCAAATCCTACCCTCGTTATTCTCTTCTTTTCCAAAATGTATCAGCTATGTTCATGTATTTATTCTTCAGGATGAAATTTAGAATCAATTTGTAAAATTCATAAATGTATAGACTAATCTGGGCATAAAATACATATATACAAACATAAGCATTTCTAGAAAGAATGTGTTGTCTCTCGATTTTTTCAGTTCTTAGCTCCTTCAATAACACTTCACAATATTATTCATATAGTTTTCCCATATTTTGTGTTATTGTTAATTTCTAGAAACTAGTTTCCCTTGTGAGTAGGATTTTCCCCCTCCCTTAGCCTCCAGTTGGTTATTGCTATTACATGAGAAAGCTGTTAGTTGTTTTCTTATATCAGCCAACTTACTGAACTCTTTTATTGAATTTAGTAGATTCTCATTTGATTAACTTTGATTTTCTAGGTTCACAATAATGCTACATCAATAGTTGACTTTTTTGGCTCTTATTTTCCATTAGTTACCTCTTGTTTATTTGTCTTGTATTATTGCTTTGGCTAGACCTCAAGAATAATACTGAGTGACAACGTCAATGCAGACAAGCTTTGACATGCCCATTTCAGCTCTTTTACTGTTTACTATGATAATTACAGAAACCCTGGTGGTGTAGTGATTAAGTGCTATAGCTGCTAACCAAAAGGTCAGCAGTTCTAATCCACCAGGCACTCCTTAGAAACTCAATGGGGCAGTTCTACAGCGGCAATGAGTTTGGTTGTTTTGTTTTGTTTTGTTTTGTTTTGTTTTGATGATGATGATTACTAATGATTTCTGGTAGCCTTTTGCTTTGGAAAGTTCCTTTGTATTCCTAATGTACTAGAGCTTTATAAATTCTTATTTTCAGTTTCGGACAATGAATTTTGTAAAATGCAGTTTGGCACCCTAACAAGATGATCACATATAACATATATATGTGTATATATATAATATATATAATATATATATATATGCCTATTAGTGTAATATCACATTTTAAAATTGCATTAATAAATTCCATAGCATTAAACCAATTTTCCATAACCATTTGTGGAATAAGGCCCCTTTGGGTTATGGCACTTTTTCCTTTAACTCATGGTTGGATTTGATTTGTTAACATATTTTTTAGGATTTTTGCATCTCTATTCAGGTGTGATAGTTTTGTATTTTTCTTTGGGAGACTGTTGAGTTTCATTATCAGAGACAAAAAATTAAGTCAGAGATATTTCACATTTTCTGTATTCTACAGAAATGTATGTGACCTGAGTATTTTCATTATAGACATGATAGAATTTGCCCACAAAAGTGTCTAGACCCAGTGCTTTTTTACTGAGCCTCTGAGAAAACTCTGGTGGTGTAGCGGTTAAGAGCTACGGTTGCTAACCAAAAGGTCCACAGTTCAGATCCACCCAGTGCTCCTTGGAAACCATATGGGGCAGTTCTACTTTTAGTATAGGGTCGCTATGAGTCAGAATCAACTTGACAGCAGTGGGTTTGGTTTCTTGGTTTTCTGGGGGAAGAGAAGATTTATTGGTCTACACATTCTTGAGAAAATTTCAGACATTTTCTTGGAGTGGGGGAAACCATTACATCTAGATTTCCAGATTCATTGGAATCACTTTGCATAAAATATTCCTTTATTTTAAATATTTGATTTGAAAATATTTTGCAGTTATGCAAGGTGGTAGGCTGAAAATGCCTTACCCCCCAAACAAGTCCATATCTTATTCCTCAGAATCTATGAATGTTACCTTTTGTGACGAAAGGAATTTACAGATGTGATTAAGTCAAGGACCTTGAGGTAGGGAGATTATCCTGGATTATCCAGTTGCTCTTTAAATGTAATTACAAGGGTCCTTATAAGAGGGAGGTGAAAAGCCAAAAGAGGAAGTAGGAGATGTGATGACAAAAGCAAGAGGTTGAAGTGATCAGAGGAATGGGTCACGAGCCAAGGAATGCAGGCAGCTTCCAGAATCTAAAAGAGGCAAAGAAACAGATTCTCCCAGGGAGCCTCCAAAAGGCACCAGCCCTCCTGACACCCTCACTTTAGCCCAATGAAACTGATTTTTGAACTTCCAGAAAAGTAAGAGAATAAATTTGTGTGGTTTTAAGCCACCAAGTTTATGGTAACTTGTTAAATATGGCACCCATAGGAAACTAACACATGTATTCTTTTTCATATTTGATGTGATGTGCTTCTGTTTTATCTTTTTTTTTCTCGATCATTCCTGTTGCCATGGAGTAGATTCCAACTCATGGCAACCCCAAGGATTGCCGAGGAGAACTGCTCCATAGGGTTTTCTTGGCTGCAATCTGTACTGAAGCAGATCACCAGGGCTTTCTTCCACGGCATCCCTGGGTGGGAATGAACCAGCAATCTTTAAGTTAGTAGTCGAGGGGTGGTGCAAAAGTTAATGCTTTCATCTGCTAACTGAAAGGTTGGAGGTTTGAGACCACCCACAAGAGCTTCAGAAGAAAGGTCTAGTGATCTATTTCCAAAAAATCAACCATTGAAAACTCTACAGCATACATTTCTACTGTAACACACATGGGATCACCATGAGTTGGAATCTACTGGACAGCGACTGGTTTTTTATTTTTAAAGAACCCACTTTTTTCTCATTCATTATTTTCTTCTTTTATATTTGCTAATTCTTGCCTCTCACTATTCTTACCTTCCTCTTATTTTTATTTCTTTTATTTCTTGAGTCCAATTGTTAGGTCATTTGTCTTTTAATAATTTAAAAATACTGTATTTTTTTACGAATGATTTTAAACTTTAAAATATTTGTAATTTCAATTTTGATTTCCTTTATGACCCTTTAGTTATTAAAAGTTCTGGATTTTTTTTTTTAACCCAAATTTTTAAAGTATTCAGCAGGTATTAGCTTCTTAGAAAATTTTAATATGTCGTGGTCAGGGAATATGGCCAAAAAGCTTTCTACTTTGAAGTGGTTATTACCTTAAAAGTTGTTTTTGTAGGTATTTCACTGACTTTTGGGAGGAATGGGAACCTTGGTTTTTGTGGGAGAACATATTTCCATATATAATTGGTAAATCACACTGCATGATTATTATCTATGTCCTCTACAGGCAAATCTACTGCAAAAGACCTCTTTAAAGTATTAAAAAGCAAAAATGTCCCCCTGATGACTAAGGTGCACCTGACCCAACCCATGACATTTTCTATCACCTCATATGTATGTGAAAGCTGGACAATGAATAAGGAAGATCAAAGGAGGATTGATGCCTTTGAATTATGACATTGCCGAAGAATACTGAATATACCATGGACTGCCAGAAGAACAAACAAATCTGTCTTGAAAGTACAGCCAGAATGCTCCTTAGAAGCAAGGATGGCAAGGCTTTGTCTCACATACTTTGGATGTGTTATCAGGAAGGACCAGTCCCTGGAGAAGGAGGACATCTTGCTTGGTACAGCAAAAGGTAAGCGAAAAAGAGGAAAACTCACAATGAGATGGATTGACGGTGGCTGCAACTATGGGCTCAACCACAGCAACGATTGTGAGGGTGGTGCAGGACCGGGCAACGTTTCATCCTGTTACATACAGGGTCGCTATGAGTTGGAACCAATTCAACGGCACCTACCACCCTGTCTTCTGTGTCCTTATTTACATCCATAGCAAGGAGCTCTGTCTTTCTCCCATAGGGGTAAGGGTTTTAGGTGAGAGAGTAACATGGGAGGGTTTACAATTTTAGAAAGTCCACTCTGGGGGCTGGAATATGGGATGTGGATTAGGAGGCAAGACTGCAGGCAACTAGTAGATTCCTGTAGGCAAAAGGAGAGGGATGCCTGAACAAAGCCACAGAGAGTAAAGCAGGGAGGGCCCTTAGAAATCATTTACCCCAAACCTCTTATTTTATAGATGAAAAAATCCAAGCCTAGGTAGAAGATGGAAATAACTTACCCAAGGTCAAATGGACAGTTGGCAACAGAGAAGAGGACTCAAAGCCAAGTCACCTGACTGCCCGTCTGGGCCCTCTGTACTGCGCTGTGCAATGGTTTGGGAGTCCCCAGGGGTGATTCCACAACTCTGTTCTGTTTCCCTAGTTTCCTCCACATAAGCACTTCAACCTTTTCATTCTCTACTTTTGTCCTAATAACCAAACTCTTCAAGAAAGTGACCATGCCCTCATCCAACAGAATCTCTTTAGGCAGATCTTAGTTATCTCCTGCTGCCATAACAGAAATACCACAAATGGGGAGCTTTAATAAACAGAATTTTATTTTCTCAAAGTTTAGGAGGCTAGAAGTCTGAATTCATGGTGCTGGCTCTATGTGAAGGTTCTTTCTGGCCCTCTGGGGGAAAATCCTTGTCTTAGCTTCTTCTTGGCAGTCCTTGGAAGTCTCCACGTGGCATCTATTTTTTCCCCCATTCCTGCTTGCTGGCTTCTGTGCCTAAGCTGCTTCTTTTATACCTCAAAAGTGATTGGCTTAAGACACACCCTATACTGATAGGGCCTCATTAACATAACAAAAAATCTGTTTTCAAATGGGATTATGTCCACAGGTATAGAGGTTCACTATGAGTCGGAATCGACTTGATGGTACTGTTTTGTTTTGTTTTGTTTTGTTTTGTTTTGTTTTGTTTTGTTTTGTTTTGTTTTATCGGGGTTAGAGTTTACAACAAGGAGCTCTGGTGGTGCAGTGGGTAATGTGCTCAGCTGCTAACCAAAAGATTGACTAGTGATTCAAACCCACCAGCTGCTTCTCAGGAGACAGATGTGGCAGTCAGCTCCCATAAAGATTTACCACCTTGGAAACCCTATGGGGCAGTTTCCTCTGTCCTATAGGGTCACTATGGGTCAGAATCGACCAGACAGCAGTGGGTTTGTTTTTTTTTTTTTTTTTTAGGGTTTACAACACATTTGGGGGGAGGACACAATTCAATCCGTAAGAGGCACCACATTGATGAAGCACTGGCCTGGAGAAGCACAGACACTGCCCTGCCCAAGGCTGACAACACACACGCAACAAGTGCAAAGAGAGCCCACGGACAGGGCCAGCGTTAGCTTCATACATCACCAGGCAGGAATGTATTTGCATCACGTCTGTGTCAAGATTAAATACATTTTGCACATTTAAAAATCAATTGGTTTCGAGCATTTGGGGCATTAATAAATGTCACATTTTTTTTTAATAATTTTTTTTTTACACTTACTGGGCTGTGCTGAGCAGTATTCCCCTTACATTCCTTTTTTTTTTCTTCTTCCCTGACCAGTAAAAAGAAGAAAAAAGGGGCTTAGGGGCTTCTGAATTTTTGTACTAAGTTTGGGTGTGAAAACCTTTACCTTATCATACTGGTAGTTGGTACCATTGCCCCAGTTAGATTGCTATTCTCTTAAATTCTGAGCCATACTTTCCTCATCTAGAAAATGGGGATAAATTTGGGGAGGAGTACAGAAAGAACTGGAGCCCTGATGGCACAGTGGTTAAGAGCTACGGCTGCTAGCCAAAAGGTCAGCAGTTTGAACCCACCAGCAGCTCCTTGGAAACTGTATGGGGCAGTTCTGCTCTGTTCTATAGGGTCATTATGAGTCAGAATCGACTCAACAGCAACTTCTTTTTTTTTTTTTTTTCAATAGTAAACATTGGAGCCCTGGTGGTGTAGCAGTTAAAAGCTTGGCTGCAAAACAAAAGGTCAGCAGTTCGAACTCACCAACTGCTCCTTGGAAACCCTATGGGGCAGCTCTACTCTGTCCTACAGGGTCTCTACAGTTGGAATTGACTAGACGGCAGCTAGTAAGGATTTAAGAAATTTAGTTAAACTCTTCTATAAAAAGATATACATAAAGTGTTTTCAACAGTGTTAATAAGAATAATACATATAAACTTCTGCTAGCAGCATAGTAGCTGTGGTCAGAGTAGCTTAGTAGTATTGTTGATGCTGTTAAGTGCCATAGAGTTGGTTCCGGCTCATAGCGACCCTATGTACAATAGAAGGAAACACTGCTTGGTCCTGTGCCATCCTCAAGATCCTTGTTATGTTTGAACCCAATATTGCAACCACTGTGTCAATCCATCTCGTTGAGGGTCTTTGTCTTTTTTGCTGACCCTCTACTTTACCAAGCAAACCTACTGCCATTGATTAGATTCTGACTCATAGAGACACTATAGACAGGCCCATAAAACAAACAATAATACACGTAGCTCAACCATGTATACAAGATTAAATGGGCACACCAGCCCAGGGTCAAGGACAAGAAGGCAGGAGAGGACAGAAAAGCTGGATGAATGGAAATGGGGAACCCAAGGTCGAGAAGGGGAGAGTGTTGACATGTTACAAGGTTGGCAACCAATGTCACAAAACAATATGTGTATTAATTGTTTAATGAGAAACTAATTTGTGTTGTAAATCTTCATCTAAAGCACAATAAAATAAAACAAGTCACTTACACATAAAAATAAAGGAAACCTGATACGGCAGTTCTACTCTGTCACATGGGGTTTCTGAGTCAGAATTGGTTAGACAGCACACAACAACAACAAATGTCGCCAAGATTAAATAAACTATGTCAAGCATTAAGTACAAAAAAAGAGAGGTCCACTCCTGGGACTTACAGAGCCCAAGGCAATGAAAATGACATCATAGGGAGAGGGTAGGTAGGCCAGCTGGCCCAGACTACCAAGGAATTCTGGAAACATTACAGGCCCTGATTAAAGAAGCACAGACAGTTTGGTGTGGAGACCAAGAAAGCCAGAGGGAGAAGGGATTGGCTGACTGCAGGAGATGCCTGCGTGTGGAGAGAAAGTTAACGGAAGAGGCAAGTGGGAAGTAAACATCTTAGGTAAAAAAAAAAAAAAAAAAATGTGGAAAAAAATAAAAAACACAATGTACCAAACTCTAATGAACTCAGTCATGAAACCTTCGTATCTCGTAGCAAGTAGATGTGATGTTCTTACTGAAGATAGATCAGTAAGTGAAAACCCAGCAATGGGTTGTGAAAACCAGAGGCTTTGTGCATGAAACGAGTGCCAGGTGCTAAGCGTTGCAGGTATTGACGTAGATGTATTATTGTTGCTGTGATTATTCAGTTACCACACCTGCTCGTATCAACCCAGAGGGGAGCGGAGATGTCTTCACCTAGCATAGGGCACAGGTATGCAGGTGAGGCTACCCAGCACTAGGTAATCTTAAGTGTTAAAGCAAACGGTGATTATCTATATAGTAATGCAACTCCCTAACAATATCTGAAGGCACGTGGAAATGAACAGACAAAATGAAGATATTTTTTAAAAAAAGCAACAGTTGCCATCAAGTTGACTTCAACTCATGGTGACTTCATGTGTGTCGTATTAGAAGAACATAGGGTTTTCAATGGCTGATTTTTCCGAAGTGAATCACCAAGGCTTTCTTCTAAGGCACACCTAGGTGGACTTGAACTTCTAACCTTTCATTAGCGGCCACCCAAGATACAGTGTGAGGGAAAGAGAAGAGGAACCCCATGAGTCCGTGCTCTGCAGGGGACGTGCAGCTCAGATGCACCACTAAGAGATGTGGTCACCAACACGCCCTATTCTTACTCTGATTTGTGGTGTCTTCAAATTATATTCCCTCTCACCTCCAAAGTCTGGTGACCTAGGGAAGATGTAGTAGCTCAACAGACCCCACTAAGATACCTCCACCATGACTGGTAGTCACCTCCCAGATATACCACGGCCAACTCGCAGGGGTGCAGTTATTCAAGGCTGACTGGCAGACACCTCTGGGGTAGACCAGGCATTTACAAACTCCACTCCTCAGAGGGCCAGGGAGTGAAGACATTTAGACCATTTGCAGTGGCTGAAAGAATGGGGACAAGTGTAAGGGTAGCACCTGCCGAGAGAGACCGGCTCGTTGTAAATGGGCACAGCCTGGGTTCCAGCCCACAGCAGGCAGGGAGATGGATGTTCCATGCTGGCCACTCCTCTATAATTCCCTTCTCTCTCCCTTCCAAAGTGCCCAGGAGGAGGAATGACCCAGCTAAGAACAGAGCAGCAATATCAGAAAACATCTCACAGGTGACTATTTCAAAAGAATTGGAAAAGGTGACATTTTCCATTATGGCCCAGTGTGTCGGTGCTAATATTCCCTTTTCTTAACCACAGGGTCTCCACCGCCTCCTGCGGCCTCCTGACTTCATTTGTAATAGGCACTGTGGAGGAGAGGTTTTGTCTTGCTGACACATCTTATTTCCACTCTTGTTGGCATGGAGAAGGCTACTTTGTTTGTGTCTGACTCCAGCTGGGCCACAATGGGGTCCTGTCCAGTGAACTGAAATGGCTAGAAGATTGCTCCCACCTTGGCCAGACCTTCTTATGCTACCCCTCACCCACCTCTGTGAGCATATCCTCACACTCCAATGACACTTCCGGTCCCATGTACCTTGAGAGATTTCACCAGATTGTGCTCTGTACAAATCAAACTAGTTGTCATGGAGCTGATTCCGACTCCTGGTGACCCCATGTGTGTCAGAGTAGAACTGTGCTCCATAGTGTTTTCAATGACTGATTCTTCAGAAGTAGGCCGACAGACCTTTTTTCCAAGGTGTCTCTGGGTGGACTCGAACCTCCAGCTTCTCCGTTAGCAGTTGAGCATGTTATCTGTTTACATCACCCAGAGCAATGGTCACTAAAGCCTAATTTTCTTCCTAGATAAAGGAAGAAAGTAATTGCCGTGTGAAATGTTCTATGTCACGGAAGCGCCTTCTTAGTCCACAGACACTGAAGCAGAAGCTCAGTGATATGGTAAAAAGCACATATGTGTTAGAACCAGTAAGAATCCATGTTTCCTTCATTCAACCGGAACATTTATCCTGTGCCCACCATGTACCAGGTACTTTTCTAGGTCCTGAAAATATACCACTGGAAAGCAACACATACAATGCAAGAGTCCCTGCTCACAAGGGAGCCACATTCTACTGGGCTGAAAACCAGTGCTAAAATCAGTAACTCCGGGAAAAATCACACAACTGCTCTGCTCATAGGTTCTTAATTTATCGAATAGACCTAACAATGATAACACCTTTATAGGGCCGCTGTGACCTTTTTGTAAAGTGCTACACAGACGTTAGTTATCATTGTAAATATTTTCAGAGCCTAAACCCAAGGGGAGCCCTGGTGGTGCAGCGGTTAAGAACTCGGCTGCTGATCAAAAGGTCGGCAGTTCGAATCCATCAGCCGCTCCTTGGAAACCCTGTGGGGGCAGTTCTACTCCGTCCTGTAGGGCCCCTATGAGTCGGAATCAACTCTGCAGCAATGAGTATGGCTTTTTTTTTTTTTTTAGACCCAAGGAGCCCTCGTTTTAAGAGAAGAAGAGGAATCAGGAGTTTAATTACCCTAATCCTCTCTGTCCTGGGCAGTTCAGCAGTAGCCTCAGACTTAGTACCTCCCCAAGCTAACCGAGCATCTCCATTATCTTTTTTGCAACTGCCCCTTGTGCTCTATCTGTCTATGTTATAGCGTTCAACACACCGTACAGGCATCAAACGCTACAACAGTCCACTACTCTGAACGGCCTTGAGAACACACTCCCTCTCTTATTCAGTTACTTATCCCCAGTGCCTGGTATAGTGGCGATATCGCGGAGTTATTTAAGAACTGTTAAATTTAAAAGACTTAGTTATGAATGAGTAGGAATGAATGAAAAAGATGTCTCTGAATACTATTGCTCCCTTTGTTACCTGCTCAACACCACCACCACCACCGGTTGCCATCGACTCTGACTCATGGCAACCCCGCGTGTGTCAGAGCAGAACTATGCTCCATAGGGTTTTCAGTGGCTGGTTTTTTGGAAGTAGATGGCCAGGCCTTTCTTCCAAGGTGCCTCTGAGTGGACTTGAACCTCCAACCTTTCAGTTAGCAGCCCAGGGCTTAACTGTTTGTACCACCCAAGGGCTCCATACTTAACACACCATACCCTAAAAGAGCTTAATACGTAGTTTATTTAGTAAGTAACTGGATCAATGACTGGGTTCCCTCTGGGATGGGCTGACATTGTCCTCATAGCTTGCCATTGTCATCCAAGACTGCCCCATCTCCTCACAGGAATACAGTCAAAATGATGGGCCACCTGTCTCCTGAACAGACTTCCATTCCAAGTTCCCTCCTCACCAAGCCAGAGGCTGCCCCCTAGGCATTCTGCTCATTGTAAACTGCCGAGGAGCTATGCCAAGGCTGGTGGACAGCTCTCATAAGCTGGCACACCAGGTGGCTTAGACTACAAGACACCCAAGGCTGCCAAGAGCTGAAGCTACTCCTGGAACAAAGTGTCAACAGAGCCCAAGTTTGACTCTTGCCAACAGGTGCCGGGCTACGGAGGATGGGTACAAAGGACAAGAGTAGAGACTTCTTCCCACTTTCCCAGGTTATCAGCCTAGGGCTTAGTTCCCCACAAGTCCCAGAAGGCATTCCTAGTTATCCCCTCTTGAGCATGGACTCTGAAATGAGACAGACCTAGTACTGAATTCTAGCTGCTAGCAAGTGACTCATCCTCCCTGAGCCTCAGTGTCTGCATTTCTAAATGGAGCTAATATCTATTTTGAGGGTTATCATGAATATTAAAGAGATAGTTCATGTTAACCACAAGCAGAGATCCTAACATAGAGTTGATTATGACTCATAGGGACCCCACAGGACAGAATAGAACTGCCCCATAGGATTTCCAAGGAACAGCTGGTAGATTTAAGCTGCCAATTTTTTGGTTATCAGCCAGGCTTTTAACCACTGTACCACCTGGATTCCACCTAACACATAAGCAGATGCTTAATTAATATCAGTAATAACATTAACTGAGGGCTTAGTGGAGCCCTGGTGGCACAGTGGCTAAGAGCTCAGCTGCTAACCAAGAAGTCATCGGTTTGAATCTACCAGCTAGCTACTCCTTGGAAACCCTATGGAGCAGTTCTACTCTGTCCTATAGGGTCGCTGTGAGTCAGAATCAACTTGATGGCAATGGATTTGGCTCCTGGTTTGGGGGCTTAGTATATTCCAGAGCCTATTCTGAGGGCTTTACACATATCCGCTCATTTTATCCTCCCAACAACCCCACAAGTAGACAATTTAAAAGATAATACATATATAAATAATAAATATGAATGTAATCTGGTATATAAATACAATGAATGTAATTAGAAAAGCAGAAACTAAGATAAAAAAATCCTGAATTACTTGCCCAAGGCCACTCAGCTGGTAAGCCCCAAAGCCTGGATTCATACCCCTGCCCCCTGATTGGGAAGCCCCCTTACCTGACCTCCTCACTAAATAGCTGCTGCTGCTGCTGCTGAACACGAGTTCCCTTAAAAAAAAAAAAAAAAATTCCCATCTGTTGACATGGTGTTCACATCCACTTCCTTATGTTCCTTGGATAAAATGTAGGACATCTAAGTGCTCTTACGAGCCTGTGGCCCAAGCTAGGTAACAGGGACAGATTAACAAGTAAGCAAGGTATACATGGGCTTACTTACTAATCTGTTTTTCACCACATCAAAGATGAGTAAGTAAGCACAAGTAAACCCATGCATACCTTGTTTATTGGGTAATCCGTCCTTGCTTGGTAAAGAAAACCACAAATGAAGAATTCACCTACTGCTTCTGTGAAGCTGCCAACCTCTGAGATGAAGACCAGAGCTAAAGCACTAAAATTAAAGGAACCATATGAATGACCTCAGCCTGGGGGTGAACGATGGATAAAGAAATTCAGGCATTCTGGGGACACTCCAGAATAGCGAGAGCCCTATAATGTGCTTTAAACATGAGGCAAGCAGGCCCACCCGGGGTCACAGGAGGCCTGGGCTGTGACTGACATTCTCTTTTAGCTGAAGGTATGGCCCAGTGATCCAGGCAAGAGTTGTTGCTTCCTTGGGCAACAGACTGGGGAACTCAAGGAAATCTCAGCCTGACTAAAGTGGAGAGAGGCAAAGAACCAGAGAGACAATGCCAACATCTCTTCTTTCTCTGCAGTAGCACTTCATGTAATTTCTGGGCCAGCTCTTAGTAAATTCCACTCTATATTTTTATCTTCTCCTGCATATACCCCACCTCCTTCACTAGACTACAAGTTCTTAGGAGCAGAAATCAGGTCTCACTTACCTTGTATATCATATAACACCCACCATTTATGAATGGTGACCATGACCACTTGGGAGTACCCAGTGCCTAGCTGAGGGACCCCATGGCATGGTGAGTAGAATCTACGTCTGGAGTGAGAACAAAGGGCCAAGGAGAGAATTCCCACTTCCCGGAAGGGTGTTGTATACCATGGGTGTAGGCTAGACACAGGGCCCTCCTCTGCCCAGCCTTATGTCCTGGGCCCTAAGAAGTATGACATTCAGAGAAGATGTGTGTCCCCCGCCCATCAATGAGGACGGCTCTCTCTGTGTTCTGTTCTGTCCTGGAGGAAGCATCACCCAGGACCCCTAAGAGCTCAGGCCTGGCTCTGCCCACTGAGACCTGGAATGCCTCCCTCTCCCAGAGAAAGCATAAGCCCGACTCGTTGGCTGAGTGCAGCTGTGGCTGTTGCTTAAAAGCCTTCCTGCGTGCAATAACCTCTCATTATATTTTAATGTTGTTGTAACTTTATGGCTTAATCAGTATTTGCAATTTGTTAGTAGCCTGGGTGGCCATAAAATTGTTTTCCAGGTACTGAAACATCCCATCAAGGTTTGTAAAGCAGTGGTTCTTAGTTTATCATGCCCATAAAATGCCCTGGCAATTTGACAGATATAATAACTTTTTTTATCAAGTGTCTAATTTGAGAGGAAATTAAGCCATATGTTACATGCAGCTCACACTAGGGTTGGGAGCTCTTCAGCCTGCAAGTCTCTCCGGATGCCCCTCTCCTCACCCCATCTGGCCTCTTCAGCAAAGGGCCAGGTTCATTCTTGCCCTTTGCACATATGCAGATGACAAATCCACAGAGCTGGGGGCAAGTGCCCCTGTGCCTGCAGTGTGGCCTGTGTGGGCTCCTCGGATGAAACAGTGTTTTCATGTCATGGCTCCAGTGATGGTTGAAAAATCAGTCCTTAAAAATGTAGCTAACGCAAAACAAACAAACTCGTTGATATTGTGTTGATTCTGACTCATGGTGACCCCTTGTGTTACAGACTAGAACTGCTCCATAGGGTTTTCAATGGCTATAATCTTATGGAAGTAGATTGGCAGGCTTTTCTTCCATGGCACAGCTGGGTTGATTTCAACCACCAACCTTTTCCCAAGCACAAATCATTGGTACTACCAGCCCTACTAATTTCTCTCCTCTGTGTCCACCCACTAAAGCTGATGCACCCAAGGCTTAACCCATCTTGGGCTACAGATGAAAGAAACAAGCCAGTTCTCTGCCCTTCACGTACCAACCTCATCTTCCTTCTACATATCCATTCCAACCTCTCCTGCTTTTCTTCACATTTTCTCCAAGGCACAGGGAGAGAGTAATCTTATCAGAAAGATCAACAGAAAAATAAATGATTTTCCTTCCCAGTAACATGGGTTTGTTCCTTCTCTGAAATGTCAAGTGTTCATTTTTTTCAGGATGTTGTTAAAGCAAAGAACAAGTTCAGTCAAGGATTATGTTGAGTGGGTGAAGACCCCCCTACCACACCCAGGCCCAAATTATGACTGGCCCATAAACCCCCAACATCAACCTCTTCCGTGGGTCAGCAGGGTAGGTCACATTGATTTTCCCCCCAGCCCTACCATGCACAGTCAATTGTGCCACTGATGGTCAACAGTGATCATCTGGCTTTCCAACACACAGCTATAAAGTTTTCCTGCCACCCTGACACCCAGCCTTAGACAGTCTAGAAAACAGAGCCCAAACCACCTAAGGACATCATTCATCAATATCCATTCAACATTTGCTGGGCAACTACTATATGGTCAGCAGCATCCTAAACTCTGAAGAATCCAGAGACAACTAAGACACAGTCTCAAGGTCCCACTATCTAACTGAGGAAACTGAGCAGAAAAACAATATTAGCAGCAGTAGAGCCATGGGGCCCTGTGGAACACAGATGGGGACCCCCATTTGACCTGGGCTGAGGAGTGACTAACACCAAAGAAGGCTTCCCAAGAGTGGTGATCCTTGACACAGAGAGATACATAAATGAATAAAAACTGCCTGGTACACAAGGACAGAGATAAAGGACTTTGGATGCAGAATCTGCATGTTTGCAAGTACAAAACTTAGAAGAGGGAGAGGGTACGGCAAATTTGAGAAAGAGCCAGAAGGCAGCATAATGGAGCAACCACTGTGTATGGGTCATGGGCTATAGTGACAGGACAGCTGGAAAGAATGGCAAGGGCCAGGTCTTTACGTACCTGGTATCCCCAGCTAAGGAGTTTGAAACTGATGTGGAAATCGTGGGGAGCCATTAGAGGTCATGTGGGCTCACACAACCACATTTTAGATCACAATAACATCAAATATTGATTAATCAAACCAGGGTGGAAAGTTTGTAGCCAGGATGTAGGAGATTTTATCATTTTTAGCTATCATTCAATATTTTCTTCTACATCTCCCTCCCTACCTTCCTATAAGCACCCTGATCTCCCTTTGGGGAGAAATCCCTACTTTTTGAAGTCTGGAAGAGAAACAATTCCGCCCTTATATTACCAAAGAGGTAAAAGATTGCCCCTCTTACCACTCAGGAGTAGCCAAGAGTCAAGCTGATGACAGGCCCAGCCAAACTGACACTGAATTTTGAGAAGTAAAAAAACAACAGACTGTGGTAGATTGTATTTTCCAAAAATGGCCACAGCAATATTTGCAATCACACATGCTCTGCCAGAAGCTTGCCTCTCCCCATCAAGAGGCAGAGTCTATTTCCCCTCCAGAATAGAGGCAGTGGGAGCGACACTGTACGACTGCCGAGACTATGTCATAGAAAGTGAGATGGCTTCCAGTTGGCTCTCTCTCTCTCTCTCCACCCTCCGCCCCCCCGCATGCACGCGAAGTTTGCCCTTGGATCCTAGCCACCATATTGAAAGGAAGCTCAAACCACTTTGAGGGCCCATGTGTAGGTGTTCTGCCCCGTAGCCCCAGCTAAGGTTCCAGCTGATAGCCAACATTGGCCATCAGACATGTGAGTGAGGGAGCCTTAAAATGATTCGAGCCCCAGACTTCAATCCACTCCAGCCCAGCTGATGCCAGGTGGAGAAAAAACTAGCTGTCTCCTCCAAAAAAAAAAAAAAATTTTTTTTTTTTTAAGCCCTGCCCAAATTGCATATTCTTGAGCAAAATAAATATTGTCATTTTAAGTCACTAAGGTTGGGGTAGTTGGTTACACAGAAATAGATCATCGGAGCAGTGACCTTGGCTGGGGTTCCAACTGCTTAATCCCCAGAAATCTCTTGACTTCTAGCTATTTTCTAGTACTGAATCACTAGCCTCCCACTAATGTTTTCAACCCTCAATATCCTTTCGGTAGACACTCCTACTGTATGAGACAGTAAGATTGGGTTTCTGTTGCTTGCAACTACTATCCCTAACTGATGATGAGCCTATCATCATGGTCTAGGAGAGAAACGATGAGGATCTGAGAACAGACGTGACGGTGGGGACAGGTTGGAGCCAATAAACACATAGGACACAGAATCTAACAGGACTTGAGGAAGATATGGGAAAGGGTGGAAGCAAGGAATCCACTCAGGTTTCTAATTGGGCCACTGGGCAGATGTTCAGGCCATTCAGTGAGGAAGATAATTCAAGAAGAGAAAATAGCTGTCAGGGAACAAAAACATGCAAACTAATTACAAGCACAGTTCTCAACTTAGTGATTTTGAAGTGCCCATGGGGAACTCATGTGAAGACATCTAGAATACACAGGAGAGCTATCTGAGCTTTCTGACCTTGCCACATATCTTAACAGAGAGAATCCTACAGACCAGGGTAAAGGTCTACTGGAAATGTAAGATTCTGAGGAAATCTAAGCCCTAGCACTATTCAGGCTGACCATTTTAACTTTGAACAGTGTTCTCTATCAGGTGTGTGTGAGAGTGCGTGTGAGTGTGCATGACAGCACATACATGGCTATTCTTGCCTTCTCAAAAGGGAACTGAAAGGTAACTGAGATCTTCTGGTTCTTCCACATTGCTCCACAATGCCTGTGGACCAGCTCAAAGGGTTGATAGGTGACTTCATAGAAGCACAAGAATAACTGTGTATTTATGTAAAACCTTTCTCAAAGGGGCTCTTCACACTTTGCAGATAACGGACTTATTTATCCTTACAGCACCTCCTTGGAGCACTTATAGGACGGGGTGACCAGACTTACGCAATAAATAATGTCAAGAGCAGCACAAAGCAAAACTAGCTATAACTCTGAAGCCCCAGTGGAGAGGTGACAGGCCCAAGGTCACCCAGTGAGTTGGAACTGCTCAAGCCTTTGTGCATCAATGGCATGACTCATATTCTCTCTGAAAGTCCCCTGGGATTGCTCAGTCCTGTCACCTGTGTAGTGAGTCTGTGGTTGTAAGACTTAAGAGTTAATCTATAGGGCCGATTTGTTAGGACAGGTCAACATCTCTTTCCCAGGCAAGCACTTGCTTGCATGCCAGCGGGCACAAAATGTCTGCCTGAAAACCCAGAGACAGTCCACCTAAATAACTGGGAAACTGGTCTGGCCAACTCAGCCTTAAAAAATAAAAGACACTCAACCTGAAGAATTGCAAATCAATGGAAAGGAAATCATGCCCAGTCCCGCACACAGAGACCAACTCCAGCCCTGGGAACACCACAGCAGCGTCAGTCACAAAAAGCCCGCTCTTGGTTAGAATGGGTTTGCTTCAGAGACTTCAAGTGAAAACGGAAGTTAAATAAGAGCTATATACAGTATTTGTTTAAATTTCATGCCAGTGAATGTCTGTGACGCAGGAGACAGGTTTATGGAGAGAGAAATAAAATGTTGACAAATGGCCCTGTAATCAACTGGGACATGCAATAAATCATTAGAATGCCAATAACACTTCCAGGACAAGCTTAGAAAGGTCATTACTGTGTCACAGTATATCTTCCAGCACCAAACAAAGCAAACAGAACATGTTGGGAATAGGATTATGGGGGAAGCATCTGTCAGTCCTAATTAAGAATTAACTACAGATCGTATCTTGGGAGATGTATAATTTATTTTCCCTCTTCTTCCTCCCTACACACTCGCAAAAGAAAAACAAATCAATAAAAAATTTAACCCATTCTAGATCAGAGATGTTGTCAATGCAGGAAGCACACAGTACAGACCAAGAGAGCAGAGATCCAAGGAGAGTGACAAGCAGGGGCAGAAATGGAGCTGAGAGGGTAGGAGAAGCAAAGAGCTGGAGAACTCAGAGTCAGCCTGGGCCCAGAAGTTTTCTCTCTTCTCCCCAGCCCAACCCAAGACTCAATTTTACAGCTTCAGGAATGCTGAGGTTATTTAATATGTTGGCAACCAAGTCTTATGAGCTCTGAAAGGGGCAACAGGAAAGTTGGAAGTTAAAAAAACAAAAAAAAGTGCCAAGTTCTTTCCACCTGAATGTACCAGTTAAGATTGAGTTTGGCTGCAAGAACAACAACAACAACAAAAAATTCAGCTCATGGTGACTTAAACAAAGAAGTGTTTATTTTTCTCACATAACAAGTCCAGAGGTAGGTGGTGCTGAGTTGGTCTTCTAAACATCTGCCTTAGAATCTTCAGGGTGTTGACTTTTGCCCTCTTTCATTCCATAGTCACAAGATGACTGCTGCAGCTCCAGACACCACATCCTTATTCAAAGGAGGAAAAAGAGGGGAAGGATGCTTCTGCCTTTGTTATCCCTGTTATCAGGAAAACCTACATCTCCCCAAACCCCCCCACCAGCAAACAGAGGTATTTGTCTCATTGGCCAGAATTGTCTCAAACATCCCCCAAAAGCCTGAGAGATGAACCGGTCACATTGTCACCCCAAACAAAATTAGGGTTCGGTTTAGGAGGAAGAAGAGGGAAATGGATTTTGTGTTATTAACTAACAGAGTTTGTCATGCTGGTGAAGTGTCACTGGGGGCAGAAGCAGCCACGGTACAGAGGAGGAGACAGTTGTGTGTGGCTTTGCCTCATGCTGTTGACAGAAATGCTCTTCATTCCACGAGGAGAAGCTGCTGGTCCTCCCAGTCTACCTCCCAGCTCCACCTTAGCGTGAGTGCTGAGCGTGCGTGGCCACACTGGACCCAAAGTCTGCTAATTTTGTTCTGTTCTTTTTAGCAAGGGCAAGGCCGATGGCCTTTGTTCGGCCTTAAAGGAACTCAACGTAATCAGAGGAAAGTGAGTGCACCTTTCTGAGTAGCACCAGAGAACGAAGGAGAAAATACCCACTCTTTCACCACAAACTTCACTCCAAGGGGCTCTTTCATCAGTGGTAAACCCGTTGCGGTCGAGTCGATTTCAACTCATAGCAGCTGCCTCACAGGGTTTCCAAGGATCAGCTGGTGGATTCGAACTGCCAAGCTTTGGATTAGCAGCCAAGGGGTTGCCCACTGGCCACCAGGGCTCCTCCTCAGTGGTAGCTGCTCAAAAAGCCCCAAGATGTCTTTTGTTGTTTATCTGGGTTTTGCTTTCCTCCAAGAACCTTCTTATCCTCTCTCGTTTGGCTCTGTGTATGCGTGTGTGTATGTGTGCGCTTTGTGTGTCTTCCTCTCTAATTGCTCCTTCCTCACTCCTCTCAGGAGTCAGGGCCCCCTCCTAGAAGGAGGGTGACTTCCCTGGCTCACTGGGGAGGCCTCAGCACACCACCCACTCTTTTGGTCGTGATTATTATTTTCACCGTCCTTAATAGCATTGCGGTTGTTGTCACAGTCACTCTGATTCTTCCTGCCTTTTTTTTTCCCTTCCCAGGTCTCTTTTTCTGCTGGAGTTTGCATTTCTCCCTTTATTTTATTTTTTTCTGCTGACAGAGACAAGAGCTCATTCTAGTTTACCATTTCAGGATTTGTCGTAAACTTCAAGGTGCAGGTTTATGGCTGCCGGTGTCCTGGTTATAGTACAGTTCTTATGGGTCCTAATAAACCCGGCTGCTCCAGGGTCCTCTTAAATTCCAGTATGAAAGATAGAGGGAAGGCATCATTCTGTCCTGTTACATGCAGGAAGCCTCACCCTCAAAGGCTAGGGATATATTCCTTTCTTGGGGGAGAAAAATTCCATAACTCTTGAATACTGCCCAGGAACTAGAGGGTAAAAGAAAAGTCCTTTTCTCCCTCTCAGTTGCCTGGATGGATGGCAGATGGGAGATGCAGTAGGAGCTAAAAAGATGGGCAAGGACTGAAATGCAGCAGTATTTTTTTTTTTTTGCCAGCCCCACAAAGCCCATTCTTAGATGTTGAGCGTGCAATGGGGCTAGGACAAACTGGGCTGGTTGAAAATTCCATACAGTTCCATTTTGCACAGGCATGGGGTTGTGGTCTTCCTTAGGGGGGCCACTCAGGCCTGCCTGGAACGGTTGTGATTATATTCTTAAGTACAGCCTCTCAAGTAATGTTTTCACGTACATCTTTTGCAAGATCCCCCTAACAAATCTGATTATTCTTCCTAGTTTACAGATGGGAAAACAAAGGCTAGGAGTGGGTAGTTTCTTCTTCAGGGTCACAGAGCTGGTCAGTGGCAGCTGGGATTCAAAACCCAAGTTACAGCCATGTAATTGAGGACTAATTCCGTTTCACCAAGCTGCCCCTATTAGAGGCCAACAGCAGCTGGCTATCATGGAAGTATCCATGCCCATACTTGGAGCCATCTTTAGAAATTGTTGATGAGAGACCGCCTTATAGAGTGAAGTGAGTACTGACCTGGAAAGTAGTTGCCTCCAACCAGAGCTGTGTGCCCTTGAGAAAGTCTTTCAACCTCTCTGGGCCTCAGTTTCCTAAATTATAAAATGAAGAATTGACTTCATGAAGCAAAACCCTATGATACCCCAGGGCCTACTTTGCCAGAGGGGGTTGCTGTACCCTCTTTTTTATGTCTTATATATTGAGGTTCCATGTAAAATTTCATGTGCATGAGGATCCTACTGATGAAAAATTTAACCTTTAAGAATACTTGGAGTAGACACTCTCTAAGACCCTTATGCTCGTCGATTCCTGTCTTTGTTCATACCAGCATCAACATCAACCAACATGCAATAACTGTGCACTTGTTGAGGGCTCAGCCAAGTGCCTGTTATGTAGGTAGTTCTCATAAATGGCCACCATGAACTATTGTCCAAGTGATCCCCTTCCTGTACATGGTGAAAGATTTCAGGGAGCCGGCTTAGGGTAGAGGTGCTGGCTGGTAGGGTTGGTGGTCTACAGGGTAGCCCTTCATCAAGTTTTTTCTTGAGGATTTGGTGTTTAAGATCACACCATTGGTGCCATCAGATTTGCATTCAGATAACGATTTCAAACTTTTTGTTTCTCGTCTTTTCAACATGGCTGAAGAAAACTGGAGTAATTTCACCCGCAGGGTGATTTTTTATTTATAAACTTGTGCAGTTTAGAGTGGTATTTCGGGTCACCTTAAGCTCTGCTGTACAACCTGGATTTTGCATTCAATGAAACTATTAGTATTCGGAAATGCTTTACCATGCGGGTGGCTGTGTGACCATGACCTCTGTGTTTATGTAAACGTGTTTTCATTACCACCAGGCCTGGGGTGGTAAGGGGGAGGTGGAACATGCCAAAGCCACTGCTTGTTAACGTTGTCCTTGCAAATGTTCTTTTATTAGCAGCAGCTCAGGTCTAAAGGGGTCGAGTGTTGCACGTTGGTTCTGAATTACTCTCATCACAGCAGGTGCTCCTGGCTAGAGGATGCCTGGGCAGAGGCCCTGGCTTACTAAGGAGCTGTGTGGCCTTCGTTGCCCTCCACTTTGGGTGTTTCTCAGAATTTCCTGGATCCTTTCCCTCCTCTGCCACTGACCCCTCCCCCGACCCTCCACAGAAGCTAGCCCAGAAGTGAGCCAACTATGGCCCATAACCCAAATCTCACCCACTGCCTATTTTTGCACATCCTTCAAGCTAAGAATTTTTTTGCATTTTTAAATGATTAAAAATAACCAAAAGACTAATAACATTTCATAACACGTGAAAATTATATGGAATTCAAATTTCAGTGGCCATGGATAAAGTTTTACTGGCACACACCCACACTCATTCATTTACATAGTGTGTACGGCTGGCTTTGCCCTGCAAAGGCCTGCAACATCTTTTTGGCGTCCCATCTCATTAGTGTCCCCAGAGTGTGGTAGACTGGGTAAGAGCACACACTACAAAAACAATAGCAACAACTAGTTACCACCAAGTCAGTTCCAACTCATGGGGACCTCATGTGTGTCAGAGTAGAACTGTGCTCCATAGGGTTTTCAATGGCTGATTTTTCAGAACTAAATCACCAGGCCTTACATCTGAGGAAACACTGGGTGAACTCAAACTGCCAACTTTTCAGTTGACAGCCGAGCACTTAACTATTTCTGCCATCCAGGGACTTTGGAGACATATTACCTGGCTTTAAATCCTGGTTCTGTCCTTTATTCTCTGTGCAGCCTAGGACAAGTCATTTAAGCTCATTAAGCCTCAGTTTTCCCATCTGTAAAATGGGGGTTAAAAATAGCATCTACCAGCACTTACCTTATAAGGTTATGGAAACCCTGGTGGTGTAGTGGTTAAGTGGTATGGCTGCTAACCAAGATGTGGGCAGTTCGAATCCACCAGGTGCTCCTTGGAAACCCTATGGGGCAGTTCTACTCTGAGTTGGAATCGACTCAATGGCAATGAGTTTGGTGTGTTTTTATAAGGTTATTGTGAAGATTATTTGCAAAGCACTTAAAACAGTGCCCAGATTTTGTTATTATCATCCGTGGAAAATCCAGCTTTGACTGTGCCACTCTTCTGCCTAAGAAACATCAGTGACACTTCATCATTTATCAGATAAAGTCCAAACTCAGGGACACGTGCCCTCCTAATCTGCTCACCATCTACTTCTATTCAGTCTAGCTTCCCCTACCCCTGCCTTACATGTTCTGCTGTAACAGCTCTGGCACTCCCCCCGGGGCGGGGGGAGCTCCTTGCTTCTTCTTGTCTCCAGCTCTCCCTTTGAAAGCCCTGCTCAGATTTCACTTCCTCCAAGAAGTCTGCCCTGACTGCACTCCCCTCTGCTTGTTCATACCAGTGCAGGGCTCCAACACCACTTACCACATTGAATCAAGTCTATTTATGACCCTTTCTTCCACTGTCAACTAGCCAGCTATTTGAGGATTCAGGGAGGATCTTAGGAGTTAACTTGAGAGAAGGGAGAATCTATTTTCAGAGGTTGTAAAGGGAAAGAAGTCTTGAAGAGGGGCCCCTTTGAGCTGATACTTCGAGGTTGGGCAGGACAAGGACTGATCTTATTAGTTTTGGGGTTCCCAGTGCCTAGCACTGCTCCTGGCACGTTTGGGTGTTCCCTAGATGTTTGTGGAATGAATAACTGAATTAAGTGATTAAATAACATCTTTAACCCAGGGGACCCTGGTGGAATAGTGGTTAAGTGCTATGGCTGCTAACCAAGAGGTCGGCAGTTCGAATCCGCCAGGCACTTCTTGGAAACTTTACGGGGCAATTCTACTCTGTCCTATAGGGTCGCTATGAGTCGGAATCGACTCTACGGCAGTGGGTTTGGTTTTTTTGGTTTTAATCCAGAAACTTCTCTAGAGAACGGAAGTTTCAGCCTTATCTCCTATGTCCTGTACCTTTGAATTGATTGTTTCAGGCTGAAATATGATCCTGGGCACCCCAGAAAGCAGGGAGAGAGGCTCAAGGAGGACTCCCCATTCATTCCTCCCAGACACAGGCGCCCAGTTCACCAGCTAAAGGTTCTGCTTGAATCCTATCAGTAGCTTAATCCAAAACTTCAGCTGCTCCTCTCAGCATACAGGAGAAAGCTAAACCCCCTAAATGACTTCTCAGTCTCAGTCTCCAACCCTGGTACACTGTTGGACAGAGCTACGGACTTCTCATTGCTGCCTTTGTTGAGTAGAGTGTTTCAGATGGTACCTAGCATGTGGAAGGCTTGGTGATGTTAGTGTTATTAGAGAGAGGATCAAATCAGATAATGTACGTGGAAACACTCTGCGTTCAGGTGGGAGTCGTATTTCCCCCTTTTTCAAGATTGGTGTTCCTCTTCATCCCCTCCACGTCCATCTCCTCCTCATCCTTCAGAATCAGCTGAAATGTCAGCCTTCTAGGACTCCCCTCATCCCACTCTTCCTCCCATCTAAGGAGCTCTCCTTTTCCACGTTATCTTTGCTTCTTAAAGTACTTCCCATTTTCTGCCCTGCTTTATGATCGGTGGGCAGGTCTTATCTCCTCTGCAGGCTTAGGAAGGCAGCATCCCTGTCTATTCTCTGAAGGTCCCATCATGAGACCTAACCCACAAAAGACTGGCACGTGACAGGAAACACAACAGAGAGTCCCTGGTGGAGCAGGAAAATAGTGGGGTGTAGAACTCAAGTTCTAGTAAAAAGACCAGACTTAATGGTCTTCCCGAGACTGGAGGGACCCCAGCAGACATGGCGCCGGACTCTCTGTTAACCCAGAACTAAAACCATTCCCAGGTCAACTGTTAAAACAAAGATTAGACTGAACTATAGGACATAAGATGATACTTGTGAGGAATGTGCTTCTTAGCTCAAGTAGATACGTGAGACTAAATGGGCAGCTCCTGTCAGGAGACGAGATGAGAAGACAGAAAGAGACAGGATCTGGCTGAACAGGCTTGGGAAACCTGGGGTAGAAAGGAAGAATGTGTGGCCACATTATAGGGAGAGCAACCACGGTCACATAACAATGTGTGTATAAATTTTTGTATGAGAAACTAACTTGAGCTGCAAACTTTGACCTAAAGCACAATTAAAAAAAAGAAAACAAGACTAGCACAATGTTGAATGAGTGAGTGAGTGAGCCTCTGTCTCTCCAAATTAAGATACTAACTAAGAAAGGAAATTTCTCTGCTAGGTTACTAAGGGGTAGCTTCTCCAGGGCATCGGAGCACTGGTTTCACCTTTCCATTATCCCCAAGTCCACTGCGGAAAATCCATTTTACAGACAAGGAACCTGAGACTCAGAGAGGTTGACTTGTCCAACGTCACACAGCAGGTGAGCCATGGAAATAGAAGCCTCTTCCTTCACTCCTCCCCACATTAGCTCCAAAGGACAAAGGCTGACTGGGGCCTTGGGCCTCTCCAGAACCCCTGCCTTCAGTAGCTAGTAACACAACTCTGATAAGGCAGAAACGGGATGATTGAAGACCTCAGCATCCATCTACTACTTTGTCATGCTCTCTCCTCACCATTTCCATTTCCCACCCTCAGAAGCATTTAAAAGCCATTTAAGGTGAATTGTGTTTATCCACGTGTGGCTGTCATTGTTGTTACGGTGTTTGCAGTGCGGTCTCGGTACCCACTCCACAGTCACTGTCTGCCAGGCTTTGTCTCTGTCTCCCTGGGTGTTTACATGGCGCCTATCACTAGCGCATCGGCCGGCTCTGATGAACAAGCCACGCAGTGCAGGGAGAACAGAAGAAAGTTGTTCGTGACTGACGTTGTTAATTACCGCCCCGTTTTTTTTACGCCCAGGCATTCCTTGAAGTGGCTCGTGGTGGCTCTCCATGCCTATGCATATGTGTATGGATTTGAAGACTTCCCCCCTCCGCCGTCACAACAGGATGTAAACTGTAATCATCGTATAACGTGACATGAAACTCGGCAGTTCTCACCCACGTGGCAGTAATGTCATATAATCGCAACAGCTGAAACTAAAATGGGTAAACTTATTTATTACCTGAAAGGGACTTCAGTTGATCAGAAATTTAATCTGAGCCAAGAAGACAATGCGACTGCTAAAAACAAGACCGGATCGAATTTCAGCTTCCTTAATAGAAGCAGAAGGTCCAGATCACAGATATTAAAGACCCTACTGTATTTGGTGATGGGAAGATGGCACTTGCTGTATTGTGTTAAATTCCAAGAGGTGTATTGAAACCTGGGAAGGTGTCCAGATATGGGTGACCAGGAGGGTGACAAGTCTGGTAACTAATCATAGGAAACATATGGAAGGAATTAAGTGTGTTTAATATGGAGAATAGACTGCTAAGGATCACTACCTTAAAGTGTGTGCTCTCTTTGGTTCCAGATGAGTGGTCTAAACCAAAAAAACCAAACCCGTTGCCACTGAGCCAACTCCGACTCATAGTGACCCTATAGGATGGAGTAGAACTGCCCCCATAGGGTTTCCAAGGCTGTAAATCTTTAAGGAAGCTGGCTGCCACGTTTTTCTCCCATGGAGCAGCTGGTGGGTTTGAACCACTGACCTTCTGGTTAGCAGCCGAGTGCTTAACCACTCTGCCACCAGATCAAGCACACTACAAATGGGGAAGGTAATTATGACCCTAGAATCACACGTCAGAGGGCAGCGTTCAAAGTCAGCTAATCTATAGCACACCCAATTGCAGCTTGGGGCCTCCCTGCCTACGGAGGCTCCACTGTGGCCCAACCTTCCCAAAGATTCTATGTGAACACCCAAGGCTGACCACCTCACAGTCATCTCTGTCTGCAGACTCCTGCTTCCATTACTACTGTCTTTTCTCTGTACACCAAAGTTCAGGGATGGAATGAATTTTTCTCAACCCCTACATGCACACCACTCTACAAAGCCTATTTGATTACAGTAGACTTCCCTGAAAATGCAAGGTTCAGGGAGATAATGGTGCTTCTTCGTAACTCCAACAACTTCAAATCCAACAGTACGGATCATTATCCTGAAATGTCCTTTGGGCTCTCCATTACCATGGAGTTGCACTGAATCTTCACTCCAGCCTGGGCGTCTCTCCTCTTCCTGGTGTCTCTGATTGCCCTCTCTCTCCTCTCTCCTCTCTTTCAGAAGCAAAAACAGTCCATTCCTCCCGTTGTCTCATGCAGCGTAGCTGCCCCTCTTGAAGTCTCCACATGCAGTGACAGTCCTACATACAGAGTCATCCACACACAAAGCTGACTTACCAAGATTTCCCTTAAACCCAGACATCTCCCTCCAGGAGAGAAGTTTTGATGTCAGATATTAAGAAATCAGCATTTCACAAATCCCATTAGATTTCAAGGAAGGAATTTCCATGGACAAGTAAATTCAGGAAATTATGGATACCCTTGGAGATTTACAATATGAACTAACATGTTAAAGTGTCTACCAAGTCCTCTAGTAAAGAAACCTGTGAAACCCAATATTTCCTGAGCTTACTGGACCATAGGATAATAATAACTCCTCTGACACCTCACATGGACTATGCTTTGAGATGTGCATAAGAAAGCCAGCAAAGGATATTCAGTCAGGCCTGAGGACAGAAGGCTGGGAAGGATGAGTCACCTCATCACAGCGTGAAGGCTTGTCCTATTCTCAACTCACCGGGTGACCTTGGGCCCATCACATAGCCTCCCGGGCTTCAGAATTATAGGCTAGTGTTGCTTTGTACTGCTCTTGGCATTATTTATTGCATGAATCTGGTCACCCCTGTCCTATAACTGCTCCAAGGAGGTGCTGTAAGGATAAATAAGTCCATTATCTGCAAAGTGCCAAGAGCTCCTTTGAGAAAGGTTTTACATAAATACACAGTTATTCTTGTGCTTCTATGAAGTCAGTTAGCAACCTTTTGAGCTGGTCCAGTTCTCTGCACAGGATTCTGTGGAGTAATAGGAAAGAAGCAGATGATGTGGCCCCTAGCCAAGCAGAGCTTTCAGTACAATTTGAATTGGCATATCTACACATCTATGTTTATGCACACCTAGGTGGAACACTTAAAATTTCATATTTAGGTTAAACAACATTACTGCTTTACTTTTGTGTAAGTTTGCTATAAGTTTAGGGCACCACATGTCTAACGAAAAAGATATGCATCCTTAAACATCAAAGAATACAAGGAAGGGACCAGAACGAAAAGAAATGGAGTACCGAAAGGACAAACATGACCCTGCAATTGTGTTTAAGTTTGTCTTAACCATCTAGTGCTGCTGTAACACAAGTAACACAAATGGATGGCTTTAACAAAGAGAAATTTATTGCCTCACAGTCCAGTAGGCTAGAAGTCCAAAAGCAGGGCGCAGGCCCCAGGGGAAGCCTTTCTCTTTCTGTGGGCTCTGGAAAAAAGTCCTTGTCTTCAATCTTCCCCTGGTCAAGGAGCTTCTCAGGCACAGGAACCCTGGGCCCAAGGGTTGCGCTCTGCTCCCAGCAGTACTTTCTTGGTGGTATGAGGTCCCCCTGTCTCTCTGCTTGATTCTTTCTTTTATATCTCAAGAGATTGCCTCAAGGCACAATCCAATCTTATAGATTGAGTCCTGCCTCATTAACACAACTGCCACCCATCCTCCCTCATTAACATCATAGAGGCGGGATTTACAACATATAGGAAAATCACACAATACGGGAAATCATGGCCCCGCCAAATTGATACACACATTTTTGGGGGGACATAATTCAATTCATGACAAAGTTCAATCAGGTCCAGTAGCTGAATCTGAGCATTACTACCTAGAATCTCCTATTTCTTTCCCACATAAGAATGGTGACTGGTCTCAGAGTCCGAGGATGCACTGTCCCTACAGGTAGTCATGAAGTGGTCTCAGTGCCCAAGATTAGAGAAACAAAGGGCCAGAGAATTGACAAGAACCATGGCAATTTTTCAAACTATCCCTTTCCTATCTACCGTCAATTCTACAGACCTTACCCTCATCTTCCTGCACCAAGCAAAGATCTCTTTCCCCGAAAGTCTCAACCACTAAGAACTCATTGTACACTGGACCTGATAGCAAGCAGAGACAATCACTGCCTACATTCTACATTTAGATGTAGCTCAACAGCCATGAAAAGAAGCCTCAATATCCTTGGCTGGTAGAGAACTGTGGAGTTGAGTCTTCCACAGGCCTGGGGTTTGGTCATCTAGAGGCCAGAGCAGAGAAGCAAGCACAGTAGGGAAACAGGGATATTGAAGTCACACGTTTCCTGCTTCACAGTTTTCCTGAGGGCTGAGCCTGGCTTTACTGATTACAAAAACATGGTCAAACTTTGTCCAAGCAGAAATCCACAACAGGAGCGAGATGCACTTTCATGAGCCACAGTTTGTCATCCCCATCGGAAGTCTCATAACAACTAGACATAGACCCAAATCCTCTCCCCTACAGCTCATCTTTGCTGGAGGAGATTGATATCTGTCCCTTGGTGCTGTCTCCAAGGAATACACGATGAACAGAAGAAAAATCTAGAGGAACCAGGTAGCTCCACTCCAGGGGGCAAGCCTGCAACTCCATCAACTATGGTGCCTTCAAAAGAATGCAGGAACTCTCCAATATGGTAGCCATTAGCCTCACGTGAAACCCTACAGGGCAGTTCTACTCTGTCCTATAGGGTCGCTATGAGTTGGAATCAGCAGGTTTGTTGTTTGTTGTTTGTTTTTTGTTTCTTTTAGCCACTCGTGACAATTCAGCACTTGAAATGTGTTTAGTCTGAATTGAGGCATGTGATAAGGAGAAATACACACTGAATTTTGAAGGCTAAATACACAAAAATAGAATATAAAATATCTCATTATTTATAGAAAGGTTATATGTTGAAAAGGATACCACTGGCACAGTCAGCTCAGCTGATAACCAAAAGATGGGCAGTTTGAACCCACCAGCCTGTGCAGGAGAGAAATGTGGCAGTCTGTTCCGGTAAAGATTTACAGCCTCGGAAATCCTATGGGGCAGTTTTACTCTGTCTGTAGTGTCCCTGTGAGTCGGAATTGACTCAACAGCAATGGTTTATCTTTATATATATATATAGAGAGAGAGAGAGAAATAATAATTTTTTAGATAGATTGGGTTAAACAAAGTATGTTATTCAAATTAATTTCAACTGTTTCTATTTACTTTTTATAATGTGGCTACTTGAAAATTTAAATTTACACACGTGGCTCACTTTAAATTTCCACTGGCCAGAACTGAGCTAAACCCCAAAAGAAAACCCACTGCTGTCAAAATGAATTCTGACTTATAGCAATACTAAAGGATAGAGTAGAACTGCCCCATAGGGTTTCCAAGGCTGTAAATCTTTACAGTAAACTGCCACATCTTTCTCCAGTGCAGTGGCTGGTGGGTTTGAACCTCTGACCTTTTGGTTAGCAGCTGAGCACGTAACCACTGAGCTAGAGGATAAATAATCAGTGATGAAAGTAGGCAAGGAATACTAATTCTTTCCAATCTGAGCACTCCATGCATAGAAAATAAGTGCTCCTCAATTTACCCAGCAGATGTGAGAGTCAATATAGAGAAGTAGAAAGACTGGCCTTAGTACCCACTGCCGTCAAGTCGATTCCGACTCATAGTGACCCTATAGGACAGAGTAGAACTGCCCCTTGGAGTTTCCAAGGAGCACCTGGTGGATTTGAACTGCCGACCTCTTGGTTAGCAGCCATAGCACTTAACCACTACACCACCAGGGCTTCCATTGGCCTTAGTAGCCAGTGTTAAGGCTCAGATGTTGCATGAACCAGATGCGTGGCCAGTGGCCATGTTAGGGAACCAGGCCAAATCAGGACCCTCTGATTAGCCAGGTGTGACTGAAGCTTGCTGCTACCACCACGCCTTCCTTTCAGAAGGTTTGGAGTTTTCCAATGGGAACAAACTCATAGCCAGCATTCCCTATCCCATACTTCCTTAGATGGTTGTTGTAGGGTTCTAGAAAATCAGGACAATGCTGAGCTGCCCAGGTCTCAATGACTTTTGAGGTCTGTTATGGATCGTGTTATGTCCCCCTAAAAGATACGCTAAAGTCCTAACCCTATACCTGTGAATGTGACCTTGTTGGGTTTTTCATTTGTTGTCAGTTGAGTCATACCAGAGCAGGGTAGGCCCTAGTGCTAATTCCTTCTGAGTGACGTCTTATATAAAGGGAGAACGGATATGGAGAGAGAGACACACACAGGAGAAGACAGCATATCAGGCTCTGTCTACAAGCCAATGAACGCCAAGGATTGCTGGCAGCCACCAGAGGCTAGGAAACAAGAATGGAACAGTCTGAAAGCCCTCAGAAGAAATCCACACCAGATTTGGACTTCTAGCCTCCAGAACTGTGAGAAACTAAGTTTCTGTTCTTGAAAGCCACCCGCTTTGTAGCATTTGGTTTATTGCAGCACTAGGACTCTAAGATGGGGTCCCTTCTGGATATTGTGTAGAAAAGTGAAATTTGAGGCTGGAAACATCTGGATCACATTTGAGTTCTGCTGTTCACCAGCCATATGACCTTAGACAGAGCCCTGGTGGTGCAGTGGTTGAGAATTCGGCTGCTAACTCAAAATTTAGTCTCTCCGAGCCTTAATTTGCTCCTATGTAAAATAATATAAAGCTCTAGTAAAAAATTGAATCGGATGCTCATAAGCGCTTACACGGTGCCTGGCACGTAACTACAGTTATTATTGGCCTATGTTCCTATGAAACTTTATACTCTGCACTTTGTTGGTTAAATGTTATTTTAAGTGCAGCAGAAGAGTTAGATTTGTAGAGGAAACCAGCTCTGAATCCTGGTGTTAATAGGGAAGAGTACTTCCCAAAGACAAGAACTGCTTTCCAATTTCCAAGCATTCTCCCACCCATTGGGAAACCCTCCTCTTAATTTATTTTTCATGCAACCCACATTTTCAAATCTGGGTTCTCAGGTTTACGTAAAGTGAGGCACTTGTGTATCTAACTGATGCCCTATTGTTGTTGTGTTCCCTGGAATCGATACAGACTCATACTGAACCTATTGGACAGAGTAGAACTGCCCCATAGGGTTTCCCAGAATGTAACCTTTACAAGAGCAGATCTCCAGGTCTTTTCTCCCACGGAACCACCAGGTGGGTTCAAACTGCTGACCTTTCAGTTAGCAGCTGAGCACTTAACCATTGGACCACCAGATCGCCAAAGTGATACCTTAGTGCTACCTTAAGGTTTCCATGTAAAACATTCCGGCATTATCCCAGAGTACAATACCTAGAAAGAAAAGCCTTCCCCAAAAGCACGCAGGGCTGGGAGGGACACAGTTTGAGTGAAAGAGCCTGCTAAAGTAGAGGGAGGAGAGAGGATTTGGCTTGGAAGTGGAGAGAGGAAAACAAACAAACAAAGCTTTAATTAAACACAGTGTATCTAAATCAGAGAGGTGTGCTCAGAGAGCAAGGAAGGGTGAAATGGAATTTTTAGAAGAAAGCAACTTTCCCCACCTCTTTAGTCTCATTAACATTGAAATGAACCCCCTGAGGAGAAGAAGCCTGCCTCTGCCTCAGAGCAGAGTAGAAAGCGCCCCTGAGCCTCAAGGGGGCGTTGCACTGATGTTGCCATCTACCGCTTGACCAGGCTGGACAGGGCACCTCTTCTGGACCCTACTCCCGAGGTCACCTCCCTCTGCCTTTGCATCTGGGAGGTGAGAGGATTTCATTCAGTTCACAGGTGGCTGAGTGTAGGGTCCTGTCAGGGAGGTGCCAGGAATATACCAGGGATCTTTGCATGAAACAACCGCCTTTCCCCGTTCATCCCACCTCCTGCATTGTGCTTTCTCTCTTCCTTTACAGAAAATCCTGGCAAGGCCCCATCATTTGAAAGCCACTGGGAGTTCCTGGGTGGTGCAGATGGCTAAGCACTGGGGCTACTAACCGTAAGGTTGGTGGTTCAAATCCACCCAGAGGCACCTTGGAATAAAGGCTTGGTGATCTACTTCTGAAAGATCACAGCCATTGAAAACCCTATGGAGCAGAGTTCTACTCTGACACACATGGGGTCGCCATTAGTCAGAATCAACTCGATGGCAACTGGTTTTTTTGTTTGTTTGGGATGTGTTGGGCCCAGCTGGGCTGCCAGTCTCTGCAGCCTCTCCCATCCCTGCACCAGAAAACTCGATGCTCATACGGAGGCCTTGCCTCACTTCCGGCCCTGCCCACCTGAGACCCATGGGAATGAAGACGTTCTAGACCGAAATCAAAAGCCATTGCCGTCAAGGCGATTCCGACTCATAGTGACCTAAAGGACAGAGTAGAACTGTCACATAGGGTTTCCAAGGTTGTAAATCTTTTACGGAAGCAGGCTGCCACATCTTTCTCCTGTGGAGTTGGTGGTGGGTTTGAACCACCAACCTTTCAGTTAGCAGCTGATCACTTAACCACTGCACCACCAGGGCTCCCAGACCGGACCTCAGGAACTCAACTTTAAGTCTCACTTGCTGCTAATTTGACCTAGACTTGTGCCTCAGGTCTGATAATTAGATGTCTTCTTTGTCTGACAGCTAAGCTCCACCCAGTACCCGGTTCTTACGTCTGGGTTTTTGCTTCCTCTCTGTGCCAAGTTTTTGAAAAGCAGCCTGGGCCCTTTTTCTTACTGGTCACTGCCCTCTGGTGTCCCCTGAACAGCAATCTGACCAGTGGCTGAGGGCCACATTTTCCTAGCATCAGCTCTTTGCCAGCCAAAACTTCCTGCCCCTGCTTCCCCATCCCATTTTCTCCCCAATTATTTGGAAACCCTTTGCCGTCTCTTGCTTTGGTGTGATGCCTGACACACAGTGGGGGATTAACAGACATGTGTTGAATGAATGGATGATTAGATGTGGAATCTAATGGAGGATGTCTTAGTTTCCTAGAGCTGCCATAACAAAATACCACAAAGTGAGTCGCTTTAAAGAACAGAAATTTATTTTCTCACAGTTCTGAGAGCTAAAAGTCCACGTTCAGGGTGTTGTCTTTAGAAGGGGAGGCTTTCTTTGTCTCCTTCAGCTTCTAGTAAAAAAAAAACCCATTGCCAGCAAGTCGATTCTGACTCATAGCGACCCTGTAGGACAGAGTAGAACTGCCCCATAGAGTTTCCAAGGAGTGCCTGGTGGATTCAAACTATTGACCTTTTGCTTAACAGCCATAGCACTTAACCACTACACCACCAGGGTTTCCTCAGCTTCTAGTAGTTGCTCGCAATCTTTGGAGCTTCTTCCCTCTGTATGCATCTGTCTCTCCTTTTTTGTTTTCCCCTGGATAAGACACCTCTCAGAAAGGATTAGGTTTAGGATCCACCCTACTTTGGTATGACCTCATTAACATAACGAAAGAAAGGCCCTATTTCCAAACAGGGTCTCATTCACAGGTGTAGGGTTAGGACTTCACAGGGGGAGGATGCCATGCAAAGACAGACACACGAAGCAGATAAGCCTACAAGCCAAGGAATGCCAAGGATTGCCCACAGCTACTAGAAGCTGACTCATAGCGACCCTATAGGACAGAGTAGAACTGCCCCATAGATTTTCCAAGGAATGCCTGGTGGATTTGAACTGCCAACCCCTTGAATAGCAGCCATAGCACTTAACCACTACACCACCAAGGTAGTCGGAATCGACTTGATGGCACTGGGTTTGGTTTGGTTTTTGGTATACTAGAACCTGAAAGAGACCAAAAAAAAAAAAAGTACCTTCCTCTACAGGCACAGAAACACTGGTAGCTTAGTGGTTAAGAGCTACGGCTGCTAACCAAAAGGTCGGTGGTTTGAATCTACCAGGCACTCCTTGGTAACTCTATGGGGGCAGTTCTACTCTGTCCTGTAGGGTCGCTGTGACTCAGAATGGACATGACAGCAATGGGTTTGGCTTTTGGTTTTTTGATAGGCATGCTCCGAACTTGGACTTCTAGCCTCCTGAACCGTGAAAGCAAACTTCTGTTCTTTAAAGTCACCCACTTGTGGGGAGCATTCACTCTTGAGGAAGCCAGCTGCCTTGTGACAAGGAAACTTTTTGTTGTTGTTGTTATGGCAGCACAAGATAACTAAGACAGGCTCTATTATGAAAAATTGCACCTCTCCTGTCTCTAGCAGCCCTATGGAGAGGTCCATGTGGCAAGGAACTGAAGTCTTCTGCCAATGGAAAACTGCATTTACTACTCAAAAACTTCCATTGAACTATCTCATTGAACTGGCAGTGCACACTTCCTAAATATTTTCTAAGTGTTGCTGTTGTTAGCCATAATTTGAACACAAATTGAAGGTCTCTGGGACAATGAAGAAAGTCTACAAGGAAAACCTACAAGATGGGGGAGGGACCATAGGCAGACCAATCCTTGAAGAACCATCACAAGGAGAAAATACTCAAAAGGAGGCTTTTGAATTGTTTGGACTTGCATATTTGTAAAATGTCTATAAAAGCATTTATTTGTATTTTATATTCTCATTCAATTTCAGCATTGGATGTCGTAATTTTATAGTATGAGATGGAAATTTCCAGAAATGGAAATAAAGGTTCAACATTATGATTTTTTTTATGAGCATATAGAAATAAAAACAGAAAGATACGGGTTCAAAGATGTTTACAAATTATACATCCTCGTAGAAGAAGTCAAGCATAATTCTCTTCCTCTTGAGAGTGGGCTGGACAAAGTAATTCACTTCTAACAAAGATACTGTGACGGAAGTGATGGCATTAAGACTAGGTCTTTAAAAGCTTTGTGGCTTCCTTTTGCTCTCTTGAAGCACTCACTCTTGGGGAAGCCAGCTGCTTTGTGACTAAGAAACTCAAGCAGCCTTATGAAGAGGTCCATGTGCCAAGGAACTGAGGCCTCTATGCCAACAGCCAGCAAGGAACTGAGGCCATGTGAGTTAGCCAACTTGGAACAGAACCCTCCAGCCCCAGTCAAGCCTGCAGATGACTCCAGCCTCAGCTAGTGTCTTGATTGCAATCTCATAAAAGACCCTGAACCAGAACCACCCATCGAGGGTATTCTCAAATCTCTACTCCACAGGAACTGTGACATAATAGCTAAGCTTTGGAGTAATGTGCTGCATAGCAATAGATAACTAATAACAGAAGATGAGATGCTTCAGCATTTCAACAATGTTAGAACTGAAGACCAAGTGTTATGGTGGGTTCTTCCAAGATACTTGCCTGTCTAAGGTTTCTTGGGCTGGGCCTTTCTGTGCCAACTATTAAGCTCACAGGGGACTCTTCTGTAGTCCTGTCAATGGCTGGTCAGCTTCAAGGTTTGGGAACTAAAGATGTAGCTGAGACACCTGTGCAGACATCTTTCCATAGACCCAAACAAAATCTTAAAGAATACCCAGCCTGCCGACTTGCTAGAACATGCTGCTGTCATCCCCATCAAAAAGCCCCTCAAAGGGAAAAACAAAAATCCCTTTCTGGTAGATGGGAATAGTATTCACCATCTTATAGCCATAAAAGAGAACCTGCAATGACATCTTCCCAAATTCCCTCTCTCCCCAAGTCCTCCTATGGGGTGATAATAACTATAGCACTGAGCATATGTTATTCAGTAGACTCACTCAGGAAGCTGGCTACTTCTAGGAATCATTAAACTGGAGGAAACGTCTCCTTCTACTCTATGAATAAACTAAAACCAAACTAGTTACTATCAATGCCAACTCATGGCGACCTCAGGTATTGCAGAGCAGAGCTGCGCTCCATAGAATTTTCAAGGCTGGGACATTTTTGGAAAGTCCTTGAGTGGGAAAAACTGTTCGTGCTCAACTACTAACCTAAAGGTTGACGGTTTGAACCCACCCAGAAGCACTGCAGAAGAAAGGCCTGGCATTTTACTTCCATAAAGATTACAGCCAAGAAAACCCTATGGAGCAGTTCTACTCTGTAACACTTGGGGTTGTCATGAATGGGAATTGATTCAAAGGCAGTGGGTTTGGTTTGGTTGGTTTTTTGTTTTGTTTTTGTTTATTTTTTTAATTTTTTGGAAATGAATCATCAGGTCTTACTTCCAAAGCATCTCTGGCTGGGTTCAAACTGCCAACCTTTCCGTTAGTAGTCAGTGTTCAACCACCTAACCGTTTGTGCCACCCTGGGTAACGTGCTCTATGAGTAACTGTCCTTAATTTTATTTGTTTTTTTGGTTTTTTTGGGGGGGAGGGCTATGATTACCATATATTGGGTGCTCCTAACATCCTCAGCTCTTCTCTCTTGCCATTTTATTCCTCCTATTCCTGGGCACATGGGACGCTCCCCTTCTGAGACTCTTCTAATGACGTGGCTTATGTGAGAAGGTGCCTTTCCCCCACAGAAGGCAAGGAATGTCCATCCTAGTGAAAATTAACTAGTGAGGCTGAAGGATTATAAATCCCCATAGGGCCAAAGTGGATCCACTTTCCTGCTTTTTAATAGTACCAGCAAGATCAATGGCATTTGTTCTGTCGCCTGGCAGGTACTAAATTCATTTCATCGTGCTTACTTTGTTTGTCCAATGCACACAACTAACAATAACAGAGGAAGGACTCCTCCAGAGCTCCAAAGAAATCCCAGTCTGTATCAGAGTCTGTATATCGTGGTTAAGAGTGCTCAGCAAGCTGCCTGTTTATTTTCTCCCTAAGCATTGCCAGCATTGAGATTTCTGAAGCCCAGCATTTAAAATGCTATGAGATGAGGACATGAATTTTTAGGGGGCAAAGAGTGAGGAAAGGAATTAACACTTCTTATGGACCCACAGTCCTTTGGATGGAGGCCTGGTGGCACAGGGGGTAAGCATTCAGCTGCTAACCAAAAGGTCAGCAGTTCAAATCCACCAGTCGCTCCTTGGAAACCCTATGGTGCAGCTCTACTCTGTTCTATAGGGTTGCTATGAGTCAGAATTGACTCAATGGCAGTGGGTTATGGACCCATATAGGCACTGCAGATATAATCTTCACAACAGCTCCAATGGGTGGGTTATTACATTGCTCATTTTACAGATGAGGAAACTGAGCTTCAAAGAAGTTAAGCCAAAGCCTATGTGTTTTCGCTACAGCTATGCGGACCTCCTAGATTACCAGTAAGGAAGATTTCAGAGACTCCTGGGTGGGAATAAGCAAGGGTCCAGGAGACACTGAAGGTGCACTTAGCTTTCAACTAATCAACAGAGCTTTGGCACCAACAACATAGATGCTGGGTAGGCTTTGCATTGGTGGTTTCCCCCGCTTGTATGCTAACCCACAGTACCATGAACCAGAAGAAAATTAAAACTTCACTGATATATCAATGAGAATTATGAACGTTGAGAGGCTGTTAGCGGAAGGGAGCAATCCAGCCAGTATGTGAGCCTAGTCAGCCACCAGTGCCCAAAAATCCATGCTGTGTTCTAATTCTTAACTCTCACCGTACATATTGTAATTCTTTTCAAATGATGAAAACTGTGTTTCTCAGTGAAAAATAAATGGCCATCAAATGGGTTTAAAAGATATTTAAATTGTTACATGGATATTTTTTAATGAACAACTCCTTATGGAAATGCTAGAGAAAAAGCCAGAAATCTACACAAACAGGCTTCTATACATTGGGGCAAACTGGGGAAACTGAAAAAGTCTTAGAATCAATATTTTCCAAAGATCTAGGATCTTGTGTGTAGCAACCCCCCACATTTACTGCAGGGGACACTCAGTGGAATGAGACACGCTTAAAATCTCAGCCCCTGAAGACATTACCCATGAAGACTTGAAAACAGTGTGAGAGCTGGCACAACATATCCTATGATTAATTACCACAAAGGAGAAACGAACAGCAAGTTTTGGGGACTCAAGGAGAAAAGACCACTCACCACGGGTTATAAAGGGCAGGACATTTTTATGAAGGTCGTCAGATGAGAGGATGGCTTTGAAAGGATAAGGAATAAAATTTGGACATGAATGGGGTGGGAGAGAAAGAAGGAAGAGAGGTATGCCACATGCATTTCTAAAGCAGATCTCTCTAGCTAAGTTCCATACTTCCATACTTAAAAAAAAAAAAACTAAGCCCATTGCCATTGAGTTGATTCCAACTCATAACGACCCTATAGAACAGAGCAGAACCGCCCCGTAGGGTTTCCAAGGAGCAGCTGATGGATTCGAACTGCAGACCTTTTGTTTAGCAGCTGAGCTCTTAACCGCTGTGCCACCAGGACTCCACACTTCCATACAGGTATCAGTATGCTGGAAACTTACCAACTAAATAGAATGCATCTTAATGGCAAGCACCTTATAGAATGTAGCATAGGACTGGGCCCACAGGAAAATCGAAAAATCAAACCGGTTGCTGGAGAGTCGATTCCAACTCATGGTGATCCCACATGTGTCAGAGTAGAACTGTGCTCCAAAGAGTTTTGATGGCTAATTTTTTGAAAGTAGATTTCCAGGCCTTTCAGTTAGCTGTAAGCTCAGTAACCATTCACACTACCCAGGGACTCCGGGCTATAGTAGGCATTTAGAATCTCGAATTATAATATTCCCATCCTTGAAACTGTGTTCTAATATTTATATATATGTGTGTGTATGTGTTTTTGAGGTGTTGGTAGGTGGATGTGGTACCTGTCTTTCTGGAAAAACTGAAATCTGGGAAGCAGCATGGTTTCTCCAGGTCCCTAAGTCAATTAACAAGGCCGGATTCACATTTGTAGTTGTTCAGCTGCAATGCCCCTTCCAGGCAACACCCCCTGTGTGGACACTGCAAGGTTCTCTTCTGTGCAAAAGCAAATACCAGCACAAACAAAGCAACTCAATCAATGCCACTCCAAGGTTTTGTTCTGGAAGAATCTGGGGATAAAATAATTACAATTACCAAATAGCTCTCCATTCCCAGATCGGCAAAGCTAGGAACCTCATTAGCTGGGCCTCACCAGTAACTCTGTGACCCAGGCCTTCAAGGCCAGAAGCGCAGCACAAGGCAAGCACCCAGAGCCCTAATACCTGAGTACCCCTCTGCCAGGTACGAGACTATCACTGCAGCACCTCTCTGGGCTGTGACATTCTCTCGTCAAGGGCAGGAGAAACCATCTCTGAAGGGAAGCCTAGGAAAGTGTCCACGGGCTTCTAGGCCAGGTCTCAGCAGGCTCTTGGAGACTGCCTACCAGGCCTCCTTCCTGATGGGCAGCCTTCACCTGTTCTGGCCAGGCCTTGGCCAAGCTCCAGGTGGCAGGGTTAGATCTCAGAGTCTCCACTACAGGCCTCACCTTTCCCAGCTGAGGTACTCCAGCTGAGAAATCACAGCGACCTGTACTCTAATAGCTCTTTAAAAATAACTTACACTTTCCACTAAGTGGAGTTGGCCAAATGGCCCGTGGGGAAGAAAAATGTAAAGCAGAAGAAAGAGAAAAAAAAAAAAGGCAACATCATCAGCCAGCTTTGATCTCCAGACTGTTTCATTGCTGTACTCTGGGTTAAAAGGAGAACGAAAAAAAAAGCAACACTTGAGGCAGGAAGTGTCTATTATTCAGAAATGTAATATAATTACGTGTCTGAATGGCCCAGTTTATCAGACAGTGTTCTCTGGGAAGGATACGGTGGGGTTAGAGACATCATCTCCTTTCCTCCCCAGCTCCTTTTCACCCCCTCCACCCCCCCTTCCCTCAACCCTTTTTTTTTTCTCCTCCAGGACACTTCCAATTTCCCAGGTTTCGCGGCCACTTACATGTCATTCCTGAGTGTTTTTATATAGCGTAGGAAATTGGGTAAGGAAAGTCGAGTCATACATTTCTGCTTTATGTTTCCAAAGAAGCAAGTGTGACTGTCAGGTTTACAAAAGATTGTTTATGTTCACTGGCGTGAAATGGGGAGCGAGCGTTCAGAGCAGAGAGAGAGAAAGGCTGGCCAGGCCTAGATGACAGCAATGCATTCATCCTCCACGCTAGGGCAGACAAAGAGCGGTCGCTGCCTGACAGGGACCATAAATCATGGGCAGGAGATGCTGTACCTACAGCTTACACCATTCCAGATGACAAACACACAATAATCCACACAGCACAGCACTTTCTCTCTCCTTTCTTCCCCCACCCAAGGCCAGCTTGGTCTTGTCTTGCTCTCCTTATCTCTCCTGCATTTCTGTTCTCCCCTCTCCCTCCTTCCTCCTTTGCTCTTTCTCTTGCACCCCCTCATTTTTTATCACCTCTTTTCTCCCTTCTCCTGGTTACCTCTCCTTTTCCCCTCCCCTGCTGGCCTCACCTCCGAGTTTCTCCACTCATCTCTTCTTGTTCCTTCTCTAGCCCTGCCTGGCATGCTCACCTCCTCTTTGGAAATTTCTTCTTGGTTTCTCTTTGTTCATTCTTCTACTCTCTCCCTTCTTCTGTCTCTTGCTAATCTTGATTCTTACTTTCAATCTTTATCTCCCACTATTTTGCCTTTTTTTTTTTTTTTTTTTGCTTCCTCTCTTTTGTCCCTCTTGTTTCCCTTTCTCTGGCTCTCACTTGCCTTCCCTCCCTCTCTCTTTCTCTCCTGTCTCTCTCTTCTCTCTTCTCTCTTTCTCCCTCTGCCTCGCCTTCTCCCTCTCTATCTCTCCCTCTCTCCTCTTTCCTCTCCCTTTCTCTCTCCCTGCACCTCCACCTTCCTTTCTTGCTCTCTCTCTATCTCTCCCTCTTTCCCTCCCTCCTGTCTGCCCTCCCTCCTTCCCTCCACCTCACCCTCCTGGCTCACCAATAGCCCCCATCTGCCAAGAAAAACATTACCTCTTTTCTGTAGCTCCCCTTGGTGTGGAAACAGAGAGGAGTGAGGGAGCAAGGTCACCAGCACAGTAGCCACACTGGACCCCTTATGGAGGACAGTAGCAGGGACAAGGGGATTCTGGCCTATGACCAGAGGAGCCTGTTTACCTTCTACGTCAGCAGCCAGGGCAACATGAAATCTGACAGCCAGCTCAGAAACACAGCAAATCCCCTCGCAGAGTAAGAGTTGGTGGGTCTGGGATTCTGAACGCTCTTAGAGCACAATTATACGTTTATTAGTTTGTTATTCTACCCCAATCCAAGAAAACTCTTTCCTCATGTGACACTTTTGTTAAGCTGTCAAGAGTTTACTTGGGGGCAACTCCAGAAAGGCATTTTAAATATTGGCACTAGGTATTGGTGCATATGTTTGTGTATGAGGGCCCTGGTGAATCAAGGGAGAGGGCGTATGTCAGAGGTCTTCCCCTCCTCTAGTCAGTCACACCAGGCTTTTTAGCCAGTCTCCATGTGGAGGATGAAATCCGAGACTTCTCTTATAGATCTCATTCCGTTTGTAACTCAACTCTGCTGAAAACTGAGTTATAAAGAGGCCCAATCAAAGCCCACCTCCCCAGTATCCTCCATCCCCTGAGAAATACAATCCCTTCCCCTGAGTCAGGGGACCCCTGGGAACTAAGGGGTAAAGAGAAGATGATCTTTCAAGGCCCCAGGTAGCAGTTAGGGGTTCTTCCATAAGGGGCCACATCCTGATTGGCCAGGAGCAGCTTGGTTCGCAACTCATTTTTCATTTGACTTCCCCTGAAAACTGAGTAATGAAAACATTATATAGATTCAGCAATGCAAACATAGACGGCCCTGGTGATGGGGGAAATTGTCATGCACTTCAGTGTCTCGCTCTTCCAAATTATTTTCATTCATTAACCCAGTATTACAGAATTACTGGTGCTCAAGGGATACTCAGTCTAGATTCAGACTTTCCAGGCACTGCGAACCATGGAATTTCTTCATCTTTTGGAAATGGATTTCAGACCAATCCAGAGGAATTACCACAAGGGATGGCGAGCGGGTCACAGGATGACTTTCAGCTGGCCAACCCAGCGATAGTGTTAGCTGCAGGAGGCTAAGGTTGCCAGTGAGGGGGCTGTCCACACAGCAAGACAAGGCTCTCACTCTGTTTTGTTTGTTTGTTTTGTTTGTTTCGAGGTTTTAATGACCTCGCAGTGCAACCAGAGGAGTGTATCAGACATTGGGTCAACTTAGAGCCAGTCGTGAGCTGCCAAGTTGGTTCTTAGCAGAGTCAGTGATGTTGTCTCTCAGCTGTTACTGCCTCTCAGGCACAGAGGTCAACGTCTATGTTCTTCCACCCAACCTTTCACCCTTCCCCTTTCTCCTCTCAAGTCAATGGACCACCTTGGGGGCGAGGGGTAGACTATTCCAGAAAGTAGTGAAGTTCAACTTGTCCTTTGCCCAGAAAGCTCCTGCACAGTCTACTGTCAAGATGCAGCTGAAAGGAGAATGATACACGTTGGGGAACACTGAGGCACCATGCTCTGTGATAATTAATGAAACCTAGTAATAGAGAAGCCAGCAATCAAAGAGAAACAGAGAAAGTAATCCCTGTCACACTTCCTCCTCGGCTATAACTGGCTGGGAAGGGGAAAAAGGACTGTCTGCTTGGACAACCCTTAAATCGATGAGTCCTAATTAACAGAGGATTTAATTCATCAAAGTGACAGCAACGCTATTTATATCATCTCGTTCAACAGGGCTTAGGGTTGGGCTATGGGGTTTATTATCTTTTCCTTTTCTCTTTTGCCCATTCTCTCTCTCCCCTACTCTATCTCCTTCAACTTTTTTTAATAAGGCCATGGCAAGGTTTAAGGAGGAGGGTGCTTTCAAGCAGTCCCTGGGTGATACAGATGGTTAACAGACTGGGCTGCTAACCACAAGGTTGGAAGTTCGAATCTACTCAGTGGTACCTTGGAAGAAAAGCCTGGCACTCTACTTCCAAAATCAGCCATTGAAAATTCTATGGAGCACAGTTCTACTCTGATGCTCATGAGGTTGCCATGAGTTGGAATCAACTCAAGGGTAACTAGAAAAAAAAAAATTTAAAGCAGAGAAGAATTGCTCAGCCATCTCCCCAAATTGTTCTTAATAGGCCCCCTCAGCCCTCCAATTTGACCTGGAAAGAGAGCAGGCCTGTCCCAGAGGCCAGGCAGAGAAAGGGAGAGGGCATCCTTAGAACATGCCTTAGATGCCAGTCATGGAATCAGACAGCTGTCCCTGGCAGACCCTTAGAGAGCCCCCATTTAATGGATGAGGAAACTAAGCCTAGGAGAGAGGCAGTGAAGTGCCCGAGATCACACAGTTCATCTGTGACAGAGCTGGAACCAGGCCTGTCAAGAATTCAGGACTCTTTCCAGCTACCACTCTGGCTATCACCTCCACACGACAGTGACAGTTGCTGAGAAGACTCACCTCACCAAGTGACTCCCCACCATGCTAAGCTCCTTCCTTTTGGTTGAGGTACACTCTTCTCTAGTCATCTATTATTAATAGCTATGTTCATAGTATTGTTGAAAATACCAAAAACCAAACCCATTGCTGTCGAGTATTCTGACTCACAGCCACCCTATAGGACACAGGAGAACTGCCCCATAGGGTTTCCAAGGAGCAGCTGGTGAATTTGCACAGCTGACCTTTTAGTTAGCAACCAAGCTTTTAATCACTGAGCCACGAGGGCGCCTTGTTAAAAATAGTTAACACTTACTAAATACTACATGTCAAGCAGGAGTCCCTGGGTGGCTCGAACAGTTAAGCGCTGGGCCACTAACTGAAAGGCTGACAGTTCAAACCCACTTAGAGGCACTTGGAAGAAAGGCCTGGTTATCTGCTTCTGAAAGGTTGTAGACTGAAAACCCTATGCAGTTCTACTCTGACACACATGGGGTCTCCATACGTCTGAACCTACTCGATGGCAACTGGTTTAATATGTCAAGTTCTACACTACTTATTTTATCCGAGTGAGTCTTCACAGTGCTATAAGGTACATACTATTTTTTATCCATATTTTAAGACGAAGATACAGACTCAAAGAGATTAAATGATTTGACTAACCACTAAGCCCATTGTTTTATCCACTAGTTATAATCCCACTTTTAAATTGAAATTGCTCCCATGAGGCTTTAAATTAAGCTCTTAACATTTTAGTGTGGATGAATTTAACCGGAACTTTGTGTTAGAAGAGACATTTCCCCAGCCCAGAGCATTCTGAAGCTGAAGAGAAAAGCAAAGCTTTGACCTCGTCCCTGATTTGCCAAAGGCTTAAGCTGCACTCCCTCAGAGTGGATTCCAGAGAAAGAGCGAACTTTCCTTGTAAGGCCAGTATTATGACACAGCCACCCGCCAGCATTGGGTGCCTGCAGCTGTTCACCAGCAACCCCCACAGTACACAGCAACTTCCGGAAAACATCTACTTCCATCCTTTTCCTTGCCCCACATAAAGAATTCCACCCACACTTGTCCCAATCTCAAAAGGCAAGCCCCACGTCAAAATTGTAATTAGGAGCCCTTGTGGCGCAGTGGTTAAGAGCTACGGATGCTAACCAAAATGTTGACAGTTCGAATCCACCAGCCACTACTTGGAAACCCTATGGGGCAGTTCTGCTCTGTCCTATAGGGTCACTGTAAGTTGGAATTGACTTGGTGACAACAGGTTTCTTTGTTTGTTTGTTTGTTTGTTTGTTTGTTTGTTTGTTTGTTTGTTTGTTTGTTTTAAAACCCAAGGAGGTTTGTTTGGTTGGTTGGTTGGTTGGTTGGTTGGTTGGTTGGTTGGTTGGTTGGTTGGTTGGTTGGTTGGTTGGTTGGTTGGTTGATTGGTTTGGGTTTTATTATAGTCCAAGAAAGGAGGAAAAAGAAAAATGGATCCTGGCCCCTCTACTCTGGCCATTAGCCATTTACTACAGAATACTCAGCCCAAAGAACAGCCCTTCTCCCAGAAATGAGGGGAAGGGGGAAACAAAACAAAAATGCCAGGAGCCTCATGGGTAAGAGCCGTGCCTTTCTCCCAAGTTGGATTGTGCTCACGCCAGATCAGTCAGCACCAGGATGAAAGGGCTATAAAACCAACACAGCGCCTGAGACTGTATGAAAATATATATCCTGATGTGTCAGGAATACCTGGCGTGCCTTTAACCTCAACTTCAGATGAACCAACACGCCTCGGAGCACATTTATATGCAAAGGCATATAATATGTCCCCTGTATCTAATTATCTGTCAACCTGAGGCAGTTTGTTTTCCAAATCGGCCTCTCGGCTGTGACTTTACGAGGTCATAAAGAAAACGATGCCACTCTGCACTGAAACGCAAGGAGAGCCTGGATCAACAAATTATGCTCCTTAATGGTGTCTCTCGGCCTGGAGATTCAGGCCCGGTGGAAAGAAAGAAGACAGAGCCCTGGTTCTTACTCCCAGCCTTCTGCTGCAGGAAAGAGAAAGGGGCACATTCAGCATGAGGTAAACCTAAGGGGGCCCAGTAGCATCAGGGACTGGGCTGTCTGAGAGGGGCTCAGAGCAAGGCAGGTTAAAGACGATTTCCTTCTCTTGCTCTCCCCTCTTCAGCTTTGCAGCTGGTCTGCAGTGCTGTTAGCCTGATCACCTCAGGAAACACAATTGAGCCAGACATTTCTCCAGTAGGTAACAAACACCACTACTGACCTTATTGTGGCATTTGGTGCCCTGAAACATCTTGTACTCCAGAGATCCCAGGACCTCAGGTACCAGGAGGGGAAACTTGAATCCATTCTACATGAGACAGCTCCTGCTGTCACTAGCCCAAATATCAAGGTTCTAGAGTCTACGGGAAAGTCGATTTGAAGATGTCATATTCCGTCTTTGTTCTGGGGAAAGAAGGGTTGGGTGGCTCTTGAACCTCTAAGCAAGAGGAAACATTTCCTTCTCCCAAAACCCAGAAGGTAGGTGGCAGCAGCAGCAGCAGGAACAGTATTGTGCTGAATTGCTAGCTGAGGCCATCTCTTTCCTGCCAAGCTCAGCACCACACACACACACACACACACACACACGCACACACGTGCACACACACGGAAAGGGCAGAGGGATGGTCCCTGCACGCAGTCTTCGGCTCCGATTAGTCCTCCTCTGATCTTCAGCAGATTAATTAGGAAGTTTGTCAGGAACCAGCCGTGAACTCCAGCAGCTCCTCGGTGGGAGTGGTAATGGTGCCAGCGAAATCCAAGCTGCAGGAATTCCTCTACCCACACTGCTCCTATGATTAATGATAGAAAGGAATAAAAAAAGAGGGGTCAACAGCTGAGTGCAAAGCAAGTTGCTAGACAGGGAGTAATTAAGATACTTGGGTAAATATGATTAATAAGCTCAAACTGGCAGGGTGTGCAGTAAACAAGGACTAACCAGATGGTCCCCTCTCCTTTGACAAGGCTCGGCACTTGGAAACAAGGGGAGGAGGTGGGACAGACCAAAGGAAAAGGGAAAGGAGGGCAACTAGAAAGGCGTTATTGAAACTTTCCTTCCTTTAGCTAACCCTGTCTGGAGAGAAAGGTGGGGTCTCTGAGGAGGGACTAGGACAGGGAGGTGGCTTGGAAACACTACTGATCCTCTTATCACTGGCACCAGACAAATTGCTGGGTGTAAAAAGATTCCTGCTCAGGCATGAAGACCACACTTCTAAAGCTACTCCCACCCTGCTCTCTTCTCCTCTCTTTGCGCATGTTCCTTCTCTCTTTCTCTCTCACTCTTTCACTGTCTCATTTGGCTCTCCCTAAGTTGCAGACAAGGATCCCTGGTGGCACAGTAATTAAAGCCCTTGGCTGCTAACCAAAAGGTCAGTGGTTCAAACCCACCAGCTGCTCCATGGGAGAAAGATGTGGCAGTCTGCTTCTGTAAAGATTTGTCCCCTTGGAAGCCCTACAGGGAAGTTCTACTCTGCCTAAAGGGTTGCTATCAGTTGGAATTCAACTCGACGACAGTGGGATTGATTTTCTTGGTAAGTTGCAGACAAGACATGTAGTGCCTAAGTTACTGCCACTTATTCGCCCAAAAAGCAAACCAGAAAATGAATTCTTACTCAGAAGGGACCTGAGCCAAGAAAATGTATGCTGTCGTGGCCCTCTGGCCAGGAAATAAGCAGCATCATTAGTAGGGGGACGTCACATGGGCTCCCATCTCTCAGCTCATTATCTGCTTAAAAAATATGCTTCCTTCAAGTCCTAAACTGTGTGTTGGAAAGAGCATCCCTCTCTGTGCAATGTCAAGGGGAACATGTTCCATGCTTCCAGAAATGAAGTTGAGAAACAGCTGTGGTTAGATGTTCCCAAAGATCCTGTTTAACAGGAAATATCTGCAGGCCCTAGAAAAGACGGCTCAGAAGGTATGCCCTTAAATAGCATAAATGTGCCAAGACATCTCCATCAACAAGTACGGGCAGCTATGATATATCCAAGCTAAGGACAAGGCATTGCTGGGGAGACAAAAGAAATACAAGATTAATCTCTGCTCTAAATGGATTCCTGTCTTCATCTCCTGTGGCTGCTGTAAGAAATTACCACAGTTTGGTGACTTGAAACAACAGAATTTTATTTTCTCACTGTTGTGGAAGTTACAATTCCAAAATCAGAATCACAGGGCTGAAATCAAGGGTTGTTCTTTCTCCAGAGGCTCCAGGACAGAAACCATCCTGGGGAAAAATTTCTCTCCATCTGTGAACCTGTAAAACTGGAAAACAAGTTATCTGCTTCCAAAATACGATGGTGAAGCAGGCATAGGATACATTCCCATTTCAAAAGGGAGAAAACGGAAGGTAGAAAGGAGTCACTGGTCCCTGGCAATTTCAAAATCCAGCAGAACAAATTCTATTAGGTTTCAAGGCCTTGTAGTAATCCTTTGAGGCTGAAGGCTTGTCCTTTGCACCTATTCCTTTTTCTTGAAGACTAGCACGTATTTGCAGCTGAGTAAATTTATCAGCTATTTTCTTGCTTGTAGAATATTTGAAGTCCAACAGCCTTCCTTTATTTTGTCCTGTCTCTGACCCTTTCAGTCCAAGCATATAGTGTTTGTGCTGATATAACATCCTCAAAATCCTTGTGATTCTACTGTGTATGTCATGGAGATTCATGCCATTAGGCAAGAGTTCTCCACAGATCTTCACTACGTAATCCCGTCCTTATTCCTGAATTCTGCTGAAATCCTTGAAGGAATACATGGGCCACACACCTAATCTCTTCAATACTAACAAAAATTTATCCAGTCATATATTTGTTTTTCTCTCCAGAGTACACTTCCCTAACAATGAATCTCTCAATTTTAAAAACATCTTTTTTGCAATCCGAATAGGCTGATAATTTCTCAAACATTGAGTCTTGATTTCTTTCTGTTTAACAGTTATTCCCTCGATGTATCTTTTTCTTCTCACATTTTATTATAAGCAGCAAGAAGAAACCAAGTCACACCTTCAATATTTTGCTTGGAACTCTCATCAGTTAAATATTCATTGCTTAGAAGTTCTACTTTTCACACAACTGTAGGATACAATTCAGTTAAGTTTTCTGCCACTTTATAACAGGGATCATCTTTCCTCCAGTTTCCAATAGCATGTTCCTTACTTCCTTCTGAACCCTCCCGAGAAGAACTTATGATGTTTATATTTCTACCAACAATCTGATTATGATGATAAAAGTATTAAGACAATATACGCTTTTTCTACCATACTCCTAACTTCTTCTTGAGCCCTCACTGGCAAAGTCCATTAATCCATATTTCTACCAATAGTCTAGTCAAGACAACCTAGATTTTTTCTATCATGCACTTTAAATTTCTTCCAGCCTCTCCCCATTACCCAATCCCAAAGCCACACCCACATTTTTAAGTATTTGTTATAGCAGCATCTACTTCCTGGTGCTAAAACCTGTGTTACTTTCCCATGACTGCTATAACAAATTACCACAAACTTGCTGGCTTAAAACAAGATAAATTTATTTTCTCACAGTTCTGTAGGCCAGAAATACAAAGTCATAATGACTAGGCTGAAATTAAGGTTTTGGTAGGGTTGTGCCCCCTCCAGAGGCTCTAGGGGAGAACCCATTACTTACCTCTTCCAGTTTCTGATGGCTATTGAAATTTCTTTGCTTGTGGCCACATCTCTTCAATCTTCAAAGTCAGCTACTTCAAATATCTCTATACTCCGTCTTCACATCACCTTCTCTTCTCTGTGCATAAATTCTCCCTCTGACTCCCTCTTACAAGAATACATATGATTTCAGTTAGGGCTCACCCGGATAATCCAGAACAGTGTCCCCATCTCAAGAGCTTTAACTTAATCACATCTGCAAAGTCCCTCTGCACACCCCCTTTTTATGAATTTGTGTATTTATTTATTTATTGACCATATAAAGTAACATTCACAAATTCCAGGGATTAGGATGTGGCTATTCTTTGGGGGCCATTTTTCAGCTACCACAATATCCACAGGATTTTTTTTTTATGAAATACTTTTCTCAATTGGCCTATGTGAAGCTAGACAGCCTAGTCTCTGGCCCCATCTTGTAGATAAGGAAACAAAGATACATGTGTGGCAAAGTGTGCTTCTCCAAAGAAAGTCAAAAGTCAGGCTTACTTGAGTACTCATTGGACATCTGTTCCTATAAATCAGTTTCTTATTTTTTGTATATCACAGATCTATTCAAAATGTATTTTTAAAGATATTGAAAATGATAGTGTTGCAAATTTTTATCTGGTTAAGAAAGGGTATTAAAACCAACACCAAACCCATTACCACTGAGTTAATTCTGACTGATAGCTACCCTATCAGACAGAGTTGAACTGCCTCGTAGGGTTTCCAAGGAGCTTCTGCTGGATTTGAACTCTCGACCTTTTGGTTAGCAGCAGTAGCTCTTAACTACTACGCCGCCATGGTTTCCAAGAAAGGGCATTAAAAGGAAAAAAAAAAAAAAACCTACCATATATATTCATTAATTCCAAAAAACAAAGTAAGAAGGACAGATCTCAGAACAAAGCACAGTTCTTCTCCAGAAAAAGACTGTTGGCAAACTTACACCATCATGTGCTCCATGCTGTTCTTTGTTCCATTGTGCCCAAGGCTTTAACAATTCATTAAGGACCTGCTGTTTAAAGAATTAAAAAAAAAACCTTCTCTGGAGCAGACGACCAAGTTGGACTTCACCAAACTGAAAAACCCACAGACGTTACCCACACAGGGAGTAAGGGGAGGGGAAAGAGAGAGACGTAATCAGCATCGCTAGGAAGATGCCTTGTTACCATCTTCCTGCCCCATCATAAACATTCCTAAGCTCCACAAGCAAGTGGGACACTAATCAGACCAGGCTTGAAGGCCAAGCAGACTATGGAGACCAACCGACAGGGCACCCGGCCTCCTTGATGATGTTGGACAATTCATAGACCTTTCTCTCAATTGCAGAATTCACTTTAACAATGTCGTTGGGGTTTTTCCTTTGTAGAGAAGTACTTGACACAAAAGGAGTACAATACTCTGCCCAAGGAGCCATCTCTGGTCTCTTTCTCTCTTATCCTGAACGTAAGTGAAGTAATTATGGGAAGGAAAAAAAAAAATGAAAACTGTCATCATGGGATAATATATGGTAAAGACTTTCTACTAAGAATCATAACCACCCTTCTGATAATTCACTCCCCACTCTCTCCCTTGCTTAACACTCTTCTCTCAGGCAGGGTGAGAAATTCTGTTCCAAATTTGACCAGTGAGCATATGTGAGAGAAGCTCAGCAGACATCATATTTATCCCCGTGATGACACAGCAGATATGTCCTCCTCCTTTCCCTTCAATGCTAGCACTTTGCAGGATGGAATTTTATTTCCAATTTCTCATTTACTTTGCTGCTTATTTCTCATTTGAAACAATAGAATCAGAATACAAGAGAAGAAATCAAATGCTGTACCCAATGAGGGCCAACACAACCACAAACAATTCAAAAATGCAATCTCACAGCCTCCCAAGGAGTGGCCAGCTCAGGGCTGTTCTTGTCACCTGGCTCCAATTACTCCTGGGCAAAGTTCTTCTCCCAAAGTGCCAACAGAAGGGCAGAGCACACACAGTAGTCAGTGATTCCAAGGTGGTCTGGCTGGTCACTTTATACTTTGATGCAAGAAGAGAATCTAAAGTCCACCAGCTCCAGAAAAGGTTAAAAAATAAGAAATTAGGAAAGTGAGCACAGGAAAATCAACTAAACAAAAGTATGAGCACCAGACGTGTATGCCAGGCACTGTACTACATGTGGGGGATGAAGAGAGGGACAAGGCACAATTTCTCTTCTCAAAGAGGTCCCAGTGGGGGAGGGAGACAATGAGAACATGCAAATGCAATGTGATAAACTTACAGAGGGAGCACAAACACAGATGAGGGACTTTAGTTTGGGTTCCACCAAAAGCAGCTCCTGAAGCAATGATTCAAGAGCAAATTTGGGGTGAACTAAAGAAACAGATGGGAGGTGGGGTACCCACTAAAGGGTACATCATCAATCCAGTTACTACCATGGACCAAACTACCATGGACCAGTGGAACTTAATTCTACTGGAGAACCCTGGCAGCCAATGTAGAACACACATCTCAGAGAAACCCTCCTCAAGGGATGAAGGGCTGGGGTCTTTATCCACCAACATCCATCAGTCATCGGTAGAGAGCTGCTCTGGGGACATGACTCCCTGACATTTCTAGTCAGCCCAGAGCATGGGCACAGCGGGCAGCCTGAGAAAGCCTGTAGAAAAAAAATTGCAGGTGCTGGTAGTTGGAAGTCAGGCTGGCTTGCCCCAAAGTGGTAAATGCCAAAGGGATATAAGTGGGTGCTGATGACAGCTGCTGTGGGCCCATGAGTTCTAACCCAAAGTCAAAGAGCAGGTTAGGGAAAGCTACAAAGGAGAGTTGATATTTGAGCTGGGCCTTGGAAGATGGGTAGGAGATCACTAGGCAGAGATGGGCAGAGAGGGTGAGAGAGGCAAAACCATGAACAAAGAAATAGAATTGTTTCAGCAGCTCCAGGCAGTGGAGGGTTTCTAGCTGTTGTATGCACAGGAGGTCCAGAAAGGCAGCTGGAGAGGCAGACTGGGCCAGATTGTGAAGGGCCTTGTGTGCCATGCCAGTGAGCTTGGCATTTCCTTCAGACACATGGAGAGCCATGAGTGGCTTTTAAATAAGAGAGTGACATGGACATAGACAAAGGCTTAATGAACTTCCTAGTCCCGTGCTAGGCACTGCATACCATGACCCAACTTCTAGAGGGCAGTGGCAGGGCTTTATATGTTCTCTGCAGTGCCTGGTACATTGTGGGGGGGCGGGGGGGAGGGTAGAAATTGACTTCAGCCCAAGGTTGAGTGCACTGGGTTAGCATGTGGGCTTGGTAGGCTAATGAAACTAACTCCTCATAAAACGAACAGCTGAGAGAAGTGATTAAATGAATGAAAATGAAATGAACTTGCCAAAGGAATGGCTGGTTCTATGCACAAGGGGCCCAGCATTCCTGGGGAACAATACACTCCTCTTTCACGGCAGCCTGGAGCTCTCCGTCATAGGGTGTCTACTGGGCCAAGCCAACCAGGCGTGCCTCCTCTGTCTGCAGCCACTGCCACCTTGGGGGGCTGAGCTGACATCAGTATCCACTCTCCTGGATGCTGACCTACCCCACCTTTGCAGGGAGAAGCGGCAGTGTGGACAAACAGGAGAGGTGGTGGCACAAGGACAAGACATTCCTTATCCTTGTTTCAAAAAAGTTGTCCTGCATTTTCATTTATCACCTTAACCACATGAGAAAAGGAAAGAAAAAAGAACTGAAGACTTGTCTGTTGCAGAGGTATGTCCATTTTCATCCACCCTAGCTCTGCTTTGGATATTGGTGATGTGTCATTACGATTTGATTCCATTTGGTCCATTGTAGAGTCAATTGGCTAGGGGCTTCATTCAGGATACCTCCCTCAGGACTGCCACCACAAAAGTTTTAGGAGACACTACTGATTTCACAATGAAATCAGCAAAGGAAGTTGTCAACCACTAGTTGTGGCCCTGAAGACTTCACTACAAAGACATCATGGTGGGTGGACGTCTAAGATGTGCCCAGTGCTTCGTATCTCCTGACATTCATGACCTTGTGAAACCTCTTCCCCTCAAGTATAACTGGACCTCAGGATTCACTTCTAATAAACAGGATACAGCAAGAGTGATGGGATGTCATTTCACAGATCAGGTTACAGAAGATGGAGACATCTATCCCGTTGTTCTCCCTCTTTCCCTCTCACTCTGATAAAGCAGGTTGCCCTGCTCTGAGCTGCCCAATGGAGAGATCCACATGGCAGGGAACTGAGGGAAGCCTCCAGCCAATAGCCACTGAGGAACTGACGACCTGAGGCTCACAAGGTACCGAAACACGTCAACAGCCACCTGAAAAGTAAGAAGTAGGTCCACCTCCAGTTAAGCCTGAAGAGGATCGTGGTTCCAGCTCACACCTTGACTGATGCATGTGAGCAACCCTGAGCAGAGGACTCGGCTAAAGCAATGCTGATTCCTGACCTACAGAAACTGAGAAATGATAAACATGTTTTGTCTTAAGTTGGTAAGTTTAGGGGTTGTTATGCAGCAATAGATAACTAACACATTCTTCTTAGTGGGGGAGACAATGAAGGAACATACAACACACTCAGAAGGCTTGAGACCAACAGAAAGCCAGAACCTTTCCTGTTGGTATTGTATGTCTTGGGCAGGGATGGGCTTCCCCCATAGACAGCCAGGCCTCTGTAGGATGTTAAGGCAAGACACAGGGAAAGGGCCCCAACTCCCCAAATACTCCTACTCTTTGTCCACTTATGCTGAAAGTCCACAATTAGCTAGTCTTTCTTTGCCTAAAGATGCTTACCCTTGTTAAAATATCCTAAATGCAGAGTCAGAAAACACAAAATCAAGTCCCAGATCCACCTCTTACTGTATTAATTGCATGATATTTGACGAGTCACTTAAGCCCACCTCAAATAATATTTGTAAAACAAAAATGTGAACTTTGTGAATTACTTAACTTTTCTATGCCTACATTTTAAATATACTTCAAAATAGGAAGAAATAATGCCTGCTTTATATAACCCATGGAGTTGCTCAGAGATTAAATAAAGTAACACGGATGAAAGTGCTTTTTATAATTGTAAAGAGTTCTATACATGTAAGGAAACACTGTACATCCCCTTCTGTGGGCTTCCCCATATGGGACACATTTTAAACTGTCATTAGACTGTGATCCTTTAATAAGATGGGCTTTTACAAGGACGTTTTCTGGAAGCAGCTGTTAGGGAGGGGATGACGTGGAGGGAAACAAAACACCCGGAAGGTTCAGGAGGTGGAGAGGGACAGAAAGCCCGGAGCCCCCACTTCACAAGTTTTGTAGATTCAGTCCCAGAAAGAATGATGTAAGAGTTTGATGGCTGACTTCCAAGAGGTCTCTCTGGGGCCTTGCCTTTGTGGATCTACAGCAGCCCTGGGCCTGGCCCTGGAGTGCTTTGTCTTTTCCCCATTATTTATTGAGCATCTCCAATATGGCAGGCTCTATGCTAAGACTTTCAGATGCACTGTCTGATATAATCTTTACCACAAGCCTGTGAGACAGGTACTACTGTTATTCCCCTTTAAAGACGTTGAGACCGAGGCTTAGACACCTTAAGCAACTTGCCAGGTCCACGTAGCAAGATAATGACTGCGCAGGGATTCAACGCTGTGTTAATATGGAGTGCCAACCCATGTTCTAGAAGGTGAAGTTTGTCCTCTCTGTCCTGCATCTTCTGGAAGAGCAGTTTCTGTCCTTTCCCCTTCTTTGTTTCTATCTTGCTATAAAACGTGCCGTAACATTTCCCACAAAATGCCAGGTATAGAAATCAGTTGCAATCAGCTGTATTTCTCTCCTGATGTTAAAAGACTTGTAAAGGAAAACACACTTGTTTCAAACATCCTCTTCTGACATAAATCAGCTCTCCACAGGTGGTAGAATTTCTGTACAAATTGAGCGGGGCCCTCACGAGACCAAGGTTTACCAGCATAAATCCCAGGTTTGGAGGGGCCGTCTAGTTGTATTAATAGAAAGATATGATCTGATGGCTGAGTTTTGGGGGGGGTTGGTTGAACCTTCTTGACTACCAATGCAGGTCAGGACAGTTGGCTGGTGCGTGGAAGCTGACATGGGCACTATGGCATGGGCATGGTCAGAAGCTCTTAGAACAAGGACTGCTGTCTTCACTTCTCACCCCATCACGGCTCACTCCTGCACTCCAAGGAAATTCAGTCAGAATGGCCATCCTCTATGGAAACATCCAGGCTTCCTAATAATGAATTGCAGAGGAATAATGGTTCTCATGGCATACTCACCAAATCCATTTGGCCAAAAACAACTTTGCCTCTTTGACATCTGCTAGGTATGCCATAGCACCCTGATAGCACAGTGGTTAAGAGCCTGGCTGCTAACCGAAAGGTCAGCAGTTCAAATCCACCAACCACTCCTTGGAAACCCTCTGGGGCAGCTCTACTCTGTCTTATAGAGTCGCTATGAATCAGAATTGACTAGATGGCAACGAGTTTGGTTTTGGTTTAGGTATGACACAATGTAGAAGAACTTCACGAGCTCCAGGGTTGCTAGTTATCACTGTGAATCTGGACACGCCACATAATCTCTCACGGCCTCTGTTTCTCTTCTTAATATCTCCCCTCTGGATCAGTTTCCTCATTTATACAATGGGAACACTAATGCCCGTTCTATTTCCTAGAATAGGAACAAGGAGGTTTGAAGGGGTCTCTAGGAAAACCAATCCTTTAAACCATCCAACAAGTCATGGAAAGTTTCCTGTTACCCTGTTTGCCCGTTGAACACATCTTTCTACCACCAAGTTTGAAGGTTTGTGGCAGAGGAGTGAGTGTCATGATAAGATTTGCATTTCAAACACATGCCACACGTGAAAGAAATGACTCATTTTTATTTCAATGTGAACATAAATGAGGTGAGTGTAGACATAATGTAATCAAAAGGAAGACACTCAGTATGGTTAACATTTTGTTATACAGAGCAGTCTTATGTTTTATTTAAAGATGAAGATGGGTTATGTCAGCAAGAGAGGAAAACTGTTAGGGAATTCAGAAATTGGTATATATTCATGTTTGTTTATCTTAGCACCTCAACTTTCCAAAGGGAAACAACCACTACCGAAAAAGTGGTTCACTGGCCAGCTCTACAGGCCGTCTTCTCATGGTGCCAGACATTTTGTAGTGAGCCTCGTTGATCTGGAGGTAGATATGTATAAAGTCAGTAGTGATTCAGCACCGTAAAGGTAATGTGCCTGTGGACACAGTAGCCAAAGACTTGGTGTGGCCTCAGGGGGTCTGGGAAGGCTTCACCGGCAAGGAGACGTCTTAAGTGGGATTACCAGGTAGAGAAGGGGAGAGCAGACATTCAAAGAAGAACCAGCCTCGGCAAAGGGAAAGTGCTTGGAGTATCCAGGGAATTGTGAGCAGCGTGATGTGGCTACAGCAGGGACTCCCGGCTCTCTCCTGCCAGTACCCCTGAAGGTTTCTCACCAGGGCCAAGAGTAACATGATCAGAGTCTTAGAACGGGAGCTCAAGCAGTGATGTGGAGCGTGGCTTGGAGCTGTTCTGAAGCCCTCAGCAGTAGCCCAGGAGAGGATGGATGAGGGGCTTTTCTGTGGCCTGGTGCTGTTGTTGTTGTTAGCTGCTGGGGAGTTGGGCCCCTACTCACGGTGACCCTATGTGCAATGGGATCAGACTGTTGTAATCCATAGAGTTTTCATGGGCTGCTTTTTCAGAAGTAGACAACTAGGCCTTTCTTCCTAGTCTGTTTTCATCTGGAAGCTCCCCCGAAACCTGTTCAGTATCATAGCAACACACAAGCCTCCACTGATGGATGGGTGGTGGCTGCATTTAAGGTACATTGGCTGGGAATTGAACCCAGTTCTCCCACGTGGAAGGTGAAAGTTCTACCACTGAACCAAATACAAAACCAAAAACCAAACCCATTGGCATTGAGTTAACAGTAACTCGTAACAACCCTAGAGGACAGAGTAGAACTGCCCCATAGGCTTGCCAAGGGTGTAATCTTTATGGAAGCAGATCACCAGGTCTTTTCTCCCTTGGAGAGGCTGGTGCATTCAAACCGCCAACCTTTCGGTTAGTAGCAGAGCACTTAACCACTGCACCACCGGAACTCCTTGAACCAGGAGCAGAGGGGAAGAATTGGCTGGATTCCAGATAAGCTTGAAGGCAAAACCCTTGCTTTTCACAGGTTAGATTGTACCCCTTAATTGCGAGTGTCCTTAAGAACTAAATATTGACTGAGCCTGAATCTTTGATGCCTCGAAAATGCAAGATGTGTAAAATTCAGTGACACACATGATTATCCTGACTGGGTCCAATGGAGGCAGAGGCACTTAGCTGAAGCAAACAAGTCTAGAATCAACAATAGACTTGTAAATAGATCCCTTTTTAATGAATTTATTGATCAATCCACCCATGCTTCTGACTTTATCCACCTTATCCAGATTTGCCCTCATCCCTGAAAGTTCTACAACACACCACAGAAAGTTTTAAAACATTCTCAATCAACCGGTCATTTCATCCACACACAAAAATAACAAGAGACTGAGCTGATTGGAGTTGAATGATTTTTTTTCCCTAAATCTTTTTTCCTGTTTGGCATGGCATTGGGTAGGTAGATAATAAAATCATTCCCTTCACCGTAGAGGGAATTATAGCAAAGAGCTGGTCCTGTCTTGAAAAATGCTCCACAAATGAGGACTGTGGCTCTCCCGGGGACCAAACAAGGCTCTCGACACTAGTGGGAGGGAGACCGGCTGCGACTGAGGGCAAAATTGCAACTCATTGGCAGAGCACATATTTTTCCAATATAAAAGCAAATGGAGAATCCATAAATAAATTGACTGTATAAAAGTGTCCCTTTGTGTTACTGCCTCACCTTTCCAAGGGGGGGAGAAAAGGTTTCTTTCACGGCCCTTGTATAAAAATATCTTTTCTTCTGGGTAATTTTATATACCAACAGCAGTCCATATCTATTTAAAACACACTCACAGCCTCACACCCAGGCCCCCTTGCACAAACGATCTGGTAACCAGCAGCAACCCAACTGCGGAAGCAGCTGCCACGTAATTACAACCTCTCATGACACGTGTGGGAAACAAGTTGTGGCGTTTGGGAAAGGTCTGCAAAAATAGGTGTCAGACCTTAACTAATAGTGATTGTCCTTCCATTCTACTGTAATTTACATTTAATTCACACATTTCATTTCCATTTAAAATATGATTACAGTGTTTTGAAGCACATCTCACCTGTCCCCTCAAATTACACAAAAATGAAAAGAACAGGGACCAGCAGCACTAGGAAGGCTGCGGGAGCCCTGGGCTGCAGGGTCGTCACCAGTACACACTCCTCCTCAGGGTCAGCAGGGAGAGCTCAAGAGAAATGGGGCCCAGAGGAGAGGAGAAGGGATGTGAGGGGTGGGTGATGGGGGCAGGGAGTGACCCATTGACAGGGATGGACATTCTATCCTCTGAGGGCTCCAAACACTAGTTTTAGAAATTCATTATTCTCTGGCAGAGTGCCTACCTTTCATTTCATTTGAGGTTCATGACCTAATCCTAAATACAAGCATCAGAAAACAGGTGCCTGTTAACTCCGAGGTCTGGTTTTCTCTGCTCTGGAGGCAGTAGAAAGAGGAGAGGGCAGGCAAAGGCTTTGGTGCACAGACTCAGAGAGTCCAGACAGCCTACTGGATACCCAACGCCTTCAAAGCACACCCCTCCCACCTCAACTCTACACCTGGAGCTTTTGCAGCTGTTGGTAGTAGGTAATAAATGTCTTCTAGGGCTCCGTGTCAAAGGAATAATTTCTATAACAAGGTTCTTTAGGAATTCCATGACCAAGCTCCTCCAGGTGTAGCAGAAGATGGGTTTGCCTTATAATGAATTCCAGCCAAAGGCACCTGGACTCACAGCAAGACTGTGGTGCCTGCTCAGAGGCAGAGGCAAAGAATCCCTACGCCTAACAATCCCCAGGTGCTGCCCTAAAAACCTTGGGAAAGACAATGTGCATATCAATAGACTGAACAAACATTTATAGAGCACCACTGTGTAGTAAGTCCTGGGCTAGGCAACAGTAATATCAAACTTTCAATCTCCTCAAACTTCCAGTGCTCCCCCCCAAAAAAACCAAACCCACTGTTGTCCAGTCGATTCCAACTCATGGAGACCCTATACGACAGAGTAGAACTGTCCCATTGGGTTTCCAAGGCTGTAAGTCTTTACAGAAGCAGATTGCCACATCTTCCTCTTGTGGGACAGCTGGTGGGTTCAAATCGCTGACATGTCAGTAATCAGTCAAGTGCTTTAACCACTGCGATACCAAGGCCCCTTCCAATGCCCCACACCACCCCTTAATTTCTCTCCTGTTTCCTATAAAATGTAGACGCCAGCAGAGAGGAACTCCTTGGTGTTCCTCTTACTAAGCATACAAACCTACTTTTGCCCCCACCCTATTCTCCTTCCCTGACAATACAACGGAATACCTGTCCATCCTCTAGGAAGTCAATCCTCATGTTTGACCTTTGCATATCATTTTCTCCTGTCTTGTCATTTTTCATATTCATTTCATTTATCTCATTCTTTCATGTATATTTAACCTCTCTTTGGATTGGATCATTCCCAATGGCTTTAAAACCTGTACAAGTATCTCAGATTAAAAAAATAATAATAATACCCTCAACTCTTCACCTTTTTCCAGTTTTGAACCAATCAGTCTTCTGCCAGTCAAAGTAAGCATTTCGAAAGTATTCTCTCTCCTGTTGCAAAGACGGCTTGTTGCCCAAAAAACACCATACTCTTCATTGTATGCAGTTAATGATTGCTCAGACAAAGACTATATTTCCAGCCTCCCTTGCATCCATGTGTGGTCATGTCATTAGTTCAACCAATGGAATATGAGTAGATGCTATGTGTGTTATTTCTAGGCAAAGACTTTAAGAAGTAGCCTTCTCCATGCTGCCTTCCCTTCGACCAGTTGGATCCAATGATGAGGTTCCGCTGGGGGATGCTGTAGCCATAAAAAGAACGGAAGCTGATTTACTGGATCATTTCATGAAGGAAAGCTTCCCAGTAACCAGGAACACCAGAATTTCAACTATTAACAAAAGCAACACATTAACGTCCATTTTGTGAAGCCACTGAAATTTTGGTATTTATTTGTCTCAACAACTAATATTGTTTAGCCAACAAACTCACTTCAATCCACTATGATCTAGCTTCCAATCTGCTCATTGCACACACATCTCCAGGAAACCACCAAAGGTTTCTAGGTTACTTAATTCAATGTATACTCTTTAGCCCAAATTTTATGTGACCCCTCTGCAGTATTCCACACAGTTGTATGTTCTTCCCTTGCTAAAACTCTTTCCTTCCTTGGTTTTTTATGACACGACACTCTCAATTTTCTGCCTTCCTGTGTGACTGCTCCTCAGTCTCCTTCATAGGCTCAAGTTCCTTTTCCAAATCTCAGAACTCCGAAAAGTTGATTTCTCCTTATACCTATGCTGAATTAACTGGAGCTGTAATCGCCCACTTGCCATAAACAACTAGAAAATCAGACAAATTGTATGAAAAACTATTTTCATACACTTGAAAAAGGCAGTACTGGACACAATCCCTGAATGAAGGGAAACAAACAAAGCAAGCCCACAATTGTTCCAACTTTTGCTAAAAGGTACCTTCTGCATTACATTACTGGGAAGGAAAACACGAGCAGAGCAGAGTGGTTTCACTGAGTTGGAGAGGCCAAGGTGACTTGAATTTGCAGGGCAAACACCAGAGAAGAGGGAACTACACAGGAAAGAGCTTCAAGAAGCTACATATTTATCCCCTTGAGTCTTTGGGTGCATACTAAATTGTGCATGCCTAGGGTGAGACTCCAAGAAACAGGCAAAGAATAACAATCAGAGTACTAGAAGCTAAACAGTTCCTAGAGCTCACGAAAGGCTGGGTTATGTTCGAGTTCCAATCAACCAACAGGCAAGACCTTGTTGAACACTCAGAGCACTCAGTAGAGATTCCAAAAAGGTCACATCAAATAAGTAAAACTACAACAGACCTAGAGTAAAAAAAAGGCTACTTTAAATCCAGCACTACAAAGGTTAGAACTAAGTTTTAATGGATTGAGTGAACCCACATGAAATACAACTGCAGGCCAAAACAAACTTCAACATTCTATAAAGGAAGACAACAAAATCCAGACAAACGTCAACATTATATTCTCAATGTTCAGCATCTAATCAAGAATTATTATACATAAGTAAGAATGTTCAGGAGAAAAATCAGGCAATAGAAACAGACCTAGAAATAATAAAGTTGATGGAACAAGCTGACAAAGACTTTAACACATCTGTCATAAATATGTACAAGATTCTTAAAAAATAAATAACATGAACTTAACAAGGAGAAAAGTAAATACAAAAAAGAACCAAACGTAACTAGTAAAGATGAAAAATATGATGTCTTAAGTGAAAGCTTTTACTGGAAATTAGACACTGCAGCAGATTAGACCAAAGCCATTGCTGTCGAGTAGATTCTGACTAATAGTGACCCTATAGGACAGAGTAGAACTGTCCCATAGGGTTTCCATGGAGTGGCTGGTGGATTTGAACTGCTAACCTTTTGTTCAGCAGCTGAGCTCTTAACCAGGACTCCAACAGGGCTCCTGCAGTGAACTTAAAAAATATGTTTCAGTAGAGACTATCTAAAGAGAAAAAAAAGGGGGGTATCTGAAAAAAAGAACAGAACCTCAAGACCTGGTGAGCAATATTAAGCAGTCACTTTTTTAGTAAATTAGAGTCCCAGAAAGATACGAAGGGAAGAAAAAAGCATTTGAAGAAATAATGGTCAAATTTTTCCAAATTTCATGAAAACCATTAATCCACAGGAAACCCTGGTGGCGTAGTGGTTAAGAGTTACGCTGCTAGCCAAAAGGTCAGCAGTTCTAATCCCCCAGATGCCCTTGGAAACCCTATGGCAGCAGTTCTACTCTGTCCTGTAGGGTTGCTATGAGTCAGAATCAATTTGATGGCAGTGGTTAGGGGTTTTTTTGGTTTTATTAACCCACAAATCGAGGAAGTTCAATGAACCCAAATCAAGATAAACACAAAGAAGATAACACAAAGGCACATCAAAATCTAATTGATAAAAAGCAATGATTAAAAAAAAATCTTTGAAACAGTCACAGTAAAAAGGAACATTACATACAGGGGGAAAGAGAGTCCAGAAAACAATGGAATAAAAACTTTAATATACAGGAAAATAATCATAACTGTCAATCTAAAATTCTACATCTAGAAAAAAAATATGATTCAAAAATAAAGGCAAAATAAAGACTACACTCCCATAAAAGCTGAGAGAATCCATTTCCAGAACTGCATTATTTGATGCTGTTAGTTGTCACTGAGTTGACAACTTGCAGTGACCGTGTGTCTAACAGAACAAACGTCCTGCGCCATCTTCATTATCACTGGTATATTTCAGTACATTGTTGTAGCTACTGTGTCAATCTGTCTCATTGGAGGTTTCCCTCATTTTCACTGACCTTCTACTTTACCAAACATAATATCCTTTTCCATCTGTTGGCTTTTCCTGATGATGTGCCCAGAGTAAGCAAGTCAAAGTCTCGCCATCCTTGCTTCTAAGGAGCATTCTGGCCGTACTTCTTCCAAGACAGATTTGTTCGTTCTTCTGGCAGTTCATGGTGTATTTAGTATTCTTTGCCAACACCAGAATTCAAAGGCATCAATTCTTCTTTGATCTTTCTTTTTCATTGTCCACTTTTCGATTCATATGAGGCAATTGAAAAGACCATGTCTTGGGCCAGGTGCATCTTAGCCAGCAAAGTGGCATCTTTGCTTTTTAAAACTTTGAAAGAGGCCTTTTGCAGCAGATTTTCCCAATGCAATATATCATTTTATTTCCTGACTACTGCTTCCATGTACATGATTTTAACCCAAGTAGAATGAAATCGTTGATAACATCAATTTTTTCACCATTTATCATGATATTGTTTATCAGTCCAGTTGTGAGGATTTTCATTTTTTCACACTGAAGTGCAATCCATACTGAAGGCTGTAGTCTTTGACTTTCATCAGTAAGTGCTTAAAGTCATCTTCATTTTCGGCGAGCAAGTTTGTGTCATCTGTATATCGCCAGTTGTGGGTGAGTCTTCCTCCAATACTAATGCTGTGTTCTTCTTCATATAGTCCACTATAAGATATGTAAAAGGAAGATTTTCAGGCAGAAGGGACGTGAAACCAGATGAAAACTCAGATCTACACAAAATAAATACTGGAAAAGATGAATATATAGGTAAATATTAAGAGCACAAATAACCAGTATGATTTGTGAAAGGACATAATTACATACCCGATAGGCATTAAAAGAATAGCAAATGTTATTACTTGAAATAATATTCTGAACAACTTTACTTCAATAATTTGGCAACCCAGATGAGATGTTCAAATTTGTTGAAAAACACAAACTGACAATTCTGCCTTCCTGTCTGATTTAGAAGGGTCACAGGATACCAGGTCAATATACAAAAATCAATCGCATTTTTTATGACAGCAACGAACAATTTGAAAATGAAAATTTAGAAATACTATTTGCAACAGCAGAGAAGTATGAAACATTTATGGACAAATTAAACAGAGTTTGTGTTATGACCTATATGCTGAAAATTACAAACATTGCTGAAAGAAGTTAAAGAAGACTCATATCAGTGGAGAAATACACCCTATTCACACACTGGAAAACTCAAAGTTGTTAAAAAGTCAGTTCTTCCTAAAATGATCTGCAGATGCCAAGCAATCTCAAACAAACTCCAAGCACATTTTTATTGTAGGAATCGAAAAGCTGATTTTAAAATGCATAAGAAAATTTGAAGGGCCTGGAACAATCAAAAAAATGTTTTATATGTAATATTTGGAAGACTTACAGTATCCGATTTCAAGAAGTATTATAAAGCTACAGTAATCAAAACAGTGTGATCTGTGACATTGACATAGACACAGATCAATAGTACAGAATTGCAGAAATAGACCCAACCATATATGGCCAGTTAATTTTTGACAAAGATGACAATATAATTCAGTGAGGAAAGAATAGCCTTTTCAACAATGGTGCTGGAACAACTAAAATTCAATATTTTTTAAAAATGAACCTCAACCCTAACCTCACACTACTCACAAACCTTAACCTGTGTCATAAACCTAAATGTCAAAGCTGAAAGTATAAAACTTCTAGGAAAAATTCTTAATAGACAAATATTTCTCAATCAGATCTTATGAAAACTACAAATTTCTGTTCTTTGAGGAACACCATTAAAAAAATGAAAAGAGTAGCCAGAGACTGGCAGAAAATTACAGATATATAACAAAGGACTGTTACACACAATATATAGAGAGTTCCTTCAGCTTAGTAAAAAAAAAAAAAGAGAGAGAGAGACAGAAATCTCAATGAAATAATGGACTAAACAGTTAACCAGACACTTCACAGAAGATACTTAACATTATTATATATCTTGGTTATCTAGTGTTGCTATAACAGAAATACCACAAGAAGGTGGCTTTCACAAACAGAAATTAATTTTCTCACAGTTTAGGAGATTAGAAGTCCGAATTCAGGGTGCCAGCTCTAAGGGAAGGCACCCTCTCTGTCACCTCTAGGGGGAGGTTCTTATCCCTTTTCAGCTTCTGTTCCTAGGTTCCCTGATAATCCTTGTGTAGTATGGCATCTACCTTTCCCCACCTCTGCTTTCTTAAAACCAAACCAAAACCAAACCCAGTGCCATCAAGTCTATTGAGACTCATAGCAACCCTAGCAACCCTAGCAACCCTATACTGCTTGCTTAATCTGCTGTTTGAGATCTCAAAAGAGATTGACTTCAGACACACCCTACACTAATACTGCCTCATTAACATAACAAAGAAAACCCATTTTCAAGTGAATTATAACCACTATTAAAAAAACAAAAAAGTTGCCATTGAGTCGATTCTGACTTTTCGAGACACTATAGGACAGACTAGAACTGCCTCATTGGGTTTACCAAGGAATCACTGGTAGATCTGAACTGCAGAAGCTGAGTTCTTAACCACTGCACCACTAGGGCTCCATAACCACTAAAAATCAAATCAAACTCCCTGCCGTTGAAACAGTTCTGACTCAAAGCAACCCTATAGGACTGAGTAGGACTGCCTCATAGGGTTTCCAAAGAGGGCCTGCAGGATTCAAACTCTCGACCTTTTGGTTAGCAGCTGTAGCACTCAAGCACTAGGCCACCAGGGTTCCCATAACCACTAAAGGGGTTAGGATGTATGACATATACTTTGGGGAGACATAATTCAACGCACATTAGTCATCAGAGCAATAGAAATTTAAAAAATACTACAAGCTTTGGAAAAAGAGGATGAGAATGGTTGCATGGCTTGAAAGAATGTAATCAATGTCATTGAATTGCGCATGTAGAAATTGTTGAATTGGTATATGTTTTGCTGAATATATATTCAACAACAATAAAAAAAAGTTTATTTACTAAGAACAAACAAAAAAATACAAAAACCCTACACAGTATCACTACACACCAAGTAGAAAAACTAAAATTAAAAACACTGACAATATCAAGTATCGGTGAGGATATGGAGCAACTGAAACTCTCATATATTGCTTGTGGGGGTGGAAAATGATGAAATCACTTTGGCAAACTCTTTGGCAGTTACTTGTAAAGTTTACATTTACCCAGGACTATTTATAGGGTCGTTATGAGTCACGATCCACTCCACAGCTACGGGTTTTTTTTATTCATAGGATAGGATCACTTTGAGTGGGAATCAACTCGACAGCATTTTTTTTTTCACCCAAGAGAAATGGAAACATATGTCCACACAAAAACTTGTACATGAGTATTCATAGAAGCTTTTTTCACCATAGCAAAACCTGGAAAAAAAAACTCAAATGTCCATCAACACGTGAACGGTCAAACAACAGGTGCCATATCCATACAATGAATGACTATGTAGCATTAAAACGAATGACTTCTGATACAGACAAGAGCATGGATGAATCTGAAGAACATTTGCTAAGTGAAAAAGAGCCAGATACAAAAGAGGCTGTGTGATTACTTTTATATGAAATTCTAGAACAAATAAAACTAATCTCTAGTAACAGAAAGCAGATCAGTGGTTGCCTGGGGCCAGCATCAGAAAGGGGCATGGATTGACTCCAAATGGGGCACAAGAGAACTTTTGGGGAGGATAGAAATGTCCTCTGTCTTGATGGTAGTAGTGGTTACCGGAGGGTATACATTTGTCAGATCTCAAGCTGTACAATTAAAATGAGTGCGTTTTATCGGATATAAATTATATTATACCTCAATAAGATGATTTTAAAATAAAAGTACATCAATAATTTAAAAATGAAATATTTTTAAAATCTCTAACGCTTTCTTAATATTTTCAGAATAAAGACCAAAATCTTTAATGTGATCCACAGCCTTCTCCATAGTTTAGTCCCACCTCTCCTGCCCACCTCACCTCCCAGCACCTATCCATCCTTTCTGTACCCCAGGCATGTTGGAAAAGCCATGATCTTTCCAAATACCAGGTTTTTTTTTAACCTGTATTAATCATGACCCTTGGCTCATGACATACTCTTATCATTGGGCATGAATAGCCTGCTTTATTTAGCTAACTACTTATGTTGTTTCGTGTTGCTTTTACAATGGTTCCCTTCTTAAGTCACTGTTTTTTTTTTTTTTTTCCTAGGCAACCTCATCAACTTTCACAACCTCAATCACCATTTATACACTGGTGACTTCCTTGTATCGCCTTGTATCAGATGTCACCAAGTTACAGACTTCTATATCCAAATGCCCTCCTGGATATCTCAAAAGTGCTTCAAACTCTACTGAAAAGAGCACATAAACCAGAGGCTTCAACAACCTGAGACCAGAAGAACTCAATGGTGTCCAGCTACCACTAATCACTGCCCTGACAGTGAAAACAACAGAGAATCCCTGATGGAGCAGAAGAACAGTGGGATGCAGATCTCAAATTCTCTTTAAAAGACCAGGCTTAATGGTCTAACTGAGACTAGAGGGATCCTGGAAATCATGGTTCCCAAACCCTTTGTTAGCCCAAGATTGGAATCGTTCCCAAAGACAACTCTGCAGACAGGGAATGGACTGAACTATATGATAGATAATGATACTGGTGAGGCGTGAGCTTCTTGGTTCAAGTAGACACATGAGACTGTGGGCAGCTCCTGTCTGGAGTCAAGATGAGAAGGCAAAGGGGGACAGAAGCTGGTTAAATAGACATGGGGAATATAGAGTAGAGAGGAGGACTGTGCTGTCTCATTAGGGGAAGACCAGCTCGGAGTACATAGCAAGGTGTGTATAACTTTTTGTATGAGAGACTAACTCGATTTGTAAGCCTTCACTTAAAGCACAATAAATAAATTAATTTATTTTAAAAAATGCCTCAAACTCAACATATTCAGCACCAAACTCACTTCCTTGCCAAACAAATTTGTTTTCAGTGAATGGTTCCCATCCATCTTCACAAATAGAACATAACCATCATCCTTGCCTCTCCTTCACACAACACATTCAACCCAACAGTATCAGTTTCACTTACTACTGTTTTTAAATTCATCTACTTCTTTCATCACCTCATCTTAATCCAAGCTACCATCACCTCTCACCTAGAGTGTTGATATAACCTCTAAGCCAGCCTTCCTCACACTCTCTCTTACCACCACCAATAAAATATTCACAGTGCAGCAGAATGAGGTTCAGAAATAAAAATTTGATCATGGCACCATAAAACCAAAAACCAAAACTGTTTCAATGAGTCAGTTCCAACTCATGCAACCCCATATGTTACAGAGTAGAATTGCTCCATAGGGTTTTCTTGGCTGTCATTTGTATGGAAGTAGATCACCAAGGCTTTCTTCCGCAGCACATAACCTCCATAACCTCCAGGTTATTAATAGTTGCACTCAAACTTTTTGTATCACCTAATTAAATTCAAAATCCTTAACAAAAAAACAGGACCTCTGAAATTCTGCATGGCCGAGCCCCTACCCTCCCCTTCAGCCCTACCTCATATCACATGCCCTCATCTCTCTCAGCACTCCAGACACAGCTTCTTTTCAGACTCTAGAAGAACAATCTTTTCTCCAAATGCCAGACTTTTGTTCTAACCTCAGAGACACAGAATTGGATTAATCGTAATCTTTAGTTAATGACCCACTGCCATTCTTGGTCCTATATTGCCTGCCTTATCAGTTTAATCATTTATTTTGGTAAGCAATTTTAAGTGCTCAGCTGCTAACCAAAAGGTCAGGAGTTTGAACCCACCAGTGGCTCCATGGGAGAAAAGACCTGGCAATCTGTTCCCATAAAGATTATCCATTGCTGTCCAGTCTAGGAAACCCTTTGGAGTGGTTCTACTCTGTCCTATAGGGTCACTATGAGTTGGAATCAATTCAATGACACACAACAACAACACAATAAGTACTCACAAATCCACTGACCAACACAAAAGCATGGATCTTGACAACAATCTACATCTAACCATATGGTCAGCTAGCATTTCATCCTTCTGATTCCCGAGGCTAGGTAACCATCCATAATGGTTAAGGTTTTGTGTCAACTTGTCTAGGCCATGATTCTCAGTGGTTTGGCAGTTATGTAATGAGGTAGTCATCCTCCATGATGTGATCTGACATAATCAGCCAACCAGTTGTAAGGGGAGATTCCTCAGGCATGTGGCCTGCATCCAGTATGGACATTCTGTCAAAGCTTGCTAGCTTGCTTTGGGTCCTGCATCCAACTCGTCATCATCTGACCTCTGGTTCTTAGAGCTTGAGCCAGTGGCCTGTTGTATTGCCTGCCGATCTTGAGATTCATCAGCTTCCTCAGCCTGTGAGCTAGTAGCCTGCTATCTTGCCTGCCGAACTTGGATTCATTAGCCTTCACATCATGTGAGCCAGTGACCTGCTGTCTGACATGCCAGTTTTGGGTTCATCAATCCTTCAACTACATCAATCAGGAGAAGCTTCCAGCCTGACACTTGACCCACAGACTTGGGACTTACCAGCCTCTACAACCACATGAGCCATTTCCTTGAGACAAATCTCTCTCTCTCTCTATATATATATATGTTTATACACACATAAATATGTATATATACACTTCACTGGTTTTGCTTCTCTAGAGAACTCAGCCTAAGACACCATCATTCTCTTGCCTTGCTGTTTATGGAGTTTTATTACATATATATGAATTCCCAGAAATAATTTTGTTTGCTTTTAACTTTATAATAAAATGGCTTTATACTATATGCATTATTTTGGGGCTTGCTTTTTTTAGTTAATATTACATTATTAAAGTTCATCTCTATTGCTGCATGTCATGATATTTCATGTGTTTTGACTCACGTGTAATATCTCATTGTGTGAATACACCCATGGCTTATTTATCCATTTTCCTTTTGATCATTAATCAGGTTTTTTCTGGGTTGTTTTATATTTTTCTGTTGTGAACAGTGCTTGTACGAACATCCTTGTCCACTCCCGTTGATGTACTCCTTGGTGTCTATCTGAGGGTATACAAATGTTTGCCTTTAGGAAATAATGCCAAACTAACTTTTTAATGTCTAAATAAGTTACACCCATTCAGACTCCCACCAGCAGTATATTAAGATCCTGCAGTTCCATAGCATCTCCAACACTTGGTGTGGTCAGCCTTTTAGTCATTGCCAGCCAAATAGATGTAAAACAGTACCCCACTGTGATTCTGATTTGCAGTTCCCTGATCAGTACTTACTATATAAACTTATTGGACAAATATGTTGTTATCCCTCTGAAACGCCTGTTCATGTCTTTTGCCCATTTTTCTATGAGATTATTTGTGCTTTTCTAATAGAGTTGTAAGAGTCCTTTACATATTCTTGATTCAGTTTGTTATTTATGTCTATTATAAATATGTCCTCAAAAGGCCCTCTAAGGCTTATATCCTGTCCTCCCTTATTGGGATGGTTCCCCTTCTTCAGTTCATCCAGTCAGCTCCTATTTATCCTTTAGATCTTAGCTGAACTATTACTTCCTCAGGAAGTCTCTCTGATTTGATCAAATCCCACTATTTTATACTCTCATAAGCATATCTCCAGCTGTAATGGGGCAATGGTATTTCAGTGGTAGAATTCTCTTTTTCTGTGAAGGAGACCTGGGTCCAAGTCCTGGCCAATGCACCTCTTGTGCAGTCATCACCCATCTGTCATCGGGGGCTTGCACATTCCTACGATGCTAAACAGGTTTCAGCAGAGCTTCCACACTAGGATGGCCTAGGAAGAAAGGCCTGGTTATCTACTTCCAAAAAATCAGCCAGTGAAAACCTTGCAGATCACAAAGTTCCACTCTGCAGCCAATCATGGACATGGCACAATTCCAGGCAGAGTTTTGTTCCATTGTGTATGGAGTCACCAAGAGTCTGGGGGCTGACTTGACAGCAGCTAACAACAACATTTACATGTATTTTTGTGATTCTTTATTTAATACCTACTCCCTAAAGACAAGGATGCGTCTATTTTTTTACTTACAGTTTGCCTATTGTGCCTGACACATGATAGGCCCTCAATAAATATTTTTTTAGATGAGCAAATGAATGCTCACATTTGCATACGTGTTACCTCACATCTGCTCAAAATGCAGCTCTGCTCAAATCATTTAACCCTTTTTCTCTCCCCTTCCATCTTTCATTTGCTCTCTTTATTCACACCTCTTCTCTCTTCCTTCTGTCTTCCCTATTTCCTATAACTATTGCCAGACCCAATGAAGGGATTTAGCCTCCATGTGCTTATTTCATGAAATTTTCATTCCATGGGAGGAAAAAGCCAGATGAAAAGGGACCAGGTCTGAAAGACGTAAAAGATAAGCCAGAGGGTTGGTAACAATGACTTTCCCGACTAGTCACTAGTTTATAGGGAAATTATGAGAGCAGAGGCCATGCTAATTAACGCTGTATCTTATTAACTCACGACAAGGAGGCCATCACAGGAAAAGCATTAAGTTTTATGCTTCAGTGCTGTGGAGGCAAAAATCGTTGTTACAGAGTGATTGTGAGAGGCAAGTGGGTTCCAGGAAGGGGAGGGACAGGGGCCATGCACCTGTAGCACAGCTTATTAGAGGCAGGATTGCTCTTTCCAACAGGGCATTGGAAATCCCAGAGCATTTCACCAGACACCCATCAGGAGCCCTGCACTCCAGAACCCTCGCCACAGGCGCCTTCTATCCTGGATTCCAAACAGACCTTTTGGAGACCCCTAAGCCCATTCACTGACAGTCATCCCCCTTTTGCCTCCAGATCTGTTCTGAATATGGCTGTGAACCCAGAGGCTTCCAAGGTAGACACTCCACAGACAGCGTGTCTAGCATTATTTTTCCTTTCTGTCAAGCCCTCTGCAGGACAAGGACTGACCCTGGGAGCCATAACTGGGTCAGCTGAGGTCAGCTGTCCCACCACAGTGGGAGAGAACGAGACTCACTGCATCTTCCATGTTTCTCTTTCATTGGGTTGGTAAACATTCTGGCCGTTTTGAAGTATTATTGTCCCCTTTAGGACAATGTACTTGGGTTTGGGTTCTTTTTGCTTTGTTTATCCCATAATCATTGCAGCAAGAGGGATGCACCTGTTCTGCAGGCCCATTAGATATCGAATGGCTTCTCTCCTGAGCAGAGGAGTGTAGGAAAACTAGCCTTGGCACTCACACCACACTGCAGTAGAAGAGAGTGAGCGGAGCCGCGAAGACCAAGATGCAACCTTAAGCCACAACACAAAGTTGCTTGGGGGTGGGAGAAGGAGACCATGTGGTGTCTGGAATGAGGCTGAGGCTGAGAGAGAAATAACTTGCCCGCGACCATATTGCCAATTAGTCGTGAAGCTGGAGTTACAGTCACAGAAACCAGGTCTATATGGCTCCGAGCCCATGCTCTCCCCAACCTTGATACATCATGAGGCAGCTGACTTTAGATGGTGTGGAAAGAGAAGGAAAGCCCTTACGAGAAGAGACAGTCATCGGAAGACTGTGCCCCTCTCCCCTCTAATCTAATAAGGGCTTTCTTTATGTCCTATCTCCATGCAAAAGAGCCCTACAGGGGGCTGCTGGTGGGGGCAAGTTAGGAGGGAGCACAAGACCAGGAAGGTGGAAGAAAAAGAAGATCACGGATGGTTCCTCTAACTCATACTTTCAGCTAATTCCACACTCAGTCTGATTCTTCCTCCTCATCTTCTTCCTCAAACTGTCAATCCCAAAAGCATTCTGAGTCCGGGATGAAAGGCATGGGATCAAATGCCCCCAGCTCAGCCCTCCTCCATCCAAGCATCCCCAAGCTAGATGGGCTCACACAGTCTTTGTTTGGAGTGTCAGAGTCACAGCCAACAGAGAAGCCACTCCTGGGCCCCAGTGACTTACTTTGTCATCTGCTGCCTCTTGTGCAGGTGTGTATTTTAGCTGGAGGAGCCCAGGCATGGAAATCGCTCTCCTCATGCCCATATATTATCAGTATTTTTTAACATGTCGCTTTCCAAGCAGGTAATGCATTTGCACAGACAGTGATCTTTCATTGGGAGATTACAATGATTTGTGTCCTCTGTCTAAATCCCAGCATAAATTTCAGAGCCAGTGAGGCATTGGTTTGTGGCAAGAGGTGCGTTCTGAAATGTGGCAGGCTATCTGCGCAAACCTCAGGCTCGCAGCCATTTGTCCTGATTAGGGAAAGGCTTTGAAATGCTTCCTTGTGCTTCACCTTCTTGCTTTCTTTCTTTTTTCAAATTGTTCTCCCAGCAGGTCACCTTTGCAGCTGGGTTCAAGCCTCAAGTTTATTTGTTGGGCTGGTCCCAAGCAAAGCACTGAAGCAAATCAATTGCCAGAACTCCTGGCTCTGCAGAAGCTAGCAGTGGGCCTTGGGTCAAGACACTCACCTTGCTGGGCTTCATTTCTTCATCTGTAAATTGGGAATTGTAATCCCCACTTCACATGGCTAATGGAGGAGGGATTAAATGAGATAGTATAAATGAGAATTCTTCCCATGGTGCCCAGGACACCGTAGGAAAAACTCACTCAGTGACCCCCAATCCATTCCAGAATTATCCACACATCTTAGGCCTAGGGAGTCACTGGGTGGTGCAAACAGTTAAGCACTTGAGTACTAACCAAAATGTTGGTGGCTTAAACCCACCCAGAGGCACCTCAGAAGAAAGACCTGGTAACCTGCTTCTGAAAGATCACAGCATTGGACACCCTATGGAGCAGTTCTACTCCGCACACAGGAGTCTACTCATGAGTCAGAATCAACTCACCAGCAACTGGTTTTCTTAGGTCTAGACTGTGATTGCACCCTGTTTGGGTGGTCCCTTCAATCAGCCCCTGTCCTCTCAAGGGTTGCTGTGAAATTTCCCAAAATGTCTCTACACAAAATGAATACTGAGTCATTTTGCCATGTCATCAAACACATACTTGACACATAACTTTAAAGATGTCTCACAGTCAGACAAAGAGTGATGGAGTTCCCCATCTCCAAAAACAACAATGCCTTCCTGTGATAATGTTTCGTTTTCCTGTCTCAGTCCTATCTCTGTCATCACATGCTGTTCCTCCACTGAAACATGGAAAAATCAAAGGGAATAAAGCATGGAGAGGACTTCTTCAAGGTGACACAGGTGATAGGAAGCAAAAGAACTAGGTCAGGGCCCGAGATATGTAGGCCTGCCCGTCTCAGTTGGTGCCTCTGCATGTCACCTGGAAAGGGCATTCACCACCTCCAGGAGAAGATGCCAGAGAGGGCAGAATGGTTTCCATCTCAAATGTGTGAGTGCCTTCAGGGCAAGCACGCTCCCTGTGACATTGGGTTGCCTATTTGCTTGTCATTTCTCTTTACCCTCCCGCTGTGTCTAGCACAGTGCTCTGCATAGTTTAGACACAGTGAACATTGTCCACCGATTCACCTGTTGAGCGCAATTGTGCTAACCCAAGGAGTCTCCCCTGGTGCATCAGAGAGGCGGAGTCAACATAGCACTATAGACAGAAACACCATGCCATCCCTCTGCAGCAAAGACCCAAAAAACTAAGCAAAACAGATATAACCGTCAATCTTGGAATCCTAAGCATCAAATGAAGGAATAAAGAACTTGATCAAGCACCGAATGGAATAAGAAATGGACAGAGAACAGAAAACAATGACAGCTACAGAGTGGAGGACCCCTACCAACTAACGTGGCACAGATTTGCCATCTTGGACTACAGCCACCAAGGAATGCAAACTGTGAGTATAGGAAAGCAACTTCACAGAGCTCCCAACAGGAGACAGAGCATCCAGTAACCAGGGATACATGCTTTCCCACTCCCCACCCTTCTTCCCTGTACAAAGCCTCCACCGCTTTCCAACGAGCCATGGTGGCTTGGCCAGAGAGACACCAGCTCATTGTCCCTGGGATCTGCCCTGTGCCCACCGTCCAGCCCCTTCAGTGCCATTTGTTTGTTTGTTTATTGGCTTTTTTGTTACTTCTCTCTCTCTCCCTTCCTTCCTTTCCTTTCTCTGGCCCAGCTAGCCCCATACGCCATCTTCTCCCCTTTTTAACAGGCTGTGATTTTTTGGTTTGTTTGCTTTGTTCTTTTTTTTTTCTATTTTTTTCTCTCTCTCTCTCTCCTTTCCTTCCTTTCCTTTCTCCCATCCACTCAGCCCTGTGCACCAACCCCACTCCTTCTCGAGGGGCTGTGCTGCACTGCTCAGCTGGAGAGTCACTGCACGAGACCTCCCCAGGTCTGCACCACTGTAACCAACCAGTTCCTTATTGTCATTTTATTTATTGTTTGTTTGTTCTTTTCTTTTTTGTTGTTGTTGTTGCTATTTCTTCTCTTTCTCTCCCCCTTCCTTCCTTTCTCCTATTCACTTAACCTTGTGTACCACTTCCCTCCTTCTTGGCAGGCTGTGCTGTACCATTGAGCTGGATACCCTCTGGCACACAACCTCCCCAGATCTGTACCACCCACACAGGCCATCTCCCTCAGTGCCATACTCTTTATTTTTGTTTATCTTTCCTCTTCTACCTTTTCCTTCTCTCTCCCACCAAGGCTCTGTGCTGCCTCCACCCCTTCCTGACAGGCCATGCTGTGCCACCTGGCAAGAGAGACATCAGCTTGTCACCACCCCAGTTTGCCCCCATCCCCAATGGCTGGCTCCCCAACCACCATATATTTTGTTGTTGTTGTTTTTATATTTTTTATCATATTTATTTGTTTGTTTGTTGGCTTCTCTCTCTTTCTCCCCTTTCCTTTCTCCTGCCCCCCCCCCCCGCACCACCCACTACCCTTCTCAACAGGCCAAGCCACACCATTCAGCTAGAGAGCCACTGGCACACAACCTTGCAGGCTCTGTCCCTCCCCCACCCACCAAATCCTACCATGCCACCATTTATATACTCTTTTCTTTTTTCCTTCATTTTTTCTTTTTTTTCCTTTTTCTTTTGTTTCTCCTTTCTCTTCTTTCACCCACCCACTTATCTCTGCACATCACATCCTTTCCTCTTGCTTTTGCCTATTTGCACCACACACCAAGTGTCATGCCCCTGAGTGGCACCAACGCAGTCCCCCAGATCCCCCCCCACACACTACCCAAGGCCCCACCCCATTGGACCCAGTTCCTAATCACAAACTAACCATCCCCATCCCTCCACTCTCACTGGACCCACCGTGCTGCACCATAGCTGAGTGACTGGCCCTGCCCACATGGACAAGGTCATGAGAAGTATTGTGCCCATGAATGAGCAAGCAAAAAAACATAGCCAGCCCGCTTGCCCATACATAACCAAATAAAACAAAAAAGCAGGACAAAACAATCAAAGCTACGTTAATAAATGAAGAAAATAATTCCTGAATGTCCTGGAGACAGCAGACAATATCAGAACATATAAGAAGACAGGAGAGGATGGCTCCAGAAAGTGACCAAAATAAAACACCAGATGACATTCCAGTAGAATAAAAAGCACTGGAACTACCTGATAGAGAATTCAAAAGTCCAATATTCAGGGCTCTCCAACAGATGAAGGAAAATGCAGACAAAAATAAGGAAAAAATAGACAAAATCAGGGAAAACACAGACAAAGCAATGGGAGAATTCAGGAAAATAATACAGGAACAAAATGTCAAAATAAAGAAACAACTAGACAGCATACAAAAACAGCAATTAGAAATCCAAGAGACAAAAAACAAGATTTCAGAAATGGACAGTGCAATAGAAGGTTTTAGGAGGAAATTTGAAACAATAGAAGATGTGAGCAGTAAAATTGAAGACAAACCCTTGGGTACTACTTTTTTTGAGGAAAAATTAGAGAAAAGAATGAAGAAAAATAAGAAACCCTATGAACAATGTGGGATATAATCAAAAGCAAAAACTTGCGAGTGATTGGAGTTTCAGAACACAGAGAGAAAACAGAAAACACAGGGAGGATTATTGAAGATTTGCTGGCAAAAAAAAAAAAAAAAAAAAAAACTTCCCTAATATCACCAAAGAAGAAAAGCCAACCATCCAAGAAGCTCAACAAAACTCAAAATAGACCTCAAAAAAAAAAAAAAAAAATTACCAAGACATATCATAATCACACTCACTAAAACCAAAGACAAACAAAGAATCCTGAGAGCGGCTCAAAAAAAATGAAAACTCATGTACGAAGGGGAAGCAATAAGATTAAGTTGTAATTACTCAGCAGAAACCATGAAGGCAAGAAGGCAATAGGATGACATATATAAAATCTTGAAAGAAAGAACTGCCAATCAAGAATAATATACGCTGCAAAACTCTTACTCAGATAAGGTGGCAAAATTAGGACATTTCCAGATAAACAGCAATTAAGAGGATATGTAAAAACTAAACCAAACTTACAAGAATTATTAAAGGGAGTCCTTCAGTTAGAGAACCAACAACATCAGACAACAGCCTGAATCTAGGCCATAACATCAGCCAGATACCAACCTAGAAAATGAACTCTCAAGAATAAAACAAAAGTAAAAAAAAAAAAAAAATTACAACACGGAACCAGAGAGATCAATCTGTAAGTGACAACAACATCAGAATAATAAAAGATGGAATAAATGATGTAGTTATAGAACTTGCAAATGGAGAGGAAATCAAGCCAGTATCAAGAAATGAAAAACTCCTTTAAACTTAGGAAGATAAGGGTAAATTTCAAGGTAACCACAAAGAAAGTTAATAAATCTACTCATCAAAATAAAGAAGAAAAACATAAAGCCTCAGTAAACACAAAATCTACAAAAACAAAAGAAATGGAAAAAAATCCACAAAAAAAAAAAAAAAAGGAATTCAGCACAGGAGAGTAAGAGGAACAAAGAAAACATCAACACCACAAAAAAAAAAAAAAGCACTACAAAATGATAGCAATAAACACATCTACCAGTAATTGCACTGAAGAGAAATGGCTTCAATGCACCCATGAAGAGACAGAGAGTGACAGAATGGATAAAAGAAAACAGGACCCATCAATATGCTGTCTACAAGAGACACACCTTGGAAACAAAGACATAATAAATATATTAAAAATCAAAAGATGGAAAAAATATATCAAGCAAACAGCCACCAAAAAAAGCAGGAGTGGCAATACTAATCTCAGATAAAATAGACTTTAAAACAAAAACCACCATAAAAGACAAGGAAGGGCACTATATAATGATTAAATGGACAATCCACCATGAGGACGTAACCATAATAAATACCTACGCATCCAATGACAGGACTCCAAAATACATAAAACAATCTCTAACACTACTGAAAAGAGAAATTGACAGTTCCACAGTAATAGTAGAAGGCTTCAACACACCACTCTCAGTAAAGGACAGAACATCTAGAAAGAAACTCAACAAAGATACAGAAAATCTAAAGGCCACAATCAACCAACTTGACCTCATAGACATGTATAAAACACTCCACTCAATAGCTGCAAAGTACACATTCTTTTCCAACTCACATGGAATGTTCTCCAAAATAGACCACATCTTAGGTCTCAAAGCAACGCTAAACAAAATCAAAAACACTGAGGTAATATATATTTTTTTTTATTTTCACTGATCACAATGCCATAAAAGTAGAACTTAATAACAAGAAGAGGAAGGGAAAAAAATCAAAAACATGGAAACTGAATAACACCTTGCTTAAAAACCACTGGGTAATAGAAATCAAAGGTGGGATCAAAAAATTCCTAGAATCAAACAAGAGGGAAAATACATCATACCGAAAGCTTTGGGACACAGCAAAGGCAGTGCTCAGAGGCCAATTTATAGCGATAGGTGCACACATCAAGAAGAAAAAAGAGACAAAATCAAAACATTAGCTATACAACTCAAACAAATAGCAAGAGAACAGCAAAAGAAGCCAACAGCCACCAGAAGAAAGGAAATAATAAGGGTCAGAGCAGAAATAAATAAAACAGAAAATAGAAAAACAATAGATTCAACAAAAACAAAAGTTGGTTCTTTGAAAGGATCAAAAGTCAACAAACCACTGACCAAACTGAGAAATGAAAAACAGGAAAGAATGCAAATAACCCAAACAAGAAATGGGGAACATTACAACAGACGCAACTGAAATAAAAAGGATCATAACACAGTACTATGAAAAACTATACTCCAGCAAGTTTGAAAACCTATAGGAAATTGCCACATTTCTAAAAACACATTGCCTACCTAAACTAACACAAACTGAGGTCAAAAATCTGAACAGACCCATAACAAGAGAAGACATTGAAAAGGTAACAAAAAAAAAAATCCTTGGCTTCACTGGAGAATTCTTCCAAACATTTAGAGAAGAGCTTACACCAGTACTACTCCAAATATTTCAGAACATGGAAAAGGAAGGGATACTTCCAAATTTATTCTATGAAGCCTGCATAACGCTGATACCAAAACCAGGCAAAGACACCACAAAAAAAGAAAATTACAGACCAATATCTCTCATGAATATAGATGCAGAGATTCTCAACAAAATTCTAGCCAATAGAATTCAACATCGTATCAAAAAAATAATACACCACAACCAAGTGAGATTCATAGCAGGTATGCAAGGATGGTTCAACACTAGAAAATCAATGTGATCCACTGCATAAATAAAAAGAAAGAAAAGAATCACATGATCATCTCAATCGATGCAGAAAAGGCATTCGATAAAGTCCAACACCCATTCCTTGTAAAAACTCTTAATAAAATAGGTATAGAAGGGAAATTCCGTACCACAATAAAGGGCATCTATACCAAACAAATAGCTAACATCATTCTTAGTAGAGAGAGGCTGAAAACATTTCCCCTGAGAACAGGAACAAGATAAGGATGCCCTTTATCAGCACCCCTATTTAACATTGTGCTGGAAGTCCTAGCTAGAGCAATAGGGCAAGAAAAAGAAATAAAGGCATCCAAGTCGGTAAGGAAGCAGTAAAACTATCACTCTTTGGAGATGATATGATACTATACATACAGAACCCAAAGGACCCCACAAGGAAACTACTGGAACTAATAGAAAGATTCGGCAGAGTAGTAGGATACAATATAAACATACAAAAATCAGTGGGATTCATATCAAAACCAAACCCATTGCCGTCAAGTTGATTCCAACTCATAGCGACCTTATAGGACAGAGTAGAACTGCCCCATAGAGTTTCCAAGGAGCGCCTGGTGGATTTGAACTGCCAACCATTTGGTTAGCAGCTGTAGCACTTAACCACTACGCCACCAGGGTTTCCAATAAAAAGAGCTATGAGAAGGAAATCAGGAAAGCAATATCATTTATAATAGCCCCTAGAAAAGAAAATACTTAGGGACAAATCTAACAACGGACATAAAAGATCTATACAAAGAAAACTACAAACACTACTGCAAGAAACAAAAAGAGACCTACATAAATGGAAAATCATAGCACGCTCATGGATAGATAGACTCAACATAGTGAAAAATGTCAATTCTACCCAAAGCAATATACAAATACAATTTAATCCTGATCCAAATACCAACAGCATTCTTTAATGACATGGAAAAACTAATCATTGACTTTATATGGAAAGGAAAGAGGCCCCAGATAAGTAAAACACTACTGAAGAAAAAGAATAAAGTAGGAGGACTTGAACTACCTGACCTCTGAACCTACTGTACAGCTACAGTAGTCAAAACAGCCTGGTACAGGTACAAGGACAGACGCATTGACCAATGGAACAGAAAGGAGAACCCAGATGTACATCCATCCACCTAGGATCACCTGATCTTCGACAAAGGCGCAAAGTCCATTACACGGGGAAAAGATAGTCTTTTTAAAAGATGGTGTTGGGAAAACTAGATGCCTATCTGTGAAAAATAAAACAGGAACCACACCTCACATCATACACCAAAGCTAATTCAAAACGGATCAAAGACCTAAATATAAAACCAAAAATTGTAAAGATCGTAGAAGAAAAATAGGGTCAATGCCAGAGGCCCTAATACCTGGCATAAATAGCATATAAACCATAACTAACAATACACCAGAAGATAAGCTGGATAACAGAGATCTTCTAAAAATTAAACACTTACGGTCATGAAAAGACTTCACCAAAAGAGTAAAAAGAGAACCTACAGACTGGGAAAAAAAAATCCAACAAAGGTTTAATCTCTAAAATCTACAGGAAAATCCAACATCTCTACAACAAAAAGAAAAATAATCCAATTAAAAACAGGCAAAGGATGTGAATAGACACTTCACCAAAGAAGACATTCAGGCAGCTAACAGACACATGAGGAAATACTCGAGATCACTAGCTTTTAGAACAACTCAGCCCTCCTTCAAATAATGGAAGCAGGCCCAGATTCTCAAAATGTGACTGTGTCTTCCTGCTGCTCTCTCGGCGCACATCAGCAGGGCTGGAGGAGAGCCTGGTGTGGGAAGCTATTGCCGGGAGGGAGCAGAGAAAGATCACTGGGCTGCAGAAGGATTATCACTTGTGCTGCCATCAGCTCCAAGTCATCAGCCAAGAAAAGGTTTCAAACAGCCTGGAGCCAGTGCCTGGTGGGAAACTGGGCTTCAGAAGTGTTCAAAGATTGAAGAGATGACTATCCAACCCCAAAACCACTTCCATGATTTCCCCCAATTGGAATCACTATCTACCACACCTATTTTGCCACAGAGTTTTTTGTATTTTTGTTGTCATGGCGAAATCAGCGAAATAGTCATTCACACTGATTCTCCAGTGGACTGTAAGTACCTTGAAGGCTGTTGTTGTTGTTGTTGTTGGCCACAGTCAGCTTGGCCCCCCAACCCATGGAGACCACACACACAACAGAATGAAACACTGCCGGGTCCTGCCCCATCCTCACCATTGGCTGCAGTTTGGACCTTTGTGATACACAGGGTTTTCGTTGGTTGATTTTTGGAAGCAGATCACCAGGCCTTTCTTCCTAGTCCATCCTAGTCTGGAAGCTCCGCTGAAACCTGTTCTACATCATAGCAACATACCAGCCTCCACTGAGAGGCGGATGGTGGCTGTACACCAGGCGCACTGGCTGAGAATCACACGCCGGCCTCCCGCAGGGAAGGCGAGAATTCTCCCACTGAAGTGGCGATTCCCCCAAACCTTGAAGGCAGGAACGGTCTAATTCCTGGTGCCTAAAGCAGTGCTTTGAAATTCACAGAGAAATTGCTCAATAAATATTTGCTAATTTGATTAAAGAAAGATAATTTTTTTTTTTAATTACCATTGAGTCCATTCCAACTCACAGCAACCCTACAGATCAGAGTAGAACTGGATCCTACTCCCATAAGGCTTCCAAGGCTATCATCTTTACAGAAGCAGACTGCCACATCTTTCTCCCGAGGAGTGACTGGTGGGTTTGAACCGCCAAGCTTACAGTTAGCAGCTGAGTGCTGTAACCATAGCCGAGTACTTTAACCACTGTGCCACCAGGGCTCCAGAAGATAATAACATGCTCCTGTTTTCACACAGACTTTCGGATTCCTGAATCTTTAATCCAGGGTAAGAGTCATCCTTGAGGCTTTCCTACAAAAGGGGGCTGGTTGCATTTCCCAGGGGGAAAACCCAAAGTCAAAAAGCTTCAGGGCCTCCAATTCCATATAGGAGAAGTTTTTGTTGTGTGATGGTCAAGTACTGGTCTCGAATGCACATCACCAAAAAATGTCTCTCTGAGTTTAGCCACAGAAGTGTTGCAACATGAAGCTGGGAGCAGACCCCGAGAGGGCTCAATTGTCCAGCCTACGTGTTAATACAGGGAAACATTTTAAAGGCAACCCCGATCTAATTTTTACTTTTCTTCAGCTCTCAAACCAGAGCAAGAGAGGCCAGAATGCAACACATGGAAACTTGTAAATGGTGAAAGGTGGGGTCCGAGAATATGATGTTTGGAAGGACTTCAAAATCTGCGTCAGGCTTTTCCCCTCTCGCTACTACCTACATCCTCAGAAAAGGAAACACAGGCAATTGATCTATGCCAGTGATGTCTACCATCTTCTCCCTGGAAACACTAAGCTCATTAAAATTTCTCAGCAAAGACTGACCACAAGCACGCATAGTCACAGCATAGTGAATAACCCACAACTTGGCCAGAGGAGACACAAACATCACTTCTTATCTAATGTCACAAGCACACATATGACATATGACATTAGGAGAGTGGCCACCATGCCCAAACCACCACTCTTAAGCACAAACTCCAAACCAGGACCTGGTCTGAAATGGCTACAGGTACCTTCTCGGGGAGAAAAAATAAAATACTGCTTAACAATAGCCCAGTATTAAATATCCAACCGTGTATTCCTCTGGGATGCTTTGATCAGTATCTGCTCCAACCTGGGCAGGGGAAGGAGAGAAACAAGAAGGGAACACTCAGTAAACAGGATTATGAACCCAAAGGCTGGTGATAAATCAGGGCAGGAAGGTGACCTCAGTAGGCTGGAGTAATCTTGCATGTCATGATGAATTTATGAGGCCAATTTTATTGGCCTGCATGACCCAGGCTCCTTGGAGACATCTCAGTATCAAATCCAATCCACTTCATTTATGAGCTGTGCACAGTGTCAGCCAAGGGGCCGAGCAAAATCGCCCTGACCACCTCCTCCAAGAGGGTGCCCACACACAGGGCCCTCAGGAAGCAGTGTCTCCATCCATCCTGTCCAACGTGCCCTGACAGCAAGCCAGGCCTGCCCTGGTAGTTGTCCCCTCCAAACTAGTTACCCTGGTTCTCATTGTGGCTCTGCCCTAAGAGTCAGTGCAGCTCCAGGCAGGGCCCTTCCTCTCTGGGCCTCAGTTTCCTCATCGCAGAACAAGAAGGTTGAACTGTCAGTATTTCTCAATGGGGACGCTAGTGGCATTTACCAAACCCAACCCAACCCATTGCCTTTGGGCTGATTCTGATTCATCGTGACCCTATGGGACAGAGTAGAACTGCCCCATGGGGTTTCTGAGGAGCAGCTGGTGGATTCGAACTGTAGACCTTTTGGTTAGCAACTAAGCTCTTAACCACTTCACCACTAGGGGCAGGACAAATCCTCCTCGTTGCAGGATATTTAGCATTTCTCGTCCCAACTACTCTATGCCAGTAAAGGAGCACCCCAACCCAGTTATTAAATCAACCAAAAGTGGCCCCATACATTTCCAAATGTTCTCAGTTGACAACTATGGGTTGTTGTTGTTTGGACACATCAAGTCAATTCTGACTCAAGTGACCCCGAGTGACAGAGCAGAGCTGCCTCAAAGGGTTTTCTTGGTTGTAATCTTTCCGGGAGCAGATTGCCAGGTTTTTCCTCCCACGAAGCTGCTGAGTGGTTTTGAACTGCCAACCTTTCGGTTAGCAGCTGAGCACTTAACCATCTTGCCACCAATGGCCCTCCCTAGGCGCAAACATCTCCGGTGGGTCTGTGAAGGGGCCATGACTCCCTCTACTTCCTCAAACTGAGAACGGAAGAGCCGATGCTCCTGCAAGTGGCAGCTAGAGGGACCTCGGGACCTGCCAGCAGCCAACCCATTGAAAGAAGCCATCCCATTGAGAGGAGGCAGCAGCAGCCAGGAAAAGTCCTTTGAACAGAGGACCTGGTGCGTACCTGGCCTTCACCTGCTCTCAGTTGGCTCCCAAGGCTGGGCGGAAGGCGTTTAAGTCTATTTGACTGTCCCTGTCATCATAAGGTTTACGGATGGTTAATTTATTCTTTATAGCGCAGTCATTGATGGCTGTTAAATCGCAAATGAGAGCCAATAAAGGGTGAATTGCAGCTGAAATTACACTGTTTATATGACAGCAGAGTGCTGGCTAAAAGATTCATATGCTGCTGATGAAGTATGTTATAAATTTTAATTACCATAGTTTGTACAAATGACATGTTTGAAATGCTATTGAGTAATGTGACCCTGATAATGAAACTATAAAATAAATCATTAACTTTCTGAATGAGCTTTTTTATTTCAGGGCTGCACAGAGTAAACTTTTCAGTTTATTCCGGATCAGTCTTTTTATGCCCCCACCCTCCCCTCTGGCCTAACCGGCTCCTCTGTACAGGCTGGGGGCAGGGGAGCAACAGGAAGCCAGGTGAGAGCGTGGAGGAACAGCCCACACAGCTGGAAGCTCCCCCAAGCCCCAGCATACCTGGCTCAGTGGCAGGGCGGGGAGCGTTAGCCAGGACCATGGGTTCTAGATAGGCACCTTAAACAAGTCCCATTAAGTTGCCCACTTGTGGCAAGAAAGGACCCTTTTTTTGAACCTATGGACCTTCTAGAGACCACCATCCCCAGGCAGCTGGGTGCTTAGACTGAATTCACCCAGCAGAGACATCTGTGGCTACACCCCAGATGTATCAGACTCCGGGTGAGAGTTAGGCTGCACGCCGGGGGAGAGAATCACAAGACAACTGGGCCAGTTTTACTGGCCCACAGCCCAGCCAAGAGTCCAGAAAAGAAAAACCAAGCAGATACTTGGTGGATTTTCCCATTATTAAAGCATCCACATTTGCAACGGCCTGGTTCATCATGTTTATGAATTATCCACTCATAACCCCAAGATACAAGTTACTGAGGTAAAACACATTTTTCAGAAAAGAAGCTCCAGGAAAAAAAAAATCTGGAAGAGGGAGCCCCATCAAAAGTCATTTGGGTCAACTCCCAACTCCAGGAGTCACTTGGCCAAAGCTGCCTCCAACAAATGTGCCCCTCTAAGCTCTGCAGAACAGAAAACACAGAACATAAATTTTGCAAAAGCCATGGGTTCATAGGATGTCAGAATATAGGGAGACCTTAGACATCCCTAGAGCCCTGGTGGCACAGTGGTTAAGAGTTCAGCTGCTAACTAAAAGTTTGGCAGTTCAAATCCGCCAGCTGCTCCTTGGAAAAGCTTTGAGGCTTTTTCTACTTTGTCCTATAGGGTTGCTATGAGTCGGAATCAACTCAACAGCAACAGATTTGGTTTTTTAGTTTGGGGGCATCCTTTAGCCTTAAGACTCTTGACTTGGGGCAGAGAGGAGGGTGGGAGAGGAACCAAAGGGGAAGAGATTAGACCCACAGATATACCAAAACCAAAAAAACTGAATCCATTGCCACCGAATCAATTCTGACTCATGACGACCCCATGTGTTACGGAATAGAACTGCTCCATAGAGTTTTCCTGTCTGTAATCTTTACAGGAGCAGATCGCCAGGTCTTTCTTCTGCGGCATCTCTGGGTGGCCAAACCACCAGCCTTTAGGTTAGCACAAGCGCAAACCATCTGTGCCACCCAAAGTTCTCTCCCAGGGGCGCAGACATCTATAAATTCCAGAACAAAATATGCAGATTGAAAAAGCCCCTGTGTGTTTTTTTATATACACTTTCAGGCATATCTGACCCAGCCACCTCACCATGCACAGGAGGTAACGGAGGCCCAGTGGCGGAGGCAGAACTGGAGTTATAACCCAAAGGACCCAGGCTCCAGGGAGATGGGGTTTTTTTCATTCGCTGTAGCCATGGAGTCATAGATCACCTCCAGGCCAGGTCTCACAATGCTTGGCTCTGGACAGGCAGAATCGCTTCACTGGTGGTATCATCCTCACTGTTCCCGTCTTAAGAAAGGTCACCAAGGTGCAGCCTTTCCTTTGCAGATAGGCTGCCTGGCAGGGAGACATGGCTGGTGAGAATTGTACTGTTATGTCCTCCACTGCCTAGAACAAGTTTGTTCTTAGGAGTGTGTCAAATGAGAAAGACAGACCCAAGAGGGCACACTATGGACGCAGCCTAGAGAAGGTTCCTCCCATCCGTCTGCAGAGGAGACTGCAGGCATAGTAATGTGGTTGATTATAAAAAGCGACCATTCAGAGGTCTTCCCAGTGCTTCAGAGATCTCACTTCAACCACCCAGTGAGCAAAGGAGAAGGGCACTGACTGGACATCCCTTTCGTTGTTGTAAGGTGCCATCAAGTCGGTTCCAACTCTGAGCAATCCTCTGCACAACAGAACGAAACATGACCCAGTCCTGCACCACCCCCACAATCATTGCTAAGTTTGAGCCCGTTGTTGCAACCACTGTATCAATCCATTTCTTTGAGGGTCTTCTTCTTTTTCACTGACCCTCTACCTTACGAAGCATGGTGTCCTTCCCCAGGGACTGATCCCTCCTGATAACATGTCCAAAGTATGTGAGATATAGCCTCACCATCCACACTTCCAAGGAGCTCTCTGGCTATACTTCTTCCGAGACAGACATCCCCTTTAGAGGTGAGCAAATGGGACCAATTCTGAAGAGAGGTTTGTCTTAGGTCACAGAGCTTATGGGTAGCTGGAGCAAGAAGAAAACAAATGCATTCAGGAGACAATCTGGGAAATGTGAAATCTGACTGAATATTTGATAATTAAAAGGAATTACTGTTCATTTTTTTAAGTTCTGATAGAGGTGATTTCATTTTTTTTAATTTTATGTTAGAGAATCTTCAACTTTTAGAGATGAATACTGAAGTGATAATAGATGAAATGAGAAGATGCCTGGGGTAAATCCAAGGTGGGAAGTGGTGGTACATGGTTGAATGAAAAGATAGGCCATGAGTCAATACTCATTAATACTTGATGAGGGTACGTGAGGATTCATTATATTACCCCCTGTTTATGTTTTAGGATTTCCATAATAAAGAAAATAAAAATAAAAAACCAAAATGCCCTTGTCTCCAAAGTTCACAACAGTGTCCATTTTCCCATGCATTCTCAGCAGTGCCAAGGTGGAAGCAAAAGTCAGAGTTTCTCTCTCCTGGGACACGCTTCCAGTGGTGTGTGGGAGAGCAGGAACTTTTTCCCTTTCCTTTGCTGGAGGCAGCAGCCTCAGTGAACAGGGGCTGGCATCAGGAGGCACCGAGCCCACCTCATTGGAGAGAGAAGCTCCTGAGGTCTGGACTTTCCTGTCACATCTCCCTTTTATGTACACAACCAGAAGCAGAGGGGCTGCCCTGGGTGGGACTCAGACCCACTGTACTAACTTGAACAGGTCCCTTCATTCCTTAGAACCTTGGCTTCTTCATTTGTCAAACGAAGATGAGAGCCTCACCCTCCCTACTTCAAAGATCTGAGGATCAAATTAAACAATGAAGAAGGGCTCCTAGAGAGACAGTAGCGGGTAATAGGTAAGAACACAGATCCCCGCTCCACCTCGGATTAGCTCTGTTCCTTAATCTCTTCTTCCTCTATACTAGATGTAAGGTTGTTGCAAGGATTAAATGAGTCAATATACGTAAGCAATTAAGAACAGCACCAAGGATTATGAAATTATTATTATCACTGGTACACTAATGTAAAATGTCAATATTACTACAAGAGCTATAAACCCAAGAAAATCCAAGCCCATTGCCATTGAGTCAATTCCGACCCATGGCAACCCCATGTGTTACAGAGTAAAACTGCTCCATAGGGTTTTCTTGGCTGTAATCTTTATGGAAGATCAGCAGGCCTTTCTTCCATGGCACCTCTGGACGTGCCCAAACCACCCACCTTTAGGTTAACAGTCAAGCACAGATCAGGCACCTAAAAGAACCATACAGAGACTTTATAGCAGAAGGGGTTTTGAGAAGTCATTTATTCTAAGCTCCACCTTTCAGAGGGTCATCAAAGTGATGTGAGTTAACTGGTGTCACATAACAAGTTAGTGACAGAGATGATGCCAAGCACAGTGCTCATTCTGCAACCCCATACAACTACCCCCCACCCCCCCCGCCCAACCAGGTGGTCATCTCTTCCTCCTTATTATTGCCCACCCAGGAGGAAGTCCTCAATCCAGAGTCCCTATGTCAGTGCCTCATCACTGGGTCTGTGATGGAGGAGAACCATGAGGGCTGGAGGAGAGTCCCCTGCTCCTTGCTCCACGCTTGATCCCAGAACAGAGTGTGAGCCATCAAGAGCCCCTGGTGCATCCTCTGCCTTCCCTAGATTGTTTCTGAAGAGAAGGCAGCACTTCCAAAGTCTCCCCTCTGACTTATCAGTCACCACAAAAACATTTTCAAGGCGATGGTGCAAGCTGCCCTACTTACCATTAAGAGAAAGGACCACATTATTGCTGTTATAAACCATTGATTAAGGTTTATAATAGCAATAATCCCCTCGAAATTCATTGTTACTGCAGTTAATGACCAGTTTATTAGAGCGTTAACCATCCTTGGCAATGGGCTGAGTCGTTTAATGTGGGTAACGACCAATTTCTCAAGGATTATTGCTTAAATAACAATTCTTTGTGAGATGTATGCACCACCACAAGGTATGGCTCCAGCTGGAAGCTTCTCCTCAGAAATAATTGTTAATTATTTCCTCAGAATTGTACCACCAGCACCATATCTAGCAAACCCCAAACACTGAGCTTCTTGTGGTAACGCTTCAGAGACACCAAAGAATCAAAGAGTTGGACAAGGGCCTGAAGACATTACTACACCCTTCTATGAGGGAGCCAAAAATAGAGTCTTCACTGGATGTCTTCTGGGCTCCCAGGTGAATGCACCATTGGGAAACAGTATCTGGCTCTCAGACTACTCTTTTCTCTTCATTTGGCTTCATTTCCAGAATTTTTTGATCTGCCCAAATCCTCCACCCATCACTCTGACAGGTGGGGAAAAGTATGGTCAGCCAAGGGGCTGGCACAGGGGCTGAAGAACGGGAAACACGGCAAACCCAGGTCCCATAAAGCTTCAATACACTCTGAAGCAAACATTCACCTATACCTATCCACCCACTCTCCTCTTGGTCCAGATCCTAGGAGACTTGGTAGGCTAGGGCTACCAGCAATGAATGGTACCCACCAATTTGCACGGCACTAACGTGTTGATCCTCTGTGGCCACTGGGCTATTTTAGGTTTGCTTCAAGCAGGAAAAAAAAAAATGAGGTCAGCTTACATGACTCATAGCTTGTCTTAGACTCTAAGAAGTCATAGTATCATTAAATATAATTATAGAGCCAGGGGATCTTATAATTATCTGGGCCACCCTCCCTGATTTACAGGTGAGGATAGGGACCCAGAGAGGTTAAGAGGCCTGCCTAAGTCACACGGCTGCTTAAAGAAAAGCTGGAACTACACCTCTGTCTCTGTCTTGCCCTTATCAACCCCAAGGCCACCTTTTTGGACACACCCAAATGGAGAACTCTGGCTAGAGAAGCAACAGGAGGATCAAGGCCCCATCAGGGAGAGCTCACAGAGGCAAGGCATCCCTGTATCCATTAACACTAACCATGAGTCTCAGAAGAAGCCAAAGGCCTGATTCTCCCACTCCTCTCACTCTCCAACTTCCCTTATATGCCTAACTCAATTCAAGCATTTCATCACATTAACTATTTTCTATCACTTTCTATTAGCACTGGTATTTCAATAACTTTTATTCTTTTGACATGAAGTGAAAGCTACTGATATGATTACATTCTAATTATATTATATTATATTAACTAAAATAAATACTAATAGGGTGTGAACCTAACATAATAAGATAGCAAATTGCTATCACAATGCCAATGTAGCCTAGAGATAAATCTGCTGATTCACTCAACAAACATGTACTAAGGTTCCATTACGTGAGCACCGGCCACTCCATGGAAGAAAGATGTAACAGCCTGCTTCTGTAGAGCCTACAGCCTCAGAAACCCTGGGGGGCAGTTCTGCTCTGTCCTATAGGGTCTCTATGGGTCAGAATTGACTCAATGGCAATGGGTTTGTTTTGGGGGGGATGTGTTGAGCAAGGAGCCCTGGTGGCACAAACGGATAAGTGCTTGACTGCTAATCGAACCCACCCAGCAGGTTCTCGGGAGAAAGAACTGGCAATCTGCTACCACAAAAATTACAGGCCAGAAAACCCTATGGGGCAGTTCACCTCTATGACATGGGGTCACCGTGGGTCAGAATCAACTCGACAGCACCTAACAACAACAACATGTCGATTAACGTCAAAATTCTTGATGTTTTTTTTTTTCTCATCATCTCCAAAAATTAATTTGGTGCAAGAACACAAAGTGAGGTATCAAGGCCTCCTTGAGTCTATGATTCCTTCACCCTCCACGTTTTGATTCAATAGCAAGAATCATCACCCACGGATAATACTAGATATTATAATAGATAATAATAGCAAGGGGCAAAACAAACATCTTTCCCAGGACCCTGGAGTTCCTAGGTGGTGCAAAGAGTTAACACGCTGGGCTGCTAACCAAAAAGTTGGTGGTTCGAATCCACCCAGGGGCACCTCAGAAAAAAAGTCCTGGGAATCTACTTCCAAAAACTCAGCCATTGAAAACCCTTTGGAGCACAGTTCTATTCTGACACTCATGGAGTCTCCATGAGCAGGAGTTGACCCTACAGCAACCAGTTTTACCCAGAAACCCAGTTAAGGAAGTTACAATAAGCCATTGCTTCTCTAGTTCTTTAGACACGTAAACCTACGTTAATCCTGGTGGCCATGTGAATCAAGAGAAGTCTCCAATTGCTCCATCCTATCAGACACGTAAGATCTGGCTGAGAAAGGGTGGAGCCTTCTCCTCTTTCTTGCTCTCTCACTGAGACTCCAGCCAGGACTCTGACACCACAATGTTATAATGTGTCTGTGTCTAAAAGCCCATTTTTTTCTTCTTAAGTCACCAAACTGAATTAGTGATGATATGGATTAGGTAAACACTCTCACAGAATCACAACAGTTCTAGATCTTCTACCCATACTCCCAACTTTTTTGCCATCTCTGTATTTATATGAAATTTTTATTTATAACCGTGAAAGATGGTGGTATCAATTACAAGTGACATTTAAGCTACATATATGTTCATTGTGTCAAGTAAATAAGTTAATACATATAAAGTGCTTAAAAGACTGTCTGACACATAGTACCCAAAACCAAACCAAACCCATTGTCGTTGAGCCGATTCTGGCTCACGGCAACCCTATCGGACCGAGTAGAACTGCCCCATAAAGTTTCCAAGGCTATAATCGTTATGGAAGCAGACTGCCACGTCTTTCTCCCACGGAGCTGATGATGGGTTTGAACTACTGACCTTTTTGGTTAGCAGCTGAGTGCTTAACCATTGCGCCACCAGGGCTCCATGTATATACAGATATATATCTGTCACTACTGTCCTTGTCTTCAGCGGTGGCAGAATATCAAGGATGTGGCTCTTCACTTCTAACCATCAGCAAGAATTGCTTTTCTCTACCACAATCCCAAATTTCTATCATGGTTTTCCTTTGATTCTTTCAGTTCCTCTACTCTGAATCTCACTTCCTCTCAACATCTACTGAGCACTTTCAACGTGCCAGGAACTGTGCTAAGTACTGGAGGTGCAAAAGGGAGAATAGCATTTCTGCCCTGGCACAGCTCGCAGATCAGGGAGGACAGGCACCTAAACAGCTAAATGTCATGCGATGCGATAAGTGCTACACACCCTGGATTGTGAATGAAAGATGGAAGAGAAGAGGAGGGAGGGAGGGGAAGCACTGCTGAGGAGCAATGATTTCTGCCTAGCAAGGGGAGAAACTTCACCAAGGAAGTGACTATTGAGCCGTACCCAGAGCTAGCCGACCAGCAAGTGGGCTAAGCACTGTTTAAGGAACCAACAGGGCAGAAACATGGAGGGAAGGAAAGAAAGAAGAAGGAAGGGAAGACAGAGTAAGGGAGAGATGAAAACAGAATACTTTAGTCTGATGAATCTATTCAAAAATGTGGTTAGAAATAGGGGAGGGGTACAATTTCAGTATGCTTATGCTTAATGTCATATTAAAACGTTAAGTTTTAATAATCTATTAAGGGGCAAGAGGTAATATTTAGGGCCTAGAAAGGAATGCGGGGCAATAATGGTTCAGTAGTAGAATTCACACCCTTCATGCAGAAGACACCCCAGATTCAATTCCCAGCCAATGCACTTCGGGGGAAGCCTCCACCCACCTGTCAGTAGAGGCTTGCTTGTTGCTATGATGCAGAACTGATTTTAGCAGAGCTTCTAGACTAAGACTAGGAAGAAAGTCCTGGCAATCTGCTTCCAAAAATCAGCCAATGAAAACCCTATGGATCACAACAGCCAAATCTGCAACCGATCATGGACTTGGTGCAGGACTGGGCAGCATTTCATTCTGTTGTACATGAAGTCACCATGAGTCAGGGGCCCACTCAATGGCAGCTTACAACAACAGAAAGGAATGAATGCAGTCCTCACTGAATCTTTAAGAATTTAAACAGGATTTTACATGGCTAAAACAAGGTAGGAAGAAAAGCCTACCAAAGTCCACAGAAATGCATGGAATTTGGGGATTTGAAAAGGCATGGAGATGTCACTCACTTAGGCTGTCCTCTTGCTTTGAGGCCAGATAATACTCAACCTACCCAAAAGGATTGCCAGCTCTTGACTCAACAACCAGGAGACTCTTTCCAATTTTTAGGGAAGGACTCACACCTCATATGGAAGCACTTTACACCTAAGAGGCATTTGGGGAAGAAAAAAATAGGAAAAAGCTCAGGAACTAAGCTCAAGCATCCGTCTAGCTTATCACCAGGACAGAACAACGGTTTTGTTCTCTAGCTCCTTTTCTGACTTCTGAAATTCCAAAAAGATGATATCAAGTCTCACTGCCTCCTGGTGTCTCAGATAGACAGCTGTCGCCTTAACAGAATGAATTTCTTTTCCTCTAAGGAGTGTGTATGTGTGTGTGTGCGTGTGTGCATGTGCGCACACGTGCATGCATGCGTGTGTGATAAAGGTTCCTTTTGAGGATTTTGTTTATTTTAAATGGGATTATTTCAACACAGCATTACCTTTCTAGTTTTGTTTTACTTTTTCATTTCAAGTTTTTATTATTATTACTTTCTTTATTTACTTTTTAGCTTTGTTGGGTCCCTAGGCCCTTCCGGGCTGATGGTCTCAGTCCACAGCCAACAAGGACACTGACCCTCCCTTCCTGCCCACCTTTGAGCCAACAGTCGAAATCAGGTTGCAAGTCATCCACCCGGGGAGGGGTGTTCCACACTGGAGTGCATTCTGTATGAGGACTATGGGGCCCCAGATGTGGCAATTCTGATTTCCTCAGGTGCTCGTGGTTTCCCTGAATTCTCCTAGGAGTCATTCAGTTAAAGTAGGCGGGGGCTAAGAGGTCAGAAGTAAATTTCCATCAAACAAGTTTGACAGGTACAGAGCATGTAGCAAGACGAAAAGCCCCAATTCCACCCCGTAATTAAAAACATTTTTCATTCCAAACCTATAAAAGGCAGATGTGCCACATCCCTCCAACCAGATTGCTACTCTATATTGAGTGCTGCACCTCAAAGTCCTCTTTCCCAGGGTTTGAAAATACAAGGTTGTCAAGCACAGTGTAATTGGTGCTTCTTCCCCCACCTGCTCGTCACGCCCTCCATTTCCTCTTCTTGCTGAGAAATACACGTTTCCATCTTTGGGGGAATTAGGTGTTTTCAGCTTCTCAGGACACCTCCAGGCTGAAATGAAGTTGGATGGTAGCTCATCTTCCAAGATAGACAATGGGTGTATCTGATATTTTATGACTCTAAAACACCTCTTAATCTGAATGTTTTAAAAAAAAAAAAAAAGCTCAGGCAGCAACCCTGGCTCCATCAGCCGTATTGAGACTGGGAATTAATTCAGGTCCTCTCCAGCTCAGGCATCTAGAAGCCAACTCTTTGGAAGAAGAATGAGTGAACAACTTGCTAAGAAGTGGTCAGAAAAATGAAATAAATACTTATGTTTTTCTACCTGAGGTGGCTTCTTTACTCCTGAATTCCCTTGAGTTAAGACATTCAGTTTGATTACCTGGTACAGAAAGTTGCAAGTCACCTTCAGGGTGTGTTGCCAAGATTTACCTGTAAATCAACCATCGGTAACTCTGTGAGTGAATGGAGAGAGGGGATCCTAACAGCCATTGTTTTCGTTCATTTGTCTTCTTAAAGGGGCAATGGAAAAGGAAGACAGAAGAAGAATTGATGCATTTGAATTGCAGTGCAGGTGAAGTATGTTGACTACACCCTGGATTACCAGAGGAACAGACAAATATGTCTTAGAAGAAATTCAACCGGAATGCTCCTTAGAAGCAAGGATGGTGAGACTTCAACTGGCTTACTTTGACAAGTCATCAGGAAAGACCAATCTCTAAAAAAGGACATCATGGTTGATAAAGTGGAGGGACAGCAAAAATGAGGGAAACCTTCAATGAGATGGATTGACACAATAGACCCAACGATGGACTCAAACATATCAATGATCAGGTGATGTTTTGTTCTGTTATACATAAAGTCATGATGAGTCAGAGCCAACTCACCAGCAACTAAGAAAACAAGCCTTTTTGGTCTGGAATACCCTGTTTTTTTCCTAATGATGCTATATACTATTCAAGGGCATGAATACCAAGCCTTCTTTCACAGGTGTTTTTTCACCAAGCCCAGACAATGCTCTGAATTCCAAGAACAACTTTAAGAAAGTTGCTGATAGACTGATGTGAAGTTTTCCACCTGCTAGGCCTATTGCCAAAGGAGTTCTGGTGGTGCAGTGGGTAAAGTGATCGTCTGCTAACTGAAAGGATGGTGGTTCGAAACCACCATTGGCTCCATAGGAGAAAGATGTGGCAGTCTGCTTCCATAGAGATTTACAGCCTTGAAAACCCTATGTTGTCAACTATGAGTCAGAATCGACTCAATGGCAGTGGGTTGGGGTCCTTGGCCATAGTGTGAAGATGTTCTCCCATTTCGTGGACTTTCTCTTTCTGGGTTCCAATCAAACGACCTTATTAAATGTTTAAAAAAGAAAGAAAAAGACTTGCTCTGGTGAGTGATAACAAATACAATCGATAAACCCAATGGAGAAAGGAACCGAAGGCATTCGCAAGACACTTTAAAGATTTAATTGTTCCACAGAATTTTAAGCAAGTAGTAGAAAGAAACTAAATTGCATGAATCCAGATATTTTGCTCTAGGCTTCTAATTCATCTCACTTGCTGGTTCCCAGGGGCTGGTGCCAGCTCGGCAGAGCTTGGGACTTTCCAGCACAGACAGGGATTGTGCTTCATGCAAGTTAAAGAGCCTCTCTGTCCCTTTGCAATGGGCCAGTTGCTCAAAGTCTTCCTCGCTATGAAATGCCTGGGCTCAAGGACATAGCTGGCTGAGCAAGGCTGAAATATGTCTTTTATTAAACACTGCGCACATCTTCTTGCTTCTTTCTCAAAAAGGAAAGATCTTGAGTTTCTCAAAAAGGAATGGTCCTTGGGGAGAGAGAGTTGGTACCCAAGAACGAATGCCACATCTAGGTAACAGCAGGCACCAAGAAGCATCATCAATTGCTCCAGAGAGTCTGGGGCTTCAGAGTCTGGAAGCTTCAGGATGTTTCACCATGAGGCTTGCAGGCTGAGGGAACCCATTAATGAGGCATATCTGCTTCCTCCTGGCATGGCCACTTGGGATAGAAGGAATCCTTCAGATGCCCTGGGAAAGTCCTGCTGCAGACAATCCAATGGCTGTGTGCACACAGGTACTCACAGGGGCAAAGCACAGGTGAGAGCCCCTTCTGCCCTGCCTTAGTGCAAAGAAATGTTTGTCTATTCTGATTACAGATTCGACGTCAGAAAACAAGAGGGTATTTTACCAACAGCAAAACAGCATTGGGGGCCGTGTCCTGTGTGCCTTTTGCCTCTGGAAATGCTAGTGCTGCAGAGAAGGTTTAGAAGGGAGGAGATCGTGGAGACAGGAGAGGAGATGGGAAGCTGAACAACTGAGAAGAGAAGGCAGTGGAGCTCGGTAGAATTAGCACAGGCTTTTAGGAATCCAAGGGGGCGTAAACAGTTAAGTTTACCACCCAGACACACCTTGGAGGAAGGCCTGGGAATCTGCTTCTAAAAAATCAGCCACTGAAAACCCTGTGGAGCACAGTTCTACTCTGAAACAAATGGGATCACCATGAGTTGAAGTCAACCTGACGGCAACTGCTTTGGTTGGGTTTTTTTGGTTTGGGGGTTGAGCAGGCCTTTACTTCCTAACCTTGGGGACATTACTTTCTCTAAGTCTCTGTTTCTTTTGCCATAAAGCGGAGATAATATTAGTTCCTGCTTGACAGAGTGATTGTGATAATTAATGAAAGAGCATACGTAAAGTAACTGTGGCTGTCTCTGGCACTTAGTGGGTGCTCAATAAATAACAGATATTACTTTAATAATAATAAGTAATGATTACAGGCTGGGACACAATAGCACATGGAGGGAGACCATCTGGGCCTGGGTTCAACGGCCTTGACTGCATTAAAGGAAAGTGAGGGTTCGGTCACCTGCCAAGAGGAGGCCTCCGTGAGTGATGATCGTCTGTTCCCCCCACACAACTCCTTCCAACTTGGGTCCCACTTGGTCCTGGCATCTTTCCAGAGGCTCAATTCAAGAGACTGTTATAGTAATATTACAGCTCCTTTTTTTTTTTTTTTTTTATTAAACACCAGCACTTAGATAAGGAAGAAAAATGGTCCTGGGCGTCTGAACCTAAAAATATTTCAGAAAATCCCTGCCATTAGGTGCTCAGAGATTCTGCCATAAAAACAAACTTGCAAGTTCTAGCCAATACATCAAACACGTTGCAATTTCATAAAATTAGCATAGCCTCAGAATGCTGTGAAAGTAGCTGGGCAGAGAGGTCGGCGAGCCTGGGCCCTGGAGGCCAGCAGCCCACAGACTGGCCAGGCTCCACGCCAACCACCTGCGCGACCTTGGGTGTCACCCGTGGGCTTGCTGTGGAACTAGGGGAGATGTTCGTAGAGCACTTATGAGAGTGCTTGGTACACGGTGTTGGCAGGTGCCGTCAAGTCAATTTTCTACTGATAGCGACCCCGTGTGACAGAGTAGAACTGCCCCATAGGGTTTTCTTGGCTGCAATCTTTATAGGGGCAGATTGCCAGGTCTTTCTCCCACCGAGCCACCAGCTAGGTTCAAACTACCGACATTTTGATTAGCAGCTGAGCACTTAACCATTGTGGCACTTGGCTCCTTGGTAAGTGTTAAAAAAAATCGCTTCTGCCATCATTATTATAGTTATTGTCACTCTCCCACTTCAAGAATATTGAAGAGTAAATAAACCTATACAAATAAACCACGTTTTCAGCTCTGGAAAAAGAAAAACATAAAAGGGCCAGATACTGGAGTAGCTTCACGTTCTTCCTAATTCCTTGCCTTAGGATTTAAAATCCGATAAGATTGGTGTCATTGCAGAAGATTGTACTTCCGTGTGTAGCACATCTACAAAGTGTTATGGATTGAATTGTGTCCCCAAAAAACATATGGAAACCTTCTAACCCCTGTACCTGTGAATGTTTGGAAATAAGGGGGTTTCTTTTGTTATGTTAATGAGGTCACACAAGAAGTAGGTTGAGCATGGGTAGGGTCCTACACCTAATCCCTTCTGAGTGGTGTCTTATAAAAACGGAAAATGGACACAGCGAGAGACACACACAGGGGAAACAGACCTGCAAGGGGCTGCCTACAAGTCAAAGAATGCCAAGGAACACCTTGGGCTACTGACGAGAAGGAGCCCACCCCTAGACCCAATGCCCTGATTTGGACTTCTAGTCTCCAAAACTGTAAGACAACAAATTTCCCTTCTTTAAAGCCACGCACGTGCGGTATTTTTGTTACAGCAGCACTAGATAGCTAAGACATGAACCGATAATGATTTTTTATGGTATGAAAGGTGAGTGGGTCCTATAGAGGGCCTGTAGTTTGCAGGTACCTGACTGAGCACCCCTACATATGCCACATACGCACCTTCTCGCGCATGCACACGTACCACAGTTTGCAGACTGCTGGGTTTTTTTTGCTGGGGCAGGCGGGCTTTCAGAAAGGTTTCACCCAGAGATAATCTGCACCCTAAATTCATCCCTCACCCAGACTCTCCTTATACTGACAATTCTGGTAACGAAGCCCCTGATACCACAGAGCAAAGGGCTGTGCATGGGCAGAGGGTCAGACTCAGCAGGCATGGCTCCTGGCACTGCCCAGCCCATCAACATGCATCTGGGCTGAGGTTCCTGTCCTCGGGCCCTCTACCAGGCGTTCTAGGCAATGCAAAGGCAGCAGAGGCATAAATCCTCACTCTCAGGTAGGTAGTCCTTGGTCATGTTAGAGAGGAAAGTCCACAACACAAGACCCAGTCTGTTTTAATTCCGAACAAGGCAGATCATCTCCAAGCCCAAATCCTATCACTGTGCTAGTTAAAGCCGACCACAAGCCAGGTCCTGGAAATCCTCTCTGCTCTGCGCAGGTCTTTGTGGTAATAACGCTAACGGATTAGAGTGGATTTTGAACTGTATTTTCAATTATCCAAAATGCTTATTTGTCTCGAGCCTACATTTCTTACACATCTGGGAAGTGTAGCAGCACTCGACTAATTTAACATGGAGCATTAAGCGGAGCCTGTTAGCAATGGGCTCCCCTCAGGACCGCCCATTAGGCCGCTGGCTGCAGCTGCCCTCTGCCGTCCCCCGACTTGATCTGAACGAGCCTCTCCCCCTGTGCCCACCTCTTCTCCAACCTGTCCCCCAAGTGCCACCGGCGATTTTCCAGATTGCTGAGGACCTGATGGCTTGTTTGTGTCACACGACTGGTGCTTTCTGCTTCTATTTCCCTTTCCTCTTGATCTTCCAGGACAAGTAGCAGGAGAAAGGGCCCTCCCTTGGATGAACCTTTCAAAAACTCACAATTTCAAGGGGAATAAATAAATAAGGCTGGGGAGAGCCCCTGGTGGAGGTAGGCATGGGGCTGGCCAGTGCGGCCACCATTTTTCTCCATTCCTCTGAGGCTGAGAGAGTGTGAACTCAGGGCCGTGATGTTATCTCAGCTGTAGGAAGAAGAGGGCCTTTCAGGCACCTGGATACACTGGCCTGAACATTTCGTAGCAGCCAGCATGGGTCACTGGGGACCTGCCCCTCTTTTCCACCTACATGTTATTCCAGCCATAAATCCAAGTGACAAGCTTGAACTTTCCTCATTGACATGTTTACAAGGGAAGTCCACATTTGACAGGAAAATTAAGCCTATCAATCACTTAACGAGCTCGTTAATGAATGGTTCTCTGATCTCCTCTGGTAGCTGGGTTTATTGATTACCGAGGGGGCAACCCCAGCCCCTTTCCCTATGCTTTGCACACCCCCCCTCCAGCCCCTCCCTCTGCCAGATGTGGCTGCCCTCTGACCTCCCCCCACCACCTCTAGGCCCCCTCTCCTCCCCAAAGCTCAGCAGAGGGTTCTGGTTCAGGGTTTATCGGGAGGTCAGACCCCCTCCTGGCTCTGTTCTCTGACAGAACAAAGGGAACAGATGCAGACTTCGGCCTCTAAGCACCCACCCGGCATATGGAAGCTATCTCCTCGGTCCCAGTAATTACCCAGGAGCTTGCTTGTTCAATGGCTTTGGTTTTTATTGCACAGAAACCAACCTATTCCCCAACATAAAACACTTTAACGGTGTCTCCCTCCGGGGTTTCTGGGAGAGGTCCTGTCAGGTATAAAATGTGCAGAACCCCTCTGACAGCCCACAGGAGCAAGGCCTTCCACAATTAAAAAAAAGGGGGACAGGGCAGGAGGACGAGGGAATACATGACAGAAGAAGCAGGTTTGCTAGTGGCAAAAAAAAAAAAAAAAAAGTTGGGGTCCCATAGTGTTTGGAGGATTCTATGGAACTTTCTGGAGTACCTGCCACTGGTGTTAGAAGGGCAGGAGAACGGGCTAGAATTCGTTGAAAATACAATCAATTTCTTCCTATTCCCAACACCCAGGCAATCCACCAACCACTCCTTGGAAACCCTATGGGACAGTTATAATCTGTCTCATATGGTCGCTATAAGTCAGCAACCCCATTTGTGTCAGAGCAGAATTGTTCTCCACAGGGTTTTCAATGGCTGATCTTTCAGGCGTAGATCTCTGGGACTTTCTTCCAAGGCATCTCGGGGTGGACTCGAACCTCCAACATTTTAGTTAGCAGCTGAGCTCTTAACCACTGTGCCACCAGGGCTGGATCTTAAACCCAACAAACTCCTGCCTTCCTGGATTTCCTCTCTGAAGTTTGCACTGGGACCCCTGGAGGAGGTAGCAGAGCCCTAAGAGATCCGAGAGGGTTATCAGTAGAGGAGGGCCCAGCGATGGTTCAGTGGAAGTCTTGCCGTCGATGCGGGAGACCTGGTTTTGATTCCCGGCCAAGGTACCTAACGCGCAGCCACCATCTGTCTGTCAGTGGAGGCTCGTTGCTCCAACACTGAACAGGTTGCGGTGAGCTTCCACACTAAGACTTCCTAGGAAGAAAATCCTGGTGATCTAGGGGCTTTCTAGTGAGCAGAAAGAAGGATCAACAGTGAGGGAAGTATTAAGGAAGACAAAAGTTTTACTAAGAAAAATTGTGAATACCGAAAAATATGAAGAGGACAATTTAAGTGCTGAAAAGGTGCTCTGGGTAATTCCAAACAAATTGTAGAGCCATTTTTCAGACCATAAAGTCCTCTGGTCTGAAACACTGACCCCCAGGCAGGCTCCGGTGTTCAGGCTGCAGAACCTCCCCCAGATGGACTCTCTCAGGTTGGGGAGTCTCCAGCTAATCTGGCAACTGAGTGATTATTCTTCCCAATGATTGGAGTGGGGCCCTTCTCAATTTCTCTAGGCACCTGCTCTACTTTACAGACTGATTTGCTGGTACATTTTCCCTTTCTCTGCGGCTCTTTCCCAGAAGGGTGGCTTAGTCATAGGAAACATGAAAACAACAAGCCTTGCTGATGACACGTCCCACCATGTTGACCAAAGGCCACTTCCTTGGACCTACACGTTCCAAATCTCCGCTTAGCCGAGAGAGCAAAGATCCTGTGAAACGTATTTCTAAATGACATGTGGCTGGAACGATGGAACCCTTTTAACATGCCAGTGTTGGGAACGTATAACACGGCACATTGAAAAACTCATGGGCTTCATACTTTTAACCGCCCTTCACACAGCGCAGACCTATTGTGCTGGAGGGTATGAGAACAAAGGCCAGAGCAAAGGAGTGGCCAGGGGTCTTTACGATGCCGTTCATGTCAGAGCCTGAGAGTAGACACACGATCCACCTGAGGATAAAACTGATCTTTGCCAAGAAAATTATTATTTAATAAGATCCCATGTAATAAGGAGAATCCTCGGGGGTTGAGAGAAAGAGCATAATTTCTGAGTCAGACCCAGTTTTTAAACCTGACGCTATGCAAAGTCAGGCTTCTCTCTTACATGTCTGAACGTTAGCTTCCTTATCAGTAAAGTAAGAATTATAATAAATAATGTATGTAAGGTACTGGCCATAGTTACGGTTGTTGTTATCATTGTTAGGTGCCATCGAGTCGGTTCCAGCTCACAGCAAACCCATGTACAACAGAACGAAACAGTGCTTGGTCCTGCACCATCCTCACAGTTGTTATGTTTGAGCTCATTGTTGCAGCCAAGTAGATCTTCCATAAACAGAATTTCCTTCTTTCCTTGTGACGACCTATATTGGATAATGTATCTCATATATGTAAACTGTTTCTACTATTTTTGGGGGGATGGGGAGGGCAGTGATGAGGAGGTGGGACAGGTGATGACCACCTAAAGAATAGGGTATCCATGGATAGATACCCCTCCCATTGAGCAACAAAAGATTTCCTAAAACTATTACTCTTCAACTGGACTTTTGTGGATTGAACTGCATTCCACAAACTTGCCATCTAAGTGAGCCTTCTGCTGCATCACTTCCTAAATGTAAAAGCAGGTATCACTGCCTTTTTCTTTTATATAAGTTCTCCTTTTCAGGTATCTGAGGATGCTTAGCATTAAAGGAAAGTTCAACTCTGATAATCAGTTGCGTTTCCGTTGGCCATTACTCAGAAATTTCCTCCAGGAGGTCTTTCCCCCACCTCTGAGCTCAAGAGAAGCCTGAAACGGCAGAAAATACAATCAGTTTCTTCCCATTCCCAACACACAGGGAATCCAGCAGCCGCTCCTTGGAAACCCTATGGGACAGTTATAGGGTCACTATGTTCTGGGAGTGTTGCATCACCACACCCAGTAGGCACCATTCCCGTTCATCCTCACAGTCACTGCTCTGGCCCAGTTCCCATGGCCCTCCCTGAAGCCACTGAATGGCCTCCTTCCTGATCTCCAGTTTCCAGTTTATTCCCACGTATGATGGTGAGTGCTATGTGTCAACTTGGCTAGGCTGTGATTCTCAGTGGCTTGGCAGACACCGTGTAATCACTTTCCATTTTGTGATCTGATGTGAGCAGCCAATCAGTTGAAAGTGGAGTTTCATAGGGGGTGTGGCCTGCCTCCAGTGTATAAATGGATGTTCTGGCAAAGCTCACTCTCTTTCTCGACCCTGCATTCTTCTCGTCACCTGGTCTCCGGTTCTTGAGACATAAGCCTGCAGAAGTCTCTGGCCTGCCATGTGACCTACAGATTCAGGGATTGCCAACCCCTGCAACCACATAAGCAAGCAGAAGTCTTCAGCCTGTTGCCTGACCCATGGATTTGGGACTTGCCAGCCCCCACAATTGTGTGAGCCATTTCCTCACAATTGCATGAGCCATTTCCTTGAAGTAAACTTCTCTGTATATATATATATCTCTATATGCTTTGCTGGTTTTGCTCCTCTAGAGAACCCAGGCTAAGACATCACGTCTGTCCCCCATACCTTACACCGCACTACCTTCTTCCCTTTTCTATGTATACCTCTGATAATGACATTCTAGGCTCCAAAAAAATTCAGTAATGCCCATCACAGAGTAAATATGAACTCCATTGTAAACATTTAAGACTCTTCGCCATTTGGCCCCAGATGGCCTGTCCAGCTCTGTCTCCCATTTCTCCTGCAAACACATCTACACCATCCTGTCTCTATCCTTTTGTTCTTGGTGTTTTCTCTGCCTGCCATGTCCTTTCTGATATTCCCCCATGTTCCCAGCTCCTTTTTCACAAGGCTTCCCCTGTGCCCGGACAGAAGTCCTCTCCTTCCTCTTGGGCTCCCAAGCACTCATTTATTCTTCCTTTTTTTTTCATGGCACTTATCATTATTAGTGACTTGTATATGTGGCTTGTCTCTCCTGCTAGTCTGTAAGCTCCCAGAGGGCAGAGACCAAATTATATTCACTTTTGTTTCTTTCTCAGTATCTAATACAGTGCTTTATACCCAATAGGTGCTCAATACATGTTGGTTGGTTGGTTGGTTGGTTGGTTGGTTGGTTGGTTGGTTGGTTGGTTGGTTGGTTGGTTGGTTGGTTGGTTGGTTGGTTAAAAAAAAGATGTACATAGACTGAGATGAAGGCAGTATTAGGTTAGTGCTAGACCTGAATGAAAAAAACCCAGGCTGGACTGGGAGGAGAAGATGTGTTCGTGAATCCATGTATTGTAGCAGAACTCCAGAGAGTGGACAGGAACTTGAGACCTAAATGGCTTAGAGACAAAAAGAAAGGGACAACAGAATCATAGAGTAGTGCAGAAGAATGTGGAGGCCCAAGGAGGGCTAGCAGAGCTGAAAGGACACTGCCCAGCCCAAAAAGGGAACCTGGGTTTGCCTATGAGAGTCAAACAGAAGCAGGAATCCATTTTAGGAGACGGCCACTATGAGTTGGAAGTGACCCGATGGCACCTAACGACAACAAAACAGTCAGCAGAGGAGGGGGCAGTGGTGGTTCAGAGGTAGAAGTTTGGCTTTCCATGCAGGAGACCTGGGTTCGACTCCCAGCTAGTGCACCTCATGCACGCCACCATCTGTCTGTCAGTGGAGGCTTGTGTGTGGCTATGACGCTGAACAGGTTTCATCAGAGTTTCCAGACTAACAGACTAGGAAGGAAGGCCTGGCAATCTACTTCCAAAAATCTGTCAGTGAAAACCCATGGATCACATTGGTCCAATCCTTAACCAATCACGGGGGTGGCACAGGACCAGGAAGCCTTTTGTTTTCTTGTGCGTGGGGGTCTTCATGAGTAAGGGCCGTGGCTCAATGGCAGCTGACAAGAACGACAGACACTTATGCCCCAATTTCTCGGGTAAAGAAAGAACCCAGCTGTGAAGACAGCAGTGCGTGCCTTCCCGAGACCCGTGCCCACTCCATGTGCTTGCCACAGGTAAGAGGTCTTGCACAGGTGTGCTCTCTTCTCACCTTTACCTCTCCCTCTCTTTCCCTGAATTGCTTTCTGTTTCCAGGCCACTGAGCTGCTGTCTGGTCTTTTTACAAAAAGTCCATGATGCAGGTGCTGGACGGGGTATGCCACATTCTGCCAGCAACATTACACTCGAGTAATCCAAAGCACCTACAGAGGAACGGGAGATTTCTCCCATGGCCTCCTGAATTCCGGGACAAGGGCCCTGTTCTTGGGGATACCATCTTTCACTTTTTCTTTTCTCTTCCTCTTGAGCCCCTCTTTTTTCTCCCCACCCTTTTTCCCTCTTTCACCAAACAGATGTAACTATTTATTCCTTATGTCCTAGTTTTCCTGTAATTTCATAAAGTGCAAATTTGCTGTCCTGCTCCCAAATGCCGAGTCGGTGGTTTGTCATAACAGTCATCAGTAACTGTCGCTTTCTGCCGCGGGCTTAATTAACCCACTCTCTCATTAGCATGTCCGTGCACTTGTAAGGAATGAAAGCCTGATTATTTTCTACAACAGTCGCAGCCAATTACTGCATCCAAATGGAACCACATTAATCAAATCTTTAGTACGGTGGCAAATTCAGAGATATCAGATTGCAAAAGACTGCAAAACTAATATGTCACTGTCAGCGGGGCTGCGCAGGCATTTAGCGAATTGCATTAAATAGATGGCTTCGCTGAAGCCACATGAATTTAATATGTGATGGGATCTGGAAGCTATTAGTGTGACATGGCAAAGTAGTGGGAGCTTTGGCAGCTCTGGACTTTATCCATGAACTCAGGAAACTAATATGAAAACTTGTGTGTGTGTGTGTGTGTGTGAGCTTCAGTGCACGCATGCGCTTCCTAGGGTGAGTTCTGCAAATAAGAAGTCTTGTGGACCGTAGAATAGCAGCCCATGTTTGAGTTGCACACATTCAAATTAAAACAGAAGAAATGCACAAGCTAGGCTGAGGTGACAGCAAAACCAGGCCTGGTACAGTATTTTCAAAAATCGCAAGCAAAGTGAACCCACAGGGGGACAGGCCACAGGCTGCTCGGCCCAAGAGCGAGAGTATGGGCTAGAAGCCAGAACTCCGTGTTCAGTCCTCTGGTGTGCTGGACTCTAGCTGCTTTATGATGCTGGGCATGCCACCAACCAGCCTCAGTTTGACAATCTATAAAGTTAAAGAAGGGGTATTTGGGGCTTCCCAAGTTTGTGTGTAGTATACTGTACAGCAGTTGACCTGAAGCAGTATTATTGTCAGGAAACAGGATTATTAGAGCTTCCTGAAATACCTACCAACATGGTTCCATTCATTCCCATTCATCCATCAGCTTAGTCCCAGGACTTTCTGGCTGCTGAGCTAATTGATATGTTCACTCACTAGCCCAATTACAGAAATTAATGTGGAATCCTTTTATAACATGATGTTCTCCCACAGAGACTGGGACATACCAGGAGCCAGAGTGCACTTCCTCCCCAATAAAACCAAAAACAGTAAACTAAGGGTAGTCTATAAAATGGTCCTACCCTAAACACACACAGCATAATCAAGGGATCTCTTTGTAAAGCTATTGAGCCTGGAGAAGTTAATAATGAAACTGGCATTCCGGTAAGAAACAAATTAGCTTATTTAGCAAGTAACCCTATAATAAGAAAGGTTACATTCACCTCAAAGAGTTGTGTCTTTTCCAAAAATTGTAAAGCAGTAGTACTAAATCCCATGGCCGTATAAAGTACCTGTGTAAAGTACCTGGGATCTTGCTGGCTAGATAAGAAGATAAAAGCAAATTCCATTCTACACTCAACACTGGCACTACCTGATCAGGTATTTGTCCATCTTACTAGTATTTATAATTACACAAAATATGGTGGGAGAGTGGACTTATACTTTATTTTGGACTGGGCTTGGAGAGGTTGGTAATTGTCGCTGCTGCTTTTAATGTTAGGGAGATTGGGAGAGGTGCGTGGAATGAGACTTCAGGGTATGTGCGTGTAAGGGCAGTTAAACGGGAGGAGAATTCAGAAGCACCAAGGAACTGCCTCTCAGCCGCCAGCCCTTTCAGCGTGTATTTACTGTTAATGTTTAGATCCTTAGTGCTGTGTCTAGATCTGAGAACTGGAAACGGAAAAGGCCTAAAGTTTAAGTGAATCTTAACACCCTTTCCTGCAGCCCTCGCCAGCTCCCAGAGGTGTGAGAAAGATGATGGTTTCCTGGAAGGGGCTTTGACTGAGATGCTGGCCAAGGATAAGCAGTGGCCAAGCAGGGTCCAGTTCTACTCTATCCTATACGGTCGCTATGAATAGGAATCGACTCGACAGCAATGGATTTTGGGTGCAAAGGGGAGCCCTGGTGGTGCGCTAGTTAAAGCGATCGACCACTAACTGAAAGGTCGTTGGTTTGAAACCACCAGCAGCTCCACAGGAGAAAGATGTGACAGTCTGCTTTTGTAGAGATTTACAGCCTTGGAAACCCTGTGGGGTCGCTATGAGTCAGAATCGACTAGACGGCAGTGGGTGGGTGGTGCAGAGGGGAGTTCTGGGCCCCTGAAAACTGCAAAAGGCACTTTGAAAAGGGCTACCCAGGCCCCTGAACAAACAGAGAAGGACTGGCCTTATTGGCTCCTCTCCTAATCTTCCTCCACTGGGAAGCTGGTGCCTCTGGGGTTCAGTGAAGCAGGATTCACATGGAGGGGGAAGGAAGAGGAAGGAAGATATACAGGAAGCCCAGAGCTGCTTACCGCTGCACAAGCAGCCAGGGAGAGAGTGACAGCAGAGACAGATGAGTCCCGGCAGCTAGGGCCTGCTCTTACACAAACTGCCTTCATCAGCAACTTGCTGCTACCATCAGTTAATCTTCCTGCAAAAGGTACATTTGTACATTTCCTTCACCAGTAACCTAATCTACCATCTCCTGTATGCATACATGCTCTGAGGTTCGGGGGGGGCAGGGGGATGGCACTGTGGATGGAGTACTCACAGGAACCAATCTACCCAGCTATGAACTACAGCTGAATTTAAATACAGGCAAATTCACTGCGTTAGAGAAAGTAAAGGAACACCAAGCAGTCCTTTCTCCCCATCCCCATCTTCAAAAAAAAAAAAAGGATCAACAAAGCAAAGTACTGTTGTTGTTGGGTGCCATTGAGTTGGTTCCGACTCATAGCAACCCTATGCACAACAGAATGAAACACTGCCCGGTCCTGCGCCATCCTTACAATCGTTATTATGCTTGAGCTCATTGTTGCAGCCACTGTGTCAATCCACCTTGTTGAGGGTCTTCCTCTTTTCTGCTGACCCTGCACTCTGCCAAGCATGATGTCCTTCTCCAGGGACTGATCCCTCCTGACAACATGTCCAAAGTATGTAAGACGCACTCTCGCCATCCTTGCTTCTAAGGAGCATTCTGGCCGCACTTCTTCCAAGACAGATTTGTTCGTTCTTTTGGCAGTCCATGGGATATTCAATATTCTTCACCAACACCACAATTCAAAGGCATCAACTCCTCTTCAGTCTTCCTTATTCATTGTCCAGCTTTCACATGCATATGATGCGATTGAAAATAGCATGGCTTCGGTCAGGTGCACCTTAATCTTCAGGGTGACATCTTTGCTCTTCAACACCTTGAAGAGGTCCTTTGCAGCAGATTTGCCCAGTGCAATGCATCTTTTGATTTCTTGACTGCTGCTTCCATGGCTGTTGATTGTGGATTCAAGTAAAATGAAATCCTTGACAACTTCAATCTTTTCTCCGTTTATCATGATGTTGCTCATTGGTCCAGTTGTGAGGATTTTTGTTTTCTTTATGTTGAGGTGTAATCCATACTGAAGGCTGTGGTCTTTGATCTTCATTAGTAAGGGCTTCAAGTCTTCTTCACTTTCAGCAAGCAAGGTTGTGTCATCTGCATAATGCAGGTTGTTAATGAGTCTTCCTCCAATCCTGATGCCCTGTTCTTCTTCATATAGTCCAGCTTCTCGGGTTATTTGTTCAGCATACAGATTAAATAGGTATGCTGAAAGAATACAACCCTGACGCACACCTTTCCTGACTTTAAACCAATCAGTATCACCTTGTTCTGTCCGAACAACTGCCTCTTGATCCATGTAAAGGTTCCTCATGAGCACAATTAAGTGTTCTGGAATTCCCATTCTTCACAGTGTTATCCATAGTTTGTACTAAATAGACTTAAAATTGCATATAGGTAAAGAGAGAGTACCTATCATTAGAATATGTAATTAATTAAGACGTGTGAGTTTTTCTACAACTGTATAATTTCTGGAGCCCTGGTGGCACAGTGGTTAAGCATTCGGCTGCTAAACAAAAGACTGGCAATTCGAGTCCACCAGCTACTCGGAAACCTTATGGGTCAGTTCTACTCGGTCTTATAGGGTCACTATGAATCGGAATTGACTCAATGGCAACGGGTTAGGTTTTCTGATTTGGTATCATTTCTAAGATAATTTACCAAATTCATGTTAGTAGTAGCAGAAATAGAATCTGTGAGGTTGTGGGGTAAAAGACATCTCTCTTGTTTACACTGTACCCCCAACACACACACACACCTGGTACTAAGTATATTTGGAAGGGGTCCATCCGATCCTCTTAACTCACATTTAAAAGAAAAAAAAAAAACTGGTGATAATTTTGTCTAATAATGAGAACCTCTTTCCATTCCCAGCTTCAGAAGACAGATTTCAGAGCGTGACTGAGACAGGCATATTGGCAAAAACGTGAATACGACACACATGCATACAAACACAGATCTCCACCCTCCCACTCAGCCGCCCACCCACCCTCACGCGGTCCATGTGCCCAAACAGAAACAAAAAGACACAAACATTCTGACATCACTGAAAAGCTGAGGGTGTGTTTTCTACAGTTAACTGCTGTTTTCTGAATGTCTCCAACCTAGGAATTTTCTACCCACCTAAAATGATTTGTGTTTCTTTAGGAAGATGAAGAATTTCTTTAGACTCCTCTTGGCATGGCGAAAATAAGGGTGGGTGGGTACAAAGGACTGGAATGAGAAAGGCAGGGTGCCTGACTCCAGCCCATCCCAGCTCTTATAGCCCAACCTCTTCTGCAAAACGTACCTGTCCTGAGCCCCATTCTCTCAGAACATCTTTGTCTGCTGGCTAATGGAGCCCTGTGGTACGGTGATTAAGAGTTTGGCTACTAACGAAAAGGCCAGCAGTTTGAATCCACCAGCAGCTCCTTGGAAACTCTATAGGGCAGTTCTAATCTGTCTATAGGGTCACTACGAGTCAGAACTGACTTGGGTTTTTAATTGCCTAACACTGACGAGGAAACCCTGGTGGCTTAGTGGTTAAGAGTTTGGCTGCTAACCAAAAGGTTGGTAGTTTGAATCCACCAGGTACCCCTTAGAAGCCCCAGGGGCAGTTCTATTCTGTCCTATAAGGTCACTATGAGTCGGAATACACTCGACTGCAACAGATTTGGTTTTGGATTTTTATTTTAATGCTGCTGAAGAGTTAAGGACTTATGCATGAATGTCCTGACTGCGCTAGGGCCTTATGCAGACAGTATTTTAATGCAAAGAAGTAGTTTTAATAGCTGGGATTTCAAGTTATGTCAAAAGCCTTTGAGGGGAAATGGTTTGGGTTGATGGCTATCATAGATGGTACATCGGCCCTAAGTCTGCATCTTTTCCTGTATCTGTGCTGTTTGCCACGTAACTTTGCAGTTTGCCACGTAATTTTGCAGTGCATCCTGTTATGAATTGAATTGTGTCCCCCCAAAACATGTGTTGTAAATCCTAACCTCTATGCCTGTGGTTATAATCCCATTTGGGAATGAGTTTTCTTTGTTATGTTAATGAGACAGGATTAGTGTAGGCTATGTCTTGAGTCAATCTCTTTTGAGACACAAAAGAGATTAGGCAAGCAAGCTAGCAAGCAGAGATGGGGGAGAGAGATGCCAAGCCACATGGAGATCTCCAAGGAACCAGGAAATGGAAATTTTGTCCAGAGCCAACAAAGAGAGAAAGTCTTCCCCTAGGGCCAGTACCTGAATTCGGAGGTCTAGCCTTCCAAACAGTGAGAAAATAAATTTCCATTTGTTAAAGCCATCAACTGTAGTATTTCTGTTAGAGCAGTACTAGATAACTAAGACTCCCTCACTTTGAGCAGGGCCTACTTCCCAGCTCTTGACTTTGGGTTCTGCCACGTGATTGCTTTGGTCAATAAACCTGGAGTGTTTCCCCTTGTGCTCTCGCATGTTTGGCTTTGCCATGAGAAGAATATGCCCAGGCCGGTTCACTAGACCCAGATGGAAGATGAGACACACAAGTTGCAGAGCCGAGAAGGCCCAGTTAGCCCAACTTACATCAGCCCCATTCTAGCTGACTCCCAGCTGACCTGCAGATCCATGAGATCAAGTGATTGTTATTTTTTTTTAATGCATGTTATTTTTTTGGTGAAAATATACACCATCTCAACAAACTTTACATGTACAATTCAGTGACTTTGTTTACATTCTTCAAGTTCCTGCTTATCTTTTTCCATATTATTCCACCACCATTAACATAATCTCACTGCCCCTTAGGCTCTCAACTAACATTTCCAGACGCTGTTGTCAGTTTGATCCCACATAGATAACTCTTTGAAGGAGCACAGTTAAGGTGGGCATCCTTTTCCAATAAAACTAACCTTTTGTTTGATTCAAAGCAGACTTCAGGGGATAGTTTTGGTTTGAGGCTTAAGGCTTAAAAATTACCTCAGGGTAATAGTTTTGAGTGTTCACCCAGTCTCAATGGCTCCAGAAGGTCTGAATGTCACTGGGAATTTAAAATTATGTTCCACTTTTTTCCCCCTTTTGATCAGAACTATAGAATCTTAGATGAAAATGTTCAGTAGTGGTTGCTGGGCACCGTCCAGTTCTTCTGGCTTCATGGCACAGGAAGCAGTTGTTCATGAAGGCAATCTTATGTACAACCAAACATTTGACAGGATTTGTTCTCTTAGTTTGGAGGTTTAGGATCATGATTTCATGGGACATCCCGCTCAATTGGTCTAATACTGTTTTTCAGTGTTCCTGTTCTACCTCCTAGTTTGTTGCAATGTGCAAGGGGTCTTAAAAGCTTAAAAGTGGTCATCCAAGCTACAATAGGTCTTCATTCACCCGAAGTAGCAGAGGAAGAAGGAGAGATAGGAACTGGAGGTGATTATTATTTTAAGCCACTGAGTTTTGGTGGTTGTGACATTGGCAAACTGATAAATGAGCCTTCTGGTATCTCTCAAAACACATGTCAAAAGTGAAGCTGATTTACGTACAAAGAGGATCAGCCTCCAAGAGCCCACCCCTTGGGTAGGATCTGGAAGTCAAAACAGAAAAAAGATAGTATGCAGGTCCTGGATAGGAACCCTGGTGGCTCAGCAGTTAATAAGAATTTGGCTGCTAGCCAAAAAAAGGTCAGTGGTTCAAACCCACCAGCAGCTCCATGGAAGGAAGATGTGATGATCTACTTCTGTAAAGATTACAGCCTTGGAAACTATATGGGGCAGTTCTACTCTGTCTATAGAGTCACCATGCATTGGAATCGACTCTACAGCGATGAGTTTGGTTTTTGGATTTAGGTCTTGGATATCCAGAGGGAAACTGGGTTAGGGGTGCATGTACCAAATATTAACCTTTCCTTCCAGATTTTCTGCAGCTACAACCATCTCACTCGTGATTCACATGTAACCAGATTCTGGGAACTTTATGTCCCACTGGCAATTTACATTCTCGATTAATGCCCCCTTCACCTACACTGCCTATGTCACCTGGCTCCAGAATACAGTGCAAAACCAAGGCCAAGTGGAGTCATCCTTCCATCCCATGTTAGCCATACCCCTGAGCCTATACCTGGAGGCAAGAATCTTTCACCACTCTGTCCTGGTGCTCCAGGCCACACCTGCCTGTCTCTCAGCACTGCCTGCCTCAGGGCAGAGACAGAGTGGGGCCAACAAGGGGGAGAAGCTCAAGTTACAAAATCAAATTCTGACCTGAGATAAATACCCTGGCCAAAAAGGAGCTTGGGGCTGGGCGGTGGGAGTGCAGAAATAAATCTAAGCTTACATCCTTGTGCAAGGCATAGGTTGGGTTTCCTGTAGCTGTGACAGAATGCCCAAGAGAGCAAACGCCCATGGTCTCCCTTCCATTTGTGGCCTTGAGTGTGGGTCTTCCATGTGGAGAGGAGGCACACAGATAAGAGATTGGCAGACTAATTCCCAGGGCAACACAGCACAGCCCTCCACGCCTTGGCGGGCCAGCTCTGTCCTCCAGGACAAGCTCAAGCTCTCTTTCCTTAATGCTTTCAGCCTAGCCCATACATTCCAGCAGGGCAAAGGCAGGTCTTACCAGGGGCACTAGAGACCCAAGAAGGCTTTTCTTCTCAGTTTTTTTAATTTGATAAGAAAACAAGGGCAAAAGAGGGTTGAGAAGGGCTGGAGGTCAATGCTGGGTGGGGGGTCATTGCTGAGACAGCAAAACCACTGCGGTGGAAACTGGATTCCAGTTCACACTGGGAATTCTGGAGACCATGCCAGCCACTAAGGCAAGCCAAAGAGTGCAAGGGAGGAAGTGGCAGCAGAAGGGACTCAGAGGGGCTGTTCTTCCATACGCACACCCAAAACCCAAGTTTCATCTTTTCTTTGAGCTACCTCAAAAAACTGGATCCTTCAGCTCCTCGAGCTACATGTTTTGAAAGAGAACTAGGAGCTCCTCAGCTCCCCAACAACTACTTAACAGACTCTCAGAAATGTGCTTTTGTTTTCCGGCCTTGATTGAAAAGATGGAGAAAGCCCTTAAAAATGAGCATGAGGTCCTGGGTGAGAAAAGAAAGAATGATATGAAGGGAGATCTTGCCAGAGATCAGTGGACAATCTAAAGATCTAACGATCGGTAGACAACACCTTATCTAGAGTGATGAACAGACCAGACCCTGTTTCTGTAGAGCAAAGACCAGCAGGGAGATGGTCAGCATTGCCAAACATCCCCTAAGTTCACCTTCTATCTCTCATGAAAAGCGTGAATTTATCTTCAACAGGTTATGATTTTTGTCCTTGTGTGTTTTCCAGGGTGCAAGTATATTCAAGGGACTTTTCCCAAAAAAAAAAAGTAGATGAGTATTCTATCTCAGTGGATTGCAAAAGAGATGAATTTTGTATGTTGATTTATACAATAGTTTTCCTAAAAACGAATGCATAGTAAAATTTCATAAACCAAATCATCCTCTAAAGCAGAGGTTGGCAAACTACAGCCCGAGGGCCAAATCCAGCTCACTAAGATTTCGTCTGGCCAGTGAGCTAAGAATTGTTTTCACATTTTTAAACGGTTGGATAAAATCAAAAGAAGAAAAATATTTGGTGATGAATAAAATTTATATGAAATTCAAAATTCAGTGTCCATAAATAAAGGCTTGTTGGAACATAGCCTTGTTAATTCATTTATATCTTGTCTATGGCTGCATTTGTGCTACCACAGCAGAAATGAGTAGTTACGACAGAGATTATATGGCCCACAAAGCCTGAAATATTTACTATCTGGCCTTTTACAGAGAATGTTTGCTGACTCATGTTCTACACACACTCTATGAGCTTCCTACTTAACAGAAGTCTATGAATACTCTTTCGCTAAAGTGAACAACTGTAGTTCACTTTGCCGAGTTCTTTTTAAAATAAGGTTTTTTCCAGTTGCTGTAGGGTGGATTCTAACTCATGGCGACCCCACATGTATCAGAGTAGAACTGTGCTCTATAGGGTTTCCAATGGCTGACTTTTCAGAAGTAGATTGCCAGGCCTTTCTTCCAAGGTGCCTCTGGGTGGACTCAAACTGCCAACCTTTTGGTTAGCAGCTGAGCACATTAACCATTTACACTACCAAGGGACTCCTAAAATAAGGCACCCATGGATCACAATAGAGAGTCCTTGACAGAGCTGGAGAAAAATGTAGAATGAAATTCTAACTCACAAAAAAAGAAGACCACGCTTACTGGCCTGACAGAGACTGGAGAAACCCTGAGGGTACAGCCCCTGGACAGTCTTTTAGCTCAGTAAAGAAGTCACTCCTGAGGGTCACCCTTCAGCCAAAGATTAGACAGGCCCATAAAACAAAAGGAGACTAAAGGTGCACACCAGCCCAGGGCAAGGACAAAAACGCAGAAGGGGACAGGGAAGCTGGTAATAGGAAACCCAGGGTGGAGAAGGAAGAGTATTGACATGTCATGGGGTTGTTAACCAATGTCATGAAACAATATGTGTACTAACTGTTTAATGAGAAAAGTGTTTGTAAACCTTCATCTAACGTACAATAAATAATAAAATAAGGTACCTGTCATGGATTGAATTGTGTCCCCCCAAAATATCTGTCAACTTAGCTGGGCTATGATTCTCAGTATTGTGTGACTGTCTACCATTTTATGTGACTGTCCACCATTTTATGTGATTTTCCTATATGTTGAAATCCTATCACTATGATATTATAAGATGGATTAGCAGCAGTTATATTAATGAGGTCTGCAAGATTACGTAGTGTCTTAAGATCCAATCTTTTTTCAGATATAAAACAGAGACGTGAGCAGAGAGACGTGGGGACCTCATACCACCCAAAAAGCAGTGCTGGGAGCAGAGCACATCCTTTGGACCTGGGGTTCCTATGCTGAGATGCTCCCAGGCCAAGGAAAGACTGATGGAAGGGACCTTCCTCTAGAGCCGATGGAGAGAAAGGGCCATCCCCTGGAGCCGGCGCCCTGAGTTTGGACTTCTAGCCTGCTGGACTGCAAGAGAATAAAATTCTCTTCGTTAAAGCCATTCACTTGTGGTATTTCTGTTATAGCAGCACTAGATGATTAAGACAGTACCCATGTATTTAGGACTCATTTCCCATCCAGAGTGACTGAATGGAACTTGGCTCCACAATATTGAGAAAGAAGCTTGGGTGTAAAAATCACTTGTGCCCAGAATATACCTTCTTAGCAGTCAAGATCAGCCTTGCATTCCAGGCAAAGAGTTTTCAGATATAGGTCCTGGGTGGTCAGTCATGAGTGAAGCAGTTGTTAAGTGAAATACACTGTCAGTGCCCACCTTCCTGAATGGCAGGAAAGGAGGCATGACAGCTGAGATTCTTTTTTGAAGACCTAGGCAGGGCATCAGCTTTGAGGTCAAGCACATATAAGTTTAAGTGCCACCTCCATCAGTTACTGGCTGGGTAACAATAAGTTGCTTAATCTTTCTGAGCCTAAGTTTCCTCATCTGTAAAATGGACATAATACCTGTCTCAAAGAGTTGTCATGATGATGAGAACATGAGAATGCATACATGAATGAAGTGCCTACCTTAATAAATGCATCGTGGTGATTTCACTCTCTTGGGTGGCATATAGAAAGGTGGTTAAGGGCACAGGCTTTGGAGTGAGATGGAACAGGTTCTGCTCTTCCACTTACTAGTTGTATGACCTTGGATAAGTTGCCTCAGTTTCCTCCTTGCCAAAATGGACATGATAATAGACCCACCCGACAGGTTTGTTGTGAGGACTCAATGTAGTGCTTGGAACAGTGGTGGACCCACAGGCAGTGTTCGGTAAGTGCCCATTTGCGATCAGAACCTTTCCCTAGTGCTACCTAGCTGATGCATTAACAAAACTCTTCACTCTGGTTAGCAGGGATACACTGGCCACGAGAGGGGACTTTCAGTCCCTACCCAAAATACAAAAAAAAAAAAAAACTTGTCGCTGTCAAGCCAATTCCAACTCATAGTGACCCTGCAGGAAGAGTAGAACTGCCCTATACAATTTCCCAGTTGCAGCTGGTGGATTCAAACTGCTGACCTTTTGGTTAGCAGCCAAGCTCTTAACCACTGCACCACCAGTCCCTACCCAGGTACATCAAAATAAACTCACTCTCTGTCCAAATGGATACCACTGAGCTTGGCCATCAACCTTCAGGATCTCATTCAAAAGTTCAGATGACATTCACAACACCTTCTTCAGGAACTAGTTCCTGTGCAGATGAGCAGGACACAACAAAACTACCTATTCACTCTGTTGGGCCTTTCAGTTTGAAGAACAAGGTCCAAGCAACTAAACAGCTAGAGATTTCCTGGTTCTTTAACTCACCTCCTGTCTGCTTATGACCTTACCTGAGAGCAAATCACAGGATATTTTGTCTTCCAAGCCATCAAGATCGGTTTGACTTCCTTGGACTCTAGTTACTCTCCTATGCCTTTGCTTGTGCTGAGCCCTCTGCAGGAAGATCATCCCCCACTTCTGTACTTGAGACAAACCCTACTCATCTTTCTATACCCAGCTGAAATGCCACTCTGCCTTGGAAACCTTCCCACTTTCTTTTATAAGGGGCCTCCTCTTTTCTACAGTGCTTTATTCAGACTGATCATACAGTGATTTTCACACTGCAGAATAGTTTCGTGAGTTTGTTCTATGCCCTTCCCTACACTCAATGCTCCTTGAAGGCAGGGCATATTTATTATTTCCTGGCATTCTCAGCACCTAGCATCATTCTTGGCACACAATAAGGACACACCAAATGTTTGATGACTGAATGAACAAAACATTTACTAGGAAGCAACTGGGAAAAGCATGGAGACAATCTTTTAAAATTCAGTATGACTGGATATCTCTCAGGTGCTACCACAGGGATCAGTGGGGTCTTAAGGTGTTTCCTGGAAACATCACCCTTTCCAGGTGGGTTTGTTGGCTGTTTGGCTTTCACTGAAGGTCCTCATTCTCAGCAGCCCAAGTCACCTGGTGCTAACGCACTTCCAGTTTAGGTATGGAGCATTCGGCACAATCTGTTAATGTAAATGACCTGTCATCTTGACCAGCAAGGTTAAAGCAAGGTACCTGTTAAAATAAGGACATGAACAGCCACAGAGCAGCATGGGGAGTTCAAGTACAATTGTTTTATACGAGAGGTCAAGGTAACCTTGTGTCCAGCACTCGGGTAGCAGATACCGATTAAAGGAGACAATCCCATAAATTGTACTGGCTTTTTAACTCTTGGTGTGCTGCCCAATCCCCATCCCCTTGGTTGTAAAGGCTTTTCTGGGTGCCTGAGAACATGGACTCTTCCGCAATTTCTTCTTTTGTCACACAGTACACAGAGTCTGGTGTGGTTTTTGTTTGTTTCTGCTGAGTGCTTCATTAGTACAGTTCACTTGACAACAGCCTGGTGCCCTGGTGGCGCAGTGGTTAAGAGCTCAGCTGCTAACCAAAAGGACGGCAGTTCGAATGCACTAGCTGCTCCTTAGAAACCCTGTGGGGCAGTTCTACTCTGTCTTATAGCATCACTCTGAGTTGGAATTGACTTGACGGCAATGGGTTTGGGTTCACTGTGGACAGGGTTTTTTTTTTTTTGTTTTCGTTTTTTACATTTTCTATTTTGAACGCAGCTTTAAAAAATAAAAAAAAAATCCTGAGATGGCTGCAGTCTACAGCTGGGCCAGAAGGGGGAGGCTGAAGGTAGTGAATTCCTGGAGGTCTGCAGAACTGTACATTATTGGGGGGCGAGGGGTGGGGAGGGTGGAGGGTAGAGGGAAATGCAGAGGGGAAGAGAAGGAGGGGTAGTGAAATCAAAATAATAATAATAAAATAATAATTGCAGCCATCATTTTAGTATGCCCGATGCTTTACATATGTAGGCATGTTTAATACTCACAACAACCCCAGGAGGGAGGTATTAATATCCCCATTTTTCAGATGAGGAAATCAAAATGCCAAAAAAGAAACCCTTCAAACTTTCAATTTGTACACTAATTTTAACGCAGTTGGATTGCTGGGCTATAACCAAGTCATTTCATAAGTAAATATTGACAGTTTGATTTTTTTTTTTTTTTAATGTTCACTGTTCTAGGCCCCAGGTCAGTAACCAAATATGTGGGAAATCTTTAAAAATACCAATGAGAGCATTTGAAATAGCACAGCTGAAAACCACTACTTTTCACACCGGGCTTCATTCAGAGTTCAAGGTTGTACATTTTTCTCCCACACAGATTCAACAGTACAAGAAACCACAAGAATTGAGTGTTTTCCAAGTCTGAACAGGGAAATATGAACTTCAGAAAAAAGCATGAGGAGAAATTTATTTGAAACTATTTCTCTGAAAACCTCTGCACCTTGGTTTCCTGCCTTCAAGGCCTTTGAACAGCTCTTGGTATTCAACATATACCAAATCATCAGTGGCATTGGATAAACATTCAACAATATGGATATGGTGGTCAATTTCCTGATGTGTCTAATACTTGTTAGAACTTTCCAGATGAATCACTTCTGTCTTATCCAGAGTCCATACCCTGACCAGCTCCATATCTGCCCTTTCCATGAACTCCTACAATAGTGACCAACAGGTTAGACTTCCTTAGAATGTTCTAGACTGTAGTCATTTTTCTGTCCATTGCATCTTCGCTATCAGACTGCATATGCCCCCAAAGTGTGTCCTACAGAGATTTCCATACAGTTAGGATTTATGGAGAAATAAATAAATGAGCTTCAGTAGACTATATATTTCTACCTTTAGGGTTTTCATTTGGTGTGAGGGTTTGGGTCTTTTGTGGGGCGAGGATAAAAGAATAGGAGTTTTTGATCCCCCCCCATTATATTTCAATTGGATTTGTCAGAGGCCACGGAGTTTTATTTTCCCAACATGAATCAGTGATGATCTAACAAATTAATTACCCATCCATCCTGCCCTACTGAGTGAGGTCATGGGAGAACGGATGGGTTCAGCTGACCTCCTCGGGACGGTAGTGTCACAGCCCCCACTTAAGAACTTGAGTTCAATGCTAAAATTGCCAGTTTGGGTTAGAATCAGACTTAAATGTATCTTATTATACACAGAGGCACACAAATGCAATATGTCATCTTTAATGGTTCAGAACAAAGCTTAAAAAAATAGTGTCCTAGCACAGATGAATTTTATAACCTTTGATATATGGCTTTCATTATTAACAATAATTTCTGTAACTGCATCCAAATTCGGGAAGACACCCGATGAATATTAATTTTATTTTTGATTTACTTTCTGCTCCCTGTGGCTCCCTCTAGGGCAGGCATGCATTCCCAGCGTCCCTTTGGCCCTGAGAGTTTCCATCCTCCAGAGTGAAATTTTCAGGGTCCCGGGGACCACTGGGCTCTAGGAAGGCTGCATTTTGGGTTTTGCTATTCTGTTGGGAAAAAAAAAAAAAAATGAGGATTCTTTTTTCCCATTGCATTTTCTTCTCTCTTTATATTTTACAAAGATTTCCCCCTCACACACCCTTTGTCATTATATTAAAATCTAATTGCAAGACAATCCTCCTCACCTAAGTCATCAACAAAGCCCAATTATTTCTAATGCATGCAGAAGGGGGAAAAAGTGCCAAACAATAAAAAGGCATGCAGTAACCTAAGCCTTTTTCACAGTCAGGCTTCAAGTTCACATGTGAATTTATGCCAGTTTTGACATTAGCCGAAAAAATTAACAGTTCTCAAAAATGAAACTCTCACAAAAGGGGTTTTGTGTTTCAAGCAGAATAAATTATAGTGTGATGTTATTAAAACACTTAGTTGTTAAGTTGCCAAGAAAATCCAGTATATTCACACAGACTCGAGGACCTGTCTCCATGCAAAGTAATTAAATTAGATTTATGGGCTGCATTACATCAGTGTTTGATAGTTCATTTTTCCTTTCTTCATATTTTGCCCTGCTTTATTAGAGCATGTGACAGATGGTAAAAATAGTGTGAAGTTTCCTGGCCCTGTGCTAAATCCCCTTTCGGTAGTATATCTCTCTTCTGTCAGTTCTCCCCAGCGATGATAAATTAACCTCTCTCTTTGTATCCCAAGTGTGGCAGTAAAGCTCTCTTTGACACAGCACTATCACTTTATCTTAATCTGTGCTGTTTCGAGGCGAGAGGGAGATGATGCAATCACTACCATGAGTTTAAAGAGAAGATTTATTGTGTCAGAAAAAGGGAGGGTGATTAATATAATATGCATCATTATATTTTTCATTTTGTCTCATTTGTCGTCTTCTCATCGAAGGCAAGGAGTTGCCGAGGGTGGGCTGCCCTCTGGACTGCCTTTCACTTGGTCCATGTGTGGTGGGCTGAGCCTGGGGGCTGGCAGGTGGAGGGGTGGCCAGCCCCTTCTCCTCGCCCAGGGTCCCCCAGGCACACCCTGGAAGGGGTGGGAGTTTTCTCCCCGATGACTGGAGCCACCTCCCTGGCTATCCCAAAGGGAGGCAGTGGTACCTGGGTCTGCCCGGCACAAGGCTCCCCTTTGCGAAGGGACCATAAATACGACCTAGGGCATTATTATTTGAGGTGGATCAAGTCAAAGCGCACCTTGAGACTAAACAGGAGTTGGGGTCATTCAACCCCTAGGAGGCACTGCAGCAGCTGGACTAGAAGAAGCAATGCCACAAATAATGTTTTTGTAAGAAGGGACTTACTAATATTATTTTATTTATAATAAAGCTCTATTTGCCTTAAGCTACTTCTTGGCTATGAATTGCCTATATCTGGAACCTGGCTTTATTCACTCAGCTCAATAGACATCTATTAGCAGTGTCAGACACGGGATGGATACTGAGGTGAACTGAGGGTCTATTCCCGCTGGCAGGAAGTTCACATTCTAGCCACCAGGCAGGCCTCTGCCAAATACAATGAGACCCTCTCCCTCCCAGGTCTTCCTAACAGTGAAGGTGCCAGGCCTGGTTGCAGCCCAGGCAGGCATCCTGGAGGACACTGGGAAAGGCCGCCAAATCAAGCAGATCGGATACACTGCAGATCAAAACCAGCTGCCACAGAGTTGACTCTGACCTATGGCGAGCCCATGTGGGTCAGAGCAGACGTGTGCTCCCTAGAGTTTTCAACTGCTGATTTTTCAGAAGTAGGTAGACACGGTTTTCTTCCTAGGTGCCACTGGGTGCACTCCAACCTCCAGCCTTTTGGGTAGCAGCCAAGGATGGTAAAGGTTTGCACCCCCACCCAAAGCACCCACATTGCAAAAAAAAAAAAAAAGCAGTGCCTTCGAGTCGATTCCGACTCATAGTAGCGACCCTATAGGACAGAGTAGAACTGCTCCATAGAGTTTCCAAGGAGCGCCTGGTGGATTCGAACTACTGACCCTTTGGTTAGCAGCCGTAGCACTTAACCACTACGCCACCAGTGTTTCCAAATATGTAAATAAGATGAGCATAATTAGAGGCATAATTGGAACGTCTCGTTTAAAATTGAAAGGAATCCTGGTGTTTCTCCCCAAAAGTGAATAAACCTTTTTACGATTTAAAAATCTAAATTTTTCAATATTTGCTGAAAGGGAAGTAAACGTTAGAATTCCAGCCAACTGAAATATTTTCACCCAGTTTTCCTCAAAAGCTCGGGAAGAATCAAATGGCAGGAGGCCTGTCCCCGCTAATCTTGCTCACCTGTTGAATGACCTTCTTCCCTCCTCTAAAGCTGCCTGCCCTGACACCCCTCCTACTCCTGGAGGGGCGCCAGCAGCCAGGTCCACTCTGCCACGTGATTGACGCCCCGTCCCCCTGACCCTCCGCCGTCTTCATTGATTGGACCAGGCCTGAGCCAATCAGGTTCTCCCTCCAGGAACTTGGAATTGAGGCAGAGTAACAGCCTGTGGGTTTCCGTGTATGAGTGTAAATGCAAGGAGAGAACGCAGGATTCTGGGGGCAGCTAGAATCTGCCGTGAGAATGGAAAACCAGGGAAGATCTGGGGAGACGTATTTGCATAGAGACAGAGATGAGACAGGGAGGACACTTTCTGGATCCTATTGAGATTTTCCACGCACACTTGTCCTGAGTCCTGAGACTCCCGTGTATCTTTAAAATAAATCCCCCCTTAAAACACAGCAGATTGGTCTCCGTTTCTTGCAACCAAGTCTTAACACACCTGTCTAAATCTATTTCCCACAACTCCCCAGTATGCTTTTTTTGTAGCCTAAGCTTATTTCTTTTGTTGGACCTTAGCTGTGCCTCGCTCCTTTCTATACTCTTGCATTTGTTCAAGTTGATTCTTTCACTTGAAATGGCCTCCCTTCTCCCATAACCCATTTAATGCCTAACACAGGCCTTTCCTCCATCATGAAGCAACTCCAGCATCATTGATGATCTCCCTACTTCAGTTCCTTCGTATAGTCTGTCTTAGTTACCCAGTGCTGCTATAACAGAAATACCACAAGTGGATGACTTCAACAAAGAGAAATTTATTCTCTCATAGTCCAGGAGGCTAGAAGTCTGAATTTAGGGTGCCAGCTCCAGGGGAGGGCTTTCTCTCTGTGTCATTCTGGAGGAGGGTCCTTGTAATCAATCTTCCCCTGGAATAGGAGCTTCTCAGCTCAGGGACCCCAGGTCCAAAGGACACGCTATTGTTCTGGCTCTTGTTCTTGGTGGTATGGGGTCTCCCCTGTGTCCCCCCCGTGTCCCTGCTTGCTTTTCTCTTTTAGATCTCAAAAGAGATTAATTTAAGACAATCTAATCTTACATATTGCATCCTTCCTTATTAACATAACTACCTCTAATGCTGCCTCATTTACATCGTAGAGATAGGATTTGTAACACTGAAGAAAATTACATCAGATGAGAAAATGATGGACAATCACGCAATACTGGGAATTAAATTACGGCCTAACCAAGTTGACGTACATTTTGGGGAGACACAATAGCCAAGGTGACATATATTTTGGAGGGACATAATTCAATCCATAACATAGTCTATACCACAAAAGTTAGAAATTAATTTTATTTTATAACGTGTGCTGTGTTGCTATGCTAATCTTGTCTCCCCAAAGAGACTGTACGCTCCTAGAAGGCAGCAACGTGCCTTCTCCTTAATTGTATTTCCTTCTGTGCCAGCCCCTGGTTGGGCTGGGGCACCTTTATGCAGCTGCACTCCTGACTGGCAGGCTGGGTAACCAGTGGACATAGAGTCAACCCCAACTCCTGGTGACGTGTATCAGAGTAGAACTGTGTTCTATAGGGTTTTCAATTGCCGATTTTTGGGGAGTAAAGTCACCAGAAATTTCTCCTAAGGCACTTCTGGGTGAACTCAAACCGCCAACCTTCAGTTAGCAGTGAAGAACGTTAACTGTTCGCACCACCCAGGGACTCCAGTAGGCTAGGTAGAGGAGATTGACGGTGAAAGAATGGGAGCACCTTAGTGTGGACATAGCCAGAAATGTCTCTTCTTTTGTCCTCTTCTCCAACCATCATGAAGCTTCTTCTCCACCATCTGGAACAAGTTGTCTGACCCCATTTTCCAGCAGAATACGAGAGTAAAAACACTGCCTTGGAATCTGGAAAAGGTGATGCCATTTATAGGAGAACCAAATTTATTACTGCCAGAAAAATGTATGGTCAACTAGCAGAGATACAGGGTGAAGTGTATAATCCCAAACTTTGGATTAACTAAACATCATTTCAATTTAATTTTGGAAATCTAAATATATGGAATACATTAGCTGGTTTTATTTTTGGCAGCAGACTTAACCATTCTAATCATGTTTTGCCCCAGCAAATTTTAAAATTAGTTTGCATTTTCTAAGCACACATCAGCTGGGAGAGGGCTGAGGGAGGGAGAAGAGGGAGACGGGGATGCTGGGAGAAAGCTAGGCTGGGATCAAAACTTTTCTACCAGAGGCTTCATCAAGTGGATAATCCACATGCAGGTAAATGAAAACTGGCAGGAATTGAGTCTTTGGGCCTAGGAGAATCTGGTCATTGTAGTGCAGATAGGCACCTGCCCACCAGCCCAAGATGATTACAAATAAAGTGCCAAGTGGAGGGTGGAGAAAAAATAAGGCTGGCTATTTACTGTTTGCACACCTCCTGGGGAAGGAGCATAGCTGTGAAAGCTATTTCTGTATGGTGGCAATGGTCAATAACGGTAAAATGCATGCTTCTTCTGAGGGCTCAGTGTGCTTTGCAAGCATAATTTCTTTGTCCTCAGCCACCTCTGGGAAGTTGGGGATCGACCAGGGTCCCTACTTCTTAGTTCACTGACATGTATCTAAAGACTTTTTCAAGTACAAGGCAAATAGCCTCCCTCACCCTCAAGGACATTATAGTACTAGTGATTACCATTTGTGGTGCCCCTACTTTGTTCTAGAAACTTTACATATTATATTTGATATTTTCACCAAAACCCTTCAAGTTGGGTTGAATATTGATGAGAAGTCTGAGACACAAGAAGATAATTTAGATACTGTCATGGATTGAGTTGTGTCCCCCCAAAATATCTGTCAACTTAGCTGCCCATGAGTCCCAGTATTGTGTGATTGTCCACCATTTTATGTGATTTCCCTATGTGTTGTAAATCCTATTACTATGATGAAATGAGATGGATTAGGGGCCATTATATTGAGGAGATATACAAGATTAAATAGTGTCTTAACCCAATCTCTTTCAGATTTAAAAGAGAGAAGTGAGCAGAGAGACAGGGGGACCTTGTACCACCAAGAAAGCAGCACCTGGAGCAGATCACGTCCTTTGGACCTAAAGTTCCTGCACTGAGATGCTCCCAGACCAAGGGAAGACTGATGATAGGGACCTTCCTCCAGAGCTGACAGAGAAAGAAAACCTTCCCTTTAGCCGGCGCCCTGAATTCAGACTTCTAGCCTACTGGATTGTGAGAGAATAAACTTTTCTTTGTTAAAGCCATCTACTTGTGGTATTTCTGTTATAGTAGCACTAGATGACTAAGACAGAATTAGTCACACAGCTAGAAAGTAGCTGAGCTGAGACTGGAATCCAAAGTTCTTTCCCCAGAGCCTGTACCCATCTGATGGTGCTATTGTTATTTGCCACCAAATTGGTTTCAACTCATGGCAACTCCATGCACAACAGAACAAAACATTGCCTGATTCTGCACCATCTTCACAACTGTTGGTATGTTCCCAGCCCTTTTTGCAGCCACTGTGTATTTTGAGTGCCCTCCAACCTGGGAGAATCACCTTCTAGCACTGTATCAGGCAATATTCTGTTGTGATTCATAGGATTTTTATTGGCTAATTTTAGAAAGTAGGTCACCAGACTTTTCTTCCTAATTTGGAAGCTCCACTGAAACCTGTCCATCATGGGTGACCCTGCTGGTATTTGAAATACCAGTGACATATCTCCCAGAATCATGGCAACACACAAGCCACCACAGCATGACAAACTGACAGGTGGGTGGTTGCTGATGGTGCTACCTCTCAAGAAATACAGACTATGCTTTGAGCTTGAGAATCGAGCAGTGAGGGTTCACTCTCCACATCACCCTATATCTATGCTAGTTGACCCAACCACAGGATGGAGATTGAAGGGCGCCAAAAGTCATAAGCTAGTCAGTGCCCTTAGAATCAATGTGCTTGGAACCCAAACTCTTCTGTGTCATCGAAATAACTGTCCTTGATGCATAGCTGAGAACACAGCTCTCTGGGATTCAACAAAGGGCTGATGAAGTCCAGGCTTACAGATTCAGAGCAGTCCACTGGTAGCCATTATGGAGGGAAAAGAAGAAAGCACACACACTTATACACTCTGGCCTTGGTCTTCCATTAGATGCTGCCTTTACAGACAGCCCTTGGGAACCTGTGGACCGATTGCAGATAAAGGTCGTTGGAGAGTAAAGAAAAGATAGTCAAAGAGACATCTAGTTATGGTAAAGACAGAAGAGGCTATAAAGAAATTATGCATGATCAAACCAACATTAAATTCAGGACTATTTAAAAGAAGAAAAGTTCAGTAGGATTGCCCTAACACAAGTATTTTCAGTCTTTTTTGTTCTGTTCCACTAGCTGTGTATGTTTTATATAGTTGTAAAAAGATGTATTACAATAATTTACTACTGTTATTATACATATAATACATGTTCATTATAGAAAATTTGTATACATAAAAATTTGCCATTCTAATTTCTTTTGTAATTTGTAAACTCTTTTTCATGTTTATGAGGCTGTCTGCTCCTTGGGATTATGGGCTGCATAAGAACAGGGACCATGTCTCATTCGTCTTTTTATGCTTATCGTTAGTTATGGTGTCTGGCACATACTAGATGCTCAACGTATGTGGTTGAAAGAGTGAGTTTTGTTACATAATGCCAACATTAATTATTTGTAATAGCTACATAATACTCAAAATAACATACTAAACTTCTCTTAGCTCATCACCTATTAGTATACATTTAAGTTGTTTTCAGAGTTTTTGTTTTTTCTTTTTTTTTTTCCTGTTTTACTGCTGGGAACATCTTTGTCCACCTAAATTTTTCTTTCATTTGAATAATTCAAGCAAATTTATTTGTACCTGTTTCCTTTAGGGTAACCTTGACCTTAAATAATCACATTGATTAGTCAAACTACCGATTAATTTAGAAGAAAGTATGCGTCAGAGTGATTTTTTTTATAGGTTCATTAAAACAAGAACAACAACTTTTTAATAATAATAACTAGTAATTGTGTGGTTCTTTACAAAGCTACCCCCAAACAAATTGAGCTTTGTCATGTATGGCAGATTTTCACCTGCTGTCTCTCAAGTCTCACAGCTACCATTATATACTCTTCTCTATGATAATAATATAATTTTTTTTATGATAATGAGGGTACTCCCTGGGTGGTACAAACGGTTAAGTGCCTGACTATTAACGAAAAGGTTGGTGATTCACACCCACCCGGAGGAACCTCAGAAGAAAGCCCTGAGGATCCCCTTCCAAAAGGTCACAGCCTTGAAAACCCTATGGAGCAGTTCTACACTGCACCAACGGAGTCACCACAATTCATGGCAACTGTCTGTGACAATGGGGCTGGAAGTCAGCAAACTACATTTCCCAGGTTCCTTTGGCAGTTTGCTTCCTTTAGGTTTTGCAAATAAGAAGTACTGGGAGGAAAATCAAGCTGTAACAAGAGGATCCCTCTCTCTGTCTCTGTCTCTCACGCTCTCTGTGTCTCTGTGTCTCTGTCTCTCTCTCTCTCATCGTTTCCTTTTTCTGACAGTGTTTCTCCCATCATTCCAGCTTCTGAGGCCATGACCTGCCTTGTGTGATCTTAATATCTGGAAACCCTATCACTACTTTGTGGTTCCCCCAACTCTAGATAACCTCTCGATTATTTTACCTTCTCTTTTTTTGCTCTTTGACTTTCTAAGACCTATAGAACCTATTTGTTATGTTAAATGTTTTCTATTTGAAATACCTAACTTGGTGTCTCTTTTCCTGACTAGGCTCTGCTTGATACAATAAAGACAGAATTCTTTATGAAGGCTGCTCACCTGGTTTTGCCCACTTACTTCTCCAAAGTCTTGACTTTAGGAGTCAAGCAGGGTATAGTCTTCTAAGATATCTCTATATGCCAGTGTTTCTTAAACTCTATTTCTCATATTACTTCCATCCAGAGGACTTTAATAGGTGCTCATTAAAGAAAGATTTCACTCTCAAATGAATACGGGAAATGCTAGGTTAAAGTTCAACAAACTTCTTCTCTGAAGGACTTCTCAGAGCCTTTAATATTCTAACGTGCATTTTGAATGTTCAAGAGTGCTTCCTAATTTTTTTCAACCAAGTAGTCTTCTATCAGGAAGGAGAGCCCTGGTGATTCAATGGTTAAGCACTTGGCTGCTAACTGAAAAGTTGGTGGTTTGAACCCACCAGCTGCTCTGCAGAATTTGCTCCCATAAAGATTACAGCTTAGAAAACCCAACTGGGCAGTTCTACTCTGTCCTATATTGGGTCGCTATGAGTCAGAATTGACTCAACAACACACAATAACAATAGTCTTCTATTATAAAAAAAAAAAATACAATGTATAATTATATATGTAGAGACAATAGTCTTTAAGGAACACAGTTTGGGAAATGTTTATAGCAATACTTTAAAAAGTTATTTTAGTTTCTTCATGAAGAAGATGTTGAAAAATTGTTAATAATGACTAAACTCGTACTCTGCAGTAAAAACCGAACACTGTATATACAGAGTACCAGACATAGTGATACATAACTGACTATAAAGATCATACAGTGGATTGTGTTATCAGATTTCCATTCCTCTTCTTTAGGGATGTGGTAATAACTCTTAATCAGCTAAGGAAATGATTATGGTCCAGGCAGAATTTTCTTCTGCTCTTACTCCTTGCTATCAGGCTAGAATATCAGCCTCTTATCTGAAGGCCACCTTTACTAATCTCAGACCTTACTTATTCACTGTTAACTGTTTTTAAGTACCAAATATTTATAATTTTATTTTTATTTCTTCCTTTTCTAAGTGATTAAAAAAAGGGTTAGTTGTATGAAGATAAGTGGAAGCTTAAAAGGAAGTTCATGGTAATCTAAGAAGCATAGCACGAGCTCAGCAGGGCCTCACAGGAACTGGAATAGAGAACTAGAAAGCCATCATGAGCTAAGTTTGCTTGTGCTCTCTCTCTCTCTCCCTCACCCCTCTCTCTCTCCCTTTCTCTTTCTCATTTTCTCTTTCTTTCAGAGGAGGCCTCTTGACTTCTTTCTCTGTCTTTTCTTCATGCTGTACCTGCTTCTTTCTTTTCCTCTCTCCACAGTCTCAATTCAGCATAACTTCCATCTGCCATCCTCAGTTGCCTAGTCTCTCAGTTTTATTATCACTTGATTTCTATGGGAGTTTTCACTTCCCCCTGTGCTCAGCAAAACGCTGACTATGAGCTCTATGGTGATAAAACTCCCTTTCTCAAGCCTGAAGGCTGCATTTTTTTTTCTCTGAGGAAATATATTCTGAATACTGGGCAATGGGAAGAGGAATTTAAAGCCCTTTTAGAAGGATAAGTTGTTTTGTTTGTTTCTTTGTTTCCTACCTTCCTAACTGAATACTGCTTAAAGTTCAAACTGTCTCCAGCCCAGCCACCATGGACTTCTTTTATCCCCTTATATTCCTTTTATTCTCTTTGCACATTTACGTATGCTGCTCCCTCTACCTGGAATTCTTGCCTTCCTTTTTTGCCTGGTTAACTCCTACACACTCTTCGAATCTCAACTCAGTTATCACTTCCCTGGGGAAATTCTCCCCAACCTGTCTGATTAGGTGAAATCTCCCTCCCCATCACAAGCCCTCATAGTATCATACTCAGTTTTCAATTTGTAGGAGTGGTTATTTTATAAATGTTTTTCTCCCTCATTAGTAAGTATATGAGTCTACAGACCATGTCTGGTTTGTTCATCATTGTATCCTCAGCATCTAGCACCTAGTGGTCTCATAATAAATATATGATTTTATCCAGTTCATTACTTGGCTATTATATTTTTCATTTCTAAGTTCTCTAATTTCTGTTTTGCAAAGCAATTGGTCCTTGTTTCATAATTTCCTATTCTCGTTTCATGGATATAATGTCCTCCTTTATCTCTTTAAGGATAATAAACCAAAAAACTCATTGCCATCGAGTCAATTCCAACTCATAGCAACCCTATAGGACAGAGTAGAACTGTCCCATCGGGTTTCCAAGGAGCGCCTGTTAGATTCTAACTGCAGACCTTTTGGCTGGCAGCCATAGCTCTTAACCACTATGCCACCATGGTTTCCATATAATTATTTTAGAGACCTGTGCTGATGGCTTATTACCTATGTTGCCTTTGTACGAGAACATTTGTTTTTGTTGTTGTTGTTTGTGTGTGTGTGTCTTTATGTGTGTACTGGGGGCTTTCCTCAAACTTTTAGTAATTTTGCATTGAGTATTTATCTTCTATGACAGAAGTTTTTGACATGTAGCCAGAGTGGTGACTCCCCTCTGCAGTATCAGCTGTAGACTAGGCAACTGAGGGAACTGTCATTATTTAATCATTTCACATTTAAAATCCTGTAGAGTTTTCCTCACGTACTTTAGCTCAATTTATTTTCGAAAGAATTCTAGGAGATAGACAGAACATGTTTTATCTTTATCTGCATTTTAAAACTAAATTTCAGAGAAATTGTGTCTTTTCCAAAATCATGCAGTTAATAAAATACCAGAGCCAGACTCAAACCCCTACCACCTGATTACATATCCCACATTCATCACACCACACACAAATGCCCCTCAGGCAGACCTGCTCAGAATTTAATCAGGATTACCAGAGACAAGTGACAAATTCCATCTCAAACTAACAGAAGGAAAATAGACAATTTTAGACAAAACAGGAAAGGTAGAACTTGACCTGGACAAAGGCTGGGCCATGCATCTCATGGCTCTGCTTCTCTGTATGTTGGCTTTATTCTCTCCTGTGGATTATTTTCTTCACATGGAGGGGTATATGGCCTCCACTATCCATGGACCCACATCCCAACAGCTCTGCTCCACATACCAACCCATCCAAAGCCCCTACCCCAGAAGAAAAGGGAGAATTTCTCTCTCTTAGCTTCATTATTTACTATCACTCTGGTTGGCCCAGCTTGTGTTATATGCCCATCCTCTGGGCCAATCACTGTGGTACTGGAGATATTATAATTGGCCTAATCTAGGATATGGGCCAACCCCATGGCTGAAGGGCAGGATCTAATGGTCAGCCCACCACCAAAATCACATGAGAGGTTCCTCAAAAGAAGGAGAGTACTATTCTACCTTGTTACAGTGGACCATTCTAGTAGGATTTGTTTTTGGTGGCTGCCCTCTAAGTTACACACACATAGAGACCTTGGTTAGCAAACAGGCCTAGAGACACAGTTGTATGTTATGAAGCCTAGTCGTGCTTCAGCCTGATGTGGTGGACAACAACTGGACTTAGGAGTCAGATAGACTCCAGGTTCAAATCCCAAAGCTGTTGCTTAAGAGCTTTGTGACATTGGGGAATATACTTAACAAGAATACTAGGATGCTTGTTATTCTCTTGGGCAATTAAATGAATAATTTCTTTTATAAGGATCAGCATGAAGTTGGTTTCCATAAGGCAGAGGTTAAAGATGTCCCAAATGTCCAGCTTTTCCAAGCTGCTGTACCACTCCATCATCTCTAATGTCAACTACTCCCTCTCCCCTTGGTATTCTCCCTCCTGTCTTTGGGTACCCTAATTCACTGAAAAGTCTCACGGAACTGTATAAAGGAAATGGCTCATGTGGCTGTGGAGGCTGGCAGGTCCCAAATTTGTGGGCCAGGCATAGGCTTTTCCTTGGCCCTCAGTCTCTGCCCAAAGGCACTCAGCTTTCTTGCTCTTTGGCCCAGATACCCCACTGCACCATCTCCTGCTGGTCTCCCCTGCCAGTCTTTCCTGTCTTGGTGGTGGTGGGCTCTTCTCTCTGCTCTAAAACTGGCTCTCTTTCAAGGCAAAATTGACCAATCCCCTTGGTGGGCCATAATTATCTTATTCACATAGCCTCACCCTATCACCTGGGTGGGAGTTACAAGACCATGGTGAGAAAGGCCATACTAAGTAATTCATCACACCACAGCAATATATTTAACTTGGCAGATAATAAGCACTCAACAATTCCAACTATACCTCCCCTAACATCTGTATTGAGTCTGTTTCCTTCCTAAGTGTCCAGAAAGCAATTGTTTTAAGCCAAAATTGTGCAACATCCCTTGAAACATCTTCATTTATTTCAAAATTTGTAATGAAAGATTCAAAAAAAATTTAATGAAAATTAATTTTATTTATTTCACATAAAAAGTAATTCTCCTTACCCAAACTGACTCTAGAAGAACTAGAAAGTCTCAACAGACCTATAACAAGTGAAGAGATAGACTCGGTGATCAAAAATCTCCCAACAAAAAATAAAAATCCTGGACCGGATGGCTTTACTGAGGAATTCTACCAAACCTTTAGAGAAGAATTGACATCAACAATGTTTCAACTCTCCCAAAAGATAGAGAAGGAAGGAATACTCCCTAATTCATTCTATGAAGCAAACATAATCCTGATACCAAAACCAAAGACACCACAAGAAAAGAAAATTACAGGCCAATGTCTCTTATGAATATAGATGTGAAAACTTTCAACAAAATACTAGCAAGCAAAGTCCAACAGCATATTAAAAGCATCATACACCATGGCCAAGTGGGATTTAATCCAGGATGCAGGGATGGTTCAACATTAGAAAATCAATTGGCATAATACACCACATCAATAGGACAAAGGAGAAGACCACGTGATCATCTCTATGGATGCAGAAAAGGCATTTGATAAAGTCCAACACCCTTTCCTGATGAAAACTCAAAAGAAAATTGGACTAGTAGAGAAATTCCTCAATATGATTCAGGGCGTATATGAAAAGCCAACATCCTACATTATACTTAATGGAGAAAGACTGAGAGCTTTCCCCTTGAAATCGGGAACAAGAAAAGCGTGCCTGTTCTCACCACTTGTATTCGATATTGTATTAAAAGCCGTAGCCAGAGCAATTGAAAAAGAAATAAAAGGTATCCAGATTGGAAAAGAAGAAGTAAAATTATCTCTATTCATAGGTGATGTGACCCTATACAAACTGCATAATGCCATCCCCAAGGGAGATCTAACGGTGGTCATTTTCATTTGTTTAATAAATTGTTAAGTAGTGCTTACAAGCTAGTGTTTACTATGAGCCGGGCACTGTTCTAAAAAAAAAAAAAAGAACTTCAGAAATGTTAACTTATGTAATCCTTGTAACAGTCCTGAGGCAGGTTCTATTCTTAGGCCATTTTTACAGATGGATCAACTGTGGCACAAAAAGGTTAAGTAACTTTCCCAAGGTCACATGATGAGTAAAAGATGGAGCTGAGATTCAAACACAGGGCTATCAGGCTCCCAGAATCTGTGCTCCTTCCCAGAATTCTTTGCTGTAGTGACCACATGACTGATATCCTTGTGTACTCAGAGCCACTTCAGTTCCCCCAATTCCTTCCCTTCACCTCCTTCAGAAATTCTCCACGTGTGGAAACGTGAACTCTTGACGCAGTTATCTAAGTCCCATTGGGAGGCTTGGAGGTGAAGTTCACTTATGCAAGAAAGATCTTCTCCTCACCCATCCGCTCTCCCATATGCAACCTGAAAGAGGAAACCCTGGCCCTGTGCCACTGTCTTTGAATGCTCCCACGCAACCACAGCAAGACAGGCTGCCTTGGGCACCAGTAAGGGAAGGCAAGAGAGGAGGAGTCGGGGGGCTTGCCGTACCAACACCCCTGCCCCCTACTCAGAGACCTCTTTCCTTCTCAGACAGCACTGCCTTGAGAAACTAACTGAGGTCTCCCAACCCCCAGACTGTAACTAAAAAAGTGCGCTTGTTACAGGCAGGAAATGAACTGCTTCTCATTGCTGCTGAAGACTCTTTCCTCAGGCCGCTGCCATTTGGCATGGCAGCAGGAAGGGCAGAACAGCAGTAGGCATTACCATCCTACATGTTACTTCCCTCCATGCCAAGACGTGATCACTGAATATGGGACTGGAGCTAGAGGTTGGTTTCTTTCATTCATTCATTCATTCTCATTATTGAGGCTCTTCTCTGTGATAGGCTCTCATCTCAACGCTGTGGAAAAAGCAGTTGACAAAACAGCCCTTGCCCTCTTGGGGTTTATACTCATAAATGAATAGGGAGATTTCAGACAGTGATATGTACTATAAAGAAAATAAAGCAGAGCATTGAGACAGAAGTGTTACGATAAAGGTGTTATTTTATTGAAGGAGGCAGCCCTGTAAGGACCTCAGTGAAGGAAGAGAAAAGTGTGCCAGGCAGAGGGAATTGCCGATGCAAAACCCTGGACTAAAAGATTTAAGTGTGTTCGAGAGTCTCTTTACGGTTAGTGTAACTGTAGTTTAATGAACAAGGGGAAAATCATAAGAGATAAGGCCAAGTGTCCATTTACAGAGGGCATCGAAGGCCTTTCATTAGGTAGATATTTTCCAGTTAATAAATTATCCGTATTGGAAAAGAATAGGAAAAGATCACCCCCAACACTCCCAAAATGGAAGTACAGAGATACCTAATCACCTGATCTGATCATTAACTTCTTTGAGCTTTCATTTTCTTATAAATAGAGAAAAAATAAATAAATAACACCTACTTTGTCTGGGTGAGAATTAAGTGAAAGAGTGTACTTAGAAGTCCCAGCTTGCTGTTTGGCATGCTAGGTGCTCAGAAACTGGGGGCTATTGTTATTTCTGGCCTGGGCATTATGGGACCTTGGGCAAGTTACTTAAAGAAAAGGAAAAACAGTAACAACAACAACAATGATCACTTGTTGAGTGATCATTGCAGTAGGCACTGTGCTGGGCATGGTTTAACCATTATATCTGCTTCCCCATTTGTACTGTGAAGGGACAGGACCAGGTGAAAGCTGAGATCCCGTCAGCTTAGACTCATACCACCCAGAGACAACCAAGCTGGGGAGACAAAGGCGACCATTCAGTGGAGACCCAAGACAAGAGCAACACCAGGGAGAACCTGAGGCACAAGCCCCTGTGAGTGTTTCCCAGAAACACTCAGGCCCCTTCAAACTTGACTCTGTACAGACTCTTGCCATTTTCCTCAGCAAATTTTCTGTCCCACACCCCCACTTCGCACTCAGTATACCACACCTGAAAACATCAGCAGGCCTTGCAGATGCACTGAGGGAACCACTTCTGCTAGCCTTCAGAATTTTCATTAGCCATCTTGACACTATCTTGCACTATCTGATGCATCAGGTAACAAAGCCCTGAGGAAACAGCCCTGTGTCTGCTCTCCCGTCCCTGCACTGCCACTCCCTTTCCCTACCCGTATGTCACCCAAGAGGAAGCAGCCACAGTGAGCCTGTGATGAAGGACAGTGTGCAACCTAAGAGCTGGGTGTGGAGGAAATCTTATTCAGCTTAGTTTCTGCAGAGACCCAGCCCCTGAGGTCAAACATGAGTCTTTCTTGGGTTTTCCAAAGTATGGGATCTAGGAAGATCCCACCATGGCCCAGATGGCACTCTCAGTGACCTGGGTATTCAGAGTGCTTGGGATGATCATTCAAGTTCTTACAAAGTTATTTCTAATTTTCCCATGGGCTGCTGGGCATGTGCTCATTTGCATGACTTACTTAGAACAGTAAGCTAGTGTCTTAGTTTCTTCGGGCTGCCGTAACAAATTACCACGAAATGGGTGGCTTAAAACAACAAAAATTCATTGTCTCACAGTTCTGGAGGCTAGACGTCCTAAATCAGAGAGTCAGTAAGGCCGCGCTCTCTCAAAGACTCTGGGGAAATCTTTCCTTATCTCTTCCAGGTTCTGGTGGCCCTAGGTGTTCGTTCCTTGGCTTGCCATCGGAGCTGCAATCTCTGCGTCCATCTTCGCCTGACTGTCTTCCCTCTGTGTCTTTCTGCGTCTTCGCATGACATTCTCCTCTCCATACATGCTTCTCTCTCTGTGTCCCTTCTCCTCTCAGAAGGCCACCAGTCATTAAGAGATCAGGGTCCACCCTAGTGACATCAGCTTAAAAAAACCCAGTGCCATCGAGTCAATTCTTATCTTAACTAATTACATCTACAATGGCCCTACTTCCAAAGAAGGTCATATTCACAGGTACTGGAGGTTAGGACTTGAGCATATCTTTTGGGAAGACACAATTCAACCCATAAAAGCTTGTCTCATATTTGTAATAGTAATAATGGTAATAGCTATTATTTTCTGAGCTCCCAACACGTTTCAGGCCCTATCTGTGTTAAATTCTCACACATACCATTCTCATTTGAGTTGCACAACAAACCCTGTTTGCAGAGGAGGGAACTGAGACTACGAGAAGTTAAATATCTTGCCCAAGGTCATTAGGAAAATAAACGCTGGTGCAGGAACTGGAACCCAGGTCTGTCCTATTCCAAAGCCCATATTATCTCCACTGTGCCCCTAAAAAAAAACATTGCTGTGGTGTCGATTCCTACTCATAGCGACCGTATCAGACAGATTAGATCTGCCCCATAGGGTTTCCAAGAGTGGCTGGCAGATTCAAACTGCCGACCTTGTGGTTAGCAGTCGAGCTCTTAACCACTGCGCCACCAAGGCTCCCTGTTGTGCCCCTGTTGCCTCTCAAAATAAAACTGAAACACTTCACATCGCTCCACAGAATGAAGGTCTGCCTGCAGAGGCTGAACACTAGAAAGGCAGCAAGGCAGAGACCCTAGCTGAACCTGCAGTGAGAGAGAACGCCCTGTCAATTCCCTCCAGGGACCAGGTGCCCAGAATCCAGAAGGGCTCCTCAACTTAGAAACAGGAGATTCAGGGCTTGACCTTCACCTCTTCTAGCAAAATATTTCCTTGTTTATAAAAATGTGATAAACTCAGCAGCCCAATACCAGTTTGCCTTCATTCTGTCTTTGTCTCCCCTGCTTAGGGCAACGCCCTTGCTGGAAGTCCCTGGGGCTTTCTCACCAGGAGAAATCACCTTCATTCCTCCCAAGTTCCCTCTCTTTCTTTCCACAGGGAACTCCTGGCTTCATTTCTACAGGAAACCGGGGAGAAGACAGAGGGATATTCCTTTACTTGTTCTGCTCTCCACAAACCTGGGGAAAGTGATTTTTCTCTTCAGCCCTGAGGGCTTCTCTCCCGCTTTTGAGCTTCCCCAGCCTTCACAAAAGCGGCTGCGGGTGAGGGTTTTTCCATTTAATTTCATTTTTCATCATTTTTACCCCTTTTGGATGGTTCATATCTGAGGGTCTCAGTGGATTAACTGGCCAATCAGATTTCATTATGAGCCCAAGTAGTTCTTATCATTAAACCTGTAATTTATTTCTTCTGTGTTTCATAAAATGTGAAATATTACCGTTCTCTGGAAGCTTGAGGAGAGCAGGGATGCTCCATTAAGTCCAACACTGCTCCTCCGTAAGAGGCCGTAATTATATGCGGATTTTTTTTAACAGCTAAGTTTCTACTTGCAGATGCTAACAAAAGAAATAAGCTTTTAATCCAAACATAATTAATATGAATTACCTCCCCAGTACACCCTGGCTTTGCACCATTAAACTTAATTTTTGTTTTGCATGATAATTGTGTTATCATTACCGTTTATAGGAGAACTCAGGGACCCTCACTTTGTTTTCAGTCAAGACCAAAGGGACTGGAAATGAGTTCCCTTCCTTCTGCCAGCCAGAGGCCTGCAGCCAACTTCCTGATCTGTCCCTTCTGGTTAGGGTGGCCTAGGGAGGCCAGGGCCACGGGAGAGACTGCAGGCCCAAGACCTTGCTCTCATGGAAAAAGGAAACCTAATCCTATTCCCATGTTAGAGGATTTGCCACCCTGGAGACAGGCTGAGCCAGGGCTGCTGCCTAATCATTAGTGTCCTCGTCATCATCATTATTGCCATCATCATTATTATTATCATAATTGTTAGTATTGTTCCTAACGGTAATGAGAACCACACAGTTTCTGTGCAGCGTGCTTCAGCTACCTAGCTATCGGTCATGTCTGATAACAACCAGGGGCTCCTGTATTCTGAATTCTTTAAGCAATGCCTCACAAAATTTTAGACTGAGCCCTGGGTTTTACCAAAGGTTCAGTTCAAGATTCTGTTAAAGGTCATTTTCTTCTCTCTCCACTTTATGTGCTTCAGTCTCCCTCTTTATCTCCCACTCGATTTTATAAAAAAGTCTTTGTGTGTGTGTGTGTGTGTGTGTGTGTGTGTGTGTGTGTGTGTATACACATATAAAATATATATATATAAATTTTTTAATCTGAGAAGGAAACATATCTTTGGAGCTAGGCACTGAATAATGTAGTGGTATTCTTTCATTAATTGAAAAGTTATTGAATATCTCTATGGATTAGGTACTTTGAGGAGTAAGATATACAGAGAGACAGAGAGAGCTCCCATGGCCCTGTGGAATGGGTCTCTTTTCTCCCTGTTTCCATACCTAACTTTCCTCTGGCTCTCGCAACCAGTCAGTAGCCTATTTCTAGATGCATGTTGCACTAGCCATACTCCTCTGACACCTGATAGCCAAAATAGCAAAATAACCCTAGTCGAGGGAGGAATATACACACAAAGGATTAAAAAATGAGAGGCATTCAATAACAACACAATGCAACAACACCAAAAATGACAAAATGGATCAGCTGATAGCATGAGCATTAGTGGAAGGAGAAGTTGCAAAAGTGTTCAGGAAAGACTTACTGTAGCAACAAGGATCTGGCTGGACTCTGAAGGATGGGCAGGATTTGCGGAGGCACTATGATGGAGCAGAAGCCGGTGAGGGAGGGCATGCACAGTGGAAGAGGGAGCACACAGAGCATGGTCTAGGACCATAAAGGAATCAAACTTGCTGCGGCAAAATGTCCCTGTAGAGGAATAGTAGGAGATAGGCTACAAGGTAATGTGAACTCAGAATATGGAGAGCCCTGAATGCCAACCCAGGTAATAGGGAGATATAGAATAATTCTTAAATGAGAGAGTGACCAACGGAAGTGGAATCTCAGTGGATACTTTAAGGAGCATTGTGCGGGGGGCGGGGGTGGGGGTTAGACAACGAAGAGACTGAGGGCAGGGAAACCAGGAAACCACTGTAACAGTGAGTCATATGATGGGCTCAACTTGGGTGAGGTAGAGAGAATGAAAAGAGTAATACCTAAAAGAGAATCCATGAGACTTGATAAGAGAAAGTAAAGAGAGACAAGAAGATTAAAAGAAATGGGTCCATCACAGAGCACTTAAGACATAATGCATTGTGCCTGGCACACAGTAAACATTTGTGACTATTGGCTTTGGTTAACTATAATTACTAGCAGTATTTAGTCCTATTTTATCTTTCTAGTGCCCCCGTGGAACTGTCCAGGATGACTGCTTTAAATATACTGTATAGCTGGGCAAGGAAACTCACTGAGAGATGAAGTATTACCAGAAAGTGCATATCCTTTTCCATGAGCAAGTAACAGTCATTGGTCTTCAGAATGTTTCTTTAACTATAATGTTAAAAGGAATTATGATGACAATAATAATCAGTGACCAAGCCAGGCCCCCAAATCAGTGACAAAGCCAAGCAAGTTTTTATGTGCAGAAGCCATGTTACTAAATAGTCGCTGTACATTCTCAACACACTCTCTTTTTCTGGGGTGGTGGAGTCAGGAGTTGAAATACTTATTGTTCCTCAAGCACATTGGCCATGAGGAGCTGAAGGATGTCGTCAAAGTTCCTTTGCCATGAAATTGGGAACCTAGCCACCAACAACTTGGATAGCGTATTGCCTGAAAAGAGCTTCTGACACAAGTCACTTCTCCATCCTTTTACAGAAGACCCTTCAATGGAAGCTAGGCTCTTCAATGGCCCAGGTGGTATACCTAGGGAACAAATTTTAAATTAACACAAAGGTCAACTTGACCAACTGGGTACTTGGTCCCAAACGCACTGAATGCAGTTCAATATTAACAAGTATAAGGAAAGGGAAAAAAAAAATCTATCAAATATAATACTATCAAACAAGTGAGTAAGAATAAAAAAGTAGAAAAAGTGGGCAAGAATAATATATAACAGGAAGAGCCCGGTAAATGCAGAATTAATACCAAGTTGAATGTGAATCTGTAGAGAGTCTAATGCTTTGCCATGTGGTAGGATTCTTTTTTTTTTTTTTTTTCCCAGCCCTTCCTCTGTATTTTGATGGACGTTTTAACATAATTACAACCATTCTGTATGTTATCATTTCCCAAAGCTGCTTTGCAGAGCATTAATGCTGAGGATGGAAATAGACATTGGTTGAATAAAGTACTCTGCTGTGTTGTATATCTGTTGAGAACAGTAAGAATGATAGCAGAATGAGAAAATCAGGTAGAACAATGTAGGCCCAGCAGAGATTCAGGAGTCAGCCCCAAGTGAGCCCTGCATCCCATTTGGAACAGAACAGCTAAAGGGAAATGTGAGCAGAGAAGAGATAGAACGCATTGACGAGTGAGAAAGCAGGGCCTACGAAAAGACTACAGGCCCTAGAATTATAGTCCAGAATGGAAAAGTCTAGAAGGAAAGAGATGAGTGGGCATGAGTTAATTTAGCAATATCAACTTCGAACAAATGAGAAGCTTTCCCTCAGACAATGGTGCCCTGCTGGTTCTCTCCATTTCTCCTGAGGATAAAAGAGCAAGGAGTGGGTTTTGACTGAACTGCAACAAGGACATACAAACCCCAAGTTTGTCTCCTTAGAATAGTTGGATTTAAAAAGTGTGTGAAATGGGTTTCTTATCTCCTCTGTTTCCTTACCTTACTGTCCTCTGACTCCCACTACCAGCAATTTTCCTATTTCTAGATGCAAAGTTGCACCCACCAAACTCCTCTGACACCTGGTAGCTGAAATAACCCACAACATAGAGGCTAGAAATGACCTTGAGTGGTCATTTAGCCCATTCCTCTGCCTCTGGGCATCTCAACCATATGAAACAGTTCTCAAAACTTAATGGCTTCTGCCAGATGGGTTCCACAACCCATTTAGAGTACTATCCGGTCCAAAAATAGCGGCATGGAAAGACATCATATAATGATATTTTAACACCTTTTTAAAGGAAAAAATAAAAGGTGGTGGGGCGAGAATTTTCTTGAAATGAGGATAATGGTACACCTCATCAGAGGACATAGGAAGAGCTGTCGAAGCCAGGTCCGCTCTTGGACCCTTGGACACCAGAACTGGGCACTCATACTCCCCGTCTCCTTCTTGTCTCTACCTTCCCTGTCTTCTCCGCTCAGTTAAGAACATGGTCAGAAGAAGTGGAGGGGCTCTGTGGTTCCAGCTTATCAAGCCAAGAAGAAAGGACCCTGTCACTCTCTCAGCAGCTGGGAAATCCTGTCTGTTCGTGTGGTACAAATACTGGCCCTTCAGCATAGGCAGTATTAGGTATAGATGAAGAACATGGTCTCTGGAAGACATAGGGCTTAGGACTATGGACAAGTCACCTAACCTCTCTGTGTCTCAGTTTACTCATCTGTAAAACAGAGACAATCATGGTAGCTACCTTGCGGTGTTGTTGTGAGAATTAAACGAGTTACTGTGAATGAAGCCTTTGAATTGTGACTGACATGCCTTTAACTATCAGGTAGGTGTTTACTATGGAGTCCCTGGATTGTGCAAATGGTTAACACACTCGGCTGCTAACCAAAATTTGGTGGTGCAAGATCACCCAGAGATGCCTTGGAAGAAAGCCCTAGCAATTTAGTTCCAAAAAATTAGTCATTGAAAACCCTGTGGAGCAAAATTCTGCTCTGACACACATGGGATCACCATTGTGGGAAGCAACTCCACAATAACCGGTTCGGTGTTTGCTAAACTTTTAAGACTGTTTCCTTTTAGTCGTGATGAACTTGGTCATTCCCAACTCCATGTTCACACTCTGAAACTATCATCATGCTATAAAAAAATGCCTGACATCAGATACTTTACTTACCACATATTCAACTGGATCATATGGACTTTTTATCTATTAGGCAGAAAGCAGAAATTCTGAAATGTCAACTACAGAAAGACACAAGCATACACAGTAAAGAATTTCTGGGAAATACAGACAGAAAAAACAAGAAAGGTTTTAAAAATCTTCCACAATCATTGCTACACCTGGTCCCTATTTGCATTCTGTTGTTTTGTTTTGTTTCTTTCTTCCAGTCCTTTCTCTGTATTTTGATGGACATTTTAATGTAATTATTACCACCCTCTATATCACCATTTCCCAAAACTCTTCTGCAGGACACTAATGCTTGAGGATGGTAGTAGAAGTTGGCTGGATAAAGTATTCTGGGGTGAAATAAGTTCAAGAAGCAGTAGGTGAAGCCACAGAGCTTCTCAGAACCTTAAGTGCTGATGTGCATTGTGAAGCCCTGATGGGGGGGTGGCGGGGAGGGGTATGGTGTCAAGTATTTCCCAGACATATTTGACATGGAGTAGTGTCCCCAAAAGCACACACTGGAAAAGCGCTACTCTCCAATTTTGTATTCTGCATGTCAAGAGCATGTTCCACATTTTTCATATGAGCTTTCTTCACGTCTTTTCAAAGAGCTGCATACGAATCTATTAAAAAGGTACACCACTGATTACCTATCCATCCTGCTTATAATTAGACATTGAGTTCAACTTCTTGCTAATATACATAAAGCTGTAACTAACATCTTCTTGCATTCTAGGTTAAAAAAAAAATAAAAATGTATTTGGGATTAAGTTCTTAGGACAGATTCCCAGAAGGAGAATTACTGGGTCAAAGGGTATTAACATTTTAAGTTCGTGGTCCACAGTGCCAATTTGTTTTTCAACAGGTCTGTCTCCATTTTCACTACCCAACAGTGTGTGACAATGCCCACACGCCATGCCCGACCAAGGCAGTTGGCCAAAAGGCTAAAAATGGGGTTGCTGATGGTTACTTTCATCAGCCTTCATTAGCACCACCTTTGGTGACAGCCCTTGCAGCTGTCGGATCGGGTGCCAACCCCTCTACGTTCTTTCTCCTGCTTGCCTCTCTCCCAGCTCCTCAAACACAGACTCATAATGGCTCAGGTTCACGCAGTAATTACTCAGGATTCCGACTAATCCCACAGAGTAAAGTGCATACCATACTCCTTACCCCCAACACCATGGGGTGTGAAAACAAGTTCAGTTCCCAGTAGTGTGCTGGTAAATGTTTAACAACCAACTCTCCATGGGGTGGGGGAACCCTGATTTTTAGCGTTTTCCCCTTTCTGTGATGTAAATATTCTCACCATGGCTGATTTCAAGCTACCAACCAACTAACATCATGTTACTGACCTTGGAGTTGGGAAGAGACGTGCACAATCGACTCTTAGGAACCAGTAGGGGGCGTCCCCAGACACCACTGCCTGTTCCTTGGCCCAGCCAAGTACCCTGGCCCACAGGTACCTTAAGCTGTGCGATCAAATCAGGTTGACCCCACTGTACAACTGTTCCCTTGCCCCATTGCCTCTGCTCTGGCCACAAAGTCTTAGACTCTCCTGCCTCATCATCCCCCTTGCTCCTCAACTCGCATTCCATTTCTATATTCACTAAGCTCCTGACCTCCTTCTTGGCCTCTGGTTTTCCACCCCACATTTACCCCATGGATCTGATGACAAATTCAACTTCCACATTAGTGAACCAAATTGGATGAAATTTTGAAGCCATTCTCTCTCTGGCTGTTCATGGCTGTTCCAGAAACTCCCTTTGCCAACCCACCTCCCTCCCCACCTTGAACATGTACACATGCATTAAGGATTGAACAGCCTCCAACCCCATGAATGGGCCCTGGTACCCTGCAGTCCTCTGTCCTCAGTACCAGATACTGTGCACTGTATCCTCAGTGGAGTATGATCAGAGGTGCCTAACTTCCAAGCTGGAGGCTGTCAGACTTTGAAATTGAACGCTTTCTTGTAATGTCTTGCTGTGTGCTCCACCCATCTGACTAGATAGCCCATGACTGTCTATTCCAAAATTATAATTGGGAATCACTCAGTCCCCTTCAGAAACCCCAGCTGCCATCCAAGCCACGTGGTTAGGGACAAGTGGAGCCTGACATTCCTAATGTCAGGAAACACTTCTCCACTACAGCACACATTACGTCCTCCTGGACAAGGCTCTTCTCTGTCCCTGTTGCTTCCTTTCCCTCGCACAATCAGTATGGACAAACTTACAGTTTTCATGTGCCAGCCTCAGCTGAGAAGAGTAAGCTGGGATTATAGAAGAAAGGGGCAAGAGTGAAAAATGCAAGAAAAAAAAGAAAAAAAAATTTTAATGGTATGGCAAAATGGAAAGGAAAAGTAGAAAGTACTAGAGGATGACAGAATGTCTGATGTTCTGTAATATTCCACCAGGAGTCTAGACCCTAGAAAACATAAATAATGACTTTTACCTAAATACAGAGAAAGAGACGGATTGCTTTTAAGATCCCAGGATCCACACTGCAGCTAAGTACATTGTCGCCCCATCCAAACATGCGTATAAAATAGTTAACAGTCATATTCCTGAGTTGAAACAGGGAGGGTGCTTAACAGTGTTACAAGGAGCATATGGACCCCCATATTTTTTACCAAAGGCAATCTATTCTAGGCTTGGACTCAATCTGCAAGTTCTTTTTCCCCCAAAATGAGTAGAGCTCAATCCTCTTCATCCTATCACAGTGTAGGGTACGATACTGAATACAGGAGCAGCAGACAGGGTGTAAGCAGTGAGAAGCTGAAAGCTAGGATCATTCAAATAGAAATCCCATATAAAGTAAAGCTGGCAGTTGGCATTTGACAGATCATATTGGAGGAAGCAAACTTCCTAAGGAGCAACCTTCCTAAGGAGAATTTTTACGTAAGTCAACCTTGAAGAATTTCATAGAGACAGATAACTTTCCGGGCTTAGTCCTAAGGGCCCTGGTACAAGGAACACAATATCCCAACCCAAAGCACCAGGGGACCCGTGCAGCACAAGGCAGCAGAAGAAAAAAAGAGCATCACCTGGAAGAAGAAAAACATCGGGTAAATCAGAGCAAAAACTATCTCCTCCTCCCCACCCCCAGCAACACATGGTTAGGTTAATTCCTTAATGAGGATGGATTGTAATTAATATCAGAACTACAGAGTATAATTAGTGCATATAATTATGCTTGAGTTAACTGTAGAGTAAATCATATACATTTGTATTCTATAGTATGAGTATCTTTTTTGTGGGCAGGAGACCTTCATAAAGCCCTTTGATAAGGAAAATGTACATGAGGAGGAACTCTGCTATGTCATTCAATATTGTGATGCTTTTTTTTTTAGGATTGCCAAACCCAGCAGCTCCATCCCTTACAGAATTCTGCCTTACCAGAATTACCCCGCCCCAGGAAGGGACAGCTAATAGGAATATATGGGAAACTGCTGGCTGAGGCAAAGCCTGCCTCAGGATTAAGTTCACCTCTTGTTCCCCTGGTTGCTGAGGCTCTTGTGGACACTGCAGCTGTCAATGTGTATCCTCGACCCCTCACCTCATCTCACCTTCTTCATCATATTGTCTGGGGCCAGAAAGCTCTTTTTACCCCTTTACTGGTTCTCAAAGTACAGCCCCTGGACCGTTAATGCCCCAAAACACAAATCACATGTAGTTAGTAAAACCTGGGCTATCTGTGTGATGTAGTCTGTGTGTGTGTGTGAGAGAGAGCTGGCAGTGGTCTACAGAGGAGTCCTACAGAATTTGGGGTTGTGGGGAGGGCTAGCCAAATTGTAGGAGGCATTTTCCATTTCACCCCACCAGCACTGGACAGGTGTTGCTTACATAGGGCCTTCACCGCTGTCTTGAAATAGCCACTTCTTCCTCCAGGTGCTGCCCCATAGGGTTTCCAAGGAGTGGCTGGTGGATTCGAACTCCTGACCTTTTAGTTAGTAGCTGTAGCTCTTAACCACTATGTCACCAGGGCTCCATAGTTTTTTGTTTTTTTTTTTTTGGTCCTCCAGGTGCTGTTTCCATTCCTGGCACCACCCTGTCCTCACCACCTACACCATCTTCCTCAGCAGTGGCTGGGAGAATCCCTTCCAGGAGCATTAAGCTTTAGCTCAGGTAAAGAGACTCCTTTAAAGCTTAATTAATTAATTAATTTGGGAGAAATCTCTAACTGTCCCTTATTAACTCAATTTCCTTGCACTCTAAAATGCTTCTCCCCTCTCCATCCATTGGACTCTTCATCAATTGTCCTTCTTCTTGCCCCAAACCATTCCCTCCTCTCCCAGGCTTCCTGCAACAGTGGGATGGGCCTTGCGGCTCATAGCTCAGACTGCAAGGCGTGAGGTCTCTGCTGCTTGTAAGTGCCTTAAACAGTGAACCCTCCACCCCCACCCCCACCCTGTCATCCTCTAGAACAGGATCTAAAATGTAAGCCCTTGACTCCTTCAAGAATCAGCCAAGTAAGCAGCCCCACACTGGAGGAAGTCTGGAGGAAGTTGAGAGGGCTTATAGGGCAAGTGGGGCTCACTACTCACCCAGAAGATGTGAGCCACCAAAGGAACTTACCAGGTCACCAGAAAGGGACGGAACCACCCCCTTCTGCCCCCACCCCAGCCTCCTATTTCCTCAGCCCTCTTTTCAAAGGCCACCCTTACAGAGTAAGTGACACTAAAGACAGCAATTCCTCCCCACCCCCTTGCACCCCCCTCCTGCCCACTGATAATAATGGACCGAGACACTTTTATTATCATTATTAATTAGCACTTTCAAGCAATGGAATTAAATCAATATGGTGGACTGAAACTAATTTTAACAAGCCATTGAGATCAATCATTGGGACTTTTATCTACATAAATGCCACTAAACTCAGCTCGTTAGTGTAACATTAGCTGGAAAGAAAAAGAAGGGAGACTGGCGGGGTTTTAATTAGGAAGACATAAACCGAGCCACAATTTTTCTTCTTTGATTTGCTTTTAATCTCGTCTACAAAGCTCTTCTGGAGCTGCCCAGGCTGATTCTCAGTCCCAGATCACTTGGGCAGGAAGAGGAGGGGCAGAGTGAGGCGAACAGGGTGGCAGGCAGCAAGGAGAACCGTCGCACATGGCCCCTGTCCTGGGCCCACCCCAAGGTGAGCAGATCACCACCCCTGTCACCCCTAGCTCTGAACTCTCAGGTTCTCAAAATCAGAGCTGACCATGGCTCCCTCTGTATTCACCTTTTTTTCTTAAGCATTTATTCATTTCTGCACTATATGAGAGTTATTTATGTTCATCGATTCACTCAATGAACAAGCAATAAATGAGCTTTTAATATGTGTCAATCACCCTGCTAGCTCCAGTAAAGGGAATTTAAAAAAAAAAAAAAAAGGACAAGATGTGGGCCTGCTCACCAAAGAGGAGGCACTTGGTCTGGCCTTATGCTCCTTCTAGGTGGAGAACCCCTGGAGGGCAAGGAAAGGAGTCCTGGGTGGTGCAAGTGGTTAACTGCTTGACTATTAACTGAAAGGTTGGCAGTTCAAACACACCCAGAGGTGCCTCAGAAGACAGGCCTAGAGATCTGCTTCCAAAAGGTGGCAGCCTTGAAAACCCTATGGAGCACAGTTCTACTCTGACACACACAAGGTCATCATGAGTCAGAATCAACTGCACAGCAATGGGGTTTTTCCCTGGGGGGGAGGGCAAGGACTATAACTTACTCACCTTTGTGCCCCTCTCCATCTCACACTACACTCTGCATCTATAACTCATTGACACTGAGTCAATTCCAATGCATAGCGACCCTATAGGACAGAGTAGAACTGCCCTACAGGCTTTCCGAGGAACAGCTGGTGGATTCAAACTGCCAGCCTTTTGATTAGTAGCCCAACGCTTAACCACTGCACCACCAGGGCTCCTCTGCATCTATAGGAGCCACATAAATGTTTGGAGTGAGCGAGTGGTTAAGAACCTTACCTCTCTAAACACACCTCACTCCTCTCTATGCCCTCCCCATTCCACGGGCACATAGGCCCTTTCTAAATAAACTCCATACTTCTGATCTTGCTCTTAGTCAGTCTAATAACTCTTTCCAGCCTTATTCTCTGACCGGTGGCAGCTTCTTACTCTTCAAACAATGAACCCTCCACCTCACCCCACCTCATCATCCTCTAAAACAGGACCTAAAGTGTAAGCCCTTGACCTTCTTCAAGAGCCAGCCAAATAAGCAGCCCCCACACTGGAGGGAGTCTGGAGGAGGTTGATAGGGCAAGCAGGGCATACTAGTCACTAGAATCTGTGCATCCACCATCCCCTCAACCCTCCTTCATGGACGGAGCTAGCTGTCTGGTTGTCCCAGCTCGGCTCCCCCAGTTACTCGTTTCTACCTCTGTGATAGCCACCCCCACATGTGACTGTGCTGTCTCTGGTCCTGTCTGCCTCCTCTATTAAACAGTGAGCACTTCAAAGGCTGGGACTGGATCTTCTACCCCTGACATCTTGTACAATGCCTAACATGTACAGTATCAAATGATAGTTTTGGAAGTATGGACAAGCATGGAACAAAGATGCGGGTAAAGTCCCAATTTGGCATTGGAGGCTCACATACAGTCTCTTTTTCAGTATTTCCTCCCACTGCTTCCCAACACTGATCCTCTGCTCTAAAGGTGCTTTGGACACACCATCATCCACATGCTTACTCCACTTGCTGTGCTGCCAGTATGCCTCACCTTTCCGAATCCTACCCATCCTTCCAAGTCATTGGCATGCCTCATCTCCCGCCTGCAGCCCTTCCTGACCACACAAACCTTCCATGTTCTCTCCCTGCTTGGCGACCCATGTGGGCCTTGTCACAAACTGCCTTCTGTTACTAGTTCTATGGTGTGCCCTGACTTTCCTACTGGATTTGGAATAGAAATTTTCCCAGGTGGCACTATCTCTGGGAAGCAAAGCATTCCACAGTAGTGCAGAGTTCCTGACTTCAAATCCCAGCTCTACTACTTATTAAGTTCGTGGCCTCAGGTAAGTTATTCAAACCTTGCTATGCCTCAGTTTCCTCACCTATAAAATGGGAAACCAAATAGTACCTACCTAGGATTATTGTGAAAATTAAATGTGATAATATATGTAGAACACTTAGCATCATGTCTGGTACATATAAGTGATCAATGTGTTTGTTATTATTACCATCATTGCTACAATTATTAACATTATTATCAATTTGTTATAGTCTGATTTCATCCCCACCAAGCAACCTAAGAAAAGGACGCTCTAATCTGTTAACAGGAGAATCAGTCTGCTTTTTATGTATGTTTCCCATTGCAAATTAATATATTGACTTTTGCAATTTTATCTATCAATCTCTTACAGACTGTTGTTGTTGTTCGCTGCTGTCTAGTCAGCTTCTAACTCATGGCGACCCCATGTACAGTGGACCGTTGTGATCCATAGGTTTTTATTGGTGGATTTTCAGAAGTAGGTCGCCAGACTTTTGTTTCTGATCCATCTTAGTCTGGACTGCACTAAAATCTGTTCAGCATTATAGCAATAGACAAGCTTCCATTGACAGACTAATGGTGGCTTCATGTGAGGCCCATTGGCTAGGAACTGAACCAGGTCTCCTACATGGAAGGAGAGAATTTCATCACTGAACCACCACTACCCACCTCTAATGAGTTAGGCTGGGATAAGTCAACCCATAAATCTAGTTCACCTCTGCATATATTAACAATAAAATTTTTGAGGACCAAGGCCTAGATTTTGGTGACCACGACAAGGTACCAAGGCACCTTGCTGTGCAGCCAGCAAGGCTTCTATGGGCCATATCATACTTTTTTTTGTTGTTATGTGCCATCGAGCTGGTTCTGACTCGCAACGACCCTATGTACAACAGAGGAAAACACTGCCTGGCCCTGCGCCATCCTCACCATCATTGCTATGCTTGAGCACATGATTGCAGTCACTGTGTCAATCCATCTCATTGAAGGTCTTCCTCTCCTTCACTGACCCTCTACTTTACCAGGCATGATGTCGTTCTCCAAGGACTGGTCCCTCCTGGTAACATGTCCAGAGTCCTTGAGACAAAGTTTTGCCACCCTTGCTTCTAAGGAGCATTGTTGCTGTAATTCTTCCAAGACAGGTTTGTTCTTCTGGCAGTCCATGGTATATTCAATATTCTTCACCAACACCACAACTCAAAGGCACCAATTCTTCTCTGGTCTTCCTTACACATTGTCCAGCTTTTGCATGCATACAAGGTGATTGAAAACACCATGGCTTGGGTCCGGGCACCTTAGTCCTCAAGGTGACATCTTTGATTTTTAACACTTTAAAGAGGTCTTTTGCAACAGATTTGCCCAGTGCAATGTGTCTTTTGATTTCTTGACCGCTGCTTCCATGGGTGTTGATTGTGGATCCAAGTAAAATGAAATCCTTGACAACTTCAATCTTTTCTCCATTTATCATGATGTTGGTTATTGGTCCAACTGTGAGAAATTTTTTTCCTTTATGTTGAGGTATAATTCATACTGAAAGCTGTAGTCTTTGATCTTCATCAGTAAATGCTTCAAGACCTCTTTACTTTCAGCAAGCAAGCTGTGTCCTCTGGATTTCACAGGCTGTTGATGAATCTTTCTCCAGTCTTGGTGCTGTATTCTTTTTCATATAGTCCAATTTCTTGGATCATTTGCTCAACATACCTATTGAATAAGTATGGTGAAAGGATACAACCCTGAAGCACACCTTTCCTGATTTTAAACCACACCAGTATCCCCTTGTTCTGTTTGAACAGCTGACCCTCGGTATGTACAGTTTGTTCATGAGCACAATTGTTATGGAATTCTCAGTCTTAGAAACGTTATCCATAATTTGTTGTGATCCACATAGTCTTTTTTTTTTTTTTTTACACAGTCAAATGCCTTTGCACAGTAAATAAAACACAGGTAAACATCTTTCTCCACTTTCAGCCAAGATCCGTATGACATCAGCAATGATATCCCTCACTCCACACCCTCTTCTGAACCTGGTTTCAACTTCTGGCAGTTCCCTGTTGGTATACTGCTGCAGCCTCATTTTGAATGATCTTCAGCAAAATTTTACTTGCATGTGATATCAATGACACTGTTTGATAATTTCTGCATTCTGTTGGAATACCTTTCTTTGGAATGGGCACAAACATGAGCCTTTTCCAGTCAGCTGGCCTCGTAGCTGTCTTTCAAACTTTTTGGCATAGACAAGTGAGCACCTCCAACACTGCATCTGTTTATTGAAACATCTCAACTGGTATTCCATCAATCCCTAGAGCCTTGTTTTGTGCCAGTGCCTTCAGGGCAGCTTGGACTTCTTCCTTCAATACCCTCGGTTCTTGATCACATGCTACCACCTGAAATGGTTGGACACTGACAAATTCTTTTTGGTACAGGACTCTATTTCTTCCACCTTCTTTTGGAGTTTCCTGTATCATTCACTGCTTTGCCCATAAAAAAAAAAATGTCCACCTGAAATGGTTGGACACTGACAAATTCTTTTTGGTACAGGACTCTATTTCTTCCACCTTCTTTTGGAGTTTCCTGTATCATTCACTGCTTTGCCCATAGAATTCTTTAATATTGCAACTTAAGGCTTAAATTTTTTTCTTCAGTTCTTTCAGCTTGAGGAATGCTTAGAATGCTCTTCCCTTTTGGTTTTCTAACTCCAGGTCTTTGCACATTTCGTTATAATACCTTACTTTGTCTTCTCTATTCGCCCTTTGAAATCTGTTCAGTTCTTTTACTTCATTAGTTCTTCCATTTGCTTTAGCTGCTCTGTGTTCAAGACTAAGTTTTAAAGTCTCTTCTGACATCCATTTTGGTCTTTTCTTTCTTTCCTGTCTTTTTAATGACCTCTTGCTTTCTTCATGTATGATGTCTTGATATCATTCCACAACTCATTTGGTCTTCAGTCATTAGTGTTCAGTGCATCAAATCTATTCTTGAGATGGTCTCTAAATTCAAGTGGAATGTACTCATGGTCTTATTTTGGCTCTTGTGGACTTGTTTTAATTTTCTTCATCTTCAACTTGAACTTGCATGTGAGCAATTGTTCTGCAGTCAGCCCCTGGTCTTGTTCTGACTGATGATATTAAGCTTTTCCATCTTCTCTCTCCACAGACGTAGTCAATTTGATTCCTGTGTGTTCCTTCCAACAAAGTCCATGTGTGTAGTCACCATTTATGGTGTTGAAAAAAGGTATTTTCAATGAATAAGCTGTTGGTCTTGCAAAATTCTATCATACCATCTCAAGTGTCATTTCTATCATCAAGGCCATATTTTCCAACTACTGATCCTTCTTGTTTGTTTCCAACTTTTGCATTCTAATCACCAATAATTATCAATGCCTCTTGATTGCATGTTTAATCAATTTCAACCCACAGAATTTGGTAAAAAAAAAAAAAAAAAAAAAAAAAAAACTTTAATTTCTTCATCTTTGGCCTTAGTGATTGGTGCATAAATTTGAATAATAGTCATATTAACTGGTCTTCCTTGTAGGCGTATGGATATTATCCTATCGCTGACATCATTGTACTTCAGGATAGATCTTGAAATGTTCTTTTTGACAATGAATGTGAGGCCATTCCTCTTCAATTTGTCATTACTGCCATAGTAGACCATATGATTGTCCAATTCAAAATGGCCAATATCAGCCCATTTCAGCTCACTAATGCCTAGGATATTGATCTTTAGATGTTCTATTTCATTTTTGACAACTTCCAGTTTTCCTAGGTTCATACTTCCTATGTTGACGTTTGGATTACTAATGGATGTTTGCAGCTATTTCTTCTCATTTTGAGTCATGCCACATCAGCAAATGAAGGTTCCGAAAGCTTTACTCTATTCACATCATTAAGGTCAGCTCTACTTCAAGGAGGCAGCTCTTCCCTAGTCATCTTTTGAGTGCCTTCTAACCTGAGGGGCTCATCTTCTAGCACTATATCAGATAATGTTCTGATACAATTTGGAAGGTTTTCGGTGACCATGTGTTTCAGAAGTAGACCACCAGGTCCTTCTTCCCAGTCTGTCTTAGTCTGGAAGCTCCACTGAAACCTGTCCACCCTGGGCGACCCTGCTGGTATTTGAAATATTGGTGGCATAGCTTCCAGCATCACAGCAACATGCAAGCCACCACAGTACAACAAAATGAGAGGTGAGTGGCAGTATCATACTTTAGTATCATACTTTAGACTCATTGTTTTACCTTTTTAAGCAAGCTAGTTAAAATCTCCAAGCTTAAATTTCCTCATCTGCAAAGTATGAAAAATACAACAATATCTGCATCAAATGAGTGACCAGGAAGATTAGATGAGATAATGAATGTAAAGCACTTAGTCCATTGCCTTGTAAATTTGGTGCTCAATAATTGTTAGCTGAAAGACCGTAAATTATTATTCTATCTCACCATATTTTTTTCATTCTTACAACAACAATTTAAACAATACATTTGCAAAACCTTTCATGTGCTTTTTCTCACTTACTTCTCATGACAAGCATTCCCACCTAACAGAGAAGGACACTGAGAACAAATAGATGAAGTCATTTTCCTAAGAACATGCACCTTGCAAGTTACAAAGCCGGGACTCAAACCTAGGTCTTCTCCCACAATCTCGTGTCCTTTCTTCATAAAATACCTGCATATCTAATTTAAAAAAAAAAAAAAACCTACTACTATATTTAATTACACTTTAAAATTATTTTGAAATTTCAGTAGCACCCAAGAGTCCCTCCCATGCCCTGTCATCTGTAGCCCTCACTAGTCATACCAATAAACTACTCTAGTTTTCAAAGCCATGAATCAAAAAACTAACCCACTCATTTCATGGTGACTGTCAAATATGGGCCATGAGTCTGAGAAATGACCAAACTCTTTCCATCCTTCAGGCCTTTTTGCAGACACATTGTCCTGGGGTGATCTTCTACCACAGCATCTCCTAACAAACAAGAAGGGCAGATTGTGTTAGGATGAGCCTCAGGCACCAAAGGCTGCATCTGGGATGCCTCCCTTTGTCCTAATGGCTGCTTGTCTGTTCTTGTGTAGTTAGGCAAGTTCCCAAGCCACAGAAGCTTGGGAAAAAACAAGTTTACTTCAAAATCACAGATCTGGTTGCCTGCTATGCTGAGAAGGAGCTAAAACTGGGCAATTTTTTTTCTGGAGAGTCTACTCATCTGGCTCCCCAAAAAGACAGGTGGTGGATGACTATGGGCTTCTCAAGGTAAAATCCTTGAAACAGACTGAACTGTGTTGCCTCCCAGTGCTCTGTCAAGCTGCTCATGCACCAAGGTCATAGCCTAGTCATTGTTTCACAGTTTCAAGTTTCACCTCATGCTGTGACTTAGGAAGCCCCATCTTCAACCCTGGCTTACATTTTCACTTGTAAACTAGACATTTCAGTTGACCTTAAGGCTTCTTCTGGAACAAAACTCAACATCATACCTGCCTCTCACCATCTCCTTGACCCCACCAAAACTGCTCTAACTTCCTCCTGTCTAATATTGATATCACCATTCTCATAGTTTCTCAGACTCAAGATCTTGCAATTGTTTTTAAAATTTCCTCACCGTAATTCTCCAAATTCAGAGAGTACACTGGTACCAGGTAGTGCTATAGTCTTTGGTCATAGCCCTTCTCTTCTCAGCTTTGGAAATCTACAGCAGTTAGATTTGTCTCCCCAGCAATGAAGTTCTCCCCATTCAATTATTCTAAATCAAGGGTCAGCCAGCTTTTTCTGTAAAGGGCAAGATGGTAAACATTTTTAGGATTCGCAGGCCATACAATCTCTGTTGCAACTACTCAACTCTGCCATTGTAGTATAAAAGCAGCCATAAACAAATGTAAATAAATGGGCATGGTTGTGTTCTAATAAAACTTTGCTTACAAAAATAGGCAGCAGGCCAGATTTGGTCCACAAGCTGTAGTTTACCAACCCTTGTTTCATATTGATCTCATTTTATCTTCTTCTAACAACATAATCCCTATCAGTTTTGTAGTGCTATGCAGAAGAAGTATAACTAGGCCCAGAAATAAGACACACATGCATACACAAACAGTAAGCTGAAACAAGAGTGTTAAGTGGTGCCCTGGGAGCAAATGTCCAAAACCTAGAGTTTTTGGACATTAATGTGGTTTTGGTGTGAGTGGGAAATGAGATGCCTCATGAAAGGTCAAGGAACTTAACTCAAGGCCTCCACTTTTCCATCCTCAGTGAAATGGCAGAGTGAAGGAGAAAAAAAAAAAAGCAGCCTTCTAACAAAAGACAACTGTCTCTGTGGCCACTCTAGGTGGAAAAATATCTATATTTAATAATAGTCCTCCCTAAGAATTTGTAATCTAGATCTTCTCTCACTGCTGTCACTAAATTTTACATCACAGATAAGAAAACCCCAACTGAGGAATTATATAAAGATAATCCTAATTTGGTAGTGGTCCCAATTTCAAAAAGAAACAAATGCAAAGTCTTCTGGGAGAAAAATTCCTCCACCTAAACCCCTCAGGTTATGATCAGATAAATGTTGTTGTCGTATGCCACTGAGTCAATGCCAACTCATACCAACCCTATAGGACAGAGAACTGCCCCCATAGTGTTTTCTAGGACGAAATCTTTGTAGGTGCAGATCCAATTCTTTTCTCCCATGGAGCCACGTGATGGGTTTGAACTGTAGACCTTTTGGTTAACCATTGTACCACCAGGGCTCTAAATCAAAAATGTATCAAACATGAAAAGAAATAAGTTGTCATAATGTAGAGTCTTTTTTTAGTGGAATGTCGAGTCAGCAGAATTTACAAACAATGAATTTATGCTTTTAACAAATTCAAATATTGATTTATCATATAGTGGGCATAAAAATAACTATGAAATGCTTAAAGAAAAGGGATAAAATTGGAAAAATGAACAAAGGAAAAGATAGTATCAAAAAATGACAAGCGAATTTTTTAATTGAAATGGAAAGTACACTGAAAGTTAGACATTCAAAGAAAAGACTGAACCTCAGATTAGACACCACTGAAGAATAAATTACTGAAATGGAAGAGAGCTGACAAACTACACATAATACAGCAGAGAGAGATAGAAGGTGGGAAATATGAATGAAAGAGATGTTACAAAACATGAAGGATGGAATTAGAACATATAACACATAAGTAATTGAAGTTACAGAAATACAGAGGACGGGAGAAAGGAAATATTCAAAGAGATGACTAAGACTTTTCTAGAATTTGTAAAAGACAAATCTATAGATAAAGGAAGTAGTATAAATAAAAAGAAATATAGACAAAAACACCTTATAGTGAAACTGCAGAACAGAAAATGCAATGAAAGTGTCTTTTCAAACATCCAAAAGAAAAGATTGTTCACCAAAAATAAAAATAAAATAAAATAATTTAAATATCAGCCGTGAGACTAACAACAGACATCACACTTCTGACAATGAAAGTTAGAGGACAATAGAATAATATCTTCAAAGTGCTGGGAAAAAGTAACTGTCAACAGTGGATAGTGTGTATAGCAAATCCATGTTTCAAGTCCCTTTCAGATAAAAAAATGAAATTTTACTTCCAAGAGACCCTCACTAAAGGACTTACTTTAAGAAGTAAAATAACCCCAGTAACTCCTGAGATGCAAGAATTTGTGAGCCAAGAAAGTGATAACATGTACATAAATTTAAACATTGACTAAATAAAACAAAAGTAAAATATATTCTTGTGCACTTAAAGAAATAGAACTAAAATAACTGAACAATGTTGGAGGGGGTGGGGTTAGTGGGAGATTCCAAGATCCTTTTACTTGAAAGGAATGGGCTTAAAATACTAATATATTTTAGATTATCATGTGCTCATAAGGAAAGTTAAAGCCTTGCCTTTAAAAGGAACATAGATGGAGTGAAAATTTTCCAAACCAGTACAGGGGGAAAAAATAACAAGAAATCCAAAAGAAGATCCAGAAAAGTGTTATCATTCCTGAATCTAAGACAAAAAGTGAGAATCACCCTTCTACTTACCCTCAATGTCCTTATTAGCGCTAATGACCAGATAGTTCATTAACCAACACCTATTCCAATAGACAACTGAGAACTGTGGAATATTCATTTATTCATTCATTCCGCAAATATTTATTGAGTGCCTACTATGTGCCAAGCATTGTCCTAGGTGGTAGAGAGATAGCAGTGAACAAAATAGATTAAAAGCCCCTTATGGGGCTTACATTCTACTAAATGGAGACTTCACAATAAAGTAAATAGGTTAAATATGTGCTATATCAACTATTAATACATGCTATGGCGAGGTTACCACATGGAGAGGAATAAAGATGAATGGACATCAAGGTTTTTGAGAGGTCAGGGTAGAGAGAGAAGGCTTCCTGAGAGCATGACATTTGAGCACAGGAGCTCTGAGAATACAAGTAGGAATAAGTAAAGAATTAAAGAACGAACTGATGCAAAGTGAGTTCTCAGCAGCTCCCTGGATAGGCTTGATTCCTTGGGCTTTTTCTTGAACCAAGAGGGTAACACGGACAGAGAGTTGGCATCCTCAAAAACAAAGACATCACAGGGCTAACTGAACTTGCATTAGCAAGCTGAGATGGTAGCTAGCTAATCCTACCTCTCTCAAGGAGTTAACAACAGAAATAGAATCCTCAGGGACCATGACTTCCTACTTTCATGGTAGACCTTTAAATTCCTTTGGTTCCTTCTTGTCTCTCTTATGCACACACACATATGCACACACACACACATACACAGAGACACATCAGTTTCGAAAAGAAAAACTGACAAGACACTTTGTTTTCACTTTTGTAAGCTTCGAGGCAAACACTTTGGACTTCTGTGATTCCACCAGGTTACGTATGTAATGAATCTCTCAAACCCAAGAAACTTGGTTGGGAATTTGGGGGGAAGAGTTATTTGAACCAAAACAAAAGGTATAGGAAATAATCCCATCACGCTAGCTAGCAATTCTGAGATTAATCTGTGTCTGTAACTCAGCCAGTTCCTCGTGATGTCATTTAAGAAGGTTGAATGCCCTGATAGGACTGTGATATCCCACCTCTCATCCATCCTCTGAATTACATGAGCCTTTAAGATAGTCCTGAGTTCAAATCCCAGCCTTATGTTTTACAGGAATTTTACTTTTAGTTTTCTTAGCTATTTTTTCTTCATTGGACAATTTAATTCCACCTCACCACATATCCCCAGGGGAAGGTCTGGTTTTCTTGAGTAAATAATTTTATAAGCCACTTCATGAGAACTTCTAGGGGCATTATGGAGTAAGAGTTAACCATCCCAATCTGTTCATTTGGGCTTTCTTTTTCTCTGTATACCCTTTCCTCATACAGCCTTTAAAGTTGTCACTGAAAGAAATTCAACTCTGGCTCAACCTGCATACCATGTTCAGCAAAACAGAAAATTCCATCTTTCTGCTTCACTATCCTAGCTAGTGACTTCCATCCTCAAGGCTACCTCATGGAGTTCTAGCCATCATGTACATGTTGCAAACCAGAAGTAAAAAAGGCAGAAGGACAAAAACGAGCCCCTCCAATCTAGCTTGGCCAATAAGCCTTCCCATAATTCCCACACAATTCTTCCACTTACACGAGTGGTTAGAGCTTAGTTATAAGACCACACATCACATCAAGAGAAACAGCAATGTGCCTGTTAAAAATGAGAATCTATTATTAAAGAAGAAGGCAAGATAGATGTTTGGATGAGCCACTAGTGGTCTCTGCCAGAGGATTGTGCCATTAGACTGGCAAGGATGCAGGAGGTCATCCACACGTGGATCACACATAAAATGAAGATAAGTAAAGATCTCACAACCCCATGCTCTCTCATGGTTTTGTGCCTTTGCCCATCCTTGTCACCTGCCAGGAAGCCCTTTTGCCATAGGTAACAAACTCTACTCTTTTTTTGAAACACACCTCCAGAAAGTCTTCTTTAAACACCACCCAGCACCCCAACCCTTGTTGTCTGAATTATGCGACCCTCCTCTATCTTCTCATACCCATCTGAGCTTTTGCCTTGCAGCACTTTTCACAGCTCTTGTAATTATGTCCTTACTGAGCTTTCCAGAGGAAGAACCAGAGTAAGAACATACTCCTGTGCTAAACTAAGAGCTAGTGATTCTTTACTGCTATTATTTCTCTGTTTCCCATTGTCTTTCTCAGTGTCTGTTTTCTGTCTTTTTCTTTCTCCCATTCCCTTGCCTGTTCCTTGCCCCTGCCAGGAGTATTCGAAGTAGGTTACCACTGAGTTCCACTCATAGCCTATAAGATCAAAGAGGATCGCTATCTTAAAATTGAAAGCCAGAAATGGGTCACTAAGGGGCCTAAAAAGTCAATACACCATCCTATCTGACTTAACTTACTCTTAGAAAACAGCTTATTCTCTAGGAGAATCTGGTCCAAACAGTACCATTTCAGTGCTCTTGGCCCTAATCAATGGCTGAGTTACTCTTATAAGAATGTATGACAAAGAGTGAGGAAAGGCACAAAAAAGCACTGTGTACCCTTTGCAGAGTGTGTGTAGATTTCATGTGAGTCATGTGAGTCCTGGTGTCATATTGAAATAGCTTTTCCTAGCTTGACCTTCGGGGCTGCATCTCCTTGGTTGGGGCGGGTCACCGGGGAACTGGGAAGTCTTCAATCAGGAAGAGCAGTCAGAACAGGGGCTTTCCATTAGCCCTTCTGAATCAGAGGGTCCCTGCTTCTAGCTCGGCCTCATGCCTTGGATGTGGGATTCGGAGGGGTGGGGGCAAGGACAGGAAATGTGTTGATGAGCTTTCTGGATGATGGGAGCTAGCGGCAGACATCCCATGAAGAAAAGCCAAGAAGCATGAAGGAGAAATTCCCTGAGAGCAAGGCCTGAAACCACGGAGGGCAAACCACATCATGGAAGGTGATTACCAAATCCTGTATAACTTTCTAAGTTTGTCTCCTTCCTATTATCTTCTATCCTTTAAAAACAATCATGCTTAAATATTCCTTAATTATCTATGTGGGCTACCCAGTATAAAGGGAGGAGTATCAGATCAATACCTGGCTCGGGGTTAGACTTCTTCCTCCTTTCTGTCCACCCAGGTTAGAGTGGTAGCTAAAATTATAATTGCTGAGGCAACAAGAAAGATTTACTTCTCCTTATAAAGACGGTATTCTTTAGTATAAGAAAAATAACACAGAATTGTCTGCCAAAGAGTATAATGGATATAACTTATTATTTTCAGTCAGAAAACCTGACTTACACCCTGCTCTGTCTGCCACTTACTAACAGGATGACCCAAAACCAGTTACTTAACCTTTCCGAGTCTCAGTTTCCTCGGCTGAAATATAATGAAAGTACATATTAAATACATATAATGTGTATGTATGTATACCCAGTGCCATCAAGTCAATTCCAATTCATAGCAACCCTATAGGACAGAGTAGAACTGCCCCATAGGGTTTCCAAGGAGAACATGGCAGATTCAAACTGCTGACCCTTTGGTTAGCGGCTGTAGCATTTAACAACTACACCACCAGGGTTTCCATATATGTATATGTATGAGTATAGATATATATTTATATACAGCCATGCCTTCTTTTATTGCACTTTGCTTTATTGTGCTTTGCAGATACTGTGTTTTTTACAAACTGAAGGTTTGTGGCAACCCTGCATTGAGCAAGTCTATCGGCTCCATTTTTCCAACAGCATGCACTCACTTCATGTCTCTGTGTCATAATTCAGTAATTCTTGCAATATTTCAAACTTTTTCATCATTATTAGATCTGTTACAGTGATCGGTGATCAGTGATCTTTGATGTTACTAATTGGTATTGTATTGGGGCACCACGAATCATGCTCATATAAGTCGGCAAACTTAATTGATAAATATTGTGTGTGTTCTGACTGCTCCACCGATCGGCCATTCCCCCATCTCTTTTCCTCTTCTCGGGCTTCCCCGTTCCCTGATACACCACAATATTGAAAATTGGGCCAGCTAATAGCCTTACAACAGCCTCTAAGTGCTTAAGTGAAAAGAAGAGTCTCACGTCTCTCATTTTAAATCAAAAGCTAGAAATAATTAAGCTTAGTAAGGAAGGTATGTCAAAAGTCGAGATAGGCCAACAGCTAGGCCTCTTGCACCAAACGGTTAGCCAAGTTATCAATGCAAAGGAAAAGTTCTTGAAGAAAACTAAAAGTGCTACTCCAGTGAACACACAAATGATAAAAAAGCGAAACAGCCTTATTGCTGATATGGGCAAAATTTTAGTGGTCTTGATAGAAGATCAAACTAGCCACAAAGCCTAATCCAGAGCAAGACCCTAACTCTTTCCAATCCTATAAGGCTGAGAGAGGTAAGGAAGCTGCAGAAGAAAAGTTTGAAGCCAGCAGAGGTCCATTCATAAGGTTTAAGGAAAGAAGCCATCTCCATAACATAGAAGTAGCAAGCGCTATTGCAGAAGGTGCAGCAAGTTATCCAGAAGATCTGGCTGAGATAACGGACGAAGGCGGCTACACTAAACAACAGACGTTCGGTGTAGACGAAACAGCCTTACACTGGAAGAAGACATCATCTAGGACTTTCGTAGCTAGAGAGGACAAACCAATACCTGGCTTCAAGGCTTCAAAGGACAGGCTAACTCTCTTGTTAGGGATTAATGCAGCCAGTGACTTCAGTTGAAGCCAGTGCTCATTTACCACTCTGAAAATCCTAGGGCCCTTAAGAATTATGCTTAATTAAGTGTGCAATTGCATTATGTCTAAAAATACAATGTAGATACATTAATTAAAAAATACTTTATTGCTAAAAAATGTTAACCCTCATCTAAGCCTTATTGAGCCAGTCGTGAGGATTTTTGTTTTCTTTATGTTGAGGTACGATCCATACTGAAGGCTGTGGTTTTTGATCTTCATCAGTAAGTGCTTCGAGTCCTCTTCACTTTAAGCAGGAAAGTTAGCGTCATCTGCATATAAATATGTGTGTGTGTATGTATATATATACACACAAACACAGTATATGTATTATGTAATTTCAAAATATTATAGAGATATAGTAAAATCCACTTCACATTGATATTATAAAGATTACCATTTAAAATGTAAATATAAATTGCACATCTGTGATTAGAGTAGATAGAAATGCTTTTCTGAACCTGAATCAGACACTGGCAGAGCAAACACCAGAGCAAAGGCTCTTGCTCCTTTCCTATAGCTAGATTTTTTTTTTCCACTGCCTACAACATCAGTCTCTCTCCCACCCATCCCTCAAGTTAGTTTACTCCTCCTAATACATGGAGATAACAAAATTACTATTAATAAATTAGTATTGAGTACCAAATACTGAAGCACTCTTCCAAGCATTATGGACAGTACAGAAATACCTAAGCGAGATTTACTATATTCAGGGGCTTACGCTTTATTTGGGGAGATAAGACTAACCCACTGGAGCTCATCAGCAAACAGTAGGGAGACCCCATGTCTTAGCCATCTAGTGCTGCCATAACAGAAAAACCACAAGTGGATGGCTTTAACAAAAATAAATAAATAAATAAATTTATTTTCTCACAGTCTAGTAGGTTACAAGTCCAAATTCAGGGCATCGGCTCCAGGGGCAGGCTTTCTCTCTCTGTCAGCTCTGGAAGAAGGTCCTTGTCCTCAGTCTTCCCCTGGTGGAGGAGCTTCTCAGGTGCAGGGGCCCCGGGTCCAAAGGACACGCTCTGCTCCTGGTGCTGCTTTCTTGGTGATATGAAGTCCCCAGCTCTCTGCTTGCTTCCCTTTCCTTTTATCTCTTGAGAGATAAAAGGTGGTGCAGGCCACACCCCAGGAAAACTCCCTTTACCTTGGATCAGGGAGGTGACCTGAGTGAGGGTGGTGTTACAATCCCACCCCAATCCTCTTAACATAAAATTACAAGCACAAAATGGAGGTCAACAATACAATACTGAGAATCATGGCCTAACCAAGTTCATATACACATTTTTGTGGGGACATAATTCAATCCATGACAGTCCACAAACCCATTGAGTCCTCTTCGAGATGGATTTTTGCCAAAATTTCATTTATCACCTGACCACAGGAAGCTCCCTCTTTGACTAGAAGATTACAACAATATTTGGGGTCCCCAGTGACTACTGCCAATTCAGACTGTATTCAATATCTAACAAATCCCCGAAAGTTCTGAAGATTTCCTTTCCCCCACTGCACAGTAACCCCAGCAAATGCTCAAAGGCATCTTTGGGGAAGGCTTGGAAGAATATTCACATAAGCCATGTGTAGCAACGTTGAATGTTCTTCCTCAAGGGGACTGGCCTCCCCTTCCGTCAGGAAGCTCAGAGTCTATGACCTGACTTAGCTTGGACACTAAGTAAGCTAGGTAAGAGCCTGAGACTCTCCATTGTGCCCAGTCAAATTAAGTTTCTGGACATGAGACCTAGAGTGTTTCTGTTCTATAGATGAAGTAATATTTTAGTAGACTGCCCACCTATTTCATTCAGTGATCAATGATCACAGTGATCAATTAGACACTGCCAAAGATTCCAGCATGTCATTTGGTTTATTCTTTGTCCATACTGCCCATTACAGTAATTGTGTCTGTCTCCTCTCTGGCAGTTAAGAGATATTCCCTGGCCACTACCATTACCACTCCAAGATCCCCATGGAAATCAGGGAACCCATCAGTAATGGTATCTTGTAATGTCTATAAAGGAAACCACCGTAATGCTTTTCAAATATGCTGATGCTCTCTTCACTAATATATTTCCCAATTTCTCCCCTTAATAAAGAGATGGCCTCTTGACTGCAGTGGCAGAGGTGAGGGAGTGGTAACAGTTCATGTATTGTGGTGTTGATGAAGAATATTGAATATATTATAGACTGCCAAAAGAACAAACAAATCTGTCCTGAAAGAAGTACAACCAGAATGCTCCTTAGAAGCAAGAAGGCAAGACTACATTTCACATGCTTTGGACATGTTATCAGGAGGGATCAGTCCCTGGAGAAGAACATCATGCTTGGTAAAGTGGCCAAAACGAAACCAAACCCGTCGCCATCAAGTCGATTCTGAGTCATAGCGACCATATAGGTAAATTGGAGGGTCAGGGAAACAGGGGAAGACCCTCAACAAAATGGGTTGACACAGTGGCTACAACAATCGGCTTAAGCATAAAAACGATTGTAAGGATGGTGCAGGACTAGGTGGTGTTCCGTTTTTTTGTACATAGGGTTGCTATGAGTTGGAACTGACTCAATGGCACCTAACAGCAACAACAAATCTACTTCAATATTCCTATCTCATCAAACTTTTGGATTCAGTCTTTCTTCTATGATATGCCTCAACCTCGTTGAGCAAGGCCATTGTTAGGTTAAAGTTTCAGTCAACTAACCAAGTAAACTAATTGTCAGAGCCATTTTTAGCTGTGTGAGCTAACACATTTAATCCATAATCTCTGATAAGTGCACCCGTATAATAAATGGTGACTCAACCTAGCTTTAAATTCTGTCCTTGTTTTAACACTCTTAGAATGCATTCCCACACATGTCCCCAGGTTTATGCTGATCTTAGTCAGCCATGTCTCGCATTTATTTTGGAATATAACCTATTTTTTTTCCAGGTTAGACAGAGATAGCAAGGAGTAGGGGGTGGGAAGCTTGTGGATAATAGTCATCTCTTTGCATGGCACCTGCTCTAGGAAAAAGTTATTATACAGCCTTCAAAAAATGAAAATTGATGTTATCAACCCTAGAAGAGTATACTTCTTCCTCTAGGAAAGGAGGATTATGAGACTTGAGGGTTCAAGATTCTCAGTTTCAAACAAGTCAACCCAGGTAGAGACTTGCTGTGTCTATGACTTCAGTTTATAATCCTGCAACTCACACAACTAAATTCCAGTTTTGATTTTCATCAAGATTGGCCTTATACATAGAAAGATATTCTTCTAGGGACTCTAGAGAAAGTTCTCTGGTTCTCTGAGCATGACTTAAGCTGAGAGTTTAAAGACCTGATCTTGTCATTGTCTATATGTAAGTTTTTCAATACAGTTGAAAGCATCCATTCCACACCAGAGTCCTTGTAATTTTTATTATTGCTATAGCAGCTCAGTAGGTAATTGGTCCTCAAGGATAAGCTCTTCATAACAATCAACCATAGATGATAATTTTATTGTATTACCACAGCATGCTACAGATTAGCAGTAACCCATTTGCTGTTGGCAAGAAGTTCACTTCTGTATTCAAGGCTAAGGACAAAACTAAACTAAGGGTCTTTTTTCTGGTGACTACCCCTGTTATCAAGTATTATTTCAGACAGTGTCCAATCAGGAAAAGAGAATACCATAAGTGTACCAACAGGAAAAAATAGTAATAATATAGGCAATTGGTTACACAAGTACTGGAAGGCTGATAAATCAAAAAGAAAACACTGAGATATCACAGAGATAAAAACTAGAAGAAGTAGTTACTGCTACTGAGCCTGGAGGAACAATGGCGAGAGAGGTTGAGGTTTTCAGAACTAGAGACTTGGAGCAGAAGGCTCAAGGAGCTGGGGCTCATACCATTGAGGAGTGGACATACTTGGAATTTGCTGGTTCCTCAGGGGTTCAGAAGAGAAATCCCATAGATCAGGGACTTGGACCTCAGAAGAGAGGACATTGGTCCTTATGAAAGGTCACAATGAGATTGGTTCTAGCGGTACTGAAAGAAGCTGAAGGGTAGAACTAATTGCTACTTCCAGGGTGAAACTGTCCTGTTGAGCATTGCTGATAGGTATAGCAAGTAAATAGGGAAGAGGAGTACTTTGCTCCTCCTGCCTTCCAATTTTCTTCTAGAGACCCCTATTGCAAAACCTAACAGGAATCCAGATGATAAAAAGGAAGGTTGTTTGCACAGTCCCCGCACTGGAATCATAGAGTAGAAACTACAAGGTTACAGTTGGAGATAAAAGGCAGTAGCTTAACAACCAGTACAAATATCTCTTACTAAACTGACACAAGAAAAATAGAGAACCTGAAAGTTGTGACTATTAAAGAAATTTAAGCAGAAGTTAAAAATCTCTCTACAAAGCAACCTACAAACCCAAATGACTTCACCAGCAAGTTCTACAAATTTTCGAGGAAAAAATAATTCTAATCATATACGACATCCTCCTAACTCATTATATGAGGCTAACATAAACTTTAAAGAAGCCTGGTGATGCAGTGGTTAAAGCACTCAGCTGCTAACCGGAAGGTCAATGGTTCAAACCCAACAGACCACTCCGTGGGAGAAAGATGTGGCAGTCTGCTTCTGCAAAGATTTACAACCTTGTAAACCCTATGGGGCAGTTCAACTCCGTCCTACAGTGTCGCTATGAGTTGGAATCAATTCAATGACAATAGGGTTTTTTCAGCTTAATCTTTATATGAAACCCAACAAGGATAGTACAAACGAAAAAATTAAATTCCAATCTTATTCATGAACATACATGCAAAAACCCTAAACAAAATATTAACAAAATGAATCTAACCGTATATAAAAAGGATAGTAAATCTTTCCAAGTCAGATTTATTCCACGAGTGCAAAGTTGAGTAAATATTAGAAAATCAATGAATGTAGTTCACCGCACGAACATATTAAAGAAAATATCATTTGAAAATCTCAATAAGTGGGAAAAAAGTACTCGATAAATTTAATATCGATTCATAAACTTTTAAAAATGCTTTTAGTGCTGAGGAATAGAAGTGAATTTTCTTAGTCTGATGAAGTTTATCTATTAAAACAACTTAGAGAAAATAGCATAGTACTTGGGGGTGAAACTTTGAAAGCTTTCTATCATGGATTAAATTGTGTCCCCAAAAAATATCTGTCACCTTGGTTGGGTCATGATTCCCGGTGTTGTGTGATTGTCCACCATTTTGTCACCTGATATGATTTTCCTATATGTATAAATCCTATCTCTATAATATTGATGAGATGGGATTAGTGGCAGTTATGTTAATGAGGCAGGACTCAGTCTACACAGTGGATTGTGTCTTCAGCCAATCTGTTTTGAGATATAAAAGATATAAGTGAGCAAAGAGACATGGGAACATCATACCACCAAGAGAGCAGTGCTGGGAGCAGAATGGATCCTTTAGACTTGAGGTTCCTGTGTGGAGAAGCTCTCAGACCAAGGGAAGATTGATGACAAGGGCCTTCCTCCAGAACCATCAGTTCTCCTAGATCTGGCACTCTGAATTTGGACTAGTAGCCTCCTAGACTGTGAGAGAATAAATTTCTGTTTGTTAAAGCCATCTATTTGTAATATTTCTGTTATAGTGGCCCTAGATAACCAAGACATTTTCCTTTTTAGATATGGAACAATTAAAATATTCTATTACTATTTCCTTTCAGCACTGTACTAAAGCTGTCAGCATGTGCAAGAAGGTAAAAAGAAATAAAAAGAATATTGAATGCAAAGTAAAAAATAAAACTGTCATTATTCACAGATCATATGATTCTGTACATAAAAAATCTAGAGGAATCAAAAAATAAAAACGAGAATTAGTAAGAGACATTTTCAAGATTCCTATCTATGAAATCAATATACAAGAATAAATTATAGAAAACAGCCTGGAATAAGACACAGTAGTTCATATTGGACTAAAACTCCCACAGATGGCATTTATAAACTCTAAGAAAAAATACAAAAAGCAAATATTTGAAGGTACTGTAGAGCAACCAAACATAGGCAGAAACTGGTGAAGAGTCAAAACTTGAAAAAAGGAAACTTTCCTGGATATGTTTTATCGAAGGATGTGCCATAGTCCACATGGCATGAGACAGACAGAAGACAAACACAAAGCTTTACTGGCTTAAGGCATCAGAGAATGGGCTTTCTAAGAAGCTGAACTGCGAGAGTAAAAATCCTGGAAAGAATGAGGCATAAAGGGAGCCTCTAAATTTATATATAGCTCCACCCAAATCTATGACCAACCATTGAATTGTGCATATGTTGAATAGATTTCAAGGAGCTCAACTGGAAACAACAGCTGGTAGGCTGAAAAAACTGAGCAAAGATTTCAATTACTACCTACTTCCGGGGAGACCAAGTTTGGAGCTTTTGTCCAGCTAACTACCTGGTAGAACAAAAATATACATTCTCCAAAGGACATTAACAGAATCCAGATTCTCTACAGCTTATTATCAACAATGTCTAGTGTACAATAAAAAACTACTAGACATGGAAAAAACAAACAGAAAAATGTGACCTATAGTTAAAAAAAAAAAATGTAATCAACAGAAGCCAATTCCTAGATGACCCAAATGTTGGCATTAATAGACAACAGCTTTAAAGAAACTATTGTAAAAATGTTCAAGTTCTTAAACGAACTAGTGTCATAATGAATAAGCACATGGAAAACTCAGCCGAGAAATGGAAAATATACAAAAGAACCAAATGGCAATTTTAGAATTGAAGAGTATAATATCTGAAATGAAAAGACGACCAGACACCCTTAATAGCATATTGGAGACACAGAGAATAGGGTCAGAGAACTTGTTGATAGAGTATTAGAGAGCATCTAATATGAATAAAAAAGATAATTTTTTTTTCTTTAAAGAAACAGACCCTTAATCATCTTCAGGACAATATGATCTGCAAGACAGTATCAAATAGTCTAACATACTTGAAAGGAGCCCTGGTGGTACAATGGTTAAGCATTTGAATGCTAACCAGAATGTTGGTGGTTCAAACCCACCAGTGGCTCCGTAGGAGAAAAGACCTGACAATCTACTTCCATAAAGATTTCAGCCTAGAAAGCCCTATGGGGCGTTCTACTCTGTCGTATAGGGTTGCTGTGAGTTAGAATTGACTGGACAGCACCTAAAAACAACATTCTTGATACAATATTGATACAAGATATAATATCAAGTAGTCTAATATAGCGTCCATGTAATTAAAAAAAAAAAAAATTAGAGCCCCAGAAAAAGAGATGAGAATGAATAGGAAGAATAAGTATTTATTAAAATGTGGTTATTTTCCCCAAAATTTAGAGAAAAGCATAAATTCATAAAGAATTCAGCAAATCCTAGAGGAAAAATCACAATGAAAACCACACTTAGGCAAATCATGTTGAAGGCTAATGATAAATAAATCATCTTGACAGCAATCAGATGAAAATGATATACTCCATTTAGAGAATCAACAATAGAAATGATGGCTGAGTTTCTCATCAAAAATGATGAAAGCCATCCAAGATACTACAACTGGTCTCAATCTGCCTGGAGAAACAAAGAAGAAAGAGACCCAGGAACTGAAGAAGGAAATAGTCTGCAGATCTAATTGCCTCCATGAACTACTATCTCCCTTAGAACGAGACTGGAAGAAATGGTGTCTAGCTACCATTACGGAACATTTTGATCAGAGACCCAATAGATGGGTTTTGATCACAAGAAAGAAAATTCTGCAACAGAACTTTAAATTCTTATTGGAAACCCAACTTACTGCATACATTGAGACTGGAGGAACCTCTGAATCTATTGCCTGGAAAAAATTTTACATCTTGAACTGAAACTATCTGGGGAAGTCATCTTTAAACTAAACAACAGTTTAACTCAATAAATAATGCTTGCCTTGAGCACTGCACACTTGTAAAGAATTACCTATATAAGATCAAAACGACAGATGAAAACTTTAAGGGGCAGAGAGTCTAAGTTAACGATGGTAAAACAATATGGACAGAAACTGCTTTGGGCGAAGGGAAAGACAACACTCAATACAAGGAAGGTCAGCCTAATTGGACTGGACTAAAAGCAAAGAGGTTTCCGGGATAAAATGAAAGCTTCAAAGGTCAGAGGAGCAGGGGCTGGGGTCTGGGGAACTTGGTTTGAGGGGACTTCTAAGTCAACGGGCAAAAAAATTCTATTATGAAAACATTCTGCATCCCACTTTGAAATGTGGCGTCTGGGGTCCTAAATGCCAACAAGCAGCCATCTAAGATACATCATTTGGTCTCAACCCACCTGGAGCAAAGGCAAAGGAGGAACACCAAGGTCACACGACAACTAAGAACCCAAGAGACAGAAAGGGCCACATGAACCAGAGACCTACATTATCCTGAGACCAGAAGAACTAGTTGGTGCCCGGCCACAATCGATGTCTGCCCTGTCAGGGAGCACAACAGACAACTCCTGAGGGAGCAGGAGACCAATGGGATACAGACCCCAATTTCTCATAAAAAGACCATACCTAACGGTATGACTGAGACTAGAGGAATCCCAGAGACAATGCTCCCCAGAACTTCTGATGGCAGAGGACAGGAACCATCCCCGAAGACAACTCATCAGGCATGAAAAGGTCTGGTCAGTGGGGGGGAGAGAGATGCTGATAAAGAGGGAGCTAATTAAATCAGGTGGACACTGGAGAGTGTGTTGGCAACTCTTGACTGGAGGGGGGATGGGAAGATAGAGAGAGAGGGAAGACGGCAAAATTGGCACGAAACGAGAAACTGAAAGGGCTGACTCAATAGGGGGAGAGCAAGTGGGAGAAGGGAGTAAGATGTATGTAAACTTACATGTGACAGACTGATTGGAATGGTAAATGTTCACTTGAAGCTTAATAAAAATTAATTAAAAAAAAAACAATATGGACAGAGATAATGAGAATGGTGACACAATGTGAAATATTCATTGTCAATAAACTGTACATGTAAAAATTTTTGAATAAGTTTATGTTTTGCTGTATACGTTTTCACCAAAAAAAATTTTTTTAATAATGACAGCCAGAAAACAACAGAAAGACACCTTGAAAGGACCAAATGGGGAAATTTTTTTAATTCAGAATTCTAAATCAAATGAAAATGTTTTTCAAAAATGAAGGTGAAATAAAGACATTTTTAGACCAAAGAAAACAGAAAGTATTGATCAGCAGTGAACTACAAGAAATGCTCGAAGTTCTTTAGGTTGAAGGTAAATGACATACACCAGGCAGAAACTTGGTAAGTTTACCCAAAAGAATAAAAAGGCCCCAAACTTGTTCATATGTGAAGAAATATAAAAGACTATGTTTTTATTTCTTTCCATTTACTTTAAAGGCATATAACTGTTTATGAAAAATTGTGATACTGTATTGTGGAATTCTTACCATACATAGATATATAAGTGTCAATAGCATAAAAAAACACAGAAGAGAGTTAATAGAACTATACTCATACAAGATTCTTGTGTTACATGAAATGATAAAATATTAATTTTAAAACTACTGTGGCATAGTTATCTAGTATTACTGCAACAGAAATACCACAAGTGGGTGGGTTTAAAGAACGGAAACTTATTTTCTCACAGTTTTGGAGGCTAAAAGTCAAAATCAGGGCCTTGGTCATGTCGATTTCTTCTGTGAGCCTGTCTCCTAGTTTCTGGCATCTGTTGGAAATCTTTGGTGTTCCTTTGCTTGTAAACAATCCTCACAAAGTGTCTGTCTTCTCCCTGTGTGTTTCTCTGTGTCCCTTCTGCTCTTTTTTATAACTCAAACATGATTAGGTTTAGGACCCATCCTACTCTGGTATGGCCTCATTAACCTAAAAAAATAAAACGCCTATTTCCAAACAGGGTCATAAAAAAAGCAGATGGAATAAATAGAAAGCAAATGGCAAAATGATAGACTTAAATAAAACTATATCAATAATTCCATTAAATATAAATTGATTAAACATGCCAAATAAAAGGCAGAGACTATTGGACTGGGTACAAAAGAAATATACAACTATCTGCTCTCTCTGTAAGTGATGCTCCTGAAATAAAAAGACACACATGGGTTAAAAATAAGTTAGAACTGACTGGATAGAAAAAGACATACCATCCAAACAGTAATCATAAAAAAAAAAAAGAGAAAGGCTATATTAGTATAAGACGAAATATATTTCAAGACAAAAAGTATTACCAGAGATAGTGATGTTTCATAATGACCAAAAGGTCATTTACAGAAAGGGCCACATAAACCAGAGACTACATCAGCCAGAGACCAGAAAAACTAGATGGTGCCTGGCTACCACCGATCACTGCCCTGACAGGGAACACAACAGAGAATCCCTGATGGAGCAAGAGAACTGTGGAATGCAGATCTCAAATTGTCATAAAAGACCAGGCTTAATGGTGTGACTGAGACTAGAGGGACCCTGGAGGTCATGGGCACCAGACCCTTTGTTAGCCCAAGACTGGAACCATTCCCAAAGCCAACTCTTCAGACAGGGATTGAACTGGACTATAAGATAGTTAATGATGCTAGTGAGGAGTGAGCTTCTTGGCTCAAGTAGACACATGAAACTATATAGGCAACTCCTGTCCACAGGCAAGATGAGAAGGAAGGGGGAACAGGAGCTGGTTCAGTGGACATAGGGAATACAGGGAGGAGAGGAAGAATGTGCTGTCTCATTAGTGGGAGAGCAGCTAAGAGTACTTAAAAAAGTGTGTATAAGTTTTTGTATGAGAGACTGACTTGATCTGTAAACTTTTACTTACAGCACAATAAAAAAAATAAATAATTTTTTAAAATATATCTTACAAAAAAAGGTCAATTAATCATGAAGACATAACAATCATAAATCTATGTTCTTTAACAATAGAACTTTCAAAATTCATGAAGCAAAACTGACAAATGAAGAAATAGACATGCTCATAATGATAGCTGGAGATTTTTTAAGTAATTGTAGAACAACTAAACTTTTGGAAGATCAGCACAACACTATCAACCACTTTCACCTAGTTGTCATTTATAGAACACTCCACCCAACAATGGTAAAATATATACTTTTTTCAAGGACACATGGAATATTCACCAAGATAGACAATATACAGGGCCATAATTCAAGGCTCAATAAATTTCAAAAAATGGACAGGGTGTCTGTACAGCATGCCTTCAAGTCTACCACAGAAATGAGAATACACTGTTGTTAGACTGCAACTTAATACAGTGAAACTTGTGAGAACTAGAACTCAGGACCTCCTTGTTTTTCCAGATGTCCCAAGCTTTCCACCTTTGACAGGGTACAGTTTACCACTTTTATATCACTCTCTCTTAGTGGAAAATATTTGAGTTTTCCCTCTCTGACAGGTTTCTGCCTTACACAGGTTTTAGCTTTCACAGATTTTTCTGCATGATGATTTTCAACAATATATTTACAAATATGTATACATTTCTATTCATTAAAGCAAACAGGGCAAAATGTAAACAATTAAAATTTTGTTTAAAGATATTTGAAAGTTCCTTGTACTATTCTTACAACTTTTCTGTAAGTTTAAAATTAAAACAATTTTAATGTATTCCTGAATATGAGCAAACAGTAAATAAAGTGTTTTAAAATACACCATTTACAGCAAAGAACCTAAAAATAAATAATAAAAATTATTTTATTTAAAAATAAAATAATAAAACTTTGTTGAGAGGCATTAAAGAATATCTAAATAAATGGAGAGCAATATCATATTCATGGATTAGAAAGTTCAATACTGCAAAGGTTTAAATAATCCCTAAAATTGTTTTATAATTCAGTTCTATCTAAATCAAACTCCCAATGAGAATTTTTTAGAACTTGACAAGTCGATTCTAAAATTTGTATGAAAATGTAAAGTCAGGATTAGGTAGTATAGTCTTTAGAAGAAGAAGAAAATGTGAGCAGACCTATTCCACCAGATATTAAGATTTATTATAAATATGTAGATTTATATGACCATAATACATATAAGACTATATGATATTGGTGCAAGGATAAACCTCCACGTAAACGGATGCTTGATATATGACAGAGGTGTCAATGAAGATTAATGAGAAACAGATGGACTTTTTAATAAATGATCTAAGGCAACTACATATCTATTTGGGAAAAAAGTAAATTGAATCCCTAACTCACACCATACACAGAAATCAATTCCAGATGGATTAAAGACCTAAGTATGAAAACCAAAACAACAGAGATTTTCAAACATGAGTCTCAAACCAAAATGCCCTAGGGCATTGTAGTACAGCAGTGCCATGGGATACTTTCAAATTTTTGAGGAAAACACAGTGATACTTGACACCTGTCAGACCATGCACAAACAACTATACCAGGCGATTTCAACATTAGCTCAATCTACAATCCTTCCAATGGCATCATATCTTCGCAAAACTGGGATTTCAGCAGTTGCTGTAATAAAAAACAAATACCCCACCAAAATCAATATGAAACAGGAAACGAGAGTGGCAATATCCAGTCTTACTCCCAAGTTTAAGAAGTTGTACAGTGGTCAACTGTTGCACACAACCCTTTTGTAATAGTGATTATTTAAGATTGAGAAATATATTCCTTTTTCTTTCAATATATGTATATTATTTTTTCAAACAGCTTAAAAGTTATTAGAACATAAATACTTATTAAGTTGTTTGGACCTACTACTTAATAAATGGAAGTTTTAGGTATTTCTTTTGGCCTAGGCACAGCAAAAAATAAAATAAAATAACTGAGACATAAAGGACATCATGTACTGAGAAAGTTGGGAACTTTTGATATAGAAGAGTATACAGGTGACCTCAGAGTAAAAAAAAAAACCAAACTCCATGCCGTCGAGTCGATTCCAGCTCATAGCGACCCTATAGGACAGAGTAGAACTGCCCCATAGAGTTTTCAAGGAGCACCTGGCAGATTCGAACTGCCGACCCTTTGGTTAGCAGCCATAGCACTTAACCACTATGCCACCTGGGTGGAAACCCTCAGGGTAGGATGAAATTTCTTAAGCAAAGAGATAAAGCACTAATCATAAGAAAATAAAACAAAATTTCAAATTCCTTAAAATTAAAGCTCTATTCATCAAATGATGGCATTGTGTTTGGTTTTGGTTTTGTTCATCAAATGACACCAGAAAGATACTGAAAAGGCAAGTCATAGATTAGGGAAAGATATAAATAAATCATAAAACTGGAAAGAACTCTATCCAAAATATATAAAGAATTCCTACAAATCAATAAGATAAAGACAACCTTATAGAAAAAAAGAACAAAAGACTCAGACACTTCACAAAATAGGAAATCCATATGGCCAATAGCATATAAAAATATGTTCACTCTCATTAGAAATCAACAAATACAGATCAAAACCATGATGAGAAGATGCAACTATAAAACTTCTACAACAGAACATAAGAAAAATCTTTGTGACTTTGAGTTAGGCAAATATTTTTAAACAGAACACAAAAAGCTCAAACCATTAAAAAGTTGATAACTTGAACCTCATAAAAACTTAAAACTTCTCTTCCAAAGACACCGTTAAGAAAACAAAAAGACAAATCATAGGCTGGGAGAAAGTATTTGCAAAACACGTTTTGATAAAAAACTTATATCCAAATTATATAAAGAACTCTTAACAGTTGCATAATAAGTAAACAACCCAACTTAAAAATTGTTGAAAGATCTACATAGATGCTTCACCAAAGAAGGTATAAAAATGACCAATAAGCACAGACATCTACAAAAGGACTGGGTCTAAGTATGTCTTAGAAGCTTTATTCATAATTGTCAGAAATTGGAAATATTGCAAATGTCCATCGACAGGAGAATGGATAAATTGTGGTAGACCCATACAATGGAATAAAAAAAGCCGTTGCTGTCAAGTCGATATCAAGTCATAGCAACCCTATAGGACAGAGTAGAACTGCCCCCATAGGGTTTCCAAGGAGTGGCTGGTGGATTCAAGCTGCCGGCTTTTGGATAGCAGCCGAGCACTTAACTACTGCATCACCAGAGCTCCATACAATGGAATACTACTCAGCAATAAAAAGGAACAAGCTAATGATATGGATGAATCTCGAAATTATTCTGCTAATTGAAAGATGCCAGACACAACAGAGTATATTTTGGATAATTCTATTCATTGAACATTCCTGAAAATGAAAACCTATAGTGACAGAAAGCAGATCAGTGATGGGGTAAAGGACTGACTGTAAAGGGGCATGAGAGGACTTTTTAGGATAATGGAAATGCTCTTTATCTTGATTGTGGCAGTAATTATAGGACAGTAGTACACAGTTGTCAAAACTGTACACTCTAAGAGGAAGAATTTTATTGTATGTGAATCTGACCTCAACGAACCTGACTTTTAAATTTTTTTTAATTAAGGGGAAAAAAACCACAGCAAAACATCCTTGAATACACACCCACTAGATTGGCAAAAATTTTGAAGTCTGGTTCTATCAAGTGTTGGCAAAGATGAAGAGGCTTAGGAGCCCACACTGGTTGGGTTCTCAGGAAGCTGATTCTGAGATGGAGTTTGACATAGAAGATGTTTCTTAGGTATTGACATTTGAGAAAGAAAGGAGGAAGAACAGGCAGAGGTAGGCCTGGCAAAGCCTTAGCAGGGTGTTCTGGATGGAAGATTGCCCATCAGGGTTGTCATGGATTGAATTATATCCCCCCAAAAATGTGTATACCAACTTGGTTAGGCCGTGATTCCCAGTATTGTGTTGCTGTCCTCCATTTTGTGATTGTAATTTTATGTTGAGAGGATTAGGGTGGGATTGTAACACCACCCTCACTCAGGTCACCTCCCCGATCCAAGGTAAAGGGAGTTTCCCTGGGGTGTGCCCTGCACTACGTTTTATCTCTCAAGAGATAAAAGGAAAGGGAAGCAAGAAGAGAGTTGGGGACTTCATATCACCAAGAAAGCAGCACCAGCAGCAGAGTGCGTCCTTTGGACCCTGGGTCCCTGCGCCTGAGAAGCTCCTCCACCAGGGGAAAATTGAGGACAAGGACCTTCCTCCAGGCTGACAGAGAGAGAAAGCCTTCCCCTGGAGCTGACAACCTGAATTTGGACTTTTAGCCTACTTTACTGTGAGAAAATAAACTTCTCTTTGTTAAAGCCATCCACTTGTGGTATTTCTGTTATGGCAGCACTAGATGACTAAGACAGGAGTCATCCCACAATGGTCCCAAATGACCAAGACTTTAGGTCCCAACTCACACAGTCATCAGATGCAGCTATGGCAGGAAGGGCATGACCAAGGTAAAGGCAGCCTTCTGCAGCTGGGGCAGACCCTGAAGGAACTGAGCTGGGCAGCAAGTCTTCTTTGAAGAGGGACCTGTGTGACACACCATCAGGTCTACCACAGGAACATGCATACCTTACCCACTGTGTTGTAACTTAACACAATCATTTTGGACATGAGTTTGGTCAAGATGAAGACATGCATGCCCTGTGATCCAGCATTCTACTCCTAGGTATGTGCCTTAGTGAAATTCTTGCCCATGTAATACACTGACATAAATGTCCATGGCAGCACCGTTTATAATAGCCCCAGACAGGAAACAACTCACAAGTCCGTCTGTGTTAGAACAAGTAAGTGAAGTATGGTACGTTCATAGAGTAGAATAATCTTCAACCACAAAAATGAACAAGCTACAATTACAACCAACAACATGGATGAATTTCACTAACATAAAGCTGAGCAAAAAAGGAGATACAAAAGAATAGATACAGTATGATTCCATCCATATAAAGATCAAAAAGAGGCAAAACTAAATTATAAATCTGTGAAAAAAGTGACTCTGGAGAGGGAGGAGTGTCTGATCAGGGTAATAACATCACGGAAAACTAGCAAAATTTTAGCCCTACATGGGTGTTCACTTTACAATTATTAATCACCCAGTTGCGGTCAAGTAGGTTCTGACTTCGGATAACTGTGTATGTTTCATAGGACAACTATGCTCCATAACGTTTCCAGTGGCTGACTTTTTGGAAGTAGATCACCAGGCCCTTCTCCTGAGGCACTTCTGGGAAGACTCAAACCTCCAACCTTTCAGTTAGCAGCCAAATACGTTAACCATTTGCACCACTCCATAAACCAAGCCAAACCTGTTGCCATCAAGTAGATTCCGACTCATAGCGATCCTATAGGACAGAGCAGAACTGCCCCATAGTGTTTCCAAGGAGTGACTGATAGATTCAAACTACTCAGGGACTCCAATTATTAATCAAGCTGTACATGTAAGTTTGGGGTACTTTTCTTTGTGTATGTTATATTTCACAACAAAAGAAGAAGGGAAAATGTCACATATATAATGGTTAAAGAAACCGGGCAAGTTTACCCAGAAAAAAGGGAAGGCTTAGGGGTAACATTAAAAAAAAACATTGCCCTCAAGTCAATTCCGACTCAGGGACCCTAAAGGACAGAGTAGAACTGCCCCATAGGGTTTCCAAGGAGCTCCTGGTGGATTTGAACTGCTCACCTTTTGGTTAGCACCCATAGCTTTTAATCACTATGCCACCAGGGTTTCCAGGGGTAGCATAATGGTCATCAATTATCTAAAGAGCTGTCCCACAGAAAGGAAAGAAAATTTACTGTGTGTCTCTCCATATGGGGAGAAAAAAAGTTCTAACCATTCAAACACATGAAATGGATTTCCAGGCTCAGCAACCTGTCCATGTGCTTGTTCAAGCTGAGGCCATGGCCCTTCTCAGAGGACAACCAAACTGGGATGGAGGCTGAACGTAGACAGCTCAATCTGTCTCCTCACTCTGAGGTACCAGAAGCTGTACATTGATAGGTAGTAGGAAGAGGATAGGCTGGCAGGAAGGAGCAAAGAATGAATGACGGCATGTTTGTTTATTTAATCAAGTAAGTTAAAGGATCCTTGCTATGTGAACTATGCTTACGTGGCCATTTCTACTTGGAAACTCTTCATTGTTTTTCACATAGGCAAAGTGCAATTCCAGCTGAACCTGTTCTGCTTGTGGCCTTCCGGGTACTAGGTCCTTGGAAAGGCCCAGTACCTCCCTCAGAACAAGAACAGCATGGCGCTCAAGGTGGTTTCCAGCCACCTTCAATTCCACTGGAGAATGTGCCAAGTCTGGTCTTCCAAGCACCTCCCCAGGTTAATCACTACTCAGAAAGATGAGGAGCAGGTAGATGCAAGGCCAGTAATACCAACTACTGCAACTGCTAATGGTAACAAGCCCTGGACATGTGCTTTACATGCAGTACCTCATCTAAACAACCAAGCTCTCTTTACACCTCCAATCCATACTGCTGTTTTCACCATGACCCTGAAGATGGATCCACCAGTATTTACTATTAGCAAACAAGGAATGGTCTGAAGGTGAGCACACTTCATTTGGACAGTCTTTAGGGTAGGGGTGATTGAGTCCTTATTCCAGACTAAGAAGAATCCCACTGCCTGCCACCCTCCTCTTATATCCCTTAGCTGCCATCTGCTCTTCTTACAAAAAATAATCTTCCCCACTATCCCCCCAAATAATAAGTGACACCAATATAACACCTCCTGTGGGTGAGATGTAGAACTAGAAGCTTTCCATACTTTATTTCATTTATTCAACTCAGCCATTTTACCAATGAGCAAATTAAGGCTCAGAGTACTTAAGTAACTTACCCACGGTTACACAGCTAGCAAAGAGTAAGGAAGAATTCAAACTCCTTCATTTCCCCAATGCTTGATTATGTGTTGAACTACCCTTCAACCTCCCAGTTTTACTCCAAACTTTCCCCACATGGAGAAATTGGCTTCATATCTCTTAAGCAAAGGGCCACCTGACCTTTAAGGTCAAAGTTCTTGCCTCATCTATTAATTGTCACCTCCCTACCCGATTCTTCTAAGGAAACTAAGAGATTTTCTCCACCCTACCCCATTACAGAGGGCAGTGATTGTTCAGTGGTAGAATTCTCACTCTCCATGCAGCAGACCCGGGTACGGTTCCCAGTCAATGCACCTCATATGCAACCACCACCCATCTGTCGGTGGAAGCTTATGTGTTGCTATGATGTTGAACAGGCTTCGGTGGAGCTTCCAGGCTAAGATGGACTTGGGAGAAAGTCCCGGTGATTTAGTTTTGAGAATCAGCCAATGAAAACCCTATGGATCACAACAGTTCAATCCACATCCTATCATGGGGATAGTGCAGGACTGGGTATCATTTCACTCCATTGTGCATGGAGTCACCATGAGTTGAGGGCCAACTCAACGGCAGCTAGTAGCAACACCCTTATTACAAATATTTCTTACCAGTTGAGAAATATCATCATCTTACCCTCTCCACACTCCCTTTTCTGCTGAAATTTTGAGAAGCCCTTGTTCGTGGCAGAGTTGAGTCTCTTTGTCACAGAGGCTTGGTCCTTATTCTCATGTCTGCTTAGGGAGCAGCTGATGGAGCAGTGGTTGGCTACAGGTGCCCAGTGGCCACACTGGTCAAAGCAGGTGAGACTCACCAAAACTCAGTGAGCCTTATGACTTGGGGGAAGTGATTTTTAAGGGTACTTAATGTGCTTGAGTTGACAGCTCCAAGGAGCCTGGTTGGTGTGGAAAGCAAAGCCCAGGGTCAGTTGAGCATACTTTCAGCACTGCACATGAAACATTGGAACATAACCCTGCTCCAGACATTCCCCTTCCCATAGCCAGCCTGGAAGCATCCCACTCCCAGGCCCCCTCCCAAAGCTCAAGTTCATATTCACAGAGATTGCCACACCACCAGTCAGGCCCTGAATCATGCGTATGACTCACTTGTCAGCCGATTTCTCTGCAGAAAGCTCTTAGCAGTTAATTTCTGGCTAATTTATTATCCTTCAGCTTGGCCCTACAGTGCCATTAGCTAGGAGTCTGACACGACTGAGTGAAATATTGTCTAATTTATTATCTTATTACTCCTCTAGAACAGGATCAATTAATTACCCATTAAAGTATTTCAGCTGTGGAGATTTATTAGGGGCCCTCTGCATTTTAACAGATGATTAGTTATACATGTTTGTTTGCTTGAAGAGCAGAGCCCAGCAAATGAATAGAGGCGATGGAGAGAAGGAGAGAGGAGAGAGGGAGACGGTGCAGCAGGAGGCAGCTAATGGATCTCCTCTGACTCCGTGGAAATGGAGCAGTCAATGACAAGAATTATCGACTCATTCACTTGTGGCTTTGAGATAACCATATGTACAGGGGAAAGGGAGGAGGGGGCAGAAAAACCCTCACTCAACTGCTTTTTCCATTCAATAAATTCGCTTCAGAATATATTGGATGGGGGTTTGATGGCTATTTCGTGTTTTGCAGAGTGCTGACACTGGTATGATTCAGTAATTATTGTTTCTTTTAAGTTATTGCTGTAATTTTGCTCTCTAAGATCCCAATCAATTTCTGCCTCTCAAGGGCACGCTTGAAAAGCGATATTTGAAAACAGCCCTCTGATAGATTGTGCTGCTAGACAGTGGCTGAGACAAATAGCCTAATCTGGCACAAATTAGCTTGGCTTCCACAGATAGTTTTATACAGCAATGTAAATTATATTGTCAGGCCTAGTCACTTTCCTGCTTAGACTGCAGCTAACAAGCAACCACGGAGACATCATCGGTGCTGCTGTGCACTCCCAGGGCTGCTGCAAAGCCATTTGTAAGGGGGCAGAGAGAGAGAGGGAGAGATTGACTTTGGATAACAAAAGCAAGGTAGTCAAGCAGAAGTGAGCTGGAACAAGGAGGCAAGCAGGAGACTCTGAGCTCTCTTGGTCAGGACTGAACTAAGCCATGCGGAGGGGAGGCTGTTGATGGTATGATGGGCTGGTCCAATCCATGGGAGAGATGGGGGTGTCGGGCTGTGTCTGGAGGACTGGGGTGTGGAGTTGGAAACAGGAGAGGTAGTGCTCTCCTGGGAAGCAGTAGCAGAGAGGTGGTGAACCCCAACTTCTTTCTTGCCAGGAGAAATGGTTGGTGCTGGCCAGGTGTGGGGGAGGGACCAGAAGATGTGCTGAGCTGAGCTGAAGTGAAATATGTGCTGAGCAGAGCTGAAGGCAAATGTGCTGAGCAGAAGGGGCTGACCAGGCTGCACTGAGCATCCTGGGAAGCGCCTGGCAAGATGCACTGACCGGCACAGGGCACAGCTCTGGTGGAGTGCGGAGGCCCCTGAGCCAAAGCGAGCCCTTACCCGTGCCTCCTCCACTTGCCCTAAAGATGCCCTCCTGTGCTGGGCCTAGGGAGCAGCCAGTCCCTTATCTAAAGTAGAACTTCTCTGCCTGGCAGTGAGAATCCTCCAGAACCAGGCTTCACTCACTTTATCCAACCATAGTTCCACACTCCTCAGCAGCACCCTCTTCCCTTTACTGTGCTCCACAGCGATTCCTCCTTCCTCCTCTGTCTCTCACATCCAGCACTCTCCACCCTCACCCACTAGAGAGATCTCCACCTCCCTCTGCCTTTTCACAACCTGTGCTTCCTTCAGCTCCTCCCTAAACCCCACTCTGGGGCTGGCCATGGAATATGGCCTTGCTGTCATTTGGTATCTGCCAAGTCAAACTCCAGTTCTGGGCGGCCTGAGCCTGAGCACCTGTGTGCTGGGATAGGTGCTGGCCCTGAGGGCAGCAACCACTGCTAACCTAAGTATCCCTCGGAACTCTTCCGGCCAGGCTTCATGAGGTCACTGGGAGAAGAGTCAGTGCTGGGCTGGCCTAGGGTAATGGCAGAGGCAGAGTGGGCGGTGGGCATATAGAGATACCACAGGCACCATCACACACAGGCCTCAGCCTGGATGGGCTACAGGGAAGGCCATGGTTTCTCATCACACTGAGCGCTTATACCTGAGAGGATCCCTGGGCCTGTGAGCAGTCAGGGACAGGATGTGGCCCACACAATCCTCCATCCTCCTAGATCTGAGCCAGTGTGGAGGCTGCACTTTGTGGTAAAAGGCCCATCCACACTGAATTGCTGAATGTACATTTTCACAGACAGCAAAGTTACACATAAGGTCACCATGAGTGGGAGCTGACTCAAGGGCAACTAACAACAACAAAGACAGCAACGAGGACGCTCAACTGAAAGACTTCTGAGGGAAAGCAGCTTCTCCACAAACATCCTGGGCCCCTTGTCTGATAATGGCCCAAGAACACGGCTGCTTCAAAGACGGGTTTTGTTGTGGATTTAGTTTAGTCTCACCTGCCCCATTTAGGTACCATCTGGTATTTCCAAAACACTCTTAACCAGATGCTTTCACTTGCCTGTTTAGTCGTTACTTATTCTTCCATGACTCTGGCTGGGAGGTTGGTATGATTACGTGTGCTTGGTTTATTTGGGAAGTAAGAGTCATATCCATAGATGACAAGATTGCAACATCAGCAAGAATGATGTCAACTCTTTTAATCTAGTCTAATAAAAACATAATTTTTTAATCCTATCATGTGGCAGATAACACGTGCCAGATGCTTCACTTCACTTACACTGTCTAAATTAAAGCAACGCTGTAACAAATAAGCACAAAAATATATCACAGTTCAAACACAATAGACATTTATTTCTCACGTACGCTCAGACTAAAACGGCACCCTGGTGAGTGGGGTAGTTGTCCTCCCAGCAGTGATTGAGGGACCCAGCATCCTTCCATCTTGTGGCTCTGCCATCTTCAATTCATGGCTTCCAAGATCCTTGCGCTCTTCTGCATCAAGCCTGAATGGAAAGAACACGGAGGTTTGTACTTGAGAGTTTGTTTGTTTGCTTGTTTTTTAATGCGCCAAGCAAGGAAGCAGACTACATCACTTCTGCTCACACTAGATTGATGAGAACTGATCATAGATACACTCGCAGCTGCAACCCCTTGGCCGTGGCTGAGCAACAACTCTGCACTGTAAAAGACAGTCAAGAATCTTTGATGAATAGCTGGTCATCTCTGCCACACAATCTCAGCTTTACTATCCCCATTTCACAGTGGAGGAAACTGAGGTATAATGTCGAACGTCACCTAGCTAGTAAATGGCAGAAGTAGAATTTGAACCCAGCTCTATCTTACAGCAAAGTCTATACTTATTCCACTCCATCAAATTAAAGCATACAGGAAAACAAAATCTAATCAGGAACAAAAACTTGAGAGTAAATAACCTTTGGTCATTTCCTCCAAGTTGGAGAACTAGTTTTCGAACACCTAGTTCTAAGTGCTTTTAAGGTCAAATATACAGGCCCCTGAGCCTAACTGACCCCTGGACTCAAGACACAAAGGTAGGTTTATCTCCTTTAAGAGCAACAGTAGAGATTACTACTCAGTTTTACAAATGATGAAACTGAGGATCACAAAGGCTAAGGGATTTGCTTAGCGTCACATAACTGAGCAACAAGCAGGACTTGAATTTAGTCCTCTCACTCCAAGTCAAGGGCACACGCCTCAAACTCCAGCTCCCTCCACACACACACCTCACTGGGGCTTTTCACAGTACAGCTAGAAATGAAATCAAAGCTCAACACACTTTCCGTGCGGAAAATCTGCTTAGAGCACCTGTTACCTGAATCTAGAAAGATGGGTGTTTTCGGGACCCACCCTTCCTCTCCTTGAATGACCCAAACCAAAAACCAAACCTGTTCCCATCAAGTCGATTCCAACTCATCATAGTGACCCCATAGAACAAGCTCCATAGGTTTCCAAGGGGCAGCTGGTGCATTCAAACTGCTGACCTTTTGGTTAGCAGCCAAGCTCTTAACCACTGAGCCACTAGGGCGTCCCTGAATGACCCAAAAGTGGCAATATAGAAGTCAGGAGAGTCTCCATCAATTCATGGGGGAGAAAGACAAAGCCCCACAAAGCCAAGGACTGTGTCCTATTTTATTTATATCCTCAAGGCCTAATATAAACCCACTGCCATCGAGTCGATGCCAACTCCTAGCAACCCTATAGGACAGAGTAGAACTGCCCCATAGAGTTTCCAAGGAGCACCTGATGGATTTGAACTGCCAACCTCGTGGTTAGCAGCCATAGCACTTCACCACTACACCACCAGGGTTTCCAAGGCTTAATATAAAAAAATATAGTACCTGAAAATCTAATGGCTCTGCAGTAAATATCTATTATATGGATGCACGTATGGATGTGTAAATGAATGCATTCTTCTGTTTTCCCACAGTAGTAACCAAGATGACCTTCAGGACAGAGAGGATCAAGGAAAGTAAGTTTTGTATTTATCTATTGGCATAATGGCTAAGTGCTACGGCTGCTAACCAAAAGGACGGCAGTTCGAATCCACCAGGCACTCCCTGGAAACTCTATGGGGCAGTTCTACTCTGTCCTGTAGGGTCGCTATGAGTCAGAATCAACTCGATGGCATTGGGTTTCATTTTTGGTTTTATTGGCTTTTTAGCTATTATTCTTTGCATTATCATTTTAGTATCTTCTCTAGAGATTATAATATACATATAGATTTTTACAGTCTACTTAGAACAAATATTATGTCTTTCCATGTAAAACGTAAAAATTTTGCAAATACATAGGTCCATTTACTGTCTCTCCCGATCTTTTATGCAGTAGAAGCCATATGAATTACATCTACTATACTATAAATGCACAGAAAGTGTTATAATTTGTTTTAAATAGTCATATGTATGTTAAAGAAATTAAGAGAGGAAAAATAGTACTTTATATTTATCCAGATATTTACCATTTTTGATATGCTTTATTCCTTCCTGAAGATCTGCTTTTCCATCTGGTATCACTTCCCTCCAGCCTGAAGAGCTTCTTTTAGCATTTGTTGTAGTGCCAGTCTGCTGGCAATGAATTTGCTGGGGTTTTTTGTTTTTAATCTAAGAATGTTTTTATTTTGCCTTCATTCTTGAAGGATATTTTCACTGGATATGAATTCTGAGTTGACAAGGTTTTTTTCTTTGTTTTTGTTTTATCTCTCACCACTTCAAAGGTGGCCTTCCATTGTTTTCTGTCTTCCATTGAATCATTATCTCTCCGTGTATAACGTGACATTTTTCTCTAGATGCTTTCAAGATTTTTTCTTCATCTTCAGTTTTTCATCAGTTTGACAATGAGTACCAAGGCATAGTTTTCTTCATATTTATCCTGCTGGGGGTTTGCTGATATTCTTGAATTTGTAAATTTACATCTTTCAGCAAATTTGGGAAACTTGCTCATTAGTTCTTCAAATAGTTCTTCTGTTCCATTGTCTCTCTCCTCTTTTGGGATTCTAATTGCCCAAATGTTAGACTTTTTGATTTTGTCTCACAGGTATCTGAGTTCTTTCCTCTCTCTCTAACTCTTCTCTTCTTTCTTTCTCTCTCTCTCCATTTTGTTTTTAAGATTAGATCATTTCAATTGATCTATCTTCTGACTCTTTTCTCTGTCATCTCTATTTGGCCTTTAAGTCCATTCAATGAACACTTTATTCAGATATTATATTATTCTCTTATATTTGGTCCTTTTTTATAGTTTCTGCTTCTCCACTGAAATTTTCTATTTTTAATTCATTTCAAGCATATTTTCTCTTAAGTTAACGAGCATAGTTATGATTCTTATCTGCTAATCAACTCGACAGTAACAGGTTTGGGTTCTTGTTTGGTTGGCTGGTTGGTTTTAATTTAAAACATTTGGATCAAATAGGGGCCAGTCTTCATTAATTGTGGGTTCTATTGAAAATGGATTACATTTTTCTAGTTCTTTGTATGCTAAATAGTTTTGGATTATATTCTGAGCATTGTGAATGTTGTGGTAAATTTGAATTCTGTTATATTCTTCTGAAGACTGTTGACATTGTTGGTGTTGGTGTTATAGCAAGCAATGAAGTTGGTTAGACTCAAGTTGCAAATTCTGTGTCTTGACTGGCAGCTCAAATCTCAGTTTTTAGTTCTTCTATTTTTTAGCTGAGCTGCTTAGACTCTGGCCCACACATGCTTGATCCAAAAGTCAACCAGGGATTTGGGTTGAGTTTATAAGTAGTGGTTGTGGTTGCCCAAAACTCTGTCCTCTATTCCTTCAAGTCAGAAAGACTTCAGCTTTTCTGTAGGAGTTTTAGCTGCCCCATGTGGTGCTGACTCTGGCTAAAGGTCATAATAAATGGAAGTTTACCCCATAAAATTCCCTTCTTCTAGATGTCAGTTCCTCTGTAGAATCTATCAGCTTTTGTTCTCTCAAGTCCTTTCAGCTTGCTGTTTGTTTGTTTTATCTAGATTTTACAGTTTTTATCTATGGGAGGTTTGGTCTGATAGGAGCTTACATAGTCATACCAGAAGTGGAACTATCTGAACGTATTTTGAGAGCAAATAAAAAAAGCAAGCTGCTTCAACAAGACCACATTTCATAATTTTTTTGTCCTACTTCATTTCACAAAACTTTCCAAATCTTTCAAAAATGGAAGAGGTGTATTTATGGTGGTGCTGGGAGAAGGAATGGCATCCAACTATAAATTCAGACATTACTGGGTCTTTAACACGCATCATTACAGCATCTTTAACATGTCAACAGGAATTTATCGAGTGTTCACTATGTGCCAACCGGTGATTTCAACAAGAACCCTTAATGGATAGTACATGTCAAAGCTCTTCCAACTCTGATAAATACGAATATATAGATTGTCCCACACCACCTGAGGCATAATTAATAATAGCTACTACTTTCAGTGGGAAACTTGTGCCATGCGCTACTCAAATCACAATGGTTAAGCAAGACGAATATTTTTGTCATCTCCATGTTGGGTGGGCAGTGTCAGGAAGTGGAAAATAATTAGGTGCTGGAGCCAAACAGGCCTGGGTTCAAATCTTAACTTTGACACTAGCTAAATGACCACCCTAAGGAAAGTCACTTAATATCTACGAGCCTCGGTTACCTTAGCTATAAACTGAGCATTCAAAGGTGTTGTAATGATTAGAAATAACAGGAACAGAACAACAGTAGAGGATCTGGCTTATAATAGCTACCATTATTTTTACAGATGAGGAAGCTTATGATTTAAAAGGCTGAACAACCCACTCATGATCAGAAAGTTATTTTGCTACCTCATGAGTGGCATATCTACGCCTTTCTAGTGCTAAAGTACTAAAGCCACTGTCTATCCAGTAAGCCACATTAACTCCATCATTGTTGTTGTTGTTAGGTGCCGTCGAGTCGGTTCCGACTCATAGTGACCCTGTGCACAAGAGAACGAAACACTGCCCAGTCCTGCACCATCCTTACAATCGTTGTTATGCTTGAGCTTATTGTTGCAGCCACTGTGTCAATCCACCTCATTGAGGGTCTTCCTCTTTTCTGCTGACCCTGTACTCTGCCAAGCATGATGTCCTTCTCCAGGGACTGATCCCTCCTGACAACATGTCCAAAGTATGTAAGACGCAGTCTCGCCATCCTTGCCTCTAAGGATCATTCTGGCCACACTTCTTCCAAGAAAGATTTGTTCGTTCTTTTAACAGTACATGGTATATTCAAAATTCTTTGCCAACACCACAATTCAAAGGCATCAACTCTTCTTCAGTCTACCTTATTTATTGTCCAGCTTTCACATGCATATGATGTGATTGAAAATACCATGGCTTGGGTCAGGCGCAGCTTAGTCTTCAGGGTGACATCTTTGCTCTTCAACACTCTGAAGAGGTCTTTTGCAGCGGATTTACCCAATGCAATGCGTCTTTTGATTTCTTAACTGCTGCTTCCACGGCTGTTGATTGTGGATCCAAGAAAAATGAAATCCTTGACAACTTCAATCTTTTCTCCGTTTATCATCAGGTTGTTCATTGGTCCAGTTGTGAGGATTTTTGTTTTCTTTATGTTGAGGTGCAATCCATACTGAAGGCTGTGGTCTTTGATCTTCATTAGTAAGTGCTTCAAGTCCACTTCACTTTCAGCAAGCAAGGTTGTGTCATCTGCATAACGCAGGTTGTTAATGAGTCTTCCTCCAATCCTGATGCCCCGTTCTTCTTCATATAGTCCAGCTTCTTGGATTATTTGTTCAGCACTGAAGAAAAAATTCAAGGCTTGAGTTGCAATAGTGAAGGATTCCATGGGGAAATATTAAATGAAGCGGGAAGCATCAAAAAAAGATGGATGGAATACACAGAGTCATTATACCAAAAAGAATTAGTTGATATTCAACTTTTCAAGAGGTGGCATATGATCAGGAACCAATGGCACTGAAGAAAGAAATTCAAGCTGCTCTGAAGGCAGTGGTGAAAAACAAGGCTCCAGGAATTGATGGAATATCAATTGAGATGTTTCAACAAACAGATGCAACACTGGAGGTGCTCCCTCATCTATGCCAAGAAATGTGGAAGACAGCGTCCTGGCCAACTGACTGGAAGAGATCCATATTTGTGTCTATTCCCAAGAAAGGTGATCCAACTGAATGTGGAAATTATAAAACAATATCATTAATATCACACACAAGCAAAATTTTGCTGAAGATCATGCAAAAATGGCTGCAGCAGTATATCGACAGGGAACTGCCAGAAATTCAGGCTGGTTTCAGAAGAGGACATGGAATCAGGGATATCATTGCTGATGTCAGATGGATCCTGGCTGAAAGCAGGGAATACCAGAAGGATGTTTACCTGTGTTTTATTGACTATGCAAAGGCATTCAACTGTGTGGATCATAACAAGCTATGGATAACACTGCGAAGAATGGGAATTCCAGAACACTTAATTGTGCTCATGAGGAACCTTTACATAGATCAAGAGGCAGTTGTTCGGGCAGAACAAGGGGATACTGATTGGTTTAAAGTCAGGAAAGGTGTGTGTCAGGGTTGTATTCTTTCACCATACCTGTTTAATCCGTATGCTAACTCTTCCATAACCACCAATTATTGAGTGCCTGTTACATGCCAAGAGTTGTGCTAGGTGCTTTACATTACTGGAGCTAATCTTGAAACTAATCAAAAATTTTAAAAAACTATAAGACCCTCAGATCAGTAAAATTTTTCCCCTCATGGCATTATCAGTATTGTAGGCCTTTGAGGTAATTCTTACTAGCCCAGAGTTATGGTCTTCCCTGGAAGAGGAAGCACCTACTCTTGATAGAAGTGACATCTACCAAACATGCCAGGCTGTTCTCCTGAAGAGGCAGAGCTTTGGTAAAATGCTATCTGGTACCCACTTCATTCAAGAAGAGATTTAGATGGCTCAGATGGGATGGGGGAGAGAGGATAAAATTTAGACAGAGAAATATGTAAGACCCTCTCAAACCAATAATAAAGTCAAGAGCCCTCTGTTTTTTTCCGTGTATAGGAGAGAGTCAAACTGAGTATTATTCACACATTTTATATCTTGCATTTTAATCGAGTCCTGAGTTATAATAATCCTTCCTTTATCAAGCCTGTCATTATTGGGTTCTAGATTCTTAAGGAGTACATACAGACCTCCCACTCCCACATAGTCATTTAAAGTGATCATTGAATTCACTTGAATGCAATATCTAGTCTGTTGGCCAGATTCCAACTCTCTCCTATATAGTACAATATTTTATTGTTTCTGTTTATTATCCCATAATTGTTGACTTGCATGTTGGTGTAAAATCTTAGTAACATTGTCAGACCTACTGGTATATCTATTTGTGCAATTTTTTTTTTAATGCAACAGATAATTATAAAATGCCTATCTGTGTCAGACACAGAAGCTAGAGATATGCACAGCTTCCTTTTCTATTCACCATCATTGCATGATACAATAGACAGGGCCCTGGCTCTGAAGCCAGAAAAGCTAGACTCAAGCTCTGGCTCCTTCATTTACTCGATGGAAGAACTTGGTTAAACCACTTAGCCTCCCTGAGCCTCAATTTGCACACTTGTACACCTGGGAAGAAAGGTTGGAAATTACTTCTGAAAAATCAGCCAATGAAAACCCTACGGAGCACAGTCTACCCCGACACACATGGGGTCACCATGAGTCAGAATTGATTTGATAGCAACTGGTTGTTTGTCTCTTAGTTAGTTAGTTTGTTTTAAGGGAGAATAATTTATCTAATATTTCTACCTGGCAGAGTCTTATGAGGATCAAATAAAGTTACACAAATAAAAACATTAAAAATATAAAATAGTACATGTTAGCTATCATTATTATAATTAGGTATTATTTTTGTATATCACTTACACTTACTATTGTTTCCTTCACTATAGATACCTAATCATGTTCCTGGACAGAAGTTGCTGTTATTATAATATGTAACCACTATATCATCATACAAAGGCTTTTCATAGAGCAGTAATGGGGAAAGGAAGTAGTTGAAGATGGCGTGTTTTACCAAATATTGTCATTTGCTTTATTCATCACATACAGAGTCCCCATCTTCTTGGCATTTACAATATAGTCAGAAATATAGCTATTAGCCACTTAATTCTTGGTTTGATCAGTGTTATTAAAGAGGAATTACAAGGTGTTGTAGGAAAATAAAATGAGAGGCTCCTAGCATAAAGGAGGAAGGCCTTGTGGAGAAAATTTCCTCTAAGCTAGGCTCTAAAGGATAAATAGTAGTTGGTGAAGCAAAGGAAAGAGGTAGGAAGAAAGATACTCCAACAGAAAGAATAGTATGTTTGAAAGAACACAATCGAGGGATAGAATAGCTGATTTTAAGAGTTGAAATAAATCCAATATGTCAGGATTGGAGAGAACCAAAGTCAGAGAGGCATGAGATAAACCTGGTAATAATGGCAGCAGATCATACAGGGTCTTTCAGGGCACATTAAGAATTTGGGTTACACTTTGGTGAGTGGTGTCTGGGGTCTTAAATGTTAGCAAGCGGCCATCTAAGATGCATCAATTGGTCTCAACCCACCTGGAGCAAAGGAGAATGAAAAACACCAAAGACACAAGGCAATTTTGAGCCCAAGAGACAGAAATGGCCACATAAATCAAAGACTACATTAGCCTGAGACCAGAAGAACTAGATGGTGCCTGGCTACAACTAATGACTGCCCTGACAGGGAACACAACAGAGAATTCCTGATGGAGCAGGTGAGCAGTGGGATGCAGACCTCAAATTCTCGTAAAAAGACCAGACTTAATGGTCTGACTGAGACTAGAAGGACCCCGGAGGTCATGGTCCTCAGATCTTCTGTTAGCCCAAGACTGGAACCATTCCCAAAGCCAACTCTTCAGACAAGGATTGGACTGGACTGTAAAAGAGAAAATGATACTGGTGAGGAGTGAGCTTCTTGGCTCAAGTAGACATATGAGACTATGTGGGCAGCTCCTCTCTAGAGGGGAGATGAGAAGGCACAGAGGGACAGAAGCTGGCTGAATGGACCTGGGGAATACAGGGTGGAGAGAAGGAGTATGCTGTCTCATTAGAGGGAGTGCAACTAGGAGTACGTAGCAAGGTGTATGTAAATTTTTGTATGCGAGACTGACTTCACTTGTAAACTTTCACTGAAAGCACAATTTAAAAAATAATAATAATTTGGGTTAATGAAAGCTTTTGAAGGATTTTAAGCAGGAACGATATGACCATATTTTCATTTTTATAATGTAACTTTCACAATGGAATCTGAAGGAACAAGAGGAAGTGCAGAAAGCCAGTTAAAAACCTACTGCAGTGACCCAAGGAAGAGATAATGGTGTATTGGCCTAAGCTGGTGACAATAGAATAGAGAAAAGTGGCTGGATTTTAAAGATACTTAAGAGGTATAAATGACTGGAGTTAGAGAAGGATTGGATGTGTGGCAGTGAGGGAAAGAGAGAACTCAAGAATGACTCCAGGTTCCTAGGTTGAGCAACTTGTGTGGACGGTGATGATACACAGAGAACAAACTGTGGACGGAGCAGGTTTGAGGGGGAAGATAATGAATTCTATTTTAGAGACACTAATTTTGATGTGCTTATGGCAGAGACTTCTAATTGTCCTCCAATATTCATTCCGAGGACTGGGAGAGTGAAGGGAAAATGCAAAGAGCCTTGGCCTGACTAGCCAATTGGATAAACTCCGTTCTGCTGCCTCGAGCATTTTGATAAACTGCCTTAATTTCTTATCATTTTATCCTGGGCCTTCACTTTTTTCTTTTCACAATGGAATGCCACAAGTTTTAACTAGGCATATGGCTAACCAGCTAGTACCACACTTCTCAGCTTAGCTATCAACTAGGTATGGCCAAGTGGGATGAGTGTATAAGTGTCAGGTACAAGCACTGGGTAACTTTCTTTAAAAATACCTGCTTGCCCTCAGCTTCCTCTTCCCCCTTCACTCAAGCTGGAACACAATGCTTTTGAGACACCTTGTACCATACAGGGTCACTGTGAGTCGGAATCGACATGACAGCAATGGATTTTGGTCTTGGGCACCATGTGGAAGAGGACAACACTCTAGAAGAAACCTGAGTACCTGGATGACTCCATGAAGTAGATCCACCTGTCCTCCCTGGAATGCACAGAAACTCTGAACTTTGGGATGAAAAGGAATAAACTTTAATCTTGTTTGAGTCATTGAGTCATTTTTATAGCAAAGTAGCCAAGTGGAGCTGTCTGGTAGAAAGTTGAATAGAGAGTCTCAGGAGAGTCAGGAATCCTTAGCACACAAACAGCAATTAAAGCTCTGGCAAGTGGACAAGCTAATGTGAACAAGAGAGGGAATAAAGTAAGGAAGAAGGACTACATCAAAGTCCTAAAGACTGCAACATAAGAATCAGGTATCAAGCTCAAACTGACAAAGCAAACTGAAAAGTGAACTTCCCAGGAGACCGCGATGTTACAGAAGGGAGTGGCCAAATGCTGGGGAGGAAGCACACAAGATTAGTGTCTATTAGACTTGGTGTCTTGGAGCTCATTGGTGACCTTGGTGAGCAGATTCAGTGGCTTGGAAGACAGCAGAAGCCATTCCCAGGTGAACTGAGAGACAGTTGAAGTGATGAGTATAACATGATCATTCAGAAAGTGTGGCTGGAAAGAGAAAAAAAAGAGGTAGCTAAATAGGGAATATGGTAGAGGCAACATCTTTTAAGATGGAAGAGACTTGGACATGTTTCAGTGCTAAAGATAAAGAATCCCCCGCCCCCCAAAAAAGAAAAAACAGTTGCCATCAAGTTGATTCCAACTCATGGTGGCCCTATATTTGTCAGGGGAGAGCTGTGCTCCATAGGGATTTCAATGGCTGATTTTTCAGATGAAAATCACCAGGTCTTTCTTCTGAGGTGTCTCTGGGTGGATTCAAACCGCCAACCTTTCAGTTAATTAACCGAGAGCTCAACTGTTTGTGCTCCCCAGGGACTCCAAGAAAAAGAAACCCGTGAAAATAATTCATAGTTCTAGGTAGCAAGAAAGTGAGAAAGCATATGAGGATCTGGAGCTAAAGTAGAGCAACCGGCCATAGAGAGAAGAGAAAACATGGCATCTGTTTTACCAGGAGGGAAACAGTTTATCCAACCACACGTCTGCTCTGCTAATCTGAGTGCAGGTTCACGATCCTTTTTTATGATCATGCTAGACAAACCAGTTACCAAACCAGTCAAGGAGGACCAGTAAGAGTTTTTTAGATAAACGTTTATAATAATGGTCTAACTTTTGCTGAGTTTTGAAGCCAACCAAATTAGTGAAGGATAGATGTAGGAACTGTCAATGTTTTATTACATATATTAATTTTGTATACAAAATACATGCAAATGTCAGCACAAAATGTAGAATAAGATCCCCTTGAGGGTAAGAATTTTATGCAATTTTTATTTGAATCCCCAGAACTGAATAAGTGTTGAATAAATATTTTAGGATTCATGAACTTAAAACTAGAGACTTGACAAAGCAATTATTTGCTTTACCAATGAATTTTTACTAGATATCTTCAAATAGCCAGCAACTCTGAAGCGTTTAGAATTTGAGTATAAGCTTACGTTCAAATTTTGAATACAAATGCATTTAGTATTTTGAATGATTACAATAAAATCTACCTATTCACAGTGTCTTGGGGACATATCTAACAAGTAAAATTAAGAACCCAGATCCTTTCAAATCGGTGAGAAGTATTGCTATTAGAGAAGACATCAGGAACAGAAATATTTCTGAAGTTTCCAAAGATGGGGATGGGGTGGGAGGAGGAGTGCGGGAAAGGTATCAAGAACCCTAACCTGGCTACCCAGTTGGATAAACTTTGTCCTCATGCCTCAGGCCATTTTAATAGATTGACTTAATTTCCTATCATTCTATCATGAGTTGACAAAGTCCAGGGCCTACCTATTTATCTTGCCCCTGGGGTGAGTATCTCTTTGAGGCCAAGAAGTGATTACAGGAAGGAAATGTGCAGCTATGCACACTCTGGCACTAATTTTTATGAACGTTCTAAAAACCACCCTACCACGTCCTTGGTTTCTGAATTATGAGCCTCTTCACCCTCTTTGCCCCCTGTCAGAAAATGTAACTAAGACACACTGACAATTTCTGGAGAGCTGTGTTTCTCTCTTCAGGGTCACTGCAAATGACCCTCGAGAATACAGCTTGGACGATTTAGTTGCTTAGAACCCCAGCCTTCAGCCTTCACCTGCCTTTTGGAATAGAACAGACAAGTGACTGAAAGCATAGAAACATCAAATTCTATAAAGAGATTATCTAGTTCCATCCCCTCATTGTATAGATGAAGAGACTGTGACCTGAGACAGTGAAACAATTTGCCCAAGGTCATGCAACTGAGTGGTTAGCATCACATTTGAGACCAGGGTTCCAATCTCCTGGCTCCTGGTCCATGATTTCCCATATCAGTTGCCATCGAGTTAATTCCAACTCACCAGGACCCCATGTGTATCAGAGTAGAGCTGAGATTCATAGAGTTTTCAATGGATGATTTTCAGAAGCAGATTGCCTGGGCTTTCTTACTTTCGACCTCCAACCTCTCCTTTAGCAGCTGAGTTTAACCACGTGCATCATCCAGAGATTCTGGGGTTTCCCTTAAAGACCTCCAGATTAAGATATTATCCCCTTTTCAAATGTTTGATCTCAGCAAATTCTCTGTTTTCTACATGTGTGTCAGGGAGAAGAATGTACACATGCCTGTCCATAGGCTTTATTTTTTTCTTAGATCAGAGTTTTTGGGGGGCATGATCTGTCCCTGAGTGACATATACTTTCCATTCTTAGGTCTTATTGATTTATGCAAATCCCCAAGAGGCCATGGAGACTTGAAAACCAACTTTGGCACACCACATTTCGTATTAACATCTTCACCCGGGTCCTAGAAAATCATTCCCAAACATCTAACCTGTCTGCCTCCCTTTTCCATTTTGGAAGTTGTCCTCTCAGTGTAAGGCATCTAGACATACCAGTTCCACCCAGTCCACAACCACAGCTTGGAGATGGCCAGGGAGTGAAGACAACCCTTACCAGTGGACCTCTGACCTTCGAAGCATGAGTAGCACGTCCAGGTTCCTTTTACATCTCTCAGGAGTTTGTACGCATATGTTCGTGCATGCATAAACACACCCACATGCAAACACACACACATATATGTGGCCGCCAAGCCAGCCAAAATGAGAAAAGAGACCAAGCAGGAGAGGAGAAAATGTCCCTTTTATATCTGCAGGCTGCCTCTAGCAAAACATCCCTAAATACGATAGGTTAAATATATTGCCGCCATTACACTCTACAAGAAACACATTCCGTAAAAACGAAGGTGCTGTAAATTATACAAATATGATGCTAACAAGCCAGGAAACGCGCCTCTAATGAGGTCAGCTACAGAACTCCCACAGCGCTGCAAATCATGAGCCCATCCTGCATATGAGGTACGAGAACGGCGTTGGGTCAGCATTTTCCGAGTGTGTTTGTCGCCTGCTGTTTTGTGTATGGTTACACAGGTAGAGAAAAAGCCTCCACTCCCCCCATACCGCACCTCCCCCCAACTTTGTTTATGTGTCAAATATCCAAGTCACCAGAAGAGCAGGCTCTGCATTAACGTACCTGACGATTACGCCTATTGTTCTCCTATTCACAGGAGAGAATAAGTCACTGGGATGTGTAAATATTGGTTACAGTTTTGAAGCATGCAAGCTTTGTGTTTCTATCAGCTCCTTTCCTGGAGGAATTATGCACGCTGTTGGCACCAGGCTTTGTACACACTGTATTTGCGAAAGCTCTAAAAATCAAATAAACATGTTCCCAGCTCCTGAGTTATTAGTCCATTCACCATCTTTCCCCGTTAGGGGGGGAAACAATAAACACGCCGAAATGTGGCATTTAGGAACTGCAACAAGATTTCTGCTTGGCATTTACAAGTTGGAGAACAATCGAAACACCCTTCCTGTGCCTTTGTCAAGCGGCCTTCAGCACAGGGAGCCAAGAGGTCTTTGAAATCACTTCTGACCTCTTAGCGTACCAGGCTGTCACCTAGGGTCTATGTGCTGGCTCCGCTTCCAGACATGTGTCACATTTGGGAATTGGTGCTGCTCCCACCAAGGAAGGCAGGAAATCACTCAAGAACCCAGGCATCAAAGAAATCCGTACCACCCAAATTCGGAGCTCAGAGCTGTATCTGTTAAGAGCAACCAGCTTTCCCCTCTGAGGGTCTCTGCATCTCTACTTTCTGTCCTAGGTTAGCATTAATAGACTCCCAAGAAGAAGCTTAAGAGGCATTGCTCAAAATGGCTAGATTCACCTATAATGCCAAAGATTCCCGAACTGGCAATCATTTGGAAGAAAAGAGGGCCACCCAGTTTTATAGACCAATTCCATAGGTACTTGGCAGAGTTTTTTTCCATACTAGGACCCAGGGCAATTAAGCCGTTGAGGTGAGTGAATAGAGAAGTGAGAAGCTTAATGTGAAATTCACAAAAGAATATAAGCGAACATTTAGCAGATAAAAATGATCAGGAAAACATCTCCTGCATCCCCTAACGTGAAGCAAGGTATTTATGGTACAGCTTAAGTTTGGAGCCAACATCAGGGGTGGGGGGTAGCTTTTTTCTGTAGTGCTTGGCCCAGCCCTAGTCTCAGACACCTGTTTATATTCTATCGCAAAGATTTTATTGAGTCTGGGTTCTCCCTAGTCTAGGGGCCCTGCCGTGGATCTATTTGTATACACATTTCACAGGTTTTGGAAATAACTTCAGCACATAAATGCCATTATTTCCAACAGAGTTGGTGTAAACCATATTTACTACCCAAACACTCAGCTAAAAATCGAGCTGCAAGGAAACAGTAGCAGCAGCAGCAACAACAACAAAGAAATCAGTGACAGCTACAAACCACAACCGCAAATCAAACGAATTTGTAAAGTGGCCTTGAGGTGGGAAGCACAAAGCAAAGGCAGAGCAAGATGGCAGGCAGCAGTAGTGCTCTACACATTGGAAAGAAAATTGAATTAGTAATTCCCTGCTCGAAGTTAAATACAGATCGACTGGGGAGGGTGCAGGGAACATACAGGGATGTTAAAAAAAAAACAAGTGGCAAAGGTAAAGAGGGAGGGACACAGGCAGAGAAGAGCTCGTTTTTCTCACGTTTGTCAAATTCTCAACAGTCTACATGGTCGCAAATGCAGACAAGGGGACCTCAGGGTCTATGTGTGCTGGAGCTGTTAGTGACATTCAACAACTACTAATACTCAGTGTCATCCAAACAAGGTTCAACATTGACCAGAGAAGACATCTGATGGGCAGCACCCCACAAGCCAAGGTCTCCCTTTCCCTTGGAGAGCAGTCTTGCTTATCAGTCAGATCAAGAAAGAGAAAGTCATAACACCAAAGCCATACCCACACTTCAAGTGGGAATGCTTATTCATTCATTTCTCCAGTAAGCATTTACTAAGAACCTACTTAGTAACACTTTATTGTGCTCACGAGGAACCTTTACATGGATCAAGAGGCAGTCGTTCGGACAGAACAAGGGGATACTGATTGGTTTAAAGTCAGGAAAGTTGTGCGTCAGGGTTGTATTCTTTCACCATACCTATTTAACCTGTATGCTGAACAAATAATCCGAGAAGCTGGACTATATGAAGAAGAACGGGGCATCAGGATTGGAGGAAGACTAATTAACAACCTGGGCTATGCAGATGACACAACCTTGCTTGCTGCAAGTGAAGAGGACTTGAAGCACTTACTAATGAAGATCAAAGACCACAGCCTTCAGTATGGATTACACCTCAACACAAAGAAAACAAAAATCCTCACAACTGGACCAATGAACAACCTGATGATAAACGGAGAAAAGACTGAAGTTGTCAAGGATTTCATTTTACTTGAATCCACAATCAACAGCCATGGAAGCAGCAATCAAGAAATCAAAAGACACATTGCATTGGACAATCTGCTGCAAAGGACCTCTTTAAAGTGTTGAAGAGCAAAGATGTCACCCTGAAGACTAAGGTGCACCTGACCCAAGCCATGGTATTTTCAATCACATCATATGCATGTGAAAGCTGGACAATAAATAAGGAAGACTGAAGAAGAGTTGATGCCTTTGAATTGTGGTATTGGCGAAGAATATTGAATATTCCGTGGACTGCCAAAAGAATGAACAAATCTGTCTTGGAAGAAGTGCGGCCAGAATGCTCCTTAGAGGAAAGGATGGCGAGACTGCGTCTTACATACTTTGGACATGTTGTCAGGAGGGATCAGTCCCTGGAGAAGGACATCATGCTTGGCAGAGTGCAGGGTCAGCAGAAAAGAGGAAGACCCTTAACAAGGTGGATTGACACAGTGGCTGCAACAATGAGCTCAAGCATAACAACGATTGTAAGGACGGTGCAGGACCGGGCAGTGTTTCGTTCTGTTGTGCATACGGTTGCTATGAGTCAGAGCCAGCTCGACGGCACCTAACAACAACAACAACAACAACCTACTATGTGTTTGTCACTGTAAAAGATAGAACTGTATGTGAGACATTATAATCTAATAAGGGAATGTTGTTGTTAGTTGATGTGGAATTGGCCCCAACTCATGGTGGCCCCATGCACAATGGTACAAAACACTGCCTTGTCCTCTGCCACCCCCATGATGGGTTATGGATCAGATTATTGTAATCCATAGGGTTTTCACTGGGTGATTTTTGGAAATAGATTACCAGGCCTTTCTTCCTAGTCTGTCTTAGCCTGGAAGCTCCACTGGAACCTATTCAGCAACATGCAAGCCTCCACTGTGCTTGAGGTACATAGGCCAGAAATCAAACCCAGGTCTCCCACATAGAAGATGAGAATTCTACCATTGAACAACCAATGCCCCCACAATAAGGGAATACAAAATATTAAATTATAAAATTATGGTTAAATAGGAAAATGGCAATAGCTTAAAAAAAAAAAAAAGCAATGTAGGATTGATTACCAAGGTAGAGATATGAGCTGTAAGTACTGACCAAGCTGAAGGTAAGGAGAGAGCATTAGAGACCAGAATGATCCAGGAAGACCTTGAGGAGGAGCTGGAACTTGAAGGATAGCCAGGGCTGGGCAGAGCAGAGAGCAGAGCAGTATTAAAGCAGGAGAGTTATATGGGGTAGAGGCCAGGAGGTAGGTGCAAACATGGCATGACTGGGAAGTCTGAAGTGGTCATTTTGACTGATATGGAGATTTGTTATATAGGGGAATAGAGGCAGATAAGGCTGGAAAGGTTGTTTGTTTCTAGTGAACATTAACCAAGTTAATGGTGGAGATGTGGTTAGAGTAGAAAATTATCTGTATTGAGCACAATGCAGCCTTCAATAAAAGGATAACCCACTTTCATATATTCAACCTACATTTACACAGAGATTGGGTGGATGCAGGAACAGGCATGGACTATGTGAGGAAGAGGATGGGTGCCTGTGTGCAGCCCGTGTGTACACACATGTACACATATATTGTGGGGTCTTTATGCTACTTCCCTCCTGGAAAGCCCTGACCCCTCCTTCATAACACACTTACTAACAAGCCTCTGCTTCCTCAGGCAAAATGTGGGGTGGGTGGGAAGGGGACAGTGTGGGAGAGAGACAGAGAGATACCGTTCTTCCAGGCTGGGCAGGAGGTACTTGAACTCTGTGGGAAGGTCGGCCGTTTGTAATGGGGATGAGTTGAGAATCGCCATAACCCAGGGCAGACAAAGTGTGAAATATGCATTTTTCTCTTTCATTTTACACCATTTTTATGAGACCTCTGTGTGGATGCAGCAAGCAAAGCCCTTGGCTCCAGCCCTGCGGGGTTGGCAGATTTATTACTGAATTAAAAAAAAAATGAAAACAGTTCAGCTGTCTGGCCAGGTAGAAGGGATTATCTCCACTTGAAAGAAACCAGACAAAGAATGACTTACACCGGCAGAGAGAAGGGCCGTGCTCCACCCAAAGCTGTGTGCCCTCCATCGCCGCCGAGATGGCCTACTAATTCCTAAAATGTTTCTTAATCCCATCACCAGCCCGGCTCCATGAGCCAAATTACCTCTCTCCCAGGCTCTCGCTGGCTGTCTGTGGTAAACCCCCTCCAGGCCCAACCCACCATGGGGGGATTGCTGACCTGATGCTGGACTAATGACTCCTCACCATCCACCCAGGGGGCAGCCCCAGCCCAGAGAGCAGCTGAGGTACATGAGGAACCTGGGTCTCATGCTGCAATTCCCCACCAGAGGCCCAAGCTCCAAGAGAAGTGCCAAGTCAAGGACACCTGTTCTCCAGACCTTTGCTTCCGCCCCTCCCCCCACCCAGGACTCAGCCAGGGCTCAGGCCAGTCTTGGTCTAAGTACCTAATTCTACTTTCATGAAGAGAAAGATTACAAGTGCACCAAAAATGAATCTTTACAATTTACAAAATGCTCCTCCACTTACGTGATGTCATTTGACCCATTTCCACTTGAAGTGACTTTTACTGAATTCTTACTCTGTGCCAGGTACCTCGCCAGGCACTGGGCAAGTGAAGGGGATTAAGGACATAACCCTTCCCCTTAGGATGCTCACATCACCAGGCTGCCTCTCACAGCCTCCACTGAGGGAAGTATTATTGTTATGCCCATTGGAGGGTTGAGGAAACTGAGGCTCAAGGAAAATGTCCTAGCCAAGGCCATGGAGCCAGTAAAGGGAAAATCTCCACCTGGGAGTCAGCTCATCCCAACCTACATCCTGCACACTCCTCATTTCCACACCCTTGTGGGGGATCTCTAGAGCTCCTGCTTCCTATTCTCATCTCACCTACCCAGCCCTCCTTAGAACACACCTCCCACTCAGTTCTGTTCTCCAGCGAGCTGCATTGTTGTCTTCATGGAAATCCACACCCATGCAAAGGAGAAGAGGTAGAAAACAGATCAACCACTCTCCTGCTCTCCAGTTCCTGGACCTATTGTCTTGCTCACCTTGACTTCTGCTTCTTGGCTGCTTGCCTGCCTTGGTCATGGAGAATTGGTTGGCCCTTCCCACCTATGAGTAAACCTCCTACTCCCCTAGCCCTTGCCTGCCCCCTAGATACTGAGATCCAGAACTCCCCAGAGCTCCACCCAGAGTTTCTTTCCCAAGCCCATCACCAGGCTCAGCCAAGAAAGAAGCTTTAAGCCCCGGCTTCTCCTCCCATCCGCCCAGCCCCCGAGGCCTGTGTCTCCTGCATTCCCACACTGTGGGTTCCCTCCTTTTGGCCTCAGCCTGCACCTCCTTATCCCACATGCCTCCCCTTGCTCCACCCCCTACTGAAGTGGGGGATTTGTGTTTGCCAAGTACCGTGAGGAGGAAAAGTGCCAAGCCCTTCCCATCCGCAAGCAGAAAGTAATTTTAACTGAAAAACGAAATCACAGATTACATGCAAATCTTTGTTGGCAAATTTCAATTACCGCCAAATTAAATGCATAGCTAAGCTAAGCATCTTCGGGACACTCCATTTAATGTCTTCCTGGGATGTGTCCGCTGCAATCAGAGGCCACATGATAGGTGTCCCCCTGCAGAATGAGCCCCCGGGAAGAACTGCATGGAGCTCAGGCTCTAGCTGCCTGGTAGCCCCTCATTCGGACCTTAAACAAGACTATCTTGCTTATGAAATGGCCACGTGGGGAAGGAAAAGAAAGGGGTCCAAACTGGTTTTACCCCTTCAGCTTCCTGACTTTCCAAAAAGCAGGTCCCAGCAAGGGAAAAACAATCAGAAAAGTTTCTAGTAGAAGCAATATTTTTTAAAAATTACCTTGTCTTTCTCCATTAATTTACAAATGAGAAAACTGAGGCACTGAGCACACCTTGATCAAGCTCATGCAGCTGGTCGTTGTAGAGTTGGGACAAGACCACAAGCTCTATCAGGCCCAGATAGGGTTTTGTTCAGCGATCATCTAGTCAACCCCAAGGAGCAGGGTCCATGCTGTACGGGCGTCTGGAATAATGAAATTGTTTTTATTCTGCTATTTATTATTTTATTCATATACTCTATTTTGTATTGGTGGCTGTGTTGGGTCTTTTACTTTCTGAGACATTCAGTTCAGTACAGTTCAACACACATGTATTGAGTGCTACCCCGTGGCCCCAACACCGTTGAGTCAATTCTGACTCTTAGCGACCCTATAGGACAGAGAAGAACTTGGAAACCCCATAGGGTTTCCAAGGAGTGGCTGGTGGATTCAAAACTGCTGACCTTTTGGTTAGCAACCTGAGCTTTTAACCACTGTGCCACTAGGGCTCTCCTGAGTGCTTGTGATACGCCAAAATCCCAGCCACTCTTCGTTTCTCACCATCAAGTTGTCGATCCCTTCCTGCAAGCACTGTGTCTTGCTGTGAGAGTGGACACGATGATCACCATACCTAAGACTGTTGTTTTAAAATGGTCTCTCCACCCAGCTTGAAAATGTCTTAAGGAAAGTACTGTGATGATTCATCTCTACCCTCTGGGTCCAGCACCCTTTAGAACCAACCCAAAAAATCAAATCCATCGCCATTGAGTCGATTCTGACTCAGGGCGACCTCACTTGTTAGTGTAGGACTGTTCCATGGGATTTTCTTGGCTATAATCTTTATGAAGGCAGATTACCAGGCCTTTCTTCCGTGGTGCCCCTGGGTTTGTTTGAATTGTCAACCTTTATGTTAGTAGACAAGTGCAAACCATTTGTACCATCCAGGCACCTTCAAAACCACCCTTTAAAAAACCGGTTGTCGTCGAGTCAGTTCTGACTCACGGTAACACCATGTGTACGAGTAGAACTGTGCTCCATAGCATTTTCAATGGCTAGTTTTTTGGAAGCAGATCACCAGGTCTTTCTTTCAAGGCTCCTCTGGGTGGACTTGAACCTTCAAACTTTCAGTTGGCAGCTGAGCTCTTAACCATTTGCACTACCCAGGGTCCCTAGAATCTCCCTTAGTGTTTATTTCATTGAAAATAATAATTTTTTTAAATAAAGGGATAATACCATAATACCATGGTAGTTGTTGGTCAAAAAACTATGAGGTTGTACATACACAATTTTACCCCGAATTCAGAGGAGGTACTTCCAGACACCTCTCATCCAAGCAGGAAGTCTCTTATCACTCACTACAAGATTATTTCGCTATTGGCCAATACCCAGTTGTTAGAACGCGGTAAGGAGGATTTGTTCAAGCAATAGTCATGCCCATCGCAGAATCTGACTCGGCCTGGGTCAGCCTTGCTCTTGCTGGCACAGACCCCAGTACCTTCTGCACTCCCCAGGCCGGGTGGGGGTGGGGGGGGAGCGCAGAGAGAATGTGATTTTGCCTGGTCTGTCCCCAGAGTAGCAATTGAAACCAAACAGTTCTGTGAGCTGGAACAGCCACCATATCCAGGGTCCCCATTCTTAAGCTCTGTTGAGAAAGCCAGGAAGAGTCTGACAGGCCCGGACTGGTGGAGAGAAAGTCCCCCTCAGCAGGGCTGGGCTGCCCAGCGAGGGCCGTCTCTCACTTGGGCTCCGCCTCTGCAGAGCATGTGGGTTCTGTGGCCTTATCTGCCAGATGGCTCCGGGATGACTTATTAGGTGCAGAAAGCTCGCTGATAAATTTTACTGCAAGTCCCCGGCAGAAGACTGGGGGTAGCAACGGCCCAGCACAGGCAGCTCTAATGGAAAATGCCGTCACCAAAGAGCAAAGCATTATTTATGACTGTCTGTAATGCCGTTCGGGGGAAATTCATCATCACCTCCCCGCTCAGCCTATGCAGGGACAGCAGCTCTGGGGGGTCGGGGGGGGGCACAGGACAGGTGGGGAACAGTTAGAACTTCTCTGGGAATCTGCCAGTGGAGAGCAAGGCCATATTTTCCCTGGATGACCCCACTCCCCTTGTCAGGCACTGACCTACAAGTTCCCTCACCACCGCCCCCCTCCAGCTTCTTTTCACAGCCTGCCTCCACCCCACCGCACCCTACCCCAGAACAGAGAGAAGAAAAAGAATGGTGTTTCCCTGTTCCCTGTGTGGCATGCAGATTCTCACATGTCTGCCCGGTTGAGGGCAGTCCTTCCCAGAAACAGAGCTCTAGACCAAATGACCTCTCAGGTTCCCATTAAGCTCAGACCAAGAAAGGGGATATTTTCTCATTTCGCAAGTGCTGAGGAAAGTGACATCTGGAGAAACAGCGATTCATCTAAGGTCACCACACAGTCAGGGCAGGAGCTCCTGAGGCAGGAGTCCCTGGTGGGCCCTGAAGCTTTCTTCTTCCTGACACAGAGCATGGCGTTGTAGTAGAGTCCTTCCATTCAAGGGCTCCTGTGCTCTTGGTTAAACAGAGGCATTCAGGCGGGAGCCTACCCTAGACACCCCTTTCCCACCATGTCAACAAGTAAAGCTTCAACCCCCATACTTCTTTGTGCACACAGAGAGTACAGTAGTCCTGGATTACCATCTGCCTTACATTAGAATTATTTATGTCTAAGTGTGTCTCTATTACCAAATTAAGTGCTCCTTGAGGGCAGGGGCTGTATCCTATTCATTTTTATATTCCTCTTAGCAATAAGCAAAGCTCCTGACACATAGTAGCCTTGATAAATGCTTGATAATAAAATTACACTGACAGACTTAAGATATACCGGGACTGTGGCCCCATGTGTTCTTACGCATCTGTCACCATGCTGCTGGTATTCATAGCATTTCAAAGCAGCTCTTCCTCACACACGCATCAATCAGCACGGTATAATGGAAAGAGCACTGGATTAAGAGTAGGGAAGGGTGGGTTCTAGTCGGCAGCAACCCCCAACATTCTTTGAGTGTACAACATGCATGAAGGCCGATTTCACCGTTAGTAAACGTGGGCAGCTCAGGTTACTTCTACATGCCTCGGTGTTCTGGGGAGCGTAGGAAAAACGAAGTCTGCACATTCTAACCTACAGGACTTCTATGCGAATGTGAGGATGGTGAAAACAGAAGCATACGACTGGGAATCAAGAGTTCTGGGCAGCGGAGGGAACAACTTGTATCAATTGTGCTCTATGGCAAGAGCTATGTGAAGGTGCTTTGGTTGTGTTATCTCCTTTAAATACCTTACAACAATTCTAGGGGGTAGGTTTTATTATTATACTCACAATATAATTTTTTTATTGTGCTTTAGGTGAAAGTTTACAGCTTGAGTTAATTTCTCATATAAAAATTTATACACATATTGTTGTGTGACAGTAGTTGAGATCCCTATAATGTGACAGCACACTTCCCCTTTCTACCCCAGGTTTCCCATTGTCCATCCAACCCAGTTCCTGTCCCTTCCTGCGTTCTCATCCTGCCTCCAGACAGGAGCCACCCATTTGGTCTCATGTATCTGCTTGAACTACGAAGTACACTCTTCTCAGGTATTATTTTACGTTTTATGGTCCAGTCTAATCTTTGTCTGAAAAGTGGGCTTCTGGAATGGTTTTAGTTCTGGGTTACCAGAGTGTCCGGGGGCCATGGCTTCAGAGGTTCCTCCAATCTCAGTCAGATCAATAAGTCTGGTCTTTTTACGTGAATTTGAGGTCTGCTCTACACTTTTCTCCTACTCCATCAGGAACGCCCTGTTGTGTCCCTGTCTGGGCAGTCATTTGTGGTAGCAGGGCACCATCTAGTTCTTCTGGCCTCAGGCTGATGGAGTCTCTAGTTTATGTGGCCCTTTGTCTCTTGGGCTCATATTTTCCTTGCATCTTCGGTATTCTTCATTCTCCTTTGCTCCAGGCGTCTTGGGACCAATTGATGCATATTAGACTGTCATTCGCAAGATTTTAAGACCCCAGATGCCACTCACCAAAGTGGGATGCAGAACATTTTCTTAATAAACTTTGCTATGCCAATTGACCTAGATGTCCCCCAAAACATGGTCCCCAGACTCCTGCCTCTGCTACTCTGTCCCTCAAAGTATTTGGTTGTGTTCAGGGAATTTCTTAGCTTTTGGTTTAGTCCAGTTGTGCTGACTTCCCCTGTACTGTGTGTTATCCTTCCCTTCACCCTAAGATGACTCTTGCCTACTATCTAGTTAGTGAATTCCCCACTCCCTTCCTCCCTACCCTCAAAATCAACAAAGAATGTTTTCTTCTGTGTTTAAACCTCTTTTTGAGGTCTTATAATTGTGGTCTCATACAATATTTGTCATTTTGCCGCTGCCTAATTTCACTCAGCATAATGCCCTCCAGATTCATCTATGTTGTGAGATGTTTTGCAGATTCACAATTGTTCTTTGTCATTGCATAGTATTCTATTGTGTGTATGTACCATAATTTGCTTATCCGTTCATCTGCTGATGGGCACCTAGGTTGTTTCCTTCTTTTTGCTATTGTGAACAGTGCTGCAGTAAATATGGGTGTGCATATATCTATTCATGTAAAGGCTCTTATTTCTCAAGGATATATTCCTAGGAGTGGGATTGCTGGAGCCTATGGTACTTCTATTTCTAGCTTTTTAAGGAAGCACCAAATCGATTTCCAAAGTGGCTGTACCATTTTACATTCCCACCAGCAGTGTATAAGTGTTCCAGTCTCTCCACAACCTCTCCAACATTTATTATTTTGTGTTTTTTGGATTAGTGCCATCCTTGTTGGGGTGAGATCGTATCTCATTGTAGTTTTGATTTGCATTTATCTAATGGCTAAAAATTTTTTTTAATGGCTTTTTTTTTTTTTTAATGATCATGAGCATTTCCTCATGTATCTGTTAGCCTCCTGAATGTCTTCTTTGATGAAGTGTCTGTTCATTTCCTTTGCCAATTTTTTAATTGGGTTATTGGTCTTTTTGCTGTCGAGGTGTTGCAGTATCTTGTAGATTTTAGAGATTAGACCCTTATTGTTGTAGCCAAAAATTTTTTCCCAGTCTGTAGGTTGTCTTTTTACTCTTCTAGTGAAGTCTTTTGATGAGCATTTGTTTGGTTTTTAGGAACTCCCACTTATCTAGCTTCTCTTCTCGCGTTCGTGCATTGTAAGTTATGGTTTGTATTCTGTTTATGCCATGTATTGGGGTCCTGGCATTGTCCCTATTTTTTCTTCCATGATCTTTATTGTTTTAGATTTTATATTTAGGTCTTTGATCCATTTTGGGTTAATTTTTCTACTATACTCAAAAAATAAATTTAAAAATACAGTGTCAACTCCTTCGCTAACTGGCTGCATGTCCTAGAGTGGAGTCATTTTCACTCTTGGGGCCTCTTTTATCAACTGTGAAATAAAGGGGTTGGGCTAGATGCTGGAAGAGATGGTCTTTTCAGCTTCAAAGCCCCATGAGTTATACAGGCATGCTGTGACCCAAGCAGCCCAAGCAGTTCTAGACCATTATGGGGGTGAGGGTGGGGCCTGTGGATGGACGATCGGCATTTCCAAGAGCAATAAGCTATGCATGGAGGAGGCTACTGAAATTTTTGCTTGAAGATCTGGAATTCAAGTCCACTCCAACAGGAAATATCAAAGAATGTGGTACCAGCAACTGACTGTGAATGTCTCCTGAGGAGAGAAGAGTCTCAACAACTTCAGGCTCAGAAAGCCGGCAGGGCCAATCCCATTTTGGCAAGCAGCATCTGGGGTCTTAAACACTTGCTAGCACCCATCTAAGATGCATCAATTGGTCCCAACGCACCTGGAGCAAAGGAGAATGAAGAACACCAAAGACTTAAGGAAAATATGAGCCCAAGAGACAGAAAGGGTCACATAAACTAGAGACTCCAACAGCCTGAGACCAGAAGAACTAGATGGTGCCTGGCTACCAACAATGTCCACCCTGACAGGGAACAACATAGAGTACCTGATGGAGCGGAAGAAAAGTGTTGTGCAGAACTCAAATTCTAGTAAAAAGACCAGACTTGATGGTCTGAATGAGACTGGAGGAACCCCAGAAGACATAGCTTCTGGATTCTCTGGTAGCCCAGAACTAAAACCAGTTCCAAAGCCAACTTTTCAGACAAAGATTAGGCTAGACTATAAGACACAAAATGATACTGGTGAAGAGTGGGCTTCTTGGCTCAAGTAGATCCATGAGACTAAATGGGCAGCTCCTGTCTGCAGGTGAGATGAGAAAGCAGAAGGGGACAGGAGCTGGCTGAACAGACATGGGAAATACTGGGTGGAGAAGGAGGAGTGTGCTGTCACATTGTAGAGAGACCAACTAGGGTCATAAAACAATGTGTGTGTAAGTTTTTGCATGAGAAACTGGCTTGAACTGTAAACTTTCCCTTAAAGCATAATAAAAAAGGAAAGAATGAAAGCAGGCAGGCCAAAGAGGTCAAGGGAAAGGTAGAAGACTGGTCTCCAGAGTTGTCCACTCTCTGACCATATCGAAGCAGTGAGGACATTGCCCACAGTGCTGCTCCTGAGGCCCCACAGTCTCCCTGTCTGCTCCATAAAAAAAAAAAAATTTTTTTTTTTTTTTTTTGGCTCCATAGCTAGCATTTTTTCCAGGGTCATAACGTTTTAGATCAAGAAGAGAACTTTATGACTTCCAGTCTAACCAATTTGGATGGAAACCTAGGCCCAGAGCAGTAAAATGACTTGTCCTAGAGTTGGTCAGTGGAGGAGCTACCTAGAAACCAAACCTTCTGACCTGCACTGGAAGGTCAGACAGCCTAGTGGGTAGTAGATGGGTCCTTCTCTACATGCACTACCCAGAATAAGCTCTACAAAAGGGACATGTAGGTTGATCCATGGAAGGATGCATGCATGGGGACCACATGGGTTGTTCCTTTTGTTTTTCCTTTGAATGACAACTGTAAAGAATAGCCTTTTAACTTTTCAAAAATGTGAATTTGGGACACTAGAATAAGAACAATCCTAAAATAGTTTACCAAAATTTATTCACACAAAAGTAGACAATTGATAAGGTTAGTGCTAACCTTGATGAAATTTGATGAAGCCAATGGGAATACCACAGTTTAAGAGACCACCGTTACTGTATTTAGTGAGAGCCCTTCTCAGTCTGACTTGAGGTTTGTAAATCTGAGGATGGCTCATGCTTTGACTTCGGCAATCATAAAAGAGGCTATTTCTTGAAAACCACAGTTGCGGTGTTGCTGATTGTGTTAGGTGCCATCCAGTCAGTTCCGACTCATAGCGACCCTATGAACAACTGAACAAAACACTGCCCCGTCCTGCGTCATCCTCACAGTTGTTGCTGTATTTGAGCCCACTGTTGCGGCCACTATGCTAATCCATCTCACTGAGGATCTTCCTCTCTTTCGTGGACCCTCTACTTTCCCAAGCATGATGTCCTTCTCCAGGGAGATGGAGTCTTACCGTTTTCGCTTCTAAGGAGCATTCTGGCTGTACTTCCAAGACAGATTGTTGGAGTAGAGTAAACAAGAAAAAAAGATTTTGAGTTTTGAGTTAGTTTTAGGTTTATAGCTCACATCCACATCCTGTGTCACTCAAGGCAAGTTACTTAAACTTTCTGAGTCTCAGTTTCCTCATTTATGTAATAACTTCTTAGTAGGATTATTTTAAGGACTGCGTTAGGTAATTTGTCTATAGCTCTAGTGAGCTGTCCACATAAAATAGATGCACCATATATGGTATTTGTTACTATCTCTATAACTTCCAGAAAGCCAAGTGGATTCAAACATTGACCCTATAGCCAGAAATGGTGGGATATTCTGTCTTCTTGATCAAAACAAACTGCTTTCTTCTCTCTCAGTTCCTCTTGAAACTGAGCCCAAGTGATAATATGGATGCATGGTAATTCAGATCCATCCTAAAAACTGATCTCAGTTATGCCAGATTCATGCTCATCCAAATGACCAATGCCTTTAGACATTGCAACTTCCTTTCGGATTTCCAAATGACTACAGTTTTTGTACCACCTGGGATACCATGGAATGTAAGGCAGCTCAGCTATGGGGAATGAATTTTTTTTTTTTCTTTTTGTCCACCATCCAAAGACATAGACAAAAGCAAAAGTGTTCCTACCCTTTAAGTCACTGGCTCCCAAACATAGGTTCATGGGCTGGTGTCAGGCATACCACAGAAGATTCACTTGGGTTATTTGGTAAAAATGCTGATTTCTAGGCTCCCTGACCAGAAATTCTGATTTAGTCTGAAATGAGGCCCAGGAATCTGCATAATAAACGAGGGAGAAATTCAGATGTTCATTCAGGCTGAGAACTATTGATCTAAGTCACCTGGTTATTCCTCCATTTATGTCTTATTATATTTGCTGTACGTATATTCACATCATTAAATCACAAGGAGGTTGGGAGAAATGAGAATATCCTGGTCTCAGAGCCCCACCATCAACCTCCATTTTATATTTTGAAATTCTCAACACACTAGACATTATCAAATTTCTCCCAGCTTTCATAAAAATGTTCCTTAGTATTTAAGAGAGTAGTAAACTTTTAAGACTTTAAAACAGACAACGGCAAGTAGGATTCATCTGACATGCTACACTGACTTGCGGGGGCTGCCTACAACACCAGGGGGCACGCTGCATGAAGCACCATCTCAGAGGGAAGGTATGCTGCGCTCAATTAGTGATGTCTGGTACGGGCACAGTCAAGAAAAAGCCAGCAAGCTGCCACTTCTTTTCAGCTTCACTTTAAAGCATATTGCCAGTGAAGGAGGACAAGTATTTAAAAGTGATGGATGGAAAAGGGATGTTTACATTTAAAGTTCCCATTCATGTTTCAGGTGACAGCTCCTTTTCCACTTTTGTCATTTTCCTGCTAAATTGAAGATGCAGTCAGGAACCTGTGACTCTTGGTCCAGATAAAGTAGGAAGTCATCTGAAATAAGACAAGAAAATGCGAAGAGGCACTGGACCCTGTGGAAGAGTAGATACCAAACAGCCCTCTTTCCTCCCATCCCACATTGGGGAAGCTGGTTTTTGTCGTTCATCCCTGTGTGTGAACATCAATGGCAGGCTGCAATGTGAATAAAGGAATCTCTCTTGGCATTCCGTTTCCCATTGCCCTGCTTTCACTCAAACTACTTCTATTTAAATGCTCTTCCCCACCCTCTAATGTGTTTTCATTGCAGCCCTACCAATTACTGAAGGTCCAAATCAAGACCTATCTCCCAACAAAAAGACTTGACAAAATCACCCATTGCCAGTTGGAATTAATCTCCCATAATCCTCAGTGACTTTATGAAAACACTCCACACCATCTGCTTTGTTGACCAAGTTAATTGTGGGTCTGTCTACCTCTCCTCCTAAACAGTGAGCCCCTGGAAGTGCAGGACCGAACCATAGTCACTGTGACAACCTCACAGCACCTGGAGCAGTAAGTACTCAACTGAATTAAATCGAAAAATCATCCAGGCTTTGTTTGGTTTTAATTTTATAAAACTAAGAAAGAAAATAAGGAATGGGGGTGAACTGTACAACAGAAAATCTTTGTGTTTTCTATTCTTCCTGGTGTCTTTATATGCAGGGAAGCCTGAGTGAGAAAATACCTTAGCCAGTCCCCGGGGCTTCATGACTCCTTCTGATACTTCAGATGATGCAGAAGGGGCACCAGCATCAGACGGCTGCTAACTGAGGACAAGTTCAAGGAGTTTTGTCTCTGGGAAGAATCTCAGCACCCTGTGGTGTGCGTGCGCTCTGCTGCGAGGCATGAACAGCAGGGATTAGCAAGTAGCTAATGACACACTCTGAGGACAGTGCTGGCCTGGAGATGTGGTCAGTGGTCAGTTCCTTTTCTGGGCCCCAGGAACAGCAGAGTGACCAGATGGCCCATGCATCCAGCCCCCAGCAGCCTTCCCATGCCTGGAGGAATCAGAGCAACTGGGCTTTCATGCGCAGCGACATTTGTTGCCATCGAATTGCCCTAGCCATCAGGCCAGGCCTGGTATTCCTTCTTTCCTCCTCAAGGCTAAGGAGTGAGCAGGCCAGAGAGGCAGGAGGGGAGGGGGAGAGGCTGGAGGTTACCAATGAATCAGGGCTGCGTCTGTGACATCAGCAGTCACTTCAGAGATGGGGTTCACCAGCTAGCCCTCCAAAAAAAAAAAAAAAGAGCCCTCCAGAGACTGTTAATTCCCTCCTAGGCGCTGTGCCCACAGTATAAGTACTGTCCCCAAGTGAGCTGGGGCCCGTAGATAGTGGTGCCAGCCCAACCAGTGGGGCTTCCCATGGAACAGATAACCCAGGAGATGGAAAGAACAATGCTCACACACATAATTTGGTTTTTTCACTAAAAATCTCTTCTTATAACACTATAGGATTCTGAAGTTCATAGGCATTTGCATGATCATATATTCTAAGCTCTTCATTTTACAGATCAGGAAACAGACAAGCAAAGTGATCTGCTCAAGGGCCCCCAGCTGGTTAGTGGCAGAGAGGGGCATGTAGCCCAGGTTGTCTGTTCTCCAGGCCAGCATATTTCTAATGAAACCTTCAAAATACATTGTTAAGTGCCATTGAGTCGGCCTCCACTCATAACGACCCTATGTGACAGAATGGAACTGCCCCATAGGGTTTTCTTGGCTGTAATCTTTATGGGAGCAGATTGCCAGGTCTTTCTCCCACAGAGCCTCTGGGTGGGTCCAAACCTCCAAACTTTCGGCTAGCAGCCAAGCATTTAACTCAATATTGGTAAAAATATTACATGATTTCTGGCAAGACATGGATTAAGATAATAAACCTATCCAAATGTTGGTCTCTATTCTCGCTTTTAGTTCTCAAAATTGTACTGGGCAGACAATCGTACTGGGCAGACAGTATGATTTAAATTAACAAATGGAACCAAAATTTGTGGCATGCCTACTTCCAATCAATTGTGTTAGGCACATCTTCACAGGTTATCATATTTAATCTTCACAAAAATCCAGAAAGGAGGTCTTAATACTTCCTTATTTAATAAATAAGGAAGTGAAGCTTCAAAAATGTTAAGGCATCGGCCCAAGAAACAAAGGTAATAAGTGACTGAATGAGGATTCAAACTCACATCTCCTGATTCTCAGGGCAGTGTCTTTCCCTGTCCCATTCTGCCTCTCTCTTTTAGAGATTTTGGCTTCTTTGTGTCCCCCTATAAACTATGTCCCATACACCAAATGAGGGCCAAGGCAAGTGGGCAAGTCAAGGCCCAGGTAGGCATGGCAATTCCCAAGGGTCCTTCTTCACAACCCCACCCCCATGGTGGATGCCCTTTGTCCCACCCTGAGCCAAGTCCTCTGTTATTTCCAGCCTCTGGGTGATGGTAAATTATAATGGTTGTAAATTATACTAGGCTTTTGTGTATTAAAAAAACAAAAACCAGTTGCTGTCGAGTTGATTTGAACTCACAGCAACCTCCTATGTGTCCGAGTAGAGTTGTGCTCTGTAGGGTTTTCAGTGGCCAGTTTTTCAGAAGTGGATCACCAGGATTTTCTTCCCAGGGACCTCTGGGTGGACTCAAACCTTCAACCTTTGGGTTAGTAGCTGAGCACATTAACCATCTGTACCACCTAGGGATTCCAAGGTATCTATAGAAGGGGAATATATAGAAGAGGGGGAAAGGGGGCTTCCTCCTGGCCACACCCCAAAGGGAGCTTTATGTATAGAGCTACAGAAAAGTGAGAACTGTACACAGTGTTAGTTCTAATGAGGTCCCTCCCTTCCCTCCAAGGATGCTAGGGGACAAATGAAGTAATATACCTGAAGTGTTTTCAGAGCTGTCTAAGTGCTGCATAAATATAACAATGGAGCTGCTGACGCTGATAACAATCGTAACAACAGTGATGACGGGACTATAACCCTGGTCATAATTTAAGGGAATATTTAAAATGAGAAAACCCTGCCAAAATCAATCCACAGAACTTTATTTGGAAGAGAGGCTGCTAATAAAACTGTTATGGGAATGTGAACTCTTGGGAAGTAATGATGATTTTCTTCTATTAAAAGGCTCATCAGGTCCATTTCCAAAGTACAGCTCAGTTATTTGTGAGCTCTTTGCCACTCAGTGCAACAAGTTTTCTATGAAAAGATGAAGCCGTCCCTGCTGTGTGCTGAAGCCCTGGGTTTTGGTGGTACAACTGGCCTGTATTTCTAGACCTATTGCCAGCTATTTCCACTTACCAAGAGGGCTAGAACCAGTAAAGCCCCAAAAGGACTGTAACCAATTGCCTTTGATTTTTTTTTTTCTCCTTCTCCTCTCCATCCTTCACCTACATCAGCAGCAGCTATACAGCTCGAGTTTACAGCCATTAATAGTGAAAGGTACGCAGTATACCCATTGCAGCAGCCAACAGAATTCTCGCTGTATGGTATGGGCCTGCTCCCTGTTTGCTCAGATTAATTTATTAGGTGAGTGCAGATGAGGAGATTAAAAACCTCAGACTAGAGAGTTACAGTGGAGCTAGGAAGAGACATAGTAAATGGAAAGAGAACCCCCAAAGAGTATGAAGTAATAAGGAACAAGGCAAAGGAAGGACAGAATCCCACCCCAGGCCCAACCAGCAACTGGGCCCCCTTGATCCCATTCATCAATTCTGGCAATGGAATGGTAGCAGAGAAATAACTATTCTAATGTCATTTCAAGGATGGAATTTTAAAAGCCCTCCTAACCATGGGCATCATCAGGAGAGACAAAGTCAATCACCAACAGCATTTTGGTACTTGCTCAGGCACCTTGATTCCGAGCTCTTGGAAACATCTTTCCCAACATGGAGGAGGAGTGGACTTCAAGAGCAGCCAAGGACTGGGATTTCCTGCAAAAGAAGGCTCCATCACCATTATTTTCCTTAAAAGTTACATTTACACTGAAAAAGGCTGGACAAAGTGGGCATACAGAGAAATACTGGGCTGTTCATATTGGAGCGTCCATGCTCTTGGGCTCACACAGCTGCAGGCTGGGAGTCACCCTGGTTGGTCCCAGGGTGAGCACAGGGCAATTTCCTGCACACTGATGAGCCAAACCATGACAGGCAAGCCCAAGGGTCCCCAGGTAGCCTCTGGTGTATCCTCAATGTGCCATTTCCCGATATTCTCAGCAAGAAAGACAGAGCTTCCAGGTCATCTCTCCTCAGTTACCACATTGATTCAGCTCAAAAAATCAGTGAAATAATGTTGCCATTTGTGTAGATTCTCCAAAAGAAAAAAATGACCTGGCCACTGACAGTGATAGGTCACCTCCTGCTCTTCTAATCCCACACTCCAAAGTGAATTGAGATAATCTATGTATCTCTGTGTTTTTCCTGATAGTACCTTAAAGCACTCTTCTTATATTAGAACACAGATATACTATGCTGTAGCACACAAAACATGAATGAATTTTGAAGATTAAACATTAAGCTTCAAACATTTAACATTTGCTCTGAAATGCTTCAGGCTATGGAATTCCTAGGGGCTCATGTCCATTCCTCTCCACCCTTACTTGAGTGAAAAGGTTGAAGAAGCACCCTTCTGAGTTGGGGTTCTCTCCTGGCTGGTCCACTCTATAGCTAGGGGATTTAATTTAGTCATCTGCAGATGAAGCACTCTCTAAGTGCCTTTATAGTTCTAAAATCTTTTGAGTCTGGACGTATTCTATGAAATCATGGTTCTGGAGCTTTTCCCTCCAAAAGGTTTCAAGGACAAAAGAGACAGGCATCCTGGCAGGAAAATAAAATCCCTGACTTCCAGAAGTCTCTTGTTCTGGTTGTTCTTGTTATTGTTGGATGCCATAGAGTTGATTTCAACTCACAGCAACCCCATGTGACAGAGTAGAACTGCCCCCATAGGGTTGTCTTGGCTATTATATTTACAGCAGCAAATCTCCAGGTCTTTCTCCCACAAAGCCACAGAGTGGGTTGAGACTTCCAACCTTTCAGTTAGCATCCAAGCGCTTAACCATTGTGCCACCAAAAAAACCAAACCCAGTGCCATCAAGTCAATTCCAACTCATAGCGACCCTATAGGACAGAGTAGAACCACCCCATAGGGTTTCCAAGGAGCACCTGGTGGATCTGAACCACCGACCCTTTGGTTCGCAGCCATAGCACTTAACCACTACACCACCAGGGTTTCCACTGTGCCACCAGGGCTCCTAAAGTCTCTTAACCTTGCTAATTTATAGTGTTTCCCTGGCCTTATGCCAGGTTTTCTCCACCTAAAAGAGTACAATAATCGCTAGCTCCATTCCCTTCTCTTTTTCCTGTTCCCTCTTCCTGTTCTTGCTCCCTTTCATCCAAATAATGGTTCTTACTTCTACTTCACCTCATCCCAACAAGATACCCAGATTTGCTTTCATAAGAAAATGAGGCCATTCTCTCTCCAGCAGCATCATCACAGAAAACCACCTTATTTTCAAAGGCACCTACTTATTCTTCTATATCCCTATATACCCCATCCTACCAGTGAGGACCCTGCTGCCTTACTCTACATTCCACATCCCCTTACTAGTAAATCCAGAGTGCCTAAGTCTGTCAGAGAGTGAGAGAGACAGGAAATCACTGGCCACATTGGCTTCCAGTCTCAACCAGAAGCATGGCTTTTGGACCAGATCATCAAAGAGAATCCTTCCATCTCCCCACCAGGTAGAGTGAAAAGGACCTGCATTTTGCAAATGCTGCTCACACTCGATAATTCAACATGATTGTGGATGATGCCTTGTGTTTCCATAGCACTTGGTACTTTCCTAAGTGCAGTGTCTGGCCTAAAAACACATGCAACCAAAATCCAACGCCACTTCCTCTCTATTTATTCGGGCCTATACCAGAGTGGAAATTTGGCCTTCAACTAATCAACAGACTCCAGGGCAGTTTGGGTTTGCAGATTGGAGCATGACCTAAGTACCCTCCTCAGCTAGATTCATGGGGATTCTGAGCTGTCTGGGTCATTTTCAAGGAAAGTAGTGGCTGTTTGACCCAACAGTCCTGGACTTAGAAAAGTTTTTGAACAAAGGAGAGGGAAGCTTTAAAAAGAGTGCTACTGTCCTTCTTAACAGTGTTTGGATTCACTGCAAATTGCTGTGTAGATGGTTCATGCAAGGAGAATTCAATCTCATTTCCTAGGCTCTCAGGTTAACACTGCTATGATGTCTTCCTGAGACCTAATATTATATGTGTGAGGTGCTAAAACATTTCTGTTGAGTGTCACATCTTCTCTCCAGGGAGCTTAGTTATTTTCCATATAGTTCTTGAACCAGAAGTACCACTATATTCAACCATGCCTACAAAGTATCTATTTATCTATGCAATTCCTTTGTCCACAATGAAGACAGAGGAGGCAAGATGAAGTTTTTAAAAGAGCTTTTATTCACTCATTTATTCAAGATCTTCTCATTGAGTTCATATTATCTGCAGGCACTACAGCCTAAGGCCTCCTTGCCTGGATTTATTGGTCATTTATTGATGTTGGCCAAGAATACTGAATACACCCTGGACTACCTAAAGAACAAACAAATCTGTCTTGGAAGAAGTACAACCAGAAGGCTCCTTGGAAGCAAGGATGGCGAGGCTGCATCTTACATACTTTGGACGTGTTGTCAGGAGGGATAAGTCCCTGGAGAAGGACATCATGCTTGGTAAAGCACAAGGTCAGCAGAAAAGAGGAAGCCCCTCAACAAGATGGGTTGAGACAGTGGCTGCAACAACGGGCTCAAGCATAACAACAATTGTGAGGATAGTGCAGGACTGGGCAGTGTTTCGTTCTGAGGTACAAGGGTTGCTATGAGTCAGAACCGACTCAACGGCACCTAACAACAACAATTGGTGTCAGACAGAGAGTGAATGATGAAATATGCACATTTAATATATATGGCTTCAACCAAATACACTGGGCCCCAAAAAAGTTTAATTCCTTTATCTAGTCCGTCATTCTCACTATCTCTATTTCCCCACCCCTCCTTAAATTAGACCTTGCACTCTACTTGCTCCCAGGAAAAGGACAACAAAGTAGGAAAGCAGGAAAAAAAAAAAAAAGAATTCTTCACTTCTGCAGTTCCAGGAGACTTCCCTTCAATTCAAGGGATTTTCAGGAATAATTTTGACTTGACTTCACTACTCCACTGATTTTAGAATGCAAGCCTACCTGAAATCTGACTCCAGAAAGCATTCCTATTTATAAACCACCTCAGATCGAAAATGCTAATACAGCACCCCCACCTCCCTACCATCCATTGCCCACTCCCCTTCCCCCCCAAAATTTAACTAGGAAGACCTTGTGGGAGCCTCTTAACTCACCTCATTAAATATAAGCAGTAAAATTCATTTTAAATATTTTGCACCTTGTTAGTTGCCATTGAGTCAGCTCTGACTAATAATAATACCAGTATTAAAAAAAAAAAAAAAACCATTGCCATTGAGTCAATTCCAACTCGTAGTGACCTTGTAGGTCACAGTAGAACTGCCCCACAGGGTCTCCAAGGAGAGGCTGGTGGATTCGAACAGCCAACCTTTTGGTTAGCAGCCAATCTCTTAACCACTGTGCCACCAGGGCTTCAATACTAGTCCACTAATACCTAATACTAGTCACACCTATAGTCAGGATGGAATCCCTGGATGGTGCCAACAGTTAACATACTCAGCCGCTAACAAAAAGGTTGGAGGTTCAAGTCTACCCCCAGGTACTTCTGAAGAAAGGCTTGGCAATATCCTTCCAAAAATTCAGCCAGTGAAAACCCTTTGGAGCTGAGTTCTGCTCTAACACACATGAAGTTTCCACGAGTTGGAGTTGGCCTGACAGGCAGCTGGATTTACAGTTGAGATAATTATTGCCTTATGACCCCTATGCAAGATAACCTTGCACTCTTCATTCGTCTGCCTTCTCATCGAAAGGATTTTTCATCCCTTCTGGCTAAAATGACCCAGATTCATGCTTTTTGACCCTCTCCCACCTCATGCCATGACGCATAAGTCTAGGAGACAATTTAGGGCCCAAGAACCTCCTATTTCCATGTGGCAAACCTATCCGTTTTCAGATGAAAGTCAAGTTGCTCCAATATCCTCTGTTGAGATATCTTCTGCCTCAGTCTTCTCCTCTGCCAAATGGGTCACACAGCATGAATGTCATCCATGAGGAGACTTGGGGAGGGGAATGATTTCTGTCAGAGAAATGACCAAATGCCAAAAATGTGCCTTGGTGATTACTTAATGGAGGAGAATACTGAGACTCAGAGAGGGGAAAGAAATCACCCAGATCATGGAGCTGTCAAGGAAGAAGTAGGAGGCCCCCTTCCCAGTCTCCTGATTCCCAGATCTTATCCCCACACAATCCCTCTCTTCAATACACGAACACCTTTTAGTCCCACACTCCATCTTGGGTTATGATTCCAGGGAGCAGGCAAAGCTCTATGCCCTGTGGGGAGAGGGGTGCCACTTTTGATCCACAGCCAGGGGACCTCCACCACCTAGAAGCCGTGTCTCCAGCACATGTCTCTCAGTCCCTATGTCTCCTTAAAGGCTCCCATTCAGCATGTGTGTAACTCAGAGCCACATGACACTGAAATGCTAAGTGAAGAGCAATTAACTTTTGCTTCTGAAAACCCACTTTAGCTTTCCATAACTCTTTGGGGGCCATTTCAACTAAGCCAAACCTCTCGCACATTCTCCCTCAGCAATAAATTACCTTCCTGGCTTTAATTAGCTGCCGGAGTGCAGAACGGGCTGGGTGCTGACGCGGCTGTTTTCCCCACAGGTCCCATTCTGTCACAGAGACTCCATGAGAATGGCAGCTGCGGGGAGCGGCTGGGCTGCCTCGGTGGGAACATAATCTGCAGTGGACTCCTTGCCTGTCCACAGGGTGTGAGGGGGGCAGTCCAGGAGCCCAAGCCTTGTTTGGGCTAAATCCTAAAGCAGATGCAATTAGTTGGAGAGGCCTTAGTCAGCCCCTTCAGCCTCCTTTGACCCTTCAGTGGTGTACCCCCAGACCCATTCTCCCTCTCTCCAGTCTCTCTTTCCTGCAAACTGCTCCCCAAAACACACACACACACAGATTCATGCACACCAACCTCTAGGTGTCCAGTATCTTGATCTCCCTTATCATTCCTGCTAAGTGAGAAATTACTGACAGAGCTTACTATGTACGTCCTCCCAGGAGGATCTGTCATATAATTGTGAACTAAGCTTAAGTCCAAATGAATAAATTGCAAAGTATAAGATTTTAGTCACATCCTGTGGCCTGAAATGGCATAGGCTGGGAAAGAACAAAGTTAAAAAAAAAAAAAGTTCCCACAGAATCCCCAACGTCATTCCACCCCCAAGATGAGAATTTACAATCCAGCAGACCCTCCCGCTAACTGGCAGTGTGACCCTCAGCAAATTGCTCCCAGCCTCTGGCCCAGCTGTCCATCAGGAAGCTGTGACAGGTGAATCTGAGTTCCTGTGGATACCACAGACTCCTAAAGTCGTGTGTGTATGTGTGTCTGTGTCTGTGTTGTGTGTGTGTGTGCGTGTGGAGAGGGGTGAATGGGGAAGGCACATTCTACAGCCCTCAATCCATGCTTAGTCTCCCTCTTGCCTCCTGCTTTCTTCTAGAGTCTGTACCACCCGGACAAAGGGGCTGTATGGCAGGGCCTCCCTTCCAGCTGGTCATCCTGACACTGAAGACCAGCCACCCCCATGTGGCACCCCTGGAGACCCCCGCCGGGGCCCCAGACTGTGCCCACAGACTCCATACCCCGTCTTCAGGAGCCTTCTCCCTGACCAGGGATCGCCCTGTGAGAGGGCTAAAGCCCCTTTTCTCAGTTGAAGATGCTTAAGCTAATAATGGCTGCTTCTGCTCAAGGCCTGCCGGCCACCTCTTAAACCTCCTCTGACAAGCGATAACCTTTCACAGGCCAATTACCTACAGGCTGCTTTCTTCCTCCCTTCCTTCCTTGCAGGAAAAAAATCATTCCAAACACGGAAGGCCCACAGCCAGGCTCTCCTGCCAGTCCTCTGCTTGTCGGAGGCCGGGGACAGGCCGGCCCGGCACGGGCCTCTCTCTGATTAAGGGTGTGAGCACCTCGCACACCGAGCTGGGAGCCGGGAGCTGAGCAAATCTCCTCTGTGATTTCCCCGCGCGCCTCCCCAATTAACACGCAGCCTGTCAGGGCGCGAGGAGACGCCAGCGGCCGCGGCCTGCCTGGGCCAGGCCCGGCAGGTACCCGGCTGTCACAGCCGCCAGACACAGCCCCTACGCCCCATCCTCACCTGCCGGCGCCCGCCCCGGCCGTCACCATGGGCTTCTTCCCAGCCTGTCACACCCCCACGCAGTGAGCAAGTGAGCAATCTGCTCACCCCAAGTAGAGAGCAAGGGCTGGTCTGGGACCATGGGAAATAAGCAACAGAACCCTGCTCTGATGGAGAAATTTGATAAGCCTATTTGGGTCAAATCACATTTGGGTTCCCTGACCCAGACAACTCACTCAGCACCCTCATCATCCTTTCCCTGGCTCCTGTCTATGATCCTATGAGTACACTCAATCTCAGCACATGGCCTCAACATGATCCCATACTTATTTTCTCTCAAATAATGAAATGTATGGCTCCTGGTCCTTGACCTCCTCCTGCAGGTTTGCGCCTCCCTTCAGGCCCAGCAACCAAGCTCACATGGTCAGGCCTCCCTCTAAAGCCCATGCCCTCCATGACTTCATATTTGATCTTCATGACTACTACCTACTCAGTGATCTGAGTTAGAAAGCCTTACTCTTGCCAGTTTTCCTGGGGAGCTCCCTCTGAAGTTGACTCCCTGACTGCCTGAATAGCTGAGTGGTGCTGACTTCAAGACTTCTAATGGGTGAAGAAAACTCACCAATCTATGATTTTTCCAATCCAGAGGGTGCCTTCTACACAGACAAAAATATGAACCATGTCCCTTGGAGTTCAGTAATGTGGGGACCCCAACTGTGCCACCCAGGGTAGCAATCAACACTCATGTGCCGCGACCGTTGACTTGGTACCCTCAGGAAACACCTCTGGGTTTCTTTATAGAGTCTAGAAGGAAATCTACTTATCTTCTCCTTACACAGTCTAGAAGAAAATAATCTGTCTCTGGAATAGATTCATGGTTTTGGCCATATCCAAAGAAGGCTGGAACCGAGCATGTGTGCCAATCCTAGAAATGAATAAATCATTCAGGATGCTTCAAAGCCAATATGGGGTGGAGAGGAGAGAATGTAGACCACATTGGCAAAAGATGGAGAGAGGGTAAGAATGATAAATGAGGCCAGGTTCAAAACTCCTAAAGGACAGGGATTATATTTTATTGGTCCTCCTACTCCTAATGTCAAGGATAGTGACCGGCCACAGTGAGCCAAATAAACATTTGTTGAATGAAGGAGGGACAGCAATCAGGTTATATGGCAGCTCTCCTTCAGCACCAGAAAGAGTATATGTACACAATACCTGCTTTAGGCACAAGCCCAACTACTATCACTCCCTGTGGATTGTCCTATAAAGAAGAAGCAGGCAAGGAAGAAAGATGATGAGAAAAGAGAGACCAAGAGGAAAGAATGGCGAGAGAGTGCAGTTGGGCCAACTCAAGCAACATGTTCCTTCTCTCCACCTTATAGCCGGAGCTCTGGCATTTAGAGCAGTATTTAAGCAGCTCTAGAAAACCACCCTGTTTCAGAATTTGCAAAACTGGGACTGGACAGAGAGGGAGAGGAAGGAGGGAGGGAGGAAGGAAGGAAAAGAGGAAAGTAGAGAGGAAGAGGAGGGAGAGGAAGTGGCTGACATGATCTGCTCCAAACATGTCACTAAGCTACAGAAGAACTTAAAAATGTGTAATCTTTCATTTGCATGTGGCAACATCCCCCCTCATAAAGGGGAATATAATGTTATGGAGATGTAGATAAATAGAAACTAAATGCCTGCTCCTAACCATGGCCAGGAAGAACATATATCAAATTCATTAATTATGATCCAATTTATGCTTGCACTGTGAAGGATAATCCTTGCCATCAAAGAGATGCCCTTCCCTTATTAAAGCCATTGAGACTCTCAGGAAGTGCTCAAGGGTTTGAAATTCTGTATTTGAATTTCACACATGCTTTTTACTGCTGGGACCAAAACTCAATCAACACTTGATAGTGCTGACACCAACATTCAAGCCACAGGGGTCCTCACTCCTTCACAGCAGATCTACAGATAGGACCTGGTTAGAAAATCTGCTCATTTGTTCTTCCCTGGGTGTGGGGGGGGGGGCGGGGGGTGGGTGTGGGTGTGTATATATAACACATGCATAATCCTATATCTTTTCCCAAATGGAGTTGAGGTAGGAATAAGAGGGCCCAGGCCAAGTTGCAGAAAGGAACAATTAACCCCATGTCTCTCAAATGTCCAAAGCCTGTGTGAAGCCCAACTGCTAGGAAATGGAATCCATGTCCTCACTTTCATCTCAAAGCCAAATCAGCATGAACACATTGCCTAGAGAGCAGGCTTCTCTTTCGACTAGGGACCCAGGCCCTTCGTCTATGCCTCAAAGGGGGCTCAGTTAGAAGACAGGGCCCAGAGATTATTTCTCTTTCCTTCCGAAGCTCTTCAGCAGGACCTTGATTCTGATTTGCCTCTTCCATCCCTGTATCATGCTCTAGGATTCAGGCTGAGCCAGAGAAAATCATTGGATCTTCTGACTCTGTACTAAGTGCTCATTGAATGTATATCAAACGGTACTGATGGGATAGAATGGAATGCAACGGACTGAAACAGATAAGTATAGTTTGGAAAAACCCAACTGTCATCCAAAGAGATCTTTCCTTTCCTGATACTTCCTCACTGCAAGCAGAGGGGTTTCCATAGAGTCTGTAGCATAGACTGTAGGCCAAGTAAGGTGTATCTGCCTTGAAATAGAATTTTCACATGTAGCTAAAGATAATAATAATATTGAATTCATTCACAATCTAATGAGGTGCTATTGGTATCCCCATTTTATATGTAAGGAAACTCTGGCCCAGAAAGGTTAAGCAACTAGCTCAAAATCATACAGCTAGTGAGGGGCAAAAAAGAAATTCAAAGTTAGTCCTCTGTGAATAGCTAAGAGCAGGCAGGCAGGAGGTCCCAATCTCTGGGTGGAATATTATTAGTTCCAGCACATCTTTCCAATCCCAAAGGACCCATGAGAGACAAGAATGCAACACCACCATCTTGAATTTCTGATGCAGGGCTTTCCTTCCTGGAATTTCTCTTGCTTTGGTATCAAGCATCTGAGCTATCCTTGTAGCTCCCTAATGACTAGGTCAAGGGCAGATATAACTGCATTTAACAGATGGGAAGGCTGAGGCCTAGAGAGATCTGATACAGTGAGAAGTCAGTAGTAAAACCCAGATTATGACTCAGGTCTCTTGGCCCCAATCCTTAACTTGCTCCCACGCCACCAGGCACAGCTCTGCTCCCCCCTCCCCCACTCTGCCATGCCTGTGTCCTGACAGCCCTGAGGGATAATTGACAGCCCTAGACTTCAGGGGCGAAGCCTTTCAGATAGAGTTCTTGACACCAGATGCCTTTGGAGTGAGCAGGCAGGGTGAGCAAGATGGCTGCTGGGGGGGAAATGAAGGACAAGGCCTTTCTAAAAATAGAGTGAGAAAAGACCAGAAGAGTGGGCAGTGTGCCTCAGAGACAAGAAGCAGGCCCAAAGTCACAGGAAGGGGAAGTCAGTGGCCGTTCCAAGCTCCAGACCCAATGAGGGTGTGGCAGGAGGAGGAGCTCAAAATATCACCTCCAGAGAGGTTCAACTTGGGATCAACAACCCCCACCCCCACCCCAGGTGTAAATTACAGACAGATCTTCCCAAAGGGCATCCAGATTCCCTCCTCCCAGCTTCACAACTTAGTATCAAAGGCTGTTTCTAAAAAGAGATTTCTGAGCCTAGGCTGTTTTTACAGGTTTTTTTTTTTTGTTTATTTTTTCCCTTCCTCCAACTGCCATTGAGTCTTCTTTCTGAAATTCTTTAAATAGGAAGAAATGAGACAGGTAATTTGTCTCCTAGTGTATGTGAATTCTAAAAAGGTGAAGCTCTGCCTCTACTGGGTCTCCTTCTGGTCTATCACATTCCCTGGTCAAAATCCTCCCTCCCCCACTACCCCAAACACCTACCTGCACCTGTTATGTCACAGGCACTGGGCTCAGTGCTTCGGGCGATGGTAAGAAGTAGAACACAATGTTACTGCCCTGAAGAGACTGACAGTCTACCAAATTAAGGGTTTTAATTTGGCCCCTACAAACTGAAACAGGCCACTAACAATCTGTGCCTCAGTTCCCCCTCTGAGTCTTTTGACAAATCGTGCCATCGTTTCTCTTTAGGGCCGATGGCAGGAGCTGACCACTCTTGTGGGGGATGATGATAGCATGCATTGAGCACTTACTCTGTGCCAGGCACTGGGCAAGAGGTTTTAAACATTCCGAATGTCCCTGGTGGTGTAGTGGTTAAGTGCCATGACTGCTAGCCAAAAGGTCAGCAGTTCAAATCCACCAGGAGCTCCTTGGGAAGTCTATGGGGCAGTTCTACTCTGTCCTATAGGGTCACTATGAGTCGGAACTGACTCAACAGCAACAAGTTTATATCCCTAACTTCCAGAGAGGTACTGTTATCTCTATGAGAAAATCATGGCTCAGAGATGTCAAGCAAACTGTACACAACCTCTCCAGTAAGGGCAGAGATGGGACTTAAATCACACCCACCAGAAAGTGATGGAATCACCCCTGAGTAGAGTGGACGGTGAAATCAAAATAATAATTGAATAAACTGTCAGGACCAATTTCCACAGCATTTACTGAACACATGCAAAAAAAAAAAAAAAGTTTAGATTGATGGTGTAAAAGGGGGCAACCTCTTTGGAAAGCAATGTAGCATGATCGATAAAAATTTTAAATGCATAAATTCTATGTGCCAGAAATTTCATTAATATGAATTTATCTAACTGTACAAGGATGCTTACTAAAGCACTGTTTGGAATAGGAAAAATCTGGAATCAACCTAATGTCTATTAATAGGTATCAGATTAAATAAATTAGTTCTTACATAGTTCTTGCATAGTTCTTGCATGTGGTACTAAAATGGATACAGGTCCATGAAAAGTTCTTCAGTGAAACAAAGCAAGTTGCAGTGCTATATGTATAGTATGATCCTGCTTACGCTTCAAAGCATTTGATATATACCACACATACATATGCAGTATATCCACACTTCAAATGTCTGGAAAACACACACCCAACTATTAATAATGGCTCCCTCTGAAAACCCTACAGATCATAATGATCCAATCCCATTGTGCATGGATAGCAGCTAACGACAGACAATAACAGCAACACCTGAGGAGGGAGTGGAGAACAGGAGGCTTTTCCAAGTTCTTTGATTTGTTTTTTCTTTTTAATTTAATTATTTTGTTGTTGTGGTTGAGAATATACACAGCAGAACATACACCAATTCAACAATTTCTACCTGTACAATTCAGTAGACTGTGTACATTCTTTGAGCTGTGCAATCATTCTCACCCTCCTTTTCTGAGTTGTTCCTCCCCCATTAACATAAACTCACGGCCCCCCAAGGTTTCTATCTAATGTTTTGAGTTGCTGTTGTCCATCTGATCCCATATAGATAATTCTTAAAAGGAGCACAATGCTCAAGGCAGATATTCTTTACTAATTAAGCTAAACTGTTTTATAGATTCTGTATTACTTCAAAACTTTTTAATAATACACAGATCGCTGTGCTATACCTGTTGGAAAGTAATCCTCCAGAGACAGGGGAAGCAACCAAGAGCTAAAAACCAAAAGCTTCAACATAGACGTGTCCTCACACAACCTACCAGGCTTCCAGGTAAGCAATACATGACTTCTTGGGCAAATCACGTCTCATTCTGATCCTTTCTTTAAGACCTGAAGAAAAGTAGAAAGAGCATGGCTGGTTTTGAAGTCAGAATCTTGGGTTACATCCTGGTTTCAGGATGTGGGGCAGGTCACATACTGTCTTTGAGCCTCAGTTTTCTCACCTATAAAATGAAGGTGGTGCTAAAACCAATCATATAGAATAGTTGTGAAGGTTTATTAGAGCAAAGAATGTAAAAGCACTGTTCAATGACCAGTTTAGAAACAACAAAAGGAATTGCAGTCATCCTGGATTGGCACGTCCCATTGGAGAGGCTGAGTCATCAGAGGAAGATGGATCCACCCCAACCTTGCCGCCTACCTTCTTCCCTTCTGCATTAACACAAGAAAGTGATGAAAACCACCAAGTGCTCACAAGCTCCAAGAACGTCACCCATCTCTCTTCAACTCCAAACACGGGGCTAGTGGTCAGGGATTGTGTGGCCATGGAAAATGACCTCAGTGCCAAGTGCCTTCCATCATTGAATCTTCTGCATCAGTCTCTAAATCCCCAAGTAAATATCAGTTCATTGGTCTGTTGATTAAAAGCACCAATGGCATATCTGATGGCTGCCCAGAGACCTAGAGAGCTGAAACAGCAGCAAGACGACCCAGGAATCCTTCAACAATGAGCCTCACATGAGCCCTAAACTTAGCCCTTCACCCTTACATTCTCCCACCCTTTCTTTTCCCTTTTTTCACCATCACCTCCTCATGCCTACCATGAGTTAATCCTCCCTACATCAACAGAAATTCACTTCCCCTTAAGAGCACCCCTGGGCTGCAGAAAATAATCATTAACTTAATATGCTGATATAATTACATTAAATAATGATGATAGTAATCACAATATAAAAAAAAGGCTTTGGAAAAAAGAAAGCCTAAGTTTGAGTTCCAACTCCACCACTTATTAGCTAAGTAACCTTGGATAACTAAACCTCAGTTTCCTTGGTAAACTGAGGTTGATCATGAAACAGCCATTGCCATCAAGTCAATTCCAACTTATGGCGACCCCACATGTTACTGGGTAGAACTGCTCCATGGGGTTTTCTTAGCTGTGATCTTTACAAATCTTTCTTCTGGGGTGCCATTGGGTGGGTTTGAACTGCCAATCTTTCAGTAGGTAACTTGAGTGCAAACCATTTGCGCCCCCAACGGATCTTCAACAAGTCCCAGACATGTCAAATAAAGAGAAATGAGTTCCCTAAAGGTTAAGAAATTTCTCCAAAGTCATTCAGCTGGTTGAAGGGACTGGGAAGTGAGGTTTTCTGACACTGAGCCCAGTGCTCTCCCTTCTGCGTGGGGAGGAGAAAGAGGCTTGGAGGGTGTTTCTGTCGTCTGACTCAGGAGGCAGGCAAGGTGAGCTTGTGGGTCTTGACAGACTCTCCAGCATCGGCAGTAAGATATAAGCCCCAGGAAAATCTGAGGCTGGAATGAGAGACTGAGTCAGAGCAGAAACATGACAAGGAGCAGCGAAGAAGGTAGATACCAACAGCTTGCTCAGACAGCAGTGAAATGCCAGCCACACCAAGAAGCCTTTTTATTGAGCAATGCTGAGATTATGTTCAACTCCTCTAAAAATTCTCAAATCTTGAGATTCTTGATCAATTTACTCAGTCAAGCTATAAATATTTGTTGAGTACTTTCTCTGGACAAGGCACAGGGAAAGGCTAGAAAAATGAGCTTCCTGAATTCTTGTTACCTTCTACATGTTCTATATCCTCCTAAGAATGTGTTTTCTCTGCAAGGAGTTTGTAATCCCTCTGGTTGGGGACAGAATATGCAAATGTCATTAAGCCTAAAGTGGGAGGAGCTAAGATCTCCATGGGAGTGCGGTACAATTAATTACTTTTGTGTGTGGCCTTTCTAGCTATGGTCTTGTAACTCCTACCCAGGTGACTGGGCAGGACCGTGTGATTAGGTAATTGTGGCCCACCAAGGGGATGGGAGTCCTGGTGGCACAGTGGTTAAGAACTTGGCTGCTAACCAAAAAATTTGGTAGTTTGAATCCACGAGACAGTCCTTGGAAATCCTATGGGGCAGCAGTTCTATTCTGTCCTACAGAGTCGCTGTGAGTCGGAATTGACCCAACGGTAACGGGTTTTTTGTTTTATTTTGTTTTAAGGGATTAGTCAGTTTTGCCTCAAAAGACACCCAGTTCCAAAGCAGGCAGGAGTAGCCCACCACCAAGGAAGGAGAGGCCCAGCAGCAGAGACCTGGCAGCAGGAGACACCGTGGTGGGCTTCCCAACCCACGGAGAGAGAAAGCTGAGTGCTTTTGGGCAGAAAGTGAGCATCAGGGAGAGGTGTGTCTGCAAGCACAGATGGGACGAGGCTATCCTGAGCCTGAATTGTAACTGTTACTTCCCTAGTAAACCCCATAATGGTGAGTACGTCTGCAAGTTCTGTGTGGCCATTATGAATTATCGAACCCAGTAAGAGAGTGCTGAGGGAGGGATGGCTGGTGTCAGAATTGGTAAAGATGGTGGAGAGAGGAGGCATGTCTGACCTCTGCCTCATAGGAATCAGCCTTGGGCTGTTGATCTTGACTCTTCTTCCCCCTCGTGAAGGTGGAAGATGTCAGGCACTGTTCCCTCACCGTTTTTACAGGGGGTACCAGCAGTATGAGCTTTAAGCACTCAGAAGGCAAGAAAGAGAGTCCCCCAGCCAGCCTATCAGAACACAACCACTTCCTTCCATATGCATCTTGAATTCGAAAGAATTCTTCCCAGCTAACAGCTGTGACAAGAATGGAGCTACAGCAGTTTTTCGTCCTGGGATTGTGCCTCAGTTTAGTGGGTCCTTCTCTCAATTTGCCATTATGTAATAGAATATAATAGAAAACATCAGATTGCATCTCGCGTAGCAATGGTGAATAAGCACACACAAAAACCACACGCACACATATGCATATATATGTAGTAGACAATGGCAGAAAATAGAGTCCTTGCTGTGGGTGGTGGTCCAAAAAGTTTGGAAAACACCGAACTAGAATCAAGAAAGAGATGACCCTTGAGAACAGGTACCTTGTTTAGAAGAAAGGAGAGATGGAATAAAGGCTAGAGAGGAGAGAAGGCATCCCAGGGGACATCCCTGATCCCCTCAGGGTCCCTTCTGATGGAGTCAGAGCCGACTCGCTGCCTGCACTGTGCTCCCTCTCAGCCTTCCCTACCCATCTCTACCCACAATCTGGACCCTTCCTCCTCAGCTGTCTGCCCTTCCTAGTCCAGCCTTGTTCCTCTGCTTCTCTGGCCCCCTCCAGCAACTAGTCACTCCACACCAAGTGTACTATTCTTTAAGCGTTTCTTATGGGAGGCCATGCAGACCTGGAGTAGCTGTGTAACTTTGGGCAAACCACTGAGCCTCTCTGAGCCTCAGTTTCTTCATTTAACATTGATCGGTGTTAACTGAATGCCTACAACTCTGGTCACTGTTATAATATTGTAAAACATCTCTCCAGGGAGAACCTGTATCTTCTACTAATTATGTAAAAATCACTCCCCATAGTGTTTTGAGAGGAGCCATGGCAGCGCAGTGCTGAAAGAGCTCAGATGAGAACCAAAAAGTCAGCTGTTTGAACCCATCAACAGCTCTGTGGGAGAAAGATGGAGCAGTCTGCTTCCGTAAAGATTTATAGCCTTGGAAATCCTATCGGGCAATTCTACACCATCCTATAGGATCTCTACGAGTCAAAACCTACTCAATGGCAGTGGGTTATAGCGCTTTGAACAGTGCTGGGCACACGGTAGGTACTTAATATTATTACTTAACTTGGAAACTATACTGGGTAAAAGGAAGAAGAAATTAACTCATACCAACGCCATCACCGCCTACACCAGCATAATGGCAAGCCAGCACACACACACACACACACACACACACACACACACACACGGCAGAGAAACATCCCCAGGGCCAGCTTCATAGGTGTGGGTGTGAGATGTGTTACACAGGGCCCTCACGCTCAGAAAGGCCCCAGGCTTGATTTAATGCTCTGTTGTGGCTATCTTGAAATTCTTAATTTTTTAACAAAATAAAATATTTGCCATCGAGTAGACTCCAACTCATGGTGACCCTATTGTGGCAGAGTAGAACTGTGCTCCATAAAATTTTGTTGTGGTGTGGTGGTGGTGATTAGTTGCTGTCTAGTTGATTCCAACTCATAGTGAGCTCATGGTATCAGAGAGCTGTACTCCACAGGGTTTTCAAGGCTGTGAGCTTTCAGAAGCACTTTGACTGGTCTGTCTTCTGAAGCACCTCTGGGTGGGTTCAAACCGCCAACCTTTCAGCTAGTAGCAGATTGCTTAATCGTTTGTGCCACCTATAGGGTTTTCAATGGCTGATTTTTTTTTATTTAATTATTTTTTTTTGTGCTTTAAGTGAAAGTTTACAAATCAGGTCAATCTCTCCTATAAAAATTTACATACACCTTGCTATATACACTTCTAATTGCTCTCCCTCTACTGAGATAGCACAGTTCTTCCCTCCACTCACTCTCTGTCCTCGTGTCCATTCGGGTAGCTTCTGGCCCCTCTGCCCTCTTATCTCCCCTCCAGGCAGGAGATGCCAACATAGTCTCATGTGTCTACTTGATCCAAGAAGCTCATTCTTCACCAGTATCATTTTCCATCCCATATTCCAGTCTAATCCCTGTCTGAAGCGTTGGCTTTGGGAATGCTTCCTATCTTGGGCTTACAGAAGGTCTGGGGACCATGGCCTCCGGGGTCCTTCTAGTTCCAGTCTGACCATTAAGTCTGGTCTTTTTACAAGAATTTGGGGTCTGCATCCCACTGTTCTCCTGCTCCCTCAGGGGTTCTCTGTTGTGTTTCCTGTCAGGGCAGTCATCATTTATGGCCAGGCACCATCTAGTTCTTTTGGTCTCAGGCTGGTGTAGTCTCTAGTTTATGTTGTCCTTTCTGTCTCTTAGGCTATAATTACCTTGTGTCTTTGGTGTTCTTCTTTCTTCCTTTCTCCAAGTGGGTTGAGACCAATTGATGCATCTTAGATGGCCACTTGCTAGCGTTTAAGACCCCAGACGCCACTCTCCAAAGTGGGAGGCTCAATGTTTTCTTAATAGATTTTATTATGCCAATTGACTTAGATGTCCATTGAAACCATGGTCCTCAAACCCCTGTCAATGGCTGATTTTTCAAAAGTAGACTGCCAAGCCTTTGTTCCAAGGTGCCTCTGGGTGGACTCGAATCTCCAACTTTTTGGTTAGCAGCCGAGCACATTTTCATTTTGCACTGGCCCTGCAAATTCTGTGTGTGCTCTTGACCACATCTACAAAGACCCTCTAACAAATACATTTCCTGAATGTATTTTACTTCTTTAAAAGTCTCCCTCCCAGGAGCTCCCATAGGTGGTGTTGACCTGGAAAGCGTGTCTGCAAAGGTTTCTTGTCTGGTCAAGGGAAGGCTCCATGTCAAGCAGCTTATCTGCCCTACAAGAGGGTTGCCAGACATTGGTCACGGCTAACAGGGCTTTGATCCAGCAGCAAACTTCACTTGTGAGCAATGAGAACTGCACCCTTCCTGTTACTTACAATGCTTTCCAACGACCAGAGTAAAGCCAACGTTTGAGACAAAAGCTTACACTGTTCACAAAAAAAAAAAATCTAGGAGGAAAGGCCGAGGTACTTCAAATCATTCCTTCTTTCTTCCTACAAATATTGTCTAAGTAAGCAACCCTGATGAGCAATGCCTGACATGCAAAACTCTGAAGGTATTAAAAAAAAAAAAAAAGGAAGGCTGAATCATGGTCCTGCCCTTGCCCTGCAGAGAAGCCATACCCAGGTGGCTAAGTGACACTGTGTACATGGAGATAAGGGCTCTAGGAGCTCAAACAGGGGGGAAAGGTGCAGGAAAAGAGTCTTGAAAGGAGGCAGAACTTCAGCTGTGGTTTGACAGTGAGTGGGCCTGACTCAGGAGGAGTGGGGACAAGACAGTATTTCAAAAAGGGAGCAGCGTCAACAAAGACTCCTAGGTAGCCACTGCCCCTTGTCTATGGGAACACAAGGAGGGTGGGCCATTGAAGCAGAGGTGCCTTGCGGTGCGTGGCAGGAAATATGACCAGCTTCCTGGGGCATGGCCAACTGGGGAGGGCTTTTCATACCAACTGAGGTGGCCATGGGTAATGAGAAAATCCATCAACCCCATGCCTGGTTCCACCTAGTGGGAGAAACTCAAGAAGAACCAGACCGCAAGGCTGAAATCTCCAGAGAAATGTCACCTGTTCCAGGAAGCCCCCTCCAGCTCAATATGTGCTCTGTGTCTGGCCCAGGCCTCTGCCCTGGAGGCAAGCCGAGAGCCACACACATCCCACAATTGGAGGGAGCCTCAGGGCAGGCAGGCCTAGCTCAGCCAGGAGAAATTCATTCTCCACCCAGGCCTCACTCAGCCTCTTCTGCCTTCCTCTTGAGATTCCAGCTGTCCTGCTTGGGAGGCTAGCCAACTCTGGCCAAATTAGTCACATCTGCTCTGGCTCCTGGTTGGTTTCTGTCCACATGTGTATGGTACATTGCAATTTGGAAAGTGCTTGTTACAAAAATTGTCTCATTAAATCCTCTCAAGAGCCCTGGGAGGCTGGTAGAGAAATGGAACTCGGGGAGCCTGGGTTCCAACACAGAAGCACCTGATTCCAGCACAGAGTCCTGGTTACTTCGGCACTCGGCATGCCTACATCCTCCTCTGTACAATATGGATACTAACGGTACCTACCACACAGGATTAAATAGGCTAATAAGCACAAAGTTCTTAGAATAATATCTTACACACAGAGGAGGCATGCACTCAATAGATGCTAAACCAAAACCAAACCAAACCCATTGCCATTGAGTCGATTACGACTCATAAAGACCCTATAGAACAGAAGAGAACTGCCCCATAGGGTTTCCAAGGAGCGACTGGTGGCTTCAAACTGCTGACCTTTTTGTTAGCAGCCATAGCTCTTAACCACTATGCCACCAGGGCTCCAAAACCAATGTGTCAGAAGTGGGGTTCAAACCCACGCCTCCATTTGGAGACCAAAATCCTCAATGCAGAGGAAGATGGGCTTGAGTCTGGTACCTTAGACCACTTGGCCATCCTGATGCCGAAATCAAACCCATTGCTGTCAAGTCAATTGCTACTCATAGTGACCCTACAGGACACAGTAGAGCTGCCCCATAGGGTTTACAAGGAGTGGCTAGTGGGTTCGAACTGCTGACCTTTTGGTTAGTAGCCGAGCTCTTAACCACTGTGCCACCAGGGCACTAACTCCTATCATCTCAGCATCCTCGTCATTATTAGTACTACTGCCGCTGCTGTTGTCGTTTTTGTGTGCCATCCAGTAGATTCCAACCCACAGAAACCCCGTAGGACAGAGTAGAACGGCCGCATAGGATTTCCTAGGCTGTAATCTTTACAGGAGCAGATCGCCAGGTCTTTCCTCCCCAAGAGTGGCTGGTAAGTTCGAACCACCAACTTTTCAGTTAGCAGCCAAGCACTTAACTATTGAACCACCAGGGCTCCTTATTTTTTTCTTGTGCTCTATCAAAAGTAAAAAGAAACTGCAAAGTTTACAGATCAGAGCTGGAAAGATCTTTGAGGCAAATTAGCTCAATCCTTTCATTTCGAAAATGCAGAATGTGAAGCCAAGACAAGGAAAGGGAATCAGGTAAGTCAGACTGATGACAAGGCACAAAGTCAGCAATCAGTCAGCTCACCTGCCCCCAGGGCTATGCCTTTTTTATTAGGTTGGTTATTGTTATTATTTTTTTATTTGTTCTGTTTTTCCTACAAACAAAAAAGCTGAACCTGTTGCCGTTAAGTCGATTCCAACTCATGGTGTTACCATGTGTTACAGAGTAGAACTGCTCCATAGGGTTTTCTTGGCTGTAATCTTTACGGAAGCAGATTGCCAGGCCTTTCTTTCATGATGTCACTGGGTGGGTTTGAACCACCAAACTTTCAGCTAATAAGAACCAAACCCACTGCCGTTGAATCTGCTTCCATAAAGATTCAGTTAACAGTCAAGCGCAAATGATTTACACCACCCAGGGACCTTGTTTTTCCTTCTCTGCCTTAGTACCTCTTATTTTCTGATTTTAAAAAGACATTTCATTGAGTTTTTTGTTTTTGTTCTGTTTTGTTTTTTTAATCTGGAGATTGGAAACTCATCAGAAGGCTGTGAAGGATGTCAAGAATGCTGAGGAATACACATGTGCTCATTATACCTTCTCCTCGTAAGTTGTTATAGAGAATCATTGCCCTTGTTTGGTCAGGCTGCTCACAGCGGCTCCTTAAGAATCTGTTGGCTTAAATTTGTAGGTGCAAAGCCTAGGGATGCTGTCTGTGGTGGTGAGTGAAGGCTTCGGGGTAAAAGGAAAGGTCAGCAAGCCACTCTGTCAGGACATCCCCCCAAGGAGGTCTCCTGGAGCAACAGGAGTTCCCTGATCTCCCTTCTAGGGACAGAAGCAGGGACGGAGGTGGGTAGGGTCTGTTGCCCCAGCCCCAATTACACACACACACACACACACACATACATACATACACACAAACACCATACTTAAATTTTACAGCGGTTTCCTTTTATTTCAAAGTCTCCCTTGGTATAGCCTACAAGGTCCTCCTTAGGCCCTGCTTCCTTCCCCCTCTCACCTCCTCCCTCTCAGTGCTCTAGGGGTACTAAACTATGTGTAGCTCCTCCAACACTTCACCTTATTTAACATCTCTGTACTTTTCTCCTTGCTACTTCCTCTGCCAGGACCTCCTTCTCTCCATTAATTCCCAGTGCATTCTTGATAGACTTCGAAGCCCTCCTCAGGTCTCCCTCTACCAAAAGCATCATCTTCCTCTCCTTCTCTGCCTGGAGAACGTATACTTACCCTCGAAGACCTGACTCAGATGCTTGTCCTTTGTGAGTATGACCCTCCTCTGACTGAAGCACTTTTCACATTCCTCTCTTACAGCTCAGTGGATAAGAGCTTGGTTGCTAACCAAAAAGTCGGCAGTTCGTGTCCACCAGCCGCTCTTTGGAAATCCTATGGGTCAGCTCTACTATGTCCTATAGGGTCACTGTGTTTTAGAATCAACTCAACAGTAACGAGTTTATTACAGCTGTGGAGTCCCTGTATAGTACAATGGATAACAAACTCAGCTGCTAACCAAAAAGCTGGTAGTTTGAGTCTTCCCAGCGGTGCCTCAAAAGAAAGGTCTGTTGACCTGCTTCATAATATCAGTCACTGAAAATCATCTGGAGCTGTTCTACTCTAATACACTTGGGGTCACCATGATTTGGAGTCGACTCAACAACATTACAGCTCTGAGGATCAGGTTCTCCAAATTAAAGTTCGAGACACAAAGACACATGAGTACAAATGTACTTGTGGAAAGACAATGAGATAAAATATTTGAAAGTGGGACTATCCTTAGAAAACCCAAGACCTCCAACAACAACAACAAAAAAAAAACCCACTGCCTCGAGTCAATTCTGACTCATAGCGACCCTATAAAACAGAGTAGAACTGTTTGGAGTTTCCAAGGAGCAGCTGGTAGATTTGAACCACCGAACCTTTGGTTAGTAACCATAGCTCTTAACCACTACACTACCAGGGTTTCCATCCAAGACCTAGGGCCACCATAATTAGAGTAGTTCTCATACTCCATCAGATTATTTCCTCATTTCTATCTCCTCCACCTGTGATCTTTAGTGTGCTATTGGTCTTTATATGTCCAGCCCCTGTTACAGAGTCCAACAACATGTCTGGCCAACAGATGGACCCATTTTTTTTTTTTTAACCCCCACTGCTAGTGGGCACAGAAAAGATGTACCAATCACTGCTGAATGAGTTTCAAAACAAGAAAAGACGACTAAGAAGGAAGAAAGGAGGTAGATCCTTCTTTCTCCTTTACCCCATCCCAGGAGAATGTGTTCTCCAGACTTTTATGGACACAATAAAGGCCATACATAATACCTGCCCTGAATGTATCACAGGACTGTGGCCAGAAGAATATAAGACCTGTACAATAAAGCATTGTGCAAAGTAAAGAGCTGTATGCAAATGAACACTGAAGACAATGCCATTAGCATACAATGGCTGTCATTTCTTGGCCATGGTCCACATTACCTTAATAACAAGAACTGAAAGGGTGAAGGGTGTGTGCAGAAAGCAACAACCCGAAGGGCCACTGGACCTCTTTTGGCTTAAAGAGCCCCTGAAGCCCAGAAACCTCTCCAATGCCAACACCCCCATCCCACTACCTCCCATCTCCCCATTACACATTTGAAAAGAAAAGTACTCAAAAAAAAAAAAAACTCCTACTTAGACTCCTTTTAATTAAGCATACACACATACAAAAAAAAAAAAAAAAAAACCACCGCTGGGTTTTTCTGTTGTACTTTTGTTCTCGGGTCTGTTTGTACTTATTCAGAAATTACATAATTAAAAAAAAATAATATTAAGAAAATGTGCACATCAGCCTGTCAAGTTGCCCGTGCTAACCTTCACTTGGGAACCACGGTGACAGCCCCTTTATTTCTTTTACTTGTTTTTAAGCACAAAATATGTCACACCTGGAAGTAATTAGCATAATTTTTACTAATTTATAGCTAATTACACAATTACTTTTCTAGGACAGGTTCTGGAAAGGCACTTGAAGTAAGTTTCACCCAATCTCGTGGCAAGAAATTGCTTGAAAACATTTTGTTAGCTTCAAACATTTATGAGGAGGGAGGGGGAACACCCAGTAAAGTAATTCTTTCCTATTTCAGAGTGTTCAAATATGACAGGGATATAATTTCTCCAGTAATTTACAAACCAGAACATCTAAAAGTCTCTGCTAATCCAACCCAACCAGAGGCTGCTCCAGGAAAGAGCCCTCAGAAGAAGGGTTGTCAAGCGGCCGGGACAAATCCAAAAAGGCAGAGCTTTGGGATTGCAATTGGTTTCCCAGTGCAGCTAAAATTTGAGATTGCCAGCAATGGCTCTCTTTCCAGGAGTCAACCAACCTCTTGAAAGAAGGTGGCCCTTGGTAGTTGGCTTGCTCAGGCCCTGAGAAAATGTGAGCTTGGAAGGCCAGTGATGGATTCAAGCCTTTGGAGCCACTTGACACTCAAAGTGAAGCTGCGGGATGTCAGGACCTGAGTGAATTAACGTTTTGTAAACGGTGAGAACCAAAGCAAAAACATTCTTCAAATCTGACCCTTCTTTATTCAATTCATTCAGCTAATGTTTTTTAAGCCACTTCTCTGTGCCCTGTGCTCAATGAGAAGATTTCTAAAAGAACAATTTCTGCCCTCCCTAGCTGTGCTGAGAAGGGAAAACATGCCCATCAATCAACAAGGATTTGTTAAACACCAGGTTAGGCAGGAAGGGCCCTGAGTGCCACAAACAGTTTGCACTCGACCACGAACCTAACGGCTGGCACTTCAAACCCACCCAGCATCTCCACAGAAGAGGGGCCTGGAGATCTGCTTCCAAAAGGTCACAGCTTTGAAACCCTTATGGAGAAGTTTTACTCTGTCACATAGGGTCGCCGAGAGTTGGAATCAACTCCACAGCACCTAACAAGAACGACAGAAGAGAAGAAGCAAAGCCATCAGGACGCGGAGGAGAAGTTGTCTGAGGTCAGCGGAGTTGGCTGGGAGGGCGGAAGGGCATTTGGTGATTGCACACACTCCCAACGGAAGCACCATCACCCCCGAGGGGGTGAACACTGGTTCCTGAATGACAAAAAAACTTAGGTATTACAATGGCCTATTACCCCCTAAAGGGCCACAGGACACACACGGGTATATTGTATATAGGTGGCATTAAAATCTCATTGGAGAAAGGAAGGGGTAGAGAAAAGTGATCAGGAAAATATATCTTAAAAAGTTCCTGGAGGAATGGCCATTTTTAAAAAAAAGAAAAGATGAGAAACACCAAGTTATAGAAAACTTCTCCGCCAAGTTGTAAGTCCCACGAAAGCAGGACCACATTTTCCAAGTGATCCTATTGTCGTCTCCCCGTCTTCTTAGGACTGTTCTTCTCAGCAACAACCAAACCAAACACACTGATTTGATTCTGACTTACAGCAACCCTATAGGACAGAGTAGAACCATCGCATAGGGTTTCCAAGGAGCAGCTGGTGGATTCAAACTGCCGACCTTCTGGTTACCAGCCCAATGCTTAACCACTGCATCACCAGGGCTCTTCTTGGCAACATAAGTACCTTAAACTTACCTGGACCGTTGCGTGTGTCTGTGTACTAAGATTTAGTGTTTGACAAGTCTGCCTTTCCTCCTAAATGGTGACTTTCCTGAGGACAGGGGCTGAATTGTGCATTTCTGTAGCCCTGGCTCCTGGCCCCCAAGCCAAAGCAGCAGCCACTCAATACGTCTGAATAAGGCAAATCTGAGGTGTTCTGCATCCTGAGGGCTGCTTTAAGCACCCGCCCCTGTGTAGGTGGGAGTGAGGGACTTGGAAAACGTCCAGTTTCTGCCAGGCTCACCTCAAAGTTACTGAGAAATTCTGGCAAAGGAAAGTTGTCTGCTTCCCACAGGGGAGTAACGTTAATAGCTTATATTTGGCATATTTCTTTGCACTTTTTCAAATTATTTTCACAGCTAGCCTCATTTGACCCTTACAAAAACCCTAGGAGGCAGGGAGAGGAAGTCATTAATGGCCACTTTCTGCAGGTTCACTCCTGCAGTCAACAGGTAGGTATTGAGCACCTGTGGCCTTGGAATTGAGATGTCCTAGCGACAGAAAGACAGAGGTGACCAGGATGTAAAAGCCCCTGCCCTCCCGACACTTAGAATCTAGGGAGAGGAAGCAAATAACAAGATAGTCACAGTTGTGATATAAGTTAAGAAAGAAAAAAAACGGTCCTGTAATGAAAAAGAAGCCCTCGTGGTGCAGTGGTTAAGAGCTATGGCTGCTAACCAAAAGGTCAGCAGTTCGAAACCACCAGGTGCACCTTGGAAACCATATGGAGCAGTTCTACTCTGTCCTATAGGGTCACTATGAGTCGACAGCAGTGGGTTTCATTTTTGTTTTGGTAATGAGAGTGAGGTACCTTAGACTGCATGCTCCAGGAAACTTCTCCAGGGAGGCAATAGGCATTCTGTACCGTGCAGGACAAGAATGAGCTACATACAGAAAGCCAGGACCTGAAGAGGCTGTCCTATCTGCACAGATCCCCTTTTTTAACTGATTCCCACTGTGAGGCCCCCATTTTCTAAGTAGAGATGTTCATCACAGGAAAACCAGTTACCATCTGGTCGACTCCAACTCATGTTGACCCCATGGTGCGTGTAACTGCACTCCATGGGGTTTTCAATGGCTGCTTTTTCATAAGTAGATTGCCAGGCCTTTCTTCTGGGCTGTCTCAGGGTGGACTCGAACCCACAACCTTTCTGTTAGCAGCTGAGTCCATTAACCATTTACACCACCCAGGGACTCTGGATCACAGAGAAGCATGTAGTAAATGCACACACATGCACGTGCACACGTGCACACATACACACACACACACACACACCAATCTGTTAACTTCAAAAGGAGCACCAGAGGGGCAGACAGTCCATCAGAACTCACAGCCAAAGCGCCCTAGGACAACTGAGGGAGGAAATGGGCCAACCCAGGTACCCACTCTCCCTCAAGCCTGCCAGGTACCCTGGGGCAGGCCACGGAAGCCGCCTCTCTGAGGAGCACACCGCCCCTCAACAGGACTACTTGGCCAAGTCATCTGCCCCTGTGAACATTGTTTACTATTCACCAGGGCACAGTGAGATCGTCCTGAGATTTCCAAGTCGGCTGGCGGTTTCATTAGAAGTAGTCAAGGCGGCTTTGGATAATTAGTGGGAAGGTTTTGACAGAGAAAATGTACATAAGCCTGGTAGCATTCATAGCACCAAAGCCTGAGATTTTTCTTTCTTTTTTTTTTTTCTGCCACAGAAACTTGAGTATTCATCCTTTCTCCTAAACACCAACACCTCTCCCTCCACTCAACAGACACCTTAGTTGTACTCTAGACCCCTCTGCCTTGGCAATTCTCCTTGGTCCTGAAATACAACACTTCCTCCAACAGCCCACCGCCTCTTAACTCCAGACAGGCCATAACTAACTACATGGCCGGCCATCACTCTAAACTGTGATCTTGATAATGGCCATGAATGAATTCAAAATATGGTCAAGGTGAGTCTCTGCCTACGTGGTACACTCGCGAGGAAGAGACTGAAAATGTGGTTGATAGCAGACTCACTATGGCCTAAGAGTGCCTGGGTGGCACGAATGGTTAAGAGCTCAACTACTAGCTAACAGGTTAGTGGTTCAAACTCACCTTAAGGTTCCTCAGAGGAAAGGCCTGGCAACCTGCTCTTGTGAAAAGTCACAGCCATTGAAAAGCCTATGGGGCAGATCTACCCTGCAACATTCGGGGTGTCCATGACTCAGGATCGACTCCATGGCAACTGGTTTGATTTTGGTTTTGGTACCATGTGCCTTGGGGCATTCTGGATACTTTACATATGTTTTTTTCTACACCCCACTACAAACCTATGAGCTAATCGCCATTCTGCAAATAAGGAAACTGAGACTGACAGGTTCTGTATCTAGGAAGGTCATGCAGCCACTAAGTAGATGGCCAGGATTCAAACCCCAGTCTGTCTGACTCCGAATCTGGCATCTTTTCACAACAGGGTGGCGTTTCTGGCTTTTCTCCGCCTCCACCCCTCCAGGCACCAGCTGTGGAAAGGCATGCTTCCAGCAGGAGTGAATCTTGGCCACTCCAGCAAATGTACAAGGGCAAGGTGAAGGTGTCCTGGAGCCACAGCAGCGAAACGGGGCCTGGAGGCAGACGGAACATCTCACCTTGCATAGGAAAGCTATTTATGGCCAGGGCTCCTGAGCTGGACAGCTGGTGACCAAGACGGTATCCAGAAGCAGCATCCACCCCACTGCCAGCCAGGAGAGCTCTCCCCTCTTAATTCCAGAGCAGGGACCCTGAGACCAAAGGCATCCCAGCTGGTGGGATGATTCACCTCAGAAAACCACCTGGTTTGAGAGCGCCTCCTGTTTAAACTGAGAAAGACCCCATTAACTCAGTGAAGGAGACACTATCCTCTCTACGACCTTATCTTCACCAGGATAAGTGTTCCCATATGCAAGAAAGTTGGTTTCTAAGACTGACTGCTTTTCTCAGAAGAATCTGTACATCACGTAGTATAAGGTACAGTGAATTTGAAATCATGGAGCCAGGATCCTAGACCTGACCTTGGACCTGAACTGACTGGGATACTGTGGGCAAATTACTTCTCTCTGTGCCTCTGTTTCTCCATCTGAAAAATGAGGGGCCTGGGAGTAACGATAGCTAGGGACTTCCAGCTCTGGCATTCTGTCATTGCAGGCTGCCCTTTGTTCCTTCCCATCCAAACACTGGAATGGGTTATCAGAGGGGTGGGAGGTGACAGAGGAAGAAACCTGAAAAGACAGGGAAACAAGAGCACAGCAAGATGGCCAGAGACAGATTGAGACAGAGGACGCCACCCAGCCAGAGAAAGAAAGAACAGTCTGGTGGTATGGAGAGAAAATGAGAGCCCCCTGATGTAAGCAGACTCTTGCCAGTATTGCTGGAAACAAATAGTGACAGATTGCTAACATGTTACAGTGAAAATTACCAACATGATGAGACTTTTGCACCATAACCAGCACCTCTTGTTATCCCATTAACGAAACTGATGAGACCAAATTGCTAATAAGAGAAAGCGTTCATGTTGCATTATATCACGTCTGCCCTGCCAGAGAACACGACCAAAGAACAAACCAGAAGGCACCTAAGACATCTCCCAAGAGCCCAGGTGCTTTAGACAGAATTGGCGAAAGCCCTGGGGGTGGTCAGGAGTGCCCAACCTCTTCTATTACTTCTAGAAATGCCTGTATATACCATCACCTCCACCTCTACCACCACCAAGCAAGATGTCTGTTGAGGTTGCTGAGCTGGGTGGGGAAGGCTATCTGTCAGTCATGATAGAAAACAGAAACTCATGACCTTTACAGAGTAAACAAAGGGCCTGGTAGGGCCAGTAGGGGGAGGGAGGGACAAGTGGACAGTGGTGTGGCTGAGTCTGTAGAGCTCAGGGTCCCTGGTCACTTCTATCTCCTCCCAGAAAACACCAACATGTCAGAACTCGCTATTATTTACATTTTTACCACCCCCATCTGGCGACGCCCGCTACAGCTAGGCCAGGGAGAACCTGTGTCTTAATTCCTTTAGATGCAGAGTTCAAACTGTCGTCTAAGCCCTGGAAGGTGTAAGGAACAGGACACATCCGGTTCTGGGAAGGAGTTGCCTAGGTGTTTGAAGAGAATCTTTCCTCTTTTGGCCATGGAAGGATTTCCTGCTCAGACCTAACCGTCAGCCAGAGGGAACAGGATGAGGAATTCACTATACGCTCAGCCCTCTCTCAGAAAAACCCTCCACTCACCCAAACCTCGTCGTGTCAGAGTTTTTTCACTGGGTTAACCACTGACGATCCCAAGACCCCAGCTACCACCCGGGGAGGGGACGGGGGGCTGCGGGCTGCTGTCCCCGGTAGTCACTCAGAAAAGTAATTGGCCAAAGATTATTCTGAGTAATTGAATGGCAAGGACTTTTGTATACCAAACAGGGACTTGTCTTTGTCAAAAAGTCTTTACAAAGTACCCAAGTGCTGGGTGTCAGACAGGACAAGTTTTTTAATCATGTTAAAATGATTTATTTAAACGTCAAGCCATGTCACCCCACTTCCTTTCATTTTTCAAACTGTTTGTGTTTTTTCTGGATGATAAATTTATCTTCAGACAGCCTCAATATGACTAATTAACTTTGAAATATAAGAACCAGATGTGTGAGTTGGAGAGCTTTCTGAACTAATGCCAGACGGGCTGGCTGGTTTTTTTCTTTTTCTTCCCTGCCTTTCACCCACCCCGCCCCCCTTCCTCCACCCCACATTCTCTCTCCCTGCAGGCGGCCCTGAAATTACTAAGCAGAGACACATTTAGCAAATGGAATCACAGGACTCCAGCTAGCAGTGAGCACCCACAGCTTCTTCTCTGTTTTTTACTCGTTAGCCTTTCAGGACCCAGTTCTCTCCCTTTGAAAGTGACCCGGTGTGTGCCTAGCTGTGACTGGCAGAGCCGTCTCTGGAGGAGGGGCTGGGAAAATTCCCCCCAGCCGGTCCCTAGTTTAATGATCTATCTAACGTGGAGCAGGGAGCTGCCAGAATGCATTTGCCACATGAAAGTAAGTCACCCTGCACTGTGGCACAAAGTGATTTCTTTTAAAGAAAAGTCTCCCCTGTGAAGCGCTCCTCAGATCTGCCTCCTCCCGGCTTCGTTTGATGAGACAACCAGTGCACAGCACATGAGGAAGGGAGAGGTGGGATGGAGGCGTGATTAATTGGCTCAACTCTCTCAGTGAATCGCTCTTCAGCAATGGCCCTTGGAAGTTGGAAGCCATGGATGGGTGTGTGTGTGTGTGTGTCTGTGCCTGTGTCTATGTGTGTGTCTGTGTGTGTGTCTGTGTGTGTGTCTGTGTCTGTTTCACTCCCAGGGACAAGATGGCAACTCAAAGTAATTGGATGATAGAGGAAAAAGAAGGTTCATTTTTCCAGGACTCATGTAGCTAGTAAAAGGGACTAGAGTGAAAAGTTCTGTGCCTCAGTTTCCCCAGGTGGCTACTCTAGCCTGTCCCACCCAATCTCACCGCCAGAAGTAGGTTGAGCTTATATGAGATCACAGAGGGGAATGCACTTTGAGTGCTTTGAAAGACATTATACACATCCGAAGGGATTACTAGGATAATTACCATTATTATTATATCATCAGGACCATTATCATTACCACGCCTCTTGATGTCTAAGTTTTTTCACCTGAGATAATCACACTCACTTGAAAGGTCAGTCAAGTTCCTCACCATGCCCAAGCCCCAAACACAAGGATGAACAGTGGACTTGAATCTCTTCCCTCTCAGGGTACCTTGGGGAAACCCCCCACTTCACTGCCCAGACTCTCTGCTGCTGGCAGTTGGCCTCTCTACAAAAGCCTTGCTCCCTGCTCTGGGGATAGGGCAAGGGTGTGTCAAGCCAGTCAGACTCTCAAAAACGTCATCAGGTTGGTCAAGTTCCCTTGGAGCTGCATGCTGCCCTTTCCCTGATCTTGGCCCTACTTCCTTCCCACAGAATAGGTCTCTTGCTTTTCAGCAGTGTGCCAGCTAGTCCCCAGTCAAGAGTTATTTGCATTTTAGCAAAGTGTCTGGAAACCTAGGAAGACAAAGGTCTTCAGTAAAGACATCCAAAGAAAGAAAAAGGTGGAAGGGGATGGGGACAGAGGGAGCACGCTCCACACTTCTCAAACCAAAGCATGGCTTCTGGAGCTGGGACTATATGGGTCAGAGGCAGAGAGATGAGACAGAAACGGTGGGAGTCGTTGGGAAGGCTTCACTGAGGAGGTCAGCCTGGTACTCCTTCCTGAGGCAGGGTGAGGGAAGACCAAATTACAGGGGAGTGAGTCCCAGCACTTATATATGGGACCCTGCTACCATCCTCTAGAGTCCTTGCCTGCCTCTCTGAAGACAAACAGTATTAGGAACTTCTTGGGGAATGGGGAGATGGGTTTATAGCAATACTGAGAACTATAGTTCTTCCAACTTTCCTAAGTAGACAGACCATGGGCAAACAGTGCAAGAATCCAAGGAGAGCTTCCCAGGCCATAATTTTATCTCCACCACGGCACCACCAGCGCCCCCCCTCTTCAATGTCCCAAGAGGGCACCGTCCTAGAATATTGAATTTCCATGTCCACCATGACTCCTGCAGTCTGCTATCTGAAAAAGGCTGTATCTGGAGCACTCCCGCCCCCAGGGGAAAAAAATTTCAGATAATTTTCTGACTATTAATAACATTTCCTGCTATGTCAAACTAAGATAATTAGGGAGATTACCAAATCACAGGTTCCTTGGCTAACTGACCACGGGAGAAGAGGGAAGTCTGGAAAGCTTTGGGAAGCCTGCAGACTGGAAAAGGCAGTGGGCCCCTGGGTCCCCTGGGACTGGTGTGGAGCTGCCACCTCCTGCCCCTCCATGAGGAAAGAGCAGACCTGCTTCCACTCATCTGCACCACAGAGCATCCCTACCCCCCCCTTCTTTCTTTCTCCACAGGAGCTAGGAGTATGCCCTGATGACCCAGAAAGTGCCCCCTTGCTCTGGCCAAGGGAGCCTCCTTCTGGAAAGCCCATCCAACTCAACAGACCCACCCAGCATTTTATTTGGAACCAAAAGCCCTGGACTTGCTCTCCTTCACCACAAAACCATGCAATCACCCCTGGCCTTCTCCCACTAAGTGAACATAACAAGCAAAGAAACTTGACACTGTAGCCGACAGGAGCCATCGTTCAGGAGCTGTCAGGCTTGATGTTTCTGAGATCCAGGATCCGATGGTCCGTCCCACTATACAGTTTGAGATATTTAATAAAATAAAGCCCTCAGGATCCAGGGGCTGCGATCCCTCCCCATTCCTTTCTTTAGCTCGCTCCGGAGTTCTTTAAAGCCTGCCTCGCGCCTGTCTCTCTCTCCAGAAAGCCTTTCATGCCGCCTCGCCAGACTGACATCTTGACAAGTTGCCACGAGTGACATCTGATTTGTACAAATTTCAAGACTAATAAATCTACCTGTCAAAGCGGAAACTTTAAAAGGAGCTAAGCCCAGCGGGTATAGTTTAACAGAACTCAAGTTGATGAAACTGTAGGATGGAGAAATTATATCTGTCACAATCCACCCACATTAGTTCTGCAGAAATGTTGGCAACTGAAACAAACGTCTTTCACGGGCGTTACCCCAAAAAATTTTCTTAAATAAATTAAAAAAAAAATCAAAGTTGGAGATTGTTAATACCCCGAGTAACAAGTCACAGTTCTATTTGTAAACTAACAAATTGTATTTATTTAATTTTTAATTGGTGTTGCAGATGTGAGAAGCGGCTCGCCTCCTACCTCTGAAGCTGCCTCGCTGGAATCTGGACTTTCCATTCAAGCTGGGGCGCAGCAATCACGCGGCGGCTCCCCCGCTCGCCCGCCGCTGAATCAGCAGCTGCAGCGGCGCGCTGCGGGCTGGGCTGAGCGGGGCGCGTTCCCACAGCCTGGCGTCGTGGCCGGGCCCTTCGGGCACTCGGCTCCGCCACCAGCACGCAGGCACCCGGCGCTGAGTCACTTCCCCGGCTGCCCTCCGGGTTTGACCTGGAGCGAGAAGCCTGGGCCCGGTTCCATTCCTAGCCTTTGCTGTGGGATTTTTGTTTTAAGGTTGTGGGTGTTTATGGGGGTGCGCGGGGGCGGTGGTAGGGGCAAGTAAGGCGAGAGGAACTAAGAGGTCTGGCTAGCTTTTTATTTTATTTTTTTTTTCTCTTATCTTCCCTTCCTGTCCTGGACAAGTCCACTTTTGGCCTGAATCATGGCTCAGAAATGTTAGCGAAGCCAGAATTCACAGATCAGAGGAAGAAAAAGGGCCAGGATGGGGACCCTCTCAGGATTCCCATACCTAGGAAATCAAAGAGCAGGGTGAGTCTGTAACAACTCTTTGTTGGGATGTGTATTGCCCCCTCCCCACCACCCTCCACCCACCGGCAAGTCAGAGAGAAGGATAAACTTCTCAGCTCCTACAAGTGTCTTCCACTTGCCCCACAGGGGTAAGCTGTTTTCTGTTCGGTGGCAGCCTTGACAAGCCATAACCTCCAAACAGCCGTTGTCATTCCTACTACCTGTCCTCCAGGAGTACAAAATGGGATCTCAACACCTATGGTTAAGAAGCAGCTCGGCAAGGACCATGGGCGAATTAGCCAGTAAGCAAGGTAAGCACAGTGTTTACCATGCTTACCAGATCATCCCTAGTGAAAAATTTCATGTGGGTTTCACCACATCTGTGATTTTTATTTAATTTCAGGTTTGATGTGGTGAAACCCACATGAAATTGTCAACTACAGATTACTAGGAAGTACCGGTAAACCGTGCTTACCTTGCTTACTGGGTTATCCACCCCTGCCAGGGATTATAAATTTCCAAAGAGGCTTTGATTCTGTAGTAAAGTACTGTTGGGTTGGGGGAGAGACAGATGCCAACCATACCTGGAAGGAAAATCTTTGATTTGGTGAAAAAATGTGAAATTGTTCACTACAGATGATCTGGTAAGCGAAGTAAGCACCGTGCTTACCTTGCCTATTGGATAATCCGCCCCTGGTGAGGCCAGAAGAATCTTTTTCCTCATGTTTCAGTTAGAAGCAGCTGACTCAGGTTACCCAGCAAGTTGGTGATGGAACCCAGTACTTCAGGGTGGGGCTAGACCCCAGCTAGTAGACCCTGTTGTCCTTCCTCTCCCTCCCCACATGGCCTACTTCCTCGCTCCAATTCCTGAACTTGCACTGAGTTTTTCTTTGGCTGAGACAATATCTAGAAGCTAACACATTCGTTTATATTTCTTGGCCCACTGTAGGAGCTTGATATGTGAGAGTCGTGGCCAGGGCCAGGACTGAAGGGGTCTCGTGTGACAATTGGAAATGAGCCCAGAGACCCAGAGCCGCTGTCTTTCAGGTCAAGGAACACAGTGCCAATCTTTCTGCAGTGAACTGGATTTGCCACTAGTTCTACCCAACTCAGTATTTCCCCTGTCAATCAGATATTTTTAAGCAGCTACCATGTGCAAGACACTCTGCTCAGCACCGTGTAAATTGTGGAGTACAAAAAGTGATCCTTGTCCCAAAAGAGTTCACGATCCTTATAGCACTAAACAAAATAGGTCCTGATCAAGAACAATGTGAGTTCAAGTACAAAAAGAAAGAATGGAGAGTGCCAAAGGGCACTAGAGCCAGCCCTGCCCCAACTGGCTGTGGGACGCTTGTAAGAACTTCCCCTCTATAAAACAAGATAGTTGATTGACTAGATGATCTGAAGTTCCCTGCATTTTCTGTGGATTTTTGAAAGGAAGAGCAAGAGTTGGAAGAATATATGTACGAAAGGTTTTTATAAACTAAAGTGTGATGCAATTGCTAGTTGTTGCTGTTGCCGTTGTGGGTTGGGGTTAACAGTCCACCAAGAGATTGGGATATGATCCAGCACCAAACACCATGAATGAAGGAGTAAATGAACAACAGAGAAACCACCTGGGATGGAACTCAGCCACGCTCTGTTCCCACTCTGCCTATGATACCCCCAGCCTGAGCTACAGCTCCCAGCCACTCACCACCCCGTGGTCAGCTCTGGGACCTCAGCAGGGTCAGTTAGAAGTAGGCAAGGCCGGCAGACAGCAAAGAAGGGAGGTAAAAGCAGCAATAGGCAACTCAAAGGGAAACACCAATATTGCTCCTCCCTGATGGCCTTGGGGCAAGACCGCAAACGTAGACAGCACTCCTTGGGAACAAAAGACCCTGAAACAGCCAATCCAATGGTGGGACTGCAGGTCACACGGGGTCACTATGAGTAGGAAATCTACTTGACTGCACTTAACGACAACATCTAACATGAATTATTACCACCAGAACCCCCAGTTCATATACTGGGATTGAATCAGAGAAAATCCTTAGAGGTGGTGGTTGGGAAATCAAAGCATGGAGAGGTTTGGTATCTTATGCATAATCACACAGCAAGCCAGCAGCAGATTTAGAAACTGCTGGATTGAGTTTTCCTCTGAGACAGTTGCTTTTTTTTTTTTTCTTTTTCCCCAGCAAGATGGTCCCTCCAGGGAAAGAAAGGCTCAGCTATGCCAAATGTGACTAATAAAAAAAAATTGTTCTAAGTTTTTTCCTAAAATAAACATTTCGCTTTATATTTTATTGGATTAGTGTTTGCTAACCTCCAAAATCTCTCACCGAGCAAATTGGAGAGCGTTTCCCTTATATGATGAGCTTGCCCGTGTTTGGACGACGTGAGTGAAGCCTTACGAGGGGCCTGGGCCACTCCACAAGGCATAGGAAGCAGCCCAAAGCAGGCCTAGAAGGCCAAAGCCTGGTCCAGGAGCTGCAGGCTCAAGGGGCTCCCTTCCCTTGCTAGTGGAGGCAGGATGCTTTGCCCCTGGACACGCTCAGTCCCCAGTACAATTCTATAGCCCATTGCCTCCTGTCTGGGGCCCATTACCCACCCGGCAGGAGGAACTTAAGTCTGAAAGGAGAACAGAGGCCCATCTCTTTCTACTGCCTCCAGGCAACATTTTGAGTTTTGCAACCGAAGAGAAAAGAAAAAGGAAAGAAAAAAAAAATCTCGAACTGTTTTTCAAATGTTCTGGGTCTTGGCAAACCCCAAAATGCCTGTTGCCAAACGCTTTTTCCCTTAATTTTTAAACCTCGGGTGTATTTCCAGAACAATCCAATCCATCTGCTTCTGATTCATTTACACTTAACTCATTAGGAGGCTGTTGCGTAAGGAGCATTTTGACGTCCCCAAGATCCCCGGGTGAGGGATTCTTCTTCCCTCTTTGATTCAGAGGGAGGCATTTTGCCAGCTGGGCATGGAGCACAACTTCCCCCCCCACCCCCAACAACAAAAAAAAAAAAACGAAAGCCTGGCTTGAAACTCCAAGTCCTCACTCATCATTCATCCTGCTCTGCTCTTCCCATCATATCATTATCATTATTATTGCTGTTATTGTCATTAAGGCTATAATAAATGGCCATATATCACCGTTAAAGCCTTTGCCTTGCATCCCACTGTGTGCCATTCTTCATTCATACAGTCTAGACTCATCTGTTCAGGCATTAAACAAACACTCCCAGCCAGTTGTGAACTACTAGCAGGGCCTTGGATAGGGTTTCAGTTATAGAATGTGTACAGAAGACTTACATCTAAGCACCAATCCCATTCCTGTTTCCCCCCTGCAAGAACTGTGAACCAGGAAAGCCCAAAAGAAGAGGGTAGAAAGCAAAGCTGGAAAGAGAGAGAATGGCCCAGAGGGAAACACATCGGGAAAGAGGCTGGTGATTTCTGGGGATATGGAAAAATTGGCCAATCTAAACCACAAGCTTCTGTTGCATCAGAAGGCATCATCAAGGAAATTAGTGTTTTTTTTGGTCACCTTTTCTTCCAACACAAATTATCACTACCAAAGCCCCCAATTCATATGTTGAGATTTAATCTAAGAAAATCTTTAGGAGCGGTGACTGGGAAAACAAAGCATGGAAAATCTAGAAAAGAGGTTCTCTCCCATCTTCCATTTCTTCATTATTATCATCATTCTCACTAATGTCCTTATTCAAAAATTAATGCAACATGTATTAAGTGCCTATTACATGTTCTATAAGGAGCCATGGTGGCACAATGGTTAAAGCACTTGGCTGCTAACCAAAAAGGTCAGCAGTTCAAACCTACCAGTAGCACTTCAGGAGAAAAGACCTGGTGATCTGTTTCCAGAAAGATAACAGCCCAGGAAACCCTATGAGGCACTGTTAGTTGGAGTCTACAGAACGACATACAACAACAATAACATATGTTCTATGCTGGGAACCATAGGGAACAGAAAAGGCAGATAAAATAGCCTTCCCACGAGGACTTTGCAGTCCATCTGGGCAAACTTTTTATTTTCCGTGAGTGTATGCAATCAGCAAGGCAGCTCATGGTCAAATGAGCAAGGCAAAGAGAGTATCAGAGATGCCCACTGGGGAGAAAGATCTCATGACCACCTGGACTGTCAGGAACAACTTCACAAAAGAGGTGGGTTTTGGATGACCCAGACTGGAAGATGAGTGCTTGGCAAGATGGAGAGGAAGACACATATTCCTGGAGAAGGAAACATGGATGAAGTCCCAATGACAAGAAAGAACATATTTGTGGGGACCTAAGAACAACCAAAGGAGCACTGGTGGTGCAATGGTTAAAGCACTCGGCTGCTAACCAAAAGGTCAGCAGTTCAAACCCACCAGCTGCTCTGTAGGAAAAAGTTGTGACAGTCAGCTTCTATAAAGATTACAGCCTTGGAAACCCTATGAGGCAGTTCTACTCTGTCCTACAGGGTCACTATAAATCAAAACCAACTTGATAGCACAGAACAACAAGAGCAACCAAAGGTCCCTGGGCAATGCAAACAGTTTGGCACCATGGAAGACAGCACAGCCATCTGCTTCCATAAAGTTTATAGCCAAGAAAACCCTATGGAGCTTCAGCTCTACTCTATAAAACATAGAGTCAGCGTGAATCAGGATTGACTCGATGGCAACGGGTTTGAGGTTTTTTGTTTTTGTTTTTTAAGAGTAACCACGTTGATGAACAAAGGCAAATAAATGGAAAGTAGGTTGTAGGTGATGAACCTAAGATGCCTGCATTTAATCCCAAAGACAAGAATGAGTCACTGAAGGGTTTTGAGGAAGGAAGGAAGATGGAGAAAGCAGTATTTTAGGAGAAATAATCTAGCGTGAATGTACAGGGCAAATTGATGTGGAGGGAGACTGAAGGCAGGGAACCAGTAAGCAGTCTGTTAGAATAATCGATGAGTGTAATGACAGGGATCTAGATAGGATGGAAGCAGTAAGAAAGAGAAAGGAAGAACAAATATTATGAAGGCAAAATCAACTGGACTTGATGACTCAGTGGTTGAGGACCATGAAGAAGGGGGAAGATTAAGGTTACACCAAAACCCAGGAGTTTATCAGTGAGAGAACACGTTAAAGCAGAAATCACATTTATTTGGCAGTTGCCATATGATAGACACTGTGCCAAGTACCCCACATAATCCTCACAACAGAGGGATAAAATAGGTCCCCTGTTCTCCTGATGATGAACTGGAGCTTAGAAGAACTTACTAATTTGCCCAAAGTCACAAGATATAATGAGTGAGGATTCTAGCATTTAACTACGTTGATGTACCTGGTTTCCTACTAGGTCCCCAAACAAAGCCTCTCCTCACTGCTCCTCTCCTCACTGACCCTCACTCACCCTATATTCACTCATGTACCTTAATTCATCCTGAAACGCATTCTGCCCACCTCTTCACCAACCTAAATCCAGATCAAGCCTGTCCTTTCAGAAGCCACTGTCACCACTATATCTTCCATGGAGCTTCCCATTCTCCACCTCCTATGAGATTCATTGTTGGAACCACAGGCATTAGCATCTAATCGCATACCATTCCCTGTTGGTTTGGTCGTTTCATCCTTTCCTATATTTCCTGGCTTAGGAGCTTGGCACTGGAGCTGAGTCCGAACCCCAGCCTTGCCTCTTAACCAGTTATGTAGCCTTGAGCAAGTTACTCAACTTCTTTAAGGCTATTTCCTTAATTGTCGCTTGGAGATAAAAGGGTTACTTAAGGATGACGTGAGAAAACTAATGCAAAGCACCTACTACAGATATAAAAAAAAAAAAAAAGGCACTCAATAAATGGTAGCTGTGTTGTTAGGTGCCGCCAAGTTGGCTCCAACTCATAGTGACCTTATGTTTAACAGAATGAAGTGTTGCTCGATCCTATGCCATCCTCACAATTGTTGCTATGTTTGAGCCCACTTTTTCAACCACTGTGTCAATCTATCTCATTGAAGTCTCCCTCTTTTTGGCTGACCCTCTACTTTCCCAAGCGTAATGTCCTTCTTCAGCAATTGGTCCCTCCTGATGGCATGTCCAAAGTAAGAGAAATGAAGTCTCGCCATCCTTCTTTCTAAGGAGCATTCCGGATGTACTTCCTCCAGGACAGGCTTGTTCTTCTGGCATAACCAAATCCATTGCCGTCCAGTCGATTGCAACTCATAGTGATCTTGTAGGGCAGAGTAGAACAGCCCCATGGGATTTCCAAGGCAATAATCTTTATGGAAGCAGACTGTCACATCTTTCTCCCGAAGAGCAGCTGGTGGGGTTTGAACCACTAGCCTTTCGGTTAGCAACCGAGTGCTTAACCATTGTGCCACCATGGTTCCTGTTCTTCTGACAGTCTGTGGTATATTTAGTATTCTTTGCCAAAACCACAATTCAAATACGTCAATTCTTCTTGTCTTCCTTTTTCATTATCCAGCTTTGACATACATATGAGGTGACTGGAAATACCATGGCTGTGGTCCGATGCACCTTAGTCATCAAAGTGACAAATTTGCTTTTTAACATTTTAAATAGGTGTTTTGCAGCAGATGAGCCCAATGCAATATGTTGGCTGACTTCTTCACTGCTGCTTCCATGGGCACTGATTGTTGACCCAAGAAGGATGAAATCCTTGACAACTTCAATTTCTCAAAAAATGGTATCTACCAATATCATTACTGATGTCTTTATTAATAGTCTTGTAATGGAGAATGTATGTCCAAAGCATTAGATGTAGTAGGTGCTCAATGAATATTCTCCCACTTGATATCTTGATAATTTCAACTGTTATATACAACGTTTTGGTATTCACTACTTATAGTCTTTAAATTATTACATTTATTTCACCAGGTTTAAAATGACTGTAGGGGACGAGGAAATTCTATCATAACATGCTTAAGACAGGCATCTCCAAACCAGGGTCAGGTTGCTCATGTTCAAGAAGCAGGCCAGACATTAATCCAAAAAACACGAAATAATAAATGTTGGAGAGGCTGTGGAGAGATTAGAACACTTCTACACTGCTGGTGGGAATGTCAAATGGTACAGCCACTTTGGAAATCGATTTGGCGCTTCCTTAAAAAGTAAGAAATAGAACTACCATACGATCCAGCAATCCCACTCCTTGGAATATATCCTAGAGAAATAAGAGCCTTTACACGAACAGATATATGCACACCCATGTTTATTGCAGCACTGTTTACAATAGCAAAAACATGGAAGCAACCAAGGTGCCCATCGATGGAGGAATGGATAAATAAATTATGGTGTATTCACACAATGGAATACTACGCATCGATAAAGAACAGTGAGGAATCTGTGAAACATTTCCTAACATGGAGGAACCTGGAAGGCATTATGCTGAGTGAAATTAGGCAGCTGCAAAAGGACAAATATTGTATAAGACCACTATTATAAGAACTTGAGAAATAGTTTAAACTGAGAAGAAAACATTCTTTTGTGGTTACGAGAGGGGGGATGGAGGGATGGTGGGAGAGGGGTATTCACTAATTAGATAGTAGATAAGAACTACTTTAGGTGAAGGGAAAGAGCACACAATACAGGGGAGGTCAGCACAATTGGACTAAACCAAAAGCAAAGAAGTTTCCTGAAGAAACTGAATGCTTCGAAGGCCAGCGTAGCAGGGGCAGGGGTCTGGGGACCACGGTTTCAGGGGACATCTAAGCCAATTGGCATAATAAAATCTATTAAGAAAACATTCTACATCTCACTTTGAAGAGTGGCGTCTGGGGTCTTAAACGCTAGTATGCAGCCATCTAAGATGCATCAATTGGTCTCAACCCACCTGGATCAAAGGAGAATGAAGAACACCAAGGACACAAGGTGATTACGAGCCCAGGAGACAGAAAGGGCCACATGAACCAGCGACTACATCAGCCTGAGGCCAGAAGAACTAGATGGTGCCCGGCTACAACCGATGACTGCCCTGACGGGGAACACAACAGAGAACCCCTAAGGGAGCAGGAGAGCAGTGGGATGCAGACACCAAATTCTCATAAGACCAGACTTATGAGGTCTGGTCTGACTGAGACCGGAAGGACCCCGGCGGTCACGGCCCCCAGACCTTCTGTTGCCCCAGGACAGGAACCATTCCCGAAGCCAACTCTTCAGACATGGATTGGACAGGACAATGAGTTGGAGAGGGATGCTGGTGAGGAGTAAGCTTCTTGGATCAGGTGGACACTTGAGACTTTGTTGGCATCTCCTGCCTGGGGGAAGATGAGAGGATAGAGGGGGTTAGAAGCTGGCGAAAAGGACACGAAAAGAGAGAGTGGAGGGAGAGAGCAGGCTGTCTCATTAGGGGGAGAGTAATTGGGAGTGTGTGGCAAGGTGTATATGGGTTTTCGTGTGAGAGACTGACTTGATTTGTAAACTTTCACTTAAAGCACAATAAAAATTATTTAAAAAAAAGAAGCAGGCCAGACAACTCTCAGCATAGAGCAAGACATGCTCAACCTCTCCTTGGGAAGAGAAGCCTCCTCATTCTAACCAGGGTAGATGGGACTCTGTCCATGCTGACAGACAGGCTAGTCCCTGACAGTATAAGGGGCCTGCCCAAAATACAGCCTCTCACTCCACTAACTGTGGCCCAAGTCAGCCCCTGAGAGGAAGATGGGCAGAGAGGAAGGGAAGCAGGTAGGGCTGGTTGAGAGTTTGGCCCCGTTTCCTTCAGTGCCCTGGCTCCTCCTTTCTCAGGCCCACTAAGCCCACCCTGCCTTTCTCTTCCTCACCCAGACATCCAGTGCCCCAGGGCACCCTTGGCAGCTCAGAGAGATTCCCAGTAAGAGACCCCAGCCTTTCCTCTCTTCTGCTCCACAAGCCCCCTCAAAGTGCAGCTGCCTCTAAACCAAAAAACCAAACCCATTGCCATCGAATCAATTCCAACATATAGTGACACAATAGAACAGAGTAGAACTGCCCCATACGGTTTCTAAGAAGTAGCTGCTGAATTTGAACTGCCGACCTTTTGGTTAGTAGCCGAGCTCTTAACCACTGTGCCACGAAGGCTCCAGCAGGTGCCCCAGAAGATGAACAATTCACAGTGCAGCATTAATGACTCAGAGCTTATTAAGCACTCAGAGGATACTCGGTGCAGGCAAGGCCTTAATCAAAAAAAAAAAAAAAAAAAAACTTCCAATGAAGAAAGGAGTTGAAAAAGATGAGTTTTTGAGGGGAGAGGGGACTGGTATTTCAGTGGCAGGTATCTATGAAAACACCCTACCTTTGTTTTTTTTTTTTTTTGGTTTTGGTTTTGGTTTTTTTTTATGTACACATGCTTCAGCTAATGTGACAAGTGGCAAAAATGGAGATGAAGAACACATGCATACAAAGAGGACTAAGGTGGAGGCCTCTAACAGTGAAGAACCAGGACAGGCGGTGACGGAGCTGCACTGAGCACATTTCGAGACACATGCCAAGGGTGGAGGGAAGGCAGCCAGGACCACACTGGCTCGGGAACCCTTCCTGTAGTTGGTGTGGTGCATCTGACCCTGGGGAGCCAGTACCAGGTACAGATTGGACTGGGTAGCCATTCACTGTCCCCACACAGCAGAAATCCCAGCAAGGCCAGCTTCTGGGAGAAGGGGGAGGCAGAGAAAGACGAAAACACGAGACAAGGGAAGGCACCCAGAACACACTTCCCAAGGCTCTGTGGAATGATATTCCCAGCGGGAATGAAGAAAAACCCTTGGTGGGGTAGTCTGGCGTCCTATATATTTCCCCAAGCAGGAAATAAGCGGGAGAAGCACCAATCTCCCCAGCAGCACCCTAATCCAAGTATTGGGGCTGCTCTCAGAGGAGAAACCTAACACACTGATGGATGTGCCTCCATCAAAGTGTAGTCTGCAGTGGGGGCAGTAGGGCAGTTTATTAGGCTCTGCAAATTGCCGATCAATCCTAGGCTGTGGCAATTTACTTTTTCTTTTTAATGGGGATTCAAGGCCAAAAATACACACACAGGCACACACACTCAAAGGGAGGGTGACGGGGGAGTCAAACCCCAATGCGCATCTCAGACTTTTAAAATGCACAGGCTGTGCTTGGGGAAAATGTCACTGTTTGGCTGAGAGCATGGGTGGCACTGGCAGGCAGGGAGAGGCAGAGAACGGGAACCGAATTTAGGAGTGACTGGAAGGTCGACAAGAAAGAAAAGCCAACGCACAGCATATATACATAGAAACAAGAAGCGCTTCTGAACATGGCTCTGGCTCTTGAACAGCACCCACATTTGCCTCGGGGCTTGAAGAACTGGTCTCCTCACTGGGCTCCACACACCCCAGGCTGTTCTACTTCCAAAACCCTTTTTGTGTTGATCCCTATACCTGGAATGTCACTCTTCCATCCCTGCCCCACACCTCCCCTTCCACACACAGCCTACCCAATCTTCAAGGCTTGCTCCCATCTCCCTCTGCATTCAGACACCTTCCTCGAAAACAAGATTGATCTCCCACCTTCTGATCATTTATGACTTTTTCCCATACCCCAGAATTTCTTGTAATTTCAACAAAGTCTGACTTAGCCCTTGGTCCTAGTCTGCCCTCATATTTTTTTTTAGAGGGTCCAAGTATTTTGTTTCTTCCACTAAAAATAGTGTGCTACCTGAGTTCAGGACTGGAGCCTTTCACTCTGCTGGCCTGGGCACGGTGTCCAGTATGTGGTTAGGGGAAAACACAGAAGGGCACTTGTGCAGGGTTCACCTTGACTTAGAACCTCACATTACAGACTCCTCACCAGGGAGTTACATGGCTGGGGAGAGTCACTGGAGCTCTTGCACAATTCCCACATACCTCTCCCCATTTCCTCTCATAAGCAAACTTTTCTTCTATGTATTTTTTCCCACCAAAAGGTATTTAGCAGAGAGGCCTTTCTTTTCCATTCTGGTCAAATTGAAACCTCTTTGCCTACTCATAATCAGTGGCCCAGAGTTGCCATTTTATATCAAAAGATGTCTAAAGATTTATACTCAAAAACCACAGCACGTGTATGCCATCTCCACCCCTTCTAGCCAGGCTGTACTGCACAGCTTGGGAGCCATTTCCCTGGTCTGCGCAGCTGCACTGGTGGGATCCCTGGGGGCCTTTCTTATTTTTTTTTTTTCTTTTCTCTTTTCCTTTTCATTTTTCTTCATTTCTCAGTTTCTCATCTCTCTCTACTTTCCTTCTTTTCCTGTCTCCTGAATACTTGATGCTGTGTGTCATCTCCACTCTTTCTAGATGGGCTGTGCCACAAGGCCTCTCCACTCCAATGGCAGGCTCCCTCAGCATATTTTTTTTTTTGGCTCCTGTTTCTATATCCTCTCTCTCTTCTTTCTCATACCCATCTTAGCTCCACACATCACAAACTCCCCCCCTTCTCCTGCCTATATGCACTGTGCACTGAACATTATTCCCCCAAGCAGCACATGCACAGCCTACTGGAACATGCCCAGCACTGACCTCTGGCCCTCCCTGTCAGCCCTAATATGTGTCACCAACAACCCATCCCAGCCCCTCCCCTTCAGTTGGACCTGTCCCACTGCATCATAACTGAGCTACTGACTCTGCCCATTGCAAGGAGGTGAAAAGTATTATGCCTACAGATGAGCAAACAACAAAGAATGCATAGCCCACCTGCTCAAACCTAACCAAATAAAACAAAAAGCAGGATGAAACAAATAAATATCCAATCAATAAATGAAGAAAATAACTGCTGAATGTCCCAAAGACAATATCAAAATATTTAAAAAAAAAAAAAGGACAGTTTGGTTCCAGTAGGTATCCAAAATAAAATACCAGATGACTTTCCAATATAAGAAAAGGCACTGGAACTACCTGATAGGGAATTCATTCTCTAATATTCAGAGCTATCCAAGAGTTGAAGCAGAAAGCAGACAAAAATGAGGGAAAAAAGACAAATTCAAAGGAAATGGCAGACAAATTCATGGAAAATACAGACAAACCAATGGAAGAATTCAGGAAAATAATACAGAAAAAAGTCAAAATGAATTCACAACTGAAAATTGTACAAAAACAGCAATTAGAAATCAAAAAGATAAACAAGATTTCAGAAATGGACACTGTCATAGGTCTGAGGAGTAGGTTTGAAACAATGGAAGACAGGATCAGTGAAATTGAAGACAAATACTTGGGTACCACTTCGAGGAAAAATCAGGAAAAAAATAAAGAAAAACTAAGAAACCCTGAGAATGATGTGGGATAAAATCAAAAGCAAAAATCTGTGAATGATCAAAGTTCCAGAACAGGGGGAGAAAACGGAAAACACAGAGAGGATCACTGAAGAATTGCTAACAGAAAACTTCCCTAATATCATGAAAGATGAAAAGCTGACCATCCAAGAAGCTCAATAAAACCCATACAGGATAGACCCCAAGAGAAAATCACCAACGCATATCATAATTACACTCACTGAAACCAAAGAAAAAGAAAGAATACTGACAGCAGCTCAAGAAAAACTAAAAGTCACAAACAGAGGGGAAACAATAAGACTAAGCTCTGATTACTTGGCAGAAACCATACAGGCAAGAAGGCAATGGGATGACACATATAAAACTTTGAAAGAAAAAAAATTGCCAACCAAGAATAATATATCCTGCAAAACTCTCATTCAAATATGATGGTGAAATTAGGACATTTCCAGATAAACAGAAATTAAGGGAATATATTAAAACTAAACCAAACTTATAAGAATTATTAAAGGAAGTCTTTCAGCTTGAGAACAAATGACATCAGATGACAGCCTGAATCTAGGAGGCAAGATTGCACTAGCCAGATACCAACCTAGGAAATGAACTCTGAAGGACTATTCAAAACCAAAGATTTACAACTGGAAACCAGAGAGGTTAATCTATAAATGACAACAATGTTAGAACAATAAAAGAGGGAATAAACAGTGTACGTATAGAACTTTCTAATGGAGAGGAAGGCAAGGTGATACCAAGTGACAATAGACTGGTTCAAACCTTAGAAGATAAGGGTAAATTTCAAGGTAACCATAAAGAAAGTTAACAAACCTTCTCATCAAAAAAAACAAGAAAAACATAAAGTCTCAGTAAAAAAAAATCTACAAGAACAAAAGAAATGAAACAAAAAAAATCCACAAATGAAAGGAATTCAGCACAGGACAGTAAGAGGAACACAGAAAACGTCAACACCACAAATAAAAAGCACTACAAAATGACAGCAATAAGCTTATAAAAAAAAAATACCTATCAACAATTACGCTGAACATAAAAGGCCTAAACGCACCCATAAAGAGACAGAGAGTGACAGAATGTATTAAAAAACAGGATCCATCAATATGCTGTCTACAAGAGACATACCTTAGAAGCAAAGATGTAAATTTATTAAAAATCAAAGGATGGAAAAAATATATCAAGCAAACATCTACCAAAAAAGAGTAGAAATGGCAATACTAATTTCAGATAAAATAGACTTTAAAATAAAATCCACCATAAATGACAAAGAAGATTAAAAGGACAATCCATCATGAAGACTTAACCATAATAAATATCTACACACCCCATGACAGGGCTCCAAAATACATAGAACAAACTCTAACAGCACTGAAAAGAGAAATTGACAGTTCTGCAATAATAGTAGGAGACTTCAACTCAACACTCTCAGTACAGAATATCTAGAAAGAAACTCAGCAAAGATACAGATCTAAAGGACACAATCAGCCACCTTGAACTCATAGACATATATAGAATACTCCACACAAAAGCTGCAAAGTACACACTCTTTTCCAACACACATGGAACATTCTCCAGAATAGACTACATCTTAGGCCACAAAGCAACCCTCGACAAAATCCAAAACATTGAAATAATACAAAGTGTCTTCTCTAACCACACTGACATCAAAGTAGAAATTAATAAAGGAAACGCAAGGAAAAAAAATCGATTACATGGAAACTGAATAACACCCTGCTTAAAAACCACTGGGTAAATAGAAGGAATCAAAAAAAATCCCAGAATCAAATGAGAGTGAAAACACATCATACCAAAACCTCTGGGACACAGCAAAGTCAGTCCTCAGAGTTCAATTTATAGCAATAGGTGCACACATTAAAAAAAAAAAAAGAAGAAGGGACAAAATCAAAACATTAGCTACACAACTCAAATAGAAAGAGAACAGCAAAAGAAGCCCACAGCCACCAGAAGAAGGGATATAATGAAGATCAGAGCAGAAACGAATAAAATAGAGAATACAAAAATAATAGAATCAACAAAACCAAAAGTTGGTTCTGGAAAGGATCAACAAAATTGACAAACCACTGGCCAGATTGACAAGAAAAACAGGAGAGGACAAAAAAGATACCCAAATAAGAAATGAAATGGGAGACATTACAACAGACCCAACTGAAATAAGGAGGATCATAACAGGGTATTATGGAAAACTATACTCCAACAAATTTGAAAACCCAGAGGAAATGGACAAATTTCTAGAAACACACTACCTACCCAAACTAACACAAAATGACTTTGAAAATCTGAACAGACCCATAGTAAGAGAAGAGATTGAAAAGATAATAATAAAAAAAAGAAAACTCCCAACCAAAAAAACCCCTGGCCCAGATGGCTTCACTGGGGAAATCTACCAAACATTCAGAGAAGAGCTTACACCAGTACTACTCAAAATATTTCAGAGCATAGAAAAGGAAAGGATATTTCCAAATTCATTCTATGAAGCCAGCATAACCCTGATAGCAAAGCCAGGCAAAGACACCAAGAAAAGAGAAGAAAACTATAGACCAATATCTCTCATGAATATAGATGCAAAAACTCTCAAGAAAATTCTAGCCGATAGAATTTAGCATCATATCAAAAAAATAATACACCACAACCAAGTAGAATTCATACCAGGTATGCAAGGATGGTTCAACATTAGAAAATCAATCAACATAATCCACCACATAAATAAAAGAATCACATGATCATCTCAATGGATGCAGAAAAAGCATTCCACAAAGTCCAACACCCATTGCTGATAAAAACTCTCAATAAAATAGGTATAGAAGGGAAATTCCTCAACATAATAAAGGGCATCTATACAAAACCATGGAAACCCTGGTGGCGTAGTGGTTAAGCGCTATGGCTGCTAACCAAAGGGTCGGCAGTTCGAATCCACCAGGTGCTCCTTGGAAACTCTACGGGGCAGCTCTACTCTGTCCTATAGGGTCACTATGAGTTGGAATCGACTCGACAGCACTGGGTTTCAGGTTCATACAAAACCAACAGCCAACATCGTTCTTAATAGATAGAGGCTTAAAACATTCCCCTTGAGAACAGGAACAAAACAAGGATGCCCTTTATCACCACTCCTATTTAACATTATGCTGGAAGTCCTAGCTAGAGCAATAAGGCAAGAAAAAGAAATAAAGGGCATCCAAATCGCTAATGAAGAAGTAAAACTCTCCCTATTTGCAGATGATATGATACTATACATAGAAAACCCAAAATACTCCACAAGAAAACTACTGGAACTAATAGAAAGCTTCAGCAGTGTGGCACGATACAAGATAAACATACAAAAAACACTTGGATTCCTATACACCAATAAAGAGAGCCATGGAAAGGAAATCAGGAAAGCAATACCATTGTTAATAGCTCCTAAAAACTAAAATATTTAGGAATAAATCTAACCAGGGAGGTAAAAAACCTATACAAAGAAAACTACAAAACACTACTGTCAGAAACCAGAAGAGATCTACATAAATGGACAAATATACCATGCTCACAGATAGGTAGATTCAACATCATGAAAATGACAATTCTACCCAAAGCAATTTACAAATACAGTCCAATTCCAATCCAAATACCAACAACATTCTTTAAAGAGATGGAAAAACTAATCATCAACATTATATGGAAAGGAAAGAGGCCCCAGAGAAGTAAAGCACTATCGGAGAAGAAGAAGAAAGTAGGAGAACTCACACTACCTGACCTCAGAACCTACTATATAGCTAAGGTAGTCAAAACAGCCTGGTACTGGTACAATGACAGATACATTGACCGATGGAACAGATTTGAGAACCCAGATGTAAATCCATCCACCTACAGTCACCTGATCTTCGACAGGTGCCCAAAGTCCATCAAATAGGGAAGAGAGTCTTTTTTAACAAACGGTGCTCACGAAACTGGATGTCCATCTGCAAAAAATGAAACAGGAACCATAATTCACACCATACACAAAAACTAATTCAAAATGGACCACAGACGTAAATTTAAAACCAAAAACTATAAAGTTCATAGAAGAAAAAGTAGGATCCACTCTAGAGGCCCTAATACACAGCATTAACAGAATACAAACCATAGCTAACAACACACAAACTCCAAAAGATAAGCTAGATAACTGGGATCTTCTAAAAATTAAACACTTATGCTCATCAAAAGACTTCACCGAAACAGTAAAAAGAAAACCTAAAGATGGGGGGAGAAAAATTGGCTATTACAAAACCGACAAAGCTCTAATCTCTAAAATCTACAGGAAAATCCAACACCTCTACAACAAAAAGACAAATCACCCAATTAAAAATGGGCAAAGGAAATGAACAGACACCTCTCCAAAGAAGACATTAAAACAGCCAATAGACACATGAGAACATTGAGGAAATGCTCTCGATCACTAGCCATTAGAGAAATGCAAATTAAAACCACAATGAGATACCATCTTACCTCAGCATTACTGGCAGGAATCTAAAAAAACAGAAAATAACAAATGCTGGAGAGGCTTCGGGGAGGTTGGAACTGTTATGTACTTACAGGTAGGAATGCAAAATGGTTCAACCATTTTGAAAAATGATATGGCACTTCCTTAAAAAGCTACAAATAGAAATACATATGACCCAGCAATCCCGCTCCTAGGACTATATCCTAGAGAAATAATAGCCGTCACATGAGTAGACATATGCACACCCATGTTCATTGCAGCATTGTTCACAATAGCAGAGAGATGGAAACAACCTAGATGCCTATCAACGAATGAATGAATAAACAAACTATGGTACATACACACAGTGGAGTACTATGCAATGATAAAGAACAACAATGAATCTGGGAGGCATCTCACAGCATGGATGAACCTGGAGGGCATTATGCTGAGTGAAATAAGTAAATCACAAAAGGACAAGTATTGTCTGAGACCACTACTGTAAAAACTCATGAAAACGTTTACACACAAAAAGAAACAATCTTTGATGGTTACAAGGGAGGGGAGGGGTGGGGATGGAAAAACACTAAATAAACAAATGATAAGCAGTAACTTTGGTGAAGGGTAAGACAGTACACAATACTGGGGAAGTCAGCACAACTTATACAACACAAGGTCATAGAAGCTCCAGCCAAACTCCCTGAGGGACCGAATTACGGGCTGCAGGCTGTGGGGAGCTCAGTCTTGGGGAACATCTAGCTCAATTGGCATAACATAGTTTATAAAGAAAATGTTCTACATTCTACTTTGGTGAGTAGCGTCAGGGGCCTTAAAACCCTGTGAGCGGCCATCTAGGATATTCCACTGGTCTCACCCCTTCGGGAGCAAGGAAGAAAGAAGAAAACTAAAGATACAAGGGAAAGGCTAGTCCAAAGGACTAATGGACCACAGCTACCACAGCCTCGACCAGACTGAGTCCAGTACAACTAAATGGTGCCCTGCTACAAATTTTTTTCTTACCACCACTGACTGCTCTAACAGGGATCAAAATAGAGGGTCCCAGTCAGAGCTAGAGAAAAACGTAGAACAAAATTCTAACTCACAGAAAAAAAAAAAAGGCCAGACTTCTGGCCTGACAGACTGAAGAAACCCCAAGAGTATGGCCTCCGGACACCCTTTTAGCTCAGTAATGAAATCACTCCTGAGGTTCACCCTTCAGCCAATTAGGCAGGCCCATAAAACAAAACGAGATTAAAGGAGCACACCAGCCCAGGGGCAAGGACTAGAAGGCTGGAGGAGACGGGAAGGCTGGTAATAAGGGAACCCAAGGTCGAGAAGGGAGAGTGTTGACATGTCGTGGGGTTGTTAACTAATGTCATAAAACAATATGTGTACTGTTTAATGAGAAGCTAGTTTGTTCCGTAAACCTTCGTCTAAAGTACAATTAAAACACACACACACACACACACACACACAGAGCACATGGGAGATTAGACCAGGAGAATTTAACTCGCTTAACTGTGATAAAGTCTGGTTAGCCAGATTACAGCTGTTTACCCCAGAAGTAAATATCATTGAGCTCTGATAAGGCCAGGAGGAAGGGAGAGCTTGTCTGGCAATTTTATCATCTTGGAGGAAGAAAAAGGAGAGGAGAAAAAGGGGAATAAAAGATGAGAGGTGATAATCTCTGAAGTGGAGATCACTCTTGTGTTACAGCACATGCCAGAAATAAAAGATAACCACTCTTGCAATCTTACTGAGAAATGGCTGCTCAAACAGGAGGGCTGCCTGCCTGCTGCTTCACAGACATAGAAGTCAAGGGGCAGCCTGGAGGCGAAGACAGAAAGAAAAATGTTCCTGGCGAAGAATAATGGGGGCGGAAGGGAGGAGGCTCCAGGAAGAGAGGTGGGCAAGACAGAAAAGATGTCTCATCTCTTCTCTTCCAGAAGCTCTGCTTCCCTGCTTCCACAGACACAGTTCCTTTGAGAAAACTCAAGGTGTGAGAATTGTAACAAAAACAATAACGATATTTTAGATAGAGAGACAGATAGATAGCTAACTATAGAGGTATATAGCCAAACCAAAACCAGTAGCCACCGAGTCAACCTCAACTCATGGAGACTCCATGTGAGTCAGAGTAGAACTGTGCTACACAAGGTCTTCAGTGGCTGATTTCTTGGAAGTAGGTCACCAAGACCTTCTTCCAAAGTGCCTCTGAGCAGACTCAAACCTCCAGCCTTTAAGTCGGCAGCCAGGCACATTACCCACCCATATAAACCTGTTGCCGTCGAGTCAACTCCTACTCATAGTGACCCTATAAGTCAGAGTAGAACTGCCCCATAACGTTTCCAAGGGGCACCTGGTGGATTCGAACTGCCGACCTTTTGGTTTGCAGCCATAGCTTTTAACTACTACGCCACCAGGGTTTCCATCCCCCCATATAGATACATATACATAGATACACACACTCTAAGATTCTAAGAATCTTATAGCCAGAGCAAAATTCTAAACCATCAAGTTAGGGGATTCTTACTACAGGCAAGATGGCAGGATGAAGGGAAGAGTATATCCCCCAGCAAGGGTGTGGAGACGAAGAGGACTGTGGAGTTTGAAAAAGCATATTTTATGATTTACTTCGAAAATAAATAAATGAATTGCTTTTGTGATATGAATTCCAGGAAATAACACTCAACGAAATCTCCTTAGCTGATGTGAAATCAGTTTATTTAAAAAAAAAAAAAAAAAGGTTAGAAAACACTGAGTCTAATCCAACTTCCTTGTTTCACATGTAGGGAAATTGTGGCCCAGAGAAGTAAAGTGATTTTCTCGAGTTCACACAACTAGTTCCCAGCTCTTCCAAAAGTATTCTTGTTACCCCAAGTTTCACCATTGGGCTCCTGGTGTGCCAAAGAGCCTCACCCTGAGAGCATCACTCCTGGACTCAGCCTGTGGTTTTGACCACGTGGATCATGTCCTTAGGATAATCCAGGGTCAGAGTACTTCTTAGAAGGAAGGAATCTTTATTGGCAGGTGCTATGATTTCATAGAAAAACCATGGGCTTTTGACCTGAAGATTGAATTTGTGGCTCCTCACCTTACTAGCTGGATGACTTAGAAAACTATTTAACATCTCTCTGAGTCTCTCGGTTCTCATCTATAAAATGGGAACCCACCTGACATGACAACAGCTCTGTAAGGACCAAAATAGATCATGCAACTGAAATGCTTGGTATTTAGAAGACATTCAGTTATTGTTAGTTTCTCCAGCTCCATTTCTGAGTACTTAAAACTATAGAATATTAGAGACCTCATAAGGTCATTGGAGCCCTGGTGGCATAGTGGTTAAAGAGCTTGGCTGCTAACCAAAAAGTTGGCAGTTCGAATCTACCAACCACTCCTTGGAAACCCTACAGGACAGTTTTACTCTGTCCTATAGGGTCGCTGTGAGTCAGAATCGACGCAACGGGTTTGGTTTTTTTTGTTTGTTTGTTTCATGAGGTCATTGAGTGATCCTCTCACGGAGAAGGACAGTGGGTTCCAGCCTAGCACTCTGTCCCCAGCAATGTGCTGGATGGTTTGGCAATGATTGCCAAGAGCCAGCTGCCAAGCTCTGAACCTACCAATCTGGGACACTCTTCTTGCCTGACCACTTCAAGTTTGATTGACAATCGCAAAACACTGTGCTGCCCTTTTAAAGGTTTCTGTTGGCAGCACTTTCCAGCCTCTCTTAAGGAAATTTGTCCTGAGTCTTAACAACCATAGAGGCCTTGTTCCTGGTGCCGTGAAGAAAGGGCTTGAGCAACTGAGAGAGAGCTTTCGGTTAAACATAAGGGAAGTTTCCCTGAAGAGTTCATGGTTGGAAAATAATAGATACCTGTATCGGTTTCCTATAGCTGCTACAACAAATTACCACAAACTTGGTGGCTTAAAACAACAGAAATTTATTATCTTGCAATTTTGGAGGCCAGAAGTCTGAAACAGGTCTCGCTGGGCTAAAAGCCAGGCGTCGTCAGGGCTGCATTCCTTTCTGGGGGTGTTAATGGAGAATCTGTTTCCTTGCCTTCTCCAGCTTCTAGAAGCAGCCTACAGTCCTTGGCTCCTGGTCCCTGCCTCCATTTTCAAAGCCAGCAATGGCCTGTCAAGTCTTCCTCACAGCGTATTACTGACTCTGACTCTCCTGTCCCCCTCTTTCACTCCTAAGGATTCTTATGATTACACAGGGCCTACTGGAATGATCCAGGATAACCCTCCCATCTCAAAGTCATCTGATTAAAATCTTAATTCCATCTGCAACCTTAATTCCCCTTTGCCATGTAACAGAGAATATGCCCAGCTTCTAGGGATTAGGAGGTGGACAGGTTCATAGGGCCATTAGTCTATCACAACGCTCAAACAACCTCTGCGCCCTTCTCCTTGTTGAGATGACAGAAGATATTGCTGACAGATTACAACACTTAATTTGCCTCAGACCCCTTCTTAACACAATTGTTCTGGCAATCACCGTGAGTCAATTAGACTTGTCTTAGAAGCAGACTCTACTTGCTTGCTCTGATTCTAGGTGGTAAACTCTGGAACAGGGGCAGGGTTGTCTGTGAAATACTGATCTTTGCAGGCCATGTAGTCCCAGCAAGGGACAGAAATTTCGTAGAATTCTGTTCCTCCATTTCATTTCTGACATCAAAGCGAATCCATTGTCTACATGGGCCCCTCTCAGCCCTGCAGCTGGAACCTCAGCGGATGGGAGGACACTCTCCAGGTCAGTATTACTTGGAGATTTTCTGAGCCCCAAGGGGTCGAATGTGGACATCTGTTCCATTTGTTTTGGGACCACTGGACCACATCTCCTTCAGTCACTTCCCGACTCTGCCCAGAACTGCTACAGAGCCCTTACCCTTCACGGGAAAAGGAAATGCTATTTCCGCTGCCGTGGTCCTTACTGCACGCCTCAGGAAGCGTGACAGTGCTGCCAGACGGGGTCGCCCCATCAAACCTGTTTACGTAAGTAAGCAGCCAGGTCCATCTCTCTTACCCCCAGAAGCCTAAAACCAAATTTCTCTTACAACCGTGGTGTTGTTGTTAGTTGGGGTCGAGTCAATTCTGACTCATGGCGACCCCATGTGTTACACAGTAGAACTACTCCATAGGGCTTTCTTGGCTGTAATTTTAATGGAAGCAGATCGCCAGGCCTTGCTTCCACAGTACTGCTGGGTGGGTTTGAACCACCAGTCTATAGGTTAGCAGTCGAGAGCAAACCATTTACACCACCTAAGGGACCTTCTTACAACTGTTGCTGTTGTTGTTGTTATTAGGTGCTAGTGAGCCAATTTCAACTCATAGCAATCCCAGGTGACATGGTAGGACAGCCCCCACAGGGTTTTCTAAGCTTGTAAGCTTCAACGGGAGCAGATCACCAGGTATTTCTCCCATAGAGTGGGAGCTGAGTGCTTAACTGTTGTGTCACCAAGGCCTCTCTCTTACGACCGTAGACCTATCCAAAGCTCTAGCATGCCTGGCTGTGTGGAGGTCAACGCGCTTGTCCAGACATTCCAAGTCCCTGGCTCAGGTTCCAACTCAATGGTAGAGGTATCTACCGCAACAAAAGGGAAAGCAAGGCGAAGTTCTTCATCTTCTGCGAACTGGATGTATAAAGTTGTGACAAGTCATTTCATGCCTCTGTGAGCCTTTGTTTCACCTAGCCTAAAAAAGAATGGTAGGCCAGATTAATTCTAGGATTTCTTAAAACTCTTATAGCAAATAGTTTTGACTCTCACAGCCTGGAGTAGCTCCAAAAGAAAGGAAGCAGAAAAGTACAGGGACTCAGAAGTGTGGGTTCTGGGAAATGATTGAAGATACTGGGGATGTTCAATCAGGAAAAGAGAAGGCAGCAGACCTCTGATGGTCTTCCAGGCCTCCAGTCCTTTTGTATAAGGTCACATTTGCAAGAGTGGGCCAACCTTTGCCGGCTCCCTCAGAGTGTCAGCCCCCTGCGAAGTAGCCCTGGTATTTCTGGGCATCCCTAGGGGGTGTCTCATGTGTACCCACAGACACATACAGTCAGTTTTCTGGCCACTCATCATTTTGTTTTTCTTTTGACTGCTCCAGGCCCTCTACAGGGCACTGGGCACTGCTTCTCACTCGGTGGTGCTGTCGCTGTCACTGCAGAGGTGCGGGAGGCCTCCTGAGCCCACAGAACTGCATGGCTCTGTGGCGCAGCGGGGCACCTTTCCCCATGGTGTGTTACTCTGAAGACAGGTTCCAACGTGGTTCCCCAGTGACTACCGCATGTCAGTTTACACAGCTCTTTCCATTTCAATGTACAAACTTCTTGCTCTCCTTGGGTTTCCTAAGGAAGGCCAATGGGGCTGAGTCGTGAGACAAAGCCAGTTGTGAGACATACACCACGCCATGCTCAGAACTTCTCCTTCTCTGTGGCAGTCAATGCTTGGTTGTCAGGTCAGGTGTTATGCCCGTTTCTTCTTCCTTCAAGACGTGCTCCTTCCCAGGAGGCACCACAGTCTCTGATGCAAATAGGCTTCTAATAGGCCCACCCCAGCCATTCTCCAGGCCTGCTCAGACATGTCCAACCAGGACTAGGCTCAAGCTGGGACTCCCTCTACACTTGACAGGTGACAGCCTGCCGCGTGGGAGAGGCAATGAACTTACGCTTCCCAGCTAAAAGAAGACCAATACTTGGAAGCTACAAATGGACAGAGGTTTTTTTTCTTTTTTTTCTTATATGTTGAGCCCAAAATCTAATAGATCTGTCTATAAAAATATGTCTATAAGTATAATGAAATTTCTCAGATAGTTGTGAATTTCCTGTAACGTGGACCGTTTAGTCAGACGCCAGGTGATGCCCTAATGGGGATGTTGTAAAGAAGAGTCTTCAAGTGTCAGACACCCAGCCCTGGAAATCTGTATATCTGTAATCTTTCTCTGTACCGTTGTGGTGGTTAGCTGCTGTCGAGTCATAAATCAGCTCACGGCAATCCCACGTGTAATAGAACAAAACACTGCCCGGTCCTGCGCCATCCCCATGATCGACTATGGGTCAGATCATAGTGATCCGCTGGGTTTTCACTGACTGATTTTCAGACATAGATTGTCAGGCCTTTCTTCCATGGAGCCGCTGGGTGGGTTTGAACCACCAACCTTTTAGTTAGCAGCTGAGTTCTTAACAGGTTGCAGCACCAGGGCTCATTTTAGGGACTGTAGTAATCCAGAAACCAAACCCGTTGCTGTTAAGTCAATTTCGACTCATGGTGACCTACAGGACAGAGTAGAACTGCCCCCTAGGGTAGATTCGAACTGCCGACCTTTTGGTTAGCAGCTGAGCTCTTAACCACTGCGCTGCCATGGCTCCAGGGAGTACAGTTGTTACCCTCAAATGTACCTAGTGGCTGCATTAAGCAGTACGTTCATAGTTTCAGCTTAGGATAGTAAAAGTGAACAAAGTTGGAGTCCAAAGACTTGAAACTGAGCTGTAGGTCTCCTACATGCAAACTATGCAATTTCAGGCAACTCATGTAAATGCTCTGAGCCTTCATTTTCTCAGCTGTAAAATGGGCCTAATAACACAAACATCATAAGATTGATGTGATAAATTAAGATAATTATGTAAGAGTACATTGTGAACTGCAGATGGTATTCCCCCAAGCTGAGCTCTTCAAGTGTGACTGACTAAGGTCTCTACACCCTGTTCTGTTCCTTCTTATTTTGAGTCGTGCCTTGACAGCAAATGAAGGTTCCAAAAGCTTGACTCCTCCATGTCATTAAGGTTGACTCTACTTTGAGGAGGCAGCTCTTCCCCAATTGCATTTTGATGAGCCTGAGGGGCTTATCTTCACGCACTATGTCAGACAACATTCTGCTGCTATTCATGAGGTCTTTACTAGCCAGTTTTTTAGAAGTAAATCACCAGGGCCTTCTTTCCAGCCTGTCTTAGTCTAGAAGCTCCACTGAAACCTGTCTACTGTGGGTGACCCTTCTGGTATTTGAAATACTGGTGGCATAGCTTCCAGCATCACAGCAACATGCAAGCCCCCACAGTATGACAAACTGACAGACAAGTGGTGGAACAACGATGATACCCACTGCCTGGCACCCTACCTGGTGCAATGCCAGTGTTCAATAAATGTCAATTGAATGAACTTGATGTTTCTCCAGAGGACAGAAGGCAATCAATAGGTCAAGTTTCTAAGGAAGCTAAATCTGTCTTTAAGTTAGGCAAGATCTATCCAACAGCCAGAGCTGCACTCCAGGCTGGTTCAGAGGCTGATCGCTGTGTTTCTTGGAGGTGCTCAATCACACAAGGCTTAACTGGCTGTCAGAGATGCTCTAGAATGAGCTCTCCCCATAGAGTCAGAAGTAGAGAATAGCAAAGCCACATCAAAGTGTAGATGTTGCTGCCGTTGTTGTTGTTAGCTGCTGTCAGTTGGCCCCCAACTCGTGGTGATCCCATGCACAACGGAACGGAACACTGCCCAGTCCTGGGCCTTCCCTGTGATCAGCTGCGAATCATACCATGGTGATTCACACAGTAGATGGAAGAGTACTGTATAGTTGCATCGGCTGATTTTCAGAAGTAGATCGCCAGCCCTTTCTTCCTAGTCTGTCTTAGTCTGGAAGCTCCCCTAAAACCTGTTCAGCATCACAGAGGTGATGATACTTAGCAGAAAACCGACCTTGCTCCGGCCCAGAAAACTGCCTTACATGCCAGCATCTTAGCACACACAATTCAAGGTCAAGCATCACCATAATTACAAATTACTGTGTGCTGTGGACCTTTGGTGTTCTCACAAATACGGTAAATGTCAAAGCTGCTCATGTCAAGGGTCTATAGAAAACCACGTTATCCCTAGACCTCCAAATCCAATATGCCACAATGTTGTGACTCTGCATTTATGCATTTGCACCAGACGAGCCCTGGGTGCATTCATTTGTCCTACGAGCGTTAATTGATCACCTATGATATACTGTCCTGTGGGGAGAGGGGCTTGGGGAAGACAGCAGAAGGATAAACCAAACAGACTTGGCCTTGTCTCACAGGGTTGCAGTACAAATATTGATTCCATTTCAGCAACTATCTCCAGGAAAAGGTAAAACAGCAAGGAGGGGGGAAAAAAACTCTGCATGCTCAGAGCAAATTATGGGAATAAATTCAAAGCAATCCTAAAGTCTTAGAGAGTCTGAAGATATATAATTAAAGTAAAAAGATGGATCTTAAGCACAGATAGTTCATATAGCCTCAGGCTACTACTTAAAGAGAAAAGAATAGAAGGAAATACACCAATATGTTAACAGCAATTATCTTGGATTATGGGTGCTTTTGCTCCATCTTTGTGTTGCTCTGTTGCCCATTTTTTCTACAATGAGTTATATGTTTTTTCTGTGATTAGAAAAAAATCCGTATTATTCATTTAAGAAAATAATGTCATCTTCTCATTTTCTGGGTGTCTGCAGGAAAGATTTAAAGGTGTCCACTGGAATTTCATCTTCCCATTGTCAAGATCATCCTTACTGTGGGAGAAAGAGGGAAAGTGGGAGCAAATTCTTACTCTCAGCAAGTCTTTAAGTTGTTTTCTTCAATTTCCCAGCTAACATTTCTGTAGCAGACCTACCTAACATTGTCTCCTGGCCACGTTCTCTGAGAGAAGCAGCTCCACTTCCAGGCACTGAAATTGGAGCCTCTAGGTGGCACAAACGTTAAGCACTCAGCTACTCTCAGAAAGGTTGGTGGTTGGAATCCATCTGGATGCACCTCAGAAGAAGGGCCTGGGAATCTACTTCCAAAAGGTCATAGCCCTTGAAAACCTTACAGAGCGCAGCTCTACTCTGTTCACACACGGGGTTGCCATGAGTCAGAAATAACTCCAGCAACTGGCTTTGTTTTTTGTTATGTTTTGTTTTGTTCTTGTTTTTAGTTTTGCTTTTCTTGTACCACCCAACCTTGCCCCTGGCTCCCAAGCTGCTGCTATTGGACCAGAGCAAGATATCTGACTCAAGTTAAGCCAACAGATTTCCTCATTCAGGAATTTGGAATTGGAACAATGAGACTAAGTTGCAGAAAGATGATGGTACTTAAACAAAAAGTTAGTCATGTAGCATCGTTGCTGTTGTTGTTAGGTGTCATCAAGTCAGTCCTGACTCATAGCAACCCTGTGTACCACAGAACGAAACACTGCCTGGTCCTATGCCATCCTCACAATCATTGTTATGCTTGAGCCCATTGTTGCAGCCACTGTGTCAATCCATCTCCTTGAAAGTCTTCCACTTTTCCTCTGACCCTGTACTTTACCAAGCAAGATGCAGTCTCGCCAAGGAGTGTTCTGGTTGTACTTCTTCCAAGACAGGTTTGTTCATTCTTTTGGCAGTCCATGGTATATTCAGTATTTTTTGCCAACTCCGCAATTCAAAGGCATCAATTCTTCTTCAGTCTTCAAGGTTGTATCCTTTCGCCATACCTATTCAATCTGTATGCTGAGCAAATAATCCGAGAAGCTGGGTTATATGAAGAAGAACAGGGCATCAGGATTGGAGGAAGACTCATTAACAACCTGCATTAGGCAGATGACACAACCTTGCTTGCTGAAAGTGAAGAGGACTTGAAGCACATACTGATAAAGATCAAAGACCACAGCCTTCAGTATGGATTACACCTCAACATAAAGGAAACAAAAATCCTCACAACTGGACCAATAAGCCATATCATGATAAACAGAGAAAAGATTTAAGTTGTCAAGGATTTCATTTTACTTGGATCCACAATCAACACCCATGAAAGCAGCAGTCAAGAAATCAAAAGACACATTGCATTGGGCAAATCTGCTGCAAAGGGCCTCTTTAAAGTGTTGAAAGGCAAATATGTCACCTGGAAGACTAAGGTGCACCTGACCCAAGCCATGGTATTTTCAATCGCATCATATGCATGTGAAAGCTGGTAAATGAATCAGGAAGATGTAGCATTGGGGCATGGCTAATGCCATGACAAGTGAAAGCCACAAAGAAGTAAAAACTGAGACTCTCTCAGAGGAAACCCCTGAGGAAAGAGTGGAACAGAAGAGAGAGGCAGATAAGAGGCCACCTGGCACAGTGGAAGGAAGAAGGAATAGCCTCAGTCCTGACTGCCCACTTCCATTGCCCCGATAGCCTGTCTCTTCTTTAGATGTCTGTGGGATTGACTGTTTTATTCTCTCAGAAAGTTCCTGTTTATTTCAACTTATCTGAGTTTCTCTTCCTAACCACCAAAGAGGTTCAACTAAGACAATTTCCTTAGGTTATACAGTTGCTATGAGTCGGAATTGACACAATGGCAACAAGTTTGGTTTGGTTTTTGGTTTCAGCAATGAAACAGCACAATTCCCAAGGCAAAGTCATAGAAGCTTCATAGACACATCCAAATTCCCCGAGGAATCGAATTAATGGGCTGAAGGCTGGGGACCACGGCCTCGGGGGACATCTAGCTCAACTGGCATAACATAGTTTACTAAAAAAAAAAAAAGTTCTACATCCTACTGTGATGAGTAGTGTCTGGGGTCTTAAAAGCTTGTGAGCAGCCATCTGAGATACTCCAACCTGTCTAGAGCAAGGGAGAATGAAGACACCAAAGGCACAAGAGAAAGATTAGTCCAAAGGACTAACGGACCACAACTACCACAGCCTCCACCAGACTGAGTCAGCACAACTAGATGGTGGCCGGCTACCACCACCAGCTGCTCTGACAGGGATCACAATAGAGGGTCCTGGACAGAGATGGGGAAAAATACAGAACAAAATTCAAACTGAGAAAAAAGGACCAGACTTACTGGTCTGATAGAAACTGAAGAGACCCCGAGAGTATGGCCCCCTGGGCACACTTTTAACTCAGTACCAAAGTCACTCCTGAGGTTCACCCTTCAGCCAAAGATTAGACAGGCCCATAAAACAAACAATAATACATGTAGTTCAACCACGTATACAAGACTAAATGGGCACACCAGCCCAGGGGCAAGGATGAGAAGGCAGGAGGGGACAGGAAAGCTGGACGAATGGAAATGGGGAACCCAGGGTTGAGAAGGGGAGAATACCGACACATCGCGGGGTTGGCAACCAGTGTTATAAACAATGCGTATTAATTGCTTAATGAGAAACTAATTTACTCTCTAAACCTACACCTAAAGCACAATTAAAAAATAAAAGAATTTTATGAGGCTGGGTTAAAAAAAAAGTCCAATTTGTCATTTTTTGCCAGCAGATTATCTATTCTTCCTGTTACGAAGCCTCTCCCGGGCCTAAGGCACAGTTACCTAGGAGGCCATAGGCTGCAGTCTCTTCCTCTACCATGGGCTTCCTCTAACCAAAGGCCCCTCCACACAACCAGCTCAAGCCATGCTCCCTCCCCAAGCTCAGGGCAGCATCTTCACTTTCCACAAGCCAAACACACCAGGGGTGGTCTGCAACACCCATCAAAGGCCATTCTGCAGCTCCATCAAGAAGTACTCAGTGTGGTCAGAAGAACTGAACGGTGCCTCACAACCATTACTGAACATTTGGATCAAAGATTCTATAGAAGAATCCTGATCCAAGTGGGGAAAACGCAGAACGGAATTTCAAATTCTCAAAGAAACCAGACTTTCTGGAGCCATTGAGGCCAGACGATCCCCCTGAAACTATTCCCCACAGGAAATCTTTAAACCTGGAAATGAAACTACCCCCTGAAGTCATCTTTGAACCAAATAATAGTTAAGCCTAATTGGAAAAGAATGTCTGCATTAAGCATTGTACCCTTTTAAAGAATTTTCTAGATATGATCAAGTCGACAACAGCAACTTGAAATGATAGACGCAGAGCTTGGGGAGGGAGGGCAGTGAATTTGTGCTCACGAAGTGAACTAGTTTGGAAACAGTTATCCAGAAAGATGGCACAACTTGAAAAATGTAACCAATGTCATTGAATTGTACACGTAAAAACTGTTGTAGTGGCGTATGTTTTGTTGTGTATATTTTCACCAGAAAATCAGTCAATATATCTTTAAAAAATAATGGCATAGGCGGAAAAAACCAAGTGTTCAGTGCCCTGTGACCTTATGAACTCCCCAAAAGGCAGAAGTTTGTCCCTTGGGGAGAAAGACTAAGAGTCTAGCAGCCACTGCCTCAAGCCAAAGGAGAGGGAAGAGGGAGCCTGACAGCTCTGAGGTAAAGCCTCTTTTTGTTAAGACAACGCAGCAAACTTTTTTTAACCACAGCTGACATCACTCTAATAAATCACCATCATGTCTTGAGGGATAGAAAAAGCCAAAACACTGTCACATTTGATTTCGCTGGCTACTCATGTCTCCAGAACAAACCATGTGTTTTTAATCAACAACACTTTGTTTTGCATTTCTCAGACCCCAATACTCTTTAAATAGCTGCTTTTAACAGAGGGCTATTTTAAACCCAGTGCCAGCTTTCTTGCAGAGGACATTAAGAAACAGAGGACCACGTTACCAGCTCGTCAGCTTATCCTGGGCACTTTCTCTTCTGTGATTATTATGTATTATGAGGTTGTATCTGTCTGTTTAGGGTGGAGGTGGGGAATCCTCAGCCCTCTTTGGGAATTTAATTAGATGTCTTCCCAGAACTATGGAGTTTTTTGGTTTCTCTAACAGGCAACTCGACTGGGTTATGGGAAAACGGCAAATTTCCAGCCAAAGGAAACAAGAGAGAGTCACATCTGGGACTGGGAGTCCAAGGGAGGGAAAGAGGAGGTGGCAAAGGAGGGAGCCTGTTGGAGGGGAAAGGAGCAATAAAACAATGGCACATGTCAGTTTCAGCCTGCAAACTGGCCCAGACTTTTTGGAGGCAGAAGTGCTCGGGCCAGCCCACTGAAGCTTGTGTGGTGCTCATCCTTCCATTTACAGGACATGAGTGGCACCTCTAGGCAAGAGTAGGCTGTGTGCAGCAATCTTTCAGCCAAACGGGTCCCCTACATGACTGCCCATTGTTCCAAAATCTCCACAGTGATTGTTAGCTGGGTCCACCTTGTCCAGACATCAGTCTCTAACAACACCTGATTTTACAGAGACAATAAAAAGGGACTGAGGGAGACGATCATAACCTGAACTAGAGAAAAACCCTGTACCATTGGCTGGACATTTAACTCAAGCCGAGATTAACAGACCAAGCAAAACTGCAGGCGTGGCCACCATGTGGTTCTAGTGTTAGCCACCATCCTTCAGCCATAATGGCAAAAGTATTCTCCTTGAGTGACTAATGAAACCCTCTGACGTGGGGCAGGCCAGGGCTTCCGTCATTCCTGAAGATCCTAATTGTTCACCCTCTGATGATCAGATCATGCAGGACCCACAGGGGACCTAGGAGCAGACTCCCAGACCCATGGCATGACATGTTAGCCTCAGTCCCTCCTGGGTCTGAACCAGTGATCTAACTGCAGAAGATTCTCAATTGCTCAACGTCCGTTCTTTAATGAAGAGTCTTCATAGACTATCTACTCTCATTATTCCTTTTTCTACCTATAATTGGATCAATTGACGAAAAATGATGTGTGACTCTACTGTACCAAAAGCCCACTCAGCCAATGTCTTCAGCAAAAGTGCCAAACACCTTCTGCAACTGTGTTTAGAGAGGACTGGTCATTCATATACACCCCGACATAGTGGGGGGAGTTGTCTTCCAGACAACACTCAGCCTGGGAGACCCCCTCCATGACTCAGAAGTCTGTTCCATGATCAGTTCTGTCTCCCTCTAACAAATGCATCCTCAGTTTCCTGAGCCAGTATTCGCAGCTGTTCACTTGCAGCCTCAGTGGGTTTTGCTATAGTATAAGACTCACCTACAAGGGTTTCATTTAGTCTTGGGGTTTGTCTTGGTCATCTAGCACTGCTATAACAGAAATACAAGTGGGTGGCTTTAACAAACAGAAGTTTATCTTTTCACAGTTTAGGAGGCTAAAAGTTCAAATTCTAGATGTAGGCTCTAGGGGAAGGCTTTCTCTGTCTGTCAACTCTGGGGGAAGGCCCTTGTATCTTTTTTAGCTTCTGTTCCTCGGTTCCTTGGCAATCTTCATGTGGCCTGTATCTTCCCCTCTGTTAATACTTCCTTCTCTGTACGTAATCTGCTCTTTTTATATTTCAAAGGCAATTGGCTTAAGACATACCCTACACTGATAAGGTCTTTTTAACATAACAAAGAAAGTCCTATTTCTAAATGGGATTACATCCATAAGCAATGGGGTTTAGGATTTACAGCACATATTTTGGGGGACACAAATCAATCCATAACAGAGCTGACTATTTACAAGTCCAGGTTAGGGATGACTTTTCCAGTTGAGTATTGTTGTTGTTGTGTGCCACCAAGTCAATTCCAACTCCTAGCAACTCTGTAGGACAGAGTAGAACTGACCCATAGTTGGAAATCCTTCCAAGGCAGTAAATCTTTATGGAGGCAGACTGCCACATCTTTCTCCCTTGGAATGGCTGGTAGGTTCAAATCACCAGACCTTTCAGTTAGCAGCCAAGTGCTTAACCACTGTGCCACCAGGGCTCCAGTTGAGTATTACAAATCATTATTTCATATCATGGCCTGGGCCCTTAATGTTTATGACAAATGTCTTCATCCACTTGCTTGTCCGCACAGAACAAACTAGGACACCTGGGAAGATAGTGAACTATCAGCAAATATCCTCTGGTGTTATTTATAGGGTAATCAAGATTTGATTCAGAAAAAGAGAGGGGGTGTGTGTGGTGGAGGAGATTGTTAAACTCCAGGATTGACGCTTGGCAGGAACATCCTTAAACAAGCCTCTGTAGCTCTTCTCGTGTTTACCACACCTGCTTTCCAGGGGCTCCCATCCATGGCAATGGCCAGGTGTGCCTAGGTATGAGGATTAGGAGCCTTGCCACTCAAAGCATGGTCCATGCCCTACGGCACTGGCATGCTTATTAAAAGTGCAGAATTCTAGCTGCCCCAGACCTACTGACTCAGAATCTGCATTTTTACTAAGATCCCCAACTGATTTATGTAAATATTATAGTTTTAGAAGCACTAGTATTTCTTAGCCCTGGGTACATGTTAGAATCACCGGGGGGGGGGGGGCTTCGTAAAACTACTGATATTAAGGCTTCACTTCAGACCAATTAAATCAGAATTTCTGCAGAGCTGTAGAGCCTAGGCTTTAGAGTTTGAGCTATCCCTAGTAATTTCAATGTACACCCAGAATTGAGACAACTGGTCTAGAAGAATCATCATTCATTGAGGGTCTACTATCTTCCTGACTCTGATGAGGAGCTTTACAGTCTTTATCCTCACCATAACCCTAGAAGTGTAGGCACTGCCCTCCCCACATCCCATAGGCTCTATGTCAGAGCTGACAATTGAACCCAGAGTCTGAGCTCCAGGCACCACCCCAGCCAGTCTTTCAATAATAGCAATATCCCCACATCTGAAGAAGACTGACTTAACAGGGAAAAGCAGCCACATAGCTCAAGGAAGTCCAGGCTCAAGGAATGCAGTGTTACCCTGTTGAACAAACAAAACAGGCTGCAGTGGGAAGAGGAATGGTAGGCAGCAAGAACACAAAGTTGAGAGTGTGCCACTGCACAGCTAGAGAAGTCCTGGGTCAAACAAGGCAGTGCCCTCTCTGGGAAGGCCAAGTGCAGCAGCTCACAGACCATGAGACCTGCCACCTGGAGGAAGCTTCCAGTGATCCCTGCCCAGTCACACCCAGAAAAACCAGGCCGGCCAGGTAAAGAAATCCAGCCAGGTGAAGAATTCTAACCAGGTTTAACGGGACATTTATGAACAAAATGCACTTATTAGTAAACAGTAATTACAAGAGAGCAGTTGCCTGGGAGGAGCAGGTAACATGGGGGCCCATTTTCTGATGCCTTCTCTGAGCAAACCCTGTTTGAACTTAAAACATCCCTGCTGTCAACACGAGTGTTTAAAGAGGCCTGGGTTTCTGAAATACAAGCAGTAATCCTAATGCCTGCTCTTAATTGAAGGTGCCATAATTTACTGGGTACTTTCACATGCACTAATGCCCTTAACCTTCACAATAACCCTGTGAGGCAAGTATTTTTCTCCACCCCATTTTATAGATGTGGAAACTAAAACTCAGGGGTTATTAAGTGGCAGGCCCAAGGCCACATAGCTAGTGACTGAGTCATGGAGCTGGAATTTGAACCCAGGCCTTCTGATAAAAGACCAGTATCTGTTAGACTTCCCCTATCTGCCTCCCAGACCAAGGTTATGTCCTTCAGGCAAAACTCCCGACCTGCAAGGGAATGTCTTCCTCCACTTCTGGAATTCTGTTTGCTGCTAGTCACCAAAGCCTGTATGCTTAACAGCCTACAGCCTGTGCACTAGCAGAACTCTTGGGAGAGACTGTTGTTCCGAGGGGTCTCCCCTCTCTGAGACTTAAAGAAGCCTACATGCAGTTGCAATAACAGAAAAGTTGTTACTGTTGTTAGTTGCCATCAAGTCAATTCCAAACCCATGGACACTCCGTGTGTGTCAGGGTAGAACTGCTCCATAGAATTTTCAAGGCTGTGACCTTTCGGAAGCAGATCACCAGGCCTGTCTTCCGAGGTACCTCTGGGTGGGTTCGAACTGCCAACCTTTCAGCTGGTACTCAAGCGCTTCCTTTTGCACCATCCAGGGACTTCCTAGTGGAAAAGTAGGCCAACCCAAAAGGAGATCATACCATTAGGTTCCAACTCATGGCAATGCCATGTAGGTCAGAGTAGAACTGTGCTCCCTAGGGTTTTCAATGGCTGATTTTTCAGAAGTAGTTCACCAGGTCTTTTTTCCAAGTCACCCCTGTGTGGACCTTGAACCTGCAACCTGTTAAACGGTTAACCAAGCACATTAACCTTTTACACCAACCAAGAGTGCCTAAAGGAGGGTGAGGACAGTTTAAACTTGAAGGGTTTACACATAAACACACTCACAGAGGCAGGCACTTACACACTGTATCTCAACAGCAGGACATTTTCAAGGTCACGTTTTAAGTTGCCCCAAAATTCTGGGAGGAAGTCATGAGTAAAATTGTTGCTATTGAGTCAATTCTGACTTATAGAGACCCCATAAGCCAGAGTAGAACTGCCCCATAGGATTTCCAAGGAGCAGCTGGTGAATTCCAACTGCTAACCTTTTGGTTAGCAGCCTGAGTTCTTAACCACTGCACCTCCAGGGCTCCAGTCATGAGCATAAACAGCCCCAATATGGCTACAAAGTTATAAATGTCATCACTGACTTGCAGAAGATTAAAGAATCTGGGAACAAATTAGCCTGGTATAGATAGTGACTTAAAGAAGAATCTCAGAGAGGAGTTGGAGAAGCCAACAACTTTAAATCCTGTAAAGTTTTTTAATCAAGTTACTCTATTATTTGAAATTGGCAGAACACCAATGGGTTTATTCCAAAGACATAATTTATGATTTTTTTTTTCTTTCAGTTTTCTTTTTTAAGGGCATTAGGGTGTTAGTTCCTTGCTTCCTTCTTCTTGAGGGTTTCTTTTTTTTTTTTTTTTTGGGCAATATGTCACTTTCTTTTCTCAAATCTGTTTCCATCCAACATGTATAAAATGGAGCCAGTTCCAGGCAGCCCAATAACTCTTGTTTTCCTCACACACACCCCGAGAAGAGCTCCTTCCTCGATTAAACTAGCCAGCCCTGGAGCCACAAGCAAGAGAACACAATTTTGTACAAAAGGTTGTTCTCCTTCACCTGGCTCTCCTTAACTGTTTAGTTATTCCCTTGTAGGAAAAGAGAGGGGGGAAAATTCTCATTGCCAAATCATCCCCGAAATCACGAGTGAACTTTCGCCTCCAAGTGGACTCCCTCTCCAGTCCATTTCCTTCAGCAAACCTTCCTGAAGGGCAGTTTTAGTCACTCCTGATGCCCCCAGCTCCTTTTGAATTTCTTCCACGCCATTCCTAGACTACCCCCTTACCCCCACCCTGGTGCCCCACCTCCAGCTTGCTGATTCTCTTTCTCCTAGCTTCTCTGAGGGCCGCTTTCTCCCTGTCTGCCTCTCCTGCTTCTTTCTCAGGGAGCCCCCAGCTCCCTGAGTGCCCTGGGAGTGCACACATTCATGCAACACCCCTCCCACAGGCCCTGAGAAATCCCAGAGATCAAAGAGCTCAGAGTGAGGCCAGGTGTCCATCCTCCTCCACAGGCCATGATTAATCAAACCGCCTGACTCACAAGGAGATCAAACCAGGCACCCTGCCAGCTGTTGGTTAAAGCTGGCCTTCAAGTTGCCCTCATTAAATTTCTTTTCCCTCTTTCTTTCCCTGCTGACTCCTGCCCCGTGATCATCTCTTGGATCTTTCTCTCAGCTCTTTCCTCTCTCCTCCTTTCTCCTTCCGCCAGGTTTTCAATATCCGTTTTGCTCCATGTCCCTTCTTCATCATCTTTCTCTTCCTCCACAACCCACTACCATTCTACAGACGCTCCTTCCCCTCTGTCCTCACTTTCTACTGTTCCTTTGCCTGAAGATTCCCTTCTTGACCCTCCTACTCAGCCACAGAAAGTTCCAGGAGGAAGTCGTCTGTGGTGTCTGTGCCAGGCTGCCCGGGTACCAGGCTGCAGGGGTGTTGGAGAGCAGGTTTCCCCAACATTCAAGGCCAAGAATGAGTTCAGCAATGCTGAGCTGAATTCTCACCTGACCCTCTCTGCAGCAGGCACAGACCTCTACAGCACCACACACACACATACTCACATGCACACATACATGCATATATACACACACACATGCATATATACACACACACACACGTGCATGCATACATATGCATATATACACATAACACTATGCACACATACACACATACATACATAAGCACACATGCACACACAGATACACACATATGCACACACTCACATGCACACGAATACATATACATACACAGAGACCATACCTGGGCTACTATTCACTTCCTGTTTTTGAAAGGCCTCTAGGCTGTCAGAGGGCAGCTCCTCAAAGAAGCCCCTCGTGGTTGGACCACTGGCCATTTCTCACCTCAGAACAATTTTCAAACCCCCACACAAAGAACCAGACTCACCCATGAGCAAAGAAGCAGGAATACAACCCAGAAGCTGGAAAACTGGGCAGAGGGCCTTTCTTTTCTTTTCCTGGCATCTCTGCCCAGACAAGGAAGGATGGAAACATTGGATCCTGACTACTTCCTCGGCTGATGTGTTGAGAATATTTACTCCAGTTGTCTAAGAGTTATTTTTATACACTTTTTCCTACAACAAACACTGGCAAAAAGCAAATCCAGGCTGCAGAGCACTGTCCCCTCTTTCTCAGCCTCGCTATGTACGCATCTATGTCTTTTTTAACTTGTTTCTTATTTCGGAGGTTCTTAAAGCACAGAGGCGAGAGAAAACACAGATGGAGCGGAGCAATGTTGTAGCTGTGCACAGAAGACATTGCGCCGCTTTGAAGATTTTTAGAAGACTTGGAAGACCTCAAGATGTAGTGAGGGTTTTGAGGTTCTTTTTTTTCCTCTTTATGTTGAAAATTATTTCCTTGCTTCCTCTCTCGGTTTCATTTCTGTATGCCTGGCATCACCTGCTGCCGGTGGGAACACAGGGCCCCTTGGCCTCAGTGACTGGGTCATTCTGGCTGCCCCCGGTTTGACCCCACTGCTACCTGCCGGTGTTTCCCCAGCTGTGAGCGAAGAGAGCCTGGTGGGAGGAGAAGCCATCCATCAACTCAGGCAGCAGCAGAGGCCTGGATGAGGGCGAGAAGGGTCAGCGCTGGCGCGCCCTTGAGCACGTCAGAGGGGGCAGAGGGGATTACAAATTGTTGAGATATCCACACTGGGCTTGATTGATGATACAGAATGAGGGGCAGCGTATGGACAAGCTTCAATCACTGGTTTGTCCCGTCCTCCTGTCCTCCTCTGGCACCAGGGCAGAGCCGCTCTCCTGTTCAACACCGGACTTCCTCCAGCCCACCCCCACCGGCCCCTTTCTCCCCAGCTCTCTTTTTCATGCCTGCTCACAGCCCATCCGTCAAGCCATGCCCCGAAGTTGACCTTTCGCAGAGAACAGCCAGCCTAAGAAAACCATTTCTTTCTGAAAAACCTCACCAAAGACTTTTATTAATGCTGGCAGGCCCGGCAGTCAAAGGAGTGCCACCATTCCTTCCCCCGTGTCCTGCTGCCTCCTCAACCTGAGTCCTGTTCGCCTGGAGCAAGAGTGGGAACGGTAGTGTGACCGGGATTCTTTAGGAGTGCTCCCATTTCTCTCTCCCAGCCCCAAACCCACTTCTGCCCCAAGTGGGCCCAGCTAGACCTAGCAGTCAACTGTGGAGCTGTGGGTGCTTGTCCCACACTGAGACCCACCAGTTTATCCTGTTGCACTCTTCGCTTCCTTGTGGCCTGCCCTCTCAGAGGCAGTGGTGGGGTTTCAGGAAAGGCACTGTGACCTAGCTTGGAGAAACGCTAAAGTCAGCTGAAGAGAAACATCCAGCTTTTTGGCAGCGTGAGCTGGAATGGGGAGGAGATGTGTTCTGGACTTGGGCGGGGGAAGGACAAGTCATTGGGCAGTTTCTAGCTGGCGGGGGGACCTGTCCATCTTCTTAGGGCTCCTTTTTTGGAGACCACACAGGTTGCCAGTCACGCCACTGTGGCAGTACAATAGAACAGAGACTGGGGACATGTTGGGGCAAACAGTGATGGGAGATGTTTAATAGAATTACTATCAGGCCTCGAGTTAATGAATCACAACTGCAAGAAACGATGATAATCCAGCAGGCATTAGTGACAGATTAGCTTCAAAGCTGCCATAAAAGTGCCATAATGCTTACCTAACGGCATGATTAACTCTCCCGGTACAGAATGCTTTATGGGGGAACCAGGCACCAACAGAGGCTTGACAGAAAGCCATGGCAAGATCCCCGGGACGCCGGGGGCACCCCCACCATGGCTGGCCTATTGGCTTCCGCTCTGCCTGGAGGTGATCTTCCCTACTGGATTGTGGGCAGACCAGGCAGCTGCTCAGGCACACCCCAGGGCTGGTCTCCAGAGGGAGGCAAGCATTGTCTCCTGGAGTCCCTGCAGTGCTTTGCCCCTTACCAAGTAGCAGCTATTCCAGGGGACTAGGAAGTCACATAGTCCCAACCTCCAAGGTAGCCACATTCTATGACGAAAGCTCCACCCCAGTCCCTGATCAAAGGACCCAGCTTGGAGCAGCCTGGAAAGGGTGCTGTCTTGGGAACTCACCATGACTCTGCTCCTCCCTAGCTGTGGAACCAGAGTCAGTGAGCCTCTCTGGGCTCAGGCAGCCAGGTCCAGCCTGCATCCCTCACCACTAGACTATATTCCAGGCATAATGCAAATCTCCTCATGCTCATTATTTCATTCACTGCCCCCCACCAATCTGATGAGATAGTTACTATCATTATCTTCATTTTACAGACATGGAAACTGAGCTTTGGAGAGTCGAGGTGCCTAGCAGTAAATGTGGAAGCAGGCAATATCCCCCTGGTCCTTGCTTCTCTATCAGCCCTGGGACCACCACCTAACCTCAGGGAAAAGCAGCTTGTGAGACACTAGATAGTATCTTTTATGAGGAAGGGAGGTTCCCCTCTGCTTGATTGCCCACCCCTTCAGGCAATAAACCAGGTGAAGGGACCTCCTGAGAGTTATCCTCACCTCTACCTTCAGGGTAGTGGAAAAACCATGGCCTGGAGGCAAGAGACCTGCACTCTACATCTCCTCTTCACCTGGGCTCAGTGGATCCCCTCCTGATAGTGCTACCTTGGGCACTCAACCACCCTTCATCTCAGTTTCAGCTCCTCTTTTGTACAACGGGAATAATAAAAAAAAAAAAACACTCAACCACCCTTCATCTCAGTTTCAGCTCCTCTTTTGTACAACGGGAATAAGGATAGTAATAATAATACCTTGCCTGCCTGACAATGGGAAACTGAACATCTTGACCCCTTGAGGCTCAGATCTGCCTGTTTACATCCCTCCTGCAGCGTGCCCACAGACTCCACTCCAGAGCCTCTCACCACGGCCTGCCCCTCTTCCCATAAATTTGGAGGCAATTAGCATAAAGCCCAGTTCCAAAGGGAATTCTCAGAGCCATGTTCATCTTCATAATGTTGAAGAAAATCCCCCAGGAGGCCTGAGTTACCGCTGTGGCAGGCAGGCTGTTCTGGTCTGTTTAACTAGGGCTCTACGAGAGGCACGCAGCCCTCCCTCCAGATGGCCTTCCTTCCAGCCCACACTGTCCAAGAGCACCCACCCAGTGGGGACTCCCATCAGGCTGCCCTCTGATAACACTTCAAAAGGGAGCATCAACAGGCTCCAGGTTTTTGCAGATCTGTGCTTCTTTTAAATTCCAGAATCAAATGGCAAACCATCATTCAATCAGCAAATATTTACTTTTGTCGGACACCATGGAAAAGGCCGAGAAGATTCGCTATACTCCTTTGCAGCCTTGAATCCCAAAGCAGAGACATAGGCTAGTGGGAATATATGCTGAAGGCATGTGCTGGCTGACACTGGGTGAGCATTCTGAAGGTGACTGACTGCCTTGCTGTCCACCATGTATCTCTGGTAGCCATGTTCTCTTGTCTACGCTGTTGGCCTAATGTGTGCCAAGTGGGTTCCAACACTTCAGATACAAAGTCACAAAATCTCCAGGTTGGAAGAGACCTAAATGATTGCTTCTTCCACCCCTCCCCAAGTCTACCCCCATCTGCTATTGACTCCTCTTGAATCAAATATGTAGTTCTTATTTCAACATGCCATGCCCAGTGAAAGCTCAATAAATATTTATTGATGGTGGTGCCCATGATGAATTAACAGCCAAAGCTATAAAAGTAAAGTTTTACACAGGAGAGACCCTGGTGAGAAAGAAACTGCTACATAAAGTTAGAAATTTTTCAAAATGACAAGCGATCACACTTGCACACACACACATACACATACACATACACACAGACACGGTGTGGCAGAGACAGGACCACAGTTCTTTACCTTGCCTATCCAGGAAATCACATTGGAAAATAGAAAATGTCTTTATGATAGAAAATTCTGGTAATGCCCATATGTCAAAACCAGCCTGCTCCTCTGGTGGAGGGCACGCTCACCTTCTCAGGGCCAATCAGCACAGCCTGTCAAGATCTGCCGGGCCCTGGACCCAGAGTCTTACTTCATCTCCTTTGCCAGAATCAAGGCCCCGAAGCAATTTCTGTCCTGGAGAAACAAAATGGCACTGCTGAGTGCTTTACTGAGTGTCCAAGGTGGGCTGAGGTAAGTGCCATAACATACATAATGCTGAGGATGCTAAAACTTCAACAACAACAAAAAAGATCCAGGACAGGATGGGTACCTTGAATGAGCTGTTAACAAGTTAGTGTGCACCTAGAAGGAAATTCTGGGGAATGTCACCATAAAGAAGTCAAGAGCATCAAGGCCTAGTGAGCAGAGACCCGTCATTGCCAGCCAATTATACTGTGTAGCCCCAAGATGTTTATACGTGTGAACATGCTAACTGTAGGTCTAAGAGCCTCCTGTGGTTCTTTTTTAGGGTCGACCAACAGAGGTAACTTTTTCCCTTATCTGGACAGCCTGAAGCTCCCACCCTCAGCACAGAAGCACCAAAGCTTACTGTAGCCCACTTCAATCTCCATCTCGATGACCCTTAGAGTGAGTTCAGGGGAGCCTGCTAGTTCACAGGAAGGAGACAGGGCCTTTGCAAACTGAGCCACAGAGATACTTGAAGTTCAGTGAGGAGTCCTGGTCCCTCTGAAACCAAGCAAGAGACAACCATTTACAAGCTGGTAAGACACATGGGGAGTCCTTTGATGGTGCAGTTAGTTAATGCACTCAGCTGCTAACCAAAAGGGTGGAGATTCAAGTCCACCCAAAGGTGCCTTGAAAGAATGACCTGGAAATCTACTTTTGACGAGTCAGCCATTGAAAACCCTATGGAGCACTGTTCTTCTCTGACACACATGAGGTCACCATGAGTCAGAATCAACTTAGCGGCATCTGGTTTTTAAGACACACGGGTGAAAGAAAAACTCATCCAGCTTGCAAGGGAAAACAGAAAGCCTTGAAGAAATGGATTAGAATTTGTCCTAAGCTTATAAAGTGAGATTGCATGTGTAACTCGCTTCATTTGAGCTTGGTCTTTACCCCAAGAGACCAGGCTCAGAAACTGGGTTGAGTATCCTAAAGTGCAGTACGTGGCAGAGTTGGCAGAGAAGGAAAGGGTACAAAGCAGGAGTAGAAAGGAAAGGCCATGAAAACCAAAGGCAGAATCTTAGAAGGACATTTCTACCCTACCCTTTCCCACTTCAACTTTTTAGAAGCTCCTCAAGAGAGCAATGAAGAGAAGCAGATCAGGGAGCTGGAGAGTGGGGCCTTCCTGGGGCTGCCTTGCCCCTTCCAGTCCCCTCCTGGACTCCTGATTGTTCTCCCGCTTCCAGCTCTTGTTCTTTGTCCGGTCCCCAGGAGCCCCCTATTTGGACTCTATGCTGGTGGTTGACCAGCAACCTGGGATAAGGGGACAGAGAGAAAGAGACAGAGAACCTATCAACAACAGATTTAGTGGCATTGCCCTGTGCCAGGCACTCTGCTAGCGAGAGTCCTTCCCACAGGAAGATCACAATATGTCCATGGACAGAAAGAGAACACCCGCAGTCCAGTTGGCAATACCTGTTGGCCTCTTCCCAACTCAGGCCTGTCTTCCCCAGCTGCTGAATACTGCCTCATGATTCTGCTCTAATTTTTAGTGTTTGTTCCTGCCCAGATGGGGTGTCTGATCTTGCCATAACCAATGTTTTCTGCATAAGGGGACCTGGTACATTTTTATAGGAACCCAGTAGTTCCCTGGGGCCAGACTCTAATGCTGTCCAGATGCAGAAAAACAGAAGGGCCATTCAAAAACAACCGAAATATCAACACACATTGAAAGCGGTCTGTTAGCACTTGTCATAAGCACAATAAACAAAACAATGAAACCATCAGAAAGTACCGTGAGACAGTTAGGCTTTAGGAACTTGGCTTTGATGACTTAGAAAAGCAAAGAAAGGGGGCAGAACCAGTTCCCACTTGGGCTGAGGCTTGTTTGTTCTGCTTATCTGAAGTCAAAGCTAACAATCCTCACCACGATGAAAGGACCTAGAAGTTTCTCCTTTGCAACTAGCTCCTCTTCCCATTGGTGCAGCGGTCGATTTCTGCACATGGCCCATAAAACACCCGTTTATATTACACCACTCCCATCTCTTGAAAGACCCTTGTTCCCTCTGCGTTCCCTGTGAGCCAACAAGCAAGAGTGTGTACTGGAGTTCTTACCTGGGTGGGCTCCAGGAAATAAGGCCGGTGGGCAAGAACGCAGGAGAACCCTGTGTCTGTCATGTCCTCCTTGACAGTCAGATGCCCTAAGCCCAGGTGAGTCACAGTGGGCACCAAGGGGCTGCTGGTTCTGCCTGAGGGCCAGCTGCAGAGACATTTGTCCTGCCTTTTGGAGGAAGAGTCTGGGGGAGAAATGTCAACGGCCCACCTGGCAGACATAGCACATAGCCTTCCAGTCTGAGCTGTAGAGCTGGGGGTGGCCCTGCCCCCGGGGTAAAATGAGGCCACCTGTTTACCACAGTCACTCAAGGTTGTTTCCCAGCATCTCACTGCTCGGCTTCACTTAATTCCCGCAATGGGTGCTGGCCAACTCATCTATCAAATTACCCACCAGTGATTTAAGTGAGCTTAGTTCTTTTGTGTGCACTCCTCATGTATTTGACTCTTAGTCAAGCAAAATAGGGGATTGATCAAAGGGACGTGGGGAACAGACAGAGCTGTATACTGTGGGAGACAGGGGCGCCATGAGCTAGTGGGGTCTGGTGACAAGAGGGAGAGCCTGGGAGGCCCAGGACGTGGGCTCTCATCCTCTGCTTGGCTGCGGGATCCTAGTCAGTCCTTCGCATCCCTCTCTCCCCATGTACCTAGCTGGCCAATCTAGTAAGACTATGGGCAGATGAATCAAAAGACTCCACTCCGTTCTTTCCTCCTTATTGGGAGGGAAAAAAACATCAGAACAAAGGAACCAAACATACCTAACCTACCCAGAGGAACTCTCCCAACTCTGTTCCGGGCCTGAAGACTGAAGTTTGTGCTGTCATAATCCTCCTTCACTGCAAAACGTGTACAGTATTTGCCAGTTCAGTCCGAATCCACCTGTTTCTCTGGAACAGAGAACAAGTCAGCAACAATTGGTAAGTATTTCTTAAACACCTTCAACATGTCCAATTAACTACTGTAAACATCTTAACAGGTGGGAATAAGCTTGAAAATGAAGCCCCATCCTCCCCTAGATGTCTTTCAACTTGCTGGGGATGCAGCCCCAGGACTGGTGGCCCACCCCCTCTTTGCTTCCAAAACAACCTGTAGCCATATGAGGACAGAATCAGCAAGCGCCCCTGGAGCTTAGCTCAAGTGCCGTCCAGAGCAGCCATCTTGCTGGTGTTCAGCCCTCTGTGGCATAGAAGAAAGTGCATGGATTTTTGGAGTCAAAAAAAACCATGAATCGGATTCCATCTTTACCACTTACTACCTGTGACTGACCGCTAATTCATAAGACTGTTATAAGGGCTAAATGATATCATATCTAGAAAGGACAAATGCAGAGCCCAGCACAGAGTCCAGTAAAAACCCAGTACAGGATAAGCACGAAAAAAAGTTGCCATTGCATTGATTCCAACTCATGGTAACCCCATATGTGACAGAGTAGAACCGCTCCATAGGATTTCCTTAGCTGTAATCTTTGCAGAAGCAGATCTCCAGGCCTTTCTTTCGCAGTGCACCTGGGTGAGTTCAAACCACCAGCCTTCAGGTTAGTAGTTAAGGGCAAACCATTTGTGCCACCCAGGGACAGACTATGCTCAATGAATATTAAATTCTTTATTTTCATCTCTGCCCATAAACACAGGCATCAATTAATACACAAGTATTTATCGGAAGTCAATTAAGTAGACAATACAATGAAAGTTCAAAGGATACAGATAAACAAGCCAACATTACTGCCTTGGAGGAGTTCCCAGGATAATGGAGAAAAGAAGCAGATAAGTTAAATGTATAGGGAAAAAGGCATCTACCAATAAATATCGGTAGAAATTAAGTTTACTTACACAAAACTATAAAATAGAAATACAGAGTACTGTTAATTATAGGGCGGCAATACAGTCGTTCACAGTCACAGTCATCTCGCCTGATACTACTACTTACGGATTTGGATTAACTCATAGAAGTTTTGGTTTCCTCATTTGTGAGATGGAGAAAATAACATCTATCTCACAGGGCTGTGGTGATGATTAAACGAGATAATGTACGGCTCTTCTGCGCCGTGCGACCTCGTATGTGAAATGTGAGTAATAATTGACCTACCTCATAGGGATGTTCTGAAGATTACGTGTTTAATACACGTAAAGCACTTAAATAGGGCTATTAAGGAGCCCTGGTGGTGCAATGGTTAAAGTGACCAATTGCTAACCGAAAGATAAGCAGTTCGAAACCACCAGCGGCTCTGCAGAACAAAGTTATGGCAGTCTGCTTCCGCAAAGATTTACAGCCTTGGAAACCCTATGAAGTCGCTATGAGTTGGAATCAACTCAACAGCAGTGGGTTTTTTGGTTTATATAAATGTTTCCTATCGTTACCCTCTAGAATGTAAGTACCGTGAGAAAGGATTTTGGCCTGCTCTCTGCACTGATACACTCCCAGTAGAACAGAACATGGTACTTAGTACAGAAATTATTTGTTGAGTGAACAAATGGTTGGATGTCATTGGAGAACAGAGGGCAGATTCCATTCCGAAAGGTTTCCTGGCAGAGTTAGTGCCTCCACTGAGGTTTCAAGGGTGAGGAAGACTTAGCCATGCTGAGAAGGTGGGGAAGGGCATGCCTGCAGAGGAAACAGCACAGCAGAAGTATCCGGTGTGAACAAGCATGGTGTGAGCAGGAGACTACCAGTAATCTAGTGCTTGAAGAATAAAAAGTGCAAGCCAGGGAGAGGCAGGAGATGGAAGTTCTTTACCAGATCTTCTACTGATTGATCTTAGTGGGACCAAATACAATCTGAAACACATACCCTAGAGAAATATGAACATTTGAAAATAACACTTTAGGTCAATTCTTCCAAGGTCTCCAAGTCACTGGACCTGATCCAGAAGAACATCAGAAATAGCACTTCCCATGAGCCCTCTGCTCTGGGGAATGTCTCATCACATGGGACCCTAACCCATATGTCTGCAAGATTTCCAGCCCACTTGGAAAACCAGGTGACCATGCCTGTGAACTCTGACCCCACCAATCCCAGCAGGGGCTGCAGAAGCATTTATATCTTCAAAGGTCCTGGTAAATGTTAGCCAACAGCCTCCTCCCAATCCCCATCCCTCACCTCCTCCTGCTCTGGCCTATCAGGGGTCAGGGACTATGGGTCACACCTGGCCAGCCTAGCCCAGGCCCCAAATTCAGTCCTGCATCTCATCCACACATCATCCTCTCACTGCTGGCTACGTCTCTTCTCTCCCCCCACACACTTGGGCCCGGAGCTAGGGAAGCCATAGAGGGTGACAGAGAAGGGGGTCCTATACAGAAGGCCCGGGACACATTCCATGGGGTCTTTGAACAAACAGGGGCTCCGGTGAGCCACCCTGGAAGGAGACCTAGGTTCCAGGTTAGGGTAGGGAGTGGGAGAGGCCCATGGACCAGGGTCAGCTCCAGTGACTGCCTCATCAGGCAGGTTTCAGTGACCTCTCCCTGACCCCAGAAAGCTCACTTGTCACTCTGATCTTCTTAGGGCAGAGAGGTCTGTTAACTTTTACCAGACTCCTTTGACATGGAGAGCTAACAAGAACCTGGGAGGGAGGTTCATTCAAGTGTCAGAACCTCAAGCACCATACTCTACAACCTCACCCCTCCACACAGCCCTGGACCTCCAGGCCAGAATACTGGGCTCCCGCAAGCCACACACAGGTCCTCTCGAGGTGTGAGGAGCAAGGCTCTGGGCCCAGAAAATCAGAAGGAGAGCCTGGGCCCTGGGAATTAGCTACCACACTGGCTTTGGGTTTGGTCCCACCATAGACTTCAACTGCCCCTGCTGGTGGCTCTCATGATGTGATGGCCTCAGCTTGTAGCCATCACAGGGCCTGCCCTGCCCATTTCACAGATGAACACATAAAAGTATCGAGAGTCAGAGTCTTGCACCTCAGAACCTACTATATAGCTACAGTAGTCAAAACAGCCTGGTACTGGTACAACAACAGATACATTGACCAATGGAACAGAATTGAGAACCCAGGTGTAAATCCATCTACCTAGAGTCACCCGATCTTCAACAACGGCCCAAAGTCTATCAAGTGGGGAAAAGACAGTCTTTTTAACAAATAGTGCTGGGAAAACTGGATGTCTATCTGCAAAAAAAATAAAACAGGACCTCACATCATACACAAAAACTAATTCAAAATGGATCAAAGACCTAAATATAAAGCCAAAAACTATAAAGTTCATACAGGAAAAAAATAGCATCAACACCAGAGGCCCTAATACACTGCAGTAATAGGATACAAATGATAACCAACAACACACAAACTGCAGAAAATAAGCTAGTTAACTGGGAACTTCTAAAAATTAAATACTTAAGCTCATCAAAAGAGTAAAAAGAGAACCCACAGACTGGGAACCAATTTTTTGCTATTACAAATCATAGAAAGCTCTAATCTCTAAAATCTACAAGAAAATCCAACACCTCAATGACAAAAAGACAAATAATCCAATTAAAAAAATGGGCAAAGGAAATGAACGGACATTTCACCAAAGACATTAAAGCAGCCAACAGACACAATGGGAAATGCTCTCAATCTCTAGCCATTAAAAAAAAGAGAAATGCAAATCAAAACCACAATGAGATACCATCTCACCCTGGTATTACTGCCGTGACACAAAACAAAACAAAACAAAAAACAGGAAATAACAAATGTTGGAGAGGCTTCGGGGAGGTTGGAACTCTTAGGCACTGCTGGTGGGTATGCAAAATGATACAGCCATCTTGGAAAACGATATGGCGCTTCCTAGAAATAGAAATACCATGTGATTCAGCAATCCCATTCCTAGGAATATATTCTAGAGAAATAAGAGTCATCACACAAAAACACGAATAGACACATGCACACCCATGTTCATTGCAACATTGTTCACAATAGCACAGAGATGGAAACAACCTAGATGCCCATCAACAGAGGAATGGCTAAACAAACTACGGTACATACACGCAATGGTGAATTTGCGAAGCATGTCATAACATGGTTGAATCTGGAGGGCATTATGCTGAGTGAAATAAGTCAATCACAAAAGGACAAATATTGTCTGAGACCATACTGTAAAAACTCATGAAAAGGCTTACACACAAAAAGAAACAATCTGTGATGATTATGGGGCAGGGGAAGGGTGGGGATGGAAAAACACTAAATAGACAGTAGATAAGTGGTAACTTGGGGGAAGGGTAAGACAGTACACAATACTGGGGAAGCCAGCACAGCTTGTACAAGACAAGGTCATGGAAGCTTCATAGACACATTCAAACTCCCTGAGGGACCGAATTTCTGGGCTGAGGGCTGTGGGGACCATGATCTTGGGGAACATCTAGCTCAATTAGCATAATATAGTTTATAAAGAAAATGTTCTACATTCTACTTTGGTGAGTAGCATCAGGGGTCTTAAACGCCTGTGAGCAGCCATCTAAGATACTCCACTGGTCTCACCTCATCAGGAGCAAGGGAGAATGAAGAAAACTGAAGACACAAAGGAAAGGTTAGTCCAAAGGACTAATGGACCACGACCACCATAGCCTCCACCAGACTGAGTCCAGTAAATCTAGATGGTGCCCAGCTACCACCACTAACTGCTCTGACAGAGATCACGATAGAGGGTCCCAGACAAAGCTAGAGAAAAACGTAGAACAAAATCCTAACCCAGTAAAAAAGACCAAATTACTGGCCTGACAGAGACTGGAGAAACCCCAAAAGTATGGCCCCCAGACACCTTTTTAGCTCAGTAATGAAGTCACTCCCAAGGTTCGCCCCTCAGCCAAAGATTAGACAGGCCCATAAAACAAAACAAGACTAAAGGGGCGTACCAGCCCTGGAGCAAGGACTAGAAGGCAGGAGGGGACAGGAAAGCTGGTAATAGGGAACCCAAGGTCAAGAAAGGAGAGTGTTGACATGTCATAGGGCTGTTAACCAACGTCATAAAACAATATGTGTACAAACTGCTTAATGAGAAACTAGCTTGTTTTGTAAACCTTCATCTAAAGTACAGTAAAGAAAAAATGTAAACAAAGAGTCAGAGACTTGCCATGGCTGTGAGGACTGGAACCCAGGGATTGTTATCTCTGAGCTGCCACTGCTGCACTATGCCATTTGGGGATTGTTGCCCAGCCAGCACTAGTAAAATGGACCTGGAGATCTGGGCTAGGAGTGAAGGCCAGAGCACCGTCAGCTTCAGCCTCCCTGCCCTGCCCCTTCCACTGCTGCTCTTAGGCAAGATTCTGTGAAAGCTTGAGAACAGGCAGGGTCAGGGGATGAGTTCTCACCTCAGCCCTACCAACGGGAAAATCACTTACCCTTTCTGTGCCTTGGTTTCCCCATTTGTCAAACAGAGTAGGAAGAAGATCTCTAAAATCCCTTCCACGCTGTGAGATTCCATTCTTTCACTGCCTCCAGGTTCTCCCACCCACAGTCCCCCTAGAAAACCCAGGCCAGTTTATCTGCTTTTACCATAGAACTCTATAGCCAGAGGGGCTCATCTAGCTTATTCCTTTTATTTGAAAAATGAGAGAGCTGGAATCCAGAGAGATGAATTAGCCGAGTGACCTTGAGCAACACACCAACAGACAGAGGCAAATCCTGGAACTCAGGTCTCCTAGTCCTTTGTTCTTTACATTGTGCCAGCTCTTCCTAAAATCGATTCTGATCTCAAAATCCCCCAAGACCCCACCTTCCCAGAGATACACACCAAATCCTTTGCCTGGCATTGGAGACCTACCTGCCAGCTCCCTAATGACCGCTTCACGCCCTACTCAGATTTACTCACTCTCCCCAAGAAATCCCAGAGGGTCAGTCTTGCCCCCAGCCTCTACTCAGGAAGCCCCTCTGTCCTAACCATTCACCCTAAGCTCTACATCTCCCCAAAGCTTCCTTCCAAGATGATTCCCACCCATACAGTTCTATCTCTGTGCCTCAATTTCTTCATATGAAAAGTGAGGATAATAGGAGTTACTATCTCATTCAATCATTGTTAGGATTGCCTGTGTAAATATTTAAAATAATGGTCTGGCACATATAAATATGTAATCTGCTACTATTATATATTATGTTCCACATATATATTTTCCCCAATTGGACCGTAAGTTTCTCGGAATGCAAATACCTCTTCCATTTCTGGTGGCTTCTAGAACAGTGGTGATGTGGGTCTTGAAGGCTTTCAAAAAGGATGGATAGATACATAAGGTTGGATAGATATGTGAGAAACCAGGTCTTTGGGGAGCAGCATAATAAGGAAGAACAAGCTTGTTACCAGAATGCTGCTCAGCAGCCATGGTTACAGGACCTAGGAACAGCATATGTCTTCTCCCACCAAGTTATCCCCAAAGTAGGAAGCGTCCCCTTAAAATTCTAAATGCCCCTAGAACTCAAGTCTCCCAGTCCTTTGTTCTTTATGTTGTACCAGCTCTCCCTAAAATCGCTCCTGACCTTAAAATCTCTGCCACCAGCACAGCCCCTTAAATACTGTTGGTTCACCTGCTCTGTTTGATGCCCAGCCCAGCCCCCTTCTACTCACCCCAACAGACAAAAGGCTTATGGATGATTGATGATGACAGTGACCTGCCACTGACCCTTCCAACCTGTGTCCTGCTGCTGCCCAGGAAGCCCTCCTCAGCCCCTACTGCTGTTTGAAATGCAGACTCCCCCACCTGAGGAGGCTACTGATTTTCTACCCCTTGTGAAGTAGAATCTTTGGCATGTACCCTACTGGGTTCTCTCTAAATGCCTGGGCCCTGGAATCAATGCAGACAACAACCTATACCCTTTGTGTGATTAAGGATGTGGAGCTAGACAGACCTCGGTTCAAATTCTGATTCCACCATTTACAGCTATGTGCTCTGAACCTCAGATTCCTTATTGTGAAGGAGGAATATAAGGCCTACCCCAGAGGGTCATTGGAAGGATTAAATTAGATAACATAATAAACTGTTGGCACAATGCCGGCACATAGCAACCCAAAACCCATTGCCGTTTAGTAGATTCTGACTCATAGCAACCCTAAAGGACAGAGTAGAACTGCCCCATAGAGTTTCTAAAGAGTGCCTGGTGGATTCAAACTGCTGGCCCTTTGGTCAGCAGCCATAGCACTTAACCACTATACCACCAGGGTTTCTGACACATAGTAATTACTCAATAAATCATAACTGTGGTGAAGGAAGAGGAAGAAGATTATAATATTGTGACAACCAGATGGTTGTACATGAGGACCAGTTTTGACTTTATTCTGTCCTCCTCCTCATAATAACCTCCTTGACCTTTCTTCCCCCAGAATCCCAAGTATCTCCCTCTTTCCTTTTTCATACACACACACTACATCCAACCCACAGCTTTTTATTTGATTTTGTCCCTGTCCAGAACTTCTCTAGCTGACTATTTGGGACCATCTAGCCCCCATGGAGCTATCTCCTCATTTCTCAGCATCATTGGTCATCCATGGCATTTGCTGATTGAGTTCACGTCTTCTACAGCCGAGCAAGTCTACAGACTTGCTGCCCTTACAAAAGAATCCGTTTCCACCAAACCACAGAGTATTTCACATGTCATAATTTTAAAGCCATTTATTTACTCATTTTCTTTCGTTTATTTGCCTACTCCACCATAAGTATTTGGTTGAAGTGACTTCCTATAACCAAATTTTGGTGCCCAACTGAAAGGTATCAAGCTCTCGGTATCATGAGATTTAGTTGTGGCTCAGGCAGACCAACATTTTGAAAAAAACAGCAGACCAAAAGAATGCTCAGTTGGAGCAAGCCCCTGCAATTTTAAACAGATTTCAGTGAAATGTGATCCATGAATAGCAGTTATCGGGCGAGGTGATTGCATGGAGGTCTGAAGCTGATGAAAGGATAGAGCCAATGATGGCGCCTGGTACCCCTCACAGGAAAGCTTATAAGAAAGAAAATGAGAAATACACCAGCATCCCCACTCCCCCGAGGCTACTCATCAGCGTCAAAACCTTAATTGAGAAAAGGAAGTAGGTGGCCAGAGAAAGCGGAAGTTAAAGAAAGGTGTTTGCATTTGACAGGAACAGAGGTTTGGCTTACCTCAGAGTTTCAGCTCCAAACACAGTACATCCACACATTCTCTCTCCACCCACCCTCTCTCTCTCTCTCACAGAGCCTCTCTCACATGGAGACTTTCATGACATCAGAAACCAGACTTCCTCTGTGCTTAATTGTAAAGGAATGAGGTGGGAAGGATGAGAGCCCAGGAGAAGAGAAAATTTCATGGCTGGCATAAGATAACCAACCCTGTTTAAAGAATGTCAGTAAACGCCTCTGAAAAACAGCCAACCCTGGAAAGGCAATGGTAGGGGAAGAGATTTTTCCAGGCCTTGACTCCCGGAAGTTCTTGGGAGAAAGAATTTCCCTGAAAGAATCCCATAGACATGAATGCCTCTCCTTTCTCTGTTCTTGTGTCCCAGAGCAACGGAAGGGTAGGGGTATGACTGGGGAGCAGAATGTCTTGGGGGTGAAGAGTTTAGGAACTGATATATAGACACAAATACCAGAAGGGCCCATCTATTCCCCCTTGAGCAAACTGAACTGAGGGAGAAGGACGAAAGGGGCGGGGGGAGCTTTACCAAGTTGAATGAGTAGCTGAGTTAAATTACAGGGCCCTGCAAGTGATGATTAACAACCCTCATGGTTTTCTGCTTCACAGCCATTACTCACTCCAAACCTGGGGCTTCTCGGTTACATAGCCCAGTGCAGGCCGACCATTTTTTCCATTGACTGAAAACACATTCTGACTGAAAACAAACTTTGGATCCCCGAGGCTTGGCAGGCCCTGGGTCCTTCTCCATATTTAATCAACGGGAAGCTAAACACTTTCATTCTGTGAGGACTCATTTGGACGGGGTCTCGGGGCTTTTGCTTGGTGCCAGATATAATAACTCTCCTCTCTCTTTTCTAAGGCCTATTTTATAATTTTGCTGTTTTTCAATGTCAAGCCCATCTTTTGAAGAATTTTTATTGGATTTCCTGCTAGACTTCAACAAGGATTTTTCTTTCTTTGGCAGAAATATCAAGCAGAACAGGGGAAAAACTCAATCATCATCTTGGAGAGTGATGATGCTGGGGGTGGGGGGAGTCCTTTGTTTGCACACAAATAGCTTTATAGAAGGTGGGAGCCCCAGTCCCTAGCTTTGGGGTCCCTCTAACTTCTGACTCATGGGGTGAAAATAAGTAAGACAAGACGGACGAATGTGGGAAGAGAGGGGAAGCTGGGATAGGACAAGAAGAAGAGAGGCAACAATGTGTGGACAGGCTAAGTGCAATAAGAGTCTAGTCAAAGTCCAGGACATGAGCCTTGGCACTGCCTGTTCACGCAAGCTACTGGCGTGTTAAGAGACAAGGCGATGGTGCCCACTCAGGGGACAGCTTCCAAGTCATACCCTTACTCAAGTCACTCCCTTGCTTGAGTCACACCTTTTATCTTACGAGAGAGGAGCAAGCAGAGAGGAGGGACCTCACTACCACCAAGAAAGAAGAGCCATACCCTATAGCACCACCTCGAGCTGGTGAAACCCCATGAATGGGCAGGGAGGCCACATCTCAGAGGCTTCTATCTTACCAGCCACAGCCATCATCTCTGTGCTGAAGCCGAGGCCTGTTCAAGGCAAAGTTCAGATCTTCGGTTTGCCTTCACAGAGATTATTCCCCAAAGGAAGCATCTTGTAGCTAATAGCAGCTTCTGTTTGTTCATCTTTCCTCCCTTCCCAGGGTCGAGTTTCAGAATCTTCCAGGATGTTCGCTCTTACTTGTCTCTACTTTCATTTTTCTTTTTGTATTGAGTTTTGTAAAGTTCCCCTCCCCCCCGCCCCAGGAGGGGTGGAGGGTCTTTACAGGGTATTATCCAGAGATGAGAAGTAGTTCTTTGTTCAGTAGTGAGAGAGCCTTTGGATGAATTGTACTTTTTATGTTGAGATATTACGTAACCATACCTCACATCTCCTCAGACTTTCCACACTTACCTCAATTAGCTTCATGATTTATAAAAAATTGTTACGTATCATGTCATCCTTTTATTCCCACCACAACCCTGTGAGATAGACAGGGCAATATTGTAATTACCATCTTAGAAGTGAGAAAACAAGACTCTCCCAGATCAAGTGTATGGGTGGTAAATGACCAAACCAAGATACGAACTAAGTTGAGCAATTTTTTCCTTCTACATTATAAAATGCATTTTTGCCAAAGGGGAGTTCCCTGGTCCCCTTCATAAGACCTCTCCCTATGCTGGGCAATGTTCCCCAGTGGAAGTTCCCTGGAACAGAATATTCCTCAAGAGTTGAGACAACCATGACAATTTTTACTATATCCTCAAAGTTTGCACAACAATTTCTCTTCAGGCCAGGCTATAAGATCAGGCTTTCAGGGCATCTAAGCCACTCCTCACTCCTTCCACTCCCAGCAGGAAAAGGGACACAAATTGACCAGGTGATCATAATTGCCTATGGAATACCCATTCAGAGCCCAGTACTAGGCTAGAATATTGAGAGATTCAGTTCAAAGAAAAGATATTATCCCTGTTTTTGAGAAGTTTACAGTCCAGAGGAGGAGATAAAACAAATAGACATAGAGTTCAAGAATGTTATAGATGGGAAGGACCATAGATATCATCCATCCAAATCACTCAGTGAGGAGATGGGACAGATCAGGGAAATAGCAAATCAATAAGGGAAATATGCAATTGTGTTTAATTTCATGCTAAAGACCATTATGTGGATTTTGAACTGGCCAGAGAAAATAAAGTGGCCAGGGGCATGTTGTAGAGGAAAATACAACTTTAGCTCAACCCTGAAGAAGGTGCAGAACTGGATGGATGGAGAAGAGAAGGGTCACAAAAGCCCTGTGAGGGGGCCAAAGTTTAGAGACACAGAATAGTGGGGAGGAACCAAGTCCAAATAATGTGGATGGAGCCAGATTATGGAGGGTTGTAAGCAGTCAGAAGGAAAGTACACACGAACCCAGTGAAAAGTCACATGAAGGCCAGACTTCAGCCCTTGCTGAGCAGTGAAACCCTGTAATTTCTAAACTCCATGCCCACACCTAACAACCTGTCTTAGTTATCTAGCGCTGCTATAACAGAAATACCACAAGTAGATGGCTTTAACAAACAGAAATCTATTCTCTCACAGTTTAGGAGGCTAGAAGTCCAAATTCAGGGTGCCAGCTCTAGGGAAAGGTTTTCTCTCTCTGTCGGCTCGGGAGGAAGGTACTTGTCTCCTTTCAACATCTATGGGCCTAGCATTCCTTGGAGATCTCCATGTTTCTTGGCATCAATCTTCCCCTACATCTAGGAGGTTCTTAGTGCAGGGACCCTGGGACCAATGAACGCGCTCCACTCCTGGCTCTTCTTTCTTGGTGATAGTGAAGTCCTTCTCCTCTCTGCTCGCTTCTCTCTCCTTTTATCTCTTGTAAAATTAAAAACATGACTCAAGCAAGGGCATGACTTGAATAAGGGTGTGACTTCATTATGAGTGTGACTTGAGTCACATCCTCTTGTAAGGCTGTGACTCAAGATACACCCCACACTGATCCTTCCTCTTTAGCGTATAGAGGTGAGGATTTATCACACATCATAAAATGGAGGAAAATTACATCAGATCACATAATGGAGGACAACCACACGATACTGAGATACTGATACAGCCTAGCCAAGTTGACACATATTTTGGCAGGACAAATTCAATCCATGACATTCCTCCCTTTGGTACTCCAAAATTCATGTTCTTGCCACAGGTCAAATACATTCACCTCATTATATCATCCCAAAAGTTTTAAATCAACTCCAAGTCCAAAATTTCATCTTCTAAATCATCTAAATCAAATACAGGTGAGACCTTAGGCATATTCCGTCCTGGGGCAAAATTCCTCTTCATCTGTGAACCTGTGAAATCTAGGCTACAAGTTATCTTTTTCCAAAGTACAGTGGTAGAGAAGGCACAATCAGGTCAGACAAGAGCTGCTGGCTCACAGGGCTGCGGAAGTGGGTGAATGCCAGTATCAGCAGATCAGACAGCAGGCTTCTGGCTCAAGTCCCATGAACCGGAGGTCAGATGATGATGAGCCAGTTAAAGGATCCAGAGTGAAAAAGCACTTTTCCAGAGAATTTATATATCTTGGATGCAGGCCACACCCTCAAGGAAATGCCCTTCACTTGAGTAAGGTGGTATATTGAGTAAGGTACAACCCACACTAATCCTGCTTCATTAACAACAGATGTTTAGGATTTACAACACGTAATTACACAACACCACAAAATGGGGGACAATTACACAATACTAGGAATCATGGCCTAGCCAAGTTGACACAAACATTAGCCATCACACAAATCAATCTAAATTTATCCCACAAAAGGCTAGGGGCAGATACTCTGAGTCTCAAAGAGGCAGTAATTGCTGTGGGCTTCAACTGGGCCACATATTCAGGTCATCCTGCCTCCTCAGGGCCACCTCTTCTCATTCCTGCTGCCACCACTTCAATGGCCTTTGTGAATTCTTCAACTCCCAGTCCTTTCTCCATGGCTACCCAGCAGATCCCCTGTAAGGACTGAAAAAGCAAAGAGTGAGGAAGCAGAAGAGATGAAAAAACTGGGAACCCAGAGAGGAAACCTCTCTCCCCAAAACCTCTGAAAAATTCAAAGAAAATTGGCATCTGGAAGAGAGCTCTCTCTTGCCCTTGGAGATCCTAAGGGTAGGTGACTCATGAAGCTGGGAAGGGGACCTTCCCTGTGCCCCTGTCCTCCTGGTGCACCCCAGTGACTTGAGCACCTCCATGTACCTTTGCTCCAATTTGCATCCCAAACTTGTCCCTCATTTTGCCTATGTTAGCCTAAATAGAAGAACCCCTGCTCTCTTCCTTATTAACAGGCACTGGATGGGGGCAAATCAGAACGTAAAGACCACAGTGCTTCGGGGGAAAGGGCGTGGTTGTTGTTGCAAGGACACCATTGTCACTGTGCCTCCCAAAACAAAGCTTGTCTGCCCTCAAGAACAGCCCTTTATTCTTCAGGTCTGAATGGGAAACCCAGCCCTTCATCCTCCCCTCCTAAAGAAACACTCCTGCTACCCCGAACTTCAAAGCCCTAAGTTCCCAAACCCCCCCGCCCCCGAAAAACTCACCCTAATTTACTCCCTTCAGGGAAGAAAGACCAGCCAGGTGGGCATTCATTTCCCAATCACAGGCACTAAAGAAAGGGCTTGCCCACCCAACCAGCAGCCCCGTCATTTCCTTGGAGATCTTTCTCCAACCCTCATCTGTTCTGATCCTCTGTAGGAAATCGAACCTTCAGAATCAAGGCCTCCTTTAAGTTTTCCCTTTCAGGCCAGGCTATTCCTAAACACCCTCCCCACGACCCCCAAACCCACACACCATGCCCCAGGAACATGGCTTTCCAATAGGTGTGTTTCTTGCCCCAGTCTGAGAAACAGCGTGCCTAGGACCCTCACGTCTCTCCACCTCTCCCACTCTGAGCCTGCTCTTCCATTCACCTCAAGGTTTTCTCAAAGTCCCCTAGCTGCTCCCTTCCTTCCCTCTTTTCCTTCCCTGACTTTCTTTGTTCCTTCCCCTGGCCCCCCTACCTTCACCTCCTTCCTTTGCTGTTTGAGGTTAAGAAGCATGCTACAGTATTCCATAAATTACTTGGCAAGAGTGGATGACAAAAACAAAATGTAATTCAGATTAAAGCCACCCTCCAGCTGAAACGATAGTTTGTTAAATAAATGGCAGGGCCGCCAATCAGCCTTGCTGGCAACTGGTGCTCTGGTAGTCATCTTTCTCAGGGTGATTTAGGATCCACCTGGGCCCTCTGAGAAGATTCTCCCATATTTCCTCCCCATCTCCCTGGATCAGGCTGCTGGGCTTGGCGCAGTTGACAAATTCCCCCAAGTAATCCCTCAAAAGATTAGAGAAATGCTCAGAACACTCCGTTAAATTTATTTTCCATGCTTTAAGAGACCCAAAACTATGTCCAATAAATAAGTGTTCCCTGTGATTTACTGAAATGCTCCTCTGATTTAAAGTTATAGGGGGAAAAGTATGGAGCCCCTGGGAGCCCAGGACCAGCCTTGCAAGTGAGACCAGATGTGAGATTTCTGTCCGGGGAGGGGAGAAGAGGGGGAAAAAAACAGCCCAACTAGTGGAGGCTTGAAAGTGACAATGTCTGAACCCCGGTTCTCGGCTTTAACATAAAAGGTCCCCAGTTGAGCATTCTTTCTCACAAAATTTATTGTGGTTGTAGTTAGAGGGGGAGCCATCAAAAGAGTAATTCTGGCCCTTGTTTTGCAGAGCTCTTTTGATAAATATGATACTTAGAAATATGCCTCCCACTAGACAGCAAAGCCATATAGTTAAAATGAAGTAATCTGTCAGTAAACTCGCTGGAATCAAAGCCAAAATGAAACCTGCAAAAGGAGAAGGGAAAAAAAAAAAAAAAACTGCACTTAGAAACGCTTGAGTCAAGCAGGGGAGAAGGTGGAGATTAAGAATTGTCCTTTATTCAGATATTTTTATCTACAGAGTTAAAAGCGGAGATTTATTTTTAAAGGGGGCTATTTATGTTCCAATCTCCAACAGATGGGTCTGTGTTTCTGCCTCTCTCCTACAGCCCAGGCTCAGCAAAAACAGCTTCTCTTTGGAGCTGAAACTTACCCAAAAGGAGGAATAAAAACTTGTGGAAGCAAATGTAACCTTTGGAGCTGCTTGGTAAATATTGGATCCGCGTTTACTAGAGAGGCCCAGATGTGCCAAAACGGAGAAATAAACAGGAAGGGGGGAGAAGAGCAAATGTTAACACTAAGATATATATCTTTTACATGTATTACATATATATGTATATATGTACGTGTATATACATATATGTGTGTATACATATATATCGCATCTATACACACGAAAAAAAAAAACTCGCTGCCGTCAGGTTAATTCCGACTCATGGCGATCCCACGTGTTACAGAGTAGAACTCCTCCATAGAGTTTTCTTGGCTGTAATCTTTATGGAAGCAGGTTGCCAGTCCTTTCTTCTGTGGCACAACTGGGTGGATTTGAACCGCCAGCCTTTAAGTTAGTAGTCAAGAGCAACCTGCTTATGCCACCAAGGGACCTCACGTATATACACTGATTCCCAAAGGGCTGGAAAGCTTAGGCTAAAAAACAACTCAGTCTGGAAGTAACCTCATCAATGAATTACCCCAAATGGTTCTATCTTTGGGGACTACTTCTCTAAGAGCCCCTCCACCTGATAAATCACTTGCTTAAAACATGCTTTACTCGTGGCCAATAATGGAATGGAAACCCTGGTGGTGTAGTAATGGTTAAGAGCTACGGCTGCTAACCAAAAGGTCAGCAGTTCAAATCCACCGGGCGCTCCTTGGAAACTCTATGGAGCAGTTCTACCCTGTCCTATAGGGTCGCTATGATTCAGAATCGGCTCAATGGCAGTGGGTTTGGCTTTTTTTGGTTAGTAATGGAATACACTTATAGTCGTTCCCCTGGTGATATTACCCCAAAAGAGTTTCTTACCCTTTACTCCATACCAGCACCAGGGAAAACCAAACTCCATGGCTCCTTCAGCCCTTGGCCAAGCCACTTTGGAAACGCAGGGTTCCCAAGCCTTCAAGAATGGCCAGCCCATGCTAGAAAAGGGTTCTCCTACTCACTGAGCAGTAATTGCTGATCTGGGCAGCTTCCCCAAGCCTGATCCTGGAGGAGCCTTCTTTTGTTATATCTGCTTCCCAGGAACTTCCCTATTCCTGTGCCAGGAACAGTGCCAGAGGGAGCCAGCCTACAGAACTGAGATGGCCCACCACTCCCATCCCAGGATGAGAGAGAGACCTGTCCTTGGCCCCGTGTTCCGCATTTGCCCCAACCCTGGGACAAAACATTAAGATTCCCACTATATATGCAGCCTCAGACAAATTACACTATTCAAATTATACCAATCCCTCCACTAGCATTTGTATTAGAGTGAGATGTGCCTTCAACATACATGGAAAAGAGAGAGGAGAAAAGACAGCGGACATGGAACGGGCTTAAATATCGAATGGCTCCAGAGCTGACTCTTATTCTGCCATTAAGCATCTGTGTGGCCTTAGACAAGTGGCTTCGCCTCCCTGAGCCTCAGTTTCTTTATCTCTGTGATGAAGCATTTAAACAAATGACACCCTGTTCCTCACACCCGCAGAGGCAGCTCCCTTTCTCATACCTCAAGAGCCTACTGTCTCTCCACAGCACCCATGCTGGTCTGGACAGAGCTGGAGGGGGTGGAGTTTGAGCAGCACCTGTGTTTACACTGTACAATCTGCAGTTTACTGTAATAAAATCATTTAATACAGTCATAATTTTTTTGGCAAAGGGTTGTGTTTATGGTGAGCAAGACAGAGAGAGAATGATTGACTACAGACTGATTAAAACGATAAATCACAAAGAAAGGAAGGAGGACATGAAGCACACAAAGCCACAGGCAAATCCAATTTGAGTCTCTAGTTTTGTGCCTTTGTGGGAACAACTCAGTCTGATGATGAGCCAGCCCTAGGGACGGGGGCCTGGGGCCTGGGCCGGGAGAGATGGAGGCCCAGGATCCAACCCATCACCTCAACGGGGCTCATGACTTGGGGTAGAGAAGTGGGAAGTGGTTTTACAAGGACAAGTTTCTTTGGGCCTTTATCTTCGAAAAGAATTTGGTGGAAGGGCCTGGAAATAAGGGGGTATGTGTATGTATGTATATATTTTTGTGTAGGTGCACAACTAGGTAATTTTAGGAAGGCCTGGAAGAACTTCCCAGGATCAAAACTGTCCTTCAAATAACAGTATCTGAAACTCCACCACTAGCAAGGATTACGTGAGGTCTCAAACACTTCTGACCTTGCAAACTTTGTCCTTCAACAGCTGAATGAATGCCTGCTACATTCTGGGTTCTGCACTGGGGCAGAAAGGTGGCAAAGAACTGTTCATTCGACAAGTGCTCCAAGTCTGTCCTATACCCACTGCCATTGAGTCAATTCTGACTCATGCCCCAGAGGGTTTCCAAGGCTGTAAATCTTTATAGAAGCAGACTGCCACATCTTTCTCCCACAGAGTGGCAGGTGGGTTCAAACCACCGACTTTGCAGTTACCAGCCAAGTGCTTAAACCACTGCATCACTAGGGCTCCAAACCTAGGTCCCAGGAATATGCCCCTCCCCCCACCAAAAAAAAAAATCATTGCCATGGAGTCGATTCCAACTCATAACAACCCTATAGGACAGAGTAGAACTGCCCTATAGGGTTTTCAAGGAGCAGCGGGTGGATTCGAACTGCCAACCTTTCAGTTAGCAGCTGAGCACTTTAACCACTGTGCCACCAGGGCTCCTAAACTAGATCCCAGGAATATAGCAGTGAAAAAAGAATCCCAGACCACGTAGAGCTTAAATTCTCATGGCATTTGCATCCTTGTGAACTAAATGCATGTAAACAGTTCTTTCTTAAACAGAGTGATAAATGCCATAATCCAAATACGTACAAGGGTTGGTAACACCGAGAAGGTGGCTTCTGAGCTAGATCTTAAAGGATGAGAAGAGTCATCCTTTCGCAGCCAGAAGAAAACTGCGCTTCAGGCACAGGTCACCCCTAGGGGAGCACAGAGTTCGGAAGCAAGAGAATTTAAACTCCTGGCAGGGCTAGGGGTTACGCTGGTTGTCTAGTTCTCAGCTAATGCCCTAAATTGTCGTTTAACAGCTCTTTGAGAGAAAGCCTGCAAGGAAAAGTCTGAGGTCAGATGCGTGGGAGAGTGAAGAGTCAAAATTGGGAAGCTGTGGGGGTGTATGTTAGATGGAAAAGTAAAGGCAAATCTCACTTATTTCACAACTTTGCTTAGGATGGTGTAGTAGAGACAGCTACTACTTCCCTCCCTCCATGCCAGGTGTGATGGCCCCTGACTCCCAAGGATTCACGCTCCCCCAAACAGAGTTGTTTTTGGAGAGTGGCTGCCCAGCCAGAATCTACAGTTCCCAACTGGCGCAATGGTTATGTGCTTGACTGCTAATGGAAAGGTCAGTGGTTCGAACCCACCAAACACTCCTAGGGAGAAAAGACTTGGCTGTCTGCTCACGTAAAGATTACAGCCTAGCACAACTAGAGGGTCCCTGGCTACCACCACTGACTGCTCTGATAGGGATCACAATAGAGGGTCCCAGACAGAGCTGGAGAAAGATGTGGAATAAAATTCCAAATCACTAAAAAAGTCCAGACTTACTGGTTTGATAGAGACTAGAGAAACCATGAGAGTATAGCACCCAGACACCCTTTTAACTCAGTACAGAAGTAACTCCTGTGGTTCGCCCTTCCGCCAAAGATTAGACAGGCCCATAAAATAGAACGAGACTAAATGGGCACACCAACCTAGAGGCAAGGACGAGAAGGCAGAAGGGGACAGGAAAGCTGGCAATAGGGAACCCAAGGTGGAGAAGGGGAGCGTGTTGACACGTCGCAGTGTTGGCAACCAACGTCACAAACCAATATGTGTATTAATAGTTTAATGAGAAACTAATTTGCTCTGTAAACCTTCATCTAAAGCACAAAAAAAAAAAACAGGGAAAGAAAATAGTGTACTAAAATCAAGATATACTTTAAAATAACATCATGCTTTAATCACAAAGTAGGATCTTTGCTTTCCTCACTAATTGCGTAGAAATTTATATAAAATGTAAATTATGCAAATATTCTATCTAATAAAAATGTATATTTATAAGCAAAAAAGATAACAGCCTGGAAACCCTATGGAGCAGTTCTACTCTGTCCTGTAGGCTGGCTATGAGTCAAAATCAACTTGACAACACACAACAACACCACCACCACCCTCACCCCAACCCTTGCATCTAGGTCAGTTCATGTGAGTAGTTCTCACCAATGGACATGAGCAAAATTGTGTGTCATGTCCAGGCCAAAGTGGTTAGGTAACCAATGTGCTCCCTCCTGTTTCAGAGAGACCTTGGAGGCCATGTGTTAAAGATGGTGGTATTGCAAACTGAAAGGTGCTACTCAAGAGAGCCACCCAGCCAAAAACAACCTCATCAAATTTTGTGTGAGTGACAAATATACTGTGCCCCCAAGATTTTGGCATTGTTGCAGCAGTTAGTCTATTCTAATACAGGTGATCCTGCTCCAGGTGTTTATAGGTCATGTTCCCCAGGAAACAGACTATAAGACAGAGAATTGCAGAAAGGAAGCCTATTGAGGAGTACCCTTGAGATCGACACTTGTGGTGGAGTGAGGGAAGCAGGGACAGGCAGAGGGAGGACCTGAACTACAATGCAGTTACAACAGTGGACTCACCAATTTCAGGGGAGCTCCAAGCATGGGATGGTTGTTCAGCAGTGTCCTGCATTGAGGTAAGGGGTCTAAACCTTTGTACCCTTGCATTGACTAGTCATTGTTTGCAAGCTACCTCTGAGGAGGAGGCGTAACTTTGGGTGAAGCAGCATCCTTAAAGAGAGGGCAATTTCTGGAAAGGGAGCCAGAGCTGTGAGCCATCTGTAGTCAATAATGCAGCAACTGGAGGCAGGGAATTCCTCTTTCCTGAAGGGGCATGTGAAGGTAGACCACAGTGTCCTCTACAGTCCACCCATTGTGCCACTAGGATGTACTTGCTTAGTTTAAGTTCACACCATCTGGGAATAACTCCTCCAAGATTTTGGTTGGGATCCTAGGGAAAGTAAACTACAGAACTCACCACTGCAACTAGGCTTGGAGTTACAACTGATACTCATCACTTATACCTCTTCTTCTACCCGTTCTAGATTCCCCTCACTCTTCACTAGCACTTCTACTGGTCTAGGTGGCTTACTTGGTGGGTGACTCAGACCTTCATCTTTGAGGAGTCTGAGCCCCTGGTAACCCTGCCCTTCTCAGGATATGGCTGCTATACTTGTCCATTTACCATCAAAACTGAACAGGGGCATACCAAGAAAAAAAAAAAACAGTGACAAGCATGTTGTTTTCTGCCCCCATTTTTGATCAAGCATCCAGAGAGCCCTACTTCTCCTATGCTCACCCTGTCAGGGTCAATTAAGTCTGACAGGGTGGTGACTTCTGTCCTGGCCTTCTTGTTTCTTGGCATAAGGAGCCCAAAGTAACCAGGCAGTAACCATAGCTAGAACTTAATGACACTCTTTCTTTGCTTCCTGGTGGAAGCAGTCCCCATCTAAGAGCCATACCTCTAACCCACATAGCCTATAGTTGTGAGAATGAGAAGCACAAATGCCACGAATGGGTCACTGGGAGTGATAGTAAGCAGAGTAGCTTCTTGATTTTCACTCCTTTGCTCCTGGTCCAATGTATTCTACCTAATGGGGACATGCACCACATAATGGTTATTAATTCAGGATGCATGCTTCATCCTACAGGATATATCCCATCCTCACAGGACATCATCTCCACTGGCTCCTCAGCTATGTCTTCAAAAGTTTGCTCCATCTCTTTATCAAGTTATACAAAGATCTCGACAGTCCTTGCCTATCCCCATAGGTCTGTCCATATGTCTCTTCCCCAGAACTTCCTGTTCCCAATCTTCCAATATTCCTCCTACCAGCCAAACCATTCACCACTACCTGGGAGTCATAAATATTCTTACCTGGGCTACTTCTCCTTCCACATAGAGTGGATCACCAGGTGTCCTGCCCAAAGTTCTAACCACTGGGAGAATTTCCCTGTAGTGTAATGGATTGCTTTTGTGTGGCCTTTCTCGCCATGGTCTTGTAACTCCCACCCAGGTGACTGAGCCGGACTCTGCAGATATGGTAATTGTGGCCCACCAAGCGGACTGGTCAGTTTTTGCCATCCTGCTGGGTTTGAAATGAGTCACAACAGAGGCAGGAAAGAGAACAGCCCACCGCCACCAAGGAAGGAGAGAGCAGCAAGAGAGACCCGCAGAAGACATCACAGTGGGCTCCCCTGTTTACGGAGCAAGAAAACTGAGTGCATTTGGGCAGAGGCCTAGCACCAGGGAGAGGCATGCCTGCGAGAAAGGCTGGGAAGAAGCTGGCCTGATGGAAGAACTGTATCCTTCAGTGTTCCTGGACCTGAATTGTAACCTGTTACTTCCCAAATAAACACCATAATCGTGAGTATGGTCTGTGAGTTCTGTGTGGCCATTGCAATGAATTTTCAAACCCAGAAGAGAAGTAGAGAACGTCATGGAAGGGATGGTTGGTGTCAGAATTGGTAAAGATGGCAGAGAAAGGAGGCATGTCTGACCATTGCCGCGTAAGAATCAACTTTGCGCTGTTGATCTTGAGTCCCCTTCTCCCTTATGAAGTTAGAGGAGGTCAGACACAGCCCCATGCCATTTTTACATGCCCTGAATGCTCTTTCAGGACTTAGATCAGCTGTCATCTATTTCAGTTGCATCCACATACAAGCTAACTCATCCAGAAACCAGGCTTGGCTTTTTCTTCCTCTGTCAGTTGGTCATAAGGGAACCCCCAACCCACAGTTACGAGAAGAGGCAATATCACCAGTGTGACAATGCTGAATGACATGGGAGTCTGAGCTACTTGCTAAAGCATCTCACTTTTGTCCTCTGGCATTGCTTGCGCCCACACCCAGATGACCCAATTCCATCTTACTGTGGATTGCAAAGGTCAGACATTGTTATCATGCCTGACCTTTGCCTTGGTGGATCTGGCAGAGCCAAGCTCCTGGTGGCCAGGCTCTGTCTCCACCAGGGCTCAGTAGCATGCCAAAAGCTAATTTTGAATGGTGAACAGTTCTCTGCTGCAGATGGCATAGTTTTGCTCCAGAACGCTAGGGGTCTACGTTGTCAATCTCCTATTGGGAAAATGGCAATTTTCCTATCATGTTGTTGTTGCTGTCAGCTACCATTGAGTTGGTTCCGACTCCTAGTGACCCTATGTACAACAGAACGAAACACTGCCCAGTCCGGCACCATCATCATGATTGTTACGCTTGAGACCATTGTTGCAGCCACTGTGTCAATCTATCTCATTGACTCTCTCCTTTACCAAGCATTGTGTCCTTCTCCAGGGACTGATCTCTCCTGATAACATGGCCAAAGTACATGAGATGAAGTCTTGCCATCCTCACTTCTAAGGAGCATTCTCACTGTACTTCTTCCAAGACAGATTTGTCCGTTCTTTTGGCAGTCCATGGTATATTCGATATCCTTTGCCAACCCCATAATTCAAATGCATCAGTTCTTTTTCGGTCTTCCTTAGACATTGTCCAGCTTTCGCATGCATATAAGACAATTAAAAACACCATGGCTTGGGCCAGGGGCACCTGAGTTTTTAAACTGACATCTTTGCCTTTTAACTCTTTAAAGAGGTCTTTTGCAGCAGATTTGCCCAATGCAATGTGGCATTTGATTTCTTAACTGCTGCTTCCATAGGTATTGATTGTGAATCCAAGTAAAATGAAATCCTTGACAACTTTGATCTTTTTTCAGTTTATCATGATGTTGCTTATTGGTCCAGTTGTGAGAATTTTTGTTTCCCATTATAAGTACCCCTAATACCCTGGAGTCTGTCAGATCATATGACCCAAGGGCTGCTTACACTCTGGACCTTCTGCAGAGCCATTAGGAAGCTGAACACCTCCCAAATCACTAGGTGAATGCATCAGAGCTATATTCCCAGATGTAAACATACTGCCTCCAGAGCCCAAAGAGGCCTACTAGGTGTTGTGCTTCTCTCTTAGTGGTGGGGATGAGAGTGATACAGTAATTTGCTAGGGATGTCCCAGCATATTACTGGACATTGGGCCCCTAAAAACTTCACTGATGTAGCAGACTTTTGGATATTTGTAGAGTTTATCTCCCACTACCTATAGTGTATATGTCTTACCAAGGCTTCCAATACATTTGCCACTTCTTGTTAATCCCCAGCATGATTACCAAGATGTCATCGATATAGTAGACCAATGTGATGATCTATGGAGTATCCAGATGGCCCAGGTCTCCCTTTGGACTTTATTATTTCAGAAGGCAGAAGAGTGAATGTAACCTGGGACAAGACATAAATGTATACTGTTGTCCATCCCACATGAATGTGAGCTGCTTCTGATCTTCCTTCTTGACAGGGGTGGGAAAAAATGCATTTACCAGAACACTGGTCATATACCACATATCCGAGGTCATGCTAATCTGTCTAGAAAAGATGGCGTACCTGGAAAAGCAATTGCAGCTGTGAATTTGGGTATTTGTAGCTTTTGGTGGGGTTAGTGTCTGGGCTCAACCCACTTGGTTGTTTGTGGTAGTGCACTGTCATCCTCCAGAATCCATCTGGTTTTTGTAGCCGCCAGACTGGTAAGCTAAGCGAGGATCTGATGGAGATCACTGCCCCTGTGTCCATTAGGCCTTTAAGAATGGTGTTAATTTCCATCATTTCTCTCCCCTCAGGATGCAATATTGTTTTTTACTTACTCTTTTGGCTAGGGAGTGGGGGAGAGATTCAGGGGCTTCCACTTGGCCCTTCGCACTCTAATAGCTCTTATCCAACATGCTAGGGAACCCATGTGGTGGTCCTGACAACTACTAAGTTAGTCTAGTGCGATTGTACATTCAGGGACCAGGGAAATGACCAGAGGCTGGGTCTGAGGACACAGTGGACCCACTGAGATCCAGAATCAGCCATATTGCTAATTGTTCCACATGCTTCCACACTGACAGAGGGCTGTGCTGATGCTTCAGGTTCCTGGGTGTCAGTATCAACTCTGACCATGTATACAAAAGTCCTCAACAAGGCTGGGTATTTCCTTCTCCCCAGGGTATGGTGACACAAGTAGTGGCCATATGTCCCTTTGGAGACAGACAGAGTGATTTATTGCCATTATACACTAGTTGTGGCATTACAGGGTCCTTTCTCCTGGAGACCTGGTGTTCAGTTCCAGGTCCAAATACTGGCTCAGATACATAAACTGGAAAGTAATCATGACATTTGATTGGGGCAATTGCCCTCAGCCCTCGAGAGCATTCATCCTTAATTTATTTTAGTCGTATAGATTGAGCAGTACCCTAGTTGGCTGCCCATCTTTCTCTTCTCTAGGGACCATGTTCTATTAACTGTGTTCATAGCTCTCTGCGGTTCACCCTGCTGCCCCACCCCACCCCTGGCTGCGATTCCAACTTTGCTTCTTATGGTAATGTATCTCCCTTGCTTCTGATTATCATGTGGCACCACCTTGCCTCTCTTATTTGGGGATCCCATCATCCCAGCAGCACTGCAGAAGAAAGGCCTGGCAATCTTCTTCCACAAAGATTATAGCCAAGAAAACCCTATGGAGTTCAGTTCAGGTCTATGCTGTAACACATGGGACCTCTATGAGTCAGAATTGACTCCACGGCAATGGGTTTGGGTTTTTTTGGTTTTTTGTTCTGTTGGATTTGGTTTGGTTTGGTTTGGTTTGGTTTATCACCCCATGGCTAAAAGGGACTAAAATTCTATAACAGAATCTCCTACCATCAGCCCGGCCTACAGAGGACAACCACTGAGCTTCCCAGCGACACTACTGCCCTTTTCACCAGTGTATTCCTTATCACTTCAGTAGATGGGAAGTTGTGGAGGGAAGTGGTTCTTGGGTCCTATTAGAGAATAGTTGTGGTGAGTTTTCCAGCCTCACATGGGTCTGATCTTGCATACTCACCTCTCTAAACCTTTTGACCCACTCTTCCACTGTCTGCCATGGCAGTGCTGGAATATCTGCTTCATTTAATGTGGGCCTTCACTTTCGCCAAGCTTTCAAGAATCACCCCAGCAGCATGCTAGCCCTGTCTTGCAGGGTCCTTGTCAAGGGGTTAAACCCTGAATAACAGGCGGGGGGCTCTCATATTAAAGAAAAAAAAAATCCTCTATTCTCTTATGTTTTGCCTGCCTTGATTCAGCACTCTCAGGATCCATCCAATACATACTCTCCCAGCTCCTGAAAGTACAGCTTTTGTGTAGCTAAGTCTTACAGTTCTTTTTGGGCACAGTCCCTTTCTTCCCTTAGCAGGCCCAACAGATTATGTTGTGATATAGCCCTAGTTATTGGGCTGGTGGCCAGGAAGAGAGGGATGGTATCGTGGGTACTTTTATGTGTCAACTTGGCTAGGCTGTGGTTTCCCAGTAGTTTGGCCAAACATAGTCTAGCTTCTGTTCCATAATGTAATCTAATGTAATTAAATGTAATCACTTTCCACAATGTAATGTAATATGATCAATCAATCAGTTGAAAGGGGAGTATCTTTAGGGTGTGTTCTGCCTCCAGGCTATAAATAGATACTTTGGCAGAACTCTCCACTCTGCACTCTTTTCATCTCCTGGCCAATGGATCTTGGAATGCAAGCCTCCAGCCTGCCCCTCGACCTATGGATTTTTAGACTTGTCAGCCCCCACAATCATGTAACCCAATTCCTAGAAGTAAATCTATCTCTCTGTCTCACTGGCTGTCTTTCCCTAGAGAACCGACGGATGGTTAAATCCTGAAGAGGACACAGGTTGTCTTCCACAGCAGAGGCCCCTGCATCATCATCAAGCAAGGTGGGGAGTGTCAGCCTTTAAGAGAAAGGAGTGGACTACTTTGACAGACCCAGAGGGTTCAGAGTAATCTGAGAATTCGAGATTTTTGAGTATATCATCCCAGATGTCCCCATCTCAAGTGTCAGGGCCAATTCCTTCCCCATTAGGCCCTGATTTTAGCACAGTAGGTTTGCTAGGGTTGACAATTCACCCTTCTCTGGAGCTCCACTCTCCTTATTATTAAGTTCTGGGCCTAATCCTCAGCTTTTTCTGCCCTTTGGCTGTAGGCAGTAAGATTCTCTTTCTATGCTTCCAAGGAGGACCTTGGTAAATTAGCAATTAATTATCCTCAACCTTTCGTTGTCTTTATTCAATGCATCAGTAGCTCCAAGCAACAGCTGTCTTTCCTTGGTTTTTATAATCACTACTGCCCCCAAATCTCTCAAAACCTTAAGATATTAGCCCTGCCAGTGCATTTTCTTCCTTTAGCATCCCATTCCAGCTCACCACCAGTGAAATTTTTAATAATTGAACTGCTACAGCATGCCAGGTTCTATTAGTACTCCACCTACCACCAGACATGGGTTCCTCATTGCCAGTTGACTGACAGATGATCCAGCTCCCAAATCCCATTTTAATATCTGCTTCCTTGTACCTTTCCCCATACCATGTACTGTAGGTCCCATTTCCCCAAGAAACTGACTTTGAGACAGATACTTGTCTGTTGGCGATTTATTGGGAAGAGCTCTTAAACGGGAGTCAAGAAACAAGATTGAACAGAAATTGAAGTTGAACTGCAATGAAGCTGCAACAGAAGCTTTTGCCAATCCCCCAGAAAACCCCGGAGCTGGAATGGCCTTCAGAGATGTCCCACATTAAGACAAGGGATCCAGATCTTTATATACTACATTTACCAGTCATTGAATATGAGCTATCCCTGGGGAGGCTACCCCTGGAATATGGGCATAAACTTGGATGAGGCAGCATCCTTCAGTTGAGGGATTCCTGGGGAGGAGACTGGGTATCACACAATAACATTTCACTACAACCCCACAACTGACAAAATTATGGAACAAGTTTACGAACCCTTAATCTAAAACTTTCATTCTCAAGTTACAGCATATGACTCTTGAGCAAGAAGAGATCTGTTCATAGACTATCTTGACTCATGTGGGCCAACGCCTTCATGGATATAATGGTCATAGGGAAAGTAGGGGAGCACAGGGGCATGTTTCACTCCCATCCTGCCATGCAAAGCACATTTGTCCATGGAAACAATACTATATTTTTGTTTTTCAACCTCAAATCATCACCTAAACTGGAGTGGCCAAATATTTACCAAAAATCTGCAAAGCAGCAGCCATCCAAAGCACAACAATTAATCTGCATTCACCTGGAGCAACAAAGGAAAAAGAAGAGTCAGGAATAAGAGCAAGAAATGGAATATGTAGCTAACTGCCTCCATGAACAACTAACCCCTTTCCCACAAGACCAGAAGAACTGGATGGTACCCAGCTACCATTACTCAACATTTTGATCAAATATTCCATAGAAGAATCCTGATCAAAAAGGGGAGAAATGCTAAACAGAATTTCAAATTTTCAGGGACTCTAGACTTTCTGGAACCATTGAGGAGTATGAGCTGCTGAAACTATTGCCCTGAGATAATCTTTAAAATTTAAACCAAAAATATCTCCTAAGTCTTCTTAAAACTGAACAATAGTTTAGCTTAACTGGTTAAAAAAAAAAAAAAGGTCTACCTTGAGCATGACGCTCTTTTAAGAACTATCTATAAAGCATCAAATTGACAACAGCAACTTGAAAGATTCGATAGAAACCTTGGGGAGCAGTGAATTTATGTCAATGGAGGAGGAACAATTCAGAAAAGGAGGAAAAAAATCTTTGCACACCTTGAAGAATGTAATCAATGTCACTGAATTGTACATGTAGAAACTGTTCAATTGGTGTATGTTTTGCTGTGTATATTCTCAACAACAAAGTAAACAAAATTTAGAAAAAAAAATTGCAAAGCATTCTTAGACTATGCCCAACAGTCCAACTTCCCAACCAGACATGGAATAGGGCAGGGAATGATGAGAGTCGCTAGAGAGAAGGGCTATTGAGTGAGCGATCCACACAAAAAAATCCACCCCTCTACACTCAACAACAGAAGTGTACTTCCTAGAAATAGGAAGAGAGGGAATTACACTGGTTGAATCTCTTTTATGTAACAAGCATTATAGTACACCCTTTAAATACACTTAGTTAAATTTCACTACAGCTTTATGAAGAAGGCACAACCTTTGTCAGGCAGAGAAAACTAAAGTTCGGAGTGGCTAAGGACTTGTCCAAGGTTACACAGCTAGTAAGTGGAAGAGCCTACGTTTGAGGGCAGGTCTCTCTGAGTCTGAAATCCACACTCTGTCTTCAAGAAAAATCCCCCCAAAACATACACTCTATAAAGATAACTTCTACTACTCCATCCGCTCTCCCCGCCTGGGCCTCTGGACGGCCACACTGAGCACCCTGGAAGGCCACACCGAGTCCTCTGGATGCACTGCTATCCAGGGTAGCTAAAATACCACTTTTAGTTTCTTTTCTGTTTTAAAGGCAAAAAGCCTCATTTGGTATCCAATTATATTTTCACCAAGAAAAGACTGATAGCTCCACAAAAGCCCCAGATCACCTCTATAGTAACTGAAGCATAGTATCCAAGATTCCAAGTTTCCTAATTCTGTAGACGAGAGTGCTTGAGTGCGCAGACTTTAAAGAGTAGTCAGTCTGGAATCTGGAATGGTTTTCCAGGTGACAGAGAGTTTTTTTTTTTTTTTAGGAAACATTAAGCTTTCAACAATTTCCACACATACTCTACTACATCCTTAAATAGGGATGCTATATTATGAAGCATTAATTAATTTTTGAGTTACAGTGATGACTCCCAGGCTTATTGAGCTAAGTAATCCCAGTCTGTTGTATTTTTGGAGTTCTTGTATCATCTTTTTATAGTTTTTCTGTCTCCTCCCTTAATGTTGGTGACCTCTCATTGCTGCCAGTGTAATCTATTAAAAAAAAAAAAAAAAACTCATTGCCATTGAGTCAGTTCTGACTTATAGTGACCCTATAGGACAGAATAGAACAGCCCCACAGGGTTTCGTATGATTTGTGTATTAAAAAAAAAAAAAAAATCTATTGCCAAGTCGATTCCGACTCATAGCTAACATATAGGAAAGAGTAGAACTGCCCCACAGCGCTTCCAAGGAGCACCTGGTGGACTCAAACTGCTGACTTTTTGGTTAGCGGCCACAGCACTTAACCATTACACCACCAGGGTTTCCAGAGCTGTGCTTTAAATAACAGTAACTAGACTCTAAAAACTCTAAGCGAGGGTCTAAAGGCCTCTTCCTTGAGAAATCTATGAAACTTTAGTGCATTTCTTCATTCAGCAGTAACTCGTCAAGCACCTACTAGACGCCACTTCCTGCCAAGGGTGCATCAGGAAACAAAACAAAACGACAACAAAATAAATCCCTTCTTCACAGAGTTGACAATCTGTTGGGGCCAAGGAAAGTTGTTGGTATCTCTTCTAAATATGCAAAGACCATTTTTGCCAACTTGCTCATTCCTTAGTGTTTTCCACGTAGTGGAAGCCAGCAATGGCTGGGTTCCCCCCGATGGTGTGTCCCTGCCCTATCAGCAGTGTGTTGGCTCTGCAGTACTGCTAATAGCACAAAGCTAACAGAGAACTGTTGGTTCTATAATGCCAACACATTGTGGATTAAATAGATTTTGTGGGTTGGTCTGGGAGCCTAGCCACCATTTGTACCTCTGTTTCTATAGGAAAATATATTCCAAGTTCCAGACAACTGACTTTCGAATGAACTTTTGGAACAGAACTCATTTGTAATTTTAGGACTGCCTGTTCTAGCCTATAAATGCTCCAAACGACCAGGGCATATAACAAGAATTAGAAACAAGAATACCTGGACACTGCTCACCACCCTCATTTACTAGCTGGGAAGCCTCAGGCAAGTTACTGAATCTCTCTGAACTTCAGTTCAAATCTTTTTCTACTTCAGGCATCCCATTTTACTCTGATTTGCTTTATATGCTGGGTTTTGCCAAGACTGTATTAATTGAATAGGGGCTCTGTTGCTTTAAAAACAAAATGAAAAGTACTACTTAACAGAATGGGTAAATATTTCTCAAATGAATGAACAAATAAATGAAATGAGTAAATGAGGCACCTTCATTTTCATTCCCACTAATATACCCTCTACGGTATCCAGACATGAAGATTTCCTTGAGAACTGTTTTCTCCTTTTCACTGTGGCTTCTGATTGTCCTCATCCTGGGGATCCCAGCTGAGAATCTGGGCTGCGGCAGGGCCCAAAAGAAGGAGCTGTTTATGCAAGCCAATCTGATAAAGTATTTTAGCTCTGGGAACGGATGGAAATGGCAGAGCAGCGTGCACTTATTTGGTAAAAAAAAAAAAAAAAGAAGAAGAAGAAAATGTGATACTTGAGAAGAAAATCAATGCCAACAACAAGCTGGCTTCACAAATAATCACTCACCTCCTTCAAAGGGCCAGGATCAGTTTTACTTTTCCAGTGACAATTGCTGCCAAGTTGACCCCGACTCACGTGGTTCAGTGTAGAACTGTGCTCCATGGGGTTTTCCATGGCCGAATTTTCAGAAGTAGCTTGCCAGATCTTTCTTCCAATGTGCCTCAGGGTGGACTTCAACCTTCAGCCTTTTAGTTAGTAGCCAAGCTTGTTAACTATTTGCACCACTTAGGGTCTCCAGTTTCATTCTAAAGCCAAACCCATTGCCATCCAGTCAATTCCAACATACAGCAACCCTACAAGACAGAGTAGAACTGGCCCATAGGGTTTCCAAGGTTGTAATCTTTATGGAAGCAGACGGCCACATCTTTCTCCCACGGAGCGGCTGGTGGGTTCAAACCACCAACCTCTCGATTAGCAGCCAAGCACTTACCACTGCAACACCAGGGCTCCTTAGTTTCATTCTGGACCCATAGAAAAGGCTTCCTTCCCTAGACTGCTAGTGAGGGTGTATGCTGGCCCTGCGTGAGCCTTGCTGGGAGCCAGTGGGCCTGTGTGTTTCTACGCTAGGCTGTTGCCAAAGCCCGCAACCCAGATCTCAAGGTCACATTCAGGAAGACTCTGCCCGGGCTAGTCTGTCTCCCATCTCCCTCCTCTTCAGGCCCCTCATGCCTCACTTCTACCTGCCCTGCTCTGAAGAAGGATGGCTTAGGGGAAAAGCAGGCAACTGAAGGTCTTTCTTTGTGTAGACGACATTAATGAGAAACTCAGAGAAGAAAGTCCAGGAGACCTGGAGAGCTGTCACCACTTGCGTGGATAGGGAAGATTTATGTCGAGGACGAGGATGTGAACATACCAATGAATTATCCTCTTGCGCCAAGGTAAATTGGGACGGGGAAAATGTGTGTCAGGGCAGCAGAGCCTGCGCTTGGCTACAATCCACCCAGCACCTGGGAATGAGGCCCTCCCTTAAATTCTTATAACTCTACCACTTTTATAAAAAAAAAAAAAAAAAGTCAAGAACAGGTTTACACAAAAAAGGCAACATCCTTTGATGGTTACCAGGGAGGGCAAGGGAGGGAGAATCACTTACTAGATAATAACCAACCCAAAAAACCAAACCCAGCACCATCAAGTTGATTCCAACTCATAGTGACCCTATAGTACTAGATAATACATGTGTTAATTCTGGTAAAGGGAAAGGCAACACACAATATGGGGGAAGTCAGCGTAACGTCACCAAGGTAAATGAAGATGCTGAGAGGTACACAAAAATAAAGGACAACTATGATAAATACTGGAGCCCTGGTGGCCAAATGTTTAAAGAGTTTGGCTGCTAACCAAAAGATCAGCAGTTTGAATCCACCAGCTGCTCCTTGGAAATCCAGTAGGGTGCTGACACATTGTGGGGATAGCAACCAATGTCAGGGAACAATCTGTGTTTGAATTGTTGGATGGGAAAATGATTTGCTGTGTAAACTTTCACCTAAAACACATTAAAATATACCAAAAAAAAATTCTCGTGTAACTATAAACCATCCAGAGCCAACAATTCTTCTGGGCTCTTTCTCCTAAGAATAACTAACAATTGTGGAGTACTTTTTATGCCCAGCACCTTACTTGCATTAACTCATTTAACCCTACAAACAGCCCTATGAGGTTGGTAGTATGACTCCCTCCATTTCAGAGGTGAGTAAAATGAAACACAAACAGGTTAAGGAACCTGTTTAAGGTGACAAAGCTAGGAAGTTGCTAAGCAAAGATATGAACTAAGCACTCTGACTCCCATTCATGTACCCCGACCTCCACACCATACGGTACCCACAGGAAGTATACAGGAGAGCTTGAAGTGAGAGACATGGTACATCCCCTCTCTCCTTAGAGAGAAAACCCTGGTGGTGTAGTGGTTAAGAACTACAGCTGCTAACCAAAAGGTCAGCAGTTCAAATCTACCAGGTGCTCCTTGGAAACCCTATGGGGCAGTTCTTCTCTGTCCTATAGGTTCACTATGAGTCAGAATCAACTTGATGCCACTGGGTTTGTGTTGTTTTGGTCTCCTTAGAGAAAGGCACTTCCAAACTTCCCCAAATGATATTTCTGGCATTCAAGGACAACGAAAACAGGGCTCTCTATAAACAAGAAACATTTTCCTCCTAGGTCACACAGGAGAAAGTCAGCACCTACCTATGTGTTCTCAGCAGCCTCTAAGAAAGGACCAGAAGCAAGGGAACTCAAGTTGTGGTGTTATTTATTTTTAAACTTTTCAAAGATAACCACTGTAAAAATTGTGGTTGTAGTTCCTTCCTTTTTTTCTATGCATCTATAAATATAATCATAGGTGTTCAGAGATATATTCTGCTTTATTCACTTAACATTTTCTCATGACCATTTTCCTGCTTTCGGGGAGGCAATGGGGTGTAACTGTGATCACCAGCTAGACCATCAGACTCTAGTTTCAAATCTTGGCTTTGCACTGTGACCTATCTGTTCACCAGACCTTAGCACCTTGATTGGTATAATGGAGCAAAAAAACTTCCATGAAAATTAGTAGATAAGGCAGAAGAATCAAACATTTACACCTCCTTTCCTATATGAACTGCATATCAATGTAACCAAATAGCAGATGAGGGAGCGTTCTTTATTAAATAATTCCAACTAATAGCTACAGAATGAACAATAAAATTAGAAAGCCAACATTCAGCAACCCCATTCCAGTGTATTCTAATGATATGTTCCTCATGAGCCCTCACTGGCTACATTCTTAAAATCCAGATTTCTAATAACTTTCTGCTCATGACGATTTAGGTTTTCTCTAAGATGATTGCTGGAGCCCTGGTAGCACAACAGTTAAGAGTTACGGCTGCTAAGCAAAAGATCAGCAGTTCAAATCTACCAGCCGCTCCTTGGAAACCCTATGTTGAGTTTTCTCTAATGACTCCCTATTACTGTTAAGATAAAGTCCAAACACCTTGTGGAGTTTCAGCAGGGCATACAGAATCTAGCTTAGACTTCTTCAACTTTATTTTTCCATATTCCCTGCTCTCTCCTCAAACAGAGTCCTCCCTGCACTGAATATTTTCTTAATGCTTCCGTTGTTCCAAGTCATCCTTCTTCTATGGACTCCCTCCTACCCCCAGCCCCAATCTTTACCTAATTCTTGGTTATCGGATTTCAGCTTATAAGTAACTTCCTTTGGGAAGCCATCCTTGACCCCTCCATACACAACACATGCACGCAACCCTAAAGGTGAGCTGTCCCTCCTTAGGTCCACCCATAATATCCTTTGCTCCTGCTATCAAAATGCATCAAACTATAGACTGTTTACTTTTCTCTACCCCCAGCCACCACCATAGCATTACACTCTATAAGGACTAACGTTAGACATATATATTCCCAGCATGTATTTCAGTCCTTTCTAGAATGAGCATCAGAAGATGGGGTTCTGGTCCCAGATTTGACTCTTAACTAGTTGTGTTTCTGTGGGCAAGTCATTTCCCCTTTTTGGACCTCAGTGTCTGCATCTGAAAAATGAGGACTTGGACCTCCATCTTCTACAATAAAGGGCCCCGGCAATGCGGTGACTTTGGAATCACATCGAGAGGAGATTGATTCCCCCTCCCAGCCCTTATATGGGACCTCAGCTAGTCTCAGGCCTCTGTGTCTCTATTTGCAAGTTCTCAGATCTAGGTGTCTCCATGTGCTCATATGTTATTATAAGGATACTGTCTACCTCTCAAGGTTGTTGAATTTCTACACAAGCTAGCACCGTACATAATTTTGTAACTATCAGTCTTGTTTCCATGGGATGAAGACTGACTCTTCCATTACATGACATATATCACCATCACAGTTAAGGCCCAGGGGCATGCAAGGACACCCAAGGATGGAGCCAATATTCATGAAGCCTCTACTATGTCCTAGCCGCGATGTTACCTGTGTCCACACATTTGCATGATCACGTGGTATAAGAAGCATGGATGCTGCTGAGCTTTTCTGGGTCCCCCCTGCTTTATATGTAGAACCAGGCAAGTTGGAGAGCTCCTGGTGCTCATCCCTGCATGGACCTGAAACATTGTGTGTTCACGTGGATGGATCTAAGAACATCAGCGTCCAGGTCTCGGCAAAGGAAGTTATGGGGTCTTGGGAAGATGGCAGGATTGTCCAAAGCAGTCTGAAAGGAACTGGGGATGGGGAGCATGAGGAAAGACAGAGACAGCAAGAAGAACTTGGAGAAGGAAGCAGGAAGTAAAGGAAACAAAGTGGAATGGGAAAAGAAGGAAAAGAGAGAAGACTGGGAGGACAGGAAAGAGGTGGAAAGAGTTGTAAGCACGAAGGCCCATTGTGTGCGATGGTTGGGAGAGGCAGGATTCACGGTGATTTCCTGCCAGAAGCCTGACTCCAGCCGGTAGATGTTTCACATACTAAATATCAAAGGGTTCTCAATAACAAATGTACTTCCTGCCGCGTCTCCAATCTGTCTCCTTTGCCAGCAAGGGAGCTTTGGAATTTAAACGGTGTGGGGGCAAGGAAAGAGACAGAGTGGGTGTTTGTGTAAAGCCATTTAAAGTTTTCTCAAGTTTACTTATGGGCAACAGAGTCCCTCAACTTGAAGCAGGCAACATCCCTGCCGAGAAGGCTCCCAGCCCCCCTCCTACTCTCTCCCCAGGAGTGGATGGGCCACTGGTCACATGCTGGGGGGGGAGCTGGTTGTCCAGGAATCTGTGAAATGTTAGCCCACCTTAGGGTGGCATTCCCCCCCGCCCCCCCCTTTTTTTTTTTTTTTAACTTTTCCTACTCTTTCTCAGAAACAGGGCCTGTGCCTCCACACCTCTGTTATACATATTGGTTCTGACAGCTCAAATTAATATGTCAGATGCTGTGATCCTCGCTGGCGACAGGCCTTTTGACCCTATCAGCGCAATCTGCTTCCCTGATTGAAAATCTCTGCGCCTCAAATTGATTCAGAGTTTTATAAACATCCTGCAGCCATGATCCAAGGAAACCACCGATGAACAACCTGGGAGAGCTTAATTTGCCCTCCTTTGCCCCGTCCCTCCAACTAGCAGAGCAGCGGGACTGGGCCAAGGAAAGAGATTGAAAGCAAGGCCTTAGACGGGGCAACCTGGTAGGCTAAAACCCCAGGGACCTCCAACTGAGCTGTGCCCCCCCTCCAACCGCCACCCCCTGCCAAAAACCCACTGCCAATCTGACTCATAAGGACCCTAAGGACAGATGAGAACTGCCCCATAGGGTTTCCAAGGCTATAAATCTTTACAGAAGCAGACTTCCACAGCTTTCTCCCAAAGAGCAGCCACCAACCTCTTGGTTAGCTGCTGAGTGCTTAACCACTGTACCACCAGGACTCCCCACCACCTGCGTGCACCCTAAAATGCAGTTGGAAAGGTCCAGTGAGGGAGCACTTGATTAGCCATCAGAAGGCCCAGGCTATCTGGCTCTGCCCCTTACCAGCTGTGTGACCCCGGAAAAGTTTTTAACTTCTCTGAGCCTTGGCTTTCTCTTCTGTAAAATGAAGACAATAACAAGCACCCTGCTAAGTCAACAAGATTGCTGTAAGGATGGAGTGAAATGATGCTTCCTAACAGTACTGATGGAATGCAGGGAAGCCTTACTGTTTTCTATCACTGAGGAAATGGGTGAAACAAAATTGGCAAAACGTTGGTAATCGTAGACGCTGGGAAACCCACACATGGGGATTCGCTATGCTATTCTAATTTTACCTACATTTGAAACTTCCCAAACTCAACTTTTTAAAACAATATACATCGATCCAGGAAGTATCCAAGTCTTAGAAGTATGTGTGTGTTCATGCATTTCTGTGTGTGTGCATGCAAGCGCACACGCACGTACACAAAGGGACCAAAAACAAAAATTCCATCGCCATCTTAGTTGATGTCAACTCAGAGCGACCCTAAAGGACAGAGTAGAACTGCCCCATAGGGTTTCCAAGAAGCACCTGGTGGATTCAAACTGCCAACCTTTCAGTTATCAGCCGTAGCACTTAATTACTATGCCATCAGGGTTTCCACACGAAGGGACAGTTCCCTGAAAAGGAACCATCAGTGGGGAAGGGACAGAGCTGTCTAAATAGAGATCACCAGTCTGTGAGGATTCTTCCACGGAGAGTCCACCCACTTCCTCCAGTGCCCTGAGCACCCTCCCTGGGCCTCTAACGTGGCAGAGCACACGGGACGATGGTGTACCCATCCATCTGCTGCCTCCTGCAGAGCACCTGGAGCTCTTTGAGTGCAGGGACCGGGGTCTGTTGTAGGTACCTCACTCCCTCCCACCCAGCACCAAGCACACTGTTGATTCAATCAGCAGATCTGCTTTTCACAGCCACTCTGCTGGCTTTGCCATGCTGAGGCTGCTCTCCCGCCAGGCAGCCAGGATGCCTCCAGCACCTTCCATCCTGCTCCCACAGTGTCCCAGGCTCAGCTACCCTCAGACTGTCAGCCTGGGGAAAGGCAGAGCGGACTGGAGGGAACAAGCATCATTACTAAGGAGAGGGTCAGATGGGTTCAGGTTCTAGCCAAGAACGCCGAGGTGGCTCTGCTAGACTTACAAGCTTTGAGCAACTCTGCCTGACCACCCTCAGCAGGGGTGGGTCCTTTACTGGTCAGCCTCTCCAAAGGTCACAGCAGCAGTAGGAAGGGCAGACCCCAAGACACTGGCTGTTCCATCCTCCTCCCCACATTGATGCTGCAAGAGAACACAGATTTCCCTCTATCTTCTCCAAGGCCCACAGCAGCCCCCACCGGCCCCCACCACCCCTCAGAGAAGTGCCATCTGACTACTCCACCCACTCCTCTTATCTGCCCCTAACACGTCCCCCTGGGAGGGAGAGAGGATGGGCAGGAGGAAGGAAGAATGACAGCGAATGGGAAGAACAAGACTCTTATATGAACCAAGAGACACCAACCAAAGTTATACCCATAATAGGGCCCCAACTTTTCACCCCAGGCTCCATCATAAACCACAGAGGAAGTTCTCACCAATCTCAGTTCCTCATTGTGAAGGCCGATGGCCAAGAAATTCATGGCTCAGCAGCCTAGCAGACAGGTCCTTCTCGCTGGTCCCCTCCCCAGGGCTCTAGAGAAATAATGGCCTGAACACAGTCACCTCCCTTATTTCCCCCAATTTTTTTTTTTTTTTTTATCTTAGTCTCCTAGCACTGCTGGAACAGAAATAGGAACAGAAATGTCACAGGTAGATGGCCTTAAAGAACAGAAATTTATTTTCTCACTGTTCAGGAGGCCAGAAGTTCAAATTCAGGGCACCGGCTCTAGGGAAAGGCTCAGACTGTGGACTCTGGGGGAAGGTCCTTGTCTCTTTCAGCTTCTACAATGCTGACATGACATTCCTCCATTCCTGGGTGATCTTCATGTAGAATCTATCTTTCCCATTTGTGTTTGCTTGTCTCTGTGTCTAATCTGCTCCTTATAACTCAGAAGTGATGAGGTTTTAGGACATACCTTACACTGATATGGCTTCATTAATATAACAAAGAAAACTATCTCCAGACTGGATTATATCCACAGGTATGCAGAGTGGACACAACTCAGTCCATAACACCCCTCCACTTTCAAAGTAGTCACAACAGCGAAAGGCTTTCTGGCCAGTCTTTTTGAGTGTAAGTGAATGTACTCATTGCAATTTGCTTCCAAAGAAACAAACAAACAAAAAAAAACACCAAACCCGTTGCTGTCGATTCCAGCTAATAGTGACCCTATAGAACAGAGTAGAACTGCCCCACAGGGTTTCCAAGGAGCAGCTGGTAGATTCAAACTGCTGACCTTTCGGTTAGCAGCTGAGCTCTTACCCACTGTGCCACCAGGGCCCCTGCCTTCAAATAGATGACTACAAATAGATCAATACTTACTTCTTCAAATTCCATTCATCTAGCTCTCTCGTTCTCTCTCTCTTTCTCTCTCTCCAGCTGCATGGCCCCAGGTGTGTTCAGTCTAGGGAAACAGATGGCCTTGGGCTCACATCCTAGCAAAGTATGTAACCTTTCTGCATTTCAGTGTCTTCATCTATAAAATGGGGATAATAATTGTATCTACCTCAAAGGATTGTTCAAAGGATTAACTGAATTTATATGTCTGACACATGACACGCAGTAAATGCCCTATGTGTTACTGTCGTCGTGGTGGTGGTTAATATCATTATTATCACGGTTGTTATTTGTTAGGAACCCTTGTTTCTGGCTTCCCAAAAAGTCATCTCTTTCTTCTCTCCCTCCAAACCGAGCTTACCCACCTCTTCGTGTATCAAGACATCTGTTCTCAAAGTCTAGATCATTGCTCAAGACTAAAATATGTTTTTTTCTCTCTCAAACTCTTCCTTTCTACAGTGCTGATGTTCGTCTGTTCATGACGCTTTTTGAACCTCAAGAAAAAGCAACAAAATACCTTTTGTTCATCCATGAACTTATGTTAATAATCACCACCTGTTTACAAAGCTCTTTTATTTACAATATGCCATTAATCCTTTATGGAAGCCTGGAAATGGTAGGTGATCTTCCCAAGGCCCTATCATAGAGCCACAACTGGCCTATCTAACTCCACATCCAGTGTCCTTTCTAACCCTCATCTGCCCTCTGAGATACCTGAAAATAAACACTAGGCCCACGAGACACCATTTCCCAGTAAACCCTTTCCCCTCTCACATAATAAGGGGTCTCTACACCACCAGGGTTTCCCTAGAGCAGAGGGGAAACCCTGGTGGCATAGTGGTTAAGTGCTACGGCTGTTAACCAAAGGGTCGGCAGTTCGAATCCGCCAGGCCCTCCTTGGAAACTCTATGGGTCAGTTCTACTCTGTCCTATAGGGTCGCTATGAGTTGGAATCGACTTGACGGCACTGAGTTTTAGAGCAGAGAGTCATAACCAAAAAATGGTGATGAAGATGAATTTAGGTCAACACGGAAAGATATTATGATATACTGTTGATTTAAAAAGCAGGTTACAAAACATCATGTACAATAGGATTTCATTTTTGAAAACACACACATACACACAAAGAAAAGTCTGGAAAGAGAGACACTTAGTGTTGACAGTGGTAGAATGAGTAGATTTTTTTTTTTAATTCTTTTGATTTATCTTGTATTTTCTAATTTTTCTACAAAACACATGATTATATTTGTAATTAAAAAAAAATTAAGACCTAAGGGAAAATGAACACAAATGTGCAAATGCTTTACTGTTCACCCATGAGCTGCTGGATTTGGAGATTTCTACTTACTGAGGAGAAATGGACAAGCGAGAGTTTTGTCTCTCCACAGCCTCTCCGCACAAGACCCTGAACCCACATATCAGTCGCAGGCCCCACTTTTCCAGGAAAGCCTTCTTTCCTCTTCAACCTCAAAGTGAGGTGAACAGAGAAGAAGGAGCCATCAGGGTAACAGCGGGAAAAGCTGGCAGTGACAAGCTCTGGAATTTGGAGCCGGAGGTACAGCATGAGGGAGCTGGGAAAATAGGTACTAGAGAGGGCAGGTCCCACAATGAGTGTTGCAAAGGATGAGGCTGGACCAAAGCCCCAAGGGCCCTTTCTTCCCATGTTCCATGGGTTTGTGGAGACAGTCATCCCACTGGCAAGAGAGGCAGATGCATCATAAGACATTTTTACCTAACATAATTTCAAATTCTCATGGACTTTCTGGAGCCATGGAGGCTGGATGAACCCCTGAAACCATTTCCCGGAGATAATCTTTAAACCTTAAACCAAAAATATCCTCTCAAGTCTACTCAAAACCAAACAATGGTTTAGCTTAACTAGTAAAGAATGTTAGTCTTGAGCATCATGATCTTTTCAGAAATATCTATATGGGATCATACAGATGGGATGACATCAAGAACATCATACATGAAGAAATCAAAAGGTCATTGAAAAGACAGGAAAGAAAGAAAAGCCCAAAATGTATGTCAAAAGAGACTCTTAAACTTGCTCTTGAACATAAAAAAAAGTAGCTAAAGTGAATGGAAGAAATGATGAAGTAAAAGAGCTTAACAGAAGATTTCAAAGGGTGGCTCAAGAAGACAAAGTAAACTATTATAATGAAATATGCAAAGACTTTAGAGTTGGAAAACCAGATGGGAAGAACATGCTCAGCATTTCTCAAGTTGGAAGAACTGAAGAGAAATTCAAATATTGAGTTGCACTATTGAAGGATTCTATGGGCAAAATATTGAACGATGCAGGAAGCATCAAAAGAAGATGGAAGGAATACGCAGAGTCATTGTACCAAAAAGAATTGGCTGATGTTCAACAATTTCAGGAAGTAGCACATGATCAAGAACTGAGGATACTGAAGGAAGAAGTCCAAGCTGCACTGAAGGTATTGGCAAAAAACAAGGCTTCAGGAATTGATGAAATACCAAGTGAGATGTTTCAACAAACAGATGCAACACTGAAGGAGCTCACTTGTCTATGCTAAGAAATTTGGAAGATAGCTACCTGGACAACCAACTAGAAGAGATCTAAATATGTGCCCATTCTAAAGAAAGGTGATCCAAGCAAAAGCAGAAATTATCCAACAATATCATTAATATCACACGCTTGTAAAATTTTGCTGAAGATAATTTAAAAACGGATGCAGCAATTCATAAACTGGGAACTGCTAGAAATCAAGCCAGATTCAGAAGAAGACATGGAATGAGGGATATCATTGCTGATGTCGGATGGATCTCAGCTGAAACAAAGAATACTACAAAGATGTTTACCTGTGTTTTATTAACTATTAAAAGCATTCAACTTTGGGGCTCATAACAAATTATGGATAACATTGCACAAAATGGGAATTCCAGAACACTTAATTGTGCTCATGTGGAACCTGTGCATAGACCAAGAGGCAGCCATTCAAACAGAACAAGGTGATATTGCGTGGTTTAAAATCAGGAAAGATGTGTGTCAGGGTTGTATCTTATTACTATACCTCTTCAGTCTGTATGCTGAGCAAATAATCTGATAAACCGGACTATGTGAAGAAGAATGTGGCATCAGGATTGGAGGAAGCCTCATTAACAACCTGTGCTATGCAGATAACACAACCTTGTTTGCTGAAAGCGAAGAGGACTTGAAGCACTTACTACTGACGAAGATTGCAGACTTACAGCCTTCACTATGATTACACCTCAACATAAAGAAAACAAAAATCCTCACAACTGGGCCAATAAGCAACATCACGATAAATGGAGAAAATATTGAAATTGTCAACGATTTCATTTTACTGGGATCCACAATCAACACCCATGGAAGCAGGAGTCAAGAAATCAAACAATGTATTAGATTGGGCAAATCTGCTGTAAAAGACCCCTTTAAAGTAAAGATGCACTTTGAGGACTAAGGTGCATCTGACCCAGGGCATGGTATTTTCAATGGCCTCATCACATGTGAAAGCTGGACAATGAATAAGGAGACCAAAGAACTGACACTTTTGAATTATGGTCTTGGAAAATAATACTGAATATAGCATGGACTGTCAAAAGAAAGAACAAATCTGTCTTGAAAGATGTACAGCCAGGATGTTCCTTAGAAGCGAGGCTGGCAAGACTTTGTCTCACATACTTTGGACATGTTATCAGGAGGGACCAGTCACTGGAGCAGGACATCATGCTTGGTAAAGCAATGGGTAATTGCAAAAGAAGAGGAAGACCCTCAGTGAGATGGATTGGCACAGTGGCTGCAACAATGGGCTCAAACAAAGCAAAGATTGTGAGGATGTTGCAGGATGAGGCAGTGTTTCGTTTTATTGTACATAGGGTCGCTATCAGTCAGAACAGACTCGACAGCACTTAACAACAACAATGGCATGTGGGATCAAATTAACAACAGCAATTCAAAAGATTAGATAGGAAACTTAAGGAGCAGTCCAAAAAAAAAAAAAAAAACACCAAACCCATTGCCGTCAAGTCGATACCAACTCAAGGCAACCCTAGCGGACAGAGTACAACCGCCCTATAGCATTTCCAAGGAGCGCCTGATGGATTCGAACTGCCAGCCTTTCTGTTAGCAGCCATAGCACTTAATCACTACACCACCAGGGTTCCCATTAGGGAGCAGTGAGTTTATGTTAATGGAGGAAGAACAACTCAGAAAAGGAGGCCGAGCATGTTTGTACAACTAGGAGAATTAATCAACGTCAGTGTATTGTACATGCACAAATTGTTGAATTGGTGCGTTCTGCTGTGTATATTCTCAAGAACAACAAAAATAAAATAAATTTTTTTTTAACTTTTTTTTTTTTGCCTACAAAGGAGGATTATTACAGGATTAATGCCTTTCAGGCAAGGAAGAAAAAAAGAAAAAAGCAAGCTCTGTGACCTTGGATAAGTCACTTCCTTACCAGTAAAAGATTACACCAGATGGTTTCTAACTTCCTTACAGCTCAGATGTTTTCAGATTCTAAGACAATGACCCTTCCTCATAATTTTGCTGGAACTGATCACATTTCATCGGGAACTGCAGCATCGTAGGTGCTCAAATAAATTTAGCTTCCTTCCTCCTTGACTCAGTGGTTTGGTGGGGTTTTTTGGTTCCCTCTTTCTGCTTCTTTCCATTCCCATGACTATCATCAGTTGCCAGTTCCTCCTTCTGGGTTAAAGGAAGAGAGAGAAAGAAGATGGGGCATTAAGGAAAACCCCAGCAGTTTATACTGGCAAAGGAAACCCAAGCAGAAGAGAGAAAATATTCATATGCTCTGACGTTATTGAGATGCCTATCAGCTTCCAGAGAATTTGGACCAGAATCTTCCAAAGATGGCAGGATAGCGGCAAGTGTAACGGGAAAGGCAACGTGTTACCAGTCCCAAGGGAAAGCATCCAGCAAGCTCTCCTCTTTGATCCACCAGCTCCAGGACCAAAGACTTTAGTCTCTGTTATCAGATCTTGATAAAGCTCCATCACTCAGTTCACAGGGGGGTGGGGGCCAGGAAGAGGCCAGGCAGGGATCAAAGGCTTCACCCTCTTCCCAGACCTGTCTCCTGGCTGCCTTGGCCTAGCAGGTCCCAAAGGGAATCCTGAGACAGCCCATCTCTTCTCAGTGTTCACAAGCAGATTATTCTCCCCAGATAAGCATCTGGGCACTTCTCAAACTTCTGGAAGAGCCTTCTCAGTGCCAAGGGCATGAGGGAAAGGCAGCTCTCAACTTGTCCAGTGATTCAGAGCCTCTCCTCTGTCTCCAGACAAGAGTAAGCCCTTCACATACAACCTCCCAGCAAGGCAATGGGGTAGGGGCCAGGGCGTGGGGTGGACCTGGAAGCTGGAGTGGAGGGGAGATCAGGCCTTATGGTGAGGAGGGGGTGGCTCATCTACCCTGCCTTCAAGTCTCAGTGTGAGGCATCATGAAGAAGAAGATGGACTCCGGGGATCAGTACAGAGTCTCTCCCCAGGTAAGGTACATCTGTCTGAGAACTTGAATTTTTTCTTATGTCATCTAATTTGAGCCTCACTACAATCCTTTTTTTTTTTTTTTACAATCCTAGGAGGTACTCAAGACAGTTAACATTCTCATTTGACAGATGGGGAAATCTACAGACACTGTGACCCGTGCAAGATCACACAAGTAAGTAGCAGAGCTGCAACCAGAGTCCATGTCTTCTGGAACCATTAGCCCCTGCCTGTCTTCCATCTCTTCTCTCTTAGCCCAGATTCCATGGGCCATCACTTCAATTTCTCTCTTGCAAACATGCTTAACTTGCTTTATCCAAGGGTCCTTGCATCACACACACCTGGCCAAATCCCAAGCCACAGGAACCCAACTCCCCAACCCCACTGTGGCTACACTGGGATGACCAGGCACGGCTAGAGGAAATCATACAAGGGTGTCGACCAACTTCCCATAGTGCCCTTCAAACAAAGTCAAAAACCTTAACATGGCCTACAAGGCCCTGCACAAGCTGCCACCTACTTACCTCTCCAGCCACATCTCCTTAATTCGTTCAACAAATAATTACTGAGCACCTACTCTGTGCTTACCAGGCTCTGTGCTCCTTCCCTTTGCACCCTGTACTCCAGCTGTGATAAACTTCTTTCAGTTCCTGAAATATGATCCTTCTCACCCCCAAGCCTCCCTCTGCTTAGGAGACTCTTGCACTGCCTTCCCCTGACCAACATCCCCTCTATTCACCCTTCAGATCACAACCTACTTATGGCTTCCTCTGAGCAGACTTTGCTGACCTCCTAGACCAGGTCTGGTTGTCCTGCCAATGTGCACACATAGCACCTGTTCACCCTTCATTATGGCAGTCTTTCATAAGATATGTTTAATTACATGCTCTGAATTGCTCACCATTATATCTCCAATGCTCAGTAAACATTTGTTTCAAAATGTTTGTTTATTAAAGCTTGTTTATAATGAGCTTTAATAAATATCCATGGAAATGAAGACTTTGCTGTGAAATCACTACACGTGCACCTGGGGCCACCCGATCTGTCATTGGGGTTGGATAATCAGATCAGATTAATAAGGTTGCTGTTCAGTTCTGACCCCTAATGTGTCCCTTCATCCATAGCCTTCCCAAAGGATGACCACTCCTCTGTCCTCCAAAGGAGACCCCCAAAATATTCAGGGCCTATCTGAAAAGTCTGTATAAGATCCCACTTCCACCACTGCTTTGGTCCCTTTTGAGCCTCGATGTTGGAGACACTCAAGGAGAAGAGACTAGGGTATGGCAGGCATCTCTGCTTGGAGCCTCTCCTTGCCAGAAGGTTGAAGCTAAAGAGGAGAGCCATAGAGTCCCACTCTCCCCATTGCAATCTCTCTCCCACCGTCTGCCCTTCAACTCCAGCTCAACAGTCTGGTCTCTTCCCCTATCCCCACAATTTTTCATTGGCAAAAGTGCTGGGCTAAGAGTCAGGACTTTTAAGGGTGTAAGCACAAGCTTAATGTTTGTGAGACTTGAGGCAAGTCCCTTAGCTCCTCTGAGCTCTACTATTCTCATCTATAAAAATGGAGATAATAATACCTACCTCTCTCTGTGTGTTGTGGAGGAAATGGAAAACGATACGCAAAATTCTTTGTGAAATGTTCTGTAGATGCCAGATATTACAATCTATATTCTTCCCCATCCCTCACAGCCCTCTTCCTTTATGAAGTCTCCCAAAATGACCATGGCCCATGTTGTTATTGTTAGATGCCATCAAGTGGATTTCAATTCATAGCGACCCTATGTACAACCGAAGGAAACACTGTCCAGTCCTGTGCCGTCCTCACAATCGTTGCTATGTTTGAGCCCATTGTTGCAGCCACTGTGTCAGTCCATCTCATTGAGGGTCTTCCTCTTTTTCAATCACCTTCTACTTTACTAAGCATGACTTCCTTCTCCAGGGTCTGGTCCCTCCTGATAACATGTCCAAAGTATGTGAGATGAAGTCTCGTCATCCTCGCTTCTAAGGAGCATTCTGGTTTACTTCTTCCCAGACAGATTTCTTCATTCTTCTGGCAGTCCACAGTATAGTGAATATTCTTCACCAACACCATAATTCAAATGCATCAATTCTTCTTTGGTCTTCCTTATTCATTGTCCAGCTTTCACATGCATATGAGGCCATTGAAAATGCCCTGGCTTGGGTCAGGTGGGAAACCCTGGTGGCGTAGTGGTTAAGAGCTCCAGCTGCCAACCAAAAGGTTCGCAGTCGGAATCCACCAGGCAGTCCTTGGAAACTATGGAGCAGTTCTACTCTGTCCTACAGGGTCGCTATGAGTTGGAATCGACTCAATGACAACAAGTATATAATGGGTATACGGGTGGGTCAGGTGTACCTTAGTCCTCAACGTGGCATCTTTGCTTTTTAACACTTTAAAAAGGTCTTTTACAGCAGATTTGCCCAACGCAATACATTGTTGGGTTTCTTGATTGCTAGTTTCATGGGTCTTGATTATGGATCCAAGTAAAATGAAATCCTTGACAACTTCAGTATTTTCTCCGTCTATCATGATGTTGCTTATTGGTCCAGTTGTGATAATTTTTGTTTTCTTTATGTTGAGGTGTAACCCATACTGAAGGCTGTCTTTGATCTTCATCCATAGTAATAGCTTCAAGTCCTCTTCGCTTTCAACAAGCAAGGTTGTGTTATCTGCATATTGCAGGTTGTTTATGAGTCTTCCTCCAATCCCGAAGCCACATTCTTCTTCATATAGTCCAGCTTCTCGGATTATTTGTTCAGCATACAGATTGAATAAGTATGGTGAAAGAACACGACCCTAACACACGCCTTTCCTGATTTAAACCAAGCAGTATCCCCTCGTTCTGTTTGAATGGCTGTCTCTTGGTCTGTGTACAGGTTCCACATGAGCACGATTAAGTGTTCTAGAATTCCCATTCTTCAAAATGTTATCCATAATTTGTTATGATCCCCACAGTCGAATGCTTTTACATAGTCAATAAAACACAGGTAAACATCTTTCTAGTATTCTCTGCTTTCAGCCAAGATCCATCTGACCTCAGCAATGATATCCTTCATTCCCCATCCCTCTTCTGAATCTGGCACCTGGCCCATAAAAAAATCCCTAATTACTGTTGCTGTTTAGGAGCTTTTTCTTATATGTTGGGGTTTGGAAGCTTTAAGTAAGTATTTAAAATGGAAAAATAGAACAAAAATGTCTTAAATATATAGTATGCTTTCTGAGAAGTCGTGATGATAATTATAGTACCTACCTTATAAGCCCTTGTTATAGGGATTAAATGAATTAATATGTAAAGCTCTTAAAACAGTGCTGGCACATGGTAAGTCTAAATGAGTACTAGCTGTTTTTATCATCATCGTCATCATTATTATATGCTGGTGTGTGCCTAGACAGCCTCTGAAGGAATATTCCAGAAACTGTCTGTGATGGCTGCCTCTGGGAAGAAGGAACAAGGTAGTTAGGGGACAAGAATGGGAGCAATTTTCCTCTTCCCGGCATATTTCTTTATACTTTTTTACTTTTAAACCACTTGGATGTATTACCTATTAAAAATAAATAAAACTTAAATTTAAAATGCAAATGAATGATATAATCAGCATACATACATATAGTCCTGATTTTGTAAAGTCATTTGGCTCTTCATCATCGCCAGTTTGCCTCTGTCAACAGGTCGCAGTTCTTCATCTTCATCACCATCACCATGACAACTGCTGTCTATTGAGCTATTGACCCGCACTGAGCTCACTAACCCCATATACCAAATTATTTGACCTTCACATCAATCTTGAGAGCTAGGAATATTCCCATTTTAGATGTGAAGAAACCGAGGAGCCCAAAAAGTTAAAAATTAACCCAAGATTCTCCAGCTAGTAAGTGGCAAAGGAAGGACCCTATCAGGCATGTGCAGCTTCTAAGGCTCCATTCTGGGGACCATTGCGCTCTACCACCTCAATCCTTCCTGCCCCCACCCCACTCCCACCCAGCCAGTTGGTGCATGACCCACAAAATGGACCAAGGTTCTGAAGAAAAGAGCTTGTGTCATCTTTCTTTATATTCTCCATGTCTGCCTCCTCCTTCTCCAAAAAAAAAAAAAAAAAATTATAATAGCCTTCCTAACTCTGGACAAGTATAAAACCAAATCAGTTGCCGCCAAATCAGTTCTGACTTATGGTGACCCCGTGTGCGCATCAGAGTAGAACTGTGCTCCACAGTGCTCTCAATGGCTGATTTTTAAGAAGTGGGTCCCTGGGGCCTTTCGTCTAAGGCACCTCCGGGTGGACTCCAACCTCCAACCTTTTGATTAGCAGCTGAATGGGTTTACCACTTACTCCACCCAGGGATAAGAATGGGCACTTGTAAAATATTTGCTGAACTTAATTAAATTAAACTTGTTGTCCAAAACATAGTCCGTTCCCAGGTGACGATCTTCATCACCCTTATCATCATCACAGGTAAACATCTCATGAGTAGTCTACACTGTGCTAGGTTCTGGAGAAGATCCATGAACACGTCAGTCCTGGCAGATCTGGAAAAAGCTTCCACATAATATTTTGGGTGAATGAGGAGGGAGCTGAAATCTATTGCACATCCCTGCCTTTTGTCCCTTCCCACCCACACACACCCATGTACATTTCTGTGAAATAGCCTCAGTTCAGACGAGGCGTTTCAGCCATAAATCTATCACGGTGGGGCAAGAGGTTCTATTTAGCAATTACAGAGCTGCCATTGCACAGCAATTATCAATTCAAGGAGGAAAGGAGCTCAGCTTGCCTATCTCCCTTATCTCGGGCTCTAGCTGAGATACCTGTCAAAACAAGAGCCAGCAGGGCCCAGGGAGCTGCCTTTCAGGTTTGACATCTCTGAGGCCAGGCAAGGTGCTTCCAGACAGAACTGGAGCTGAGTGCCCTCCTCAGATGGGAGGAGGTGTGGTGCGGAAACAGGATTTTCCTTCACCCTTTTGATTCTTGGGAGAAAGGGGCCACCCTGCCTGGTAAACTTGGAATCTGATCCTTCTAGAAAGTTCTAGGTCAGAAGGATTTTGCCCCTAACACTTCCTCAGAGAAGGGGAAAGTATCCATAGAGTTCCAGATAACAGAATCCGACTAACCTGCGCATATCACTGCAAAGTTTACAAAATACCTTCTATCCATTACCTCGTTAGCTACTGTGTCATAAGAGCCCTACGAGGTCAGCAGGGCAAGTGTGTTACCCCTGTTTTTCAGATGAGTCACGATGAGATGGAATGTCCTGTCCAAGATCACACAATTAGTTAATGACATCTATTAGGCTGAACCATTTGAAACTGCCAATAAAGATGGAAAACCACAAGTCTTTTCTCCCTCGATTCAGAGGGCAAAGGAGGTAGAACAGTTACTCACGCCTTGACGGTTGCCTTGACCTGGCAAAGCCCCAAGGGAGCCGGCGCCAGTCTGCTAGCCTGAGGCCCACACACAGCCAGCAAACCCACAGGTCAGATGGTGGACTTGGGGGAGGCTGAGAATAGTTGTCCTGTCTTGGTCCTTCTGCATCCTCTGCTCCACTCTGTGCTCTAGGACCAAGAGGGGCAGCTGGGCAACCTCCACAGACTCTCAAGTGACTGAGCAAGGAATCACATGAAGAGTATAATACCACTCACCGTCCCAGGCCAGGCTTCACTTGCCCACTGGGGGGCACAATGTTTCTGCTCTCCTCCCCATGGAAATAACATTCCTTCTTAAGGCTTCAGGTGTTACCTGTATCTCCTCTAGGCTGAGACCCTACATGGCTATCTTTCCCCTCATCTCTCTCCTGACTTTGTCTCCAGGCCCTGGACTCCTTCTCCAAGGTCAGCAGGACTTTTGTTTGGGGCTGCTTTGCCTCATTGCAATCCACAAGCCCAAAATCAGAATTATTCTACTCCCCTGAGGGTCCCACTTCCTCTCCACTTTCTCTCTCTCTCCTTCTCCCTCTCCCGCCTTCTCTCTCTTCTCAATTTCAAAACCTCAGATCATCTGTAAATCCTCTGAGTCCCCTCTGCATTTCCAGGAAGCAAAACTCCCTCAACTATTTCATCAACTTTAAGTCTCATTGCATTCTACCAAAGATTCAAGGTAACCCATAAAAAAATAAATTGGTGTTCACTCAATGGGCAAAAGCAGGAAAGGCCCTGGCACATTTGCAGCAGGGAGGGTCTCTTCCTCCCCTTTGCCTGTGGCCCTGACTCTGGACTTCATCTCCTTGAGGTTGGAATGGGGTCTTTTTTATCCACCACCTGTACATAGTACAGTGCCTGACACATAGTAAGGACACGAGAAACTGTCCCTGCACCAGGCACGTGGAACATGTAGTTCTTAACACTGGTCTGACTTCTAGGGTTCTCCAACTTCGGGGAAGGAAACCAGAAAAGAATAGAAGGGGGAGGTGTTTGTTTAGGGATCCCTTCACTCTCTCTGGCTACTTTCCATTTTTAAACCTGTCTGCTGGTTTTCCATTTTTTAAGCCCTACAAAGCAGACAACTGGCATGATCTCTGGGAGTGAGAATTATGAGGTCGCACCTCACCAACGCATTGCCTCTCTTCTGATCAGTGCTAGAAAATCTAATGACAGGGAACAAAGCCCAGCTCTATGTAACCGTAGATGAGGCTTCAAAAGCAAATACACATTGACTGAAATTCACACTAGAGTATAAGTGACTGCTAGTAGGTCTTTTCTTGAGAGCTAATTGATGAAGATACCTGAAGGGAGAGATGAAGGCTCCTTACAGATGAAAAAAAGGAGCAGCCTGAGTCAAGGCCATCAAAGTGCTTTGGTGGAGAAAACACTGTGCTGGGAGTCTGGAGCCAGCAATTCTAGGCCCAGCTCTACCTATAACACATCCTGTGATGTTAGGAAAGTTGTTCTACCTTTATGAACCTCAATTTACAAATCTATAAAATGGAATTATTAAATTAAATGATCTCTAAGGTCCTTTCAAAGAGCACTGGTGGCACAGTGGTTCAGTGCTCAGCTGCTAACCAAAAGGCCAGCGGTTCAAACCCACCAGCTACTCTGTGGGAGAAAGATGTCACAGTCTGCTTCTGTAAAGATTACAGCCTTGGAGATCCTCTGGGGACAGTTTTACTCTGTCCTATAGGGTCACTATGAATCAGAGTAGACTTGATGGCAACAGGTTTGGTTTTTTTGGTTTTTTGTGGTTTTTTTTTTTTGGTGTGTTCCTTTCAAGATCTGACAAACTATGATTCAGTTATTTCACAATTTTGTCTCCACCTGTTTAGTTATGCATTCTTAACCTAACACTGTGCACGTAACAACTATTTATCATGAATGGGCCTAAAAATTCCCGTTGTTCAGACCATGAGTCAAACAATGCATCCCAAGTTGATTTAGAAACTGAGGTCATCATCACCATGAAAAATATAAACAGAAGACTGAATTTCAATATGATTACCATCCTTGAGGATAACAAACTTGAGACTCAACTAGACGTGAGATAAAACCCTGCAATGGCACGTACGAAATTAAAATAATCCCTCAGATTTGCAGAGTGATTTACCATCAACCATGCTCTCTCCGGAAACCCTGGTGGCAGTAGTGGTTAAGAGCTACAGCTGCTAACCAAAAGGTTGGCAGTTCAAATCCACCAGGTGCTCCTTGGAAACTCTACTGGGCAGTGCTACTCTGTCCTAGATGGTCACTATGAGTCAGAATCAACTGGACAGCAGTGGGTTTGGCTTGGTTTTATGCTCTCCCATAACTTGATCGTCTCTAAAACCACGTGAAGCAGACAGGGCAAGAATCATCATCCCCATTTCGTAGATTTAAAAAATGAGTCTCAGGCTGCAGAATCACAACAAGTCAGTGACAACCGAGACTCCAACTCAGATCAAGTGATTTTCACGTTCCCTACCCCCACTTACCCCACCGTGACCTCCCTTTTTCATTTTTCACTTCTCATTCCAGATCCGAAAGCCAGCTAGTAAAAGGCAGAAGGAGATAAACTCCGGAGAGAGACCTGAGTAGGCAGCAAAGGCAATGGAGTCTAGGGTACCCACCATTTGCTCTGTCTGCTCTTGCCGTTGTGGCAGCCACTGGGGCCTGGGCGTCAGAAACCATCCCACTAGCTCCTAGTTTTCATGCTCCCTCCCTGCATCTGCCCTGGCCACAGAGCTCATTGGTCTCCACGACCTTGACCAACGTGACGTCCGTGCAGCAAGCAGGAAGGTGGTTAGCTCTCCCATGGCCTGCTTTCCCAGGAGCTCTGCCTAGCCAAGGCCAGGTTTACTCTGGGATAATTGCAAAGCAGGAGACTTCTGCTGGTGACTAATCAAGCAAATAGGACAGAGGTAAGAACAAACCCAACCAGGAAAGGGAGTGGGGGTGGAGAGAGAGAAAGAAAAATAAAAGAGAGAGAAAGAAAGAAAGCCGCTTTAATAATAGGGTAATTGCCCTGTTTAGGATTACAATCTGCCAGCGTTTCACTAAACTTTATGACACATGATGACAAGTTAATAGGCCAGATACCTCACTGTGTGCGTTAAACAGATGCCCCGGCCTCCTGGTGCAGGGAGGTAACCCCCAACAGCCAAAAAAGAAAGACAAGCCAAAAGGGAAAAGCCAGCAAGGTGTGGGGGAGGGAAGCCAAGAAGGTGGGGAAACTGGTTATTTCTGTTGTCAAAATGGCCCCAGCAATAAATCACCATTAATAATTCTGTCATCTATCAAAGACAAGCCCTGGTTGCCAAGGCCTTTGAAGTGGCAGCACCTATAATTTCCCACCTATAAAAGGCACCTTTGTGCATATATCATGCTGGAAACTGACAGGAGCGAGACACCGAGAAGTTCATAACTTCTCCACGCCCATCCCAACAGCGAACCCAAGAAGACATGCTCACTCCCCACTCATTCACTCACCCTGGGATGGCCCCAGGGTCCAGGCCTGTCTTCACTCTCTCTGCCTCAGGTTTGAAAGGCAGAGGGGTTGCTGAGGCCCCCAAATGGCAGCGGACATGGGAGGTAGTGGTGGGGGGTGTCAGGGAGAGGGCGCATGTCCAAGCAGATCTGGAAGCTTCCAACCCCACCAACGAGCTATCCTCTTGGGTGACTGAGGAGTGACACCCAACAGCCTCCGCTCGGAACTAATCCCCAAGAGTGAAGACCTGGATAAGCCTGAGGTCTAAGGTAATGCTCCTCAAGGGGTGGGCCCTATCATTAGAGCCACCGGGGCAACTGTTAAAAATGCCATTTCCAGGGCCCCTCCCAGGGCATAGCTAGGCAAGACTCGATGAAGTGTGGTCATAGCCACGTGCACCTCTAGCAAGCTCCTCAACAAGTGATCTTCATGCACAAAAGTCTGGGACGCACCGGCCCATGGTCCCTTCCCCCTGTCAGGCCGGGATTCTGAAAACCATGGGAGAACTCTGGATGGAGCCTGAAGCTCAGCCCAGGGACAGGCCTGGCCAGAAAGAGCTAAGGACCTTACAGCCACCCAATCTGCTGGCAATGTCTGAAACTCCCATTTCCTGAAGACTGGGATAAATCTTCTGAATTAATTGAACCCAGCCCTCTAATCCCCTACTTGACTTTGTGAGTGATTTGTCCCTAGATTAAAAACAGACCCAGAAAGCCCACATACTATCCAAGGGGAAAGATCCTACTTGTGTGAGGTCTATTTAAATGTGACTTAGACCAAGAATCCCCAGGTGTCTCTAAAAGTGAACATTTATGGGGCACATACTATGTCTTCAAAAAAAAAAAAAAAAAACCAAACCCATTGCCATCGAGTCAATTCCAACACTTAGCAACCCTACAGGACAATGTAGAACTGCCCCATAAGGCTTCAAAGAGCAGTTAGTGGATTCAAACTGCCGACCTTTTGGTTAGCAGCCAAGCCCTTAACCACTGAGCCACCAGAGCTCCACTTTCAAAACTATGTAAAAAAAAAAAAAAAATTTTTTTTTTTTTTTGGAGGTACAAATGAGGAAACGGTTAGGTAATTTGCCCAAGATCAACAGCTAGCAAGCACCAAGCCTGGCCTTGAGCCCATGTCTTTCTGGCTCCAAAGCCTTCAAAGTCCATATCTCCAGCCCCTAGACTTTCCTACCTTCTCTCTAAACATGCAAATGGTGAACTGTCAGCATTTGAGCTGCCTACGCTGCCTTTGAGAGCCTGCTGAGCTGCTAGGAGTTAAGGACTGGATTTTATCATTTTATGAGGGATTTAAAGCTACTTTTTACCTGTGGGGCATTGTTCTGAAATTGTTGCCATATATATTTATGTGTTTTATATAAGCGCATATGTAGTTTATCGATAGCAGTGCTTGCGTGCAATTGTTTTGTGGACCTGCTCAGGTTTGAGGTCCCAGGGACCCCTGTCTATACCCCCACAATCTCTCTGCTGACGGCTCTCCCCCACAACTAGTCGCTTCCCCTCTCTGCACCTCAGTTTCCTCATGAATAAATGAGAGGGTTACCTGTTGCTATTGAGTGATTCTGACTCATAGTGAGCCCATGTGACAGAGCAGAACTGCCCCATAGGGTTTTTTAGGCTGTACTCTTATGAAAAACCCAGTGCTGTCGAGTCGATTCCAACTCATAGCGACCCTATAGGACAGATTAGAACTGCCCATAGAGTTTCCAAGGCGCGCCTGGCAGATTCGAACTGTCGGCCCTTTGGTTAGCAGCCATAGCACTTATTCACTATGCTACCAGAACTCTATTGGGCAGTTCTACTCTGTCCTATAGGGTCGCTATGAGTCAGAATCAACTCGAAGGCAGTGGGTTTGGTGCTTTTGGTTTTGGTACTCTTATGAAAGCAGATCACCAGGCCTTTCTACCACAGTGCCGCTGGGTGGGTTCGAACCACCAACCTTTAGGTGAATAGTCAAGTGCAAACTGTTTGTGCTACCCAGGCATCTTACGAGTTTAGGCTAGGTTATTTCTACGACTCCTTCCATCGCTAGCACCTCTGATTCTAAAGAGAGAAAAGAATGGTTAGAGTTTTCCTCAATGGTCCCTCCTGCCCCATTCTTGAAAAGCTAAAACGTCAGCACCAAAGTCTCAAAGTTTGCTTCAAATCAAACAGAGGAGCTTCAAGGTCTCCTGAGTATCAACAAGAGAAATTCCTGCTGCTCCATCCCACCTTCCCCCATAGTGCCCCAAGAAGCCCACAGTCACCGTGATGAAGAAAGCCTACCTGGGGAGACACACCAGCACCTCCCCTTCTAGCCGCTTCACAGACCCTCTTGGGCTTCATTTCATTCTCTCCAGAAGCTTTGAATTTTTCACAGTGTTGGTCACACAGTACTGAGGTGTCTTCAAAAGCCCTGAGGCTTTGATTCCATGAACCCTAGAGAGGGGCGAGGAGGGGTTTTCTAAGGCTTAGCATGTTTCAGAGCCTGGTGGATGCCTCCTGGGGTCATAATACTGTACTATGGGTAGGGCGTCGGGAAATGGGCTCACGGTCTGGCTTTCCTAATGATGACCCTCGCCGTGGGCTGCACAAGCCCTTCAGCTTTCTGAGCCTCAGTTTCTTCTGTAAAATGAGAGAGGGTTAGATTCAAGATTCCTGAGGGCACTTGTGGCTCCTGAGTTTCTGTCTTTCCCCACTCTTATCCATTCACCTATAAAAGCACCATAAAGCATTTCATAACCACCCAGGTGAAAAGGCACACACACACATGCACATACACGCACACACGTACACACACATGCAGAGGGGCGCCCCTGCACCCCTGGCTCTTGGCTCCCCGTTACAGGCTCTGCTTTTTCTCCCCCACCACAAACAAGGTTTCCTCGGCCTCCAGAAGCGGCTCCCAGGGATGGAACGGCCCAGCCAGGGCTCCTGAGAGGACAGCTTCTTGGCAGAGATGGGAGTGGGTGGAGTAGAGCAAATTTTTTTCCTTTGAGGCCCAAAGCGCGCTGTCAACCCTCTTCAGCTGCCCTGAGGCCTGACAGCCACAGAGAGAGATTTACGACCTGGACTGCTTTGATCCAGGCCTCTGATAAACATCAGGAACAGCGAGACCCTAAGCCCTGAAGAAGAAGGTTTATGGATTGGAATGCAGCCTCCTGGAGAAAAAGAGCTGAGGAGGGGTGTCCGGGACAGGTTGGGCCATTAAAGTCCTCTCATCCAGCAGAGCCCCTGTGGTCCTCCCTTGCCCTTTGGGAGAGAAACAATGCAAGGTCGGGGACTAGGGCCTCTGAAACCAGAGAGGGGTGACCCTGTCAAAAGTTACACAAGTGAGAGCGTGGAGGGGTGGGCCCAGGCCTCTGAGACTCCCTCACATCACTCATCTGTTCTTCCAAACAGTGTTACCTGTGTTCCTCTAAATGGTAGACTAAAGGAGATCAGTAGAGAGAAGGCGCCAGATAAGATTTGAGTTGAGAAAGGAATGAGTCACCCAGCAGGCATTCTGGGTTTTGCTGTTCCCATTCTTGTTGTTGATATTGTTATTGTTTACCATTCACCTCTGCCTCCTTCTGAAAGGACTGAAGGCCGCCTGAGATCACAAAACCCTCATGGTTTTCCCCTTGCCCTCCACTTGGCCCCTCAGGGCAACTGGGAGCCCATGTTACCTCAAGAAAGGACCCCAGCTTTGCTGATTGAAAAGAGATCCCAGAAACAGAGCTACATTCAAGGAGGAGGAGGAGCCAGCTGGCTTCATCTGGACACTTCCTCTGATTGGTCACCTCAACTTTAAAGCCTCAGCCTTTCCAAGCCACCTCCACAAATCCGTTCCCCTCCATAAAGGGACTTCTGCCAAACATCCTCCCGTGGGCTGGGGATGGGGTAGAAGGGCCCCCACAAAGCAAGTGAAATGGACAGGGTCTCTGGCCTCTTGGGGTCTGGAGTGTAACAGAGACATCAGCAGACATACAACTACAGAGACATGCTGATAGACTTGCAGCTATTCATCGTGACCAACAAACCGGTCTGAGGCCTGCGCATGCAGGAATAAATACATATTTGCTGAGCACCAAACTGGGACTAATGACCCTGGCCTGTCTCCCGGGGTCATCTTGAGAAATAGCTGATGTCAGACGATGAGCGTGAGCAGCTGTTCTCCATTTGCACTCAACGAGAGGAAAGACCCTTAAATTATAGCAGGAGGGATTAAGGTTAAACATTAAGAATAGCTTCCTGGCTAGGAGGGTTGTGAAACACTGTAATGTGTTACCAAGGGACTGTTGTAGAAATTCCTTTTTCAACCAGACTTTAAAGAGGAAGGAGGTTGGTGATCTGCCCAGCATGTTTTATTAGGAACTTTATTAGGTCATCTGGTTCGTCCTTCTGGAGGCAAGAGCTTGGACTACATTTCCACCGAACAAGGCCTTTCTGGACACTGGATGACCTCTATGGTTCCTTGCAATAAAAAATGTTGTGATTCTGAAAATTCCCCACACCCTACACCACAAAAAGGGAATCCAGAGGCATCAGCAAGACCATGCTTTCAGGTCTTCTTCCAGGACTTTGCTGGCAGTGGCAGACTTTAACAATTGTTGTTGTTGTTAGGTGCTGTTGAGTCAATTTTGACTCCTAACAACCCTAGAGGACAGAGTAGAACTGCCCCCATAGAATTTCTTAGGCTATAATCTCTAACGGAGAAGATCACCAGGTCTTTTTCCTGTGGAGAAGCTCAGTAGGTTGAAATTACGAACCTTTCAGTTAGCAGCTGAGTGCTTAAACACTGAGCCACCAAGGCTCCTCAGACGTAACCGTAAGAGGGGAAATAGGGTGTTTTTCTCTGTGATCCTCCTTTGCCCTTTGGCAAGTGGAACAAGGCAGTTATTTACCAGCCAGGCCCAAGAGAAGCCCCACCCCACCCCCATCCCCAGGCAGGACCATTCCCTCAGATGGGCCAACCCCAGGATGTCAGATCAGCGCATAACACTTCCAGGACAAACAGGGTACTGATTCTGATCAGAGGGAGAGAAAGGCACATAATAAAACCATAACATTTTATTGACAGACGGACAATCCCATTTCACAGATAGGGAGACTGAGGCTTAGACATGAGCAGTGTCTTCAGGCAGTTACTTTATATCAGAGCTGAGATAGGAAAACCTTGTACTTAGAGCCAGAAAATCCTGGTTCAGAGCCTGACTTTACCACTAGCCAGCTGTGTGACCTCAAATGAGTCATTTAGCCCCTCTGGCCCTCAGTAGCTTCATTTGCAAAGTGGGAATGTTATAAAGATTAGGCTTAACACATGGGGCACTACAGTCTGCTCTAGAACATCATAGGCCTTGAACTCACCACCCTTCTATATTATTACTGTGCTTCTTTCTGTTTGTCTAGCTGCCTTACACTTAGTTGTCTAGCTTGAAAAGTAATTCTTATACATTCTCAGACGAACAGAAAAATAAAATGTTTAATCTTTAAGACCATGGAAAGTGTGTAATTGTCCTCAGTCATGATCTTATTCAAGTTATTTTGCAGAGAAGAGATCAAGGGTGCCCATGGGCCCCCAGAGAAAGACCGAAGAGAACGTGCTGGAAAGAGGCCGTGGGATGGAGGAAGATAAGCTTTGTTGACCTCTCAGTCCTGTGGGAAGCCAGCCTGCTCCCTGGCCCTGAGTGTGATTTTCAACACATTAACTTGAAATCCCAGGTACACACTAAGTCATCCTTTGGCCCCGAGTTTCTTAGTACCCTCCCCTTCCAGAGTTCCCAGTTATCTGGTACAGGGATTAGCACCCAGAGGGTCTCACAAAGTCGTTCTTGACTAACTTGACTAGCCCAATGTCGGGGTTTGTAACACCAGGGTGGGGAGGGAAGGGCAAGCCTCCTCCCCAATCTCTATGTCTCAATCTTCCCAGCCCGCTCCTCTGATGGCCCCCTTCTCTTACCTGCTCCAGTCCCTCCCCAACACACTCACCTTCAGGCTCAGTCCCACCCCTGTCTCTAAAATCAATCCCACCCAAGGCAAAAGGGATTGAAAGAAACCCAAGGACATTTGTGAGTGTCTCTTATTTGCAAGACTCTATGTCAGCAAACATTATCTGATTTGATCCCCCAAATAATCACACAAGATAGTTATCATTACTAGCCCTTCACAGATAAAGAAATTAAGGGTCAGAAAGGTTAATAAGCTGTCCTAGTCACACAAGGGAAACCCTGGTGATGTAGTGGTTAAGAGCTATGGCTACTAACCAACATGTCGGGGGTTCGAATTCACCCGGTGCTCCTTGGAAACCCTATGGGGCAGTTCTACTCTATCCTATAGGGTCACTGTGAGTCACAGTCGACTCGACGGCAATGAGTTTGCTTTTTTTTGGAGTCACATAAGCACCAACGTGGCAGGTTTGGGGATTAAGCCCCAGTCTCTGAGGTTCTGAAGCCCGGCCTCCTTTCCTGGGGAGCTGGCCCCAACCCAGGCCTGGCATTCAGCAGCAAGTCATTCTACCCGAATGTTTTTGGCATTGCTTGCAAGTTCTGGTGTTACAGGCTTCATCTTATCCCTGGGTCTGAGTCTCCATTTCGGTGACATCCCATGTCCCCTGGAATTGGCAGAACCCCACCCCCTTTTTCCAGGAATCGACTCAGTAGCAACAGGCTTGGTTTTGGTTTTGGTTTGGAGTTCTGTGGACATATCAGACACTGGCCTGCCTGGACTTTGACGCTTCCAGATTCTCCCTCACCATGAGCCCCCTGACTGTCAGGAGGTCCACGCCCTCACCCCATCACACCTGAAGATAACAACTTCCCTGGGTAGCCACCCTGTCTGTTACCACCTCCTACAGGTACATGGCATACCTGCAGAAAGGGACTCTCCCCAGTGTCTGCTTATCCTACCCGACCCAAAACCCAGTGCCGTCAAGTCGATTCCGACTCATAGCGACCCTGTATCCACTGCATTTGCCTATTTTGCTCCCCCCACCCCCAGATTCCCCCAATCATGCCCAGACCAAAATGCTGCAACCTGAAACACCTCCAGTTAGGGTCACAGCAGCAAAGCAGGTAAGAGAACAGACTCTGGAGTCAGACTTACTACCTGGAAGCTCTTGGACAACTACTTATCTATGGCTTAGTTTCTCCAATTGTAGCATGAAAATATGATGTAAAATGGAGATAGCCCTCACAGGATTATGATGAGAATTAAATGAGTTAATATTTGTAAAGCAATTAGTACAGAACCTGGCACATGGTTAGTGCAATGTTGTGATTGGCTGCCTGCTCCTTGGTTCTGGGTATGATTTTCAATACATCAACTTGAAATCCCAGGTACACTAAGTCATCCTTTGGCCCCAAGTTCCTTAGTAGCCTCCTCTTCCCTGGTCAGGCCCTGACTCATGGCGACCCCACGTACAATAGAACTAAACACTGCCCAGTCCTGTGCCGTCCCCATGATCAGTGATGGATTGGACCATTGTGATCCATAGGGTTTTTCACTGACTGATTATTTTGGAAACACATCACCAGGCCTTTCTTCCTAGTCTTAGCCTAGAAGCTCCACCGAAACCTGTTCAGCATCACAGAAACACACAAACCCTCACTGACAACGGGTGGTGGCTGTGTGTGAGGTACGTTGACCGGGAATTAAACCTGGGTCTTCTTCATGGAAGCCAAGAATTCTGCCACTGGCATTTACGAAGCAAATGCCTTTGCCCTCAAGTCTTAAACTACAGACCAGAGATCTAGTCACAGGCTCAGGGAATCTCAAGGTTGGAAAGACCCCTCCCAATACATAGCATCTGAGGATGAGCAGGCAGCCTCTGGACTACCTGTAAGAACAGAGGGTTTGCTCCCTCACAGGCAGACTTTTTCAGGGCTAAGTAGTTATAACTTATTTTTTGTCCCCTGAGCTAAAAGCAGCCTGCCTGGAGCTTCCACCTCCTGGCCTGAGACCTGACCCCCACAGCCCAGCCCCACACTCCCTTCTCATCCCAGTTCTGGGCACCCTCAGCTGTGCTCTGTGATTTATGAGCAGTTTCCATGCTAGCAGGTAATGCAAACCAGCCTAGCGCATTCTTGCCTGCTTCCCACACCTTTCTTCTGCTGAGCCCCCAGGTCAACATACCAGCACGAACACACACTCGTGATGACAGCTTCCAGGGCTGTTCAGCCAGGCAGGGCATGGCTCCAGAACCAAGTGGATGGTGCCTGGGGACAAAGTAGAGAGTGTGGGCTCCATCACATGTCAGAGACAGGGGAGGGAGAGGCTTTTCCAGAATCGGCCTTAGCACAGTCAGCATAGACAGGTGTAGGGAGATCTGGGAGGCACCAGGAAGTCTCGTGGCCCTTCTAGTGTCTTTCTCCTTTGGGCTAAGCATTGCCCTGTCCCTCCGTTCCTTTATTCAATGTAAACATTGGTAGGAGGGATATCACATAAAGCATATAATACTTTGGTGCAAATGAAACTGATGTTTTCAGAGGGTAATTGACGGGGTGGATGCCTGGGAAGAGAGAAGTTTCTGGAAATTGGAGGAGAGACTTGCGCAAACTCTCCTCTGCTTCTCGGTTTGCCTGGAAGGATTGAAAAGAACATAAATAATATTTATTTCAGGGCCTACCATGTGCCAGGCGCTGACCTTACCAATGACCTAAGGGAACATATTTAATCTTTACAGCAACGTTATGAGGTAAATACCAAAGTCTCCAGTTACAAAGAAGGAAATCAGAACTCAGAGAAGTTAAGCAGCACACCTAAAGTCACACAGCTGATACGTGGCAAGCTATAAATCAAACTGGGGTCTGACGGCGCAAATTCTGTATACTTTTCACTGTGCAACTAGACTACACTGCCTCGTAGGTATTACCCAAAGGCTGAGAGCCTCCTCATCAGGTTTGCACACACACATAGGCACAAGCACACACACATGCAGGCACACACATGCAGGCACACACATGCACACACAGGCACGTCCACACAGGCAGGCCTGAGGAGCCCCGGCAGCAGGAAGCTGGTGGCCGGTGGGAGAGGGGTTAGTCCATGAGAAGAGGACGCCTCCAGTGCGGAGTCAGGAGAGCCCTCTGCACTGTCTTCTCCCACCAACCACTGAGGAGGGGCTGAGGGGAGACATCCCCACGGCTGTGAGGGGGAAGTAAGCCAGGTCGTGGGAGCACTTCCCCTCCCACAAAGGAAACACCCCCCCCAACACACACACACACACACACACGTGCAGAGCCTCGGGTTTACCATGCCCAGGGTTTAAAGAGCCGCTGCTATGTTACACGCCAGCCATGGCTCCACTCAGAAACAGGAAACCGAACTTTCAAATTGGATTCTTCTCTCACTCAGCCATTAGGCTGGAGAGAGACAGAGACAGAGTACCTGCCAGTATGCTGCAAGTGCTGGATCTTCCCTTTTCCCGATATTTTGGGACCCACTGATATGCTACCAATCATCTGGATTCCTGATTCCCATCCTGCTGTGCGAAGGAACTGATAGCTCATATGTCCAATTCAGCTCAGTTCAGGAAACTGCCACGTACTAGGTCCCTAAAAAAACCCAAACCCATTGCTGTCGAGTAGATTCTGACTCATGGCGACCCTATAGGACAGAGTAGAACTGCCCCACAGAGTTCCCAAGGAGTGCCTGGTGAATTCGAACCACCTACCTCTTGTTTAGCAGCCATAGCACTTAACCACTCTGCCACCAGAGTTTCCTGGTCCCTTTTTTTTTTTTTTTTTAGGGGGATACAAAGATGAATTAGATACAGCTCCTACCCTCCAATAGTTCACAGCCTAGTAGGAGCAACAAGCAAGTAAATAAATAACTCTAATATCAAGACCGTGATAAGCACTAGATAAAAGATTCAAACAAAATGCCACAAACACCCAAGAAAGGAAAATGTGGTAAGTAGGCTAAAAAGTATATGTTTGCTTTCTAGAAAGTGATCTGGCAATAGTTATTAAAAGCCTTAAAAATGTTCCTAACCTTTGATCCAGCCATTCCACTTCTAATGTTCTATTTTGAGGACATAATTAGAGACATGCATGAAGACTTATGCGCAAAGACATCTTGTACAAGGTTTGTAATAGAGAAAAGTTGGGGAACGAAGCACATGTATAATCGCAGAGGGTTGGAGAGGGGAAAGTATTTCAAACAGAGGGAAGAGGATATACAGAGATAGTGTGACAAGAGGGAGCACAGAAGCTTCAAGGACTAAAAGGAAAACTCTTGAGAGAGAGAGAGACGTGTGAAAGGAAGCCAGAGAGGAGGGCAGAGGCCAATCCATGCAGATCTTACAGGCTGCAATTAGGGTTCAGGTGTCCACCCTATGGGCTATGGGAAGGAAGTCTTTGCCGTATTTTACGGGCAGGGGTGGCATAATCAGATCTGTGTTTCCAAAGGAGCCTCTGGTTGCACTTCTTTATGTTGTCGTTAGGTGCCGTCAAGTCAGTTCCAACTCATGGCAACCCTAGGTACAACATAACGAAACCCTGCCCAGTCCTGCACCAACCTTACAATCATTGTTATGTTTGAACCCATTGTTGCAGCCACTGTGTCAAGCCATCTCTTTGAGGGTCTTCTTTTTAGCTGACCATCTACTTTACCAAGCATGATGTCCTTCTCCAGGGACTGGTTCCTCCTGATAACCTCTTCAAGGTATGTGAGATGAAATCTTGAAATCCTCACTTCCAAGGAGCACTCTGGCTGTACTTCCTCTAAGCAGACTTGTTCATTCTTCTAGCAGTCCATTATATACTCAATATTCTTTGCCAACACCATAATTCACTTCTTTATACATGTATTTTCTAAATTTCTTACAATGAGTCTATATTATTTCCACAATCAAAGTAAACTTGCTTCTACCTCAAAATTATGCATCATTATGTGTACAGTGCTATCTTTGGGTGTGCCATATATATGCATAGACTATCTCCATCCTTGGAAACCCTGGTGGCATAGTGGTTAAGAGCTACGGCTGCTAACCAAAAGGTCAGCAGTTCAAATCCACCAGATGTTCCTTGGAAAGCCTTATGGGGCAGTTCTACTCTGTCCTATAGGGTCTCTGTGAGTTGGAATTGGCTCCATGGCAATGGGTTTGGTTTGTTTGTTTGTTTGTTTGTTTTGGTTTATCTTCATCCTTACACAGGCATTGTCTGCAGGTACATTTCATCTGTGTGAGTGTGTGGCCATCAGAGTGTCAATCTCAGGTAGGAAATAACAACCAACCTTCTACAAGTCTCCCGGGCTCCCCACTGTGCTCTTCAAAGACTGCCAATAGCCTGAGGCCAACCAAGCTTCACCCTGAGCCTGAAGGAGACGTTGGATGTAGAATTCTCAACAGGGACTCCAGACCTCTCTGAGAGACATTGGTTTCCTGCAGAGGAGTGATTAACAGAAGTCCAGCAGGACCTAGAGCCAACCACACATCGGCTGAATGATATATGAGTGGCCATCTACTCTTTTGGTGCCCCCTAAGTGCTAGCTAGGAGCTCTGGTGGCACAGTGGTTAAGCTCTCAGCTATTTACTGACAGGCTGGCTATTCCAACCCACCCAAATGCTTTGCAGGAAAAAAGACCTGAAGATGTCATCCCTTAAAGATTGCAGCCTAGGAAACCCTATGGGGCGGTTCTACTATGTCCTGTAGGGTCCCTATGAGTCAGGATCACAACAACAACAAAGTTCTAGCTCCGTGCTGGGCACAACCACGTTATTAGTTGGTGCTATGAGTCCCAGCTCAGTCACAAACTAGCTGTGGGACACAAAGCAAATCATTTCACCTTTCTGGGCCTCAGTTCTCTGATCTGGTAGAGCTAGACCAGTCTCTGCTGACCCAAATTACAGAGTAGACTGATAAACTACACTCTCAACAGCACTCTGTGGCCAAGGGTAGTGGTCAAGTGCATCAGAAAGAGTTATTGGGACCTGGGTTCAAATCCTGGCTCCACCTTGAGAAAGTCACACATCTCTGAGCATTCATTTCCTCATCAAAAAAAGTGAGGGTGATCACACCTGCTCCACAGGGCCGTTGTAATAAGTCAGCAGCGTAATATACACAAAATACCTGGCCTGCAATGAACACACAATAAATGGCATTGGTGGTGGATGTTATTTTTATTATTATTACTATTAATTCCAATAGTGAAGCAAAAAAGATGGCACAGAGAATTCAAACCATAAGGACTATGACAGAAATGACTTAGGGTAAGACATGGGGAGTAAAAATTTGAAAAACAGTGAATTAAGTGAACCCCACAACCTCTTTTGCCTCTAATACTCAATATTGATAGATTGATCCCCATGTCTTTCCCAGACCCCCTCCCCACCAATGTACAGGAAGAAGCTAAACAAACAGCTGTCCTCTGCTGACTGGTGACCCACAGTGCTGCCTGGGTTTCAGCCCGGGCTTGTCCAGTCAAGGCCCCAGCCAGGTGAGGCACAGACCCGGGGTGGCACCTATGAGGGCATGGTCCCTGTCCCGGATGAAATCAGAGCCGCCCTGTCCCCGGGAGCCCCTCTCAAGGCTCCCTTCCAGAGAGAAGAGCTGTGGCTGCTGCCCTGTAGGAGACCAGCAGCCTTCTAGAGTTCCTGGGCTTAAGCAGGCAGCCAGGAAAGGCCTGGGCTTGTCTGAGTGCTGTCCCACAGCCAGAGGCCCAGGTCAGAGCTGGATGGAAGGGGGAGGGGAAAGAATCTCTCAGGGGCTAGGAGAGGAGTCGGGCTCTAAACCCTTTTTCCAGCTCTGAGCTCTTCCAAAGTCTGCTGTGACCCCATCAAAAGGCCCTCGCCTGAGGCCATGCTGCTGCCAACTCGCGTCTGGCTATTTGCCGGCCCTGAAGTGTCACCTTAGGTTGGGGAACTCAGCAGCTCCAAGGTGCTGACCTTCCTGTCAGGGCCACGACAAACACCTGTCACAGGCGTGAGTGCTAATGACAGGCCCAAGTGAGTGGCATTAAGGTTAACACCTGCATTAGTGACGTGCCCTTCGAAGGTCAACGGTGCCCATTTAAGGAGCCTCTGGGGAGGGAGGGGGACTAGCCACCCTTCAATCCAAGCAGGTGGCTCTATTACTGTGCTAAACCTCTCACCGGTCATCCATGTAATTGAAGTAACTTGGGGGATTTTCTCTCCCTCACCCTGGAGCAGAAGAAAGAGGAGAGAGAGAAAGAGGCATTTGCCTTAAGTAGGCCTTGTTGACTTGCTGCGGGAAAGGGGCTCTCTCTGCATTTAGGTGGGACCCTTGTGAACGCCAATATCACAGCTCCTGGACGTGTTCTTCCATTAAACTGAAACCCAAACCAGTGGCCGTGAAGTCTATTTGTCTTGGTCATCTCACGCTGCTATAACAGAAATACCACAAGTGGATGATGGCTTTAACAAAAGAAGTTTATCCTCTCACAGTCTAGTGGGCTACAGGTCCAAATTCAGGGCATCAGCTCCAGGGGAAGGCTTTCTCTTCTCAGCTCTAGAGGACAGTCCTTGTCATCAATCTTCCCCTGGTCGAGGAGCTTCTCAGCACAAGGATCCCGAGTCTAAAGGATGCACACTCCTGCTCTTCATTCTTGGTGGTATGAGGCCCCCATGTCTCTCTGCTCGCTTCTGTCTTTTATATCTCAAAAGAGATTGGCGGAAGGCACTATCTGATCTCGTAGAGCTCATCAAGATAACTGCCACTAATCCATCTCACTACATCATAGTGATAGAATTTACAACACATAAGGAAATCACATCAGATGACAAAATGGTAGACAATCATCCAATGCTGGGAATGATGACCTAGCCAAGATGACAGATATTTTTGATGGACATGGTTCAATCCATGACACTATTCTGACACATGGTGACCCCATGTGTGCATAGGGTTTTCAATGGCTCTGATCTTTCTGAAGTAGATGGCCAGGCCTTTCTTCCAAGGCACCTCTGGGTAGATTCCATCCACCAGCCTTTTGATTACCAGCCAAGCTTTTAACCATTTATACCACCCAGAGACTCCACATTAAACTCTGAACCAAGCTCTAAATCACTGTATGAGGTCAAATCCACCACCCACCTCCTTTAGCCTCCAGGGCCAATTTGCTCCTGCCTGTTCATTCAAGCAAACATTCTCCCTTGGGTTCTCCCATTCTCTGTTCAACTTCTAGACCTTTGTCTCTCACAGCAGCATTCTCCCCTCACCACCCATAGAGAACCAGCTACCTCTATTTTGTGACAGTCATGGCACTAGGTGCTGGGAGACAAAAGACACACTGCCCCCCAAACGGGAATTGAAATATCATTGGGTAATTAAGGTGTATATTTAAACATCCCTACAGCAAAGGGAAAATAAAAGACACCAAAACAAAAGAGCAGGTCAAGAGTTATCAGGGGAGAGACCACAACCCATGGGGGAGAATGAGGGAAGGCTTCTTGGAGGAGGTTGCTTTTGAATCTTGAACGATGAGAGGGATTTAGATATGAGGCGATGGGCAAGTCACATTTCTCATGGAAAAATGTGAGCTTAACACAGAGAAAGCAGAAACTCTGTAGAGGGAACACATGGCAAGGTGTCAGGGATGACAGGATGTCCTGAACGGCCCAGGTGTTGACCTAAAAGTTGGGAGGAATTTATACAAAGATAGCTGCTGCTCCATTTCCAGAAAATGGAGCAGGTGTCCCAGGGGAAAAAATCCTGACGCTGATTTTTTAGGGGTCTGTGCATGTGATATATAGTGGGTGGTGTTATTATTGCAAAAAGATGTCAGGAATAAACCACAGGCCTCCCCACAGATGCCACAGACAGATGGAAAGACTGACAATATTGTGACCTCACTTGCACCCTGTGTCCCAGGATGCCAGAGCATCAATAGATTCTCCCAAAGCCTGCCCCAAAGGACCCAGGCACCAAGTGCCTCTGTCAGCAAAACAGAGCAGGGCAAAACAATAACAGCAGCAGCCAGAGTTTGAATAAACCAAAAAAAACAAAAAACCAAACCGGTTGCCGTCAAGTTGATGCCAACTCATAGCGACCCTGTAGGACAGAGTAGAACTGCCCTCATAGAGTTTCCAAGGAGCACCTGGTGGATTCAAACTGCTGACCTTTTGGTTAGTAGCCATAGTTCTTATCCACTATGTCACCAGGATTTCCAGAGTTTGAATAGCATCCTTTATATCTCCCACAGGGGGCAATTTTATTAATCATTCCACATACTATGTTTCTTGTCTTCTGACAGGCCTCAACTCACCTCATGAAGCCATTTTCCAGGTGGAGAAAGCTGAGACCCTAGTCACACCACTCAAAGCAGAAATCAGAGTGAGTGAAAATGATACAGGTAATATCTATTGTCCACTAGATCTCCATGAATTGGAATTGACTCAGTGATACATGCTATCATCGTGCAATCCTTACCTTAAACCCCAAAAAAACTTACAATATAATTATTATACAATTATAATAAACTGTTGCTTATTCTTATCTCCATTTTATAGAAGAGGAAACTCAGAGAGGTTGAGGAAATTTCCCCAAGTCACACAGCCAGTGAGTGGTGGAGAAAACTCACAATCCAGGTCATTTTGACCTAAGACACCAAGGATAGTTTTTAATTGCTATGCCCAGGCACAAATGAATTTAAAGGCCAGGATCAGGCCTGAGGGAAATGAACCCGCAGTCGAGACTGCAGGAGTGGATGAAGGGCCCAATATATACTTAAGAGATCATCTACCATCTTTGTGGGAAAGAGAAGTTCCATCCGACAACCTGTCAGGAAAGAAAGCCCGGGGTTTAACACTGTATCGGGCTGAAGACCGATTCCGTTGTGGGGAGGGCGATGAGAACAGCAGAGAAATCAAAGCAATAAAACTTCCGCTGCCACCTCAAGCAGGTAACCAGGGAGGAAGCAAGGCCAGCAGTGGTGTATTCCTTGATCCATATGTCATACAAGAGACGATAACAACTGGACGTGTCACTCCCGAAAACCAGAAACTCAAAGCAATTTTAGATGAACTTTCAGAATGATGAAACAAATGGCTGTGTTCGTGTTATGCACCAAATAAATCACACCAAAATGATCGTTGTAATTCCCAAAAGTACACAGAGAATTGATTTTACTATGACACTTATCATGATGAACGGGTACACCCCTGTACGGGCCCATCTTGAGTGGCTATTGCTTAACCCCTGCCCTCCCAGGCCCCTGAGGGTCTCCTGACTGCTCTCTGAGCCTGGCATACCAAGTCTGCCTCCTGAAGCCCAACTGAGGCCTGGCCCTGCCCTGTGGCTCTCACCAAGATGGGTCACCAGCAGAGTAGAACTGCCCCATAGAGTTTTCAAGGAGGACCTGGTGGATTCCAATTGCTGACCTTTCAGTTAGCAGCCATAACTCTTAACCACTACGCCACAAAGAAAAAAAAAAAAAGGGGGACCTTAAATTGACCCATCTCCCCTCTGAAAGAGAAAAGGGCCTCCCTGGCTGTATAAAGGAGGAAAAGGCCTGATGTTTCATATTGGCTGCCTACTTAATCTTCGTAGTCCCTGGGTGGTGCAAAGAGTTAATGCTCTCAGTTCCTCATTGAAAAGCTGGAGGTTCAAGTCCACCAAAAGGCACCTCGGAAGAAAGGCCTGGCAATCTACTTCCAAAAAATCAGCCACTGAAAACCCTATGAAGCACAGTTCTACTCTGACGCACACTCGGGGTCATCATGAGACAGAGTTGACTCCATGGCAACGGGTTTGTTACTTAATCTTCACAATTACCTGTGGTGTTGTTGTTGTTAGGTGCCTTGTAGTCGGTGCCCACTCATAGCGACTCTATGTACAACAGAACAAAACACTTGCCTATTCCCCTTTTTCAGATGAATTAATGAGGCTCAGAGAGGCCAACTTACCCAGAGGTTTAAATAACGGTCTGAATGACTCCAAACTGGGTTCTTTTTCTGTGACATTCTGCTGCCACCTACGCTGCTGAGATTCTTTCCCCCGACACTGGTTTAAAACTTCATTCATTCAGTGTTCAGCAAATCCTTACTGAGAATCTGTTAGGTGCCAGGCACTGGCCTGGTGATGCCATGGAGAAGAAAGCACTATTTCCCCCTCACAGAGTCTGTGGTGGGGGAGGATAATCACATAAATAAAGCAAATTTGCAATAGTGGTTGGGGTCTTGGGGGCTTGGAGAAGGAAACAGGCAGGATGCTACAAGAGCACCTTAAGAGGGGACAGCCCTGGTCAGGAAGGACAAGGGAGGCTTCCCTGAGGAAGTGATGCTGAGCTGAGAGGCAAGAAGAAGAGAGCATAGCAGGGACAAGGGCCTGGAGGTGGAGGAGTAAGGGAAACAGGGGTCAGCAGAGGCCAGAGAGGCGAGGACTGCACCGGCAGGCCCAGGAGCTGTGTCCAACATGAAGCAATGGAGACCTGTTGGGAGGATTAAGCAGGGGAGATCTGAACAGATTTGTTTCAAAAAGCTCACTTCACTCTTCCAGGCTGCCCTGAGCTTGTTTTCAGATTGGAGGCCCAGAAGGCACAAGGCCTTTCAAGAATACTTGCACTCGACTAACTGTAGGTCAGAATTATATTGCTCCCCACTGAAGACTGTTGTAAGGCTTAGAGAACAAAGAGTAGATAGGAGGCTATAAAAATCATCTCGGGACAAAATTAAAGAGAGTTTCTAAAAATAAAAATACCCAACATTTCCATGTTAATGTCATAAACAAAATCTTCAGAGCCATACAGTCGTGTGGTTTTATACTTTTAACTTCAGGGCTAAGATTACATTAGCTTTTTTGTTTGGTCAGATTTGCTTTGTTGTTGTTGCTGTTTGTGTTTTGGGGGGTAGTTTTCCGTGAGTTTCTTGTTGCTTTTTTTTTTTTGTCTTTTGTTTCCTTAATGTAGCTAGTGTAATCCTAGTTCCGCTTCTTACCAGCCGTGTGACCTTGGGAAAAGCCTTGGCTTCTTTGAACTTCGATTTTTTTTTTTGGCTGTAAAATATTATGATCCTATGACACACGGAGATTCTAAAAGTGACATACAGATTTGTATCAGACAGTGAATGTCAAATTCAAGCTCTGGGAATTTACAGTCAGTCCAACTCTAGAGAACAACTAACAGGAAAGGACTCCCAGTCCCTAAACTCCCCAAACACAAGTCTGCTGGGCTCCAGTAGTCTGGCCCGGGGCGGGGGACTTACTTTGAAAGCAAACAGCTGTAACAACTTGCCCCCCATTTTGAAAGAGGAAGAGTAATGGAGCAGTGATCCAAATTCTGTAGTCCCCAAATTTTAAACGGACAGAATGCAAGGCTCAGGTAATTGCCTCCTAGTAAGTTTCTTTTCTCTTGAATTTTCCAACTTAGAAGGTATCATGGATTGAATTGTGTCCCCCAAAAATATCTGTCAACTTGGCTAGGTCATGATTTCCAGTGTTGGCTGATTGTCTACCATTTTGTCATCTGATGTGATTTCCCTATGTGTTGTAAATCCTATCACTGTGATATAACTGATGGATTAAACCAGAAAACCTGTTGTCATCAAGTAGATTCCGACTCATAGCAACCCTATAGGACAGAGTAGAATTGTCTCATAGGGTTTCCAAGGAGCATCTGGTGGATTCGAACCGCCGAGCTTTTGGTTAGCAGCCGTAGGTCTTAATCACTATGCCACAAGGGGTTCCAGAGATGGATTAGTGGCAGTTATATAGATGAGGTCTACAAGATTAGACAGAGTCTTAAGCCAATCTCTTTTGAGATATAAAAGACAGAAGTGAGCAGAGAGACACGGGAACCTCGTATCACCAAGAAAGCAGTGCCAGGAGCGAGCGACGTCCTTTGGACCTGAGATTCCTGCCCTGAGATGTTCCCAGACCAAGGGAAGACTGATGACAAGGACCTTCCTCCAGAGATGACAGAAAGAGAAAGCCTTCCCCTGGAGCTGATGCCCTGAATTTGGACTTACAGCGTACTAGACTGTGAGAGAATAAATTTCTCTTTCTTAAAGCCATCCACTTGTGGTATTTCTGTTATAGCAGCACTAGTTGACTGAGACAGAAGGTAAACACGTGCATCAAACTAGAAAGGAAAGAAATTTTTACTAATGTCGCTCCTCGGCCCCAAACAAGTTTAAAAACCCAGAACACCCAAACCTGTAGGACAGAGAAGAACTGCCCCATAGGGTTTCCAAGGAGTGGTTGGTGGATTCGAACTCCCGACCTTTTGGAGTGTAGCTGAGCTCTTAACCACTGCACCACCAGGGCTCCCTAACACGTTTAAAGGGAGACGATTAATAATGACCATAGTATAATTTAGCAAAGCCTAGACACAAACTCCCAACAGCTGCCTTTAAACCAGTAGCTTTCAGACTTAAGCAGGAAAGGAACGAGAGCATATATAAAGGGGAAAAACAAAACTCAACAGTCCCCAGGGGGTTGATTTAAATTATTTTACATTCAAGTTAATACATACAAATGCTAATCTAGGCATAAATCTTTATGCTCCTAGCCCTTGTGCAAATATAAAATAAAAACAAACTTATAGAATAAATGCAATTAAAACTACCAAACCGACAAAATTTAAATTCGCAAGATTAATTTATTATAACGGAAAATGATGGTTTGCAGAAGCTGTGCCTCTGGTGGTAGCCTTACCAGCAGAAAGGTATCATTGATTTAGCTTTTTTTCATTGTCAGCTCAGTTTTTTTCACCTTAACATGAGGGCCCATCATTTAATCTGGAGGTCAGTAAACATTTTCTGTAACAGGCCAAATTGTAAATATTTTAGAATTTGCAGGCCACAGGGTCTCTGTCTCAACCAGCCCACTCTGTTGTTGGAGCATGAAAGTAGCCAGAGACAATCTGTAAATTAATGGACCTGGCTGTGTTCCAATAAAACTTTATTTACTAAAACAGGTGCCAGGCAGAATTTGGCTCCGGGGGCCATAATTTGCTAACTCCTAATTTAATCCATCATCTTTGTTACATCATTATTTGGCCTTTTGCCTTTTAACAGTGAATTCACTCTTTTTTTTCTTTTCTTTTCTTTTCTTTTTTTAATTGTGCTTTAGGTGAAGGTTTACAGAGGAAATTTGTTTCCCGTTCAATAGTTTATACACAGATTGTTCCATGACCTAGGTTTCAATCCCCACAGTGTATCAGCACTGTCCTCATTATCACCTTGAGTCCCCCATTTCTATCTGTTCATTTTTCCTTCCCCTTCCTGCCTTGCTTTTGGGCAGATCCTCCCCTTTTGGTCCCGTGTAGGTGATTGCTGTAAGGAACACTAGCCTCATGTGTGTTCTTGTTTATTTACAGGCTTGTCTATTATTTAGCTGAAAGGTGATCTCCTGGAATGGCTTCAGTTCCAAGTTAGAAGGGTATCCAAGGGCTATTGTCTCAGGGCTTCCTCCAGTCTCTCTCCAACCAGTAAATCTAGTCTTTTTTTTATGAATTTGAATTTTGTTCTACATTTTTTTTTTTTTTCTCACTCTAACTGGATCTTCTATTGTGATCTTGGTCAGAGCCATTGGTAGTGGTAGCTGGGCACCATCTAGTTCTTCTGGTCTCAGACTGGTGGAGGCTGTGGCTCCCATGGTCCATTAGTCCTTTGGACTTATTGCTTCCTTGAGTCTTCAGTTTTCTTCACTCTCCTTTGCTCTGAAAGGAAAGAGACCAATAGTTGTTTCTTACATGGCTGCTTGCTAGCTTTTAAGATCCCAAAAACTACCCTACGAAGTAGGATGTGGAACGTTTTCTTTATGCCTTATGTTATGCCAATTGGCCTAGATGTTCCCCAAGACTATGATGCTTACCCTTCAAGCGCAGTAACTCAGTCCCATGAGGTGTTTGGTTATGTCTAGGCTGTTTCCATGACTGTGCTCCCTGTGTGCTCTATTGTATATTTATATATAAGTATATGTGCAGCACATACAAGTATATGTGCAGCATGTACAAATACATATGTAGAAATATCCACAGCCAAACCTACAGGACAGAGTAGAACTACCCCATTGGGTTTCCAAGGAGTGGCTGGTGGATTCAAACTGCTGACCTTTTGGTCAGCAGCTGAGCCCTTAACCACTGTACCACCAGGGCTCCCTAACACTTTTAGAGGGAGACAATTAATAATGACCATAGTAAAACTTAGCAAAACCTAGACACAAACTCCCAACAGAAGCATGTGGGTGTACTCCCATATGCCCTCCCACACCTATTCAGCATGCATATCTACCTATGTACCCACTCATAAATTACTGTTTGTTATTACTGTTGCAGAATTGTGTATGTTATCTTATGACAACCTTGGTCATGTTGGTCATGTTGTGCTGACTTGCTCCATATTGTGTACTGCCTTCCCCTTAACCAAAGTCAACGCTTGTCTACTCTCTAGTTAGTGATTTTTCCTCCTTCCCCCTCTGGTACCCGGTAACCATCAAAAAAATGTTTCTTTCTGTGTGTAAACCTTTTCTTGACTATATATAATAGTGATCTTATATGTATTTGTCTTTTTGTGATTGACTTATTTTACCCAGCATAATGTCCTAAGTTAATCCACGTTGTGAGATACTTCATGGATTCGTTATTCTTTATCATTGCTTAGTATTCCATTGTGTGTATGTACCACAGACTGTTTCTATCCATTTATCCGTTATGGGTAGTTAGGTTGTTTTCATTTTTTGCTATTGTGAATAATGCTGCAATGAACATGGGTGTGCATATGTCTAATATTGTCACGGCTCTTATTTCTCTAGGATATATACCTAGGAGTGGGATTACTGGGTCATATGGTATTTCTATTTCTAGCTATTTAAGGAAGGGCAATTCCATTTTCCATAGAGATTGTGTCTGTTCATGTCCTTTGCCCATTTTTTAATTGGATTGTTTGCCTTTTTGTTGAAGTTTTCTATAAATCTTAGACATTAGACCCTTGTCGGATATGCTGTAGCTAAAAATTTTTTCCCAGTCTGTGAGTTCTCTTTTACTCTTTTGGTGAATCTTTTGATGAGCATGAGCATTTCATTTTTAGTAGCTCCCAGTTAATCTAGTTTATCTTCTGCTGTTTGTGCATTTCTAGTTGTGTTTGGAGTGGATTCACTCTTAACCATTGATTTATTATTTTTATGGACCAGTCAATTCAATAACTCATTCTAAAATCCAACCTTAAAACTGAACAAAATAATTTGCTTGCCTATTTACCATTCCAGGACTGCTAAAGAACTTGTGCCAATTGATAGGAACAAAAGCAGATCAGAGCAACCTACAGACTCGAAGTGCAAGTAGGTGCCTTTGAGTTTTATGTGCCTACGCTTGCCTGCACCAAGGGCAGTTTAGTTCGTGCTGTCCTTTTCTATATTTGAACTATGGAGAACCTTCGATTGGACAACAAATGGTGACATACTTTTACCTTGGTTGGACATGAACATATTATTTAAGATTATTAGCCTCTTTATTTATGTTACCATTTATTCATTCAAAAAAAAATTACTGAGCTCTTGCAACTTGAAAAAAGCAGATGAAAAGCCCTGCCTTCATAGATCTTACATTCAGATTTCAAGGTCAGGAGGTGGGGACGGACGATAAAAATACAAACAGCATATAGTGAATCAATTGTATTATTTTAATGGACTTCGCTAACTTAAGAAACCAATATCTTCATCTCTGAAAATGATCTTCAGTTGTGAAATATCACAAAGAAGTTTTCTCTTTTTCCTCTGTAAAAGAATTCAACAACAGCAGGCAGGAAATGCTTTTATTTCACTCTTCTTTTTTTTTTTTTTTTTTGTCACTGTTGCTGTTGTTTTCAGGTACCATCAAGTTGGTTCCAACTCATAGCAACCCTATGTACGATAGAAACACTGCCTGATCCTGCACCATCCTCACAATCATTGCTATGTTTGAGCCTATTGTTGCAGACACTGTGTCAATCCATCTCATTGTAGGTCTTCTTCTTTTTGGCTGACTCACTACTTTACCAACCATGATGTCCTTTCTCCAGGGACTGGTCCCTCCTGATAACATGTCCAAAGTATGTGAGACGAAGTCTTGCCAGCCTCACTTCTAAGGAGCATCCTGGCTGTACTTCTTCCAAGACAAACTTGTTTGTTCTTCTGGCAGTTCAGGGTATATTCAATATTCTTCGCCAATACCATAATCCAAAGGCGTCACTCTTTCTTCAGTCTTCCTTATTCGTTGTCCAGTTTTCACCATGCATATGAGGTGATTGAAAATACCATGGCTCGAGTCAGGCGCCACCAGGACAAGCCAGTCTAACAGGAGTCAGACCTGCTCATCAACACATCAGAAACACAATGCTGTCACTTCTGGAGAACCTAAGCTGCCAGAACTGAAATTGGGCGGCACTATTTGGTATGAAACTTAGAGGCATGGATGGGGAGACTTCGTCTCACATACTTTGGACATGTTATCAGGAGAGACCAGTCCCTGAAGAAGAACATCATGCTTGTAAAGTAGAGGGTCAGCAAAAAAAGAGGAAGACCTTCATCAAGATGGACTGACACAGTGGCTGCAATGATGGGCTTAAGCATAGTGACGATTGTGAGGAATGCATAGGACTGGGTAGTGTTTCATTCTGTTGTACATAGGGTTGCTAAGAGTCAGAACCAACTTGACAGCACCTAACAACAACAACAACAATTTGGTATGCACAGATGGCCTAGAATATGCCAATATTATTATTTTAGATCACCTCCTCTCCATCTCAGTCCTTTCCAAGAATGGCCCAGAGAAGACAGAACCAGGCTTTGGAAGGCCTTGGTCGGGTCTGGGCTCTGCCGTGGATGACTATGGACCAGTCAGCCACCTTCCTAATGCCTCAGCTTCCCAGTACATAAATCTGGGATGACAAGAATGCCTTTCCTGTCTCCCTCATATAATTTTTAAGAGAAGCAAGTAAGACAATTTATGAAGAAGTTTTGAAAATTAAGCTGCAGAGAAATGGTTTGGCCCCAGAGAAAAATGCAGGGGACCCCCAGGAAGAGGAGATTTGTATTAGTAGGCAGCATAGCCTGAGGCTGCCTTCAGATGACTAAACCTGCTGCCATCTAGTTGATTCTGACTCACAGTGACCCTCTAGGACAGAGGATAACTGCCCCATAGGGTTTCCAAGGAGTGCCTGGTGAATTAGAACTGCTGACCTTTTGGTTAGCAGCCTGAATTCTTAACCACTGAGCCACCAGGGCTCCCCCTGTAAACAGGTGATCTATAAATTCAATGTAGCCATATTATTATAATAATTATTATTACATTATTATTTTTTATATTAATGTATTGGAACAACTATGAAGTCCAAACTTCTAGGATGCTGGCAATAGGTAACCTTCTTCACCAAGAAGAGGCCCTTATCTCTGCTCACATTCACCTTGAGCTCATGAATACAATTAGTTACCAAGCCTAAAGATTTTTACTTTTTTGCCCTTGCAAAATCCCTAACCTTTTGTAAACTGACAATATGTGTTATTCCTATTATCTTTTGTTTTAATCACTTTCATAAATCTACCCCCCAAGTCCTATTTTTATTGCATTTTACTCGAGGCTTTGGAGAAAGAAAAAAAAACAAAACTACACGACCCTGCAAAACATATTTCTGTAGGGCTGTGGGGTGAATGGAGCCCTGGTGGCACAGTGGTTAAGAGCTCGGCTGCTAACCACAAGCTCAGCAGTTTGAAACCACCAGCCACTCTTTGGAAACTCTATGGGGCCTTTCTGCTCTATCCTATGGGGTCACTATGAGTTGGAATCCACTCGGTGGCAATGAATCTGTTTTTTTTGGTTTGGTGGGGTTGAATACGAGTTAATATTCATATCATTTCATATAATGGGCAGGGCTTCTTTCCTAAAAGCTCCCAAACGACACTCTACACAACACACACTTACCCCATTCAGTGCACACACACTGAATCAGAACGGATACAGTACTGCTGCCTATTAAACTAAACTTACTATATGAATCATGGGAACTGTGGTGGCATAGTGGTTTAGAGCTACGGCTGCTAACCAAAAGGTCAGCGGTTCAAATCCACCCGCCACTCCTTGGAAACCCTATGGGGCAGCTCTACTCTGTCCTATAGGGTCTCTTTGAGTTGGAATTGACTCGATGGTGGCGGGTTTTGGTTTATATGGATCATACTGTCCTACATACATCAATATCCAAGAAGGTTTACTGAACTTCTACTAAGGGAAAGTCACCCTACTACATAAAAACCAGTTGCCATCAAAGTCATCTCCAACTCTTGGCAACTCCATGCATGTTAGAGTAGAACTGTGCTCCATAGGGTTTTCAATGGCTGAAAGTAGATGACGAGGCCTTTCTTCCAAGGTGATCTTGGAAGGACTTGAACCTCCAACCTTTCAGTTAGCAGCTGAGCACATTAACCATATGCACCCTCCAGTGACTCCCTCTACTATACACCAAAAACCAAACAAAACCCATTTCTGTCAAGTGAATTCTGACACATAGCGACCCTACAGGACAGAGTAGAGCTGCCCCATAGGGTTTCCAAGGAGCAGCTGGTGGATTTGAACCGCCAGCCTTTTTGATTAGCAGTCGTAGCACTTAACCACTGCATCCCCAGGGCTCCACTATATACACCCATATAAACACAAACATGTACAATTCTGTCTGTTTATCTACCGCTCCAACTGCCTCTCTCTGTCCAGTATCCTCTGAACCACTTGTTCTCAATCAAGGGTTACCCACGTCATATCTCATAACAGCCTGGGGCAATAGCCTGAGATGTAAAAGTCTAATAATACTGTAGTTCCCAAGAGGAATAAAACCTGATCCTCCACCCTCCCTACCTCCAACCACCAGGGCACCTCACTCCCGGGAGGCAAGCTCAAGCCTGACTGCCCCAAGGAAACAATTCCCTGAAGATGACAACATTTTCAGTTTGCAATCTGAATTTTTTTTTTCTTTAATATGTGTGTTGTGTGCTTTTCCCTTTGTCAAAAGAGCACAAGCCTTTCATTTTGCCTTTTATTTGTCTTGCTGCCGGTACAGTGAAAATGTATTGGCTTTTCAGTTAGTGATTACACATCATCACATACCCAATTTATAACACCATGCCCCAAAGAACAGATGTAATAAAGCAAGGGCAGGAAGTAGCAACCTTATAAAACAGAGCTGCCGACTCAAAGGTCTTTGCACGTGCGCAGGAAGAAAACAGTGTCGACACAAAGCCCGGGAACTCGTATTTTGCAAACAATTGCAGATGCTATGTACACGGCTCCTGTGGATGGGTGGGACAGGGAGTGGAGAAAGTGGGAGATCCCATTTACTGGTCCAAGGACACAATACGTAAGGCCACAGGGCAGGCAAGAAAGAACAATGGTTATCTTTGCGCTTAGCCCTCTAAAGGAACTTTGCCTGACCCAACCCAAAGCAAACCGAAACCCAGCCCCATGAAGTTAAGGGAAGGTTGGCTGGGGAGGCAGGCTACCAGTCACCTCTCTGGGGGCTTTGAGTTCTGCTCATTTTACTCTGGGCGAGTTCTGCTCTACCCAGAGGTTCCCTGGGAAAAGATTCTTGAATAAGGCCTTCTGATGACTACCCCTTAGTGATGCCTTCCTGGGCTCCTTCTTGGAGACCCTAGGGCTGCAGAAAGGACCTACCTCAAATATTCCATCAAATATCTCCTAGGTCCGTGAACCTATAAACCAAAATTATAGCAATATTCTCTGATTTTCCTCTTTTTGATAAAGGCAATTAATGAAATGTATAACTCTATGCAGTTGTATGCCTGGGATAAATCAGAAAGGAAAAAAAAAAAGTCTTTTGTAAAGGAAAGGGTCCTTGTTTTGGGCTCAGAAAACATCTCACTTCATCCAGGGCTAAAAGGCCTCACCTTGACACAGTTTCATGAGTGTCCTCTTTCCCTTCACTCAAGGTGGCCCCAGTCTGACCTCCAAAAAGCAAGGTCTAGAATCTGATCTTCCTCTAGGCCCAGACTACATTGAGTAAGGTATTTAGCCCTCAAGCCTAAAAGTCCATTCCCCCTTCCTATAAACTGGGTACAGATCTTTCTGTATACTACTAGGTCAGGAGAGACCACTGACAAAAAACCTATAATGTTCTTTTCCTTCCTTGTTGTCTCTAGCTTGTTCTCCCTTATCTTTTATCTCAGCCACAGCTGGGTTAGTTTCCCAGCCCCTCTGCTGCTCTCAGATTTGGATTCCATGGATCTCCTCTGTCGTCTGTCTGCCTGTCTGGCTGGCTCCTAGCCATTCCTCATCCGTCCTCTTTACCCCATTCCTCAGGAGACCAGGGAGGTCCTCATGCTCTCCTCTAGCCCAGGCCCCTCTACACTTAGTCAAATGCTGCCAGCCCTTCAATGCTCCACACACACTCACCCACACTCACACATACCCACTCGTGCACACTCACAATCACACACATTCTGACTCACCCACACTCAAACTCACACAAACACTCACCCACCCACTCACTCACACACACATACACACACACTCACATGCACATGCTCTCAGGCTCACAGGTACTCGCTCGCATACACACACTCACACTCACTCATAGACACACAATCACACACACTCTGTCACACACACTCTCACAGAGTCACACACACTCACACATGGAGAATCCTATTCCAACTGTTCCGTTCCACGCTGATCTCAGAATTTGGACTCCGTACCACACTCTCTACCACTTAACTACTGTCTAATTGTTTTATGTGTGTTAACACATGTGTTGTTGTCGATGTCTGCCGCCCTTGAGTCAACTCTGACTCATTGTGGCCTCACGCACAACAGAAGGAAGTGTTGCTGGTCCTCACAATCACCAGCATTAATCAATCACATGTACCACCCTCTAATTCTGTCCCTAAACTCCACGAGGGCAAGACAAAAGCTTATGCTTCCCCCTCCTCTTGCTGCACAGCATGTAGCAAAAGACTAGACTTAAGGTAGGTGCTCAGTAAAATTTTGGAATCACCGAGCTGAGCCAGACCTGGGAGATGACCAAATGCCTGGTTTCTGCACCCCAAACTAGGTGCACTGATGATTGGTTCGCTGACTGGCTAGCAGGATCAGAACACCAATCTGTCTGACACCGAGGTCCTGCTCTGGTTGTTGGATCGGAACACCAATCTGCCTGACACTGAGGTCCTGCTCTGGCTGTTACTCTGTACCTGGCATTTCAGTGGAGTACTGGGATCCAGGGCCCTGCCACTGGACCCCTCCTTCTGGCTCCAGCATGGGGGACCTCACTGGTGGATTCAAACTACCGAATGTTTGGTTAGCAGCCTAGCGCTTTAACCACTGTGCCACCAGGGCTCCTTAGCACTCAATAAAAAACCCCTTTGCCATCGAGTCGTTTCTGACTCATAGCAACCCTAAAGGACAGAGTAGAACTGCCCCATAGCGTTTCCAAGGAGCGCCCGGTGGGTTCGAACTGCCGACCTTTTGGTTAGGAGCCCTAGCACTTAACCACTACGCCACCAGGGTTTCCTAGCACTCAATACAAGGTACTAAAGGTCATCATGTACAAAGTTGTGGTGCCCACCAGGTGGTTTCTAAAATCCCCACCAGCTTTTTCCCTTTATTCCAGCTGTCCTCACTCTGCCCTCTGTCCCACTTAAGCCCAGCCAGGCCCTCCCAGGACAAACACCCCAAAAACACCCTTGCAAGCCTTGCTAGAGGGTAGCTCCCTCCCTAAGAGCACACAGCACTTTGAAGGTTTGTTGCTGCTCGCTTCTCTCATGTTTTTTATAAATCTTATCTTAAATTGGCTCTGTAATTGCAGAGCTGGGTTTCCATCCTCTTTCACACCCTGGGAAAACTGAGCCGTTATTGTCTTTACATATCGTAAAGAAGGTACGAGAAGCTTTGCCAAGGATACAGCCAAGGTTAGCCACAGCCTAGTGCTAACCAGGGGAGGGTCCTCTAACCAGCCCTTCACCACAAATTGTTCAGATACCCTCATTCTTAGGGGGCAGGGGTTTAGAAGGGATGCCTGAAAGAAACTCTAGGACAGCGTTGTGTCATGCTTTGAGAATCTGAGTAAACATATTTATTTTATTTTTGTCTTAAATTTTTTTCTGAGTATAAAAGTAATCATAGAAAATACAGAAAAGCTAATATATGTAACTTCTTTAAAAAAAAATTGCCGTCAAGTGATTCTGAGACCTGGTGAGCAACCTTGTGCGTGTCACAGAAGAACCGTGTGCTCCGCAGGGTTTTCAATGGCTGTGATCTTTCAGACGTAGATCACCAGGCCTTTCTTCTGAGGCTCTTCCAGGTGGACCCGAACCTCCAACCTTTCGGTTAGCAGCCGAACATGTTAACCATTTGCACCACCCAGGGACGCCAATATAACTGCTAGTTATAGATATATAACTACTTACCAGTTTAGCATGTTTCTTTTTGGGATTTTCCTCCCCCTAAGAATTTTTTTTTTTTTTTAAGAATATTTTAACAGAGTTTAGTTCAAATCGTATGGACAATTTTACTTCTGTTTTTCAGTTAATGTCACATATTACTGTACAATTAATTTCCCATATCATTAAAACCTCTTTCACAACATCATACATCACGACCCCATAAATCCTCCCTAATTTGGATGGGCCGCTACTTTGACCATTCTTTTACTCTTGGCCATTTAGGTTTTTTCCAACTTTTAACCCCAACAGTTCCTGAAGCACCATGAAATACAGTTTGGAAATAGCTAGATTTAGACCAGAGGTGAGTAATCCGAAGCCTACGGGCCACGTGTGCCTCCCTGACCCCTTTACCCCCAGCTTCGCAATACCCATTGCTGTCGAGTGGATTCCAACTCATAGCAACCCTATAGGACAGAGTAGAACTGCCCTATAGGATTTCCAAGGAGTGGCTGATGGATTCAAACTGACGACCTTTAGGTTGGCAGCTGTGCTCTTAACCACTGCACCACCAGGGCTCCAGCTTCACGATAGGACCGTGATATAATCACAGGATGAATGATCAAAAGCTGCCTCCACGTAGCCTGTTTGCTAGTATATCCAGAACTAGCAATTTAATGGCTAAAAAGCAGTGCTCTTTTATTCTCACGGACATTATGCTAGTCAATAAAATGGGTGATCTAAATTGTAGGGGCATCCATTTTTAATAGAACTCTGTAAAGTTCATTGAATGAAATACCACCCATAAATATTTTCTTTTCTTTTTTTCTCGACTTTAATCTGGACTATCTCATTTCAGACTCTTGATTGAGAGAATCAGAAACCCATTCAAACAGAAAGGTGAGGTCATTGCAAGGATACCCAAAGATCTCCAGGGAAGCCAGGAAACCTTGAATCAGCCTCAAGAAGCGCAGGAACCAGAGAGAGATTTGCTCACTTGTTCTCTCTGTGTGTCTCATCTTTGATTCTGTCTTTCTCTCATTTACACATTTATTTCTCTGCTCTTCTGGGCCCCGCTCCTTCTATCCTTCCTCCTCTCTCTCTCTCTCTGTCTGTCTCTATCTCTCTCTCAGTGAGTCTTAGTCCCCTATACATTCAACAGGAACATAGTCCCAAAATGGCTTCCCCTGTCCCAACTCTCATGGCCTTTCAGCACAAGTGCCTAACACTAGCCAGCAACTTCCTTCCGGTCCCTGGTTCACATCCCCAAAAAGAGAATCTTGTTGGGTTGGGTGAACATTTTGTCCCAGTCCACATAAGCCATGGGGTGTTCGTTGGCCAACCCATAAGCAGGCTGCTCCTGGCTCCCATAGTAGCAGGAAAGGCAGGTTGGCAGGGGGTCTGCTCACTCAGCAAGGCCATGGGAGAACAGAAGATTCCATGAAAGGGGGTTTGGGGAGGGCAGGAGCCCTGATGTCTAATTCCTACATGAAGGGCTGTAAACACAGTATCGCTGAGTCAGAAATTTTATTTCTACAAAGGTTCTAGAAAGAACAATCTTCAGGAAAGTTCTAACTCATGCTATGTTTTCCTAATCAGGTGAACAAACAACATAATTCCTGCAAGCCATAAGACCCTGTGTACCCCTAACTAAACCCATGATCCCAGTCAGAGTCCTTGAGCCTCCAGCAAGTTCTTCAAATCAGCCAGGACCCTCGAGTACAGGGATTGGAGTGATGGTGTCCTCACAGGCATGCTGCCACCTTGAGCCTTCTGGAACCAGGTCACTTGCAAGAGGCAGTAGGTGTAACTGAAAGCCATCAGGCCTCACACTCCAAACAAAAATTTCATGACTGGAACACACACACACAAAAAAAGGTACTAGCCATAAAGAGAAAGTAAATAAATTTTACTACATTAAAAGCAGAAAATTCTGCTCATAATAAAATACCATTAAAAGAGTGAAAAGAGAAGCCACAAAGTGAAAGAAAATATGTGCAATGAATATATTCAGCACATAGACTGTGATTATCATAGATAAAAACTCTTACAAATCAAAAGAAAAAAAAAGATGTAATAGAAAGATGACCAAAAGATTTGAGCAGATGCTTCACAAAAGAAGATATTTAAATGAATTTAAAGAGCATTTATAAGTGTACAAAAATGAGTTTAACCTCAGTAGCTGTTGGGGAAATATAAATGAGAAAACAAATGCAATACCAGTATACCTCACCAGAGGGTAAAATGAAATGACCCAGTGCCAAGTGTTGGGGAAGATGCAACGTAACTGAAATTATCACATGCTGCTGGGTGGGAGTATAAATTAATACAACATATTTGGCAATATCTGATAAAGCTAAATGGTACATATACCATATGACTCAGCAATTCCACCCTTAGGTATATACCAAACAGAAATGCATGCAATATAACCTTGTGTGTAAAAGCCAAAAACTGGAACAAACCAAATATCCATTGGCAGTAGAATGGATAAACTGGAGTATAATCACACCATGGGTATTTATAGAGCAATGAAAATAAATAAATGAACTATTGCTACTATTGACGGCCCTCAACAAGATGGACTGACACAGTGGCTGCAACAATGGGCTCAAGCATAACAACGATTGTGAGCATGGCACAGGATTGGGCAGTGTTCCGTTTCCTGGTACAGAGGGTCGCCATGAGTCAGAACCAACTCAGTGGCACCTAACAACGCAACAACATTGCTACATACAACACCATGGCTGAATCTCACAGGCATAACGTTGAGCAAAACCAACCCGACACAAAAGAGTACACACCGCATGATTTCGTTTATTTCAAGTTCAAACACAGGCAAAATTAATCTATACTGTTAAGAGAGATTTGTGGTCACTTTTGGAGATAAGGGTGGGAGAGGGGCTGGAAGAGGGCAGAGAGAGGATTCTAGGGTTCTGGTCATGCTACAGTTCTTGATTTGGGTCATGGTTACATGAGTGTGTTCACTTTTTGATAAGTGTACATCAAGTTGTACACTTATGATTTGGGCAATTTTCTGAATATACATTTTACATCAATTTTAAAACATTTATTTTTTGCAAAGGTAATTACTATACTATGTGATACATTATGCTGTTGTTGTTAGTTGCCATCAAGTAGATTCCAACTCATGGTGACCCCGTGCATGCTGAGTAGAGCTGCTCCATAGGGTTTTCAAGGTTATGATCTTTCAAAAGCAGATCACCACACCTATCTCCCAAGGTGCCTCCAGGCGGGTTCAAACCATCAAACTTTCAGCTAGTAGTATAGAACTTAACCGTTTGCACCACTTAGGGACTCCACCGTTACGCATATACCAGTCGCCGTCAAGTCAATTCCGAATCATAGTGACGCTATAGGACAGAGTAGAACTGACCCACAGGGTTTCCAAAGCTATAAATCTTTAAGGAAGCCAACTGCCAAATCTTCCTCCCAAGGAGCAGCTGACGAGTTTGACATATAACTATCCTCAGATATTATACATTCCATGTACAGATATGCTTCCTCCTGTGGACCCAAGAAGTTAAGTGATTCCCCTCAAGTCACGTAGGTAGTTAGTGGTGGATTTAGGACTCCGAGGCCAGTATTCTTTCTCCTATACTCTGATGCTTCCATTTACATATCAAACACTCAACCATAACCCCCATTCCTGGCAAGAATGATCAAATATGCCTCCACCTCCCAGAAAGAAGAAGAAAATATTGATACTCAAGATATTATTTGAGCCATGAACTGACCTAATGTAATGACAGCTCTCTAGTGGGCATTCGCCAAACTCAACACTCAATTCTTTTGCCTTGCATATGTAAGTCATTCCTGCAGAAACACCTCATCAAGAAGGCACCAAACCAAGGTGGCCCCCCTTCAACTAGCCTTCCCAGACAGCTGCTGTGATGCTGACCTCATGTCTGAGATGATAGCCTTGGCAAGGAAGCTGTATTGCTCTTCCCAGGTCCACTGTTGTTTAAGGGTCTATTCGGTTTGATTTAAATCAAAATAAAGGAGAAAAGAGAAAATGTTAAGTTGTACTAAATTAAGAGAGGACAGAAAGTCAACCTGCTGACTTGCACCTGGACTTTATGCACCCTTTGAGATCATGGGTGCCCCAGGGAAGGAAGAACAGAGAGATTTGTCCCAGGAAGACTCTAACATCACAGGATTTTAGAGTTGAAAGGGACTTTTAAGTTCAACTTCTAAGAGCTGAGAGTAAGAAAGACAGCATTTGTTTCCTAAAGCGTTTTACGGGTTCCAAAGCATGTTCATATTTTTCAGTGGATCCCCAAGGCAATTATTTCTGGTAAGATATTACTATTGCCTTCCTTTTCAAGACGAGGAGATCAAAAATCAGGCAACTTGCAGAATTACGAAGTAATGGCCTCCCATTATTGGTCCCAGGTTGGTTGAGTCCAAATCCCAAGCTCTTTCAGCCACACCACACTATGAGCCATATCCAACTCTAAGGAGACACCTGAAATTTATCCTCACTACTTCTCAAGAAGCCTTGAAGCCAGAGACAAATAGAGTTCCAAGAAACCCAACCAAAGGATACATTAGCACCAAGAGTCTGGCTGGTCCATGCAAGACTTTTACAGAGATGCCCGTGTGTCCGTAATACACCGCATTTGTACAGAGTACCCTCTCCAGTCAACCCTCTAAGACTACACGATTTTACCACTTCAGAAGAGTTGTCCAGAGAGAGTCAGAGTAACGCTGCAACCCTGCCATCCTGTGCTATTTCGCTCCATAGATTCAAATGTGGCCCTCACAGTGCCAATACCTGCAGTTGGCCAAGGAATCACCTGTGCTGGAGAACTGACTTCTCACAAGCCATAAAGCACATCAGCTGGAAGGAGTGTCTTCAGAGCCAGAGCAGAAGCAGTAAGTACACAGGATGAAGGCCTGTCCAGGAAAGGAATGAGTAGGTCCTACAAATCACCCATTTCTCCCTCAGAGCACCTCAGAGCCCTGCTACATGCCTCCCACAAGCTACAAGGAAAGAGCCTCGGTGAGGGTACACAGTTCCTGAGCCTCAGGCTAGAAAATTCCCTGCCCAGCTTCTCCCAGCGGTGGAAGCAAAACCACATGGAGCCCATTAAGAGTTCCCTCGGTCTCCCATCACCACCACCCCTCTAGGGCAGGAGCTATCGTGCGGGGATCAATTTTAAAACCAATTGCTTTTTAACAATGAGCTTTCTTGTTCAGACTCTAGCCTTGAACAACAAAAAAGGTGAACTAGACCTCTGTTTACACAAATGAAGAAGGAGAACTCAGAGGGAACACTCTCCCTTGGGCTAGAAATCTAACTGCTTGTAAAGAACTTCCTGTTTTCAGAGTCACCTTCTTTTGCACACGCGTTCTGATTGCGCCCATAACAAACTCTCTTCCTTGGGCAAAGTGAACACAAGGAATGGCTTAAATATCGCTACTGAGGCACTGCTGCCACTGCTTTAAAAATCATGCCTTCAGAGCCACTTGGGGGGTATGGCCGGCCAGCTGCAGGCAATCACAGGCCAGGAGCCAAACCCCAACTAGCCACTCATTACCTTCTCCTCCCGAAGTTTCCTGAATTTCTGCTGATGGCGTCCCAGAGGCCCCACCTCTTCCTGAATGTAGCATGAGCTCACACAGCAGCCCTGGGCACACCACAGGCTTGGCAGAGGGACCAGCTGAATCAGCGGGCCTGCTCCCATGTCCAGGAGGAAGTCTCCAACCTGCAGAGCTTTGGTTCCAACCTTTCGAAAGCCCTGCCCTATAGCAACATGACTATGTGCTGGTGATTCCCCTGACTGGTGCTGCCTCTGCCATCAAAAGGAAGAAAAATATCTGGGTCTGGAAAAGCTGTTGTCATGGGCTAGAGCCCAGCACAGAAAGGCAAACATCTGTCAAGAGCAAGTATTGATATTTATCGGCTGTCTGCAGACAAGGCTGCATCAGGACTTTTGAGCAAAGGACTAACAAATACCTTATAGCAGGGTCATCTAGCCAACTAATGGCCAGTGAGGGCATAAGCAGGAAAGCCAGTTAGAAGACCATTGCAATAACCCAGATGGAACATGACTGTGCTTGGACCACAGTGATGGTCCAATTCTGGATGTATTTTGAAAAGTGTGGAGCTGGCAGGGTGTGTGACAGATCAGATATGGGCACAATAGAAAGAGAGGAGTCGAGGATGACTACAAAGTTCTCGGCCTGAGCAAAACCTGAAGGAATGGAATGGCCGTTAACTGAGATGAACAACAAGAGGACATGTAGGGGAGAGGGGAATGGATATTGGGGGTGGGATCAGCCTGAACATTTTTCATTTGAGATGTTTCTGAGACATCAAGAGTTGGTAGCAAGAAAGCAGTTTGATATGAGTCTGGAGTTTGAAAGAGAGGCCTAAACTGGAAACAAATTTGGGAGTCAACAGAATATAGGTGGTATTTAAAGCCATGAGACTGAATGGAATCATTAAGGAAATAAGCAAAGACTGGAAAGAAAAGAGGTCCAAAAGTTAAGACTTGAGCTCATAAAGTTTAGGGGGAACGAAGGTGAGGAGGAACTAGCAAAGGAGAAAGAGCAACCTAAGATGTAGGAAAGTCACTGGCTTTAAGACAGGACGTTAGGTTGTTAGGGGCCAACTGAAGAAAATGCCTCAAAGAAGAGCGTGTGATCACCTTATCACAGGCTCCCAACAGCTTAGGTAAAATGAGGACAGAGACTTGACCATTGGATTTAGCAATGTGGAGTCATTGATAAAAGTGGAGTGGTAGGCAAAATGGAGGAAAGAAATTAGAGGCAGCCATTATGAACAACTCTTTCAAGCAGCTTTGCTGCAAAGGGTATCTTAGCTTTCTAGTGCTCCTGTAACAGAAATATCACAAGTGGGTGACTTTAAAGAACAAAGTCCAAATTTAGGGCACTGGCATTAGGGAAAGGCTCTCTCTCTGTCACCTCTTGGGGAAGATCCTTGTCTCACCTTCTGTAACCATGGTGTTCCTCGGTTCCTTGGCAATCCTTGCATATGCTTCTGCCTTCTCCAGTCTGTGCTCAGTTGTCTCTGTATCTATGCTGCTCCTCAGTTCACTCAGAAGTGATTAGGTTTAGGACACACCCTACATTGATATGGCCTCATTAACATAACAAAGACCCTATTCCTAAGTGTGATTACATCCACAGGTATAGGGCCTAGGATCCCAACACATATTTTGGGGGGACATAATTCAATCCATAACAAAGGGCAAGAGAGGAACGGGGTGCTAGCTGGTGGGAGAGAGTCAAGAGAGAATGTTTTTAAGATGGCAAAAATAACAGCATGTTTGCATGCTGATAAAAATGAGCTTGTAAAGAGTGAGGAAATAAGGATGAGAAGTGAGAGAAGTGCAGGAGCTCCCTCTTGACTTCTTGCTGATGGATGGCTTGAGAGCACTAATGGGCAGGATTACGCAGAGGGCAATGGCACGCTCCTGGCCCTTGCTGACGGCAATCTATAGAGGAGTGGTCTTATACCTTGAAGAGAAACTCTAGCCCCTGGTCATGAGGGTTGGCCTTGCCCTTTTGGCTAGAACAGCACAATCATACCAGACACAACTCAATCACGTCAGCCAAGAGATAAACATATGCCACAGTTAAGGAGGGGTCCTTTGGTCCAGTGATTCTCAACCAAGCAATACCACCCTATTACTGGCATTAGGAAGTGCAGGGAATGGGATTTGGGTTTTCATAGTACCCAGGAGATGTTTGAGAAGCCCGGTGACACAAAGCTTAAGTGCTCGGCTGCTAATCAAAAGGTCAGTGATTTGAACCCACCAGCTGCTCTGAGGGAGAAAGATGTGGCAGTCTGCTTCCATAAAGATTACAACCTTGGAAAGCCTATGGGGCAGCTCTACTCTGTCCTATAGGGTCACTATGAGTCGGAATTGACTCGACAGCAGTAGGTTTGGTTTTTGGTTGGGAGATACTACTGACATTTAGAGGGTAAGAACCAATGATGCTAAGCCTCCAGAAATGCAGAAGATAATCCTGCATGAAGAGCTGTTCTGCCCAAAACGCCAATGGCATCTTTGTCAAGAAAACGCTATACGCACCATTCCTTGGCCTTGATTTTCAGCTTGATTTTATCTTGTCTCCCTTGAACAAATTTCACCATCTCAAGTGGTGGGATGCCCTGCATTTTGGATGACTCGTTAGCATACATGGGAAGACTGTTTCTTTGGGCTCTGTGCTAGTTGGCGTAAGAAGCTGAATGGTATAGTGGTTATAAGCATGGACTCTAGTTAGACTTTCAAGGTTAAAATTCTGCCTCCATTAATATCTACTTGTGTGACACTGGTCAGCTCCCTCCACCCCCATTCCCATGGATGTGGGTAATGATAACTCCTCCCTCATAGAATTGTTATGGGGATGAAATGAGATAATGTATTTACAAGGCTAAGGGCTCAATAAGTGCAGTGATTTTAACTATTTGAGAAACTTAACCCAGATTTAAATTAAATCTGGATTTAAATGTTTTAGTAGCAGAGACAGTATGATAAAAGTGGAATGAGGATCGATTGGGATTTAGAAAACCAAGCTTCAAAACCCAGATTTTCTCCAAAACAGGCAAAAGTACAGAGACCAAAGTTTATTAGTGGTTACCAGGGGTGGGAGGGAGGGGAAAAAAGGAGGTTAATGGCGATGTGAAAATCACATTGATTAGGGATAGGGTTGCACAGCCGATTAATGTAATTGCTGTCAATAACTGGTACACCTGTAAAATGTTGAATTGGCAAAAGTTCTGTGATAGATAGTTTACAACAATGACCAAAAAAAAAAAGAGTAGCTGAGGGTGCTTATGTATAACCAAACACCTCATGGGATTTAGTTCATTGGTTTGGAGTGTAGGGTCATGGTTTCACTGGACATTCCAGTTAATTGGTCTAATAATCTATTCTATATCCTAGTTCGTTTCATAGTGCCTGGGGTCTTAAAAGCTTACGAGCAGCTATCCAATGCACAACAACTGATCCCTATTTACCTGGAGCAACAGAGGAAGAAGAGTCAGGAATAGGAGGAGGATATGTAATGTATGGCTAATTGCCTCCATGAACAATTGCCTCCTTTGCCATGAGACTAGAAGAACTGGATGGTGCCCAGCTACCGCCCTGAACACTTCGATCAAAGGTTCCACAGAAGAATCCTGATCAAAAGGGGTAAAATGTAGAACAGATTTTCAAATTCTAATGGACTCCTGATTTTCTGGAGCCATGGAGGCTGAATGAGCCCCTGAAACTAATACCCTGAGATAATCTTTAAACCTTAAACCAAAAATACCCCCTGAAGTCTTCTTAAAACCAAACAATAGCTTAGCTTAACTAGTAAAGAATGTCTGCCTTGAGCATTATGCTCTTTTAATAGCTGTCTACATGGGATCAAACTGACAATAGCAACTTGAACCATTAGACAGGAACCTTAGGGGGCAATGAGTTTATGTTAATGAGGAAGGAACAACTCAGGAAAGGATGATGGGAATCGTTGCACAACTCAAATGATGTAATCAATGTCACTAAATTTTAAGTGTAGAAATTGTTAAATTGGTGTGTATTTTGTCGTGTATATTCTCAACAACAAAATAAATAAAATTTAGGGGGAAAAAAACCTATTGATAAGCAAAAAAAACAAATCTTCTACTTTTTTACCTATGAGATCGTAGGCCAAGCAGTTAACCTGAGTCCCGTTGTTTCACACTAGAAAATGTTAATAATAACAATACGTCCTTCACAGAGTGAGTGTAAGAATTCAAAGAAATTAGGAAGTAAAGTGATTTGAACGCTATAAAGAGTGGTACAGATGTAAAGTACTCGTCACGTGCCCTGTCTAGGTAGAACCGCCTAAAATAAGTATATTACACCCATATGTTTGAATTTTTTTCTTCACTTAGGATGAGACAATTTCCTCTGTGATTAACAGTAATCAACGTAGAAAGAAACCTTACTAATATCAAGGATGCATATTAAAATATCAAGAGACCATTTTTCACTTAAGATGTTGGCGAAGATCCAAAAGGCAGAAAATGTTCAATGTTGGTGAGGGAAGCAGGCTTTGTATACATACACCGTGGGTGGGAAAATTAATTGATACAATATTTCTAGCAGACAATGTAACAAGAGATATCAAAAATTTCATGTATACACATATATACATACCTATGTACATATAAAGGAAATAATTGTACGCACAAGAAAGCTGTACACAAATGTTTATTGCTGGATTCTTTATAATGGATAAAAAATTGCAAATAGCCAAAATGTTCTTTAGTTGAGAATTGGTTAAATAAAAATGCCAAATCCATACATTGGAATGTGTGTAGTCGTTACAAAATATCAGATAGAGCTATGTGTAGTCTCCTAGAAAGATATTTGTATCAAATTACTGAGTGAAAAATAGCAAATTAGTGAACAGCTCTCTCAAATTACTGAGTGAAAAATAGCAAATTAGTGAACAGCTCTCTATGGTAAGATCTCATTACTGCAAGAAAAATATACAAATATTGGATAGGTACATTTTAAACATCTGAAAGAATATATACTAAACTCTTAAGCATCAGTGATTATCTATGGAGAAGAGACTAGGTGGGAGGGAGAGAAAATATTTTCAACTTCTATTTAGAGGTGGCACCATTTTGGCTGAATGTCAAATGGCCAGGTGTTAAAATACAGCAAAAGAGGAAATAATAGCCTATGCATAATTTCACATAAAAACTTAATTGTTATTATAATTTTATATTAAAACTATGGTGAGATTTTACGGAGTCTTGGCAGTGTAGTGGTTAAAAGTTTGGCTGTTACCCAAAAGGTCAACACTTTGAATCCACCAGTCACTCCTTGGAAACCCTATAGGGCAGTTCTACTCTGTCCCACAGGGTAGCTATGACTTAGAATCATCTCGACAGCATGGGTTGTTAGGAGTTTATGGTGAAATTTTAAGTGCTGACATAGAGTGCAGAAATGGTTTTTCAGGATCATCAGCTTAAAAGGATACTCCATTTCCCTTGTACTTCCATTTGTGTCACTGTATAAGTTGTTGACTTTCAACCAAGGTAGGTGAGGAGCAAGGCGATTGGGGGAAGAATCTCATTTTTCTCTAACAGTGTCCTTTTTCTTCATTCTTTTTATGTTCTCAATTATGTCAGTATCAAGAATATCATAGATGTTGTCTATGATTTTGGGGTGTTTTCTGCTTTTGAAATTTTGAGGTGACAAAGTTGACACTCTATCTTTCATCCTCACAAAGTGTGGAAAACTCCCAAATGAAACATTTCTTGAAAGACTTATGACTTAAATAGAATTGAATATTTAAGACCTAAAAACAATTCTGAATGGTTGTTTTATTTAATTTCATGAATGTTATTACAACAAACAATTTTATAAAATTATATTTAATTACATAACCTAACCTATGCCTTTTTGTCACGGCATTGTTCGTTCCCAAAAAGGATATATTTGAAGACTGTATGATTGTCTATGTAGAAATTCCAAAGCATCAGCAAAAAAAAAAACTCCTGAAGCTAATAAGCAATTATAACAAGGTTGAAAGATGATTCAAGGTTAATATACAGAAGTCAGTTGCTTTCCTATATACCAGCAATGAACAATTGGAATTTGAAATTAAAAAACACAACACTATTTACATTAGCACAAAAAAAGAAATACTTAGATATAAATCTATAAAAATACATACAAGATCTTTATGTGGAAAACTACAAAACTTTGATGAAAGAAACCAAAGAAGATCTAAATAAATCAAGAGATAGTCCATGTTCCCCCCACGTGTCTGTCAGTTTGTTGTACTGTGGAGGCTTGTGTGTTGCTGTGACGCTGGAAGCTATGCCACCGGTATTCAGATACCAGCAGGGTCACCCATGGAGGACAGGTTTCAGCTGAGCTTCCAGACTAAGACAGACTAGGAAGAAGGACCCAGCAGTCTACTTCTGAAAAGCATTAGCCAGTGAAAACCTTATGAATAGCAGAGGAACATTGTCTGATATAGTGCTGGAAGATGAGCCCCCCAAGTTGGAAGGCACTCAAAAGATGACTGGGGAAGAGCTGCCCCCTCAAAGTAGAGTCAACCTTAAGGACGTTATTGGAGTAAAGCTTTTGAGGCCTTCATTTGCTGATGTGGCACAACTCCAAATGAGAAGAAACAGCTGCAAACAACCATTAATAATCGGAACCTGGAATGTATGAAATATGAATCTAGGAAAATTGGAAATTGCCAAAAATGAAATGGAATGCATAAACATCAATATCCTAGGCATTAGTGAACTGAAATGGACTGGCATTGGCCATTTTGAATTGGACAATATAGTCTACTATGCTGGGAATGACAACTCGAAGAGGAATGGTGCTGCATTCATCGTCAAAAAGAATGTTTCAAGATCTATCCTGAAGTACAACGCTGTCAGTGATAGGATAATATCCATACGCCTACTAGGAAGACCAGTTAATACGACTATTATTCAAATTTACACACCAACCACTAGGGCCAAAGATGAAGAAATAGAAGATTTTTATCAGCTGCTGCAGTCTGAAATTGATCGAACATGCAATCAAGATGCATTGATAATTACTGGTGATTGGAATGGGAAAGTTGGAAACAAAGAAGAAGGATCAGTAGTTGGAAAATATGGCCTTGGTGATAGAAACAATGCCGGAGATCAAATGATAGAATTTGCAAGACCAACGACTTCTCCATTGCAAATACCTTCTTTCACCAACATAAACGGCGACTATACACATGGAACTCACTAGATGGAACACACAGAAATCAAATTGACTACATCTGTGGAAAGAGATGGTGGAAAAGCTCAATATCATCAGTCAGAACAAGGCAAGGGGCTGACTGGGGAACAGACCATCAGTTGCTCATATGCAAGTTCAAGCTGAAACTGAAGAAATTCAGAGCAAGTCCACGAGAGCCAAAATATGACCTTTAGCATATCCCACCTGAATTTAGAGACCATCTGAAGAACAGATTTGATGCGTTGAACACTAGTGACCAAAGACCAGACGAGTTGTGGAATGATATCAAGGACATCATCCATGAAGAAAGCAAGAGGTCACTGAAAAGACAGGAAAGAAAGAAAAGACCAAGATGGATGTCAGAGAAGACTCTGAAACTTGCTCTTGAGCGTGGAGCAGCTAAAGCAAAAGGAAGAATTGATGAAGTAAAAGAACTGAACAGAAGATTTCAAAGGGCCTCTCGAGAAGACAAAGTAAAGTATTATAATGACATGTGTAAAGAGCTGGAGATAGAAAACCAAAAGGGAAAAGGACGCTCAGCATTTCTCAAGCTGAAAGAACTGAAGAGAAAATTCAAGACTCGAGTTGTAATAGTGAAGGACTCTATGGGGAAAATATTAAACAACACAAGAAGCATCAAAAGAAGGTGGAAGGAATACACAGAGTCATTATACCAAAAAGAATTAGTCAATGTTCAACCATTTCAAGAAGTAGCATATGATCAGGAACCGATGGTACTGAAGGAAGAAGTCCAAGCTGCTCTGAAGGCATTGGCGAAAAACAAGGCTTCAGGAATTGATGGAATATCAATTGAGATGTTTCAACAAACAGATGCAGCACTGGAGGTGCTCACTTGTCTATGCCAAGAAATATGGAAGACAGCTTCCTGGGCAACTGACTGAAAGAGATTCATATTTATGCCTATTCCCAAGAAAGGTGATCCAACTGAATGTGGAAATTATAGAACAATATCATTAATATCACACGCAAGCAAAATTTTGCTGAAGATCATTCAAAAACGGCTGCAGCAGTATATCGACAGGGAACTGCCAGAAATTCAGGCCGTTTTCAGAAGAGGACGTGGAACCAGGGATATCATTGCTGATGTCAGATGGATCCTGGCTGAAAGCAGAGAATACCAGAAGGATGTTTACCTGTGTTTTATTGACTATGCAAAGGCATTCGACTGTGTGGATCATAACAAACTATGGATAACACTGCAAAGAATGGGAATTCCAGAACACTTAATTGTGCTCGTGAGGAACCTTTATATAGATCAAGAGGCAGTTGTTCGGACAGAACAAGGGGATACTGATTGGTTTAAAGTCAGGGAAGGTGTGCATCAGGGTTGTATTCTTTCACCATACCTATTTAATCTATATGCTGAGCAAATAATCTGACAAGCTGGACTGTATGAAGAAGAACGGGGCATCAGGACTGGAGGAAGGCTTATTAACAACCTGCGTTATGCAGATGACACAACCTTGCTTGCTGAAAGTGAAGTGGACTTGAAGCACTTACTAATGAAGATCAAAGACCACAGCTGTCAGCATGGACTGCACCTCAACATAAAGAAAACAAAAATCCTCACAACTGGACCAATGAGCAACATCATGATAAACGGAGAAAAGATTGAAGTTGTCAAGGATTTCATTTTACTTGGATCCACAATCAACAGCCATGGAAGCAGCAGTCAAGAAATCAAAAGATGCACTGCATTGGGCAAATCTGCTGCAAAGGACCTCTTCAAAGTGTTGAAGAGCACAGATGTCACCCTGAAGACTAAGGTGTGCCTGACCGAAGCCATGGTATTTTCAATCACATCATATGCACGTGAAAGCTGGACAATGAATAAGGAAAACCGAAGAAGAGTTGACGCTTTTGAATTGTGGTGTTGGCAAAGAATTTTGAACATACCATGGACTGCCAAAAGAATGAACAAATCTGTCTTGGAAGAAGTGCAGCCAGAACGCTCCTTAGAGGCAAGGACGGCAAAACTGCGTCTTATATACTTTGGACATGTTGTCAGGAGGGATCAGTCCCTGGAGAAGGACATCATGCTTGGCAGAGTACAGGGTGAGCGGAAAAGAGGAAGACCCTCAACGAGGTGGATTGACACAGTGGCTGCAACAATGAGCTCAAGCATAACAACGATTATAAGGATGGCGCAGGACTGGGCAGTGTTTCGTTCTGGTGTGTGTAGGGTCGCTATGAGTCAGAGCTGACTCGACAGCACCTAATAACAAGTCCCGTGTTCATGGATAGGAAGATTCGACATTGGTGAGATATCAGCTCTTCCCAACTTGAGCTACAGATTCAATGCAATCTCAATCAAAATTTCAGCAAGATACTTTGTGGATATTGACAAGATAATTCTAAACTTTATATGGAAAGCCAAAAGCCCCAGAATAGCCAACATAATATTGAAGAAGAACAGTCAGATTGACACTACTCAACTTCAACTCTTACCAAAAGTTACAGTAATCAAGGCAGTGTGGTATTACTGAGAGAATAGACAAATAGATCAATGGAACAGAGTAGAGAGACCAGAAATAGACCCACACAAATACAGTCAATTGCTCTTTGACAAAGAAGTAAACTCAATGAAGAAAGGATAGTCATCTCAACAAATGGTGCCAGAAAAATAGACATCTATATACAAAAAAAAAAAAAAGGAATCTAGACATTGACCTTACACCTTCCACAAAAATTACCTCGAAATAGATCATAGATCTAAATATAAAACAAAAAAATGTACAACTTCTGGAAATTATATAGAAGAAAATCTAGGAGACCTTGGGTTTGGTGATAAGTTTTTAAATACAACACCAAAAGCATGATCCATGAGAGGAAAAACTGATGTTAGATTTCATTTAAATTAAAAACTTCTGAGAGTCAGGAATAGGAGGAGGATATGAAATGTGTGGCTAATTGTCTCTATGAACAGCTGTCTCCTTTGCCAGGAGACCAGAACTGGATGGTGCCCAACAACCATTACTAAGCATTTTGATCAAAAATTCCATAGCAGAATCCTGACCAAAAGGGAGAAAATGCAGAACAGAATTTCAAATTCTCATGGACTACAGATTTTCTGGCACTATGGAGGCGGAATGAACCCCTAAAACTATTGCTCTGAGATAATCTTTAAACCTTAAACCACAAATAGCCCCTGAAGTCTTGTTAAAACCAAACAGTAATTTAGCTTAACTGGTAAAGAATGTCTGCCTTGAGCATTGTGCTCTTTTAAGAACTATCTATATGGGATCGAACTGACAACAGCAGCTTGAAACATTAGATGGGAACCTTAGGGGGCAGTAAGTTTATGTTCATCACAGAGGAACAATTCAGAAAAGGAGGATAGGAATGCTGCAAAACTCGAAGAATGTAATCAATGTCACTAAATCGTCTGTGTAGAAACTGTTGAACTGGTGTATGTTTGGCTGTGTATATTCTCAACAAATACAAAATAATTTTTTTTTTTTTAATATTCAAAACTTCTCTTCAAAAGGCACTGTTAAGCAAATGAAAAGAGAAACCACAGACTGGGAGAAAGCCTTTGCAAAACATATCTGATAAAGGATTTGTATCTCTTAATACTCAATAAGAAAACAAAGAACCCAATTAAAGAGTGGGCAAAAGGTCTCAATAGACATCTCACCAAAGAGTATATACATATGACAAATAAATATATGAAATGATGCTCAACATCACATGTCATTAGAGAATTGCAAATTAAAACAACAATGAGATACCATTACACACCTACTAGAATGGCTAAAATCCAAAACACTCACAATACCAAATGCTGACAAGGATGTGGAGTAACAGAAACTTTTATTCATTGCTCAGGGGAATGCAAAATGGTACAGCCACTTTGGAAGACAGTTTGGCAATTTCTTACAAAGCTAACCAGTCTTAACCTATGATCCAGCAATCCCACCCCTAATTATTTACCCAAATGAATTAAAAATTTATATCCACACAAAAACCCGCACACAAATGTCTATTGCAACTTTATTCATAATTGCCAAAAAATGGAAGGAATCAAGATTCCTTCAATAGGGAAATGAATAGACAGTGGTACCTCCATACAGCAGAATATTAATTTAGATTCCTTCAGTAGGGAAATAAACAAACAGTGGTACATCCATACAACAAAATATTGATTCAGCGGTAAAACAAAATGAACTATCAAGTAACAAAAAGACATGGAGGAATCTTAAATGCATATTGCTAAGTGAAAGAAGGCAGTCTGAAAAAGCTACATGATTTCAGCTATATGACATTCTGGAAAAGGCAAAACTACAAAGACAATCAGTGGTGTCTAGGGGTTCAGGCAGAACAGTGTGGGGAGACAAAAGGAAGGAATGAAACGTGGAGTACAGGAGATTTTTAGGCCAGTGAAAGTATTCTGTGTGATACTGTAATAGTGGATACACGCACTATGCATTTGTCAAAACCCATTGGACTGTACAACACAAAGAATGAACCCTAATGTAAACTATGGGTTTTAGTTAACAGTAATGTATCGATATAGATTCATCCATTATAACAAAGGTACCACAGGAATGCAAGATGTTAATACTTGGGGAAACTGAAGGAGAGAGCTATATGGGAACTCTCTGTACTTTCTGCTCAACATTTTTGTAAAGCCTAAAGTTTCTCAAAAAAAGTCTAGTAATTTTTTAATGAAGAATATGTTTTTTTCCTAAAGTTATCTAGTTAATATACTCTCTCCTTCCATTCATATTAGTTTTATTTATTTGAAAGTTCATCCCTTTTTGTGTAAAATGCATCACTTTCACTTTTTATTGTAGCACTTGAGTCTTGCAATACTTTTACTTCAACCGATAGAATTTCAATATATAAAGCACGAAAGAAATTCTCAGTCCAAGTCACAACCCCATATACAGCGTGCCTATATTTCAAAACAGATGTTTAGTTATTGTCATAGATTGAGTTGTTTCCCCCAAAAATGTGTGCCAACTTGGCTAGGCCATGATTCCTAGTGTTGTGTGATTATCCACCATTTTGTCAACTGATGTAATTTTCCTATGTGTTGTAAATCCCACCTCTATGATGTTCATGAGGCAGGACTCAATCTACAAGATTAGGTTGTGTTTTAAGTCAATCTCTTTGAGATATAAAAGACAGAAATAAGCAGAGAGAATGGGGGACCTGATACTACTAAGAAAGCAATGCCAGGAGCAAAGCGTGTCCTTTGGGCTCAAGGTTCCAGCACTGAGAATTTCCTAGACCAGGGGAAGATTGATGACAAGGACCTTCCTCCAGAACCAACAGAGAAAGCCATCCCCTGGAGCTGGCGTCCTGAATTCAGACTTCTCGCCTACTAGAAGGTGATAGAATAAATCTCTGTTTGTTAAAGCCATCTGCTTGTGGTATTTCTGTTATAGCAGCACCAGAAAACTAAGACGGGTATCAATAAATCTGAATGCTACGCCTCAGTTATCTTACTGCTGTTGTTCTGATGATTAGACACGATGCAATCACATAATCATTGATCACACACCAATTTAAGCATATTAAAAATGACATTGAAGTCAGCATCACCCATCCAGCCTTCCAAAGGCTAAGCCCAAAGCTGAAGCCAAATATCAGATCTAGGTCGAATACTAAGGCCAAAGCTGACTTTTGGTGCATCTCTAACTTATTCTTTTCTACACCATTTGGAATTTTTATAAGAAGCATGTATTTCTTTCATGATTTTAAAACAGATATGTCTACTAAAATCATACACACACACAAAACTAGTGCACCACCCCACAAGGGGGGGAAAAAAAAGATGTCTGAATAGGAACACTGGGTTGAACTTCTAAATACTTCCCAACGTTTTGAAGGAAGAGGGGTTGTTACTGATCGTGATTTGATTATGGGTCATACTATCTTACAGCTTCAAGTTCCCTCAGACCACGCAACCCATCCTGCCTTCCACTCAGAAGCTCACTGTGGAATCAGCGTCTCTCTGCCATCAGTCTCCCCTCACTCAAACCACACTCCAACGTGCCACCAGAGGCAGGTGGCTCAGACACTCGTCTGAATACATCTAGTCCCTGCGCAAAACTTTCTAGGGCTTTTTTCACTTATAGAATGTCATGGATTGAATCATGCCCCCAAAAAATATGCGTCAACTTGGCTAGGCCATGATTTCCAGTATTGTAGGCATAAAGAAAAAAAAAAATTTCTTTTTTTTCTTTCTGATTGTCCACCATTTTGTCATCCAATGCGATTACCCTATGTGTTGTAAATCCTACCTCTATGATGTTAATGAGGCAGGATTAGAGGCAGTTATGTTAATAAGGGAGGACTCAATCTACAAGATAAAGGTGTGTTTTAAACCAATATCTTCTGAGGTATAAAAGAGAAGTGAGCAGAGAGATATGAGTGGCCTCATCCCACCAAGAAAGCTTATCCTTTGCACCTGAGGTGAGAAGCTCCTTGACCAGGGAAGGTTGATGACAAGGGCCTTCCCCAAGAGCCGACATAGAAAGAAAGACTTCCCCTGGAGCTGGCACCCTGAATTCAGGCTTCTAGCCTCCTAGACTGTCAGAGAATAAATTTCTCTTTGTTGAAGCCATCGACTTGTGTTATTTCTGTTATAGCAACCCTGGATAACCAAGACACAGGATAAAGCCCAACTAGTTAGCATGACACGTAATATTTTCCAAAGTGTGGCTCTGTCCTACCTTTTCAGTCTCCTCTCAGGCACTGCCGCCTTGCAAACCATGCTTCCAGCACCCTGGACTAGGAAGTATACAGACTTCTGTTCACCCTGTTCCCTTTACCTACAGTGCTCTTCCTGGTGAGCTTGGACTTGTCCATCAAGATCCAGCATCAACGTCACCTCGGTGAAGCCTTCTTCTACATGTTCCAGTAGAATTCCTTTCTCCTTGCTGCCAATATAAACAGAGTTGCTCCCCTCACTAATCTTCAAATTCCTGAAAGCAAGGACCACATCTTCACCACCCTTGATCGCCCAACCTGCTGCATAGTTCTGGTGAATACCTCCTTTCAGCAAATAGAAGAATCTCAGAAAATGTCAAAAGAATGAATAAGTGAATGAATACTAAAAAAAAAAAAAAAAATTGCCGTTGAGCCAATTCTGACTCATAGCGATCCTATAAGACAGAGTAGAACTGCCCCATAGGGTTTCCAAAGCTGTAAATCTTTATAGGAGCAGATTGCCACATCTTTCTTCTATGGAGCAGCTGGTGGGTTCGAACTGCCAAACTTTCAGTTAGCCACCTAGCACTTAACTGCCACACCACCAGGGTTCCTTGAACAGATGAATAAGTGTGTATAAATAGTACCAAGTTTTTGTGTGAATCTTACACCCACCTTGAAATTAAAGGGAATATTCTGAATAGGTCACAAAGCCAGAGTTGAAAATCACTGGACCATCAGTTTTCAAACCTCATTCTCCAGACCTTCAAGTTCAAGGTAGAGACCAAGGGCCACCGTGGGGTGCCAGGAGAAACTGAGGGCCCTCCCTACTCACTCACATCCAACAGAGTAGATCCTCTCTGTTCCTGACATGTAGATGCTGGGTAACATTGTGATTGCAAGAGGAGTGGGTGGGACAGGGCTGGCAGGGGAGAGGGGGATATTTCTGCTGTGAGAGTTTGAAAACAACTAGAACCAGTCAAGAGGCCACCTGTAATGTGGGTTTGTAAAGGGCATTCATTTTAAATTCACAGATAGATGGCTTTTACTTATTTATACCCTGTGTAATCACCACCTAAATCAAGCAAAGAATCATTTCCAACACCCCAAGGACTCCCTCATACTCCTCGCACTTATACACCCCAGGGATAACCACTGTTCTGACTTCTTTCCCCATGGATTAGTCTGGCCTTGTCTTAGGTATCTAGTGCTGCTATAACAGAAATGCCACAAGTGGATGGCTTCAACAAACAGAAGGTTATTCTCTCACAGTTTATTGTTGTTGTTGTTAGGTCCCATCGAGTCGGTTCCAAATCATACCAACACTACGTACAACAGAACGAAACACTGCCCGGTCCTGTGCCATCTTCACAATCAATGTTATGCTTGAGCCCATTGTTGTAGCCACAGTGTTAATCTTGTCGAGGGCCTTCCTCTTTTTTGTTGACCCTCTACTTCAACAAGCATGACGTCCTTCTCCAGGGACTGAGCCCTCCTGATAATGTGTCCAAAGTATGTGAGATGAAGTCTTGCCATCCTTGCTTCTAAGGAGCATTCTGGCTATACTTCCTCTCACAGTTTGGGAGGCTAGGAGTCGAATTCAGAGGGCCAGCTCTAAGGAAAGTCCTTCTGTCTCTGTCAGTTCTGGGGAAAGGTCCTTATCTTCAATCTTCCCCTCCTTCTTCTTCATTCTTGGTGGCATGGGGTCCCCTGTCTCTCTGCTTGATTCTCTCTTGATTTTCTCTTTTATATCTCAAAAGAGATTCACTCAAGATACAACCTAATCTTGTACACTGAGTCCTGTCTCATTAACATAACTGCCTTTAATCCTGCCTCATTAACATCATAGATATGTTAGACAATCACACAACACCAGAAATCATGGCCTAGCCAAGTTGATACAGATTTTGGAGGGACACAATTCAATCCATAACAGGCCTAGTTTGAAAATTCCTATAAATTGAGTCATATAGTATGAACTCTTTGTCTCTGGCTTCTTTCTGTCAACATATTATCTGGAGATTCATTGATGTGGCTGTGTTTCATGTAATTGTTGTAAAAGCCAAATAAAATATGAGAGAAGAAATGAATTTGGAAGACATAAAATACAAAACTATGTCAGAGTCTCAAGCAGTCTGTAGATTGTAAGCTCCTTGAAAGTAAAAACCATGTCTTCTTGATTTTTGTATTTCTATCTCTCAAAATGATGCCTCGCTCAGTAAATTTTAGTTGAATTGAAAATTATTGTTATTTCATATACCATCTGGCCTATTTGGCCTCCTCCTACCTTCCAACACAACCCTGCCCTGCTGAACTCTGTCCTTCGTCTTTCTCTCTGGGCTTTGCCCACAGGATCTGTCCCTGTTTTCTCCAAATCCAGACACTAGAATGACTCACTCGGGTGGAAAGAAAGAAGGGAGCTGGGAGTGAGTGGAGCTGGCTGGCTCAAAGACCTGGACAGAAAACTGTCAGGAGAGAACCTTGGCCAGGCTAGGGAAAGGGCTAAAAGTAGCAAGACTAGGCACCATGATCAGACAGGAGACAGCGGCTTGCCCAGCGGAGCCCCTGGCTGGGGCTCCAGACCCAGGAGCCGGAGCACGGAGCCCACTGGACTCATCTGGGGCCCCCAACCTCGTCTCCTCAGTTTACAGCTCACTTCAGCTGTCGGGGCACACTGTCAGTCCAGCTGTTACTGAGCAATGGATTCCTGTTGCCAAGATATGGATTTGGTTTTAATAACAGTTAGTGCAAACACTGTAAATTTACTGCTGCGAGAGAGAGTTTTTGAAAACGTCCACTCTGGCTATAATTTTTCAGCCGCGCCAGCTGTTTGTGCTCAGCTCATACCTGACATGGTGCTTTGAAATAGCAATCACTGTATTTATAAGAAGGCAAGGACTCATAAATATGTCACAAGTGGAATATACAACGCCATATTTCACCATTTTCTATTTTAAAATTGTGAGTTATGGCTGCAGAAATGCACGCCCATTAAAGGTGATATGATGTATTTTCTGCCCTGTTCAGGAGTCCATCCATCATCGAGACAATAAAGAAAACCGCACTTACTTTTTTCCTGTCGTCTGTAATTTATGATCCCCAAAAAGCTGTAACCTTTTGGCAGGCTTTGCAGAAACCGCTAGCACTGTTAGCAACTAAATAACCTTTTATAAGGTTTTAAATGTGTTGCTACAGTCTCAATGCACTTGCTGTATTGATCCAGAAATCTTGGGGGGAAAAAAAAGGGAGGAGGAGGCATGGAAGATGATCTATACCAAGATCGATAACGGCATATAGATTGTTGAAAGAAGCTTCTAATGATTTTTGCCAGCCGTCATCTTTCAGCACGCCACGCCCTGTCTCTTAGGCTTCAGTCTTGGCTCAGAATTGATTGACCTTGCATTCCAGCTGCCTCCCCCTCTTCCCTCCTGTTGAGGAGCCAGCTGGGGAGAAGCAGAATGCATTGGCCACCACCAACTATTTGCAGAAAAGCCCTGAGAACCGCAGAGCTGGAAGGCACCTTCAGCACTACCTCGGTGTAAACCACCCACCCATTGCCGTCCAGATGAGGAAACCAAGGGCCGACAAGCTGATATGACTTGCCCAAGGTCGAACAGCAATTTTAGGAGCAGAGCTCGGAGTAGGATTCTACCTTCCCACTTCTCAGGTTTGCCCCAAAGGAAGAGGGTGTGGATGGAGCAGATGAACACATTTCTGCTGATCCAGTGAACCTGCCTGGCAGTGAGGTGTAGTGGAAAGATAATGAGCTTGGGAATCAGATAGGCCCAGGCTTGAATCCTGATCTCATCTCTTACCCCCTTGGCAGATTACTAACCTCTCTGGGTCTCTGCTACTCCACCTACAAAATGGCAATCATAATCTACCGTAAAAGGTGGTAGAGAAGATTAGCTACATCATGTCTGTGAATGCTTCCTGTAAGTGAGGATGGTGAGACTTTGGCTCATTTACTTGGGACGTGTCATTAGGAAAGACCAATCAGTAGTAAACGGCATCATGGCTGGAAGAGTAGAAGGTCAGCAAAAACGAGGGAAACCCCCCATGAGATGAATTGACACAACAGCTCCAACGATGGACTCAAGCATACCAATGATCATGAAGACAACACAGGATCGGGCAATGTTTCATTCTGTTATACATAAGGTCACCATGAGTTGGTGCCGACTTGACAGCAACTAACAAGTGAAACACCTAGCCAGCAGGTAGTAGGTGAACAGTAGAAATACCCAGCTGCTGTTATACCCCATTCGGCCTCCTCTCATCCCCAGTATTTTCTGGGTTCTCCTTCCTCTCCCTTCACCCCAGCTTGTCCTCCAGGATTACAGTGATGGAAACTTCCAGAGAGGAACCAGCCTCAGAAAATTTCCCACAAAGTCTTTGTTGCAGAGCCCTCTCCTTGATTGTCCAGATGGAAGTAGCTGAAAGGAATATTAATTTTTCCTCTCTCTAAGCATAAACTGGAGTCACTGGGTAGTGCAAACAGCTAACACACTTGACTTTTAGTCAAAAGAAAGGTGAGAATGCCTCAGAAGAAATGCTTGACAATCTACTTCTGAAAAATCAGCTATCGAAAACCCTGTCTTAGTCATCTAGTGCTGCTATAACAGAAATACCACAAGTGGATGGCTTCAACAAACAGGAGTTTATTCTCTCACAGTCTACTAGGCTGCAAGTCCAAATTCAGGGCATCGGTTCCAGGGCAAGGCTTTCTCTCTCTGTTGGCTATGGAGGAAGGTCCTTATCATCAATCTTCCCCTGGTCTCGGAGCGTCTCCACACAAGAACTTTAGGTCCAAACGCCTCACTCTGCTCCCAGCACTGTTTCTTGATGGTATGAGGTCCTCCTGCCTTTTTGTTCACTTCTCTCTTTTATATCTCAAAAGAGATTGATTCAAGATACAACCTCATCTTGTAGGTTGAGTCCTGCCTCATTAACATAACTGCCTCTAATCTTGCCTCATTAAATCAAAGAGGTAGGATTTACAACATATAGAAAAATCACATCAAATGACAAAATGGTGGACAATACACAATACTGACCTACCCAAGTTGACAGATATTTGGGGGGGACATGATTCAGTGACAAAGTCTACTCTGATACTCATAGAGTCTTGAGTTGGAGTCGATTCCATGACAACTGGTTGGTTGAAGAGTAAACTGAGCCAAGCTCCCAGAGTGGAGGGACCAGGCCTGCACAGTTCCCTTTGCAGGTGCCCACAGGAGGCCGTGTGTAATTAAGCTTTTAACACTTGGTGATGATAATTTGCCGGTAAAATTTTTTCTTGTGAAACAGTCAGATTGTGATGTGTCTTAGCATAACCATGGTCAGGGGACTTTCCAAGAAGTCAGCCTGACTTCTCAAAACCAACATATTTAACCTCTGAAGCAAGGTCAACAAACTAAGGCCTGCAGGACAAACCTGGCCCTCCACTTGTTTTTGTTAATAAAGTTTCATTGAAACACAGCCACACCCATTGGTTGGTTGATGTATTGTCTGTGGCTGCTTTTGTGCTACTATGCAGAGTGTGACAGAGGCCACATGACACACTGAGCATGGCTGACACTTTACAAAAAATATTTGCAAACCCCTGCTCTCAACTCCACCCAACAATACCAGATGCCAGAGAAGGCTCCTGAGTAGAAAGAAATAAACAACAATAATGACTATGTGGATGGTGGTTTGTTCTTTACAACATGCTTTCGCAAACATTATCTTGAGTAAATGCCATGGCAATCCTGGGAAATGGAGATTCTGATTATTCCTGTTTTACAAAGGAGCATGCTGAGGCCCAGAGAAGCAGAATAATTTGTCCAAGATCACACAGTCAGAGGCAGAGCTGGAAATCGGGCCCAGGGTAGGTGGTCTAAAGGAGCCCCTGTGGGCGGCGCAAATAAGCACTTGGCTACTAACCAAAAGGCTGGCGATTCTAATCCACCAGCAGTGACTCAGAAGAGAGACCTGGTGATCTACTTTCAAAAAATCAGCCATTGAAAACCCTATGGAGCAGTTTACTCTGACACCCAAGGAGTCACCGTAGGTTGGCGTCAACTCACCAGCAGCTGGTTTGTTTTCTTGTTTTGGGTTTTGTTTTGTTTGTTTTTGTTCATTTAGGTGATGTAAGAGCCCAAGTTTCTTCACTATTCTTCCCCCTATGCTCCCTCCAGTGCTACCACATACCAGCTGGTGGCCTTGGGCTGGTCACTTTGCCTCTCTAGGCCTTAGTTTCTTCACACCCAAAATGAGGAGACCAAAAACACCAAACCCCTTGCCATCGAGTCGATTCAGACTCGTAGCGACCCTAAAGGACAGAGTAGAACTGCCCCCTACGGTTCCGAAAGAGTAGCTGGTGGATTTGAATTGCTGACCTTTTGGTTAGCAGCCATAGCTCTTAACCACTATGCCACCAGGGTTTCCAAAATGAGGAGGAGAGTCACTAAAAAGCTGTCAGGTTCTAAGATGCAAAGGGACTCTCCAAGCAAAATCCATAACACTGGCCCCTTGTAAACCATCTCCTGGGCAGTAACTCTATGTTCCCCTTACCCAATCTGGCCTCTGTCCGGCCCATGGACAGGCCATAGGAGAAGCTGGTGAGGCAGGCCTTTGGAAGAGAAGGAAGGGAAGGAGGAGCTCCATTTAGCTGACTGGCTCTCGTAGGTGCACCCAGTGCCCCTGGACGCCAACAAGCACTGTCAGAGCACTTCGGCATTAATAGCAGGCACGCAGCAGACCCTCCCTGGCTCCCTTGTCCTTCAGGCTTCATAGAGACAGCTGAACAAGATGGCAATGCCTCTTAGTGATGGGCTGACCCTCACACCTACTGAGGAGGGTGGTGGGGGCAGGTAATAATAGGGGTAAGAGCAGTCACCCTTTGTTATCTGTCCTGCCATCTCTCTGCACTGAAGTCACACTCTCTCTTCCTGCGCTCTCCCAGAAAAAAAAAAAAAAAACCCAAATCATTATTAACATTATAAATAAAAACGAGAGGCAAGTTATTAAATATAAAATATGCGAAGTTCCTCCCAGAACTCGCCGGGCAGTTCATAAACGTGACGGCTTAATTTTGCTGCTGATCCAGGCAGCTGATGAAGCATCTCCAGCTCATGGGCTAATTGAAGTTGTTAACGAAGTGGAGGCGAGAGATGATTATGGGGCAGCTTCTCTCCTGCCCACGGGGGATCAGAAGGGTGGCTCTGGACAAAATGGCGCCTGCAATCTCTACCATGTCACTGCAACCACCCCCACCAGCAGGGGCTGAGGTATCCAAAGAGGGGACACCTTTGCTGCACTTACTCTCTCCTCCTCAGTCTAGCTCTCAGCGCCTCCATCTGGAACCCACTTTAAGAGCTAAGAGGGGACCCTCCCCCTCACCTAGAGAAAGCCATTCTCAAACCGAGGTTGAGATAGGTCTAGATAGCATTGGTGTTAGGCCAACGAGAGGGATTCTCGCTCTCCAAAACCTTCATCCTCAAGACCCAGGCTGAGTTTAACTTGACATCTCCAACCATCTATGAAGCTGGACTCCTCTTCATGGACTTCTAATTTTTTAATTGGGAAACCCGATCAGGACCTAGCTCTGTGATTCTGGCTCCCTGTATGGAAAAGCGGTGACCCAAGGCCTCTAACTTGTACTCTTCAACCCTTCCAAGCATTAAAAACATCTTCCGGCCTTTTGTCCCAACTTGGGGAGCAGGAGAAAGGAGCAAGGAAGCCTTTGAGAGACCGCTTGGTACAGCAGAAAGAACAAAGAGTTTGGAACTGCAAGAATTTGTTGCCTTCCTGTTTCCGCCACAGTTCAGCTCTGTGACCTTACTTCTCTGATCTTTGATTTCCTCATCTGTGTAATAAACCAAAAACCAAATCCACTGCCATAGGGTCGATTCCGACTCATAGCAACCTTATAGGACAGAGTAGACCGCCCCATAGGGTTTCCAAGGCTGTAAATCTTTACAGGAACAGACTGCCACATCTTTCACCCATGGAGCAGCTAGTGGGTTTGAACCATCGACCTTTCAGTTAGCAGCCACACGTTTTAACCACTGCACCACCAGGGCTCTTTCATCTGTATCATAGGAATGGTAATATTGGCTTTGCCTTTTCATGGATTTGTTTTAAGAATCAAATGAGAAATTTGGCATTATCATTATCAGTAACTCTTTAAAAACCAGCGTATTAACCAACAAGTATTTATTAAGAAACTAAATGCCTTCCATGCTGAAGACCCAGGCTTGATTCCCCAGCCAGAGCCTCATGTGCAGCCACCACCCATCTGGCTTGCATGTTGCTATGATGCTGAATGGGTTTCAGCAGAGCTCCCAGACTAAGACAGACTAGGAAGAAAGGCCTGGCAATTTACTTCTGAAAATCAGACAATGGAAACGGTATGGATCACAACGGTCTGATCTGCAACTAACAGTGGAAATGGCACAGGACTGGACAGCATTTTGTTTCATTTTGCATGGGGTCGCCATGAGTCAGGGGTCAACTTCAGTGCAGTTAACAACAACTAAATTCCTAGCACTGTGCTCGGTAGTGGAAAGGATGTGAGGGAAAGGAAGTGGGAGCAGGGCAAAGCAGCTATGAGAATAAATGTAAGACACAATCTCTGCCCTTCATTTGGGAAGGCAAAACTAACATAAATGTAATAATTAAAAAACAATAAATAGTGATAGGCAATCAGCGCTGGTATAATGGAAACCCTGGTGGCATAGTGGTTAAGAGCTATGGCTGCTAACCAAAAGGTCAGCAGGTCAAGTCCACCAGGCACTCCTTGGAAACTCTATGGGGCAGTTCTCCTCTGTCCTGTAAGGTCACTATGACTCAGAATCAACTCGACTGCAATGGATTTGGCTCTTTGGTTTTTACTGGTATAACCCTGGAGGAAACATGGAGAGTTCTGAAAAAGGACGGCACAGAATGTACAGAGCACTAGCCTGAGAACCCTGGGAACTGAGTTTTAGTTACACTCTGCTGCCAACTCTATGAGCAATTTGGGAGTCACTTAAATATTTTGGCTTAGTTTCCTCATTTTAAAGATGAGAGAGTTAGATTTAAAGTCCCCGAAGAACTTCACTGAGCTTGCAGGTTATATAAGTGTTTTTATACCTACTTGCTGATAAAATCTTAGCTAATAAAGGTTTGTTTCTGTGACAGAAAAAAAGGCCCCAAAGATCCTTTCTAGCTTCAAAAGACTGATACTAAGCAAAATTAAAAGACAAATGACAAACTACAAAATGTATTTCAATACATATGTCAAAAGATTGATGCCCTTAATATGTAAAGGGGCTTTAATAAATCAGTAGGAAGAAGATGAATACTCCAAAAGGAAAAAAAATAAAGAACAAAGGATTCTGTACAAATATTTTTTTCCACCAACTATAATAAAGAAAATTGACAACAGTCTGAATCCAAAGCAATAGGGGAATAGTTTTCATTTTAATTACGATATAGTCATATTTACACAGTCATAATAATCTTTCATAATATTTAACAATCAAAGAAAGTGTTCATAAGAAAATCAGAAAAAACAAGAATGAAAACGTACACGATTCAAGTTTTATTTTCTCTAAAGACAGATATATAGAGATGATAAATAGGTAGAAATTAAAAAAAAAAAAAACTAGAAGGATATACACCAAAAAGTTAACAGTAGTTATCTCTGAGTATTGATTAATAATTTTATTTCTCCTTCATATTTTTCTATTTTTTCTGAATTTTCTAATTTAGAAAAAAATATATTTAATCTACACTACAACAGAAAAGCAAATTCAGGTTTTTACATTCTGCTCCATTAAAATTTCATTTTAGCATCAAAATGATAAAAAACCCTCACTAAAATAAATTTTCAAAGGTTATTAAAAACAGCCATTATTATTCAGTGGCTGTCTCTCTGTCACAGTGTCTATCTTTCTTTTTCTTTTAATTGTTCATTAACCTCCCTGTATTCTCAACTATACAGAAGACTCTGAGGACGGGGATCTTGTTGTGCTCATTCACAGCACCAAGTACCAAAGCAGGCATTCAATAAATGTTTGTTGAACAAATGGTAACTCAGAATTAGAGATCACTGGTCTGGAAGAAAGTGGACACATGGTGGTAGAAAGTGAGGTGGGCTTTGAAGGGTGGGTAAGTAGCAGGCGATATTTATAAATTCATTTCTTTATTAAAACCAAACCCATTGCCATGGACTCTCATGGCAACCCTATAGGACAGAGTAGAATGGCCCCATAGAGTTTCCAAGAGCGCCTGGTGGATTTGAACTGCCGACCTTCTGGTTAGCAGCAGTAGCACTTAACCCCACCAAGGTTTTCATTTCTTTACTAGGCGAGCAGTTATCTAGTGCCTGCTGAGCTAGAACAGGGAGCACAAAGATAGAAGATAGAACAGGGGACACAAAGGACGAAGTTACCCATCCTGGTGGTGCCAAGGAGCAGAAAGAAAAGCAGGGGGGAGGGACAAGTCTATGAGGAGAATATTCCAGAGAGAGGGAGAGCAGCGATAACAAAGTTTGGGATGCTGTAGAGAGAGGTGGGTGCGGGAAACAGCACACTTCAGAATGCCTCAGATTCCATATCCTTTCCCACCACCCATTTCCAAACAAAGTTCACAGGTGGGGAAACCAAGGCATTAGGAAAATGCACACCTTCCCAATAGAGCTCACCTATGCACCTGGAGCCACAGTTGCTATCTCTGCAAGTGAGCTCAGGGGACTTCTCTCTGACTGAAGCCTTGATGCCCAAGAAATCCTTTTTCCCCAAATGCTGGACTAGGGATATGTGTCCAACTTTGCCTGGGGAACTATTTTAACCTTAAGAAGAGACAGCTTTTAAAATGGGGAGTCCATAGCCACGCCATCTGTTTCACAGCACTATCGCCCGCGGGTGGAAGGGGGAGTTTCCCTTCGTGGTTTGCTCCTGGGTTTTAAAATGGGATCACCCTACCTGGTAAGCCAGTAAAACTTCTGCCAGGCAGTGCCCTGAAAGCAAATACAACATGCTGTCTCCTTCTTTTGGATGCAGGGAGGGATTTTTTTTTTTTTTTTTTTTCATTCAGGAACACCACCCTCTACCTCAAAGGAGTTGCCGGCTGTGATCTGGAATGTATTATTTGACACAAGCAAATGTAAATTAATGTAGTCGTCAAATTGAGCTTCTCAGCAAGGTAACAAAATGTTGACATCAGCCTGAAAGTCAAATCAGGCTCTGCATTATGTGGTGTGACCTGAGGTGTTGACACCCTGGCCCTCTGCCTTCCAAGCTTCAGGAAAGCATGTGATTGGGAACCAAGCTCATAACTTCAACAGGCTTCCCAGAACTCCCCTGGACGGTGAAGAATCCTGAGTGAACAGATCCATGATGTTACTTCATCCCCTCTCCAGGAAATATGCATGATTCAGTCAGTCATTCTTTATACCGCTACCGATTGTCTACTAAGTGTTTGTTCTGACTGTGCTAGGTCCTAGGGACTGAGCTGGCCTGCAAAGATAGAACAGATATATATCCAACCTACAAAACCAGCCAGGACCTATTGTCATCTCTAGCAACCACCACATAGCTCTCCTCCCTATCACAACCAAGTTAGTTACACCAGGTGTCCTCACTTCTTCACCCCGCAACCCCTCCTCAGCCCACCGCAGGATGGCCACCGAGCCTTTCCCACTGAGGGCTCCAAAAATCCCCTTATTGTCAAACCCAATGGATGTGACCCATTCCTATTGTCCAGCTTTCTTCCAGTGTTAGCACTGCTAATGTATCATTCCTTTTTGAAATTCTTTCTTCCCTTATCTTGTATGTCACTATTTCCTTGTGGTTTTCCTACAACCTTTGTGACATTAATTCTGCTTAAAGCCCTCAAAGGCCTTCCCATTGCCTACAACTGTAGAACCCAAGCTTCTTGGCTTTTCTGATACAGCTTCCGGAAACCTCTCCAGACTCATCTCTCCCTTCTCGACACCCTCTCCATACCTAATGCTGCAGCAACCTGAAAACACAAATAATTTCCCTCCAAAACACATGTTGCTTCCCACTGCATATCGTATGCTTGATTCTGCCTGGAATACTTTTCTCCACTCCATATTCACCTGGATAATTCTTCAGAACCTACTCAGTTGCCATTTCCTTGGGGAGGTCTTCCCTAACCGCCCTCTAATCCTATTTACTCATTATTCTTCCTCTGTGGGGCAGTTCTACTCTATCTTATAGGGTCACTTGAGTTGGAATCGACTCGACAGCAATGGGGTTGGTTTGGACTTCCTCTACCCATTACACCCATTTCTCCTATCACACTTGTCACATTATATTGTAGTTGTGTCTGTCTTATTAGCCAGGTGCTAAGCTTCTTGAGGGTAAAGATTATGTCTCATTGCCCCCTCTGTATCCCCGCCCTGCGCGTGGCTCCCTGCACAGTGACTGGCACTTAATTCAATTTTGAAAAATATTTATTGAGCAACCTTTAGGAAATTTTCATGCATGGGGATGTGATAGGCAGAATAATACCCCCCTACAAAGATGTCCACATCCTAATTTCTGGACCCTGCGGATGTGCTATGTTGCATGGCAAAAGGAATTAAAGTTGCAGGTATGGTTAAAATTAAGGATGTTGAGTTGGGGAGACACGCCTGGATTATCCCAATACAATCGCACAAATCCTTAAAAGTGGAGAACCTTCCCCAGCTGTGGTCAGAGAGAGATATAACAATAGAAGAAGGGTCAAAGAGATGTGATGTTGCTGGCTTTGAAGATAGAAGAAGGAGGCCTAAGCCAAGGAATGTGGGAAGCTTCTAAATGCTGGAAAAAGCAAGGAAACTGATTCTCCCCTAGAGCCTTCAGAATAAACACAGCACTGCAACATCTTGAGACCAGTGTTGACCTTCTGACCTACAGAACTGTAAGATAAGAAATTTGTGTTGTATTAAGCCACTAAGTTTGTGACAATTTGTTAAAACAGCAGTGGAAAACAAATAAAAGGGAGTTAACGCACAAACATAATAACTAAAAAGAAAAAGTGGCCAGCACCATCAAAGGGGGGTGAGTAAGATGTCAGTGGGGTTCAGTGAAGGGAAGGGGAAATTTCAGCTGACAGAATGGGCTACACTTTCTGGAAAAGATGTTAGAGGTGTTTTTGAAGGATTTAGATTTTGGTGGTGTTATTAGGTGCTGTTGAGTCGGCTCTGATTCATGGTGACCTTATGATAACAGAACAAAACTTTGCCCGGTTCTGCACCACCTTCATGGTCATTGGTAAGAACTGTTTTTGAAGGATTTAGATTTTAGACGCAAGGAATTGGGGGATCCAAGTACTGTCGCTAGAGGGAAAAGCAAGGAGAAAATCACAGAGGCCAGAACGTTCAGAGAACAGATGGGAGCATGTGGGGGGTTGATTTCTCTCAAGTGTAGAGAGCGCAAATGGAAGGATGGGAAGCCAGCCTGGAGATAATTTCAAAGATGAGGGCGCACCATATTCCTCAGGACGGCTGGCACATTCCCACCAACAACCTTCACCCTACAACCCAGACTCTGATTTTCTCCCTAGCTCAAATAGATATAAATTCTTGAGAAATTTCCTCCCCAACACTGTGGGACCCTGGAGAGGAGTCGGCATTAATAGTCTGTCTGGTCAGACAATTCTTGCCTACAGGAAATAATTAGAGAAAAAACAAGATGATCCACAGTCTAAGAGCTAACTTGACTATCACTGAGTGCCAAATGTAGGTTTTAGGTAATAAATGCAATGGGAGGCCAATGAAGAAAGACATCATTGTTGGCTGTTTACTGCCAGAACATTTTATGAAGGAGGTGAGACTTGAGCTGAGCTCTGAAGCAAAAGACTGCTTCATAAAAGGGAGGAGGAAATTCAGGCAGGGGGATTAATATGGACCGAGGCACAAAAAAAGAAAATGATTCAGTACCAGAAGGCCCTTTAGGTCTTTGTGTTGGGGGGAGGGGGGCAAGTCTAGTTCCCTTGGCCTCGAAAGTCCTTCCAACAGCTTCCCTTTATTGGAAAGGCTGCTGCTGCCTTTTCTGTCCCTAGAAGGAATGATATGGTCTCCCTTGTTAAAACCCAGTTTGAGCTCTTGTTATTTGCAGCACCTAGAGGTGATGGGGAAGGCCTAAGAAAGGAATAATATTCACCCTCCATGGCACCTTTGGGTGACACTAAGAGATATAGGAAGGCCACATTAGGAGAGGTAATGTCAGCCACCTCTGAGGAGCTAATCCCCTTATAGCATGGTGCCCTGTTTTAGTGCCAGAAACACCAGATTCACGGAAAAGGTCTTATCATTGGGCACTCAAGTCGCCCCTTCAGTCTCTCTTGGATGCTGAAAGAGAGAACAAATCAGAGGACTACACCAGGCAGGAAGTAGTACTAAGGGGGGCCCTAAGGCCCACAAAAAAGGTGGGGTTGCCCAGGGAGTGAGTTAGTGAGTGAAGGAGTCAAATTCACGCCTTACACATTTGGGCAGGAATGGAGAGGAGTATGGAATTTCTTTGACATGGTGGTCATGGAACCGGCCACAAGATGGAAGGCAGAATGTCATGTTGATTGAGTTACACCCAAGTGCTCATAGTTTTTCTTTCTTTTTATTTTCGATCTCGATGAAGTTTTGCAATTTTTTTTTTTTATATAGTGCCACAGGATAAATAGAAGCATGACTTATGTTTCACAATTTACACAGTGACTTCATGTGCATTTGACAGTTGGGGCATGTTTCCTGCTGTTGCAATTTTTTTCCCATCTGGAAATTGGAGCGGGGTTGTCTTCATGCCCACCGCCATCCATGGCCCTCCAAAGTTGTTATGCCATGCTCACTCTTCCACCCACCTTCCAGTCCCACTAAAGGGCAGTGAATCACAGAGATGAAGCACCATTCTCAAGCCAGTACTTATTTGTCTCCTTGAGGTGGGCACCATTAAGAACTAAAACCAGCTGGTTTCAAAGGCCCCAAGTTACAGAAGGACAGACCACACCAATACATCTTCTTCCAAATCTCCTTGAGAAGGTGAAACCCTGGGCTCTAAGAAGAGGCCTGATGAATTCAGAGTCAATGAAAGGCTTTTCAAAAGTGGCACGGGAAGTGGGGGTGGGTGGAAGAGAAATGTAGGAACCCAGTGCATAGTGCTATGTTTAAACCACATGCTTTTTTCCAGACCGGGTTATTAAATTAATTCAGAACTTACGCTTGCACTTAAAAGATTTCTGTCATATTTTATGAACACGATGATCTCAGAGTAATTTGCACTGGAAATGTGTCATATTAAATCAGGGGCACTAATAAACTTTATTACTTAAACTCCACATGGATCAGACGTGGCAGATAAACCATCCTACTTTTGCACTCATATTCATACCATTGAAATACAGCCCTTCCTATGGGAAAACATAAATAAACTTGATAACATTCCTTCTGCCCCACCATAAATGTACCCGTCTAGACCGGAGGCATCACCTGCCAGTCCTGTTCTCCTACACAAAAGCTTGATATGGGAGTGGGAAGGTTGGGCTCAGGCAGAGATATTTCTTTGGGTTTTAAAATGCTTTGACTTCTGTGGCTTTATCACCTTCCATTCACATTGGCAGGGCCTTTAGGCTGGACTGTGTGTAACTGCTAAGAATTGTTTTACAGGTACGAATGTGGTATAGAAAGTACTGAATTGTGAGTTATGAGCTCTGAGTTCCTCTGATTCAGCTACTAACTGGCTTTCTGATCTGAGCACAAATCAGACAGGTTGGTGTAATGGAAAGAGCATAGGCACTGGGATCAGAGGTTTACTTCCACTTAACAGGTGCTCTTTGAAAGCCTAACATGTTCCAGGTACTGTGCAAGGTGCTAGAAATACAACAGTGAGCAAGATTCAATTAGAATCCCAACAGGATTATTTTGGGGAACCACTAAATTATTACAAAATATTTATAGATCTGTCCCATTCTACAGATTTGAAAGACTTTGTAATTCTTTTCTTAATTCATGTTTGAAAAAATAAATGTCCGAGATTAGCCATTGAAATTAAGAATAGTAAGAATGGGCTTGCCTTACCAAACATTAAATGCAAAATCCAACGTATTCCAAACAGTGTGGTGTTGGCATACTTGCCTACAGACATTCAACCAATAACCCTGTGGCTGTGGAGTTCAGGGCTGAAAAGAAGGGAAATGATGGCAAGCCTGTATTTGGAGCATATGGACTTCCCTGTAGTCCTCCACAACCCAAGCTGCCAAGCATCTAACTTTCCCTACTATTCAAAGAAACTAGGAGGTTTGAAGGGCTGGGTATTGGGGGTTTTGTTTTCTGAAAAACTTAAACCAAAAGAGTTCTGAATTCAGGGACATAGGCTCATCAGAGGACCGTAGTAAAAAGGATAGAAAATAGGGCAACCCAGTGAAAGTCTACTCTACATGGTGAAGCATGAGACTCTCGGCCCTTTCCTGCTCTGTGTCCAGAATGCAAGTAACAGAATATACAACCGCATTCTCACACACATGCCCAGAATCCTGAAGCAGGAGGCTGCATATTACTTCTCTGGAAAAAGTGAACATCTCCATAAAAAAAAGAGCTCTACATAATGACATTGCTGTTGGTAATTCCCATAGAGTTGGCTGCGACTCATAGCGACCCCGCAAATAAGATGAAACATTGCCAGAACCTGCATTATCTTCACTGTCATTGGTATGCTCAAGTCCATTGTTACAGCCACTTTGTACTTTGAGTGCCTAGGGGGCTTATCTTCCAGCACTATACCAGACAGTATTCTGTTATGACCCATAGGGTTTTCATTGGTTAATTTTTGGAAGTAGATCACTAGGCCTTTCTTCCTAGTCTGTCTTAGTCTAGAAGCTCCCCTAAAATCTGTCCACCAAGGGTGACCCTGCCACTATTTGAAATACCAGCGGGATAGATTCCAGCATCACAGCGACATGCCAGCCACCACAATACCACAAACTGATAGTCAAACGGTGATACACACAAACAGCTTCCCCTTAAACCTGGACAGAAGACCAACGTCATCAGACCCTTGAGAAAATCTTTCTGATGGAAGATACAATCAAAAACAAACAGAAAAAAAAGAATTTAGAAGGAAAGGAGACAAAGCAGTAACATCTTCAGGGAGATAAGATTTATCATCCATAAAGCAAAAATGGAACGCCTTTTTAAAAGGCCTGTTTGAAAACACGAAAGAGCTCTTGGAAATTAAAATTGATAACCAAAATAACATTATTCAAAAGGATTAATAGAAGAAGTTAAGGGACTGTCCCATAAATTAGAACTAAATGACAATAAAATAGACATAGAAAAGATATGAAAATTCTGGTATAAACTCAAAGGGCCAGAATTCAAATAATAAGAGTTTATGAAGATCAGGGGTAGATTAACCAGTAAGCAAAGTACGCATTGGTTTACATGAAGCAAGGTATGGACATATTCACTTTTGTAAAAATTTACTTACTTTATCTGTAGTGAACAATTCACACGGTTTAAAACCAGGTGAACTTGTGCACTACAGAGTAGTAAGTAAACTCAACCCAGCCTGTGCATACCTTGCTTATCCACCCCAGATAAAGAGAGAAGAGAAAAATCTGTAGAGAAGAAATGATTGAAGAAAAAAATTAAATAAGATTTCCCAGAACTAGAGGACATAAAGTTACTCCAAACAATTGGTACGGTGAATGAAAAAAGACCCACACCAAGGAATAGCACTGAAATTTGAGAACATCGACAATAAAGAGATGATTCCTAACACTTCCATGGGGCAAGTGGAGGATTGGAAGGATCAGGCTTATACAATGAAATGGGAACCAGGATGGGTCAAACATCTCAAAAGGGAATCATAGATGTCAAGTGACGGTGGATAATGCTCTTAAAATCATGAGAAAAAAACTCAAATGTATACCCACAAAAAAGTATTAAACATACATGAGAGCAGAACAGTCATTTTCATACATGCAAGAACTCAAGACAATTTACCAACCTGGCACCTACCCACCCCTCCCTCACCTCTGCTCCTCTCCCCGGGTATCTTTCTTCAGAAGCTAACTGTGGAGGGATGTGCTTCACCAAAATGAGGAATTAAGTCATGAAAACGGACTGACACAAAAGAATGGTGAAGAAAGTCCCGGAACTACAGCTCTTAGGAAGCCTAGAGAAAAAAGGGAGTCGAAACTAGAGTAGGAGGATGAAAGATTGTAGGGTTAGGTCTCTGGGGAAAAAATTACTCCCAAGACTCCATTTCCTCAACAACAATAATAATCCATGCCCACAATGTTGTATGTCTGCACCAAAGAGGTGATAGACAAAAAAGTGCCTTGTAAACTCTATGCTATAGATGCATAAGGAAACTCTCCTACTAGTGTCCTCCCCCATCCTTAGGCCTAAGTATTTTCAACCTGTAAAAATAAGAGGCTTTGATTAAATTAGCGCCATGGTTTCCCAAGCTCTAACATTTTTATAAGTTTATTCCCCAAGAGTTGAACATACCAAGTCCCTATTCCTACTGTTTCAAATCTAATTGTTATGACTGTTTTCTCCCTTTTTATTGAGAGAATCCCCCCAAGAGGGAGGAGGGAAAGAGGAAGTTCTGTTTACAAAAAGGTAACTTGATTACTCAAAGATTTCTTAGATATGGCACCAAAACACAATTCATTAAAAAAAAAAAAATTGATAAATTGGACTATATCCAAATTTAAAAGTTTGCTTTTCAGAAGACATCATTAAGAAAATAAAAAGATAAGCCACAAACTGGGAAAAAATACTTGCAAACATTTATTTAATAAAAAATTCTTAAAATATATAAGAAACTCTTAAAACTCTATATTAAGAAGAGAAATAGCCTAATTTTTTTAATGGGCAAAGATTTGAATGGCTGCTTTACCAAAAAAAAAAAAAAGACCTACAAATGGAAAACAAGCACACGAAAAGATGTGTAACATCTGTCTTAATTGTCTAGTGCAGCTATAACAGATATACCACAAGTGGATAGCTTTAACAAACAGAAATTCATTCTCTCACAGTTTAGGAGACTTGAAGTTCAAATTCAGGGCACCAGCTCCAGGAAAAGGCTTTACCTCTCTGTCAGCTCTAGGGAAAGGTCCTTGTTATCAATCTTTCCCTGGTCTAGGAGCTTCTCAGCACAGGGACCCTAAGTCCAAAGGATGCACTACACTTCTAGCTCTTCTTGCTTGGTGGTAATGAGGTCCCTCTCCTATCTGCTCAATTCTCTCTTTTATATCTCAGAAGAGATTGACTCAAGATACAACCTAATCCTGTAGATTGAGTCCTGCCTCTTTAACATAACTGCCTCTAATCCTGCCTCATTAACATCATAGAGATTAAGATTTACAACACATAGGATAATCACCTCAGACAACAAAATGGTGGGCAGCCACACAATCCTGGAAATCACAGCCTAGCCAATTTGACACACATTTTGGGGAGACACAACTCAATCTATAACAACATCTTTTGTCATTAGGGAAATCAAATTAAAACCACTTAGATACCACCACACATCCACCAGAACGGCCATACCGAGTATTGATAAAGATGTGGAGAAACTGGGACTTTGATGCATTTCTAGAAGGAATGTAAAATGTCACAGCCACACTGGGGAAGAGTTTGCCAGTGTCTCAAAAAGTTAAACATAGAGGTACCATAGAACCCAAAAATTCCACACCTAGGTATTTAATCACCCAAGAGAACGAAACCATTTGCCCACACAAAGATGTGTCCGTGAATGTTCACAGCAGCATTATTCTAATAGCCAAAACTGGGAAACAATCCAAACGTCCATCAGCTGGGTGAATGAATAAACAAAATATGGTATATCCATACAATGGGATATTAATCAGCCGTAAAAAGGAACAAAATCCTGTAACCTGCAACAATATGGACGAATCTCAAAAAAAAAAAAAAATTATTCTAAGTGAAAGAAGGCAGGCAGGAAAGGCTACTGTATGAGTCCATTTATGTAATATTTCTAGAAAAGGCAAATCTATAAAGAAAAAAGCACATCAGTGGCTGCCAGGGACTGAGGGTGAGAGTGGATATTGACAGTAAGCAGGCACCAGGGAGCCTTTTGGTGAGATGGAAGTGTTGTTCTGAAGTTGGGCTGGAGTGAAGGATGCACAGCTGCATAAATTTACTAAACCCATCAAACTGTATACTTAAAATGGGTCAGTTTTATGGTATGTAAATTATACCTCCATAAAGCTGTAAAAAAAAAAAAAAGTGGCTCGAATCAGTTATTCTTCCCAACACTTAACTGTATTACCCAAACGGCTTTGTTCTGGAATCCTGAAAGCAAGCAGGGAGGGGCTGCAGGGTGAGGCAGGAACAGGTGAAATGAAAAGATCAAATTGTCCACCGAAGTGCTTTATGGCACCCAAATAAAGAACTGCAGGCTTTCGGGGCTGCTCTGTCACAGGGGAAGATAGGCAGAGCCAGTGCTGAGCCAGGACTCCTCCCCCTGCGACGGGAGTTACCGGCAGAAACGCGGTCCTGGCTGCTCAACACCCAGGCGCCCTTTCTCAGCCTCCCCTCAGCGTGTGTGGGGGGACAGGAGTGCTCACATAGTGAAGACAGCCTGGGGAGAGGGGCAGTGCTTCTCCTCACTCTCACTCTCCCACTGCCAGTGTGCAGCCTGAAGAAAAACCAAGCCAAAAACCAAACCCACTGCCATCGAGTGGATTCCAACTCATAGAGCCCCTATATGGCACAGTGGAACTGCCCCCATAGGGTTTCCAGGGAGCAGGTGGTGAATTCGAACTGCTGACCCTTTGGTTGGACACCAAGCTCTTAACCACTGCACCACTAAGGCTCCCTATTCCTTGGAGGAAAAGGAGGGAAGGAGTCATTATCATAGAGTGGTTAGAGGCAAGGCTGAGTGTGTGTGTGTGTGTGTGTCTGTGTGTCTGTGAGTGTGTGTTTGTGTGCGTGTCTGTGTGTGTCTGTGAGTGTGTGTGCACGTGTGTGTGTTTGTGTGTGTGTGTGTGTGACCCCACGCATTCTCACTGAAACAGACCCTTTTCTATGTGTAGGGTAATCAATGGTAAACCAAAAACACCTGTTTCCATCAAGTCAACTCATAGCGACCCTAGGAGAGAGTAGAACTGCCCCATAAGGTTTCCAAGGCTAAAATGTTTACAGAAGCTAACTGCCACATCTTTCTCCTACGGAGCTGCTGGTGAGTTCTAACTGCAGACTTATTGGTTAGTAGCTGAGGGCCTAACCACTGCACCACCAGAAAAAGCTCCTGTGAAATAAAAGATACAGAATACTAAATTTCATTACAATTATACTGTTGTTGTTCTGTGCCCTTCCTTAGCAGCCTGAGCTCTTAACCACTTCGCCGCCACGGCATATTTTTTAAATGTAGGGAAAAGACAAGAAGGCAATACCCCAAATGCTATTCTTGGTTGGTTGTTGATTTTTAAACTAGGAAATGAATGTTATTTTTTTTAAAAAAAATTCCTTTTGCATGGCTTGGCTAGGCTGCTAACCAAAAGGTCAGCAGTTCAAATCCACCATCCGCTTCTTGGAAACCTTACGGAGCAGTTCTACTCTGTCCTATACAGTCTCTCTGAGTTGGAATGGGCTCAATGGCAATGGGTTTGGCGTTTTGGTTTTTGTCCCATACACAAATTGACATACAGTAGTAACCCTATACAAGTAAAGAGAAATGTTTAATTCAAGCTATTTTTTTTTATTGTGTAATGAAATTAATTTTAACACAAATAAGATTTTAAAAGGGCATAGTCTGAAAAGTTAATTTCAAACTTTGCAATGTTATCAAAACAACTATTAAGAAACAAAGAAACAAATTAAAAAACACAGGTTAAAACAAAGTTTTTACTAGCTTCACTGGTTTGGAAATCGCTGCTCTTTAACACAACCAGAGCAAGCGGGGGTGGTGGTGCCATTTCACGTTCAAGAGGATGAGGAAGGTCGAGACGGCAGAAATTAACTTTTCCGTGCAGATGAAAAACCTGAATAATGGAGGTCCCCAAAGATAATTCCTTTGCTTGTATTTCCAGAGTGTCCAGTTCTATAATCAGATTAGCAAAATATTTATAGAATTTTCACTTTCCCATTATGCTTTACAGGCATAACAAAGGGCGTAATTACTTTGTATGGAAGAAGTTCATTGAAGACCAATGTAGAAACTTCATTTGACTCTGCCACTTGCAGGCTGTGTCAGTCTATATGTGCCAGTTTATGCATGTTTAAAATATGGAGGATTATTCCTACCTCTTGGGATCGTCTCAAGAACTAAATGGTGTAATGTCTGATAAAGCATTTGCCATACAGAGCCCACCTAGAAATGGTGGGTCTCTTCCATTCCATCCTGCCTAAACACACACACACACACTTCACAAGTTTTACTCTCAGAAACTTTGTTGAAAAAATAAAAAGGAACCATCTTCAAGAAGAAAAAGCCTAACTGCACACAGGATTAAGACTTGCAAAGGACAGTTCTGCTCCCAGGAAAGAAGAGCTGGTCACTGGAAGTAGCAATCCCTAAAAACAAAACTCATCACCACTGAGTCAATTCCAACTCATAGTGACCCTATAGGACAGAGTAGAACTGCCCCATAGGGTTTTCAAGGCAGTAACCTTTACAGAAGCAGACTGCCACATCTTTCTTCTTGGAGTGGCTGGTGGGTTCAAACTGCTGACCTTTCAGTTAGCAACCAGGCTCTTAACAACTACACCACTAGATCTCCTGGAAGCAGCAAAAGGGTACCTTATTCTCCTACTCTCCCCTATTCTGTCTGATAGGAATAGGATTAGAAGATGGCAAGGCGTCCAAGTCTGCCCAGGAATCTGCTGAGTGAAAGGCAGAGTCTGGTGAAGTTGGCTGGTCGTATTGACAAGGTGCATATTCAAGCCCCATAAGGAGATTGATTTATCCTGGCAACAGCCTTCCCCTGGCCCTGACCCACTCATGGATGCCTCTTACTGTTCCACGATGGAGGAGCTATGTATGAGGGAATGCAGGGAGTAAAAGCTAAATGCAATTTATCGTTATCACCAGAAAAAAAAAAAACCTCAAAACATAGGTCCTATTGACAGTAAGGCCAGATGTCCTTCCTTTTCCAATGTTAGTTCCTGAGAGGAATCCAAGTGTGAAAATTCAAGGGCAACAGGGCAGCTCCACAATATCAGGAACCCAGGTTCCTCCTAGAATATGACTCTGCCAGCCCCAACCTGTGGCTACCACCTTGTCATCTAAGATGGCTTCTGTAGCTCCATCATGTATACATTCCAGCCAAAAGAGAGATGGGGAGAGCAGGGGCAAGGCACCATTCTTCCCTTTCACAACTAGAAAGCTGCACGCATTATTTGGGCTCACATTCCAATGGCCAGAACCTGGTTACATGGAACTTAGATACCTAGCTGCAAGAGAAGCTGGGAAATGTAGTCTTTATTCTGAATGGCCGTGTACTTAGCTCTGATTGATGGGGTGTCATGAGTGCTAAAGGAAGAACAGAATGGCTGCTGGAGAACGACCCTGCCACCTGATACCAGGAAACTGCATTGGTAAACATCCTACTGCCATGCCAGAATTCATATCCTCATTCCATTCTGTCTAGAAGTGATCCTTACCCTTTATGTCCTAGGCAGTTCACACTTCTTGTGTCCCCCCAGACTCATCTGTTCTGTTCCCACTGATCCCACTCCTTGGGATGCCCTACCACTCAGCCAAGTCCTACCTGACTTCAGGGGTCAGCTGCTCCAAAAGGCTTTTTCTTCTGCCCCAGCCTTCAGTGGCTGACAACTACCCTAGGGAGCAGGGGCCACATTTTAACTTTTCTGGACCCTGGGTACTTTGCCTTCATAGGCCCTGTTCTCCACTAAAAAAAAAAAAAATGTTCAAATTATTAAAACGTTTATATTAAAATTATACTTTATGACTGCATTGGTATAAAGATGAATATATTAATATTACACCCCCTCCTCACTTATTGACTATCTCATTATCCAACATTTCCCATTTATGACAACAGTAAAAAATCTACTATCCATCTACTTTGCACTTTAACAATATAGGTCTGGCAGTAACTGACACTGAGGTGGCAGGCAAGAATAGCACTGGCTTTGATGGTTAAGGTTATGTGTCAACTTAGCTAGGCCATGATTTTAGTGGTTTGGCAGTTACATAATGATATCATTTGGCAGTTATGTAATGATATAATTTGGCAGTTATATAATAACGTAATCATCCTTCATTTTGTGGCCTGATGTGATCGTCCTCCATTTTCACGTAATGCCTATTTTCATGTAACGACCTGGTCTTTGGAACCTAACCATGTTGATAAGTGAAGAGTGGGTGTATATATTAAAACATTTTCTTTAACCTGAAAAATTGTTTTTTTTTCTATCATTTTTAAAGAAATTAAAACATTTGCATGGTTTTTAAAAGTGTTGTGGGCATTAGGCACCGTTCTTATTGGGCCTAGTGGATCAGTTGATCCTGCTGAAAAGGACACTGAAAGGGCCAGGAGAAAGAACACCAGCCACCAAATATGATGGGAAGTGCTATCCATCACCTCCCCCACCCACTAACAGATTTCTGCATGCTTTCCTGTGCTCTCACCACGTCTTAGAAACATGCCAGGAGGTACCATACAACTCATTTATTGTTCTTAGGTCAGGAAGGACAGCCTCCTCACAGACTGGGATATAAACACCTCCCCAGCCTAGTTGAGTTTCCACCACTGTTATCAAACACAACCATGACTTGAAAAGAGAAAGGCTTCCCCAAACAACGTGGTGAATGCAGAACCTTTATTAAAGGGCAAGAGAAACTGCCCACTCTTCAACACCATAAACTGTTCAACCCAGCAGCACAAATATGACTAATCCCAAAATACATTCCATTCCAAATTAGTCTTCCTTGCACGGGACAGTGGTGGTTCAGTGACAGAATTCTTGCCTTTCATGAGGGAGACTTGGTGAAAACGCTATGAATCACAATGGTCCGACCCCTTTGTGCACGGGGTGGCCATGAGTCAGGGGCACCGCAGCTAACGACAACACATTTTATAGCCCGTGTAGATTTCAAATCTATTATCTCCTGGTGCGGTTAGTTTCAACTCATAAACTGTTTTGTAAGACACATTTGCTAGGGTGAGCAACTCATCCCGGTTTGCCCAGGACTTTCCGGGTTTTAGCACTGAAAATCTCACCTGGAAAATCCCTCAATCCTGGGCAAGCTGGAATGGTTGGTCACCCTGCAATGACACGTAAGCTTCATCATCCTCTGCTGAACTTTGTGTGGTTAGACCAAGAATATGAAAACACTGGGAAATTTTTTTAAGTAGCCATCATAGTTCTAGGAAGTTCCAGTGGGGTCCAACGCTGCAGCTCTGCAAGATGTGCTTGGACACTAAATGTGGCCGCGCCAGGTCCCCCGGCTCTCAGGGCAACTTCAGTATAGAAAGGAATGCCTGTGAGTCACCTCCATCTTTTCTGGGCTCCTTGAAACGGTCCCTTCCATAAATATTTTAGATGAATTGCTAAAGGAGAAAAGTGATTGAGGCAGCAGTTCTCAAACCACAGTGCACTTAAGAATAACTTGAGGAACTTGTTAAAAATACACATTTCTGGGCCCTATCCCCAGAAAGTTTAGCTTCGGAGGGTACAAGAAGCACTGTTTTTAATATCAGATGATCCCAATGAGTGATTTTTCTGAAGGATCACATTTTTCAAAACTAGGATGATGGAGTGTCTTCGATTCTTAGTGCTGCTGTAACAGAAATACCAGAAGTGGCTGGCTTTAATAAACAGAAATTTATTTTCCCACAGTTTAGGAGCCTAGAAGCCCAAATTCACGACACCTGCTCTAGGGCAAGCCTCTCTCCCTGTGAGCTCTAGGGGGAAATCCTTGTCTCAGCTTCCTCAATTTCTTGACAATCTACATGATACCAATCTTTCCATTTGTGCCTGCTTGTCTATGTCTAATCTGCTTTTTTATATCCTAAAAGTGATTAGGTTTAAGGCACACTCTATGAACACACCTGATATAGCCTCAAAGAAAACTCTATTCACAAATGGGATTCCATCCACAGATATAAACCTGTTGCCATCAAGTAGACTCTGATTCGACTCTATAGGACAGAGTAGAAGTGCCCCATAGGGTTTCCAAGGAGCAGCTGGTGGATTCGAACTGCCGGCCTTTTGAAGAGCAGCTGAGTTCTTAACCACTGTGCCACCAGGGCTCCACCACTGGTATAGGAGTTAGAATTCCAATGCATACTTTGGCGGAACACAATCACAGGGGAAGCTGTGAAAGTTGCTTTTCCTCTCATGGTTAAGTAAGACAGAGCCAGAGCTTACAAGAAAAGAAGACCATTGAACACAGAGCGAAGAAGGGGGCACTTAATGTTAAGACTACTGTTATCTAAAAAGCACTTTCTTGTAAATCTTGAGATTGTTGAAATATCTAAAGCGCAGCATATCTGAGTTAATCAAGGTAACTATGCCATGCATATACATACCTGCTGTGAGGTATAGATGGATGTAGCTATAACATATACATAGATACTGCATAAATCAGATAACACCCATTAAACTGGCTAGTGTATAACAGGTACTCAGCAAGCGTTTATTCATAGGTACACCGCGGTGGTGTGTTTAATATATATACAGCAACATTTCAGTAGTCCTATGCTGACCATGTTAAGTCTGAGATGGCCATGAGATAGCCAGATACAGGTATCAAACGGACAGTTGGATATAGGAGCCCATAGCTTTGGGGTTAAATCAGGAGTATCAGGTTAGAACCGGAGATTTAGGGAGTTAACATCATATAGCCTCCAGGGCATCAATAAAACACAAGTCTCAGGGGCTACAGTTTTGAGGTCAAGTCAAGGCCACAGGCAGCTGGGCTCCCTGTGTGAAACCAGGACCCACAAGAGCTTAGCCTATCCACAAACAGAAATTAAAACACCTTTGTTCTTCAGCTCACGGTACAGCTCAAAGACCATAAGAGGAATTTTTTGCCTCTTAATTTTTTTTTTTTAAGATTGTTAATGTTATTGTTGCTGTTGGTTGCCACTGAGTCGATTCCCACTCATGGTGACCCATGTGTGCAGAGTAGAACTGCTTGTTAGGGTTTTCAAGGCTGTGCGATCTTTCAAAAACAGATCGCCAGGCCTGTCTTCTGCAAAAACCTTGATTCAAGTATTCCTCAGTGCAGAAATCCATAGGCCCCAGACAGAGGCAGGCAAGGGATTGCCCCCTAGGCAGGCTCCAAAGCCCAAGATATAAACAGAAAAAAAATTTTCCACAGTTAATATCCCCAAGGGAAGAAGCAAGCAGACTGAAGTCACAAAACAAAGCAAGCCCCAAACCATGTAAGGCAATCAAGAACCCCAAACCCCAACTTCCACCAAAAAAAAAGGAGGGGGAGGAAGAAATCATATCTGCAGAGTTAGAGATAATAGAATCATCTGAAAGGGACTTTGAAATCAGTGTAGTAAGAAATAGAAAATCATTTCAGAGTTTTGAGAAAAAGCAGGACATGCTGAAATTGGTGTTTTAAAACGATTAGAACAATGACAAGCAGAGTTAAATGGACAGGGGTGAGATGGAAGACAATAAGACAATCTAAGAGCCTTTACAACACATATAAGTAGGGTTCTCTCCCTCTCCTGAACTCCCATAAAACTTAACTGGCACATCTCTTATGCCCTCATGACCTTACCGCTTTATTCCTTGTTTTATAATGATTTTCAGATATATAAGCCATATAAAGGAATTTATTGAACTCAAGGTTCCTTATAGACGTATATATATATACATATATATATGTGTGTGTACAAATATCTCATAAATAAATGAGTCGACAAATGAACGAGAGCCATGTAAAAAAATGATGGGTCAGAACCTTGCTCTGTGGACCTCTGACTTGGACTGGAGCACAAAACCGAGCCGGGGGCACATCGTTAGTTCATCTCCCTAGGACTTGAGAGGCTCCCTAAACTGGTTCTCTTCTTCTTAGCCTATCTGTACATCATCTGTCAATGTATTTAAAAGTCAGCTGAATTCAGTGACAGTTTTAAGCCCTGTGGCACTGATGAAAATCTTTTGCTGTGTGTGGATTTCCCTGGTGCAGATTGCTATATAACCTGTCTTCCTCTTCAAATTGATTGTCAGTCCTTAGACATTTGACTATATGTTATAGTAGGCTTTGTCTACCATCTGACTACCTCCATTCCTAATTAGTTAGAACTTTTCCCCTTCCCTGTTTGAGGAAAAAGCTCTACTGTGCTGAACGAGCCTGGCAAAAACCAATAACAGGGGAACAAACTTCCCAAACCAAACAGCACAATAGCAAAGATCTCAGGATCTACTCAGCAGCCCAAAGCCCTGCTTATCTCCAATGCATTCTTACATGATGACAGTGATGATGATGATGACAACAGAACCTATCTTTTATTGAATATCTAGTATTGCCAGGCTTTATGCTAGATACCTTTAGTACAATCAGGCATATAAACTTCTTAAGAATCTAGTAAGGAAGGTACTAGTATGCCCATAAATAAGTCATCCATTGAAAAATCTAGTAAGTGTCAAAGTCAGGATTCAAACCTAGGTCAGTCTGCATGCATTTTGTGTTCTTTCCATTTCTCTACTCTGCTTCCACTGTGAATGTCCAGGCTTAACCAAATAGCCAATGGCACCCAGCTACCTTGGATAATTGTCTCAAGGACTTCGGATCATGTATATGGGTTTTGGAGCTTGAATTGTTTCCCAGGAGACTGGAAATATACTCAGGCACCAGCTTCCTGAGTTTTTATTTCAATCTCATCCATGGCTTCAAGGGAAAAACTTAATAAATCTGGTCTTATCATACTGCTTCCATTTCACTCCACAGGGAATGAATTAATCCAGTCTAGCTTCTGAATTTTTGTATCTCCAATGTGAGGTCAACCACCCACCCACATGGCCAAAGCAACTGCAAATAAATAGCTCTGAAATTTTAATGAGCTCTTTTGGGACGCAGAGTAAGGCCATAATAAATAGTATCCATAGTACATTCTTAGAGTCACATCATTGAAATGGTCCCTTGTCTACATGGTCCAAACACTTTGTACTGTCTTGTTTTCGAGGCTCCAAATAACTACAGAATTAATTATTTGAAATTTTTTCAAGAAGCTTAAGATGAGTGATTTAAAAAAAAAAAAAAGCAAGTAATTCTACAAACAACCTGACTATCAACAACACAATAGAGGAAATAAATAATGGTCCATTCAGACTATGGAATACTATAAAACAGTGAAAACGAATGAATTACAGCTACTTGCAACAACATGGATGAATCTTAGAAACACAATGTTAAGGGAAAAAAAGCAAATCTCAGAAATACAGCTACAATATGTGGTGATTTTAAAAGATGTTTGTAAATTCTTTAACATTCCACCCTTCCAAATGTGGAGACTAATTCCCTTTCCCTTGAGTGTGGGCCAGACTTGGAAGTGATGGTGTGTGACTTCCAAGGCTAAGTCAAAAAACACACTGACATTTCTGTCTTCCTCTCTTGTATCATTTATTCTGGAAGAAGACAATCATCATGTCATGAAGACACTCAAGCAGCCTCTGGAGAGGCCCCATAGGGAGAAACTGAGCCCTCCTGCCAACATCCCACACCATCTTGCCAGTCATGTGTGAGTTACCTTGGAAGAAGACTCTCCAGCCCCAGTCAAACTGTCAGATGACTGCAGCCCCAACTAACATCTTGACTTCAACCTCATGAAAGACCCCAAGCCAGAGCCACATGCCTACACCACTTCCAAATTCATGATCCACAAGAACGTGTGGAATTAAAAAAAAAAAGTCTATTAAAGGACTAATGGACCACAACTACCACAGCCTCTACCAGACTGAGTCGGGCACAACAAGATGGTGCCTGGCTACCACCACTGATTGCTCTGACACAGACCACAATTGAAGGTCCCGCACAGAGCTGGAGAAAAATGTAAAACAAAATTCTAGCTCACAAAACAAGACCAGACTTACTGGTCTGACAGAAACTGGAGAAACCCTGAAAGTATGGCCCCTGGACACACTTTTAACTCAGTACTGAAGTCACTCCTTCAGCCAAAGTTTAGACAGGCCCATAAAACAAAATAAGACTAAACGGGCACACCTGTTCAGGGGCAGCAACAAGAAGGCAGGAGGGGACAGGAAAGCTGACCACAGGGAACCGAAGGTCAAGAAGGGGAGAGTGTTGACTTGTTGTGGGGTTGGCAACCAATGTCACAAAACAATATGTGTATTAACAGCTTAATGAGAAACTAATTTGCTCTGTAAACCTTCATCTAAATTACAATAAAAAAAAGAAAAAAAGTTTATTGTTTTAAGCCACTAAGTTTAGAGATAATTTGTCATTCAGCAGCAGAAAACTAATACACAAGATATCATTTTTTACAAATCTCAAAAACAAGCAAATTGTTTAAACAAACATATATACATGAAAAACTTTTTCTTTTTTAAGTAAGGGGATATCAGACAAATCCTTCCACTCAGAAAACTACAATACCTGGATTAAATACATTAAAAAATTGTTTGAAAGCATCAGAGAGCAACTTAGGTTGGCAGGACTGATAAAACCAAGAGTACACAGAGACAGAAAGTAAGGTGAACCATACATTCTGATTTTTCCCTTCAGCCACTTGCCATTTTATAATGCAGAGTAACAGAGGCAGAGGACAAAGCAGCAGCCTGGGGTTTACAGAAGTTTCATTGGGCTGAGGAGTCAGAAATTGAAGTTCAGGGCTCATCCAGGTGAAGGTGGTAAATACCTCAGGATTTAGTTGAGATCCTAGAAGGGCTATGCACCTAGGAATGAGTATGCTCTAGAAGTAAGAACTATCCCCTAGGAATCTATGAAAGATGCACAATTAGAAACAGACCAAGCTAACAACGTCCCTAAGCCCATCCTCAATTGTTATCAGGGTGATCTGACCAAATGCTACTTACTTGCCATAAGAAAATTAAATAATCTTTGAAGTGAGATAACATCATCTTGTAACAATTGTAGAAAAATAGAGACTCTACAATTTTTCAAAGATGATGTCTCGAATTCAATCAAAAATTACCAGGCATGCCAATAAATAGAATCAAAAGACTAAAAACCAAGGAAAAAATAAAATAATAGAAAAAACAGTGATGCAGATATTGGAGTTATCAAACAGAGACTTTAAAATACAAGTAGTCCCTGACTTAGGATGGGGCTCCGTTCTGATGACCCCATTGTAAGTCAGTTCTGATGTAAGTTGAATATCTCTTTTTTTTTTTTTTTGTTCCCATTATTATTGCATTTTATTATCTGTATCTTTATAAATCTAATCTTTATTTGTCTTTGTGGGTTGGTATGAGAATAATAACACCAGCAAATAACATCAGCCCTGCAACTTTGTATGTACTACATATTACTAATGATAAGATGCACGTACACAAAAAAGTGGACAGTCATAAGTGTGGTTCATCATAACTTAAATACATCATAAGTCAGGCGTACCTGTAGCTATTACTAATATGTTCAAAAAAAAATAAAGGAAAGGATAGAGAATTTCACCAAAGAACTAGAATATGTTTTTTTAAAAGGTACATGAACATTCTAGAACTAAAACAATAAAATACCGAAATTCAGAATTGAATAGATGGCTTTTACAGCAGATTAGACATGGCCAACAGAGGATAGTGAAGATCAAAGAGAAAAGAATGGAAAAGGGCAAAAAGAGCATAAAAGGTACAAGAATATGGTTCAAATGTCCAGCATATTTGTAATTGGAGTTTCACAGGGAGAGGAGAAAGAGAATGAGATAGAAGACATTTTTTAAAGAAACACTGGTTGAGAATTTTCCAAAAAGCCATAGATTAAGGAATCTCTACAAACCCCAAGCAACATAAATATAAGAAGGTCACACTTTATGAAGGATATTTTCACTAAGTACAGAATTTTAGGTTGGCAATTACATTATTTTAGCACTTTAAGATTTTCCTTCTGGTTTCCAATTTTCTTCTGTTGCTTAGCTGTTAGTTTTATTGCTGCTCTTTTGAAAGCAGTATGGTTTTTCTCCCTGGCTGCTTTTAAGATTTTTCTCTTTGTCTTTGGTTTTAAGCTGTTTATTCAGTGTAGCCAAAAAAACAATGGCCACAACACAATGTCTATTAACAGTAGAATGAATGAATGAATTATGTGGTACATTAACCCAATAGAATACCACTCAGCAATGAAGAAGAATGAACTACTGATGCACGTAACAACATGGATGAATCTCACAAACAGAATACTGACTGAAAGGAGTACATACTGAATAATTCCAAACTAATCTATACTGATATTAGTTAAAACAGTAGTTAGTTACTGTCTTAGTTATCTAGTGCTGCTATAACAGAAATAGCACAGGTAGATGGCTTCAACAAACAAAAGTTTATTCACTTACAGCCTACTAGACTAGAAGTACAAATTCAGGGTGTTGGCTCCCAGGGAAGGCTTTCTCTGTCATCTCTGGAGGAAGGTCCTTGTCATCAATCTTCCCCCAGAATAGGAGCTTCTCCGTGCAGGAACCCCCAGTCCAAAGAATGTGCTCTGCTCCCAGTGCTTCTTCCTTGGTGGTATGAGGTACCCCTGTCTCTCTGCTTGCTTCTCTCTTTTATATCTCAAGAGATTGCCTCAAGGCACAATCCAATCTTGTAGATTGCATCCTGCCTCACTAACACAGCTGCCTCCCATCCTCCCTCATCTACATCATAAAGGCAGGATTTACAACATATACAAAAATCACACAATACCGGGAATCATGGCTCAGCCAAATTGATACACAAATTTTTGGAGGGAGGTAATTCAAGCCATGACAGTTACCTTTGGGGTTCAGAAGGATTGATTGACTAGATAGGAGTATAAGATAGGCTTCTAGAATAATATCCTGTATCTTGATCTGGGTGTGGTTACATAAGTGTATGCGGTGGCTGGGGGGGGGGAACCAAGCCCACTGTTGTTGATTCCGTCAATTCCGACTCATAGTGACCCCCATAGGGTTTCCAGGGCTATAAATCTCCATGGAAGCAGACTGCCACATCTTTCTCTAGAAGAGCCACTGGTGGTTTTGAGCCGCCAACCTTTTGATTAGCAGCCGTGTGCTTTTAACCCCTGTACCACCAGGGCTCCTACTTTGTAAAAAATAATCAAGCTTTACACATAAAATCTGTGTATTTTAATTTTATGTCTTTTATACTTTAATATAAAAGTTTTTTTTTTTTTAAGTGATAATATGGTAGTGATGACTGGGAGAGATGGATGATGGGACAGAAAAGGAACACCCCGATGCTTTAAATTATATATATGATGCATATACTCTTTTGCACGTCCCAAATATTACATTAAATGCTAGCAAACACGTTATTTTAGTAAAAGCAAATTATTCAAATATTTAAAACCCAGGTACTGAACTCAGGAAGAATTTTTAAAGTAAAATTAATATAAATGGCTCTGACTGGTATTTAAACACAGAAGACAATTTCATTAATTTAATAAGTGCCCTCCTAGTATCATGCTGATTGTACCTTCCAGAGATCACTTCATATGTGATAGAGCAATAATAATGACAGGCGTTATTGAATACACACTATCTGCTGGGCACTATTTAGGATACTTTACATGCATTTAATTGTCATATAACCCTATGAGGCAGGTGCTGTGATCACCCCAATTTAACAGATGGGGAAACACACACAGGGAGTTCAAGTGATTTGCCTGTGGCCTCACAGCAGGTAAGCGGTAGAGGCAGCATCTGAAGCCCACGCAGTCTGGTTTCAGAGCCTACCCACTTAACCTCTGTTGCCACTCTGCCTCTCGTAAAAAGCACATCTCCCAAATTCTGGGAGTTCTCGGCCATACCCCTGACTCCTGACAAGACCGGAAATGGAGTTCCAGAGTTATATAAACACCTGTCTCATATATAGAGGTGCTGTGATGTGTCCATAATTGGGATGACAATGAATTACATGTCATTACCGCCAATAACAATAACCATTAAGGCCACACTGCACTATATTACAGAGTATATTAAAAGGCACCATGACTGAATGGTTAACACGTTTCTTAATTCCAGGCTTTCACTAAGAAAGAAGTATCCTGGGTAAATTATCTTCCTTCTCTGAACTCACTCCCATTCATACCAGGTTTATGGTATTTACTACCTTATTTTTTTATGATGTATTAGATTTAGCTATGATCTGTGTCTTATCTCTCTTCTTTGAGGATAATATTTGTTTCTGATTCTTCATTGCCTCCTTGTGGTGTATATGCCTTAGGCATAGTAGGTGCTTAGTAAGTATCTACGTAGCAAATGCATAAACATCAAATAAACAAAGAGGAGGTCAAATATCCAAGTTCTTTGTAAAAGTTTCCATGTATCTTGCCCATCATATCCCACTGCTGTATCCCCAGAGCTTAGAAAATGGCCTGTAAGTTGTATGTTGTTAGCTGCTACTAAGTGGCTCTGACTCATGGCGACCCCATGTTCAACAGAACAAAATGTTACCCAACCCTGTGTCATCTTCACAATTGGTATGCTCGAGTCCATTTTTGCAGCCACTGCGTCTTTTCAGTGCCTTCCAGCACTCTATCAAACAATATTCCGTTGTGATCCATAGGGTTTTCATGGCTAATTTTCAGAAGTAGATCGCCAGTCCTTTCCTCCTAGTCTGTCTTGGTCCGGTAGCTCCACTGAAACCTGCCCACCATGGTATCTGAAATACCAATAGCATAACTTCCAGCATCATAGCAACATGCAAGCCACAACAGTACAACGAACTGACAAATGGGTGCTGCTGCAAGTCGTAGCTGCTTATTAAATACTAAATTTGGGTTGAATGAATGAATCAACAACTTCTAATCCTCCCACATTTAAGGTATCTGAATGCCATTCCTCAGACTCTGTGAAAGGTCTCGTGGACACTTGCAATGGGTCTGTCAACTCAAAGAGATAAGAAATGGGCTGCTACGTGGTTGGACCTTAAGGATGGAATGAGTTTAGAACAGCAACGTGGACAACTGGCTTGAGACAAAACCCTGTGCCCCGGTCCAAGCATGTGGCAGTGGTGATGGCCTGTCTGCAGGATTTGCAGTTACTAGTTCTTATCATACATTGGGGATCGGGATGAGTGTGACTGTCTCCACTACCTTCAAGGGTTTTCCTTCCTTGTCTAATAAGAGTTCACCATAGGCTGCCAGGTCAGGAGTAGAGCTCTGTGGTGGAGTGAGGAGAAGAAGTTCCCTCAGCCTCCCACTTCCATCAATTGTTTCCCTTTGGGAATCATTCTCCTAGTAGTGGGGAAGGCACGTGATGGCCCTTTTTAAATACAGAACATACAATTCAGAGTGAGCTATGCCTTGGGGCACCTCTAGAACAGCCTTTTGGGGAAAGACTGTTCTTCTCTTCCCTTAAAAAGCATGCCTTGTTCTTCCAAACCAGATGCCTGCCCTCCTTCCTCACCCTCCTCTCCTGCCCTTCACCTCCTTCCCTCTGCCACTTGAGCTGTGTTGTCACCTCCTCTCCCTACCCCTGCCTTTCTTTCTAGTCTGCAGTGGGGAAAGCCAGCAGCTTGGTCTTAGGGGCAGAAAGAACCTACAAACCCACACAGCCCTAGAACAAACTGTCTTCTGGGGACTCACTCAGCAGAGTATAAGAACCTGACACGTCAGTCAGGTTTGTCAGTTCACATCCTTTTAGTGCCGAAAGTCAAGTTCTAGCCATCATGCTATTTCACGTCGGATGTGGGGCATTTCTTAGTAAAGCTTTGAGCTTCCATCTCCTCTCTACCCCCATTCCTTTGGCTAAGTGACATTGGAATCTGTATTGGGGATGGGAGGAGCCTGAGGAAACAGCTGCCTGACCTCTGTCCCTCTCTGACTTGAGTCCGGTCTGAGTGTCTTCCCTCAGAAGCTAGTGTCTGAGAAATTTCATTCTGAGCCTTCCTTGTCTTCTAGGTGTATTCATTCATTCACAGCATTCTGAATGGGTTTTTATGGCACCTGCCTCAAGCACTTTTGTTCCAGTTACTTCTGTCTCCGTCTGTTTTCTCAAGCCCTCTCTGGGTCCCCACCTCTTTTCTCTCTGGGTCTCCCTCCGTTTCTTTCTGTCTCTATCTCTTTGCGTCTCTGTCCAGGTCCGGACCTCTTCCTACGGCTCTGTCTCTGTCTGTCCTTTCCTGTCTCTCCTTGCCTCCCCCTCCATCCCCTGGAGGACTCTGGGAAATGCCTGAGCGCAGCAGTACATGTTGCACCGCGGCTTTCATCCCGATCCAGGTGGCTACAATCCAGTACAGGATTTACGGTGCCCTGACCCTGAGCCGTCAAGAAGGAACAGCCAGATTAATGGGGTGGGCGGGCTGGGGTAATAATCGTTTGTTTGATGTGACAAGCCTGATAGGCGTTGATTTACTTACAGACTGATGGGCTTTTAATTGAGCACCTCCATCCCAGTCACTTCAAAGGCAGGGGAAGTTGACAAGGGGCCCTTTTCACGAGGGTTCCTGGTGACTGACAGGCCCCCTCTGCTAACGCTCCGCCCCGCCCGGCCCAGGATTGGCCCGGGCAGCCCTTACCCGGCCCTCTGGCAAACTAACACATTTTCTTTGTAACTCAGAAATGGCCTTTTGTCTGCTGCCAAGGGAGGCAGGCCTTGCTCGGAAGGCCCCCGCATCTCCCAGAAGGGTGAGGAATGAAGAGAAGTGGGAGAGCTGGGACGGGTCTGGGGAAGAGGGGACCAGGAGGAGGCTGGGAGATTCCAGGCCCTCGACGAAGACGACGTACAAATGGCTACTCTGTTCTTTCCCTTTTTTGCGGGCCCAGGTCTCTTCCACTTCACTGTCTTCTCCTTCTCTTCACTTTCCCCGTCCTTTTTAACCCTTCTTTTTGCTTTACCCTCCCCAGCTCTCAGCCGTTTTCATCTCCTCCTCTTTCTCCTCCCACTTCCTCCTTCCTTATCCCTCCCAGGAAACGGCCTGGAGTGTCTAACGCCCCTAGTGTGGCCTGTTAACACCAGTTCCCTCAGCCTGCATAGGCTGTCTTTCCTTCCCAGGCTACGGGCTTTGTGTGAGGCCTTCAGATTAAGGCAGACCCTTGGACTTGGACGTCAGGCTCCATAGACCCCTCCCTCCTGCAGGCTACAATGTAAGGGGTCACAGACCTCCATGGCTAAGGCCGAGGACTGCAGTTCAGTGAAATTTTCTTCCTTTTCTTATTTGCCCTAGATGTTTCCATAACATAGTGGCTACTCTATTTGAAATTTCATAAAAGATTCTTTATCAGGAAGTTCTGTCCGTAGAGATTTTGCTTTGGCTATGTTTGGTTAGTTTGTTTTGCTGAAGTCCTAATTCTTGGAAGAAGATATGCCCAAAGCTTTCTTAAAGGGTCAGCTCACTTCCCGCTGGCTGGGGGGCCAGACGAGTGGGGTCAGTGAGGAATAAAGGATAAGATCCCATCCCAACCCCACAGTGCAGAGTCCCTGAACTCTGGAGGAGGGACCCCCTGCAGCCCCCAAGCTTCCTCACTAGGTTGAAGAGTCAGTGAGACACCCAGCCAAGAGGAGCTTCATTTTCAAGCCTGGTTAGTAACTGCCCTGAAACTTGCCCTGTGCTCTCTTTTTCCCCTGTAATAACTTGTCCAAGCTCACACAGCAATAAGGAAATGAAAGAGGAAATGCCTGGCTAGAAAGACAATAATAACTCATATTTGCATAGTTTTATTTAGTTTGGAAAGTACTTTCACATATATTATTCTAATTGATCTTCTAGCAACTGTGTGAGGTAGGTGAGTGTGATGTTTTTATGCCCATTAGACAGATGATAAAATTGAGATTGAAAGGATAATGTGTTCCTGTTGTTCTTATTAGGTACCATCAAGTCGGTTCAAATTCATGGCAACCCTACGTACAACAGAAAATCTTAGCCGGTCTTGTGCCAGTCTCACAATCATTGCTGTGTTTGAGCCTACATGTGTTCCTAAGAGGCAAAATTGGGTCTTAACCCTCAAGTATTCTTCCTCTGACTCTGATTCTTTACCGTTGCCCCTTACTGCTTCCCAAAGACTGTTGTCCCATTCCGAAACTAGCAGTTCCTTCTCCTGTTTTCCCTTCCTCTTTTTCTACTTTTCAGATCCTTCCCTGACTCCTCACCTTCCTGGCTTAGGTGTTCAGGTACAAAGCCTTCAGCTCTAGCCTCTGAAAGCCAAACCTCTCCCTCTGTCTCTTCCCTGAAGGCCACTTCCAAACGTTGCCTGAGAGCACAATGCTCCCCCAAGACTCCTGGCCTCAGCTCTCATGCACTTTAATACTAGACATGATCATGGGTGAACCACCTACGCTTCTGTCCTCTGCTGTTGAGAACGAGTCCACTAATACTGTTCCCTGACGACTATTTTAAGACCTACCTGACAGACTCTTCTCAGAACTAAAAAAAAAAAAAAAGTGTCTCTCCTAACCTGCCTGAGGGGCATTTTCTACTACAGAGCCAAGTCTAGGGCAGAGGCTTTGGAGCAGTTAATCATCTGTCCCTTCTCTGCCTTATGCCTTGAACATATTTCCATTGATGCACTGAACAAACTATGATTTAATGATGGGTTTACATGGCGGTACCCCTGCCGGAGCCTAGAGTCAGATCCTTTAGGGCAGATAGATATCTTTTCACTTTGGTATTCCCAGTGACCAGGAGTGAAATTTTTATTGATATACTTGGTGCTGAATTATCTGTTGAAAGGCAGTATAGCATAGGGGTTGAGTCAAATAATCTAGGATCAGAATCCCAACTCCACTGCTCACCACCTGTAGCCCTTTGAGAAGTCACTTAAATTATCTGTACCTCAGTTTCCTCATCTGTAAAATGGGATAAAAATAGTACCTACCTCATAAAGTTATTGTGAGGATTGAATGTGTTAATAACATTTTATCCCATCTACAATGCACCATTATTTTAGGTCCTATTAAGGAAGGTAGAAACCCTGGTGGCGTAGTGGTTAAGAGCTACAGCTGCTAACCGAAAGTTCGGCAGTTCGAATCCACCAGGTGCTCCTTGGAAACTATGGAGCAGTTCTACTCTGTCCTATAGGGTCGCTATGAGTCGGAATCGACTTGACGGCAATGGGTTTGGGCTTTATTAAGAAAGGTAAAAAAAAAAAACAAAACATGCTGTCATATAATTAAGACACAGCGCTTTCTAATCTGTGTCAGAGATGTTGAAGATGTGGAAAAAACACATCTTAGAATTGCTGAGCTACGTCTGTGTAAAACACCTAGAGCTGCAGCTGGTACAGAGAGCAGCTGTGTCAGTGATTGTTGCCGCTGAATTGCATTCTTACAACAGCCCTTCGATGAGCGGGTTAATCCCTGTTGTGCAGATGAGGAAACAGGTTCAGAGAGATGAAGTAACTTGACCAAGTTCACATTAGCCGGCGAGGTTACAGCAGGCATTTAAACTTGCCTTTAAGGTGCAATAATCTATAGTTATTACAATAGCTGGCAGCCGCCCACCAAGCTACCAGGGAGTTAGGAGCTAGGTTTTGTTCTCAATTGCATTAGCTTTCTTTAATCTAAGTTTTTTCCCCCTCTGGTATAATTACTCTCCTTTTTCCTCCCCCTCCTCTTTGTACAGCTCTAATCTTTTTTTATATTTTTCTGTTAATGGCTTCAGGTTTTACTGTTTTGAATTGTCAGCAACCTCAAATCCTTTATGGAGGTCCAAACCATAACCAAACTCATTGCCGTGGAGTCGATTCTGACTCATAGTGACCCTATGGGACAGAGTAGAACTGCCCCATAGGGTTTCCAAGGAGTGCCTGGTGGGTTCAAACTGCTGACCTTTTGGTTAGCAGCTGAGCTCTTAACCACTACACCACCAGGGCTTCCTTTATAGAGGTATGGAGGTAGGAGGGGTATAAATAAATATAAAGGTAAAAATTAATGCTTGAAGATGACTTGTAGCAAAAAAAAAATGAGAGCGTGTGTGCATATAGTTACCCATGGAGATGTGCAGGCTCCAGCGTGGACACCCTCTAAATACTGCCCCCAAGGACCCCCGGCATGTCAACATCCCACTCATTGGCTCCCTCCAACTCTCCCACTGAGGCTAGGAAAGCCTCTGATTCTGCCCTTTCCTCATAAAAATGCAGGAACCTCAGCTTGCCCCTCCAGCTGGGTCGTCAGCCACACCAGACTCTTTTTTCCCCATGTCCCAGTGAGACACTGGTGGTGGGAGAGGGGCAGTTAGCTCCTCCGGGATCTTCTCTGGCTCTTCTTGGTGCCCCCCAATAAGAAGCATCTTGAATGTCCTGAAAGAACATGGGTTTCTAGCTTGCTGTTGCAGAGACTGAGGCTAGGAGGGAACCACATTTAGCTCCAAATGGAACCAATGTAAAAAGTATACGGCTGGTTTTGACATCACAAAGGGAGCCGCCAGAATGTATTTTATTGGGGATTTTGTGGTGGTCTCCCCACAACCTAGTGGCAGTGCAGAGCCCATGGCTAGGGCAGGTCAGAGAATGATGCCACTAGCTGCTTCTGCGTCATTTCCCCAAGTGACAAACCCCAATATTCTGCCCTTTCTGCCAAGCGTGTACTGCTTCTGTTAAAAAGATAATGAATAAAATACGGCATAGCATTGTACTTTTTCCCCCTACCAGGTAAAGAGGCCGTGAGCAGGCCAACCAGTAACCGGTTTCTATTGAGTTTACGCTGACTCCTGGCAATCCTAAGTGTGTCAGAGTAGAGCTATGCTTCAAAGGGTTTTCAATGGCTGATTTTTGGAAAGTAGTAGCCAGGTCTTTCTTCTGAGGCACTCTAGGTGGACTTGAACCTCCAGCCTTTTGCTTTGCAGCCCAGCTCTTAATCCTTTGTGTCACCCAGGGACTCCTATGGGCCAGCTAGACCAAAAAAGCCAAACCCGTTGACATCGAGTCAGTTCCGACTCATAGTGACCCTACAGGAAGATTAGAACTATCCCATAGGGCTTCCAAGGAGCAGCTAGTGGACTCGAACTGCCAGCCTTTTCGTTAGCAGCCGAGTTTTTAACCACTGCGACACCAGGGCTCCGTGGGCAGGCTAGAGGGTTATATTTGTGAATTTGCTTGGGTTTGTCAGGATGGGATAAGGGATGATGGAGAGTAGAGGGGGTTTCTTCAGACCTTCTCTCCACTGTCCCACATGCCCTGAGACCTGCTCGAGTAAAGAGTGGCGCTGAAAGGTGGGTGAGGAGCGGCCTTAACAGGAACAATGGCGTTAAGGGAGTTTTGCCAAGGGAAGGAGGGAGAACATGCCATTCCTCAGTACCCCTAAATGGAGCCTACTGTTCTTCCTGTAGGGCCAAATCAAAGCTACTAAGTCCACATCTGCCAGACAAAGAAAGGTGTTTCAGGATAAGGAGGGAAAGACGAAAATGGGTTTTCGCCTGCTCATTCACGTACATGTAGTTCATCTCTAAGTCTTCCAAGAAAGCAGCCACACACCAAATCCTTTTCGATGCTTTCTGTAGCTGAGCGTCCTGTGAGATAATCCTCTTAATGGAATATTTAAGAAATAGGATATAAATCACCAACCTTTTATCCTACCTGCAGACTCATATACTGATGCGTATTGTGTATACATCTATCTACATAGAGATGGTGGCAGGTGCCTTTCTGAGCAGATGGTGCCGTGTTTTTAGTCCCGATATATTTTTCAATCTTTCAGCCTATTTTCCTCTGGAGGTATGGGTGCAAAAATATAAATTTTAGAGATCAAAGTCCAGAAAATAGACGCATACCTGGAGACATTTCAAAATTAAAATACACACTCCTCTGAAAACCCTTTTTGTCATTTGCCACCAGTAAAAACGCCTCTTGTTATGATGCACTCATAAATAACTTGATTTTGGCATATGCTTTCATACCAAACAGAAAATGAATAAATTAAACTTGATTTGCAACCTTTTTCATTTTTATTAGCACTGCTCCGAAGAGTTTATGTAAGGGACGTGCCAGAGCAGTTATGCCAAATGTTTTAAGGCGTTGGTATTGATATTATATAAATTAAGGTGTTTTAATTTGCATTCTTTAATTAACTAAATACTGGCAGAAAAATAAAACACCAGGGCAGCCCTGACTTATTGCCTCTATTAAACTGCTGACGTCTCAGAAAAGACGCTTTAAGTAATCCAATTCATGTGGGGGTGGGGGGAGGGGAATATTAACACTCTCTTATTTGGCAAAACGTATTGGGGTTTAAGAAAACAACTTCCTGCTTTGTTTGCAGGGGTGGTGAGGGAGTGGGTATGTTCTAAGAAGATCTCAATTTGTGTCCCAAGGAAGAATTTGACCAAATGCTTTAGCTATTCACCCTGCCCAGGTCTGAGCTGAAGGGTTCAAGGTGGCAGCCTAGCCCTGCCACTGGGTATGGGCAAGCTCTGGGTGCAGGGCCCTAGAGACCTGTGCTGGCTGCCTTTGCCTCCCAGGGCTGCATCACTGTCAAACTGGGAAGAGAGGAGCTGGCTGGATTAGTTGCAAAGACCCCATTTCGACATGATCGTATCCAGAAACAAAGGAGAGAAATAGTCCAAAGACTCTTCAGCATAGCTGGCTCCTGGTCAATCCTTCCCCATCACACCTAGGCCTCCAGACCACTGGAAAAAAAGAAAAAGTTTTCTAAAAACATGTGCCAGGAGTATTCCAATTCTTTTCCCTACTGTGGGTCCTGTCACCACCTCCACAGGTTTTTTTGTTTTGTTTTGTTTTTGTTTTGTTTTTCATTCATCATCACAAGGGAAGAGAGTAGGTTCTTTCTAGTCTACGTGAATTCTTTTCCCTACTTTCCTTGTTAGGTCTTGATTTTGGCCCTGTTTCTCCTCTCCCGTAGGGTCAGGGTAAACTCTGATGAGGCCTCATCTTCTGTAATTTTCCCTCCAGACTTTTAGGAAAGAACAGCTGTAAGGAGAAGATTACCTTTGCCAGTTGTTGGACACAAGAAAGTGGTGGTGCACTGGTTAAGAGCTAAGGCTGCTAACTAAAAGGTCAGCAGTTCAAATCCACCAGCTGCTCCTTAGAAACCCTATGGGGCAGTTCTACCCTTTCCTGTAGGGTCGCTATGAGTTGAAATTGACTCAGGGGCAACAGGTATGGGTTTTTTGGTTTTAAACTCACAGGGTCCTCAGTGAACCATCTGTACAACAACCCTTAATATTCTCTTGCTGTTCTGAGGGTGTCTGTCTTGCATTCCCTGACTAGACTGGGTAACATCAAGTCGGGGCAGAGATTAGGGGCCTCCTAAGTACCTGTTCAGTTGACTGGAGACATCCTGCAGGGAGAAGTGGTGTGGGAGCTGAGTTCACCTTTTTCCTGGCCTCTATACTAGCTTTTTTTTTTTTTTTTTTTTTAGCCCCAGGGTGGCACATAACAGTTATGGCACTGGGCTGCTAACCAAAAGATTGGCAGTTCAAGTCCACCCAGTGACACCTCGGAAGAAAGGCATCTACTTCTGAAAAATTAGCCATTGAATGTCTTGCGGAACACAGGTCTCTGAACACACATGGGGTTGCCATGAGTCGGCATTGACTCAAGAGCAACTGGTTTGGTTCATACTACCTTTAGGACGCCCTAAGCAGTTAATGAACACACTTGACTGCCAACTGAAAGATGAGAGGTTTGAGTCCACTCAGGTGACTTGGAAGAAAGGCCTGGCAATCTACTTCTGAAAAATCAGCCATTGAAAGCCCAAGGGAACACAGTTCTACTCTGACATACATGAGTCAAAGTCAACTGGATGGCACCCGTTTGTTTTGTTTGTTTCTTTTCTTCTTTTTTGGATTACACTGTCTTTAAGCTTTCATACAATGTTATCTCTTTCAAGAGTACCTTATAAGAGGCAGTTAAAGGGGAACCCCAAGCTGAGTAATGTCTTCCTGAAAACTCTTTTTTTTTTCCCTCAAGGAGTAAAGGATGAATTCCAACTTTCAACAAGGAAAATACTGCTCTCCTTTGCCAGCATCCTATCCCCCTCAGCGCCCCCCCCAAAAAAAGAAAATCACACTTTCTTGTCGTTTCCCATCTTGCAGCTCTGTCAGTTGTTTTAAAACAACTGTTTTAAAACATGTCTCCTGTCATAAATAAGATCGTCATTATGCATTTTGATGGCAGTGGTGAAAAGTGCACCCAGCTTGGAGAGAGGAGAGGGATCTATGTGAGGCCCCTGAGGCCTGATGTGGAGCAGGAGTAAACAGAGAATAAAGGAAGGGCACGTTCCACTCCCAGTTTTCAACTGCTTGTAGCGTTACTGGTTTAGTGCTTTCTGGTTTTGGGTTTTTGTTTTGTTTCTAATCCTTTGTGTATTGATTTATTTATTTAAGGAAATTAATGAGAAAAACAAAGACAGCCTGGCAGAAATTGGTTGTTTTGAATGTATCAATTACAGGCCTTGGGAGACCTAAAAGGGACATCCCAGGATGTCTGAGCAAAGTTCTTCAAGATATGGGGCGGGGAGGAGGTGAGAGAAAGAGAGGGCGAGATAGAGATACTTATTAGAATTGAAATTTACCCTGATCCCGCTCACACTCTAACCAGTCCCCATAGTTCTTTCCAGTTCTTTCCAGGATCAAGGCCCGCGATAAGGACTGAAGGTGAGAAAACAGTGGTTGGGCTCCTGCTGTGGGTTTTGCAGTGAGAGGCTGCATGTATCAAAATTCCTAGGAAATGGGGTGTTCTGCCTTTTTTTTTTTTTTTTTTCCTCTTTGGCCAATTGCTGATAGAGCAGAAAGCTCTTGTTGTCTCAGCCCTAATTGTGAAATCGTGTATACATGTCCTTTTGTACCTGTGAATTTTGCAGGTAGTACCTATTTAAAAATAAATAAAAAGCAGAACAAAAGGAAGGCAACTTTCCCTCCTTGGTGAGCACGCTAGTAGTAGTAACGCTAGTACTACTTTACTTCATGAGGTGAGGTCTTCCAATGCGCCACAGGGTTCCTTCTGAAAATTCATGGTTAAGACTGGAGGTGAAGCTCCACAAAAATCATTTTATATATGGTCTTTGACCCGAAACTTGGCCTTACATGAGCAAGAATAAAAAAGTTCTAGGTAACCCAGAGTTCTTGTTAGGATCCACTTACTGGGAATTTTGCTCTGTTAAAATATGCAGTTTTCGATATCCTGGATTCTTTTAGGTCAGACTTGATTATTCCTTTTCTTCCCCTCCTTCTTTTCCTCCTAAATGAAGGAGAAGATAGGGAGAAGAGAAGGAGGGGAACATGAGAAGTATGCATGTTTTCTTAAATCCCAAAATAGAAATGGAGCCCACTCTTATGCATGTCTTCATTATTTTCCAAATGGATGTCACCCAAAGGTCCCAGAGGTATTTCCCATGTATTCCTGCCTGAGTTCTCCCAGCTGAATTTCTAACCCACTCTAAGGCTATCCCACCAACTTTCTTAAACCTGGTTTATTGTAAATACAGAAAGCTTTTGACCCACCAATTCTACTCCTAGGAATTTATCCTATAGTTATGCTAGCACACATGGAGAATGACAAATGTGTATGTAAGGTTATTCACTGCAGGAGCAAAAGATTAGAAGCAATCCGAGTGTCCATCAATAGGGGACTAGTTAAATAACCTGTAGTACACCCATGTAACAGAATGCCATGAAACAGAAAAAATAATAATAAAACACAAAAGCTCTTGATGTACTCTTCAAAATATAAAAACCCATTGCCACAGAGTTGATTCTGACTCATAACGACCCTATAGGACAGAGTAGAACCGCCCCCTTTAGTTTCCAGATTCGAAATGCTAACCTTTTGGTTAGCAGCCATAGCACTTAACCACTATGGTACCAGGGTTTCCCTTCAAAATATAAACTTTTTACAAAGCAAGTACAGAATGGTGAGTAGAGTATGTTCCCATTTGTACATAAAAGGAGGAAAGAAAAATATGTATTTGCCAATATATAAATAAAATATCTCTAAAAGGTTGGACAATAAACTCATAGCATTGATCCATTGAGAAGGGAAACAAGATGGCCGGGAGGAGGTTTTCCACTGTACACACTCATAGCTATGGAATTTGGAGCTATGGGAATGCATTTCATAATACATACATACATACATGTGTTTTCCAATGAAATAAAAAACAACTTTAAATCACTTTTCACGGAGGCTTACTATGTAAATCCTGGCTCTACTTCTGACCACCCGTTTGGTTGGGAGTCTGCTCCTCAAGTCTCCATCTCTTTGGAGAGGCTAGCGGAAACCAGAACCAAACCGAAACCCATTGCTGTCGAGTCGACCCTATAGAGTTTCCAAGGAGTGGCTGGTGGATTTGAACTGTCAACCTTTTGGTTAGCACCTGAGCTCTTAACCACTGCACCACCAGGACTCCAAGGGTGGCAGAGGGCCACTAAAAAAAAACACTCCTCAAAATTTTTCTGCTATCTTGGAATTTGTTTTTATCAAATCCAACTTGTAACAATCAGCCACTACCTGAGCGGCTCTTCCCTTTTCTCTGTGTGTCTTGAAATGAGCTGGGAGCTGACAGCCCAGCTAGATGGGAGGCCTGCCCAGAAAGGCACACACTTTTGGAAAATATAGAGGCCTCTCCACCCGAAGGGGGGATCATAGAAACATCATCACCTTCATGACTGAAGCCCAGGGGTAGGATCAGAAGCAGGAGAAACACCGACCCTGTGAACTGAGATACTCACAGTTTGCCACCCACCATGACCCTCTGGAGCAACTGGGGCTCCAGTTCCAGTTGGTGGTAGTTCAGTGCTTGGGGTAGGATGTTTGGGGGTCCATCCCACCGGGTAAGCATGGTCCCTGCTTCCCATTTCAGGGGCCTTTCACTTTATTTCTGAATTCCCCATATATCCAAGTGAGAGAAGGTGCATGAAAAAACGTAGAAAGGTGTCTAGCACCCAAAAAGGTGCTCAATAAATGTTAGTGGAATCTGAATTTAACTTTCAGTAAATGTACTTAACAACAGTGATTAACAGAATTACAGGGTACTGAGCAGGATTTGGAGTCCATGGCGGTGCCAATGATTAATGTGCTCAGCTCCTAACCGAAAGGTTGGTGGTTCGAGTCTGCCCAGAGGAGCCTCAGAAGAAAGGCCTGGCAATCTACTTCCAAAAACTTAGCCATTGAAAACCCCTGTGGAGCACAGTTCTACTCTGACACACATGGGGTCACCAGAAGTCAGAGTTGACTTGATGGCAACTGGCTTGGGTTTTTTTTGTTTTGTTTTGTTCTGTTTTGTTTCAAACAGGATTTAAGAGGGCAGTGGTGGTTCAGTGGTAGAATTCTTCCCTTCCATGCAGGGAATTCAGGTGGAGTTCTCAGTCGATGCACCTCATCACAGCCGCCGCCCATCTGTCAGCAGAGGCCTGCAAGTTGCTATGATGCCGAACAGGTTTCAAAGGCACTTCCAGACTAAGACAGACTAGGAAGAAAGGCCTGATGATCTACTTCTGAAAAATCAGCCAATGACAATCCTGTGGATCACAACGGGCCCATCCTGTCGTGCATGGGGTCATCATGAGTCGGGGCAACTCAAAAGCAGCTAATGACGACAAGTTAGAGCCTCCTGACTGTTTTTTTAAGCTGAAAAAAAAAAAAAAAGCCCAAGGGAAAGGGCTGTCCTGCCTTTCAAAAGCTCCTGAGTGTGCACAACAGAGAGGTGAGAGGCCTGGGCTCTCTGGCTTGCTCTGGTCTTTACCTGGGGTGGGTCCACCTGTAGCCTGGCACTTGCCAAGTAAGTAGTCAGTTACAGTAATTGAATAAGTGAATTTGTCTGTAGGCAAAATTTCCTTCCCCTCACTTCCTTCTCCACCTCAGTTTCCTCCCTTCCACACTCTCATTCCTCAAATGGAAGAAGGATCCTAACCTGGAAGCCCAGCCCTCTGGAGAGTGATTACAACAGTGTAGCTTCAGTTTCTTCTGTTGCTCTTCCATCTTTAGGCCTCCGTCTTCAGCAGTCCTGCACACTCGTAGCTCGGCTCAGGAACCGATTCCCCGGACTTGAGTGCTGGCTCTGCCACTTCGGAAGTCACTTAGCCTCTACGGACTCAGTGCCTCACCTATAAAACAGGCACAATAGTGCCCACCTTATCAGTTTGATGTGAGAATTAAAGGATTACTCCATGTAAAGTGCTCAGAACAGTGTCTGGCACATAGTAGGTACTCAACAGATGCTGTTATCACCCTAGGTGAACAAGGGTCTGCTAATCACAACTGAGGTGGTGATTGATAACTAAGGTGCGATTCCTCTCAGCAGTATTTGCCTCTTAAAAGAGGCATCGCCACAGAAACTTGAAGGCCAAAGGAACAAAGTAGTCAGGGGTGACTGCCCAGGGCTAGGGTTGGTGTATCAGAGCAGGAGAACTTCAAAAGCACACCTACTCCAAACCCCTCTCAGGGGCCAGCCTTGCTTATCTCCCCAGGGGCTGATAGCAGATAAATGAAACCTCTTCTTCAAAGCACAATACTCAAGGACCTGGATCAAACGCACAGGCTGGAAAATAAGCTTCAGTCTACATTTCCTTTTGTCCATTCTTTCCCACCACATCTCTAAAAGGAGTTCTGGGGGACAGGGAGGGAGAAAAAGGAGTTAATTCTTCCTTTTATCAAAAGGAGTTGCCTTCCCATGCAAGCAGCAACCAACAATGATACAAAGCTACAGACAGAACCAGGAAGGGAGTTAAGAAGGCCTCCGTTCTCTGCCCCATTCTGCCAAAGTTTACTGGGTGCCTTCATACTCTCCCCTAAGCTCTCAGAGCTGTCTCCTCATCTGTCAAACGGGAACAATAACACCTGCCCAAAACAACTCAGAAAATTGTTGTGAGTTGATGAATACAAAAATATACTCGGGAGAAAGATAAGTTTAACATGCTTACAAAGTTACATTTTGAAAAATACAAAGTCATCCATCTCGAAGGCTTTTGAGAGAAAGGTGAGGTAACATATAAATAAATAGTCCTATATATGTAAAAAAAATTATTCATCAACAAACAGTTATTGAGCACTTACTGCATTCAAACCGTCTAGATTCTCATCCCAGCCTCACCTCTGACCAGCTAGGACTTTGCGCAAGTTACTTAACCGCTCCAAGCCACCATTTCTTCCTCGGTGAAATGGAAGTAACAATAGGACTTACCTTACTGAGTTTCTGTAAAGATTAAATGAGATAATGCTTGGAAAGTACTTAGAACAGTGCTTGGCACTCAGTGCTGGCTACCATGATGATGGTGGTTGAACACTCAGCTGGGCAATAAGAATACCAAGAGGATGAAGAAAACACAGACATAGTCACAGTCCAGTGAGAGAAGGGACAAGTAAATAATGGCAGATGCCATGTGATAAGTGCATTGATAGAGCCACATAGCATGAACTGTAAGGACTTAGACGAGGGAGCTACTTCTGCCCTGGGGAAAGTGAGTCATCAGTGGAGTGGCTCCCTGCAAAGCCTGGCTGTTCTCCCTCTTGCCTCTTTGCTCCTACTGTTCTTCAGTGCTTCTGTGACCCTCGCAAGCCCCAGGCTGTGTCTGAAGCCCGGGAATGGGGCAGACAGAGGACGTGCCTCCAAGTGCCCTGAGCAGTGCGCTAAATCAGGGCTCGTGGCCAAGGCAGTAATTGCCAGCCGCTGAAAGATATTAAGCGCCAGGGAGGAAAACCAAGTTCTCTATGAGGCAGACTTTTCAGAGTTCTTACAGCTTGTAAAAAAAAAAAAAAAAAATGTAAATAGTTACCCAGTGAGATATTATTTCATGTTGTTGCCATTAGGGCTTGAGTGTTATGCAGAGAGAGGCGATCATTCAGGCAATTCCGCCTCAGCAAGGACTGGAGACTACACATTAACCCCACACAACAAATCTACCACCTCTAGCTTCAACCTGACTCAGGCATTTTTTCCTGAGTGGTGAATTTTATGTAAATGGAAGTAGCGGAGGGGGAAAAAAATCTAAACATATTCAGAATTTCCTACAGGATCTTTTTGATGGGGGGGTATGCATTTGACTGGAGGCTAGGGGGAGGGGTTGCTCTCATTTCCTTGGAATTCTGGGTAGCTTGGGCTCTTTTTGTCAGTTCCCTGCATGCTGAGGAAATCCTGGTGGCGTAGTGGTTTAAGAGCTATGGCTGCTAGCCAACAGGTCAGCAGTTCGAATCCACCAGCCGCTCCTTGGAAACCCTGTGGGGCAGTTCTACTCTGTCCTATAGGATCACTATGAGTCGGAATGGACTCAATGGCAACGGGGTCTGCGTGCTGAGATTGTCTGGGTTCACTTGCTGACGTGACTGCCCCCCATGGCAATAGCCCCACAAATGCAAGTGAAGCTTTCACTCACAGTCTTCGTTTACCTAGGACTTTGTGCCAAGACATGTGATATGCATTGTCTGATTTTGGTCTCCCAACTCTGAGGTGGCCACTCTTATATTTTACAGATGAGGAAACTGAAGCTTAGGGAGGTTAACTTGCCAGGGTCACCCCGCTGGTATGTGGTGGAGCAGGGATTCAAACTTTGGCTTCCTGGCTCCTGACCTCTCTCTTGCAAAAGAAACCAAAGCAGCACGGTTCAGGGGGTCTGGGTCTGAGAGACCAACTCCAAGTGCTTGTTCTGCCACTCACTGGTCGTATGACTTTGGATAAGTGACTAACCTCTCCTGGCCTCACTCTCCAGCTGTAAATGGGAATGATAACAGTAGTACCTGACCTGATGCTTCTCAAGTGAGGAAACTGTTGTTTTTCACCATAGTGTCATGGGGCATTCTCAAGCAGCCCTCACTCCTGTCCTATTTTAATGGTGGCTGCTCCTTCCCAGGAGCCCTGGTGGTATAGCGGTTAAGAGCTACAGTCGCTAACCAAAAGTTCAGCAGTTCCAATCCACCAGCCGCTCCTTGGAAGCTGTAAGAGCAGTTCTGTTCTGTCCTCTAGGGTTGCTATGAGTCGGAATCAACTTGATGGCCATGGGTTTGGTTTTCTGGCTACTTCCCAAGGCAATCTTAACCATACATCTGCCACTTTTCTGCAAGAGGAGGATTTGGACCATATGTCCTGTACAACGTCTTGCGTGGACTTTTCCACCACGCCCCTAACACAATGCTCTGCCCACAGCTGGCCCTCAATAAACACGGTTCAACTGAATATTGAGCCATAGTCTCTGCCAGGTAACAAGCCATTCCTTTGAAAACTACTTTTGCTTTCTGGCCACTAGGGCCCCATTTAGGGCTCTGTGTAGGTTAGCGTTTCAGCTAAGTGAATGTCAAATACCACTTGTAATAATCATCTGGTAGTGTTTTAATTAAGCCTCTGGCCTGGCTAAGTGTGTTTTTCCATTTCTCTCCTAAGGCAACTGAATGGATCCAGCCAAGGGGGCCCTGGAGCCCTTACCAGCAGCCTTTTGCCAGGAAGAAGAAAAACAGGCCAGGCCTCCACCTCAGTGCTGTCTAGCACCCACTGCTCTATCAGTGCCTACTGCTGTGAAGCAAGGGGACTCAAGTTTTTTTAAAGAACGGTATGCTATTACCTGGTCCTGCACCTCCCACCCCTCCCCAGCCCACCATCCAGTCCTTGCCTCCTCCTTTCTCCCTTCCTTTCATTCATTCTCTTACTTTTTCTTCTACCCTTTCCCTCTCCAAATTGAGGGTAAACATTCTATCATCCTCCTTTCTTTTCCCCTCTCTCCTTTCTGCTATCTCCTGCCCCCCTTTCCCTTCCAAATTCCTGAGTGCCTTTTCTCTCTCTCTCTCCTCCCTTCTGCTCTCAGCTTATTTCCCATTAATCATTCCTAACACACATCTGCTTGGGTCCTAGAAGGGTTTCTTGGCTCGCTTTCACAGCTGGGCTGGTTACAATAATCAAGAAGGAGTCTTTCATCTTATACTGTCTTCTAGGTCCTCGTCCCTCCTCCAGAGCGCCTGCAAAAGCCAGACTTTTCCACTCTGTATGGCTTTCTTCTGCAGTTCTCTCTCTGCACAGCAGTCTCCCCAAAGCCAGACAGCCTTACAGATTGAAGTAGCCCTGCAGTGGGCTTTTAAGGGTGGTGTTGGCAGTGGCAGTGATTTCTGAATGCTCAGAGGCTGGCATGTGCCAGCTATCCCAGGAGGTACAGTGGCCCCCTCACTGCCCTTTGCTGCCCCCAACTGTGGCTTCAAAAGGTAGGCTGGAGCGGCTGGAACACGGCAGTGGGTACTAAAAGGCCCTGAGTCTCAAACACATGGACCAGCTCACAGAGCCCACCATAGTAAAATAAATGGGATCATCCCCCCTTTCTACTCCTACACCCCTCTTGCAAAAAAATATGGGGCATATCTCCCAGTCAGGGGATACCTTGACATTAGTTTTGGCATGGTTTCACCAGGATTAAAGTTGGAGGAGAGAAAGAAAGCCTGCGTAATTTCTAAGAAGTTTGTTGCTGTTCATTACCCTTGAGTCCATTCCAACTCATGGCAACCCCAGCTGTGCAGAATAGACCTGCTTCATAGGGTTTTCAAGGCTGTGACGTTTAGAAATAGACCACCAGGCTTGTCTTCCGCGGCGCCTCTGGGTGGGTTCAAACCGCCTACCTTTCAGCTACCAGTGGAGCACTTAACCTTTTGGGCCACCCAGGGACTCCTCTCTAAGCGGTCTACGCTGCCTAAAAACCAGCACACAACCAGACAGGACATTCAGTGTATGACTGACAGCCTGGGAGTATTGACTGCTGTCTTCTTTACTGAACATGATAACTTTTCAGGATTGTTATTTCTATGAAAGTTACTTCCTTCTGGCTGAAGAACCCCTTTGAAGTTACCAATCCCCATTTTAGGTTCTCTTGTTGTCTCAAGGCGTAGGTCAGCCCAGCAGTCAGGGACGGGTAGTCCTGGAGCAATATGCCCCGAGTGACAGGCCTGACAATCGGAGTGATGGATTGGGGCTGGGAAAGTGGTACTCAAAACCAGGCAGTGACACCAGCGCGCCTCCACTGGCTGCCGAAAGCACGGAGAAGTGGTCTCCCCAGAGGCCGCAGCACAAAGGACCAGATTCACCTTCAAACGAGCGGCCGACCAGGATCTTTAATGCCAGCACTGTGACTACGTAAAATTTCTGCCAAGAGCAAAGCTGGCTGTGCAGAGTTTATCCGAAAGGCGCGCAGAAATTTTTATCGCGAAATTCCCCTGGGAAAATCTAGTGCATTTTCCCCCGCGTGAGGCGGGGGGTCGCATCTCTGAAGTTTGTGTTGACCTGCCGCAGTTGAAGAGCGACCCACCCCTGTTCTGGGACACCAGCCTGTTGTGTGATCCTGGGTGCCCCTAAAATAGCAGGCAGGCGCGGTGCAGTGGAGGGAATTTTACGCTTCTAAACAGGACAGGATAGGAAACCTGAAACCCGCCCAATGACAAACCTATAAATCAGTCCGCAGACACAGCGCGCCAGGCGCGTCCGGGCGGCGCACACAGTCTGGGGTCCCGCGCCTCGCGCGGGCCTAGGCTCACGCTCCATCGCGAGTGTCCCACCCCGGAAGGGTGTCCTCAAACTTGCCGGCTTCAGACAGGACAGGCTTAAAGTAGTTGGAGCGGTTCGCGCTGCGTAAGGACAACCGTGGATACACCTCCGAGGCTCGGACGCTTCTGAGCACAGCGGCAGAGGCCACTTAGGGGAAGGAGAGTGGGCTCTGGGCCGAGCAGGAGCAGAGCCGGAGCTCCTGAAGCGCGGCCCGCCCCCAGGTGGCCTCTGGGGGGCCGACACTGTGCCCTCCTACCACAACTCCCCTACACACGCACACACACCCAGCCAGCAGGGTGTCGGCCTCCGCCAGCACCAACCCCCAGAGGTGGGAAGGAAAGCCAGCAGAGAAGAGGGCTCAGAGCCCAGGGTCCCGGAGAAGTCCCAGCCCTGGTGGGACCCCTAAGCCAGGGCCGCCCAGTTGGGGGGCGGGGAGGAGCACGGCGGGTGGGGAAGGCCGGGGCGGCGCGCGGCCGGGGCCCCTTTAAGGCTCTCCCCTCCCACCCGCGCGCCGGCCTCCGCCCGCAGCTCTCCCCGCCCCGGGGTCCCGGCGAGAGCTGCGATTGGGCGGGCGCGGCGATCCCTTTGAAGTGTGGCTGCCGATCGCGGCTATTTGACGTGCGGCTCGCGGAAGGCGAGGGTTTTTGTGTTGCTCGCCCGGGCTGGCAGCGGCGGCGGCGGCTGCGGCGGCGGGGCGACGTCGGTGGAGGAGGGGAGGAGGCGCAGCAGCTGCTGCAGGGCGCTCGTCGCTGCCGTGCGAGCCCACCCGCCCCGGGAGCTCGCCTCCCCGGTGCTCCCCCTCCCTCCCCGCCCCCCCAGTGGCGCTGCCTCCTCCAAATGAGCGATTCGCCCGCTGGATCTAACCCAAGGACACCCGAGAGCAGCGGCAGCGGCAGCGGCGGCGGCGGGAAGAGGCCCGCGGTGCCGGCGGCGGTGTCCCTCTTGCCCCCGGCGGACCCCCTGCGCCAGGCGAACCGGCTCCCCATCAGGGTCCTGAAGATGCTGAGCGCTCACACCGGCCACCTCCTGCACCCGGAGTACCTGCAGCCGCTGTCCTCCACTCCCGTCAGCCCCATTGAGGTCAGTCTCCCGGTCGCTGCTCGCCCCTGTCGCCGTCCCCTTTCCGCCCACCACGGCCGGGCCCACGGCTATACTCCCTGCGCCCCGGGACTCGGTGCGACGCCCAGGTCTGGCTACGCTGGCGAACGGGGTGAGGCGGGACCGAGAGCAGAAGGATTGGAGCCCACCCAGTCTCCCCAGGCTTCACCGTGGAAGGCTGCCTTCCACTCACGCCTGGCGGAGTTACGTGTGTTCTCACGAATTGCGTTTGCTCTGGAAGTCTCCACTGGGCCTTTACTTTTCCTGTGGCACCCAGTTTCCAGGCCAGAGGCCATCTCTCCTGGGGCTCTCCGGTCCCCCACCCTGCTCTATCTCCTTTGAAGCCCCGACCGCCCCCGTCCCATTGCTCCTCTGTCCCATCGGGTTAGGGCGCACTACGCCCAGGCAGTCCCGATCCCGGGTCTTTCTTCCTTCCACTTCCCTGGGTGCCCTCCCCGTGAGGGAGGGGCTACTAAGAGAGCGCCAAAGGTAGCCCTTGAGAATGCGCTTCTCCCCGCTGCGCCACTGCCAGAAACCCGTCCCAAGCGAAGTTGCCCAAACTGAAAGAATAAGTTTTCCCCTGGGCCTAGAAAAAGGAGGGGGAGATTAGAGGGACGGGGGCGAGTCACAGCCCCGACTCTAGAAAAACCCCTCCGGCGGGGCCGCCTTGGTGAATCCCTTTCGCTGCCCCACTGCCCTGGGCCTGCGGCGCACTCCCGACCCAAAGGAGCCTGGGCCCCAGCCGACGGGCGATGTGAGCGCAGCTGCGCCCAGCTGCCCCACCCGGACCTGGCCCTAGCTGTCAGGCCTTCTCCCCAAGGCCCCTTCCAGCCCCATCGCGCCGCCACCGGTGCGCCCGGCGCCGCCCGCATCAGCTCTCCGGGCGTCCCCGCTGCTTTCATTGGCCTCGCAGTCTCACCCGCTTCTCCCTCCCCTTGCCGCTGTCTCCCACAGCTGGACGCCAAGAAGAGTCCACTGGCGCTGTTGGCCCAGACCTGCTCGCAGATCGGCAAGCCAGACCCGCCACCCTCCTCCAAGCTCAACTCGGTAGCCGCAGCGGCGAACGGCCTGGGAACGGAGAAGGACCCCAGCCGCTCCGCCTCGGGCGCGGCCTCCGCGTCGGCTGCCCTTAAGCAGCTAGGTGACTCCCCCGCTGAGGACAAGTCCAGCTTCAAGCCCTATTCCAAGGGCTCTGGCGGCGACTCCCGCAAAGACGGCGGCTCCTCCTCTGTGTCCTCCACCTCCTCCTCGTCCTCTTCGTCCCCTGGTGACAAGGCGGGCTTCAGGGTCCCCAGCGCCGCCTGCCCGCCCTTTCCCCCGCATGGAGCGCCGGTCTCCGCGTCGTCATCCTCGTCCTCCCCCGGCGGCTCACGGGGCGGCTCCCCGCACCACTCTGACTGCAAGAACAGCGGCGGGGGCGGCAGCGGGGAGCTGGACAAGAAAGACCAGGAACCCAAGCCCAGCCCAGAGCCGGCAGCAGTGAGCCGCGGCGGCGGTGGAGAGCCCGGCGCACACGGCGGCACCGAGGCCGTAACCTCCGGACGCAAGTCGGAGCCACCCTCGGCGCTGGTGGGGGCAGGCCATGTGGCGCCAGTGTCGCCCTACAAACCCGGCCACTCGGTGTTCCCGCTGCCACCCTCCAGTATCGGCTACCACGGTTCCATCGTGGGCGCCTATGCCGGCTACCCGTCTCAATTCGTGCCTGGCCTGGATCCTAGCAAGTCTGGCCTCGTGGGAGGCCAGCTGTCGGGGGGCCTGGGCCTGCCACCGGGCAAGCCCCCCAGCTCCAGCCCTCTCACCGGAGCCTCCCCGCCCTCCTTCCTGCAGGGATTATGCCGCGACCCCTACTGCCTGGGAGGTTACCACAGCGCCTCGCACCTCGGTGGTTCCAGCTGCTCCACTTGCAGCGCGCACGACCCTACTGGGCCCAGCCTGAAGGCGGGGGGTTACCCGCTAGTGTACCCCGGGCACCCACTGCAGCCCGCTGCTCTGTCATCCAGTGCCGCTCAGGCCGCACTCCCCGGCCACCCGCTCTACACCTACGGCTTCATGCTGCAGAACGAACCGCTGCAGCACAGCTGCAACTGGGTGGCGGCCAGCGGGCCGTGCGACAAGCGCTTTGCCACCTCGGAGGAGCTGCTCAGCCACCTACGGACTCACACGGCTCTGCCGGGGGCCGAGAAACTTTTGGCCGCCTACCCCGGGGCCTCTGGCCTGGGCAGTGCTGCCGCCGCGGCAGCGGCTGCTGCCTCCTGCCATCTGCACCTCCCCCCGCCCGCCGCCCCAGGCAGCCCCGGGTCGCTGTCGTTGCGGAGTCCACACACTTTGGGGCTAAGCCGGTACCACCCCTACGGCAAGAGCCACTTATCCACAGCTGGGGGCCTGGCGGTGCCGTCCCTCCCCACAGCGGGACCCTACTACTCGCCATATGCGCTGTATGGACAGAGACTAGCCTCAGCCTCGGCACTCGGATACCAGTAACTACAGCTTTCCTCCCACGCCACCTCCTCCTCCTTCCCCCGGCCGTGGTCGCTGCTGCGACCTCCACTACTGCTTGTCCCTCCCGGGATTCCCTGCCCAGACCCCCACCGGACTGTGTATTTATTTACTGTAATGTTAGCTTACAAGCTGGGAATATAAGTGCATTAAGGACCCACACGAGTCAATGGTATGCAAAAAGTCTGTGTTCCCCCAAATAATAACGTTAATCCCACCAATAACTACATGATCCCTGCCCCTCTTCCTTTCTTTTTTCTCTCTTTTTCGTAGGTGTACGTCTTAATCGTTTTCCTTTTTGATTGGTTTGGTTTTAGGGGAGGAGGGAGAATTGGGGTTCTTCTGTTTATTTTGTTTTCTCTTCCTGGGCAGTTTCTTGCATGAGTCTTAACCGTTAAAACTACATTTTCCCCTTCTCTTTTTCCTTCTTTCTCCTTCATTCCCTCTCCTTTCTGCCCATTCTTGGTTGTTTTTCCTTTGTATGAGTAACAGAGAGGAGATTATTTTTTATAATGCATTAGGAACGGGGCGGCATTGGTGGGAGGAGGTCTAGAGCTCTGTTGACCCGGACTCTGCTCTGTGACTCCTCCCCTTCAGCCTTCCTCCCCTAGGGTCCTTGGTCTGGGCCCTGGCCCCCCAAATTAAAAATTTGCTCCCCTACCTTGCTCTAAGCATCAAGAGCCCTGACCCTACCAGCAAGCTCCCCAGATAAAGGGACCCAAATGGCCTCCCACAGAGCCGTTCCTTCACTTTGAACCCTCCCGGCTCCCCCTCGGACCCCAAGCCCCCAGTGGTCACACTGCTCACGGGTGGGAAACCCATAGGACACATCTTACTCAACTAAAAGTCCTAGTAGGCCCCGCTGGTGTGGAACTTTGCTCTTTATATTTTGCGAAGTGCTTTATAAGTCATTCTTTTTCTCTCCGTTATTGGGGCAGTGACCCCTCCCCTGGTGGTAGGGGCGAGGTCGGTTATTCTCGCTAGGTCCCTCCAAAGCAGACCAGTCCCAAGGAGGACAATGCAATCTTGTTAGCTCCGTTGGGGAAGGTTGAAGAGTCAGGGAACATACGGATCACAGCAGTCCCCCTCACCTCCCACCCCTGACCCAACAGAGCCCCCAAAGTTGGCCGTGGGCTCCCGCAGTGACTGGGATGGAAGACTCGGGCCTCTGGGTCTTCCCACACCCTCCTTTCCTCCCGGTCTTATGCAGCGTGGGGGCTGCTGGACCTGCTTGGGATGAATAGAGCTCTCCCTTGGTAAGACTTATTTTGTTAATAAATGGAATACTTGGCTATATTCACACCGTGGTGTGTTTCTCTCTTGCCTCACCCAGCGTCCCACCTCCAGACACCTAAGCAGATAAAAAAAGATACCCCTCTTTTATTCTTGTTTAAAATACCTCATGGTTTCCTTCAGAAATTTCCGTTCAAGGGCAAGTTTACTGCCTTTTCTCAAGGAAGGGGGAGAAAAAAAACAAAACTTTTGCCAACGCATTACAAATAACATAAAACCACCTTTATTATTTTTTCCACTTAGTTATTTAGCTCCCAGCCGCACATCAAAGGCTGTGATATTTCCTGGGGCCAGGGTGAAGGGCGTGTGCGAGTGTGGATTTTGCTCTGGGCCTAGATCCGAGGTGCAAGGGGCTGAGAAGGGAACCAGTACCGAGGGCTCAAGCTGAGACTCGCAGCAACGCTGCCCCGGAACCGGGCAGGCGGTCAGAGACCACGGGCCTTTGGCGCCACCTGGCGGCACGAAGACGAAAGACTGGCGCCAGCCTCGACGGCACCTTCCGCGCTTCCTGCTCCTCTAAACGCAGAGTTCTACTTCCTGTTTCTGTGGGGTTTGGGTTTTTGGGGGTTTTTTTTTTTTTTCCTCTCCCTTACCTGACAGTGTTCTTTATACACCTTGAAAGCAAAGGGTAAATGCACCTGCTGACAGGGGTGCTTCGCAAGGCTTGGGGGCACTGGGTTGTAGCTGCTTATTTGCGCCCCCCGAGACGTGGGATCAGGGTTTGGGTTCAGCTCAGAAGGCGCGGCGATTACTCGGAACCTGGAAACCACTCTTGGTCGCATGGAGCCCGGCTCCTCGGCCTGGCTCCCTTGTTTTCTTGAGCTCGCACGGCTGACACCGCCTTCTGCCGTCTTTGGGCCAGCGAGGGTGGAGGTGTCGCTTGTTGGGGTGGTGGGGGAGGGCCGGGACCGCCGAGGCCACACGGCGCCGGGGTCGGCCCCGCGGAGTCTCAGAGGCCGCAGGAGAGGCCTGACGGCTCCGGAGACGTCACCGTGGGAAGGCCACGTTCTCTCTGGTGCAAACGCACCCCGTCCCGAGTGGCAAGGCCGGAGGGGGCGAGCTCAGGCTCCCGCGCCCAAAACGCGGGGTCGCCTGTTGGGCGCGCCCCCCAGTGGCCTCCCTCGCCCGGGCCTGGCTGCTCTCCTCCACGTTGGCTTAGGGCAGTTTGGCAATGTTGTTGCTGTTGTTTCCCTTTGCTTTTTCTGTGAGGAGTGCTGTTTAAAGGTAGTTCATGCTCCGCAGACAGCGTGCTGCTAAGACGTCTGTGGCCGAGGTCAGGTGGGGAAAGCCGGTGTTTCTCCGCACGCGCCCTTTCAGTCAGTCGTCCAGACGCTGGACTAACTCACAGCTCCGTGGGCAGCCTCGCCCCACCTGGTATCCTCCTCTTGGGATCAGGAAATCTCAACATAAAGTTCATTTCATTGCCCCCAAGTCTTTGTATCTGGGCAAAATTCATATTTTCATTAGTCAAGAGAGAATCAGGATTCTTGAGCAGAAAGTGCCAGTGCTGGCCACCAGAAGACCCTGTGTGTGTCGCACTGGAGGGAGGCCTGACATCAAAACTCTGGGCTGCTAGGGTCCCAGGCGCCTGTCCCCGGAGAGACTCCAGTGAGGGGGAGGCTGAAGAGATGAAGTCTCCCTGAGACCTGCTCAAGGTTTGCCTGGGGAATCAGCATTATTCCATTCCTCAACCCTCAGATTGGCCCAGATCTTAAACGGACCTGAAATGTAGCGACTCATTGGTTCATTTTTTCTTTTTCTCTCTTGCTTTGTTTGCTATTTGTTATTCTTTGCCATCTTCTCTTCCTCACAAGTCCCCCTTTCTGTCAGGTACCACTTTTGTGTGTGAGTATGTGTGTGTGTGGTAAAATATATAAACAACAAAATATTTGCCACTTCAGCCATTTCCTGTTTTCTTTTGTCTGTTGCCATCCAGTGGATTCCATCTCATAGCAACCTTATAGGACAGTAGAACTGCCCCAGGAGGGGCTGGTGGATTCGAACTGCCAAGCTTTTGTTTAGCAGCGGAGCTCTAAACCACTGGGCCACCAGGGTTCCCTGTTTTCTCTTAATGCCTGCTAAAACTGCTGGAAATTGCTCCCTGTGCAGGGAGACTTAAACTTTATTCTTTCTTTCACTTCATGGCCTTCAGACCAAACCTGGTGCCCTGGAGTCCATTCTGACTCCTAGTGACCCTATAGGACAGAGAACTGTCCCATGGGGTTTCCAAGGAGCGGCTAGTGGGTTTGGTTGTTGCTCTTTTGGTTAGCAGCCAAGCTCTTAACCACTGCACCACCAGGGCTCGGACCAGGGACCAAAATGCTCCTCTAGTTGGGACAGGAGAAAGGGAGAGGCTCAGTATGTCCCACAACTAGCGAATTTTCCCTATACCAAAGTGAGAATAGGGGTCAGAAAACTCCTTAGTCTCTTGAGTTTCCCCGTAAAATGCATTGGCAACCTTTGAGACTGGGAGGGATGTTGCTGGGCCTGGTTGGAATAGGTTGCCCCAAACTACCCCTATGGTGACACCAAAGGGCAGCTAACGTAGTCTGGAGTGTCCCAGTTCTTTAACCTGAAATGTCAGCTCTCCCCACCAGTAAATTGGCGATGTTCCTGAGAAATGTGGCTGCTTTAATTAGCTCCTGGGGAGTTTGCTACTTTCAGTAGCTTAAACAAAACAAACAAAAAAACCGTTGCTGCAGAGTCGATTCCAACTCGTAGCGACCCTATAGGACAGAGTAGAACTGCCCATAGGGTTTCCGAGGAGCACCTGGTGGATTTGAACTGCCGACCTTCTGGTTAGCAGCAGAAGCTCTTAACCATTACACCACCAGGGTTTCCTCCAGTAGCTTAAGTATCATTAAATACAGTTGCCATTTTAATAGAGATAGTACTCCCCCACCAACTGCCTACTTGCATAATTCATTCATCCAGCAACTCTTTCTTTGAGAATCAGCTCCACCTTTTATTTCTCCCCCTCCTTGTCTTCCCAGCCCTCCTCTCCCACTTCCTCCTAATCTGTCCCAGGCGCCAGAAATGGGGCCTGTGTTCCCAAGGCACCAGGAAGAGTAGAAGCCACAGAGCTAGAACTTGAGACACTGGACGTTCCTGGCTTCAGGTCATATTTTCACACCTCTTGCCTGGTTATTTTTGTGGCCTTGTGGGCAGCAGTAGGAGGAAGGGAGAGAAAAGACACCCTCAGATACAGGTTTGACTCAAAGAGAATTGTGTGGTGTTAAGTTTTTAACTTTCCAACCATCTACCCACAAACCCTCGCTCCTAAGAAATGCGTGACCCAAGTGGGAGGTATGGGGCCCTTCGCCATCTTCACACCGCCATAATTGCCTTGCCCTGCCCAGCATAATGTGATTGCTTCTCTCAAAATACGAACTAACCCTCTTGTGATGTATGTCTGGGTTACGGTGGAATTCGTCTTGCAATAATCCCGTGTCTCTGCACTGTATTAATCATTCCGTAGGGGAAGCTGCACTCCAGTTTTCTGTTTGATTTGATTTCATCCTGTCTTTTTGCAAAATAGATGGTTGAATGCATCCGATAATGTATGGTTTAATTTGGAGCACTATGGGTTTGAATTACCATTTTCATAATGTGCTGCGCATTAATGTGTTACGTCATTTATAAAGAGGAATGTGCTGGGTTTCAAACTTTTCTCCTGAAAGCCAAAGTCACCTAAAGGAAACAAAGCCAACACATCAACCCATCTTCTGACCTTCCTGCCAGACAAACTCCTGCCTCTCCTACCCCAGATTAAATCCGCCAAACTTCATAAAACTCAACGTGAGGCTTCTGTAGTCCCATAATGCAGGTGGGTGTCGAGGTTTGGGGGGAACTTGCACATGGTGGCCGGAGCCCATCAACGTCAGTACAAAGCTCCCCCCCATTATTGCATAACAACAGCTTTGCCGCCAACCCCCTGTTCACGTTTTGCCGAGACCTCCAGTGGACGGCTCTCCTTGGACCCTAATCCAGCACTCCCTCCCCAATGGCTTAATAACACCAGCTGTCTGTTACTCAAACTCTGACAGAGGAGGAAAAAGCACTGATTATCCAAATACAGTCATTAAAGGGGAAATGTGTTTTTAGGACTGTCAGAGTGATTAATGAGGGCTAGCCGTCTTTGCAAATGCACTTGTTTAGTCTAACTGGCAGCTTCTATTTTCCTATTGATTTATTGCAGCGGTTGCCGGGCCTTGGTGTGTGCGAAGTCAGGGCACTTCACAACTGCGCCCTGTTTAAACAGGAAAAGCATGCACCATTTTGTCCAGGAGGGAGGGAGGGAGCAGCCCAAAGTCTCTCCCTGCAGCTCAGTCACCAGAGGCCCTGACCAACAAAGAAGACATTAAATACCAGCAGCCCACAGAGGGAAGGAAACTGCCTCCCCTCAGTCATCCCCAGTCACTCACTTCCAAGGTCAGTGGAGACACACCATGGCCCCAGACAAAGCCTGCCCTATTGTAAGGCTCAACGTGCCCACAATTTCTCCTGCAATTCCCCCAAACCAGCTGTCAGCCACTGGGTCCAAGTACAGGAAAGGCACCCAGCAGAGGGGGGGAAAGGGAGGGAACTGGGTTGGCAAGGCAAGGGAAAAAGAGAGAGGGAGAAATAAAGCAAGCCCAGTGGTCCAGGGGTGGGAACAAGGTCAGGGGAGTGGTGATCCATTGATAAAGACCAACTGTTGGTTTCATCGTTTAAAGAGGTAGGGCACCGCAAAAGTGGTATCTACTTCTTGCCCCTGGAAGATAGAGTCCCAGTAGGTATTTTGGGATTACACTTTCATCAAAGCAAACAGAAATTACCGAATCCCTTTGACGTGCCCAGCACAACTCTGGATACCATGAGATACAGAAGAAAACTCAGGCAAAATACTTGCCCAGTTCAGATGGGGGAGACAAGACATGCCCGAGAGACAGGGAGCAACATAGCATTATATATAACTGCATTTATGCTGATCTAATAAAGTGCTAAGTGGTACTGTGCAGACAGTAGAGGACAGGACAGAGGATGTAATAAGGTGCTAATTGTGTGCATCAGATGGTCCAGCTACGGGGTGGGGGCTGAAGGAGGAGGAGCTCCCTGGGGCTGATTTGGGGACCTTCCTGTGGGAGCACTAATCTGTTGGGCGGCTCCCCAATTCCTCCTAGGCCCATCTTCTCTTGAAGGGTGAAAGATGCATAGAGCCTTCAGCCCATGGTGGTGAGAAGGCCGAAACTGAACCCCTGAGCCAGTAATTTTCATTTCTAAAGTAGATCAAGGAACAGGCTTAACTAATGCTCTACACAACACATCTGAATTTTCTTCCACCCGCTCTCTCCCCAGTCAGCTTGCACCTTTGGCAGAGTATTCCAGGGATGGGAATGGTTTGTACTTCTTAAATAAAGTGTCTTTCCTAGTTTTCCAACAGTGGTGGCAGATCACCAGGATTACTAACACTTCCTAAAATAGGAAAAGCTGTCAGTGGGTTGGACCACAGATGAACTGGGAAACCTTTCTCTAAAAAGAGGTTGAACCTGCTGGTTGGGAGAAAAGGAAGTGACCCTGTTGTATGAACTACCCAGTGGAGACAAATGGTCTAAGTGTACTTGGCGATCTTTAGGACTGCCCTGGAAAATCCAGAATGTCTCATTTTACATTTAGTAGAAAGAGTACTAAAATGGGAGTCAGAAACCCTGGGTTTGGTTCTGGTTCTGAAACTTAATTGCTATGTGACCTTGAGCAAGTCACTTAATCTCTCTGAGCCTATTTTCCCATTTCTGAAATGAAGTTGTTGAGCCATGTAATCTTTAAGGCTCTTTCTAACTGAAATATTCTATGAGTTTATAAAATGTTTATATAGTGAAGCATTGTGATGGTCAGAGTTGGTTAGGATGCTTTGCCACTGCCCCTCTTCCCCAAGTCAAATAAAATCCTAAAATTCCGGAGAAAGAAGCTGCATGACTTCACCTTATAAAGAAAGAGAAAAGCACAAGAAGAATATTGTAACGTGGAATTTTTCACCCAAAGAACAGATTCCAACAAAATGAATGATTAAAGGGTTTGTTTTTTTTTTTTAATGTTTTGTTTTTTTAATTTCATGAACTGCTGAGTATAGGGTGGTGCAAGTATTTCAGAGACTGCTTGGGGTGCTTAAGTGGGTTAGAATTATTGTTAAAAATAATTTGGAAAATCCCGTGAGGTTAAATCAAGATCTGCCAAACAGAATCAAATTTTTCATAGCCTACAGCCAGTTGCTTTTGGAAAATGGGGCTGGCGAGAGAAGAAATGAAAAGCAGATAAAAACCAGACCACAGTGGGGGGACCTTTGCTCTAAATGGGCAGTGGGTCTCTCCACGGCTCTTTGGAACATAAAATGATCCTTCTGGAGTTTAAATCAGAGGCAGGTTTTAGAATGGAAACAGCAATTTGGAAAATGTCACCACATGTTCCCACATACCCTGCTTGCTCTCCTGGGTTGGGTGTGTGTGTGTACATGCGTGTGGTGTGAGTTATACATGAGTTTGCACCTAGTTCCTAAATAATGTGACTGTCTTCTTCCTTTTTACATTTGACATCTTCAAATAAGGGCACCATCAAACAAACGTTCAGAAATGATAGGCCAGGCCCATCCTAGGGCATTTCAAGAAGCATCGTTTTGTTTATACCATGGCACAGTTAGATATAATATACGCGAAGCATTTAATTCTTACAACAAACTTCCCTTTGATGAGAAAACTAAAATTTGGATAGGTAAACAAGTAAACTGCCCCCAAGATATCACAAAGAGCTGTGGAAACGGGATTCTAACAAAGTTCTGACTTTACAACTCTTTGCACTAAGTCAAGTAGCTTCAGGCTTTGTATCGACTTGGGTCTGGGTGCCTCAGAAGGATAGAATAAGGGGACACACCCGTCAAGAAGATTTGAACAATGTGCCTGCCTGTGTTGGTACTGTGCTAGATGCCGTACCATCCAAATAAAATTGGTTCTGCCCTTCCTTTCCAGGAGCCAGTTGGTGCAATGGATTCAACTAGTTCAGCCAACATTTAGAAAGCCCACTATGTATTGGGTACTGTTGTCTGCCCTGCGAATTAAAAAGATGAGGGAGACACTGGACTTGCCTCAAGAAGCTCACAGTCTAGTAGGAGATAGATACTTAACCTAATTATGATATAATGTACTAAGGGCTCTATAGACGGCTGTCGTATTAGTCAGTATAGGCTAGGTTATGCTGTGGTGACAACCCCAAATCTTAGTGGCTGAACACAACAAAGTCTTATTTCTCACTTATACTACATATCTATCATGGGTTGACAAGGGTCTATGGTAGTCAGAGTTCAACCAGAGGAACAGAACCAGTGATATAGTAAGGCATTTATTATAAGGCATTGGCTTATACAATTGTAGAATTGCTAGCGAAGCAAGTCCAAAGTCTATAGGACAGGCATTCAAGATGGGAAGATCATAAGCAGGCTGAAACTCTACTGGCATGAGCTGTTCTGCGCTCTGAGCTCAATGAAGACCTAACCCCTTTTTTTAAAGGGCTTACCTGAATAGTTCTGGCCCACCCAGGATAATCACCCTTTTATTCAACTTAAAGTCAATTGATTAGGGACTTCAATCACCTCTGCAAAATGACTTCACAGAAGCATATAGATGAGTGTTTGATTAAATAACTGGAGACTGTGGTTCAGCCTAGCCAAGTTGACACATCAGAAAGCATCACACTGTTCCACATAATTAATCAGGGCTACTGACTGACTGACAGACATCGTCAGCTGTCACAGAGAAGAGCTGGAGGTACTTGCACCAACAGTTACATGTTTCAGGGCAAAAATGACATGTGTCATGCCTGCACATAATCCACTGGCCCCAACTGGTTGTGTGACCCCTCCCAACTACAAGGGCAGGGGTGCTCATCTTCCCTTATGCACAGAAGGAGAGCACCACACAGGGACGGGCTACCCAGTAAGCAAGGTACACTTGGGCTTACTTGTGCTTACTTATTAATCTGTAGTGCACAATTTCACCTGTTTTTCACCACATCTTTGAAATTGTACACTACAGATTAGTAAATGAACATAAGTAAGCCCGTGCGTACCTTGCTTACCGGTTAATCCAGCCCTGACCCCACAGGTATTGTCTGGGATGCTCTGAACAGCTTCCACCCCCTTCTTGTTGTTGTTAGGTGCCGTAGAGTCAATTCCAACACATAGTGACCATATGTACAACAGAATGAAACACTGCCCAGTCCTGCACCATCCTCATGATCACTGTTATGTTTGAGCCCATTGTTGCAGCCACTGTGTCAATCCATGTCATCGAGGGTCTTCCTCTTTCTGTGTGACCCTCTACTTTACCAAGCATGATGTCCTTCTCCAGGGACTGATCCCTCCTGATAACATGGCCAAAGTATGTGAGACGTCATCTCCCCATCCTTCTTCTAAGGACCATTCTGGTTGTTCTTCTTCCAAGACAGACTTTTTCGTTCTTCTGGCAGTCCATGGTGTATTCAATATTCTTCGCCAACACCACAATTCAAAGGTGTCAATTCTTCTTTGGTCTTCCTTATTCATTGTCCAGCTTTCATGTGCATATGAGGCAACTGAAAACACCTTGGCTTGGGTCAGGCACACCTTAGTCTTCAAGCAACATCTTTGCTTTTTAACCTTTTAAAGAGGTCTTTTGCAACATATTTGACCAATGCAATGCGTCTTTTGATTTCTTGATTGCTGCTTTTATGTGTGTTGATTGTGGATCCATGTAATATGAAATCCTTGACAACTTCAATTTTTTCTCCATTTATCATGATGTTGCTTATTGGTCCAGTTGTGAGGATTTTTGCTTTCTTCATGTTGAGGTGTAATCCATACTGAAGGCTGTGGTCTTTCTTCTTCATTAGTAAGTGCTTCAAGTCCTCCTCACTTTCAGCAAGCAGTGTTGTATTATCTACATAACGCAGGCTGTTAATGAGTCTTCCTCCAATCCTGATGCCACATTCTTCTTCATATAGTCCAGCTTATTTTTTCAGCATACAGATTGAGTAAATATGATGAAAGAATACAACCCTGACACACACATTTCCTGGCTTTAAACCAGGCAGTATCCCCCCGTTCTGTTGGAATGACTGCCTCTTGATCCATGTATAGGTTCCTTATAAGCACAAATAAGTGTTCTGGAATTTCCATTCTTCGCAATGTTATCTATAATATGTTATGATCCACACAGTCAAATGCCTTTGCATAGTCAATAAAACGCAGGTGAACATCTTTCTGGTATTCTCTGCTTTGAGCCAGGATCCATCTGACATCAGCAATGATATCCCTGGTTCCACGTCCTCTCCTGAATCTGGCTTGAATTTCTGGTAATTCCCTGTTGATACACTGCTACAGCTGCTTTTGAATGATCTTCAGCAAAATTTTACTTGCATGTGACATTAATGATATTGCTCGATAATTTTTGCATCAGTTTATGCCTATTCCCTTTCAGTTAGTTGGCCAGGTAGCTGTCCTCAGCCATGCCCATTTTACACAGGAGTAAACTGAGTTGTGGTGAGGTGAAGGCACACAGTGAGTGCTGAGGATCACACCATGATTAAGGAAGAAGCCAGGACAATAGCTCACCTTTACCCTGCCTGCTTCAGCAAGTCTTACCAACTAGAAGCTCCTTCCAAAGCCCACTAAGCTGTTTATCCAGAGGAAGCTGACATTTGAAAGTGTAGGAAACACAGGTGCCTCCAGAATGCTGTCGCCAGACAAGGCTGGCTTCACTAAGGCTAGGACAGAAGGCTCAGGGCTATGAGACTGTTAAGTTCAAAGAGATTCATGACCTTTTGCATTGAAATCTCTACCTGGTGGCAAAGAATCCACCTATTTGAGCATTCAGGCAGCATAACAGCCCTTCCTAACAAGAAGGAGTCCCTGAATGGTGCATGATTGTTTGCTAACCAAAAGGCTGGCAGTTCGAGTCAACACAGAGGTACCTCACAAGAAAGTCCTGCTGATATACTTCTAACAATCAGCCAGTGAGAACGCTATGGAGCACAGTTCTGCTCTGACGCACATGGGGTCACGATGAGTCAGGATTGACTTGATGGCAACTGGTTTTTCCTAACAGAAAGGATAGGGACCTTTGATACTTTGGATTCTAACAATGCTTTATCTGTGAAACATACAAAAAGCTTAAGATTGATACAAAGCAATAAAGACCAATGGTCACTGACAAACAAGTACCACCAACACAAAGTTCTCTAAGTTCAAATGGGAAGAGCCTAGGCGATAGGGACCAGCCACAGGCCTTTTTTCTTCTCTCTTGGTTTTCTAACCACAGGTCTTTGCACATTTCATTATAATACTTTGTCTTCTCAAGCTGCACTTTGAAATCTTCTGTTCAGCTCTTTTACTTCATCAGTTCTTCCATTCATTTTAGCTGCTCTATGTTCAAGAACAAGTTTCAGAGTCTCTTCTGACATCCGTTTTGGTCTTTTCTTTCTTTTTAATGACCATTTGCATTCCTTCTTCATGTATGATGTACTTAACGTCATCTGACAACTCATCTGGTCTTGTGTCATTGGTGTTCTATGCATCAAATCTATTCTTGAAATGGTCTCCAAATTCAGGTGGGGTATACTCAAGGTTATACTTTGGCTCTCGTGGACTTGTTTTAATTTTCTTCAGCTTCAACTTGAACTTGCGTGTAAGCAATTGATTGATGGTCCTGGCCTTGTTCTGACTGATGATGCTGAACTTCTCCATTATCTCTACAGATGAGGTCAATTTGATTCCTGTGTATTCCATCGAGGTCCATGTGTATAGTCACCATTTATGTTGTTGAAAAAACATATCTGCAATGAATAAGTTGTCAGTCTTACAAAACTCTATCATGTGATCTCTGCTGTCATTTCTATCACTAAGGCCATATTTTCCAGCTACAGATGCTTCATTTCCAACTTACACATTCCAATCACCAATAATCATCAATGCATCTTGATTGCATGTTTGATCAATTTCAGTCACTTTGAGGACTAAGGTGCACTTAACCCAAACCATGGTATTTTCAATCACCTCATATGCATGTGAAAGCTAGACAATGAATAAGGAAGACTGAAGAAGAACTGATACCTTTGAATTACAGTGTTGACAAAAGAATACTGAATATACCATGGATTGCCAAAAGAACGAACAAATGTGTCTCGAAAGAAGTACAGCCAAAATGCTCCTCAGAAGTGAGAAAGGCGAGACTTCGTCTCATGTACTTCGGACATGTTATCAAGAGAGACTAGTCCCTGGAAAAGGACATTAGGCTTAGTAAGGTACAGGGTCAGTGAAAAAGGGGAAGACACTCAACCAGATGGATTGACACAGTGGCTGCAACGATGGGCTCAGGCATAGCAACAATTGTGAGGATGGCACAGGACCTGGCAGTGTCTCATTCTGTTGTATGTAGGGTCACCATGAGTTGGAACCAACTAGATGGCACCTATCTTAGTCATCTAGGGCTGCTATAACAGCCATACCACAAGTGGATGGCTTTAACAAACAAATTTATTCTCTCACAATCTAGTAGGCTAGAAGTCCGAATTCAGGGCACCAGTTCCAGGGGAAGGCTTTGTCTCCCTGTTGGCTCTGGGGGAAAATCCTTGTCATCAATCTTCCCTTGGTCTAGGAACTTCTCGGTGCAGGAACCCCAGGTCCAAAGGACGCACTCTGTTCCTGGCGCTGCTTTCTTGGTGGTATGAGGTCCCCCTGTCTCACCACTCACTTCTCTCTTTTATATCTCAAAAGGGATTGGCTTAAAACACAATCTAATCTTGTAGGTTGAGTCCTGCATTATTAACACAACTGCCACTAATCCCATCTCATTAACATCATAGAGACAGGAAAATCACATCAGATTACAAAATGGTGGACAATCACACAATACCGGGAATCATGGCCTAGCCAAATTGACAGATATTTTGGAGGTACACAGTTCAATCCATGACAGCACCTAACAACAACAACAACATTTATTGGGGGTTTACTATGTGTCAGGCACCATGCTAAGCACTTTACATACATACAAGATTTCATTAATCCTTATAGCAACTCTGTGAGATAAGCCTATTACTGAACACATTTTACTCAAGGTCACAAAAACCAGTAAGGGATAGAGGCAAGATTCCTACCAAGTCTATCTGATTCCCAAAACCTACGTTCCTGCCACCAGGGCCACAGCATTCTGTTGTGTAGGTGGTACCCCACACAAGGGCATCTGGCCAAAGTAGCAAGTGGGGGCTCTATTGCCCCCCATGAGACCTCAGCTAGGGCCATATCAGCTTGGAAGTATATCTTTTTCTAAATCTCACAAAGGCTCCATATGAGCTGGGGATGGTTGAGGAAGCCTTGCTAACCTCTGGCTCTCTCCTTTGAAGACCCTAGGTCAGAATGGAGCCTTAAATCCCCTACTCCCAGGCTCACCTCCTGATGACGACCATTGAACCTTTCAGTGTGCATACGCTGTGGAATGCTACAATCAATCCACATCAATCTACAAATATTTCTTAAAAACCTACTACATGTGCTAAATGCTTTTGGAGGATAGAAGACGCATTAGACATGACCCTTGCGTCAAACTGCTTACAATCTAGTAGGGAGAACATTAGAGCAGGCTAACAATGCAAAAACAATGCAAAGTAAAGTACGATAATAAGGAATACAGGGGACTGATGAAAAGGGTAAGGCGTTCAGAGCACTTGTCTGCTGGAAGGATCCGTTCATTCACTCACCCCCCATTTTCTGAACAAATGGGAAGAGGCAGAGGAAGTGGGGGGAGGTCTTTGAGGCAGCCCGAGCAAGACCAGAGTGGGACAGCCTGAGCAAGTCCCAAAGTGGGGCTGTGCAAGGTGTGTTGGGGATCCCGCCCCTCTGGCTCAGACCAACCAGCAGCCATTTGTGTGATTTAAGGGAGTCACCAGCATAGGTGTGGCTCTTGCCCAGGTCACCCAGAGCCAAGCCGAAAGAGAAGCAAGGGCCTTAATGGAGAGAAGTAGTACAGTTAAGGGCCACAGCAGGAGGGGAGGAGGGCTGTTTGCAATGTTTGGGCTGGGAATTGAATCATCCACCACACTCACTGGCCCAGCCTGGGCTCTCCCAGGACCCCACTTTCCAGGCTCCAGTTAAAGCTTCGGGGCCCAGAGCACAGTCAGGACAACTCAGGGTAGGGAGTCCAGGAAGGCCTTGTCTCAGTCTCTTGATGATGACACTGACAGATGGGTGGAGTCTTTCACTTCCACATCACTTCTGCACTCCTAACCCCTTCCTGGAAACCCTGGTGGCATAATGGTTAAGTGCTATGGCTGCTAACCAAAAAGTTGACAGTTCAAATCCACCAGGCGCTCCTTGGAAACTCTATGGGGCCATTCTACTCTGGATGGTTCTACTCTGGATGGTCAGAATCCACTTGACCGACAGACAGCAACTTACCCCCTCCCTTCTCTGGCGGTAACCCCTTCTTGGTACTCACCTGTCTCCCCTTACCCCCTCCCTCCTCTGGCGGTGTTGAAGAAGAAAATGTTTTTGAGCACCCCTTGTTCCTCACCATCACCCTCCCTGCTGTCCCTCCCCCAGTGCCATTCCTCCCCCCAACACACACACAAACGCACGCACACACACTCCCTCTCACCCTCACCTCCCTTCCCTCCCCCACCCCTTCCCCTCCATTTGTTTCAATGAACAGCCCCTTTTATCTATTCTGTAGGTACAAATGAAGCTGTCAAATTTGATCAGGCGCTTGATATGACAGGCTGTGGGAGTCAGGACCCCTTGAACAGAGTGGGCCTTGTCTGTCACAGCCTGCCTGACACTTCCCATAATGCCCAGACTGATGAGATTCTGAGTAGGGCCCAGCACATTTTCAACTCTATTTTGGGTGAAAACCCTTCTTGAAAGATCTTGAAAGGAGCTGGCAGTTCAGCCGCCTGGATGATTAATGAGGGTTGGCTCCGCTGGATGGGTTTCTCCTGGTGCCAACAGCCATCCTCCCAACAGGCCAGAACGTGTTGCCGTTGACTTCCCCCAGCACTTCCCCCGCAGAGCAACACCCCCCAAAAAGCCTTTCCCACCAACCCTCGGACATCCCCCTCTCCCCAGCCCTCACCTGCACCACAACCACTTCTAGCCACACTTGTGTCCCGTTCCACTCTCACTTTCTGACATGAGAGGGGCCCCAGCATATGGAAAAAGTTAACCGTCACAGCTGAGTGAGGCCTGGTTTGAAGAGTGGGGCCTGCTGGATGGCTTTGCAGATTTGAGGGGCAGTTGGGGGGGGGGTGCTAAGAAGGGCCTGAAGAGGACAATGGCCTGAGGTTTTCACTAGCTCTATGTCACATGCCCCAGTGGTCAGGTGGGGGCCTCTCAGCTTTTTCTCCTCTGATCCCAGAAGCTCCAGGGACAGAAACCATGGGATGTCTAAAGTCCCTGTTTTTCTCTTATCTCACAGTGACGTTTGGGGCAAGATAATTTTTTATTGGCCAGACAGGTCCTGTGCACGGTAGAAGAGTTAGCATATTTGGCTCAAGATGGTAACCGCTAGTAACACCTCCTAATACGGAGACAACCAGAAATGTCTCCTACATTTCCAAATGCCCCTGGGGCTGGTACCAGGGTTCTCTCCCTGATGAGAGCCACCATTAGGGTAACAAGTCTCCATCATCCCCAGGTATTTTGAGGGCTGTACCCTCTTCTCCTCTGCCTCCTTCAGTGGTCACTTATACCCTTCAAGTGCCTTCAGTGGGGAGAACACCTAGAAAAAGGGAAAGATGATGTTAAGGTGTTCCTTCACCCGTCCCCAATACTAACTTTTCTCATTTGCTGGTTGCCTCCAACCTACCCTGCTCTAAACTCTACATTGTTCCCTTTCTCTTCCAGTTTCCCTTCTACCCCAGCAGATTAGGAATTATCAATGCTTACAGAAAAGAATGGAACCCAAGCTCAGGATTCTTCAAGATCAGGCCAGTGGGAAGCAGTCAGGGTCAGGAACTTGCCGATCTTTTTGAAACATCCAACAATTTCTTTTTCAGGCCAGGTTCTGCTGTTTTGGGTCCCTGTCAGAGAAGATGCTGGGTCGCTGTAACCAGGGTGGTTGCTCATCACTCGTCACCTCTTAAAGGGCAGGCTAAGCACATGCCATGGGGTCAGACCACAAAAGGGCATTCCCAAGAACACCAAGTTATACCTACTCTCCTTGGGCACCAATTTCTTCTCTCCCTTTCCTTCTCAAAAAAGAGAGATAAAAAATCCCATAATTTACCCACTCCCAGGCCACTGAGTAAATGTCCAACCAGCTCTGAGATCATCCAGTCCATAGATGGACCCAACACCATTGGTTCCTTCATTCAGCACCACTTACTGGGCACCTGCTACATGTCAGGCACTTAACTAGACACTGAGCAAAAAATATACACAGCTCCTGCCTTCATGGTGAGGAAAACAGAAACCAAACAAATCAACATATAATTAATTACAAGTCATGATAGTAGTGATGAAGGAAAAGGACAGAGTTCTGTATGATACAGAGAGGGTATAACAGGGAATCCTCATTTAGAACTAAGATCAGGGAACATGACATTGAAGCTGAGGACCAAACGATGAGTGGGGTTAGCTAGGTGAATGGAGGCAAGAGCACCTCAAACCAAGAAATCCACACCTGAACATCAACCATATTCTCCTGCCATGAAAGCACTTTCCCTCTTAGCTGTGCCTTCATGGGGGGACAGTCAGTCAGTTCCTTAGGCCAAATTCTGGAAGAACCAGAAAAGGTGAGAGCTGGGAGGAGAAAGGAAGCAGAGGGGTGTAGAGCGAGATCACTGGCTGCCCAGTCACCTACCTGGGTACCCAAGGAGGGCCTCAGCCAGACATAACCTCTAGGCACTAATGCAAGGGAGCAGGAGAACAAAGGCTGATTTTGTGCCCAAGAGGACCACTCAGGTGAGTTGCAGGGAGGCCGTTGAGAGCCACTTTGAGGTTTTCTACCTCCTGGAGCTGCAGCATGGACAGCTGCTGATGGAGGCAAAAATTAAACTAACAATCACACAAATCAATATATAATTATGTGATTCTGGTAGGGAGTGTGGTGCTTGAGGGAAACTCAGTTTTCTCTCTTCCAGAAAGATAACTTTTCAGTGAAAAATACTGGCATGTGTTTCTTACTGTTGGAAACTCATGGACCTTCTTTGGTTCCCCATTGTCTATTTAATAACCTTAACCTAGCATTGGAAACCCTGGTGGCGTAGTGGTTAAGTGCTACGGCTGCTAACCAAGAGGTCGGCAGTTTGAATCCACCCCCCACTCCTTGGAAACTCTATGGGGCAGTTCTACTCTGTCCTATAGGGTCGCTATGATCCGGAAACCACTCGACAGCAGCGGGTTTGGTTTTGGTTGGTTAACCTAGCATTGGAGTCACTGCGTACACAAATGGTTAAGTGTTCAACCACTAGCTGAAAGGTTGGTGGTTCAAACTCACCCCTTGAAAATCCTATGAAGCAGTACCACTCTTCACACATGGGGTCGTGATGAGTCAGGATCAACTCAATGGCAACTAACAACAACAAACTTAGCATTCCAGGCCTCCACAAAACAACCACAGCATACTTTTCTGTTCCACCCCTCCCAGAACCCTCCACAGGACCCAAACGTTAACAATTCACTGCTTCCTGGCCACCCAGTTCTTGCATTGAGTTGTTCCTTCTTCCTAAAAAGCCTAACCCTTCCTCACCAATTCACTGTTCTTTTATTCCAACCAGTTGTGGTTTTCCCTTGCTCTGAACACCTTGGGCTCCTTATTTGTGTCTCTTTTACAGTCCTTCCCACACTCTGCTACGTGAGTACCTCACATCTCCCCCCATTGAGCTATAAGTTCTTTTAAGGCCAGGATAGTGGCTTGTTCATCTTTGTGTCTCCTGTGCCTAGGGCAGTGCCAGAAACATGGCGGATGGTCAATAAATACTTGCTGCATTCCATTTAATTGAAAACAGCTAAAAGGCTAGAACATTTGTCAATGTCTTTGAACTGAAGTCATTAGTTGGCCTAGGGAAGAGACCTGAGAGTGAAACTCAAAGAGGGGCAAGAGAAAGCGTGATCAGGAAAGAGGAAAGAATGCACACCACCTGCCAGTGCCCCAGTGACCAGTTATTCCAGAGATCTTCCCTTCTCTAGGTCAGTCTCCCCTTCTCCAGAACAGGAAGGGTGGTCCCAACAGGACAGATGGTCACTCTGAAGGCTCCGGCTAGAGCAACAAACCCTAGAGGCAGGCAGAGGGGACCCGCTGGTGGCTTGGCAATCAGTGGCCACCAAACCCTGCATTCCTCCAACTACTTCCTCTACCAACAGGCCATGGTGGCTGAAAATACCCCCATTCAAGACATTCCTTGGAACTAAGGAATGAAGTCCAGAAAAAGACACTGTAAAAATGTGTGGGTGGAAGGAGAAGACAATCCCCCTAATATATCAGGGCCCATCAAAATATCTTTGGAAAGAGCCAACATCTAGGAAAACAGACAGCAGGGTTTGAAGGGAATGGGACATAAGACCATTGAGGGTGAGAAAGAGCCAGATGAGGAAATCTTGGGAACATGAACATTTTCCCAGGAAAGGCACCTCCAAGGGTAGCAGCCCTGGGAGGACCTGGCAGCTAGACAACATGAAACACCAGGCATCCAGGGCAGGAATACTTTCCTTCAAAGATTAATCATACCACGATATAGGGTTCTCTGTTTAATATTTATCTCCCCCACTAAACGTAACCACCATGAGGGCAGGCACCTTGACCACTGTGATTATTGCTGGATCCACAGTGCCCAGTCTGTGCCTGGCACGTGGTTGGTGGCACGAAATAGATATCTGTCAAATGATTCCATTAATAAGGTTGTAGAAAGGTGCTGAGAATCAACCCCAGAGAGGAAGAGGTCCTTCCTCTCAATTCTGCAAAGGGACCCAGAAGGGACCTGCAGAAATTCAGGACCAAGTTGCTGAACAACACCTGAAATTAGTCAAACCCTTCCTCCCCCCACCCCACCCCCATCTAGCAGACCTAGGACCATACCTGAGCAGCTGAGGAAGAATCACATTTTACAAACTAACCCCAAGAGGTTTTGGAACCCAGCTGAGCTCCTTGTTGTCTTTCGGGACTTCTCCAAGGAGAAAAAGAACTTTTCTGGCCATTGGGCCAGAATATAAAAACAAGGCTGCAGGAAACAGGCATAAGAGGGAACGAGTAGGCCAAAAACAATATGCTCCTTCCTGCCCTGTTTTTTTAGGACGTCCACTTCTTTTCCCAGCAAGGAGGAGGAGAAGGAGAAGAGGGGAGCAAAGCTGAATGACCCTCTGCCCCCTTGCCAGGACAGAGGCTCTCGCAGGCAGGGAGTCAAAGAAAACTTTTCCGAGACTGATTACCAAGAGGGTAACTAGGTACACAGAGCACATGTGAACAGGCTCCTCGTTTCCAATTCAGGACTGTCAGGTGGTGATTAATGACTAACAGCCACAGAGCAGCCTTGATTGCCAAGTGCTGTATTGTTAATCCTGACATTTAATGAGGCCGGACACAACTCCAGCACAATTCCACACCGTCATCTGCAAATAGTGCTCGACGGACTTAATTAGTTAAGTATTTGTGTGTGTGTGTGTGTGTGTGTGACAGAAAGAGAGAGAATATACAGGTATAAAGGGCAGAAGAAAGGGGCAAGATGTCTCTGTGTGAATTTGCCATATGTGGGTACCTACATATTAACGTTGAGTGTAACAGCTAGTGCGTCATGCAGCTGGTGTGAGTTCGTATGTATCTGTAGATCACCAGTACAACCTCAGTCCCCAGCAGCCAAGTCTCTGATGGTGGGGAAACCTCCCACTATAAGCCTCCCCACGCTACCCCACCACTTCATCGGACCCCTCCTGTGGGCTCCCCACCACGGCCGCTGTCTCTGAGGGGCAGCTGGGAATTGGCACGTTTGTGAAGTTAAAACATATGAAAGAAAGTTGAAAGAAGAAGTTGTCTGGAAGTGGGCTGAGATCCAGGGTTCCTGAGAAGCCACTTTTCACAGGACTCAGATCAATGGTCCCTTGGCCCGCCTGACTGGGCAGTTCCTCCTTTTCCAAGACAGAACTATGTTACCCCCCATTCCGGAACTCAACACTCTTAGGAGATCAACAGAATCCATTTCATTGTTCTAAAAACAGAGTCCCAGGCAATAGGGACAGAGAGACAAGCCCAGCAAGGGTTTGCTGGGCCAATGAGCCAGGTGACAAAGGGCCCAGGAAAGGAGATGTTGGCTCCAAAAGGGCAGATTAATTCAAGGAATCAGTATTCACGGAATACTGTGTATACCCACGATGGTTGCACTCGGTCTCACAAGGTCGGAGGGAAGCAAGAGAGAAGTACGTGAAACTAGGTATTCTGCCATCTGGTTGGAGAAATAACACATGGACATATAAAAGCAGGCTGTGAATGCTAAGAACCAAGTGAGCAGTGCAGATGGTGCCACACGCATTCAGGGAACTGATCATTGGGGACCAGAGATGTCCAGAAAAAGCAGGAAGTGCACACAGTGGTCTGAAGACCAGAAGCCCTCAGATGGACAGAGCTGGGAAGGCCATTAACCAGGTGAGAGTCCTGGAAAAGTTTAATTCCAGCAAATTATCCCTTCAGACTTGTTACTCAAAGTATGGTCCTGTAACCAACAGAATCACCTGGAAGCTTGTTAGAAATGCAGAGTCTCAGGTACCATCCCAGAACTATGACTCTAAATCTGCAGTTTAACAAGATCCCCAGGTAATTGCAAGCACATCAAAGTTTGCTCTAAATGCCGTGGCCAGGAAGCCACACACCAGCAAGCATGGCCCAGGACCAGATGGCTCACAGTTCCCTGACATTTGCCCCCCTGTACTGCCTACCTCAAGAAATCACCCCTGGATTGCCTCACCTTCAAAGGAGACCAGGGCTCCTATTTCTCCCCCGTGTCACCTCCCATGGCCCTCTGAGCCATGGTGGAACACCTGGGAAAATCATCAAGGTGCGTCATGTTGCCTTATTCCATTTGGAGGCGAGGTATGGCAGATGGGCCCTCAGTCTTAGGCCTTGCTACAATGGAAAGGCCCTGGATGGCTTTGGAAGGTGCATCCCCTGCCAGCCACCCTGCGTGCTGAAAGGCTGATGTCACAGTTAGGAGCAGGCAGCTTTCTCCTGTGGGTGTCCCGGCTTCAGGTCTTTGTTCCAGCCCAGTGGTTGAAGCCTAAACGCCCCATGCTGAGGAATTCAGTTCATTACTGAGGCCTTCGTGTAATTACCACCGGGCCTGCTTTCATTCCGCAAGGCATTCCCAAACTCCCTGATTGCCCTGCTCTGGGCACTCTAGCTGTGGGAGGGTCAGCCTCAGGAAATAATAATTAAAAGCTAATGTTTCCTCTGGTGACTCTGGGCCTTGGGGTGCTCCTGCTGTGACCCAACCTTTCAAACTCTTTCGCTGAACCATCACACCTTCCCTGTCTAGGCCTCCCCTCTTTGAAATGACAAATCATTAGGGGCACTTCCCATTGGCTGCCCGGACTTTCTCCCTGTGCCAAATTAAGCTTTTCCCCCAGCCTCATTAAATGCTCCTGTGGCCTCAATCCTGTAACCCTGGCCCACTCTGAAAATAAAGAAAAGGATGTAGACTGGGAGCCAGGAGACCTGGTTCCAGTTCCAGCTCCTTTGCTTTCTGAGTGACCTAGGGCAAATCCCTTCACATGTTCATGCCTCAGTTTCCTCCCTATAGACTGGGGGCGCTGGGTAAAATGGATGCTAAGGTCCATCTCAGCTGTAACACCCTGTGATTTTATTTCAGAAAATAATTTTTTAATAAAACCTATTACCATCGAGTCGACTGTGACTCACAGCGCCCCTATAGGACAGAGCAGAACTGCCCTATAGAGTTTCCAAGGAGCGCCTGGTGGATTTGAACTGCCGACCTTTTGGTTAGCAGACGTAGCTCTTAACCACTACGCCACCAGGGTTTCCATTCAGAAAATAATTAGGAGGTCTAAATGAAATAAGATAATGGGTGTGATAATACACTGAGGATCTTACAATGATACACAAACTTGTGGTAATAAGGCGTCTCATTTCACCCACTGGCATGTCTCTTTGTAAACGTCCTCTTGTTTTCAGGGTTCTGTTTCCCTAGCCAGATTGGGAGCAACACGAGGGCAAAGATGGAGGTTTCTATTTCTTTTGTATCCACTCCTAGTGACTAATGTTCACAGAAGCCACTCAGTAATGTTGTTTACCAGGTGACAGGCTTATTACCCTCCTGGCTGGCTCATTCATCTAAGTGGACTTTTAAGAAGCTTAACGGAAAAGTGGTCACCTTTGCTTCTTAAGGGGGGAAGGTAAAGAACCTCTTGTAAATATGCAGGTCTCACTTCTCTTGAAGGAAAAAAAAAATAGTTTGCCCCCTCAAAAGTAGTCGGATTTGGAAATTCAAATGGAATTTTTAATACTGCCTTGCAAATTAGCACATACCAACATGCCCAAGGCTTAATTGCATTCCCTAAGTACATACTGAGGGTGCTCTGTGCTGAGTGCCAAGGCCCAAGGCTCTGCTCAGTAGTAGGGTAAATACAGAAGAAATACTATGAAGTAATAGGATTCATTAAAACACACACACACATACGGCAGGACTTAACAAAACCCCACTGCCATCCAGTCAATTTCGACTCATAGCAGCACTATCGGACAGAGTAGAACTGCCCCACGGGGTCTCCAAGGCTATAATCTTTACAGAAGCAGACTTCCACATCTTTCTCCCTTCGAGCAGCTGGTGGGTTCGAACTGCCAACCTGTTGGTTAGCAGCCAAGTGATTTAACGGCTATACAACCAGGGCTCCTCACAGCAGGACTTAGATGTCAAAATATTGTGCCACTCAAAATGGTCGTTTTGGAATTATACGCACTTATTCTAAAAATGACAACCCTGCTGGGATAGTGGTTAAGAGCTACTGCTGCTAACCAAAAGGTCAGCAGTTCGAATCCACCAGGAGCTCCTTGGAAACCCTAGGGGGCAGTTCTACTCTGTCCTATGGGGTCACTATGAGTCAGAACTGACTCAATGTCAATGGGATTTTTTTTTTAATTCTAATAATGTTGCCTTGCTCAAAACTCTGGAACTCTAAGATGTTTCAGAAGCCATCTTCAAAGTCCGTCATATTCTTTACTGACAATGACGAATCTTTATGTGTTGATTGGCGTGGGGGGGTGGCTATCTTTGGAAGACAAGCCTGATGAATAAGCTGGATGATCAGGTTTATTCAGTCAGGTCAAAAACCTAAATCATGAGTGCCTTTTAATGAAGCTCTTAGTGAGCACATAGCAAAAACGTACAGTGCAGCCTTCGAATGCAAATACTTTGAAGGACTTCTTTCACTGAGTTATGTTTCAGTCATGTCTGTAAAAATCAGTTTCATGATAGATTTCCTTGCTTCCACCCTTGCTGTCCCCCTCCCCATTGTCTATTCTCAACACAGCAGCTCAAGGCATCTTTTTAAAAACATAAATCAGATCATCTCACTCATCTGCTTGAAACCTGCAAGGGCCCCCATCCCGCTCGGAATAGAGGCCAAAGTCCATAGAGTAGCTTCTAAGACCCTACGCAGTATAGCTCCTTCCTACTTCTCTGACCTCCTTTCAAACCACTGTCCTCCCTCAGTCACTTGCCTCCGGGCACATGGCCTCCTGGCCATTCCTCAAACATGCTAAGCGTGCTCCAGTGTAAGGCCTTTGCCCTAGCTGTTCCCTCTGGAAAACTTTCCTCCCAGATACACATTTGACCAGCTCCCTCATTTCCTTCAATTCTCACCTTTTCAATGAGACTAATTCTGACCTTCTATTTAATACCTCTATTAATACCAAAAAAACAAACCCGTTTACCAAAAAACCAAACCCGTTGCTGTCGAGTCAATTTCGACTCATAGCAACCCTATAGGACAGAGTAGAGCTGCCCCAATAGGGTTTCCAAGGATCGGCTGGTGGATTCGAACTGCCAACATTTTGGTTAACAGCCAGAGCTCTTAACCATTGTGCCACCAGGGCTCTACCTCTATAAATAATTCCTTCAAATTAATAATGCCTTCTATTTTATACCTTCCACTTAATAACTCTATACACACACACAGAGACGCAGGAGAGCACAGACTACCACACTCACTCCTGATTCCCCTTACCCTGCTCTTCTTTTTCTTTTTTCCATAGTACTTTCTACCTTCTACCATACTACATAGTTATATACTATTTATAGCTTTTACTGTTGTCTTTATCCCTGCTAGATTCTAAGCTCAGGAGGGCTAGTATCATTGTGTGTTTCATTGAATCCCAAAAGTCTAGACTGGCACTCAATAAATATATGTTGGTTTGGATTGGACTAGACTGGACTGGATCGGATTGGATTAGACTGGATTGGACTGGGTTGGACTGGACTGCATTGGACTGGATTGAATTACAGGTCCCAATCTGTATGGGGTATAGTCCCTGTCCTCCAATTTCTTACAAATCTGATTGAGAGAACTGGAGATGCCCACACAAAAGTGACTTAACAGTATACAACAATGCATGACTAAGTGGAATCCACAGTGAATGCTGTAGGAACCCAGGGAGAGGTTAGTGCAAGTTGAAAGAGGAAAAGGGGCTTGGGCTGAGCCTTCTCTCTAGGCAAGCAGACCTTCTCCTTGTCCCAGCATATGCCCATTCATTTTCCAGCCTCTATTCATTTGCTCATGCTGTCCCTCTGTCTGAAATGCTTTACCCTTCCTCCCCATTACCCAAAGCTTACTCATTTATCAGTGCTCAGCCCGAGCCTACTTCCTTCACACAGCTTTCCTTGATTATTCTAGCCCTACTTGATTTCTTTCTCTGCTGAGCTTCCATAGCACCTATCGCTGGTATGAGACCACTTAGACTTTAAATAGGAATACTGTGTGTGTCGTGGTGATACAATTTCCCCAGCTAGATCTACAGGCTCCTTGAGAGTAGAAGCCCCATTTTTGTTTCTTCTCTCTCTTGACTGGTGCCAAGCATGGTACAGGTACTGGCACCTGATACAAGTGGCACCAGTTGATCAGTTAATAAGCAAAGCGAAAAGGCAAGGGAAACCACAAACGCAAAGATACCATGGTGTGAATCGATGTGATGAGCTCAAATGTATTACACCAGTGGTTCTCAGCCCTAGTTGCACATTGAATCACCTGGAGGGTTTTTCAAAAGATCTCCATGTGGGGGTCCCACCCCAGTCCAATTTTGCCAGAATGTACAGGAATGTGACCTGACCACCACTATTTTTTTAAAAGCTCCCTAATTGATTCTAATGTGTAACCCGTTAAGAACAACCACAGTGTTAGAAAACATTGGGGGTAAGCAGAAGGGATAAAGGAAATTGAGAAACATGCCTAAAAAAAATGTAACTGGGTTTGTCTTTCTTTTCCATTTTGTTCTAGCTTGTCATGGGAATTTGTCCCGGTCAGAGCAGTCCAGAGGGATCAGCTGTGGCTATCTGCCCCTTATCCTCTGCCTAACGCTATAATAAACAGCAAGAACTCAGAGAAACCATGGAGAGAGAAGGCAGCACAAAGGCGGGCAAGTCTAATGTCAATCTGTACCCATTGTTGTTGTTAGTTGCACTCGAGGCAACTCATGGCGGCCGCACACACAATGGAAGGAAACATCGCCCAGTCCTATGCCATCCCCATGATCGGAGACTGTTGTGATCCACAGGATTTTCATCGGCTGATTTTTGGAACATGATCAGGCCTTTCTTCCTACCCCATCTTAGTCTGGAAGCCCTGCTGAAATCTATCAGCATCATAGCAACATGCACGCATCCACTGACAGACAGGGGGTGGTTGCCCATGAAGTACACTGACCAAAATCGAGCCCAGATCTCCTGCACAGAAGGCAAAAATTCTACCACTGAACCACCAAGGCCTCCTCTGTACCCAAGGAACACAGAAAAGTTTGGGGGAACTAGAGGACGATTTTAGATCACTTGAAAATTTATGTTGCTATTTCTCCCCTTCCCACGTTGCTAGCAGTCAGCTGACTCTCTTGTGCCTGCCCATCAGAAGAGCCACCAAGAACTATGCAGATTATACTCAGGCTACTGTTCAGAATTCCTGGCTAATTCTCCCCTGGCTCCTCCCTCCTCCACATCCTCTCTGAAACTGAGAAGACAAGCTTCTCTCTCTTAAAGGTAACCTGGCTTAAATGCATTCAAGAGCATGCAAGAAGCTCGAAGGGTTATACGAGTCCTCATCCTAGGCCTGAATGGAGATGTTCTAACCCACTACCTTTTCTCCGCTGGTCCCTCCTTTCTCTAGGTACAAAACCCAGAGAGTCAGACCAAGCCACCAAATCGCATTTGCTGTGAGTCCATTTCCGGGGAACCTGTGCAGACCAGGCCTCTCTCCCCACCGCGCCCCCTTACTGTACCTCCCCCCCACAAAATACCACCATCACCACCCACCTGTTCACCAAATGACACATCTAGAGATGTGGCAGAAAATACTGGTACCCCTGGGAAAGGAAACAGGGTTTAAATTCGGAGTGAAATGTACACGATTGAGAAGAAACTTTTCCTGAGAACAAGATCACTTATTTGGGAATGGAGGGTGGGCGGTGGAAGGGTAGAGAAAAGGAACATAAAGGCAAATATGTTGGCACTTAGTCCTGAAGGAGGGAGAGGAGGGAGTGCCAGGCAGTGAGGGGGAGGGTGTGGAAAGACGAGGCTGAGCTCTGATGACAAACATCCCCAATTCCACCAGCTTGCCAAGACCTAGCCCTAGATCCCAGAGGGGTCACAGCCTGGCTTCAGCCTCTGGAGGCACCTCCTTTCACCTTTCACTCTGCGCCGAATCACTAACAGCCAAGGCTCTGGCCACAGTGTGACATCTCCACGTGGAAAACGGCCCCTTGAAAATCTGAGAAAAAACCAGCACATGGCTACAAAGCACATATATACTAAGAGGTAACTCTAAACTCCTGAGCTGGGCCTGGGGAGGAGGGAAGGGTAGAGGGGTAAGGTTTTTCCACTTCCATTCGAAACTGTCAGGAGGGTGATTAATGACCAACAGGTTTGGAATCGCCTTTATTGCCAGATCAGTATTGTTGCCCGTGACAGCTAATGAGGTTGGACAGGCTTCTCCACACCGAGCTTTATGGGGCCCGCTCCCTCCCCTGCAGAGCTCACAAGGCCTGCCAGCTTTTGTGCACAGGAATGTTCAAGCCCCGCCTCCCCTTCATTCCTCCACCACCACCTCCCCACCAACTCCCCAAACCACCAGCTCACCCCAGAACCTTGCCCCTTCCAGGCTGCTCAGAGGGCCCCATCTGCAATGGGTGCACCTCCCAACACCTCTTCCCCATCCCCACTGGAGGTTGACCAGTGGGGTTGGGGACGCTCATAAAAATTTTTTTAAAAAAAGAGAAAGGAAGAAAAGCAAACATTACAGCCCTTTGGGTTTAAGATGAAGGGAAGCAGCTTCTGGATGCTTGTTCTGGACAGTCTGACCAACAACCTTAACGACCCGCTCCAAAATCATCTGTAAAATTCAAGAAGTAATTTACATCCTCACCACTTCAATCCAGCAAATGTGTTGAGGGGGCGAAGATGGAGGAGTGAATGTCAGAAAGAGGTTTTAATAACAGTTTATAATAATTTTTAACCAACCACCTTAAGCCTCGATATATAAAGGTAGGTTTCAGTACAGAAATCAACCTGGTTCTAGGCTTAAGAGTAAGGCAACACTGGCTTTGTTTTCTTCTCTCTTACAAATATTTACCTTTGTGCTAGTTCACATCTTGATACAGTTAAGCACGTGTTTGCCTGTGGTTTAATATTTGCAGGAGTTGGAGCAATGTAATAAGCAAACAGTTTAAAAGGCCCAGAAAGACCCCCTCAGCTTAAAAATCTATTACTTTGCAATGTGATATAAATGTATTTTGCTTCTGCTCAGAGCAATTTCCTAGTTTACTCTTATTAAACGAGAAGACGGCTTACCAGAGCTCTTGATTTATGAAACACATATTAGATTCATTAAAACCTTAAAAGATTTAATACATTTTATCAGGACATTAAATCTGTGCAGGCTTTTTAAATCAAATACCTGCCATATTTCATCTCCTACATCCTGCACACTTCTTTAAGAACCCTAAAATGTGGACTGACAAACATTATGGTGTTTCAGGCCTGATTTCTAAGTGGCATTTAAAGTCCTCCCTGCTAAGATTTACAGCCTGACTTCTCCCCAGGTCTTCAGAAGAATAAGCGATTCCCCTCTTTGGAATTCAGTCCGGGAAGAAGAGCTGAGATCTACATTTCAAGTATGGACACTGACATTTCCACTCCTTCCCACCCCACAGCCAATGGTTTCTATCCTCACAGGTTCTCCAGGACCCCAGTAGTTTCCTTCTTCTCCACTCAGCAACACCCCAGCCACCATCTTCCATCTTGTTCCAGAACTCCTCTTGGGCTCTGCGTCCATGCCTCTACCTTCCTAGGCTCTCTTTCCATTCTTCACTCCGTGACTCTCTTAGCTCATACATAACTGCAACAATACATCTGTCACACTTTGGGAAACATGGAAAAGTTTGTCCCCTTGTAAACAACCCTTCCTTCCTCCCCACCCCCCCCACCCCCCGCTTTTTTTCTGTCTTGTTATTAGGAGTCTCTGGGTACTACCTAAGAAAAATACTCAAGATGTGGTGGAAACACTGAGAGCGAGCATTTAGAAGGATGAGTAAGAGTCTAGCAAACACAAAAATAACAACAGTATAAAATCTGGAGGTGTAGGTAGGGGATTGCTTCATTAAAGATCATATCTGACTAGCAAAGAGATTGGGACTTTTTTTTTCTAGGGAACCTATTATTTGGGTTTTTAAGCAGAAAAAGTACACAAAGACCACATGGATTACAGTGTGGATGGTGGGTTAAGGATAAAGGGACAAGATGGAGGCAAGCAGATCACTAACATTAGATTGCTGCAGTAATCCAAGTGAGAAGTAATAAAGCCCTGGGCTAGGAGAACCTACAGAGAGAAGGCCACAGAGTCAAGGAATAACGACAAGTTCATGATTAAACAGATGCAGCAGATTAAGATAGAGGGCGAGTTCCTGGCTTGGATGATTGAGTGAATGATGATGCCTTTAATGGGAAGAGTGGCTTTGAGGGGAATTACCAGTTCAGTTTTAGACATGGTTGGTTTGGCCCCATTTGACATCCAAAAAGATGGTATTTATTATAGATTAAATTGTCTCCCCACCCCCAAAGTATGGTTGGAATTCTAACTCCTATACCTATGAATGCAATCCTGTTTGGAAACAGGGTTTTCTTTGCTATGTTAATTAGATCATACCCAAATAAGGTGGGTTCTAAATCTAATCACTTCTGAGTTATAAAAGGAGCAGACAGACACCATGTGAGGATCACCTATAACCAAAGGAACACCCGCGACTACCTACAAGGAAGGAATTGACACATCCAAGACCTTGATTTGGACTTTTAGCCTATGGGACTGTGAGAAAATTCATTTCTGTTTTTTAAAGCCACCCACTTGTGGTATTTCTATTACGGCAGCACTAGATAACTAAGACTGTTTTAGTCTGTAGCTCACGGCTATAGGTTTGGATTTGGGAGCGTCATCAGCAACCACGTAGTTATAATTCAAAGAACACAAGAGACTTTGTAGAAAGAGAGGGTAGAGAAAGAAGAGCTGTGAGTCCAGGACAGAGCTCTGAGGAATATTTGAGGAGGACCTCATGGTGGAGACTAAGAAGAAACATTGAGACAAGTGGGAGGAAAACCAGGAGGGATAGAGACATTTGTGGAGGCCACAGAGAGTCTTAAACATTAAGGGGTCAGCATTACCATGAGCATAAAGAAAGGCACTGAAGATAAGGGCTAAAAATAAGGGAATGGAAAATGAAGAAAGACAGCAACCCTAGGCTGTCTTTTTTTTTTTTCTTTTCTTTTTCAACTTTCTTCAAAAGGAAGGAGACAGATCAGGGGAGAACTAGAGCCTTACACGAGTCAACAGAGAGACCTTAAGGGGGGGGGGAGAAAGAAAGAGAGACTTGCATAAGATTGTAGGCTGAGGCTAAAGAAGTGGTAGAAAAGAACAAGGTAAAGATAGAGAAGATAATTGAAGGCTCTGGGTCCCTGAGGAAAGAGGATCCAGCAGGAGCAAGATTAAGAATCCAGGTGGAAAAAGGCAACGTGCATTGCCTTATCCACCGAGATTTACATATCAAGTGCTAAGGTATCTCTTTGTCTATGGCAAAAAGTCATGTATCAATGATATAGAGAGATGTACAGATAAATGTATGCACATGAAGTTCCATAAACTCTTATTAAAAATTCCTACTGTTGTTAGCGATTTAAGGTTGGAACGTTGGAGATGGGATTGTCAAGGGACAGGTCACGCCACGCAAAATAGAGCAAGTCAAAGTTCAGACTAACAGGACTGTTGGTAAGTTTCCCAGGGTAAAGAGGTACTCTTTCTCATCATCCCTCAAGCACACTTTGGACCGTGGCCATTCCCCTCTCTGAGACTTCCTCCCCTTAGCCCGCTGTTTCTACATGAGTAAAATAAATGGGTTGGATTAAAATCACAAGGAACAACCTAAACATCCATCTACAGGTGAATGGATAAACAAATTACATATACATACAGCAGAACATTACACTCAGCAATAAAAAGGAATGAACTACTGATACACTCAACACCATGGATGAATCTCAAAATCATTATTCTGGCAGGAAAAGGGCCAAACCAAAAAAACAAGTACATGCTGTTTAATTCCATTTATATAAAAGTCTATAAAATGCCAAGTTTTCTGTAGTGAGAGCAAGCAGATCAGTGGTTGCTTGGGAATGGGGGAGGGGGTCAAAGAGAGGGGCGTGAGGGAGCGATTACAAAGAGGCATGAGAATGTTTGGGGGCATGATGGATTTGCTCATTAACTTGGTTGTGGTGATGGTCTCACAGGTATACACATATGTCAAAACTTAATTGTATACTTTGTGCAGTTTATTGTATGGCAATTATACCTCGACAAAGCTGTAACAAAAATCTAATCACAAAATGATCTTTAGGTGGCTTACAACTGACTTCCAACTCTCTTTTTTTTTTTTCATCATTATTCCTCTCTGATCCCTTCACCCAACTTCCCTGAAGGAACATCATTGTTGTTATTGTTGTTGTGTGCCATCCAGTCTATTTCAACTCATGGTGATCCCATAGGACAGAGTAGAACTTCCCCATAGCATTTTCAAGGCTGCAATCTTTATGGGAGATTTTTTTAATCTTTACGGGAGCAGATCGCCAGTCTTTTCTCCCACAGAGTTGCTGGGTTCGAACCACAGACCTTCTGGTTAGCAGCTGAGTGCTTAGCCACTGCACCACCAGGGCTCCTTAAAGAAATATCATTCACTCCAAGAAGGCAGCAATCCTGGTTTTACCAACTGAAAGCAAGAGGGGAAGGTTCTATGTAATCCTCCTAATAATTAAGGATATAACCCTTCAGTCCTCTTTCCCAAGCTCACCAAAATCTTTCTGGGATCAAATGCCCTGAAGGATGACCTCTATTCTTCACTTTAGGCCCAAAATAGAGAAAAAGGAAAAATCAAAATCAAACAAAAACTTTTTTTCAGCAACTTCCAGCCTTGTAATACAAAGAACTGAAGCCAAATACTTTATCTGGTTCCTTTGGGGTTAACTTTGGTGTTAACAAAAAAGGACTGTAACTAGGTGTAACTGTGTAAGAAGGGGGTCTCTTCCCTCTTTGGAGCAGCAGCACTTCAACAATTAGTTTAATAAGAAAACTAAAACAAAAGCAATCCAGAGACAGAGAGAGGTGGATTACTTATTGTTGTTAGGTACCGTTGAGACAATTCCGACTCATAGCGACCCTATGTACAACAGAATGAAACACTGCCCAGTCCTGCACCATCCCCACAATGGTTGTTATGTTTGAGCCCATGATTGCAGCCACTGTGTCAATCCATCTGGTTAAGGGTCTTCCTCTGTTTTGCTGACCGTCTACTCTATAAGTAGTACATTACTAGGGTAGAAGCTTTTTTAACCTAGCTTCAAACTACCACTACAAAATAAACTGGCTCAATTTGAAGTTTTGCAATTTCTGACCACTGGTATACATTCCTGAAGGGTTACATCTGAAATGAATATGGCACATGTGTGTGTTTTAAGTTGACTCATTTCTCAATTGACTTACTGTGGAAAAGAAATAGATTTGGGATCATTTGAATTTCACCTTTGCTATCGACCAGCTTTGTCATCTTGGGCAATCCCTTTTACAGATCAAGAAACTGAGGGAGAGATAGGTTACTTTCAAGGTCACACAGCTAAGAAGAGGTGGAATCCAGGATTCAAGCCCAGGCAGTCTGGCTTTGGAAGCCCTGTACTTAACCACTAGTCTATACTGCAAGTTGCTAGAAGATGAATTTTTAAATACTTTTTCTGTTAAACTGGAAACCCTGGTGGCGTAGTAGTTAAGTGCTACGGCTGCGAACCAAAGGGTCAGCAGTTCAAATCCACCAGGCGCTCCTTGGAAACTCTATGGGGCAGTTCTACTCTGTCCTATAGGGTCGCTATGAGTCGGAATCCACTCAACAGCACTGGGTTTGGTTTTTGGTTCTTGGTTTCTGTTAAACTAATCACCACAGACTTCTCTGCTTGGTGACTTTGGATACTGAGTCATAACGATCACAGGTCTCTTAAGGAAGGGACTTTCAGAAGTGTTAGATCATCATCTAGTGAAGTACACGCCCTGCCTTTAGGCAAAGCCACAATGAAACACTCAGGCGTAGGACAAGCTTCTTGAGAACAAAGTCCCACAACTTCCTCTCAAGTTCATTCCAAAGCTTAACAGTCAGAAATTCTTAAATTAAATCTACTTGAAATCCTTTATGCCTCAGGCTAAGCACCATTCCTTGGATTGATAGATCCCAGTGTAACCATTTCTCTAACTCATTCACTCAGCTATTAAATAAACATGTATTAAGCACACTCAGCTAAGCTAAATCACTGAACCTTGAGAGAAAAAGCTCTCAGGTTTTGATAGGGTCGGTCAGCTTATAGGCTGTGTTTGCCAGGGACGGATAGGGTTCAGAAAGGTGAGAGTAGAAAAGGCGGCCTTCCAGAAAAGGAGGTGGGTACAGGGTTCGCAGACAGCACCATCCAGTCTACTTGTGGGCTTAACCATATAATGCTTAAACATCCCAACACAAGCTCACCTAAAGCTAACCCAGAGGGAGAGAATGGGTCAATTCCAAGAGCCATGATGCCCGGAAAACCTAACGTTCCTTTTTCTGAACCCTAAATCTATCTAGAAGTTCCTGGGTGATGTAAACGGTTAACGCACTTGGCTGCTAACCAAAAGGCTGGAGGTTCAAATCCATTCAGAGATACCTTGGAAGAAAAGCCTGGTGATCTACTTCCAAAAATCAGTCATTGAAAACCCTATGGGGGAAAAAATAAAGCCATGTGGAGCATAGTTTCACTCTGACATACCGTGAGACAGAACTGACTAAATAACAATTGCTTTTTAAATCTGCCCAACAACACCAGCTTGCTATCCTCCCTGAAAAAACTTTTTATTTACTGAGGCTGTAATTATGGGGAGTTAACCTTTTCTTCTGCAGCCAAAATAACTTTAGTAGTTGAATGAGAAATGCTTCCATTTGGTGCTACCGAGCAGAGAAGGATGAGGATGACGTCATGGCCCTTAGACTAGGAGACACAAAGTCTAGGTTCTGGTCCTCTTCCATTTTGTCTTCACCCCGTATTTATTCAGCACCTAAGCACAGGGATGCTGAGGAGAACAGTTCCTGCTCTCAGGGAGTTTACAGTCTATCCAGGGAGAAGACCAAGTGCACAAGGCGCCCTACACCGTTGGGAGTTAGGCTCGAGATGTCAAGGTAGAGCAATGGAGGCTTTCATGGACTGTCACACCTCCACCCTCCCACCTCCGCACGTCACTGAACTTGTTATATTCCCTTGATTAAAACGGGGATAATTCCTGCTTAATCTACTTTATGGTACTATCCCAACTCTGGAAGCTCAAAAAGACCTCAAAAGGCCAAAGCTCCCAGAAAAGCATAAAGAGCAATTCAAAGTAGAAATTGTTGATTGGCGACATAATGGTGCTAATCTGCATACTTAAAAAACTGTTTCTTCCAGCTGGGCAATGGGAGGGGGACCAAGCAAAAGGCTAGAGCGGTTGCAACTCTCTATTAATGGCTCCGAAAAAAACAAACAGGTGCCCCCCCAAAGTGGCTTGTCCTAATATGGAGGGGAACCTGGAGAATTCGCCAAAGTCAAAACCTCAGGAAGTGACACCCTTGATCTCAAGCCTACGCACCCACAGCCCCACGCGTCCTCCTTCAGGCTCACCCTCCAGGCGCTCCTCAACCCCGCCCCACCACCAAAGGCCTGACGGAGCCCTGGGACGGCCCGGGCCGAGTCGCGGGCGCTCCCTGGTGGCCATAGGCGGACACTGACCACCAAGAGCCCGAGGGGCGGGGCGGGGAGGACGAACTAGGGAGCGAGGGGAAGGGGGCGTGGTCTTACGCGTGAGCTGATGGCGTCATCGGAGCGACGGGCCCGGAAGGAAGTAGTGAGCTGAGGGGTGTGGCGGTTTTCTGCGGTTGCACGGGGGTTCGGACGAGTACGGAGCGCCTGGAGGGACATCCGGGTACGCCGCCCCCGCCCCGTCTCAGTGCGCGCTCTGGGCCTCGTTACCTCTCCTGGCTCGAGCTGATCTGCGATCTTCCCGGCCTCCGCCCCAGCACACTCTCTCGTTCAGCCAGCCCACTACTGGAGCTCGAAAGAGACCCTTTCCCCGCCGTCCCCTCCCCGCTAGCCCCCAGGCGGGGCTAAGCGGAGGCACTTGGCGCCCCGGCCCGACCCAGGGTGCCAGGGCCTCTCTGGGAGGAGCGCGGAAAGGGGCGCGAGGTGGGGCGGGTGGCCTTGGAGAGACCTCGGGGAGGGAAAGCATTTGCAGAAAGGACGCAGCTGCGAATCTGCAGCTGGGACCACCACGGTAAAATAAACGCCTCGCAGACTGCGCCCGAATTATGTTAGACCCCAAAGGCAGAATCCACGTCCTGCGCGAGTAGGCCCAAACATGCAAGAATGTGAACTTTGCTGTCGGTCACCATAGATTTTTCAGATCAGTGTTCAGGGGCGAGCTTCTAGAGGCCAACTCTTTCACTTCCTGGCGCCTGACCAGTTGAACCCAGGACCCCAGAGTCTCTTGGACTCGGGAACTCCCCTTTCTTATGTAACCAAGAGTTTGGGGACCTATCAGGTGCAAAGTGCCAGTCAAGTATATATGGAAGGGAGTGTGGCCGCTGTCTTGTTCGCAGTCCTGTCCCATGTAAGGCCAAAAGAATGACTGGGAAAGTGAACGAAAGGCCGGAGAATCCTACCTTGGAACTCTGCTCGCGTGCTGTCTCTGCCACTCCAGCATCTGAAAGGAGTAAATAATGGTTGTCTCTGAAATGGCAGGCAATTAGGGTTGGGAGGCTCTGACCAGAATTACATGGCCACAACTGCCTGTCATTTGACATCCTCTGTAATTTCGTCCAACGTACTGCAGCTGCCTCTCTTCCTCTTTTTTAGCATGGGTGGCTCCATTGACAGCACGTTGGTGTTCACAGGAAGAGAAGGCTGTGTTCTGAACACTTCCCAACTGGCACTGGTTTTCCCTTGCAGGGCAGCGTCTGGAGCCACTGCCTCTTCAAAGAGATGTGGAGTATAATCCTATGGTTAAGGAATGTGAATGTTGACTGAGAACAAGGATGAAGAGAGTTGTAGATCTAGCCACGTGCTCATACTGCGCCAGGCTGGGTGTGAGCCACTGTCACGGTACTCTGTGAGGTACTCTTGCTGTCAGCTTTCCTCCTGCATACCAGACCACACACGTTTTCCTGTCTTTTCCCTAGGATAAAGGTTCACTGATGGCTCAACTGGGAGCAGTTGTGGCGGTGACTGCCAGTTTCTTTTGTGCATCTCTCTTCTCGGCTGTGCACAAGATAGAAGAGGGGCATATTGGGGTATATTACAGGTAAGGCAGAGGCAGGTAGAAGCTTCCACTTCCTGATAAATGGCTCCCTTTCCTAGTCACCATCTGGCAGACTTTGCTGAATATTTGTGTTTATATTTTGTTGAAGAAGGGAGTCTTTTGAATTGAACTTTTGTGTCAGTGATGAGATGGGGAAATATATATGTGTGTAAATGTAAAACTTTGCTTAACATTCTAAGATGACACCACAGAATGGTGATTGATATATGCATATATGGATTTAAAGAAAAAACCTAAAGGAGACCAGTGCTCCTTGCAGACCATCCCTGAAATATTGTTTCTCCTATATCCCTCTGGGATTCTTGGCTTCACGCTACTAGGTCACTTCCACCAAGGCCAGCTGAGTCCCAGTTCTTGATGGCAAACTGAGAAGATAGCCTACTCTGCTAATTTAAAGAATGGGTACTTGGGGACTACTCTTTAAAATTAACATTTCTGGAAAAATGAAAGGACCTGCAGGTTGATTAATACCAATCAAGGCAAGTCCCAGGGTGGAAGGTCTTACAGTAAACATTTCACAGTGTGTTTTATTGCTCTTAAAAAAAAAAAAAGTGTCTTTGACTTCACAATGTAAAACCAAAGAAACAGTCATAAATCATGGATTGCCTTCCTCTTAGTAATCTTTATAACCAAGTTTTTTGCTTTTAAGTTTTTATGAACCTCTTCCGTGTGCCCTGTGATGCTTATTTCTGGATTGCCAATAGCAAGTTCCAAAACTGATTGGTTTCCCCCCTCCATCTGCTTACACATGTACCAAAAAAAAAAAAGCTTTTAATTTTGTTAATCATTTACATACAACTTGATTAGAAAAGTAGCTCTGCTGCCCACCGCCCAAAAAAATTTTTTTAATTGATTTTAAAGGGTAGTTAAAATTATTCTGTGCTTTCTCATGCCACTGGACTCTAACGTTAGTGCAGTTAATTGATAATTACATGACTGAATTTAACTGCCCTAACAAATTGCCAAAAGCTCAGTGGGTATGACAGAGTAAACCAGACTTCCTCTCTCAGCCTAAGTATAGCCAGAGATTCTTCCGTCTTTATCCCACGTAGCCTGTGTGCCTATTTTTCTCCTTGCAAAATGAATAATGATTTTCCGTTTTACCATCAGGCTTCCTAGAATATGAGGGTAGAGCTGAGCGAAAGACAGGGATCTGTGCATATGGCTCTGGCATGTGCCACTTTAGATTAAATGTTTATGGGGTGGAAGAGATAGTTGGCTCAAGTGGTATTGATTCCTTAAGTATCTAAGAGAGCCTTCTTGCTAACGGAGCCTGCCTCTCTCTTCCTCCTCTGCAGAGGCGGTGCCCTGCTGACTTCCACCAGTGGCCCTGGTTTCCATCTCATGCTCCCTTTCATCACATCATATAAGTCTGTGCAGGTACACTTGGCTTGTGTGGTGTGGCTGGATGACTGCAGATTCAGGGTGGTAACTACTACATGATTTGGAATTATTTAGCCACTGAATGAGTACAATGCCTTTTCGGGGAATGATTTAAAGATTGATTTTTTTTTTAATTCATTTATTTTTATAAAGAATGAGGCCCCATTTACTTTGGAGCTTTACTTGATTGCTGAAATAGATGAATGGGGCTGTACCCCTGGCCTGTCACCCCTAGCTGGGAATTATTTGTTTCATGACAAAGCCAGTCATATGTATATATATGTTCATGTGTGCTACATATAGTTTCAAATACAAGAGAAAGCACATAGGGGGCACAGTTATGGATACTTACTAGATAAAACCAAACACCTCACGGGATTAAGACCTCTGTCCCACATGCTCTGATACATAATTGCGAACATAGCAGAATTAAACTATTATTCTTACTAGTTTATCATTAGCTTAAAAGAAGAATTTTCTTTCTAATTATCTTTTTAAATACTGTTAACAAGCTATGTTAATATGAGTCGTTATATATATAAATAGAATTACTTTTCTCCTGACAGAAAACTAAAGTTTTACAGGCTGAGAATCTAGTTATTATTAAAACCCAATGCCTAGTTACTATTACGACTTAATAATGTTAACTATATGCTATTATTATATCTTGTTATACAAAGTAAAAATGGGAAATAAAATGATTTGGGTTTCCAAAAAAAAAACAAAGCCAGAGAAGAATCAGTTTGGAATGTGTAGAAGGACCAGTTAGGGGGGAGGGGTGTTTTAAATCCCACACTGCCACGATAAATGGAAATGTAACATTGGTAGTTTTGCTGGGTTTTATTTGAACTTTGGAACTGTGAACATGATTTTTGGTGGGAGGCAGAAAGTTGAACTTGGTGACGGAAAATGATGTCTGAAATAGGAGTAGAGTTAGTTATGACAGATCTGAAGCCTGGCTAAGTTAGACTAGTCATCTTTGAAATGATTCCTGAGTGTGTTCAGCCAAGAGGAATAAGATTGAGAGAATTGCTTTTAAACTGACCCTGGAAAATAATCCTGGAATACCGCATCAGTGTTTGCTCTGTACGTTTCTTCTGCCATTTACTGTGCTTTGCAGTTTTGAAACAGGAGCCCTGGTGGCACAAAGGTTAAGAGCTCAGCTGCTAACCGAAAAGCTGGCAGTTCAAACCCACCCAGTGGTCTGTGGGAGAAAGACCTGGCAATCTGCTTCTGTAAAGATTAAAGGCAAGAAAACCCTGTGGAGCAGTTCTACTCTGTCACATAGGGTCACTATGGGTTGGAATCGACTCAATGGCACCCAACAACACCAACAGTTTTCAAAGTGCTATCATGTACATTATCTCATTTGAGCCCCACAAACAGTCCTGAGAATGGGCTAGCAGGTACTCCAGGCCGAGACAGGCTGAATAAGGGGATCCACTGTTTCAAGACTAGTAAGTGGGAGAGGTAAACCCAGGTCTTGGGAGTCCTAGGACCAGGTCTTTTTCACTAAACCATTATAACTCAGCTCGTTTGCATAGTGGTTCACTTACACTGAAGTTTGGTTACCTTCACTCGGTTTAGTCTCACACCTGGTAAGTAAGGAGGGTCAGATGGAGTGTTCATGTTAACACAGGTAAAGCCCAACCCAAACTGGTGTTCAAGGACAAAGCCATTTGGGAATTCCAAAAAATGGATATTGTTCTCACTGTCCGTCTTAACAGCATTTTATGTCTCCTCTGTTTCCAGACCACACTCCAGACAGATGAGGTGAAGAATGTACCCTGTGGGACTAGGTAAGCTACCAAGAATAAAGCTGTTAAGTTTGAATAAGTAAGAAGGAGTATTTGGCTGGCTGCAGTAAGAGACAGTGATTTAACCTGGGGGTTGAATCAATTTTCCTGTCCCCCAGCTCCCTTTACTCTGATTTGACTAAGTGGTGGAGTGCAGTAGAAAAAATAGTAGGAGGGCCTTGAATGCCATGACAAGAAGTTTGGACTTAACCACTGTGTGAGGAGTGAGGATCCATTAAAGGTTTTAAGCAGATAAATGACATGATAGAGCAGTGCTTTAGGAAGGTAACTTTAGAATAACTAACTACAAAGGATGTCTTAAAGGTAGGAGGAGACGTTAAGGGCAGGAAACTGAAAGAGCACACTGTTGTTGTGGTCCAGCTGAGAAGTAAAGAGTCTGAACTGGGATAGAGTAACAAGGTAAACGCCACCATAAGGAAACACTCAGACAAATCCAGAACTGGGACATCCCACAAGATACCTAGCCTGATCTCTTCACACAGACATTTTATTGTACATCAGAGCCTGTTTTTCTTGTAGAAACATCTAAAATTAATAGATTTAATACGTAAGATTTGCATTAGAAAGAATCCTGTGGATAAAAAGAGACTTATAAGGCCTAAACAAATGCAGTGATGAACCTTGATTAGAGCCTGGTTGAAAAATAACAGCCATAAAAGCCATTATGGGAAAAATTGGGGAAATTTCAGTAAGAACTGGGTATTAGATGATATTCATGAATTACGAATTTCCTTAGGTTTGAGAATGGTATTGTGGTTACGTAGGAGAACGCCATTGTTCTTAAACGATGCTTGCCAGAGTATCAAGGTATATAGCTTCAGAACTGCAACTTAATTTTGAAATGTTCAGCCAAAAAAAAAAAAGGTAGATCAAACGTTAACAGTTGTTAAATTTAGTTGTCCATGTATAGGCGCTTTACTCTTTTTTCAGCTTTTATGTATATTTGAATTTTTTTTAATATGAAGATTTGGGTTGGTGGATAATGTTGAAAACAAAGTGAGAAACATTGGTCATGAAATTCCACAGTGACCTCTTAAGCGCTACAGTTTATTCCCCTGCAATTGATTGCTTTAATCAAAGGCCATTGTTTATTCAAAAAAAATATGAACTTTTTTCTTAACTGGCACTCCAGAAGTCTCACTTTTTTCTTTGTGGAGATAGTTTCAGGAAGTGTGATTTCTCGGGCGGTTGTGTTCTTCATATGAGTTCTGAAGGTCTCCTACTTGGAAACTGGAGTTGTTTTCTAACCTCCTGTGAACTCTGCTGCTTTTCTGCCAAGTCACACATCTGATGCCATTATCTTCGGAGACTGCACTGTATTCCAGAGCCTGTTACTGACCCTTTTGTCCATTCTCTCTCCAATAGTGGTGGTGTGATGATCTACTTTGATAGAATTGAGGTGGTAAACTTCCTAGTCCCAAATGCAGGTAAAGTTTTCCGGTTTACCCTCCTCCATCACCCCCATCCCAGCTTACTTTCCCCAGCCTGCCACCATTTTCTCTGTCGAAGCACCTGGGAAGGGAGAACATCTGTCTGAGAAAGTTTTGAGTCTTGCCTTTTCTTATTCTGAAACTTCTCTGTCTCTCTGCATACATACCAGTGTATGATATAGTGAAGAACTACACGGCCGACTATGACAAGGCCCTCATCTTCAATAAGATCCACCACGAACTGAACCAGTTCTGCAGTGTACATACACTTCAGGAGGTCTACATTGAGCTGTTTGGTAAGAAAGTCTTTTCTGACCTTGCCATGCTTTGTAGCCCTACTTCTCCTGACTGCCCGCTTCTGCACTGTGGGCTAGGAAGAATATTGCAGGCTGGTTACTTGTGAACAGGAATCCAGTGCTCGGGCATTGCTCACTAGGGAGATGCCTAGAAAGTGTTAATGATAATGGAAGATGATACTTTAGAGTGGTTGAGCTTTGGGCACAGGAATAGTAGCAGCATAGAGTACTCGCTTCTGGTCCGAATCAGAGGACTGGAGTAGAAATGTGTTCCCACTGTCTCTTCGTAAAATATCATTCTATAATTAAAATTAGTTCTAGAAGAACCTTAGAGATTATCCAGCCCAGCATCGTCACCTTAAGATGGGGTACTAAAGCCCTGCAAGAGAAAGTGGTTTTCCTGAGCCACAAAGCTGGTTGGTAGCAGAGCTAAAACTAGACCCTCCTCCCTCTCCTGGCTCTCACTTCAGTAGTCTTTCACCACACCATGCTGAATGAAGGGCACCCAGGGATGGGTGAGGAGAATGGTAAGGTTCACATTTAATGCTAGAGCTAGGACGAGGACCATAGCTACTTACAGCTCATAGAACCTTTGTGATTGTCTTTTTTAACTTTGTACCTGTTGTGAAGATGAGTAGGAAAACACTTTAAAAGGATCCACATGCTTAAATAGAGACAGTTTGTCAAAGTAAACACAGGCAGACTTCAGGAGCGCTGGAAGGGAACATTCAGTAACTGTCACAGATCATTTGTGGTAAATCGTTGTGTTTCAGTGTGCTGCTAGGAGTTTTATAGTAGTCAGTGCTAAAAGTAAAAGGTTTTTTCAACCTGTATTACAACGGTTCTTTTTATATATGTGTGCATATATGTATGTATATGTATAACGATATGTAATTTATTTTTGTCGTTGAGAATATGCACAGCAAAAACATACACCAATTCAAGTTTCTACATGTACAATTCAGTGATGCTGATTACGTCCTTCGAGCTATGACGCCATTCTCACCTTCCTTTTCCGAGTTGTTCCTCTCCCGTGAACATAAACTCACTGCCCCCTAAGTTTCCTGCTTAATCTTCTGAGTTGCTGTTGTCAGTTTAATCCCATATAGACAGGTCTTAAGAGAGCATAATATTCAAGGCAGACACTCCTTACTAGGTCAGCTAAAATATTGTTTGGTTTTAAGAAGACTTCAGGGGACATTTTTGGTTTAAGGTTTAAAGATTATCTTAGGGCAGTAGTTTAGGGGTTCATCTGCTCCATGGCTCCGAGAAAGACGGAATTCCATGAGAATTTGAAATTCTGTTCTTCATTTTGCCCCTTTTGATCAGGATTCTTCTACAGAACCTTAGTATAAGATGGTAGATAGGCACCCTCCAGATTACAGCTGTTCTTGATACTAAGACTGAACAATGGTCTTTCCCAGGAATCCTCATAAAAAGGGCCCAAGCAGGAGCATTTTTTGTAGTTAAATAAAAGGAGGACTCATTGACATTACCAGTGATCTTAGTTAAATAAGCAGCCTTTTACACGGTGTTCAAGATTTGGGGAATTACCAGAATCCAACAGTTTAATCTGTAGAAACATTAAAAGCCCTTGCTTACTGATACGACAGTTGAAGAAAGTACTGTTTTAAAATCCTAACAATCAAAGCATAGTAATTAAATAAGTTCATTATTTAGCTGTGGACCTGAGCACATCACTCAGCCTCTGTGGGCCTCAGCTTTGGCATCTATTAAAGGAAGGCATTAGACTTGCAGGTGCTCGAGAGGCTCTGTTTGGGCATAGGTGACCAAGAATGGCCACTTAAAGTTGATGGCAGCTGACAGTAAGGGAGATGATTCAGTTTCGACGTCCCAGCATGGTTGCACTGAGCCTTTTTCTTAGCACCCTTCTAGGATGTGACTGAGATCTTGTGGGCAGGGGACAGAGATGAGGGCTAGAAAACCCTGAGAAGGACCAGGCCAGAGAAGGCAGCTTTGGTGCTATGTTGCAGGATCATAGCTCAGAAAGGGGAACCAACTAAGCTCTTCCTACTTGTCTCTGAAGCAAGTCACATGTGAATTCCAGACAAAGGACTGAGGACCAAAGCAAATAGCACATCAAAAGAGTTGGGCTGGCTTCCAGAGCTGTAAATTTTAATTTTCTCCTTATGTTGTTTGACAGACTTCCTAATGGAAACAATCTCCCTTGGGGCTCTGGATGTCAGAGTCTGGTGTTCTTGTAGAAGCTTCTAAAATTACTAGATTTAATGTTCTCAGCTCTTTTCAAAAAACCTAACACAGCTCTTCCATCTTCCATGAAAACAGTCAGCTTTCCTTCTCTTTGGCTGCTGTCATCTGGTAAAGGGCTGCTGCCTGACTCTGGAGATGTGCTGGAAGTGTTTGTTCTTTAAGCTCAGGTCTCCTGTAGGGCAAGGCTGATACTATAACCTATTTTCAACAACAAGGGTGATTTTATCTTGAGGCCACAGGATGCCTAGCTTATATGGAGGAACTGCTTAAGCATTCCCCTCCAGAAGTCTTTCAGGGTCATGGCTTTCTGGACTTTGGTAAGCACACTAGCTTGGGAAGACCTTTTGCCTGTAGGTATATTCTTGAGCTGTGTTTTAGCTTGTACTCCGTCCCCATACTTTCCTCTGCGGTGTCTAGAAAGTGTAACAACTCATATTTCTGTGTCCTTGATTGCAGATCAGATTGATGAAAACCTCAAACTGGCTTTGCAACAGGACCTAACCTCCATGGCTCCTGGGCTTGTCATCCAAGTAAGCATGGCCACCATGGGAGGGTCCCCTGATGAGGTTGCATCCCTTCTTGCAGGCAGTGTCTTTTTGCACAGGAAGATCACAGACCAGCGGGAGCCGCTTTATGTCCCTCGCCACCCTCACCATCCCAGCAGTTGTTGTTTTTATCCTTCTCCAGGCCGTGCGGGTGACGAAGCCCAATATACCTGAGGCAATCCGCAGAAACTACGAGCTGATGTGAGTAGACCCTCTGCTTAAGCTGTCACTACCACTCTCCCAGGTCTCCCACATCATCCCATCCCAGAGTTCATTGAAGCTGTGCCAGCCTTTTATGCCGTTTCTTGAGTATTTGTTACAGCCTGTTGCACTGTAAAATGGAGCAGGCATGTCGGGCCAATCTCCAGGGTTCCTTAACTGTGATAGAGAACCACAGGAGAAGCCCTTTAGAGCAGTGATACTTTAAAAAGGGCCAGGGGGCCTTGTTTGTGTTTAATGGCTCATGCCAAAGGAGGAGATAGGCTCAAAAGAGGATTAAGTGGACAGGCAGGTGTATTTTGCTAAAGTAAATTATGTTTTATTTCCCACAAATGAGTTATTTGGGGGAGAAGAAAAGCCATATTAATGTCTCCAGCAGATCAGCTTTTACCTGGGACATTGAGCAGCCTTCCAGAAGAGAGTAAGAAATTGTAGTTTGCCTCTCTTCAGCAGATGGGGTTGATTTCTCCAGGGAACGGTGAGGTTCCTTTGAAGCTTTTACATGGTGGTCTCACCGCTGCACACTTTTTTCCCTTCAGGGAAAGCGAAAAGACAAAGCTGCTCATTGCAGCCCAGAAACAGAAGGTGGTGGAGAAGGAAGCCGAGACAGAGCGGAAGAAGGCCCTCATTGGTCTGAATGTGGTTCTCTGATCCCTCCCTCAGGGCAGGAGGGCTGGGGATGGTGGGAAGATATAAGGAAGTCTCAGGCATGATTAGACCCCAAAACTTTTTTCCACAGCACAACATACTCCAAGAGGCAAAGTTGAAATTGTCAGATCATAGCTAGAGCTAGACTTTTGAGTTTCCACATACGTCTTAAATGAAAGGAATCTTTCTGTTGCTTCTCAGTGTATAACAATGGCTAACGCTTTCGAGCACTTACCATGAGCCTTGTACTTTTCTAAGCACATAGTATGTGAATTAACTGTGTTCACAACCACCGTGCATGGTAGGTATATTGTTAACCTCATTTTACATTTTACATAGAGAACTGGAGCACAGAGAGGTAACTTGCCAGAGATCATATGGCAAGTAAATGGTAAAAGGGGTTCAAATCCAGAAAATCTGGTAAGAGAACCTATGTTCTTAATACTATCCTTCAACAAGAAGCCTGACTACTTCCTAAAATGAAGTGGCAGGTAGAAACTTATTAAAAACCAAACCCATTGCTGTCAAGTTGATTCCAAGCCACGGCCACCCCATGTGTTACAGAGTAGAGCTGCACCATAGGGTTTTCTTAGCTGTAATCTTTATGGAAGTAGATGCCCAGGCTTTTCTTCCTCAGCACTGCTGGGTGGGTTCGAACCATCAACTTTTACATTAGTAGTCAAGAGAAAACCATTTGTACCACCCAGCGTTCCCCCCAGCATTGCACGTGAGTCCCGGAAACTTATTAGAGAATACTTTATTCCTTAAAATATTATTTTGAGGGAAATACTCTGACTCATGGCTTAGCAGAGAGGTTAGGGCTCATCCCATTCCTTCTTCAAAGGCTGAATGACTCTCATGCCTTGGGCCCAGGTCTCCTCAGCAACTATCTTGTACTGATGGTGTGGTTCTGTGCTCATGGTACATACGTTTCTTTCCACGTGTGCTGTCACGGCTGCCCTCTGGGGACAGTGGCTCTCCATCTGAGTTTACCCGCTATCTCTTGTATCAGGGTAGTCAGATCAGGTGAAAGGTGAAATTGAGTCAAACCTTTAAACTATCAGGGCTCTAAGGCCTTTCTCAATCTCATTAATACAGAGGCAGAAAAAGTAGCTCAAGTCGCAGAAATCACCTATGGGCAGAAGGTAATGGAGAAGGAGACTGAGAAGAAGATTTCAGAAATTGAAGGTGAGCAGAAGTGAAGTTAATGCCTGAGTTTTCTTTCCTCAGACCCCACTTTGTGGCATGTGGGTGGGAGAGTCATTTCGTTGTTCTTTAATCTCTGTTCTGGAATGTTACGATTTTGGGGGGAACATCACCTATTCTCTCTGCATAGACTTGAGTTCTGAGGAAATTTTGGCCAGGCTGGCATCAGTTTTCCGCTTCAGAGAGTGTTCACTCATCCAACATATGCTAGTTGAGTGCCGTTACGTGCAAGGCATTTTGTCAGACATAAGAAAAGGAAAATCAGATGGTCCCTGTTGCCTTGGTGTCCACAGTCTAGCAGAGGACCCAGTGCGTTCGAAGTAAACTGAGGAGCTGGGCCAAAACAGCAGCTCTCATGCCTTATACCCTCCTCCCCAGACACTGTATTTTCGACTTCGGCCTTTTCTCAAGATCTGTGTAGATGTCATCCTGGTTTGAAAAAGACAGATTTTCAACACCAACAGCACTTGAGCTGGAAAGGAGCATTTTCCTTGCTGGCTTTTCTGAATACCATTCTCCTTCAGCACCCCGCCCCTAAGCCCTCACTCATTCCCACCACTCACCTTTCACTTCATGCGGTGCCTATGTCAAGTAAATTCCAGGGCAGAAATGGAACCACAGGGCCCAGCTTCCAACTACAAAGTGCCGTGTTCCATTATACTCATTATGGGGCCTGTCAGGCTTTGCAGGGGCCTGTTGAAGAGCCAATTAGAATTTCACAAATCATTGGCTTCTCGTTAGGGAGCTCTCAGCTGAACAACACGTTTTCATTTCTCATAAATACATGTCACCAGTTGAGTCAGCTGCATGACAGCCCAAACCTCAGCCAGACTACGGGCTCCTCACACTTGGTCTCCTTCCATGCCAGGGTCATGCCGAGGGCATGCAGTGAGAACCCACCCACAGACTGATCTTTCTTCCCAGGCTTTTTGCTACAAACATTACTCATATGAGGCTGGCCACATTCCCAAGACAAGGAAGAAAATGTCAAGAACATTGTGTCTCTACTTGACAGAAAGCTTGTTTCAGAGCAGACTGGGGAAGTATATTGCTTGCACAGTGGACGTTTAGATAGATTTTAACCCAGGCAGGTGTTGGTCTAGCTCATGGCATGTGATTCTGTATCAGAGTTATACCAGCTTAACCAGTGTTAATTAGGAACTTTTTTGAAATGATTAATGGAAATAAAAGAGGAACACTTGGAGAGAGACGGACCTATTTATGTTTCCACCCACTGCTCACTTAGCGACTATCTCATTATCTGACATTTTGCGTTTACAACGATAGTAAGACGTCTGTTATCTGACTATCTTGTGCATTAACGATGTACGCCTGGCAGTAAGAGATGTTGAGGTGCAAGGCAACGGTAATACCGGCTCCGATAGTTAAGGTTATGTGTCACGTTGGCTGGGCCATGATTCTCACTGGTTTGGCAGTCATGTAATGATGTGATTTGCCAGTTATGTAATAGTGTAGTCATCCTCCATTTTGTGATCTGATATGGTCATCTTCTATTTTCCAATAATACCAATTTTCATGTAACCACCTGGTCTTTGGAACCTAACTCCGTCAGTTAGTGAGGAGGGCGTATTTTACTTGAGGCCCCTGGTGTTCCATTTTCGGGTAGATCTGGCCTGGCTGTATTTGGAACCCTCTTTGAGCCTCTTGCTTTTGCTGTATAACATGAGAGAGATGAGAGGTGGTAAGCTGTGGAACTGGAGGTTGAATCTACCTGTTTGCTTCCCAAAGCTATTCTAAAGGAAGTAGTCATGTGGAAATAGGATAGTAGTGCTTCCCCCCCCCAATAAAGCTGGCAAAGTATGTTTTGGGGTTCAGCAACAGACATGCTCGTAATTAGTCCCCATCATGGGAAGATGCTTTCAAAGCACTTTTTCATCTTGGTGATCCTTACAACAATTTGTGGAATAGGAAAAAATGTTTTTTTCCCAGTTCCATCGATGAGGAAACACAAGCACTGGGTGGGGGACGGGGATGGAGGCAGCCTCCTCGAGGTCACAAAGGCAATCAGGAGGAAATTTACAGGGACCTCAGGTTGTCTGATAGCCCCCGCACCCTGCACGCCAGTCTGTTGTACTTCATCCAGTCCCTTGTGTTCTTTCCCCCTCAGATGCCGCGTTTCTGGCCCGGGAGAAGGCAAAGGCCGATGCTGAGTGCTATACCGCTGTGAAAATAGCCGAAGCCAACAAGGTAAAGGCCCAGTCCAGCCTGTTGAAGAGAAGATGGTGGATATGGGTTTAGGTTCGCATCGCTGAAGAGTCACCAGGGTTCGGTGACCACCACCACCCAGAGCTGCTCGTGGCCAGCACTGATGACTGCTGTGTCGTGTGGGCAGGCACTTCCCTTTGCCTTAATGGTGCTTTGATAGAGGTTTAATTTTTGTGTTAAACATGGAAACTTCTTGCAGCCCAGGCAAGAGGTGCGAGGTAAGAATAACCCGGTTTCAGATCCGCAGTTGCATTCTTAGAGAAGCAGTTGCTCCGTTACTAATGTGACGCTGAGCCCAGCAAAGCTCGAGAGGGGAGTATTACCTTGACAGAGACCCTCTCCCTGTGAAAATCAAAGGGGTGCCACCCAGAGTTTGCCGGAATCTGACTCCACCAAAGCTATCCTTACTTTTTTTTTCCTTCTTTTCTCCTACAGCTGAAGCTGACCCCTGAATACCTGCAGCTGATGAAGTACAAGGCAATCGCTTCCAATAGCAAGATTTACTTTGGCAAAGACATCCCTAACATGTTTGTAGACTCTGCAGGCAGCCTGGGCAAGCAGTTTGAGAAGCTGGCTGACAAGCTGAGTTTTGGCTTAGAAGAGGAGCCCTCAGAGGCAGCCACAGAGGGGAACTGAAAATGTTTTTATACAACCTCAGATGACACTTGAAGAAATCTTTATTTTTTAATGATGAACCCAATTGTCCCCTCCTTCCCGTACTACCTTCTTTGACTCGCTTCGAGGTACTGTGGTGAAAAAGAAGAAATGAACTTAAATCTACTCCCCTTCCTGGTAAGGGGGGTGGGAATTGATGATAGGAGAGTTTATTCAGGTGGGTGGGTAATTTAACTTCTGATAAGATTTGTACGCCATTTCACCTTGGATCTCCAGGCACTAATTTTGACCCTTTAAAGCTGGCTTACTTAGGGATGCTGTCATTAAGGCATAGGGAAAATGTAGGATGTGGCCTCCAGGTGACTTGATTTCCCTTATTTGGAAAAACGTGGTCCAATTTTCTCACCCCTGACTCCAAGGTGGGAGGTGTGAGTGGATGGGAGGTGTGAGTGGATGGGAGGTGTCTGTGGGTGGGAGGTGTCTGTGGGTGGGAGGTGTCTGTGGGTGAGGCTCAGCAACTGAGCGAATACGTGCTTGTAAGTTGGCCAGTAGAGCTGTGGAGAAACAGCTGCAGAGAATGTTTGACTTGCCTGGCATCTTTGTCTGTACACGTGTGAGTTATTTTCAGGGCGTGCTGTCTCGAGCCCTCATAAGGAAGAACTGGTGCTAGGTTTTGCAAGGTTTTCTGTACGCTCCCCTTCTTGCCCAAGAGTTTAAAGAGTATGGTGCTTTCTGACTACATTGCCAGGGTCAGTGCTTGGCACCACCACACAGTTCTTTTTGGAACTTTTCACCTATTCAGAGATTGGTTTTACTCCCTCTCAATCTGTTTGCTGGTTCCAGTCAGCATCAAGAAGACAGGTACAAAAACTCAGGTGTCTTCACAGTTGCTGAAGGGGAGTCGTTACATCTGTTAGCCATATCTGCCTGGCAGATTATGTATGTACCTTGAGACCAAGTGTCTCTATCGTTGTGGAGATTCTACACTGAAGAGTTCTGGTACCGCATACAGAAGAGGAAGAAAGGTCATCCAAGAGATTTCATAGTCTTACTGCCTATGGCTTGTGCTGGGAGTGAGACTTGTCCCATACGGTGATAAAAAGGGAGCCCTTTCCCTAAGTGGTGTGTGTTTTTCAACTCAGGGCTCTAATCGGGTCAGACTGAATGTCAAATCTCTAGAGACAGCTGTGAGTGCAAGGCCAAGTTCATGCCATGCCCAAGCCCCTGGGTTGGAATGGCTGCATCAAGATCAGTTTAAAATGTTTATTTTTCCTTACTGCTTGGGAAAATTTCAGCCATACTGGGAGATCCAGGGTGGGGGAGCGCAAAGATGAAAGAAACCTTCTTATATCCAGAAATGAGTGCTGGGGGAGGAGGCCATTCTAGCTCTTGAGCTGTGTATAGCAGTATTAAGTGGAGGACAGTTATATGGAGTTAATTTGCAAGGTATTGTCCATGACCACGAGCTCTGGTGGCACAGTGGTTAAGAGCTCAGCTGCCAACCAAAAGGTCAGCAGTTTGAATCCACCAGCCGCTCCTTGGAAACCCTATAGGGCAGTTCTACTCTGTCCTGTAGGGTTGCTGAGTCGGAATGGGTTGGGTATCTATGAGCAACTCTGGCTTAGGATTTCGCCTTATTGGCTGTCCTCTGAGACTCCCGCCATACCCCTCCTCCCGAGGTGAACAATATGAATGCTGTTTTCTGGCAACAGATCCCCACCTCATATTTGGCCCCATTTGCACATTTCTGGCTTATGGAATGGCCTTTTCTCAAGCTGGAACTCAGGCAAGCTTGCTCCTAAGCAGTACCAGGCTTGTCAGGAGTTTGAGGAGGATCCGTCCTACATAGGAAGGCACAGACCATTAACTCCCCTTACTTCAAATATTGCTCTTCTCTGTTCTAATTCCTGGGACTCAGAATTCTCAAGCCAGTCGTCCTGGTCACACTTTGCGCAGGCATCAGAAGGTTCCTGGGGAGTGACAAATGTCAACATGCTCAAGAGTTCTTGCAGCAGGTGGTCAGTCTCCCAAGACCAGTATAGGGTGTCCCTAAGATGCACTCGTTTGCTCCCATTTCAATGCCATTGGTCACTTGGTAAGAGCAGTGTGGCAGGTCCGGTATCCCTGATGTACGTATTTGCCTGCTTCTCCCCTCTGATCTCTCGCTGCATGGTACGGGCCTCAGAAGACACTGCTTCACTGCAGTAGAATCAGGAGCAGGCATACCTGAAGCTCTCTCAGCAGCACGTTTTGCTCAGGTTCCTAACTTGAAAGTCTCTCCAGTACTAACACCTGGTGATAGTTTGTCCATTGCACTAGATACACTTTGACCACAAAAGAGCATCAAAAGTAAACTCCTGCTGCAACTGCCCTACCCCCTCTGTGTTACTGTCACTTCCTCAGACGAAAAATATGAATGTTGTACCCACTGTCTTAAACCCAGTGGTTGTCTGTACCTGCCTGAAAAGTACAATCACGGAATTTAACTTTCCTTAGCATAGGGCAAGTAACCCATCTGTCTGTTGTGGTTTTTTTTTTTTTCCCCAACACTTACTAGAAAATCTGATCTTAAAAGTCTGAATTCTAAACACACAAACTGTGACAGCCTGCGATTTTGTAGGCAGTAGAGTCTTGGCTGCTATTTATAAGTGGAACTCTTGTTCCAATCAAAGTAAATAACTTCAAAAAATTCAGTTTTTGTAGGATTTTCCAAGGAAAAGTCACCTTGGTTGAATGTTTCTCACTCATTAAACTTTGCAGAAACAATTCATAGTCATTGCTGTTTTTAATCACTTTTTTAATATGAGGACAGAATGTCTGCAAGGAAGCCAAAGTTTGTTATTAATTTTTATATGACAAAAGTAAAATAGATTTAGAGGAATCTTATGATCATAGTAAGTTGGGGGGGGAATCACTGAAAGAATCTTAGCATTGTATTCATCAAAAAAACATGTTTTAGAAATGATTTGTAGTAATTCCTGTGAATCTATGTATCTTTCGACCCTGATAACTTTTATCATTTATAGGGAGGAAATAGCGAAAGTATGGTGATGGTATTTACCCCCTTGACTTAGGCATGTAAGCTTTACTTAGGATAAACTGTACCTTGGCTAGTGGCTGTTCTGTGTCTGTAAACTTAACCACTGCTTCCTTAGTTCTAGCCGATAGAGGTCTAGGCACTGTTTCTATTGTTTTCTTATATAAAGAGGTAGTAGCCAATCATTTCGTGTTTGTATTGCCATTCCCTTTTATTTCGGCTTTTGTGTAGGCTGGTGATTGAATAGTCAGCCTGATACTACTTTCAAAGAGCCCTGAGGGCTTAATGACCCCCCCTCGTAACTGGGAAATTATTGTTACACTAATCATTCTGTAAATGACACTGCTGGAGTAATTGCCTTGAGTTGATAGCTGGAGGAATTGTTCTGGACAACACTAAAGGTCTTGTGTGAATTTATGTCTTAGTTTTATTTCCAGTCTTGCTAAATAAAATGAGTCTTTGTATTTACTGTTTTACTAAAGTGAAATATAGCTATAGCAACATTAAGCTAGGTGACATTTAAAGAAAAAAAGTCCTTTCCTAGTAATTTAAATACAAGATTTCCCTAAAAATACATTCAGATGAAAATCTATCCCCGTTATCAACACAGAAACAATGAGCACCGAATTTGTTAACATGGCATAACTCTTGGTAGATGCTATAGAGTTTTATCATTTTAAAGAATTCATGCACCTCTGCAATTCTACTCCAAAGGGCAGAGATATTTTCAGTTGGCCCCAAACTCATTTTCATATCAATTCAGTGGAGAAGTCCCTGTCTCTACTCTGAAAAACCACTCACCCTAGGGTTGCCAGGTAAAATACAGGATGCCCTGTTAAATTTTCATTTCAGATAAACTGTCAATAATTTGTAGTGTAAGTATGTCCCAAATATTGCATAGGACATGTTGTTAGGTGCCGTCGAGTCAGTTCCAACTCAAGCAACCCCTATGTACAACAGAATGAAACACTGCCTGGTCCTGTGCCATCCTGATAATCATTGCTGTGTTTGAACCCATTGTTGGAGCCACTGGGTCAGTTCATCATACCGAGGGTCTTCCTCTTTTTTACTGACCCTCTACCTTACTGAGCATGATGTCCTTCTCCAGTGAGTGGTCCCTCCGATAACATGTCCAAAGTACATGAGATGGAGTCTCGCCATCCTCACTTCAAAGGAGCATTCTGGCTGTACTTCTTCCAAGACAGACTTTTGTTCATTCTTCTGACAGTCCATGGTTTATTCAATATTCTTCACCAACACCATAATTCAGAGGTGTCAATTCTTCAGTCATCCTTATTCATTGTCCAGCTTTCGCATGCATACAAAGCAACAGAAAATGTGGCTTGGTGCTAACTAAGAAAGTTGTTTATCTGAAATTCAGATTTAACTGGGTGTCCTGGATTTTTATTGCTAAATCTGGCAACCGTGGCCCAGCCCTTTCTCAGCTTATTTGATGGTCTTCACAAACTTTCTTAATTAGCCTGAGAGGCTGTTATGCAAATAATACGACCTCACAATTACACAGGTAGGTTAAGAGTGTAGTTACTAGAGTTAGACTGCCAAAGTTCAAATCCCTGCCCTACCACCTCCTAACTGTGTGGGCTTGAATGAGTTCCTTAACCTCTCTAGGCCTCCGTTTCTTCATTTGTAAAATGGGTTGTGTGGATTAAATGAAATAATGCATGTAAAGGGCTTAACACTGTGCCTAGCATGTGTAAGAGTTCAAAAATAACTTATTTTCAATCAACTAGCAAAAACAGACTAGAAAACACACAACTGTCAAGTGGGTACCACTGAGTAAAAAGTAAAAAAAATGTAGTAAAATAAGATTACAAAAAGGATAGTGCAGACAGGAAGAAGATAGCATTGCATTGCAGCAGAAAATATGTACCTCTACAGAAACACAGTGTGTAGAAAACAGGCTGTGATTCAGTGTGCTCTGCGATGGTTACGCCCTGTTGAGAGGAACTGTCCAGTTCTGGGCTCCAGTTAAGAAAGGACTTGAAGAGGCTAGAGAGAAAATGTTAAAGTCAAAACGAAAAGAGTTTAAAACTCACGAGTTGACCCCAGAAAAATCAGAAAAGGAACAATTTCACAATTATAAAAGTTGCGTAATGGTCAAGCTGTTCTTTAGCTCCACAAGGACCAAAGAAGAGGAAATGAACTTGTAGAATATTTTAAAAGAACTTACTTAGACTGGCGAAAATTTGGATTGGGGGAGAGGCAGTTATCTACAAATAGAAAATAAATAAATCCAGGAATTAGCATGATTAACATTTTCTTCTCTGATGGCCTTCAGAAATTGGAAAGATTCTATGCTGTTTGGGATGGTTTAAATGTCATTCCATCTATATGAAAGATCGTATGATTGCTAAAGGTCCTCCCCAGGTCTGGGGTACTGGAATCTGTGTTGACATTTCAAAAGCCAAATGTGACAGCATGTTTGCTGAGGGATTGCTGTCATGGTTGCTCTACCTGAATTCATTTAACTGGAACACGGGCATGATTTCTCCATTTCTCTTTGGAGCCAAGTAACCAGGCAACAGTAATTTTCCATTATTTTAATCTTGTTTATCCCCCCAAAAGAATCACGGTAAGCTCAGGAGGAAACAATTCTAAAATCCATATGCTTTCTTCATAATTCAAGGCCTTAGACTAGAGGTGAGTATTTTAAAAGTTTGATGGCATTTATGGTGAATAAGTGTGCCAGGTTTTAATTGTTTATAAAATCTCTTTCTTTGGGTATTTGGCTTTTTAATCTCCCTCCGTTCCCTTTTGTCCTTGCAAATCATGCGAGCAATTCAAAGACAGTTACTGGTAATGGGTGATTTCAGATGTGCATTTTTCAAGGTTTAGATAATAAGAGAGGATAAAAGGTTAAACTGAATTGTTAATGTCCCAGGAAGAGGAAGAGAAGAAACTAAAAACAAAAATTAAGGGCAAAAAGAAAAAAGTGGAATAAAAACTTATCCAAAAGCACAACTAAGAAGTAAAGAAATTGGAAAATGTGAAACGGTTATGGGACTGGGTCACCATGACCTTTTTGTCTCTATTTCCAGTACAATAAGATCATAGAATAACTGTTGGAAATGAAAAGCATCTTAGAAATGAATCAAGTTTAAACTCTTTACAGATGAGGACCTGGGGCCCAAGTCGTTAGGGACAAGAATCCAAGCCCGTAGCCGTTACGCTGAGTGAAATTAGTTGCAAAAGGACATACTATATCAGACCACTACTATAAGAACTCAAGACATAGTTTAAATAGAGAAGAAAATATTCTTTGATGGTTATGAGAGGGGGAAGGGAGAGGTGTTTTCACTAATTAGATAGTAGATAAGAACTATTTTAGGTGAAGGGAAAGACAACACAGTACAGGAGAGGTCAGCACAACTGGACTAAACCAAAAGCAAAGAAGTCTCCTGAATAAACTAAACGCTTCAAAGGCCAATGTAGCAGGAGGAGGGGTTTGGGAACCATGGTTTCAGGGTACATCTAAGTCAACTGGCATAATAAAACCTATTAAGATAACATTCTGCATCCCACTTTGGAGATTGGCATCTGGGGTCTTAAACGCTAGCAAACAGCCATCTAAGATGCATCAATTGATCTCAACCTACCTGGAGCAAAGGAGAATGAAGAATACGAAAGACACAAGGTAATTACAAGCCCAAGAGACAGAAAGGGCCACATAAACCAGAGACTACATCAGCCTGAGACCAGAAGAACTAGATGGTGCCCGGCTACAACCGATGACTGCCGTGACAGGGAACACAACAGAGAACCCCTGCTGGAGGGTGGAGGGGGTCAGAAGCTGACTGATTGGACATGAAAAGAGAAAGTAGAGGGAAGGAGTGTGCTGTCTCATTAGGGGGACAGCAATTAGGAGTATATGGTAAGGTGTGTATAAATTTTTGTATGAGAGACTGACTTGATAACGTAAACTCACTTAAAGCACAATAAAAATTGAAAGAATCCAAGCCTGTAGCTATCACCGAGAACAGGGTTTCCTCTCTACTTCTGCAAGTCGTCATAACCAACCATCCTTCATGGGCCAACTCGGGTGCTGCCTCCTAAAAGCTCTTCTGGTTCCTCCGAGCCAGGCATGATCTCTCTGTCCCTGAAGTCTTAGAGCATTTTGTATCTTTCGCGCGGTGCTCATTGCTTTCTGCCCTGTATTAGTGAATAAGCCTTGGTTCCACAATAAACTGTGTATTCATTGAGGATGAGAGCCTTTCTTACTCATCCTGATCTCGCCAGGGTACTTTTACAGAGTAAATCTTGAATAAATGTTCACTGAATAGAAAAGTTGGGGCATGGTGGGTGATAACTGACATTGAGCACTTGCCCTTGCTTTGGACAAAGCACTGTAATAAGTGGTTTTTAGCAGAAATTGAAAGTTGAAATCATTCTAATTTTTTTTGAAAGCCACACATATATACCATACACTGGAGGGGAGGGTGGTGCAGTGGTTAAGCATTTGGTTGCTAACCAAAAGGTCAGCAGTTCACCATCTGACTATTAAACGTAGCATTCTACTGTGTTAGCCTTTCCATTTTTTGTCTTACCAAGCTTATGACCTTCGTATTGCTCAAAGGTGGACACGTAAGAGATTCAAGAATTGGGCTGAATGTGTGCTGAGCCCCCACTAGACTGTCTAAAGCCGTGCTTTCCGATAGGGTAGCACCAGCCACCAGTGGCCCCTGACCACTGGAAATACGGATAGCTCCAATTGAGGCGTGCTGCCAGGGAAAAATCATACATCGGATTTCAGAGACTACAATACAAAGAATGTAAAATATCTCATTAAATTTTTCTATTCACTACATGTCGAAATATTATTTTGGATATGTTAAGTAAAATATTAAAAATTTTTGCCTCTTTAAAAATAAAAACTATTATGTCTACCGGAAATTTTAAAATTATTTATGAAGTTCGAATATTTCTATTGGACAGCACTGGTCTAAAGGATGACAAAATAGCCATACATTTGAATCATGTTTTTTTCGTTTTCTTTTCCATCTCTTAACGGTTCCTCACAGGAATCCTCTGAAATACTAAAAGCTATGCCGCCCACTCTAGCAGCTTCCAACCCTGGTCCTTCCGCACAGAAATCTAAGTTCCTCCATCTTTGTAAAGCCATTTCGAAAATGGAACAGAACCCAGAGAACAGTCCCTTTGACGGGGGCGGTGAGGCAAGGCAGCGGCTCAGGTAGTTGGAAAGCGAAAACCGCTCGCCCGGCGGCGCTGGGAACCGAGCCCGGCGACCCCACGGACAGCGACCCCAGGGCCCTAGCTTCCCGGCCCCGCACCCAGGGAAAGGGCGTCGCCCGTCTGTACGCAGCGAGGACCCTGGCGACCTCCCCAACATGGCCGCGCCAAGAGGCGGAGCCGCCCCTACGCCCGCCTCCCTCCCTGCCCTGCGATGCCGGGTGTCGATTGGGTGAGACAACTCGGTGGTGAGCGGTGATTGGCCTACATGGAGGCGTTAGGTGGGCGGGACCGGATGGTGGTCTCGGGCTGGGGGTGCCCGGGCAGCGGAGCCTCGGCCTTGGTCCTGGGGGAATGTGGAGAGCTGGCACCATGTCGGCCGAGCTGGGAGTCGGGTTCGCGCTGCGGATGGTGAACGAGCGCGTGCAGCAGGCTGTGGCGCGACGGCCGCAGGTGAGGAAGGTGTCCGCGTTGGGACGGCGGGCGGCCGCTGTTACGAAGGGGACACCTGCGTGGGAATGGGTCGTCACGGCGACGCAGATGGGTCTCCCGGAGGGCGGGACCCGGCGGGTGCCTTGGCACTGGTGGGGTTGCACAGCCCGCAAAAGGCCAGCGGAGGGTTCCCTCAGCGACGTCGGGGCGAGTCGGTCAGGGTTTCCGGAAGTTGGCTTAGGAGGAGCAGAGGGGACCGCTACCCCGGGAAGGTGACGGCCAGGTAGCGCGGCCGCTCGCCCATCCCGCTTTGTGTAGGAGTCGACAGCCTTGGCGGACGCGAGCAGGGTCAGGCCTGTGCCCAGAGCTACAAGGAAAGAAGCCTGATATAAGAGCATCCAAAGGAGGCCAGACCCACCCGAGATCACGTGCGCGACAGCTGCGGATGCTCAGTCCATGTCCGTTCCACTCGTAGGCTAAGGAGACGGTTGATTGGCGGTGCTTTGCAGGCTCTACAGAGCTGTCCTTGCGCCTTTGGAGCGGGAGGGAGCTGTGTGACATCCAATCCCACGCAGTTTAAGGAGAGATTTTTTTTCTTTATATATATACATATATTTTTTTTTCTCCCCTTGGAATTTCATTAGTTCAAGAGTCAATATCTATCTTACTCCTGCAACTTTAAGCTGAATAGTGATGAGTGAGACAGACCTGAACAAAGGTCAGACATTCCTCAGATCAAGCATTTATGGTGTCACCACAGAATGCTTACCTAGAGGCGGAAGACCTGCATCTTAGTCCTTTGGCCACTAATTAGCTTTTACCTTGAACAAGTCACTTAACTGCTCTGGCTCTCTTGGTTTCCTCATCTGTACAGGCAGCTGGATGAGCTCTGAAAGCTTTCAGCTTCCTTCTGGCCTTGATGTTCTATGATTCTCAGTGATTCTCCAAGGAAAATCTAGGGAGTCCCTGGTTCTCCCCGGAGTAATTCAGGGAAATGGACTGCCTGTTCCACTTTTTTCCCTGTAAGCCATCATTCATCAGCATGATCCTAGGAGTTATGACATGGTCTCATAAAAGAGGCTGGTAACTTAGACCTCAGGGACCCTGGCTGGTGCAAACAGATAACTTGCTCGGCTGCTAGCCAGGAGGTTGGAGATGCGAGTCTGCCCAGCAGTGCATCAGAAGAAAGGCCTGGCAATCCACTTCTAAAAAATTAGCCATTGAAAACCCTATGGAGCACAGTTCCACTCTGATGCACATGGGGTCACCATGAGTCAGAGCTGACTCGGTGGCAACTTTTTTTGTTTCTTTGTTTGTTTTTCTTGGTAAGGTAGCCCTCAGAAGGGAGGAAGAGGAGACTTTTTGCTGATTGACCTGACTTCTTCCGTATTTAAAAATACTGTGATTCTTTACTGTGTGAAAATTCAGAGGATGGGATACATGAAGACTGAACTATAGAAGGCTAGATGAATCTCTTCTCCTGCTGCCTCTGTGTGATTTGGTTGCAACAGAATGCAAGAAAACCCTGCTCTTTACGTTACGGCCATGGGAAGTCCTAGTCCTGAGTCTATAGAGTTTTCCAGTTCTGGTCCCAGTTCTGCCACTGGTTATTGATTCATTGAGTGAATGAGGGCGGTATTAATAATTACACCAGGACCTTAGGAATAAAGCCAAGACTGGTGCAGCAAACCACGATGTATGGTCACCCAATTCACAGATGTATTATATCCCTGCTTCAGGGCTGACGGCATGGATGAGAACTGTAGGAAGGTGCTCTGAGCTTGTGGCAGTTGAAGTACATATGGCAATTTGGATGTGAGAGCATCCTATTAATGAGACGCTTGCTACTTTTACCATGGTGGTCATTAGAGCCCTTTGAAGTACCCATTGGCTGATGGGAATATACAGTGTCTGATGTCAGATTCTGACGTGTTCTTGGCTGCATTGCCTCTGTCTTTTCTCAGTTTCCATTGTATGATAAGCAATTTCTAAGCTATTTGGAGCTGAGCTACCAAAAAGGGCAAAATCAATGCACCTGCCTCATCATGTCCTCAGCATCAGTGAGGCCGACTCAGTGAGTGAGTAATGCTTGGTGGATGGATGTTACAGGAGGCCCAAGAGGGCACCCCACCGTTGAAATGGATGCAGGAACAGCATGGGCCTTCTCACGTTGATGGAGCCTTTTGATATTAAGAACACACTGGTCGCTATGAATCAGAATCAACTCGACGGCACCGGGTGGGTTTGGGTGGGTTTCTCATTTGCTGTCGCAATAGAAGGGATGTTTTTAATTTTATATTTGGGTCTTAAAGGATTTAGCGGCTCACTGAGCCGTAAACAACAGTTACCAGCCCAGAGCTGTAAGGAGTGAACCAAGGAAAGTACAGTAAAAGCTGCAAAAGCTGGCACTTGGGTAACGTGGAAACCTCTCAGGGAAGAAAAACTATTTTTCCACTAATAGCAATAGAAAGTGGTAGTCTGCACTCTGTCAAAGGCAGAAAACTTGCAAGACCCAGAAAAATAAGGCAGTCCCATCGAGTTCCTTTAACTTACCTGCGCAGCTCTCCTGAGAGCTAGATATGAAGGTAAATGACATATTTGATTGAAATGCTGTGCATGTGAAAGACATTTGATCAACATTATTTAATACTGATCTCCTTGCAGCATCAGAAGAATGCGTCTTAGCAAATACCAAGATGAGATCTAGGCAGATCTACTCTACAGGACATACTGGGGTATTATTCTCAAACATTCACTCATCTGGCTGTTTCCCTCTTGGCAGGATCTCCCAGCCATCCAGCCCCGGCTAGTGGCCGTCAGCAAAACCAAACCTGCAGACATGGTGATCGAGGCGTACAGTCATGGCCAGCGCACCTTCGGGGAGAACTATGTAAGAGCCCTTTTCCAAAGTGCCTTTGGAAGAACATGGTCGCCAGGCTTCTAACTTGTTCTGTTTTGACCCTTTAGGTTCAGGAACTACTAGAAAAAGCATCAAATCCTAAAGTAAGTGAACATCTGAATTCTTTAGTTTATGTATAACCTTGGCTCTTCAGTTGAGAATTAGACCCAGGGTGGTGGTTGGGTTTTAGAGCAGGATGTTGAAATGGGCCGGGGGCGGGGAAGGGTGTCTACTTTCCCTTGAGCCCCAAATTTTTCTCAGCTAGCTTTTCTTATTCTGGCCTTATACTTCTCTCTCTTGTGGTTTTTTGGAAATGGTGAGTTTAGGAGTTTCCTGTAATCTTGGATGCTTTTGAGTTTGAAAGCATAGATCAGTTCATCTTGAACGGGTGATACCGGAAGTTGGAGGGAGTTAATGGGAAGAAGGGGGTGAGGAGACAAAAGAACAGAGGCTTTAAGATTTTTCTCTTAAGTATCCTTTCACCTCATTGGGAGGCTGGCTGAAGATGGCAATAATGGTTCACTGAATTTAAGGAACAGAGCATAGATATGAAAGGCCAGAGGAGAGTGTGCAAGAAGTTTGAATCGACAAGACCTCCATAAAATCTGAGTCAAACATAGATGCATTTTTTCCCTTCAGATTCTGTCTTCATGTCCTGAGATCAAATGGCACTTCATTGGCCACCTACAGAAACAAAATGTCAATAAATTGATAGGTAAGATAAAAATCTAAATACAAAGTTGCTACATAGTTGTATCCCCTATACTACCTACCTTCAGTGACAGGAAAAAAAAAAAAAAATCCACTGCTGTTGAGTCGATTCTGGCTCATAGCGACTGTATACAGAGGGAACAGTTTTTAAAATGCACACAGCTCACTGTTTGTGTTTTGGAGTTTCTCTCAGGAAAGAAGTCTTCGTTCTTAACAAAAGGAGAAAACATCCCACCAAGAGCAGAATGAGTTCTAATTAACGGGGTTATATATGCGTGGATACTTAGCCTATCTCATGTTAGGTATTATTTGGTGGTCTTTCAAATACGTTGTAAAGAATTATTGCCCATAAAATTTTTCAACTTGCAAAAGAGACATTTTTGTCCTTTTTCCCTTTAAACAAAGAGTAAAATTAAGAATTAACTAGAGAAAGACTTAACTGTATGACATGACACATGGAAATCTTCTTGAGTAGCTGAATATTTCTCTCGAGCTCAAAATTTAAAATAACTTTTTCTTTAAAACATCTTTATTTAAGTATAATTGACATATATTAAACTGCACATATTTAAAGTATACAATTGGATAGGTTTTGACACACATACGTATTCGTATTTATATGAATATAAACCAGTTGCCGTCAAGCTGATTCCGACTTGTAGCAACCCAATAGGACAGAGTAGAACTGCCCCATAGCTGAGGAGCGGCTGTGGATTCAAACTGCTGACCTTTTGGTTAGCAGCTGAACACTTAACCACTGTATCACCAGGGCTCCGTACATACGTATACGTGTGCATGTGTGTGTGTATCATGAAATCATCATAGCAATCAAGATAGCAAGCATATCCAATACTTCAAAAGTTTCCTCATCCTTCTTTGTAATTCATCTCTCCGTCTCTTCCCATTTCCCCTTCCCAAGCAATCACTGATCTGCTTTCTGTCATAAATGAGTTTACGTTTTTTAGAGTTTTATATAAATGGAATCATAAAGCGTGTACTCTTTTTTTTGTTTTTTTTTTCACTCGGCATGATTATTTTGAGATTCATCCCTGTTGTGTATATCAGTGGTTCATTCCATTTTGTTGTGGTGTTCCGTTGTCCGGATATATCACAATTTGTTTATCCATTCAGCTGTTGATGGACTTTTGAGATGCTTCCAGTTTTTTGGCTGTTACAAATAAAGTTGCTACAAACAGCTGTCTGCAAGTCTTGGTATGGACATGTATTTCCTTTGCTCTTGAAGTAAAACTGGAATGGCTGAATCACATGATAGGTGTATGTTTAACTTATTGAGAAACTGCCAAAATGTTTTCCAAAGTGGTTGTACCATTTTACATTCCCACCAGCAGTGTACAAGAGTTCAAGTTATGTATTTGCCATCAGGTATTCTCTTCGGAAGTGTCTATTCAAGTCTTTTGGCTGTTTTCTAATGGGATTGTTTATTTTCTTACTGTTGAGTTTAGAGAGTTCTTTATATATTCTGGATAAAAAACAAAATGAGTCCTTTATCAGATACATACTTCTCAAATATTTTCTCCCAGTCTGTAGCTTGTCTTTTCATTCTCTTAACAGTCTTTTGAAAAAGCAAAACTTTTTAGTTTGATCAAGTCCAATTTATTAAACTATTTGTTTTTAGAATGTGCTTTTAGTCTCATATCGGAGAAGAGTTTACATAGGATTGGTATTATTTTTTTCTTAACTAGTAGAATTCACCAGTGTGGCATGGTGAAGGTTTTTGTGAGAAGGTTTTTAATTACAGTTTCAATTTCTTTAATAATCATAGGGTTTTTCATATAATCTGTTTCTTCTTGAGTGAAGCTTTTGGTACTTTGTGTCTTTCAAGGAGTTTGTCCATTGCATCTAAGTCGTTTGTAATACCACCTTATTAGCCTGTTAATAGTTGTAGAATATATAGTGATGTCAACTCTTCTGACATTGGCAATTTGTCCCCTTTCTCTTTTTTTTTTTTTAATCAGTGTAGCTAGAGGTTTATCAGTTTTATTGTTGGTTCCTCAGAAAAATTAAATGTGGAATTACCTGATCCAGCAACTCCACTATTAGGTATATACCCAGAAGAATTGAAAGCAAGAACACAAACAGATATGGTACATCACTGTTCATTGCAGCACCGTTCACAATAGCCAGAAGGTGGGAACAGCTTAAATATCTTAGTTATCTAGTGCTGCTATAACAGAAAAATACCACAAGTGTGTGGCTTTAACAAATAGAATTTATTTTCTCACAGTTTATAAGGCTAGGAGTGTGAATTCAGGGTGCTGACTCGAGGGGATTACTTTTTGTCTCTGTCAGCTCTTGAGGAAGGCCCTTGTCTCTTTTGAGCTCCTGGGCCATTTTCACGTGACTTGGCATCTCTCTTCCCCCATGTCTGCTTAATTTTTTTACATCAAGCAGGCATGCTTTTTATAATTTTTTTTTAAATTCATGTTTCTTTAAGCAAAAAAGCCTGAACTCAAATTCAGCATTAAGAATGTGGAGTCAGATTGCCTAAGTTCACCTCACAGCTCTAATATTTGTTAATTTTGTAAACTTTTTTAAACTATCCTTCCTTCAGTTTCCCCATCTCTAAAATAGAGATAATAGTGTTTCATGAATTTTGGTGAAGGTTAAAAAGAGACAATGCATATGAGGTATAATCAACACATTGCCTGAAGGGGAATTATTTCACCCCCTAACAGGTTAAGGGTTTGTTGCATGTTGTTCACTGAAATAGGGGAAGTGAACAATACTACCCTGCTTCTTTCTCCTTACAGCTGTCCCCAATCTCTTCATGCTGGAAACAGTGGATTCTGTGAAATTGGCAGACAAAGTGAACAGCTCCTGGCAGAAAAAAGGTTCTCCAGAAAGGTTAAAGGTTATGGTACAAATTAACAGCAGTGGAGAGGAGAGTAAGTAATCAGACCAAAATTATAGAGGTTGGTTGGTTGGTTAGTTAGTTTTTCTTTGCCTTAAGATGAGTGAGACTAAGGGAAAATGACAGTCCTAAGTATCTGACGGGTAAGGTTATGGGAAGAAATCACAGATCCCCAAGTAAGCTGTGTTCTGTATGATCCAGATAGTACATGCAGGTCAGTCCACAGATAATTCTTTAACACATGGAGAGTCAAGAAGGAGATTGTGACTTTGACCTTCTGAAAATTCCCAAAGGTCATCATCACTCCTGTAAGGGACTGCAAAGTTATATGTATAATACTTGGCAGGTCTTAAAAACTTATGTAGTTCATGGGACATCCCAGTTAATTGACCTAATAACATGTTTAGTGCTTCTGTTCTACCTCATAATTTGGTCTGTAGTCCCTGGGGTCTTAAAAGCTTGCAAGATGCCATCCAAGGCATGACAGTTGGTCTCTATTCACCTGGAGCAAGAGAGGAAGAAAGAGAATCAGGAACAGGAGGAGGAAGTGGAATTTGTGGGTATTGGCCTCAGTGAGCAGCTGCCTCCTTTGCCGTGAGACCAGAAGAACTGGATGGTGCCCAGCTACTATTAATGAATATTTTGATCAAAGATTCTATAGAAGAATCCTGATCAAAAGGGGGAAAATACAGAACAGAATTTCAAATTTTCATGGACTTCAGACTTCCTGGAGCCATGAAGATTGGGTGAACGCCTGAAAATTGCCCTGAGATAATCTTTAACCAAAATTATTCCCTGAAGTCTTCTTAAAGCCAACCAGTAGTTTAGCTTAACTAGTGAAAAATACCTGCCTTGAGCATATGTTCTTTTAAAAACTATATGGGTTAGGTCATAAAACAAACCTTTGCAGAATCCAAAACATCGAAATATTACAAAGCATCTTCTCAGACCACAAGGCCATAAAAGTGGAGATCAATAACAGAAAAATTAGGGAAAAGAAATTAAATACTTGGAAATTGAACAATACCCTGCTCAAAAAAGACTGGGTTATAGAAGACATTAAAAAAAAAGGAGGGAATAAAGAAATTCATAGAATGCAACAAAAATGAAAACACTTCCTATCAAAACCTCTGGGCACACAGCAAAAGCAGTGCTCAGATGTCAATTTATATCGATAAATGCACACATACATAAAGAAGAAAGAGCCAAAATCAGGGAATTGTCCCTACAACTTGAATAAATAGAAAGCGAGTAACAAAAGAATCCATCAGGCACCAGAAGAAAACAAATAATAAAAATCAGAGCTCAACTAAATGAATTAGAGAACAGAAAAACAATTGAAAGAATTAACAAAGCCAAAAGCTGGTTCTTTGAAAAAAGTAACAAAATTGATAAACCATTGGCCAGACTGACAAAGAAATACAGGAAAGGAAACAAATGACCCGAATAAGAAACGAGATGGGCCACATCACAACAGACCCAACTGAAATTAAAAGAATCATATCAGATTATTACAAAAAATTGTACTCTAACAAATTTGCAAACCTAGAAGAAATGGATGAATTCCTAGAAAAACACTACCTACCTAAACTAACACAATCAGAAGTAGAACAACTAAATAGACCCATAACAAAAAAAGAGATTGAAAAGGTAATCAAAAAACTCCCAACAAAAAAAAGCCCTGGCCTGGACAGCTTCACTGCAGAGTTCTACCAAACTTTCAGAGAAGAGTTAACACCACTACTACTAAAGATATTTCAAAGCAGAGAAAATGGGGGAATACTACCTAACTCATTCTATGAAGCCACCATCTCCCTGATACCAAAACCAGGTAAAGACAGCACAAAAAAAGAAAATTACAGACCTATATCCCTCATGAACATAGATGCAAAAATCCTCAACAAAATTCTAGCCAACAGAATTCAACAACATATCAAAAAAATAATCCACCACGACCAAGTGGGATTTATACCAGGTATGCAAGGTTGGTTTAATATTAGAAAAACCATTAATGTAATCCACCATATAAATAAAAGACAAAAACCACATGATCTTATCAATTGATGCAGAAAATGCATTTGACAAAGTCCAAAACCCATTTATGATAAAAACTCTCAGCAAAATAGGAACTGAAGGAAAATTCCTCAACATAATAAAGAGCATCTATACAAAGCCAACAGTCAGCATCACCCTAAATGGAGAGACCCTGAAAGCATTTCCGTTGAGAACGGGAACCAGACAAGGATGCCCTTTATCATCGCTCTTATTCAACCTTGTGCTAGAGGTCCTAGCCAGAGCAATTAGGCTAGACAAAGAAATAAAGGGCATCTGGATTGGCAAGGAGGAAGTAAAGTTATCTCTATTTGCAGGTGACATGATCTTATACACAGAAAACCCTAAGGAATCCTCCAGAAAACTACTGAAACTGATAGAAGAGTTTGGCAGAGTCTCAGGTTATAAGATAAACATACAAAAATCACTTGGATTCCTCTACAGCAACAAAAAGAACATCGAAGAGGAAATCACCAAATCAATACCATTCACAGTAGCCCCCAAGAAGATAAAATACTTAGGAATAAATCTTACCAAAGATGTAAAAGATCTATACAAAGACAACTACAAAGTACTAGTGCAAGAAACTAAAAAGGACCTACATAAGTGGAAAAACATACCTTGCTCATGGATAGGAAGATTTAACATAGTAAAAATGTCTATTCTACCAAAAGCCATCTATATATACAATGCACTTCCGATTCAAATTCCAATGACATTTTTTAATGTGATAGAAAAATCACCAACTTCATATGGAAGGGAAAGAAGCCCCGGGTAAGTAAAGCATTACTGAAAAAGAAGAAGAAAGTGGGAGGCCTCACTGTACCTGATTTTAGAACATATTATACAGCCACCGTAGTCAAAACAGCCTGGTACTGGTACAACAACAGGCACATAGACCAATGGAACAGAATTGAGAACCCAGATATAAATCCATCCACATATGAGCAGCTGATATTTGACAAAGGCCCAGTGTCAGTTAATTGGGGAAAAGATAGTCTTTTTAACAAATGGTGCTGGCATAACTGGATATCCATTTGCAAAAAAATGAAACAGGACCCATACCTCACACCATCCACAAAAACTAACTCCAAGTGGATCAAAGACCTAAATATAAAGACTAAAACGATAAAGATCATGGAAGAAAAAATAGGGACAACATTAGGAGCCCTAATACAAGGCATAAACAGAATACAAAACATTACCAGAAATGACGAAGAGAAACCAGATAACTGGGAGCTCCTAAAAATCAAACACCTATGCACGTCTAAAGACTTCACCAAAAGAGTAAAAAGACCACCTACAGATTGGGAAAGAATTTTCAGCTATGACATCTCCAGCCAGTGCCTGATCTCTAAAATCTATATGATTCTGTTAAAACTCAACCGCAAAAAGACAAATAACCCAATCAAAAAGTGGGCAGAGGATATGAACACGCACTTCACTAAAGAAGATATTCAGGCACCTAACAGATACATGAGAAAATGCTCTCGATCTTTAGCCATTAGAGAAATGCAAATTAAAACTACAATGAGATTCTATCTCACTCCAGCAAAGCTGGCATTAATCCAAAAAAAGTAATAATAATAAATGTTGGGGAGGCTGTGGAGAGATTGGAACTCTTATACACTGCTGGTGGGAATGTAAAATGGTACAGCCACTTTGGAAATCTATTTGGCGTTTTCTTAAAAAGTTAGAAATAGAACTACCATACAACCCAGAAATCCCACTCCTAGGAATATACCCTAGAGAAATAAGAGCTTTTACACTAACAGATATATGCACACCCATGTTTATTGCAGCTCTGTTTACAATAGCAAAAAGCTGGAAGCGACCAAGGTGTCCATCAACGGATGAATGGTTAAATAAATTGTGGTACATTCACACAGTGGAATACTACGCATCGATAAAGAACAGTGACGAATCTGTGAAACATTTCATAACATGGAGGAACCTGGAAGGCATTATGCTGAGTGAAATTAGTCAGAGGCAAAAGGACAAATATTGTATAAGACCACTATTATAAGATCTTGAGAAATAGTATAAACTGAGAAGAGCACATACTTTTGTGGTTACGAGGCGGGGACAGAGGGAGGGTGGGAGAGGGTTATTTACTGATTAGTTAGTAGATAAGAACTGGTTTAGGTGAAGGGAAGGACAATACTCAATACACGGAAGGTCAGCTCAACTGGACTAGACCAAAAGCAAAGAAGTTTCCAGGATAAACTGTATGTTTCAAAGGTCAGCGGAGCAAGGGCTGGGGTTTGGGGACTATGGCTTAAGGGGACTTCTAAGTCAATTGGCAAAATAATTCTATTATGAAAACATTCTGCATCCCACTTTGAAGTGTGGTGTCAGGGGTCTTAAATGCTAACAAGCGGCCACCTAAGATGCATCAATTGGTCTCAACCCACCTGGATCAAATGAGAATGAAGAACACCAAGGTCACACGATAACTATGAGCCCAAGAGACAGAAAGGGCCCCATGAACCAGAGACTTACATCATCCTGAGGCCAGAAGAACTAGATGGTGCCTGGCCACAGCCGATGACTGCCCTGACAGGGAGCACAACAGAGAACCCCTGAGGGAGCAGGAGAACAGTGAGATACAGACCCCAAATTCTCATAAAAAGACCAGACTTAATGGTCTGACTGAGACTAGAGGAATCCTGGCGTTCATGGTCCCCAAACCTTATGTTGGCCCAGGACAGGAACCATTCCCGAAGACAACTCATCAGACATGGAAGGGACTGGACAATGGGTTGGAGAGAGATGCTGACGAAGAGTGAGCTACTTGTATCAGGTGGACACTTGAGACTGTGTTGGTATCTCCTGTCTGGAGGGGAGATGGGAGGGTAGAGAGGGTTAGAAACTGGCAAAATCGTCATGAAAGAAGAGACTGGAAGGAGGGAGCGGGCTGACTCATTAGGGGGTAAGTAAGTGGGAGTATGGAGTAAGGTATATATAAGCTTATATGTGACACTGACTTGATTTGTAAACTTTCACTTAAAGCACAATAAAAATTACTAAAAAAAAAAAAACTATATGGGATCAAATTGATAACAACTTGAAAGATGAGATAGGAACCTTAGGGGGCAGTGAATTTATATTAGTGGAGGAGGAACAACTCAGAAAAGGGGGGTGAGAATGGTCGCACAATTCTAAGAATCAGTGTCACTAAATGGTACATGTGGAAACTGTTGAATTGGTATATGTTTTGCTGTGTGTATTCTCAACAACAACAAAATAATTTTTTTAAAAAGGATTTAGTATTGCATCAAGGCAGAGTAGAAGAAATCACTGTGAGCACCAGTCAATGAATACCTGTACAGGGCTGGGCTAACAACATAACGTAGTGAATAGGGGCATGCGCTTTGAAATCAGACAGACCTTGGGTTTGGGCTCCTCCGCTTTGCAGCTTTGTAACTTGGGCAAGTTACTTAACCTCTGTGTACCTCGGTTTCCTTGGCTGACAATGATATCTTAGTAGTACCTACTGGAGAGGGTATTATGAGGATAGTATTTGGTGATACAGGTAAAGCTGCTAGCGTAGAACCCTGTACAAGTCACCTGTTAGCTGTGTATTAACAATTAACGTGTACAGATCAGTTGTTTGCTTACAACCGTCAAAGCGCCAGTATTCAGCAAATCACAGGATGAGGGAGCACAGATTTGGCATCTGTTTCCCAGTAGGCCCTGGAGTCAGACTACCTGGGCTCAAATCTCCATTCCACAGTTCCTAGGTATGTGACTTTGTAAAAGGTACTTAGCCTTCCTGTGCCTCAGTTTCCTCATCTTTAGAATAGAAATAGAGTACTTACCTCATAGGTATTGCATTAAAGGAAAAGCTCTTAGGACTTGGCGCGTATGCCTGGCACACAGGTGTTCAGTGAAGTTTAGTAATTATCGTTGTTAGAGATGCATGCACCCAGGTTACAGCTACACTGTACTATCAATAGAGGTAAATCTGGAATCTACTCCAGATCAAATATTTGTTATGTCATTCCTTGATCATTAGCTCTTATTTGCTCTAATCAAAGAGTGAAGTGATTATTCATACATCTGCATTTGATAAATGGGACCAGAGCATGGCAGTCATTTGCCACAGAGTCCTCCTCTAGTTGTTAGTTAATGAGGTCAGTTAAATTTTGCAAATATCTAATTTTACTTTAATCTCTGGTTTATTTTAATTGTTTCTCCAATTCTATTAATAGATTAATAAAACAATCAAAAATGCCAGATTTAGAAAATAATTCTCAAGTTCATCTGGAATTTAGGCTTGTGACTCTTCCTGGTATCCCAAGAAAAGCAGTGTTTTTTTTTTCTCCCTCTACCTTCGTTGTCCTCACAGATATTGAGATAAAGAGAAATTCAGAACCTGACCAGAAGGGGAGCAGCACAGAAAAAGACCCCAAGTATAAAGTTACTCTTTAGGACTTGAGGAGGAAGTTCTTTCAGGAGGTCCTATTGTCTGGGAGTGAGCTCTTTGTTATAGAAAAACAAAAAAAAATTTTTTTTTTTTTAATGAAGCTTTCTTTTGGCTATTTAAAACATTTGGTATATGTCTGTTTTTCTTTTTGTGAAGATAAACATGGCCTTCCACCTTCAGAGACAATAGCCATGGTGGAACACATAAATGCCAAGTGCCCCAGCCTGGAATTTGTGGGGCTGATGACCATAGGAAGCTTTGGGCATGATCTTAGTCAAGGACCAAATCCAGACTTCCAGGTATGGAGGGGCTGGGGGCCGGAGGTAAGGGGGCAGATGACTCACCGGCTGAAGAAGCATCTTAGTAAAATGCTCCTTCACAGCTTGCTGTTGTGTAAGCTTCAGAGACATCCCAGATGTCGTCTGTCAGAATAACCCTCTCCTGAAGACTGTGCCTAAGGAAGGGGGAACGACGGGCTCCCAGAACCCCATAGACCTTTCTCAGCTCAGTTTGACCCTGACTAGAACACAGTGTAGTCCTGGTGGTGCACTAATTAGGAGTTCGGCTGTTAACCAGAAGGTCAGCAGTTTGAATCCACCAGCTGCTCCTTGGAAACCATGTAGAGCAGTTCTTCTCTGTCCTGTAGGGTCGTTACGATTCGGAATCAACTTGACAGCAACGGGTTTTTTTAGAACACAGTATTTAGAGAAAATGAGCTTTCTTCCTCTCCAGTGACAGAGTTTCTTTAAAAGTGGGAGAGTTTCCTAAAAGCCCTTTTAGTAACTTTTGGCAAATCTGACAGGCCTGAAACCACGAGGAATAAATATCCTTTGTCAGAGATGTTGAGATTCAGCCACTTTCAGGCACCCTTAGAGAAGACAGGACTAAAATAATTTCACACATGTCTTTCTGTCAGGTATTATTGTCCCTGCGGAAGGAGCTGTGTAAAAAGCTGCACCTCCCCACTGACAAGGTGGAGCTGAGCATGGGCATGTCCGCGGACTTCCAACACGCAGTAAGTGTCCTTTGGGCACCCTTATCTGCCTCACAAGGCTGTAGCCAGAATAGGAGGGAAACCTCTGAAATGCCCCGTTGTCGCAGTAGGGCGCCTGATAGCAGTGGTTCTCAGCTATTCTAATGCCTGCCCTTCCCCATGCCCCTTCTGTCTTGAAATGAAATTTCTAGAAATTATATCCTATCTGATACATAATTTTTTAAATCAATGTAATTCCTTAAGTGCAATATAAAGGAGAGTAAGAAGAAAGTAAATTATAATTTTTTAAAGGCATTTCAGTATGTCGATGCTTGGCCATGGCTGTGACATAAAGTCCTAATGAAGTGGTCAGGTGCGTCCTCTAACATGTAGACGCACCATGAATGCAGCAGCTATAGATACAGGTCGATACAGGTGTGCTGTGTCAGTAACTCAAATACATAATTTTCTGAAACAGGGAGTAACCTGACAAAGTTCCAGAAGTGAAGTATAAACTTCCCGCTGTTTATGCAGTAGTTACATTCCTGGGAAATTGCCTGTGGATTAAAGCAGTGCAAAAATACTTCATGTTTATAAGTAAAATGAAATTAGATCCTATGCGCAGAGAGCTATAAACAGGTTTTTCATCTTCCTGGCCACGGAACATTAGAGAGGCATGTAGGTGGGTTGTGCTGCTGTGTCCCACACATCGCAGGCTATCTAACATCCCCAGTCACTGTGAAAACCAGCCAGAGGAGGTATTGTCCCAGTGAGAGCCACGGCCCTGTAGTTGTCTTCAGCTTCGTTGTCATTGTTCTTCACAGAAGCCCCTCGAAGCAAGAATGAGAGGTGCACCCTCAGCATTTGCCGCATTTCATTATTATAAACTGAGTCTTGATACTTTCTCTTTCCCACAGATCGAAGTGGGGTCTACAAATGTCCGAATAGGAAGCACCATTTTCGGAGAACGAGATTACTCAAAGAAACATGCCACGGACAAATCCGCAGCAGACCTGAAGGCCTCGGTGGAGGTGGTACCAGAACACTGAACCCAGGAACGACCCGGCAGTAGCTCACAACCTGTGCGCCCTGTCCGGGAAGACGTCACTGCACACTGACCTAGAGTTTGATATTCTCCGTGTTACAGCACAGCCGTGCTCTCCCATGATCTGAGAACGCTAAGATTATTCATCTGTTCTTAGACTCTGACGTGGGAAGCTCACATCAAGCAGCAGTTTGGGATTGGAGTTGAGGAATCCAGAGATTTCTGCGGAATGCATTCAATATCGAAGCCTGCCCAGGAGCGCCAATCATAAATACCTTCTCCAGGTTAAAATTTGGTCACCAATGCCTCTAGTCACTGAAGTCAGAGGGCTTCCCGCGTGTCATTCCACTTTAATAGTAAATTCCTCATCGTTAGCAGCTTCACACAAGCTTCTACTGATTCATCATCTTTGCTGCCCCAGAACTAGGTGATTTCTGCCAAGTTTCTACCCTACTGAGTTGATTTGAAGACACTTTACTCTGGAATGGCAGTATAGGTAACTTCAGGAAATCGCCCAAGTTGATTATTGCTGGTAAGAGCTTGTGTTATTGGCCGCCCTGTGGTATTGACCCTGAAAGCTGCAGGGGTGGCATAAATAGGACTTGAGTACTCCTGCCATCCTCCTGAAGAGATAAGACCTTGAGCTTTTTCCCCTGGGATCTGCAGTGAGGAGAAGGTGATTCAGTGTCTCCTCCACCATAACCCTCTTCATGGTGGTTGTTTATCAACAACACACTCGCCAGTCTCATTGCTCCCCAGAAATGGAAGATTCCTTCAAGGCCAGTTCAAGTTCATGGCTTCAGTGAGGGCTGGCTCTGGGGCTCCTCTCCCCGAGGAGCGCGTTCCAGCCACAGTTACAGCTTCTCCACTGTGTTAATAAGGCAGCATTTTATAGCTCTTCTTGATTGTCAAGGAAGTAGGAAGATCTTCAAAAACCAGAAAGCACAACTCTCAGTCAGAATAGATGGCTTCAGTGTGTGTGGCTGTTTATTTTCTAGGTGACTTTTTCTCATATTTATTCAAGCCCCAGTCTTTATGAAAGAACATTCAGAACATGACACTGCTGTTGAATGTAATTTTGAAAAACCAGCCATTATGATTCCTGACCTGTTCCTGAGCTGTAGTGTGGTATTTCAGAGTCTATTAAATAAAAATGTGCAATAGAATTAGACCATCTGTGCCAATTACAAAGCAATTAAAAGTTTATTTTTTATGATCTGGTAGCAAGTGAGTGTAACAGGAGGGGCATCCTGCCAGCCTGCCTGTGGAGGCGGGCTTCCCTTGGGTCCCAGATGCAGCCAAAGCCAAGCTGTGGACAGAAGAGGAGTTCTGAACTTCTAAGGGCTCGAAAATGAAACACTGATGTTCCGGCAGGAATTAACAGAAATAGAAGCCCTGGTGGTACAGTGGTTATGAGTTCGGCTGCTCCAAGACTGGAACCATCCCCAAAGCCAACTCTTCAGACAGGCATTGGACTGGACTATAAGAAAATGATACTGGTGAGGAGTGAGCTTCTTGGCTCAAGTAGACATACAAGACTATGTGGGCAACTCCTGTCTGGAGGCGAGATGAGAAGGCAGAGGAGGACAGGAGTTGGTTGAATGGACACGGGGAATACAGAGGGGAGAGGAAGAATGTGTTGTCTCTTTAGGGGGAGAGCAGTTAGGAGTACGTAGCAAAGTGTATGTAAGTTTTTGTATGAGAGACTGGATTTGTAAACTTAAAGCACAATAAAAGAGTTTGGCTGCTAACCAAAAGGTCGGCAGTTCAAATCAGCCAGGCACTCCTTAGAAACCCGATGGGACAGTTTTATTCTGTCCTATGGAGTCGCTGACCAAAGGTCAGCAGTTCAAATCCACCAGGTGCTCCTTGGAAACCCTATGGGGCAGTTCTACTCTGTAGGGTCGCTATGAGTTGGAATCAACTCGATGGCAATGGGTTTGGCTTTTATATATATATATATAGGGTATCTGTGTGTAAGAATCTACTGAAGGGCAGTGAGTTTGGTTTTTGGTGTCCTGAAGCAAGGAACTCCTTCAGATTGCCTCTAGATGGCGCCATTGGCTAACGAGCAAGCCCCAGGGACCCGGTCGGCAAGTCACCCTGGAAGGGATTCCATTGGTTGTGTTTCACTCCCTTTTTTTAAAGGCAAAGATGGAGGCTAGGGAGGAGCTGGTTTTTCCCAGTGATACATACAGCTGGCTCTTGCCACACCCCTGGGTCCTGTCAGCTACTTCATTTCTTTGTGAACTTGGTACATATGGGTTCTGAGGGTAGCTGTGGAGAGGGGGAGTGGTTTGCATTATCAAGGTCTCTCTCCCTTATGCCTGGAGACTGAGGACAACAAGGAGAGGAGGCGAGCCAGGGGAGGCTGCATCACATCCAGGTAAGGAAAAGAAACAAAAGTATATAGGTACAGTGTACCCACAGCAGGCCAGGACCTTTTGGGAGAGAAAATTGAGCAAAGGTGTGACTTTTGTATTTTGCTGCTCACAACAGGCAGCAGTCTGGGTTACTCCCTGGGTGGTACAGACAGTTCAAGGCTGGGGTACTAACCAAAAGATGGGTGGTTCAAACCCATGCTGAGGCACCTCAGAAGAAAGGCTTGGCAATCTGCTTCCAAAGGAATTGACAAACTTTTTTTTTTTTTTTTTTGCAGGGGGCAGGAGGGAGATTGCTTTTCATCAAAGTCGTGGCAGCATCCCACAACGAGTTCCCTTAGTGAGGCAGCAGCGCTCTCCTGGGTCAGACACTATGCAGTCTAGCAGTCCGATGGTGCTGCCAGAGGCACTGGGCCCTTGTCTGCCCTGGTGCCAGCCTCAGAAGGCTTAGGACGCTCAGAGACCTCTCAGGAACCCACCAAGACTTTGTCATCCTGGGAAGTCCTTCATCGATTTTGCCTGTTACATCTCCCATTGGCATACATTGTGGACAGGGGCGCTGAAGCCCAGAGGAGGCTCAGTGCCCTCCTGGTCTGAGGTCAGGGTGAGTTGGTAGTGGGGCCCACCATAAACACAGGACCCAGGCTCCGGTCCAGAGCGAGGTCACCACACCACACCAGTATCTTCTGTCATGTCGGACTCCCATCGCTGATGAGCAGCATATTCTTAAAATTGCAGGTTTAGTTTGAAAGAACCTTCTATTCCCTAAAAGAGATTTATGGTTTTAGACTGTTGCCATATTTGAGAATCCACACATCTGAATGCAGAACAAACTTGGAAACCACAAGCAGTGGGGGTGCAAAGAAAGGAGAGAATTAAACCCAGCAATGGGTGGGATTAGCCTTCCCTCCTCCCTCCCCTCCCATGATTCCATTTCCCTAATACACACTCCTCCAGATTCAAACTATCCCACAGGCTGCCAGGAAAATGATGTCCTTCTCCCCCCAGTAGCTAGACATCGTTTGGAGGAATGAGGGAGAACAGAACATTCTAGGACATCTAGGAGTTTGTCATGAATGATGTCTCCCCAAAAAAATGTGTATCAATTTGACTGGGCCATGATTCCCCGTATTGTGATTTTCCTATATGTTGTAAATCCTGCCTCTATGATGTTAACGAGGGTGGGCCGCAGTTGTGTTAGTGAGGCAGGACTCAGCCTACAGGACTGGATTGTGTCCTCAGGCAGTCTCTTGAGATATAAAAGAAGAAGCAAGCAGAGAGACAGGGGGGACCTCATACCACCAAGAAAGCAGTGCCAGGAGCAGAGTGCATCTTTTGGATCTGGGGTCCCTGTGCCTGAGAAGCTCCTAGTCTGGGGGAAGATTGAGGACAAGGATCTTCTCCAGAGCTGACTGAGAGAGAAAGCCTTTGCCTGGAGCCAACGCCCTAAATTTGGACTTTTAGCCTGCTTTACTGTGAAGAAATAAATTTCTCTTTGTTAAAGCCATCCACTTGTGGTATTTCTGTTATAGCAGCACTAGGTGACTAAGACAGGGTTCATGTGCCACATCTGACCTTCAGAAAAGAAATGGCCCTGCGCTTCTCACCAATGCTTTGAAACAGGAAGGACTCGCTCTGCCTGTTACTGAAGGGCTGGGAGAAGCACGGTATGTCATCTGTGGTGCACTTGGGAATTACTCTGGGAACTGTGACAGTTGAGGTTATGTGTCGACTTGGCTAGGCCATGATTCTCCGTAGTTTGGCAGATGTTAGGTAATCGTCCCTCATTTTGTGATCTGATGGGAGCAGCCAATCAGTTTCCTTGGGTGTGTGGCTTGTATGCAATATATATGGATATTCTGGCAAAGCTCTCTCTGAATCCTTCATCCAACTCATCATTCTCTGACCTCTGCTGCTTGGGACATGAAGCCAGCAGCCTTCGGCCTGACCTGCTGATTTTGGGTTCATCAGCCCCTGCAACAACATAAGTCAGGAGAAGCCTCCAGCCTGACACCTGACCAGTGGATTTGGGACTTGTTAACCTACACAACTGTGTGAGCCATTTTATTGAAATAAATCTCTATACATATATACATACACACACACACACACATATGTGTGTATATACATAAGCTTCACTGGTTTTGCTCCTCTAGACAACACCCAGGCTAAGACACTGTCTTTAGCATGACATCAGTTGAATGCTATTACATCAACCTCATCACTAAGGCCAAAAGAATCCAAACCATCCACCAAAATGTCTTACTGATCTGCCCTTCCCTCGACAGGCACATAGATAAGGGATTTCTTTTCCACCAAGTTTCATCAGTGGGTATACACTATGGCTGTGTGTGGTTGGGTGGCTGTTCACAAGGTAAACCAGTTGCCTTCAAGACAGTTCCAACCCATGGTGCCTTCGTGTATCAGAGCAGAACTGCCCCATAGAGTTTTCATGGCCATGACCATTTGGAAGCAGATTGCTGGGCCTTTCTTCCAAGGTGCTTCTGGGTGGATTCACCAGCCTTTAGGTTAACTGAGCGCTGAGCTGTTTGTGCCACCCAGGAATTCCAGTCACAAGGTAGAAGGTTCTTAACCTTAAGTTCCTAGTCTGTAATGAGATTGAGGTCCCAAGAGACCTCAGAGCAGACATCACAGAGCGGACATTCCCTATAGAGTACATCACAGATGAGCTGAACTGGAGAGGATTTTTTGGTACCCTTCTTGTATTTAAATTAATTCTACAAGCTCAAGTTCCTAAGCTCTGAGATCACCAAGGAGCAAAAGCCACCCTTCAAGTGCTGGAGCACCTTCTCCAAGTGTTGGGCTCACTCGCTAAGCCGCGAGCTGGATGCACTCCGTGCGAGTATACACCCCACCCCGTCCTCCAGAGGAGCCACGCTGCACTCTGCTTTCGGAGCTAAGCTTGACCCAGCTGCCAATCTCCAAAATAAAATCAATGTGTGACCTTATTCACCAGATGTACCGAAGAAACAAGCACAAACTAGGGCCAACTGTGAAGCCAAAAAGGGAAGATGAGAAGTAGGAGAGAGAGAAGGGGGCAGGGCGGGGGGCGGGGGGGACTTGGCTGGACATGAAAGGTGTCTTGTCTGTCTGTTCCCCATTAGGCTCAATTCTCTAGCAATCTGCAGCCTCGACATAATTCTTCTGACCAAAACTCTCCGGAGAGATAGTGTCAGAAGGAAAAACAAACAGAATAGCATCTCTGACAGCAAAGTCACTGAAAAACCTATTTGGTGGGGGGGAGATGTCAGCATGCCAGGGGAGGGCACTCCCTCACAACAGGCTGCATGTAGAGAGACCTTTATCCTGGGACTGACAAGGCTGGGAAGAGGCTGAGCAAGGCCAGCCCAGGCCAGGTCCAGAAACACAACTTCAAACCCTCCTGCGCTCCCAGCCCCTCGGATGGCTCAAGACCTGCCTCGTCTGGCTTTCTGAGCTGTGGACTCCACAGTCAGGGAAGGCACAGGGCTCTTTACAGCCCCGTGGTACTGTGAGCAATCCAGAAGTGTTACATGAGAAAAAAGGGGTCCCAGCTTGTCCTAACTCCACTCTCCTGTCCTCTCCACCACCAGCAGCCAAAGGCTGAGAACCCCAGCTATCCCCTAGTCAGCTGGCAAGTTCTCCAGGCGGTAAAGGTCTGTTCTTCACTAAACAGTCTAGTATTTGGGACGCCAGGCCCCACCCAAGCCTTCAGGAGCCGAGGGGGGCCGGATTCTAGAGGAGGGGGGACGGAGGGGCGCAGGGGAGGAGAGGGAGGCAGTTCTCTGCTCAGGTTTCTGGGGCAGGCATCCTGTCATAGAACTTTTTTTTCAAAGGAAGAAAAACTAATCAGAAGAAAGAAGCAGGAGCTTTTCCCTCCCTGCCTTTCGGACTTGTTTATTACTAGGATATCTGATTTCAGCAGAGGAAGCCGGCACGAAGCAAGGTTTTATTGGCCGTGAGCAAGAGGAATTCAGGGTTTGCCTTTGATTTGGCTTCCCCAGAGTATGAGGCACCAAAGAGTGCTCACTGCTTTGATGGAGCCACTCGGTGCTCTGGGGCTCCCAGAGTTCTCTGCTTCTGCAGTGCCCACCAAAACTCCCTTTGGAGGATAAGGATGGAGCAAGGGGACCCGGTGGAGATGGTCTCGCAGACATTTCAGAAAGGAAACCAGAATAAGGAACAAAAGTGAAAACATTCTGAAATTGGCTCCTAGGGAGCATGAGTGAGGGGTGGTCCCCTGCCCCCCTTGCCTGCAAGTGGAGAGCCGAGAAGGGAAGGTCCGGTTTGGATGAAAGCACAGAGTTCCGTGTCTTGTCTCTCAAACTGACAAGAGTTAGGCAAGCTGCAGTCCAGCGCCTGGGGCCTGATGGTTTCAACGTGTGAGGAAGATAAAGCCAGCGATTTGCATGAGGCCGCCTCTGCCAACAGCACTCCTCAGCCGGGCGGGGCCGGGGCTCTGGGATGGGGATCCCAGCTGGACTGCAGGCTCACAGAGCTGCTGCCAATCGCAAGGGCTCCCCACAGACACCTTCGTGCACAGAGAGCCGCTATTCGGGATCTGCAATCCAAGCCAGCCCTATTTCACCCTAGCCCAGTCTAGCTGTCCTTGCCTCCTGCTGGTACCTAAAGGAGAACATCTCATACCCTGGAGAGGAAAAAAGAGGATGTCTCCATTTGGGAGCCCAACTGTCTCTCTCTCTTTTTCTTCTCTGTATCCTTCTTCTCTGTATCCTATCTCTGTCTTTCCGATCACCCTCATTACCCTTTTCCCACAAACCACTGGTGACAGGAAGAACCCTAAAGTGGGCACATTTTGCTTTTCCACTTTGATCAACTCCATTGGATGGGGCAGGAATTTCCAGCAGCCCAACAGATTTTGGTGGCCTTCGCTGACAAGAGGGCAGCCCCTTGGTGGAATGCTCGGGGCCAGGAGATGGTTCTGTCTGTGTGTGGTTCTTTCCATGCCCCAGCCTTGTAACTAGAAGGTGTAGGTCTCTATGTGCCACCTTCTTCCTCTCTCAGGACGTGAGTCTTCACAGGCATCTCTGTGTGTGCCTCTTTCTGACCCATCACGGGCTTGCCTCTGAGCCTGAGTGTGTGCCTCTGTACTGTTTACTGTCTCTGTGTGGCTCTGCTCACCTGCGGGGGCCCAGGCCCTCTTGGCAGCCGGTGCTGTTTGGCCCTCTGAGTCAAGGCCCAGAGCCTGGGGCAAGGGGTGGGAAACAGGGAACAGGGCTCTCACTGTGTCCACTTAAGGAGCCCAGTCATCAAAAGGACTTTATGCAGCAAGTTCGACAACATGCTTATAGGAAGGTGAATTGCAGGAGTCAAAGTCTGTGGCCTGTGCTGGGGGTGGGGAGCTGCTGCTATAGCACAGAAGGGAGTGAGACCAAGTGGACCCTCCCCAACGCCAGCACGTGCGCGCGCACATGTTTCAGAGCACAGTCTCTCTCGCAGTCAGGCTGTCTGCACTGGAATCTCAAATCTCTTCCTTACAGCCAAATGACCTTAGGCCAGATACTTAACCTTCTGAGTGCCTCCATTTCCTCATCTGTAAAAAGTGATATTCAGAGCCACCGCCTCCTAGCATTGTTGTGAAGATGGAATATGATAATGCCGGTGGCACGGAGTAAAAACTCAGTAAATGTGGGCAGCCATTCCATGGACCCTGCTCCCTTGGACTTTAGAGTCTGAATCTCCATGGAGAAAAGGGGTGGAGCTTTGATGGACAGAGCAGATAAGGACCTTCAGAAAAACTGCTGGCTTCCTAAATAAATGAAATATGACCCTCTAAGGCTGAGGAGGAAGGGGGACCCTCCAAGAAGGGTGGGACAACCAAAGCTCCAAGTTCCCAAGACTTGGGTCTCTCCCTGATTATAGCTGATAAAATGAGGCTAACTCAGCATGCTGGCCAAGCATGGACACCCAAGCCTTTCCTTCAGCTTCCCATAACTTGAAAAACTTAGCTGAAGACTAAGGCATAAAAGCAGCAAAATCAACCCAGAGTGAAACCAAAACTAGATACTCTGGCTCACACGCCCTCCCAGACTCCAGCAACACAGCCACACTCCCTCATGGGCCCAGGGAGAGGGCTCCTGTCGCCACTCTTTCTCCCGACCTCCCCCTCTGCAACCACAGGCCTGCTGGCACACAAAGGTCTTAGGAAATAGAGCCCACAGCCCCCTGCACAGAGCCTGACCTTTACCTTCAAGAGTGAATACACAGCACCCTGAAGCCAGAGAGAAAGGAGGAGGCAGAAAGACAGAGAAAGAAAAGCAGGGAGACAGAGGAGAAAGGAAAAGAAACAGGAGAGACAAACCCAAAAGGACCAGCCCCCAAAACCCCCCATGACCCAGCTAGGCACCAGGAAGACAGCTGCCGAAGGGGATCATGGTTCCCAGGCAAAGGGAATCTGTCCAGCAAATTAAAAGAAAAATCCACCCTGCCAGGCTGCTAATCAGCCTCAGCTGTGTGTTAATGAGGGCGTTACTGAGGCTCGGGCCTGGCTGGAGGGGCTTCCCACACCCTCCACATCAGCTGGAGTGACCCGTGGGGAGGGCGGCGGGGGTGCTGGGAGAGAGCGACAGTGACCCAGAGAATCTGGCTTGGAAATCTCCGGCCAGCCCACAGCTCTGAGAGCAGCCTGGCCCTGCTGGGGAGTTGCAAGGGGAACCTCCTGAAAGCCAGGTTTGGAAGACCACCAGGCGACAGAGTAGATGGCTCAGGGTAGGTACCAAGCCTCCTTCGGTGGCTGCTTCAACAAACAGCAACAAGGAACGCAAAGGAATGGTTAAAAGCAGCTGCCTGGCCTCCGGGGGGCAGAATCGGGACTATGGCTTTTCATTAGAAGTTCTTCCGCGCGGTTCCATTTTTTTTTTTAACCATCCGCATGTATTACTTTGATAAAAATAATTTTTTCAAATAGTGGTGAGGGCTGGAAGCAGGCTCCGCTCTGGACGAACTTTTGAGGTTTGCCTCCACCTCAGACTCTCTGCCACACGCCCACCCCTCACCTTCCCCAGCCCCCACCTGGCCCAGTGCCCTGGGGATGACCCCAAACTCCAGGCTTGTCTGTGTCTTTGCCTACTTCTCTGGCTGCAACTTTCTCCGCTTCTGTTTTCTTCAGCGCTGACTCAGGTGCTCCGAGTGGTGTGAGCGCGCACAGGATGTGTGAGTCTCCGCTCTGGGTTGGGGAGGTGCGAGGACGCATCACTACAGAACGGGCGAGGTGGGCAAACCCCACCTTCATCACTAACCGCGTGGCAAGGGTCAGCATGAATCCAGTTCCCAGTTGGAAACGGATACAAGTCTCGCCTGCCTACATCGCCACACCTCGTCGCCAGCCACTTCCGTGGCAATTTCTCTCTCTGACCCGAACCATCTGGGGTTAGACCTCATCCCCACCCTGGGCCAGGTCACTGGGGACTAGCTTCAGGCTCAGGAGTCTGCACAACTCCCTGCACTTCAGACCAGCAGGTCTCCCTCCCTCACCCCCTCTAGTCCCCCGGGACCAGGTCACAAACTAGAAGGACTCTACCCTTCTTCATTAACTGCCCCTGCAGCCTCCCAGAGCTGGGTCTGCATAAATGGACTCCGTCCTGCCAGAGTTCATTGCCCCTGTGGTTCATTAATTCTCTGTAACAGCTCACAAAATTCAGAGACTATCAGTTAAGCACTTTCTGCTAACCAAAAGGTGGGCTGTTCAAGCCCACTAATGGCGTGGGAGAAAAGACCTGGCAATCTGTTCCTATAAAGATTACAGCCTAGGAAACCCTAAGGGGAATTGCTATGCTGTCCTGTAGGGTCTCTGTGAGTCAGAATGGCACACATCAACATCATTACTTGTGCTTACAGTTACCATATTATAACCAGAAAGGTTACAAGGGAGGAGACACATAAGCAAGGTCAGGGAGAAGTCCCAACACAAGGCTGCTTTTCCTTTCTCCTCAGTCCCACGTATGAATGTTCTCACCAATCCCAGAAGCCCCAGGGAGAGTTCCAAGGTCCAGGGCCCCTTAGTCATTGGGGCCTCGATGAATATGCATGACTGGGTCCTTAGCGTATGATTATGACCAATTCAATCAATGAAAATTCATGGCTGCATCTTGTCCCCCTCCCTTCTGGAAATTACTTCCACAGGTGTGGGGCTTGCGTAGCCTCTACTGGCCTGGCTATTTTGGTCTTTTGTTTGTTTTAAATTTATTGTGCTTTAGGTAAAAATTTACAGTACAAGTTAGTTTCTCATTCAAAAATTGCCTGGCTATTTTGGAACGGCAAAGAACACCTTAATTGCTTGGGCTATTTTCAGAAACCAGATACCAAAGGCCAAACTTGGTTCTTTTTCCCGAGAACAAAGAGGACAACACATTCATCTCTGCCCACACCTGCCCAGGACAGCGCAAGGTAACATGGGGAGGGGGCATCAGGAGGGCCAGGGCCCCAGCTCTCCCCCTGAGTGACCCTGCCCAAGTTATTAACCTCTCTGAGTTCCAGCGTCCTCATCTATAAGAGAAGAGAATAACAGCCTAACAGCCACATGTGAGGCTTTGGGGGAACCCTGGTGGGGTAGTGGTTAAGTGCTACCGCTGCTAACTAAAAGGTCTGCAGTTTGAATTCACCAGGTGCTCCTTGGCAACTCTTTGGGGCAGTTTTACTCTGTGCTATACAGTCTCTATGAGCTGGAATCCACACAACAGCCACAGGTTTGGGTTTTTGTTTTGGTTTTTTGTTTTTTTTGGTCTTTATGAGGTTGTTGTCGTCATCAGTAGCTGTTGAGTTACCCTCTAATTCACGGCGACCCCGTGAACAACAAAATCAGACCGCTGTGATCCGTAGGGTTACCATTGGCTGATTTTCAGAGGTAGATCACCAGGCCTATTAGTCTGGGAGCTCTGCCGAAACCTGTTTAGCATCATAGCAACACTCAAGCCTCCACTGACGGATAGTGGTGGCTACGCCTGGGGCCAGGAGCCAAACGTGGGTCTCCTACATGGAAGGTGAGAATTCTACCACTGAACCACTATTGATCCGCAACTGAACCACACCACTGCTCCCATCCCACCTCCTCTGGTGGCTAGTGCCTGTTTATCCTTCAGGTCTCAACTTGGCCATCGCCTCCTCAGAGGCCTTTCTGATCCCCAGTGGAAACTAGGGGCCCTCTGTCCCCACTATTCTTTCTAATGGCCCCCTTTCCTCCACAACACTTATCACAATTTGCAATACTATAGAGTGGTATATGTGCTTATTTGTTCAATAACTGCCTACCCTACTGGACTCCAAACCCCATGAGAGCAGAGGCCATGACTTTTCTGTTTATCACTGTATTCTCAGCACCTAGCAGAGTGACTGACCAAACTCTCGATTTCCTTCCAAATCTTACGCTTCCTGTGTCTTCTGCATCTTACCCAACCCAGTGCCATCGAGTCAATTCCGACTCTTAGTAAATGGCTATTCCATTCTTCTCACAGCTTAAACCAAACACCCAGGGGTCAATTTTGACAAATTGTTCTCATACCCAATTTGCAGTGTGTCAGGAAATCCAGGTTGTCTCTTTCAAAACATATCCCAGCCAGATCCAACTCCTCTTTACCACCTCCAACCCTTCCTTAGTCCAAGATTCCTGGATGGAACTGTTGCACTGGCCTCTTAGCTCTCTTCCTGCTTCCCCTACTTGTCCCACATAGGAGCCAGAGAGATGATTTAAAAGCTAATTGAAATCAGATATTCCTCCTTCCAAACTCTCTAATGATTTCTCTTCTTGTTCGGAATAAAAGCCCAAGTCCTCCCTATGATCCTCAAGGCCCTGCATGATCTGGACATGAGGTCAAAAGGCATTGTGACTCAGCTGGTATTTCTCTCCCTCTCATTCACTCCACTCCAACCACCTCAACCTCCTTCCTCCTCCTTAAACACTCAAATAATCTCCCACCTTGCTGCCACTTGCTGCTCCTTCTGCACAGAATGCTCTGACCCCTAAAACCCATATGTCCTGCTTCCTCGTTCCTTGAGAACTCTGCTCAAATGCCGCTTGCCAGAGGGGCCTTCCCCATCATTCTTTACCCTGCTTAATTTTGCATTGTTGATCTCATCCCCCACTGACCATATTATATACATTTATTGTTTGTGTGTTGTCTGTCTCACTTTGTTATAATCTTAGCTCCATGAAGCCACAGATGCTCTTTGGGCTCACTGCTACTTCTTCAGTGCCTGCAACAGTATCTGGCACATAGTAGATGCTCAGTAAATACCGTCTAAATAAATGACTAAGACGTCAGTAACACTTTGTTGAATGAGTTAGATGAATGTCTCCACTATTTGTTGACCCTCTACCTTACCAAGTGTTACGTCCTTCTCCAAGGACTGGTCCCTCCTGATAAAAAGCTGAAAGTACCTAAGACAAAGTCTCGCCATCCTCACTTCTAAGGAACATTCTGGCAGTACTTCTTACAAGACAGACTTGTTTGTTCTTCTAGAAGTCCATGGTGTATTCAATATTCTTTGTTGAGCTGGTAATAGGCAACCCAGGGCTGAGAAGGGAGAGTGTTGACATGTTGTGGGGTTGTTAACCAATGTCTTAGAATAATGTGTGTACTAACTGTTTGATGAGAAACTAGTTTGTTATGTAAACCTTCATCTAAAGTATAATAAAAAAAAATAAAATAAAAATATTCATTGACACCATAATTCCAGTGAATCAATTCTTCTTTGGTCTTCCTTATTCATTGTCCAGCTTTTGCATGCACGTGATGCGATTGAAAATACCATGGCTGGGGTCAGGTGCACCTTAGTCTTCAAGGTGACATCTTTGCTTTTCAACACTTTAAAGGGGTCCTTTGCAGCAGATTTGCCCAATGCAAAGCATCTCTTGATTTCTTAACTGCTGCTTCCATGGGTGTTGATTGTGGATCCAAGTGAAATGAAATCCTTGACAACATCAATCTTTTCTCCATCTATCATGATGTTGCTTATTGGTCCTATTATAAGGATTTTTGTTTTCTTTATGTTGAGGTGTAATCCATACTCAAGGCTGTATGTAGTCTTTGGTCTTCATCAGTAAGTGCTTCAAATCTTCTTCACTTTCAGCAAACAAGGTTGTGTCATCTGCATAATGCAGGTTGATAACGAATTTTCCTCCAACCCTGGTGCTGCGTTCTTCTTCATATAGTCCAGCTTCTCGAATTATTTACAGATCTTGGAATTCACCAGCTCCCCAAACCCTGTCAGCCAGCAGCCTTCCACCTGACCTGCTGATTTGGGGTTTGTCAGTCTTTGCAACCACGTGAGTAAGAAGAAGCCTCCAACCTGACACCTGACCCACAGATTTGGAACTTAACAGCCTCCACAAAAAAAACGACAAACTGACAGTCTCTTGACTGAACAATTCAGGAAGCATCAAAAGAAAGTATTTCACAACTGTGTGAGCTATTTCCTTGAGATAAATCTCTTTATACATGTTGCTGTTTTCGTTAGGTGCCATCAAGTCAGTTCCAACTCATAGCAATCCTGTGTACAACAGAACAAAACACTGCCTAGCCCTGATCCATCTTCACAATCATTGCTAAGTTTGAGCCCATTGTTGCAGCCACTGTGTCAACCCATCTCGTCACAGGTCTTTTTTTTATTCACTCACCTTCTACTTTACCCTCGTGGTATAGTGGTTACATTGGCAGTCAGATCCACCAGGCGCTCTTTGGAAAGTTGGCAGTCAAATCCACCAGGCGCTCTTTGGAAAGCTGGCAGTCAAATCCACCAGGCACTCTTTGGAAACTCTATGGGGCAGTTCTACCCTGTCCTATAGGGTCACTAAAAATCAGAATTGACTCGAGGGCAACGGTTTTGGGTTTTTGTTTTTGTTTTTTTTTTTTGGTTCTACCTTACCAAGCATGATGTCCTTCTCCAGAGACTTGGTCCCTCCTGATAACATGTCCAAAGCATGTGAGATGAAGTCTTGCCATTCTTGATTCCAAGGAGCACTCTGGCTGTACTTCTTCCAAGACAGACTTATTCGTTCTTCCTGGCAGTCCACAGCATATTCAAGGTTCTTTACCAAGACAGTAATTCGGTCTTCCTTATTCATTGTCCAGTTTTCACATGCATATGAGGCAAAATTGTGCACTACAGATTAGTAAGTAAGCACAATTAAGTACTGCATATCTTGCTTATTGGGTAATCCATCCTTGGGAAGACGGCAACAGAGAGCTCAGAGTTCTGCTTAGTAGAGCCATCCCAGGAGAAAGGTGAGGGAGTGGAGGGCGGGTGGCGGGTGGAGGCACAGGCTCCGTGCCTCCACTGGGTCTTTCTAAGCTAATGGAGTCCTGGAGAAATGTCACCTTCGCATTATCCATCTTATTATGGCCCAATATTTCATCCACAGCTTTTTATCTCATCCACAGCTGTCCCAGGTCTGTGTTGTTAAGATCCTGCCTCTGAAAGGCAGCGAGGCACACAAGGGCATTAGAAAACCTAAGAATTACAGGTGAACTCCCAAGTGGGCCCTCAGACAGACTGTGGAAGAGAATGGGCCTGGAGCTAGGAGAGGTTAGCCACTGGAGTCTCTCATACCTGTACAAGGCCTATTTGTAGTCTTCAGATACTCTTCATCCACCACTTCATCTCTTCTAGCTTAGTGGTGAAGCTCCTTTGGAAATTTCCTGATTTCCATGACTCTGTTAGGAGAATAAGGGAACAGAATCCTGGCTCTACTACCAACTATGGTTTGAAAGTAGATGTCTTTAAAGGTTTGCCTCAGAGAGGGCCAGGGAATCAAAGCAAAAAAACCACAAGGGGAAGTGAAACTCTTGGGGCAATTGTTGAGAGCCCTTTCTCACCCTAGAAAGTGGTTAGAAATTTGGACCCTGGTGCCAGAGTTCCTGAGTTCAAATCCTGACTCTATTACTCACTAGCTGTATGCCCTTGGGCAATTTATTGTTAAGGCACTTCTTCACACCTCATTTTCCTGTCTGTTAAAACAATCATCCTCACCCCATTGTGAGTATTAAGTGAGCTAATTCTTGTAAAATATTAAACAAGCACCTGGCATGTAATGAGCACTCGATTGGTATTAGCATTCCTTCTGTGCGGGTCCTCCAGCGGTAGCTCTGGTCTCCTGAGGGGGAGCCTTGCCAGGAGAAGGAGGAGGTCACTGCCCACTTCATAATTGCCCCACCTGCCACCCTCAGCTCTTGCTAATAAAGCAAGAGGCTCCAGCCACTCCCTGGTGTGGGGCCAAACTGACAAGGAGGGGATGGGTCAGCAGGGGAATGAATAGTGGGTGTGAGCTCCTAGACTCTTTAGGGATAAGGTCTGGTAGAGTCAGACAAGTTACACTTCAGCCCTATATCGGACTAAAACTTTTGGTAAGCCCCCTGTTATAGACTGAATTTGTGTCGCCCAAAATATGTGTTGAAATCCTAACCTCTGTACCTGTGACCTTATTTGGAAATAGGGGAGTTTTCTTTTGTTATGTTAACAAGCTTAAACCAGTGTAGGGTGGGCTCTAAGCCTAATCACTTCTTAGTTATTTTTAAAAAGCAGAATAGACACAGAGGTAAGAGGAAGACAGATAACAGAGACAGATGTATCCACAAGCCCAGGAACGCCAAGGATTGCTGGCAGCTACTGGAAGCTGAAATAGATAAGGAAGCCCCTCCCTTTAGAGCCACGTCCTGAATTTGGACTTCTAGCCTCCCGAACTGTGAGAAAATAAATTTCTATTCTTTAAACCGCGCTCTTGTGGTATTTGTGATATGGCAGCACTAGGTAACTAAGACACCCCCTCTCCCTAGCTCGAGTCAGAATTAATTCAGCCTCATCCGTACCTCCATTAAAGAGCTTATCACGCAATACCAGTGTGTCTTTGTCAGGCTCTCTAGCCAGCGTTCCTGAGGTCAAGAACTAAATCGAGTCTTCTTTCCCTGTCAAACAGACTTCCTAGTACCCAGCAAAGGCACAAAAGATTTTGATCTAGGCAACTCACTCATCCCTGAACCCTGGAGACAGATAACCAAGAAGCTTCCTATGTTAAAGGATTTGAATAACTCAGAGAAAAGAGCACTTTAAAAGGAGTCGGAACATGTGAGGTCACCATGAGCCGGAGCCTACTCAGTGGCAACTGGTTACCTGTGCTGTGTGTAATATGACATGGAAGCAGTTTATTTGGAATGAGTTAAAATCGCATCAAATAAATAATTTATAATTGGACAAGCGTGCCCTATTTTCTGGACAATGAGGCATATAAAAATTCTACTACTGAAGTTGATAAACTTGGGACCCATTCTTTTCATTATTAAAAGCATCCTACAATATACAAAATAGATTAATCTCAGGGAGTTTTTTACTTATCAAGACTCCCAAAGCTTATTTAGCATAAATTTCATTGGTCAAAAATAAAACGCACATACTTTCAAAAAAAGGAATCAGAAGGTGAGTTCCTATCCCCAGGCTCCAGGCTCTTTCCTTCTCAGTGACTCAGTTTCCTCATCCATGCCCAAAAAATGGGAATGTGACCTCTGCCCCATTTACCTCCCTGGGTGGGTATAGACGCCAAAAGTCATGACTGACAAGATAAAGTTTTGTAAATGTTTCCACCAAGCATATCGTTCCCACCTGTGGGGAAGTATTCTTTCATTAAATGTCATTTGGTCCCTATTCCACCTGAGATTGGGTGCAACAAAACAAAACAAAACCTGTTGCCATCAAGTCGATTCTGACTCATAGTGACCCTATAGACAGAGCAGAACTGCCCCACAGGGTTTCCAAGGGGCAGCTGGTGGATTTGAGCTGCCAACCTTTTAGTTAGCAGCCGAGCTCTTAACCGCTGTGCCACCAGGGCTCCATCATATTGGATATTGCAGTAGAATTCCTTTCTAGACCTTGAGTGCCTTCATGTAGCAAAAGGAAACCACAGAAACCTATGTGACCCAGGCTAGAGGCTTGACCTCTCTGAGAAGTTTTCCTTGCCTGTGAACAGAAGGGTTGGCTAGGCAGATCCCTGCCTGTGGGCTGTGCTTGCTGCTCCCATTCTCAGACCTTTTCCTGAGGAATGCAATCTCAGGCTGCCTGCCTGCCTGCCTGCCAAGAGCTCCTGCTGGGGGAATCCATTCCCCTTCACTCTTCCTCCATTCGCAATCACTATTTATTTATCTTTGAAAGTTCAAGGAACCAGAGCCCGCAAATGGGAGAGATTTCTGGAGCCAGGGAAGGAAAGTGAAGAGGCCAGTGTCTGGGCCCAGTGTCTGCCACCAACAGGCAAGGAAGAGAGGCTACTTCTTGGCAAAGCAGTGAAGGGGACTTGGCTGACAGGCCCCAGTGAGGTAACTGGAAAAGTCATCACACTGACCAGTGGGATCAAGATCACAGAAAGAAGGCAGTGCCCACCTTTGGAACCACTTTGGTGCTGCACTGAAGGATGGGGAACGAGAACCCTGGTAGCCCACTCCTCAGCAGCAAAGGCTCTATCAAGTGGCAGAAAGATCAGCCTCCATGGAGAAACCGAGGAGGCAGACACACTGGGACTCATTTCTCTTTTTCCTATGTCCTCAGCCCCATTCCTATCTTGCATTGTTGTTGTTCCAATTCCCAGTGACCCTATAGGAGAGTAGAAGTGCCCCATAGGATTTCCCAGGCTGTAATCTTTATGGGAGCAGATTGCCAGGGCTTTTCTCCCAAGGAACTGCTGCATGGGTTCATACCTTCGACCTTTCGGTTAGCAGATGAGTGCTTAACTATCATACCACCAGTGCTTAACTATCATACCTTGCATTAAACCCACTGTCCTCAAGTCAATTCCAACTCATAGTGGCTGGTAGACTCAAACTGCCAACATTTTGATTAGCAGCCAAGCTCTTAACCACTGCTCCACCAGGGCTCCATCAAAAACCCACAGGCAATTTTCACGCTCATCCCCAGCTGTCAAGGTCAAACCCTGCCCAAAGCCACCAGTCCTTTGCGTATGAAAAGCGAGTGCACTGGGTGACATAGACGGTTAAACACTCTACTATCGCCTAAAGGTTGGCAGTTGGAACCCACACAGGGGCACCTTGGAATATAGGCCTGGTGATCTGCTTCTGAAAGGTCACGGCCTTGAAAACCCTATGGCACTGTTCTACTTGGCACACATGGGGTCCCCATTGGTCTGAATGACTCAACAGCAACCAACAACAATTCTCTCTGGCATTCATTCATTCCCAGGCCACAATTTACATTCATACACTTGGAGGCAGGCAGGGCCCCCTTTTGATCCCCCCCAAAAAACCAAACCCATTGCCCTCAAGTCGATTCCGACTCATGGTGACCCTATAGGATAGAGTAGAACTCCCCCATAGGGTTTCCAAGGAGCGGCTGGTGGATTCCAACCGCTGACCTTCTGGTTAGCAGCCGTAGCTTTTAACCCCTATGCTACCAGGGTTTCCCTTTCGACCCCAGAGACTAGATAACTCAGGATGTTAGGGGCTATGTCCAAAGTCTGGCAGTGAATGAGAAGCAGAGCTGAGTCTAGAATGGGGGTCTCCTGACTCACAGTACAGTGCTCTTCACACACACACACACACACACACACACACACCCTGGGGTGTAGAAAAGGTGGGAGGCCAGATCTAGCCATGATTGCCTTGGCCTTTGACCCCTCCTTGACTGAATGACAAGCACGCCCTGCTGGGAGAGGTCACCCGAAGTGGAGGAGGGTCTGCTGACTCCTTAGTGTCTGGCTGTATCCTTCGGCGGTGGCCTCAATCGCAGCTTAAGGGCAGCTTCCCCATTCGAGGGAAGACTAGATTCCAAACTGGACCATCATTTTAGGGGCCAAAGAAGTGGAGGCTCAGCGACCCCAGAGCAGTGAGCAAATCTCTGCCCAAAACACGGAGGCATCTACGGTCAAGCCCACAGGTCAATGAAAGGTCCAGAAGGATTAGGGAGCAAGCGAGAAGAGCAAGAAAGGGTTTGGAGGAAGGTGATGGTGGTTGGTTTACAGGTCTTAGGTGGGTTGTGGAGAGGAAGCGCCCTGGCCAGGGGCAATGCGGGTAGGACGGAGAAGGAGTCCAGGTTCAGGCGGGTGCAGGGGACTTGCGGAGCTCCCAGCAGGCTCGGAGAAGGGCGGCAGCCTGACTGCGTATCGGGAGGCGCTAGGGCCTCGCGGACCGACGGGGCGGTGAGGGGAGGGCGCCCTCTCCGGAGGGCGGGCGGGGGCACAGGCAGCCGGAGCTGCGCGGCGCGGAGCTGCCTCCATCCATGGCACGGAGCGGCGGCGGCGGCGGCAGCAGGAGCCCGGCGCGATCCGCTAGGTCCCAGCCCAGCGCAGAGCCAGCCGACGACGCCGAGGGGCCCGGCCTCCACCCGCCCGCCGGCACCGAGCTCAGACTCGGGCCGCGCCGCCGGGGACCGCCCGGGCTGCGCTGACAGCCGAGCCCGCGTCCTCCCCGCCGGGGCGCTCGCCGGACATGCCCCCCGGGCGCGGCGGGGGGGACCCCAGGGCTTGCCTCCGCCCCGGGCCCCCCGCCCCGCGCTCGGGCGCCCCGGGTGCCCGCTGAGCACGCACCCGCACGCCCGGGTCCCTCCCGGCGGCGCGCAGCCCGGCCCCAGCGCTGTCGGTCCCCGCGGGGCGATGGGCTGATGGGCGCCGGGGGACGCAGGATGCGGGGGGCGCCCGCGCGTCTGCTGCTGCCGCTGCTGCCGTGGCTACTGCTCCTAGCGCCCGAGACCCGGGGTGCGCCGGGCTGCCCGGTGCCCATCCTCAGCTGCAAGTGCTCAGGCGAGCGGCACAAGGGACTTGGCAGCGGCGCCCCCAACCCTGCGCGCAGGAGGGTGGTGTGTGGCGGCGGGGACCTCCCGGAGCCTCCCGAGCCCAGCCTTCTGCCTAACGGCACCGTGACCCTGTGAGTACCCTACGCAGCCACTTCGGCCGCAGCTCCGACGTGGGGGACGAACGGAGACAGAGGAGAGACAGGGAGGATAGGGCGAAGGGGGCGATGCCATCACTTCGGAGACTCTAGGACGGGCCCGAGTCCAGGCGCCCAGAAGGGAGGCTTGTGGAAGTAGGCGAGAGATTGGCCCTGCCTGAGTATGGAGGAAGGCAAGTTCTTCCGGGGAGCCGCGGCTTCACGGAGAGGGGCATCGCGGGCGCCCACTCACCTGCACAGGTGAAATGGAATGCGTGCTGGCGGGATGCCTATGCCCCTTAAGTTTCCATCCTGAGCTGGGGTTGCGGGGTTCTGGGACCTGAGGTGGGGTGGGAAGGGAAAGGCTCAGAACAGACCGTGACCAGAGCGGACGCGTCCCGGGACGGGTTGAAGGAGGCCCGCCGGTTGGGGGCGCCCCACCTGACCCGGGGTGTGCCAACCCCGCTTCCAGCCTGTCTCCATAGGTCAGGCGAGAGGGTGGGCTCGGAAAAGTCACTGCCAGGGATGCGGGCGCTTCTGGCCGGAATGAGACCCGGGCCTCTCGATTCCTTTTGGGCCCCTTGCCCGCTGCGCGCATTTGCGAACTGAGCTCTGGGCAGAGTACTGCATTCCTCTCCCTTCTTTCCCTCCCCTGGACATAAAACAAGCTTTGGGTGTTTTTCAATTGACTTCGCGCAAAGATTGTGAAGAAAGAAACCTGGCTGCGAGGAAGGAGAGTGCCTCCTGGCCTCCTTCTGTGATCCCAGCTCCCACCCCAGCCAGGGCCTTATTGTTGGCCAGAAGCACCGCTGCTCCCCAACCCGACCCCAAGCGTCCTCAATGAGGGTCTGAAGTCCTAGAGAATTAGGGACCCCTCTCCACTGCAGCGATTTCCTGGGCTGACCACGTGCTCGGAGCTTCATTCACGCTGTGGAGTGAGGGTCCGGCCCTAGCGGTGCCCCTGCCTTTCCTATGCAGGATCCAGTCTGCCAGCAGCTTCCCCTTCCCCGTCCTCCTGACCCCAGTGGCAACCTTTCCCCACCACCCTTTGCCTGGAGTTGGAGCTGGCTCACAGTCTATCCGCTTGTGTCCAGAACAATACAGTAACGCCTCTGGTTGGGTGAGTTCCGAGGCTGGCCGCTTCCTGACAGGACACGACTGGTCAGCCTCTGACGTTGGCCGCCTGGCCTGCATTTTCCTCAGCTGGGGTTGTGTGTGTGTGTGTGTGTGTGTGTGTGTTATGGGAGCAGAGGCGGTGTGTCTGCTCTCTGCCGCCTCTCTGCAGCCCAAGGATACGGCAATGACCTGGGAAGGCGGCTGGAGCTGCTCATTCTCTCTGAGTGTCCACTGGTGTTTAAGAGTCCAGGCAGGCCCGGGCATTCCCCAGCCCACTCAGTGCTGGAGAAAAAACATACTTGCCGTCTGGAATAGCTGAGCCGGTGTCTGTGTGGGTCCCAGCTGCACAATGATAACGCAGCTCTGAGAAGGGTATGTGTGTGTGTGAGTGTGCGCGCACGCGTCTGTGTGCACATGATCAGTGGCTGTGCTCACACACGTATGATGCTCCCCCAATATGCGGTAAACTTTCTGTGTCTGCTTGTCGGGATTAGGGAATCCTAACATATTGAAGGAAAGAAGGGGAAAAAAAAAATAGAAAGGTGGTTTTGCAGTACATCTTAGAATGATTTGGCAACTAATGCTTTCCAGCCATGGCTAATTCCCTTCCATGCCATTCCAAGGAGGAGAGTGGGGCCAACTCTGGGTGAGAATATATTGTGACAGGGTTACAGCAACTGTAACTCCTTGCTTACCTTCCATATCCCAAGCCCTCTTCGTCCGGAAAGGCCGCCCTTTCCTCCCAGGTCCCTGACTGTGGTCAGAGGTACCTACTAAAGCAACAGTGCCCTGAGCCTGGCTGTGTATACCTTCAGGGACAGCGGGTGGGCAAGGGCAAGGAAGCCCTGGAAGCCTGCTTCACCACTAGCCTGAAGTGTCACTGAATCCCCAGACACAGGCATGTTTCTTAGGCTCTCCCCACCCATTAAAAAAAAAAAAAAAACTGTTGCCATTGAGTCAATTCCGACCCCTAGTGACCCTATAGGACAGTAGAATTGCCCCATAGGGTTTCCAAGGAGCACCTGATGAATTCGAACTGCCCACTTTTTGATTTACAGTGTAGTTTTTAACCATTATGCCACCAGGGTCCCCACCCATAGGCTTCACAAAAATGGGCAGGTCTCAAAGACCAGGCTCCCCACTATCTGGCTTCTGAAGGGAAAAGAGTCCAGGTTCCTTTTCAGCACAAGCTGGTCAAGGATTCTTTCCTCTCAGGGCTCAGTCCCTCCAGCACACCTATCCCCACCCTAACATGCATCTTGAGGGAGAAAGAAAGAAGGCCTGGGAAGGGACTGATGCTTCAGGCTGACAGCAAAGCAAGCAGCTAAGAGCATGAAAGTCTCCTAAATGTTCAGCCTCACCCTCCCTAACCCTGCCCCCTTAGTCTTATCTTTTTTTTCTAACACAAATTCTCCTTATCATTTTTTAGCTTGTCACCTTGTACAAACAGAGGACTTGAACCAATAGATTTGAAATTATGGGTTTACCCTCCTCCTCCCTACCACATTTCCATTGAGAAGCATGCTTCTCTCAAATTAAGAGTCCTCCAGATTGAGCCACCGGGTCCCGGTACCCTTCCCACGGCCCCCTGCTGCAGACCCTGGGATGCTGGGCTGCAGGGGCCTCAGGACTCCGACTGGAGAAACCTAGACGCTAAGGGCTGGGAAATGTTCAGGCAAAGAAAGTGCTAGATAATAAGGTCTGTGTCTGCAAGAGCCTACAACAGTCTGCTCAAGAAGGTGCCCAAGCTGTTTAAGGCAACTCTGAACAGTCCTGTTTACCTCATTGAAAAACCCTTCCTCCACTCCACCCTATTATCTCAACTTCTGCCGGCTGTTTTTATAGACTGCATAGCCCCTTTCCCCGCCCTTTGCTATTTTTTCTTTAATGGGTTTTCATTTGCCCTTTTTCCAGGAAAGCAGAACTCCTGGCTTCCTTCCTGATCCATCTGTTCCCAACCCACCCCCCAGTCTCACAGCCCAGTCTATAGTGAGGTGGGCAAGACAGCTCTGGGCTCAAATGCGCCTGTACAGAGCAGGAGCATTTATGGGCCTCCCCTGAGGGGAAAGATCCCTTTGGTGGATGGCTTATTACAGGGAGAATCTGGGTGTGGGAGGGAAAAGTAGAACAGAAGCTGATGGGCCTGCCCTCTGGTCCTCAGCTCTGGGAGTTAGAATGAGGGGGAAGGGACCTGGGAATAAAGAATTCTAGGAAGGGACTGATAATAAATAACTCCAGGAGGAAATCTACTATGAGGACCTCCCAGGATATCTGAGCAGCCTCTACAGAGGCGACCAGCCTCCTGTCATAAATTCCTAGAACGCCTGTACCTCGGTAAAGGGCCTTAGAGATCAGCAAGTCCAGCCCCCTACATCTTCCAGCTGGGTAAACTGAGGCTGGAAGAGGGACACTGCCTTGCTAATAATAGTCACACAACTAGCTGGGGCCAGAGTTAGGATTAGTTGGTTGGGTTCTCTTCAGAATCCTCACATGCGAAGGACTTCCGGTTCACCTGGCTGGACTTGGGGCTCAATGGACACAAAAGCGGTATTAAAAAACCTGGTTCCTTCCCAGCAAGACCCAGATACTTCTGCCCTGGGGACATTCCAAGGCCGGGTGGAGAGGGGGGCGGGCATGGGACTGGTCACTCCAAATAGCATTTCGGGGAGGAGGGGCGTTGCCCACTACATCAGCTGCCCACATAGGGAAGAAGGGGCTGTTTGCTACACAGATGTGCTTAGAACTGGGTGGGTTCTTTTGCTGTGAATTTGGTGGTCTTCAGGGGTATTGTAGGGCAAGGTTGGGCAGGGATAGGAGAAGAGCTGTCCTCCAGCCTCAGGGAAATTGTCCTTGAGCCCCAGAGATCCCTCCTGCTTCTAGACTTGAAGTCTGGCCTGGGCCTTCACCTCAGTAGCCCTCAGTCAGCCACCAGGGTCCAGTTAGGGGAGTTTGGAGCAAAGTGTGCAACCACCATACAACAGCCTGAGGAGAATGGAAAGATGCTGGCTGGAGGGGCGGGCCCACGCTGGCTTCCCCCACCCCCTTCAGTCCACCCTCTTTCCCCCATATGGTTCTCATAACGTCTGGGCTCAGAGACAGCAGCCAGAGGAAGTGGCTGTGTACAGAGAGCTTTTGTGAGGGAGAGGAGGGGGGAGGGGGAGAGAGAGTGAAGAGAAAGAGGGGAAGAAAAGAGGGAAGAGGCTGGAGACAGAAGGTGAGAAGAAGCCTTCAACACACCCCCTCACCCTCCCAGCAGGTATAAGGGTCTCAGCTGCAACATTCCCGGTTGGGCTTCCAGACCCCCAGCCAGTCTGTGGGAGGTGAGGCGTGAGGGGCCTCAGAGGAAATCCAAGTCTCTCCCTGACTCTTTCCACCTATCTACTTGAGGAGCTGAAGGCAGCCAGCTCAGGTTCCAGGGATTTGGTCAGCCTCTTCTTGGGGTCCTTGGGAACCTACCACCCTTAGGGCTTCCTCTTGTGTGCGATATTAGGGTCCATGGTCCTGTGTTAGGGAACACATTAGACAGTGAGCAGAGCCCTGGTGGGGGGCGGGGTGCCTCACTGGTTGAGCCCTCATTGTACTAAAGAGGCTGGAAATGCCATCACACTGACCTCCAAAGGCGGCACATATAATTCACCCTCAAGTGGGTCCAGGCCCCAGAATGGGTTTTTCAGCCTGACTTATTCAGAGCATGTGCATGAACTCAGTCGCTCCGGAACCCCAAATACGTCCCTTCCTGCTAGCTACCATGGATGACTCCTCTCTCACTAGGGGGTCGAGCGAGAAGTACCTTCTAGTCCTGGAGGTGAGTCTGAGAATTTCCCCTAAAAGCTCAGGCAAACCAGTGTAATCTGAACCTAACCATAAATTGACCATTAAATTTGGAGGTCATGTTTTTAAAAAGAGAGAGTGTTTCTAAGTTTAACCCACATGGGACTCATTGGGATAAGAACTCTTTTCTGAGGGAGAAAAAGTTCCAGCCACCTCTGAGTTGATCCGTTCTTCCTACTCAGTGGCTGATTTCCTCACCAAAGCCCAGAGAGGGGCAGTGAGTTCCCAAATACCACACAGCCTGGACAGGACCCCTAGCTCTCATCACCCTTGAGGCCCTAGACTGCCCCTTTGACTCCTGGGACCTGACAGAAAGCCAGGGGAGGAGGGAGAAGGGAAAGGGCCCTGGGCTGAGGAATTAGAGGGAAAATCCGGTAACTGCTAGGAAGGGGCTGCTTGAAGGGGCTGTTTATTTTCATTCCCCCAGCCCAGCCGCTCTGTTCTATTTAGAGCTCAGACACTGACAGGACGAAGCTGCCACCTCCCCTTCCTCCCTCCTCTGGGCCCCCATCCTTCCCAAACTCCAGAACATTCCTTAGCTTTTAGGACTGGGTCGGAAGGGGCAGGAAAGGGGGAGGGGGGAAGAGAAATTGTAGAATGTAGCTGACTTGGCCAGCCTCCCTGGAATTGGTTCTCCCAGGCATTGCTTCAGTTTTCCCCTGGGAGCCAGGGAAGGGCAGGATGGGGGAGCAAGGGGGTGTGCAAGATGGATGGGGCCAGGTGAGGGGCAGGGGAACCAATCTGTCACGGAGGATGGGGGAGTGCAGCTTGAGGGGGGAGTTCCTGCCTGAATTGGAAGGGCCAGACATCTCCCAGCTGGAAAGGGAAGGGAAGGTCTGAGAGGCCCTCCTGCCCCAAGGGCTCCTTGCCTTGCTGGGAGCTGTGTGGGGTGGTGAGGCAGAAACTAAGACTTCAGGCTTCAGGAGACTCTATACCCATGATGGGAAAGGCCATCAAATATAAAGGGTGGGAGTACCAGTCCAGCCCCATCTTTTATTGAGAAGGAAGCTGAGACCCGGAGGTCCTGACCTGCCCAAGGCCACACAGCTCCTGGTCAGACAACCACCACTAGACCTCAGGACCCCTGACTCCCAGTTGTGTCTGCCATCTTGCAGGTGCGTACACTGAGGCAAGGCCAACAAAAGGAGCCACATCTTAGAAAGGAGAAGAAGGGTAGAAAGTAGGACAGAGATTTGAAGACATTGGAGCTTCTCAGGCCTTTTGGAGGCTCTACCACCCAGTCATTCTGGGTCCCGAAGAGTAACACTGCCCCAAGTATCAGGGACCTCAGGGACTTCACCTGTCTGCTCAGCTCGTGGTGACTGTGTTTGTTGAAGCAAAATGGAGACACATGGTGCTGGAAGTTTTGGGGAAGAGTTGCCCACCCAGTGGATATCCACAACCTGCTCCCATCCCAAGAGGGACAGAGCCCTATACAACACAGCTCTCAGCAGACAGGCAGATCCAATTCCTCTTCCCATGCTGACCAACCAGCCAGTCCTTGGGAAAGGCCAGTGGTATCACACTAACCCAGTTTCCCCCACATGGCCCAACAATAGCCTTCCAAGTACAGGTGTGCTTAGGGGGACCACTATACAAAATCGCTGTACCAACCGAGTATTTGAAATCAGATTGACCCAGGAAATGGGAAGCTCATGGTCTCTAAAGTGTTCTTCTACGTGTTCCCTCTCTCTTCTGCACCACAGACAGCTTAAGGGCTATGTGAATCCTATGGGACAGGTGTTCCAGAAAGACTGTCCTGTGGAGCCAGCTTAGCTAGAACAGGGCTGGGTACTCCTGGGTGTCAGGAGTAAGCTTCCAGGACTGATGGGGGAGAGTCGTGTTGGGGCATTGGAGGGGGAAGGGATCTGTCCCTTGACTTGGGAGAACCCAGAGTTCAGCAGCAAAATCTCCATCCACTGACTCCCCCCACTTTCCCTGGAGCTCTGCCCCAGATACCCATCTGTTCACCAGCCAGTATTTACCATATATCCTAGCCCCATACCAGAGGGTGAGAGACCCAGTCCTGGCCCTTACAGGCCTTATGGTCTCATCATGGAAACTCCCATCCCATAAGAGTGGAAGGGTTAAATAGTGACCAAAAATACCCAAGGGAAATGACAAAGATCAGGGCCTCAGGACTTCCAGAGAAAACTTCTGGGGAGGAACATCTGAAGGACTAATTTATAAAAAAATACTTGGGTATAAAAGACTGTTAACGGATTAATCCTTTCTGGTCTGTTTGTATTTAAGAAGAGGCTTCCTTTCTTCACCCATAAAGGTTGGCTCCCCAGTGGTGGAATTTTAGGCTGTGTGTGGACGAAGTATGTAAGGTGGATGGGGGTTACTTCCCACCTTGTTCAAATCAGGTATACACAGACATACACACGTAGAGAGATTCTATCCTTCTGATCTGCCACACCTCCCTCCATCTTCCGTGATAAGAAATTTGTAGAGAGACCATGTCTCATTTACCTTTGTAGTACTGATACTTAGGTGTTTAGTGTAAGTTTGAAGAACGAATGAATGAATGAGTGTGAGTGATTATAGCAGACCCTATTCCATGTGCTCAAGCTAAGGAGCTTTAACTTGAACTTGCATATGAGCAATTGATGGTCTGTTTTGCAGTCAGCCCCTGGCCTTGTTCTGACTGATGATATTGAGCTTCTCCATCATCTTCCCACAAATGTGGTCAGCTTGACTCCTGTGTATTCCATCCGACAAGGTCCACGTGTATAGCTAGAGAAAAGGGGCCCCAAAATTTTCATCACTCCACACCTACCACCCACCATAAACACCTGTAGCATCTTTTCTTAGGCTTCTGCCTCCAGGTTCAATTCCAAGGCCACAGACTTGCTCGGTCAGTCCTCTCCCACCCCAGCCCCAATTTCTTGTTCCTACCTGCTCACCCCAAGACATGCCCTTGTAGAGAGGGAAGGTTAGAGAAAAGGAGACATGCAGGCCCTGTGGGTTGAAGCCACTGCAAGAGTGTTTTCTCTCTTGGCCTTAGCCTCAGGCCCTGCCTGGATGGTCCAGCTTCAAGGCTGAGTTCAGGGCAATCTCAGGATGTGACCTCTAAAGCTGGCAGAAGGAACCCCCCACCTGGGTCTCTTTCCAGAACCAGTAGGTGTTCAAGGTTGACTGGTCAGGCTTCCAGTTAAGGGAAGGAACAATAGGGAAATAATGCAGTGAGCAAAACACCTTGCCTGCCTTCTCCAACATTGATGTCCCCTGCAGTCAGCCTAAGTGGACGTGAAGGGCAGCTTTGAAGGGAAGAGAAGGCACAGAGGAGTGACCTTTAGCCTGAGGGTATGTGTCAAAGCAGGGCCTGTGGCCCATAGCCATTCTCACTTCTGGGGGCCCTGGCGGTGCAGTGGTTAAATGTTCGGCTGCTAACAAAAGGATTGGCACTTCGAATCCACCACCGCTCCTTGGAAACCCTATGGGGCAGTTGTATCCTATAGTGATCCTATCCCAGACAACCCAGTGCCGTCAAGTCAATTCCAACTCAGTCACTATAAGTCGGAATCAACTGAACAGCAACCGGTTTTTGGATTGCCATATCAGAAATCCCTGGGTGGAGCAAACAGTTAAGCACTCACTGAAAAGTTCGTGGTTTGAACCCACCCAGGGACACCTCAAAAGATCTGCTTCCGAAAGTTCCCAGCCTTGAAAACTCTATGGAGCCCAGTTCTAGTCTGCATCCACGGGGCCATCATGAGTCAGAACTGACTTGACAGCAACTAACAACAACACTATTGTCATATTAGAAGTCCCTGGGTAAAGCAAAGAGTTAAGTGCTGGACTACTAACCAAATGGTTGGCAGTTCAAACCCACTCAGACGTGCCTGAGAAGTAAGGCCCGGTGATCTGCTTCTGAAAGGTCACAGCCTTGAAAACCCTATGGAGCATGGTTCTCCTCTGTACCCATGGGGCCGCCATGAGTCTGAATCAACTGGACTGCAGCTGGTTTGGTTATTGTCATAGCAACCATACTAAAATGCACCCACATCCTTCATTAAATATAATAATTATTGCTACATTGCATTACATTTGGTAGTTATGTGAAGTATTTATTAATTTTAATCTTTATTTAAGTAAGTGTTTATTAATTAATTTTAATGTTTTAGAGACAGTAATTATCTTTTAGGTTTCAGATGCCTTTGTGGGCCCTGGAAATGCTCGAAGGCCCTTGGCACTGAGCCTGCAGGCAGGGCTGGGGGCTCCAGTTTGACCTGGGCCATTCAGGGTGGGTTATAGACTTCAGGTCTTTTTTGTTATGAGCAAGCAGACCCCCCTCCTCCCCATCGCTGATTGTTTCCCTAAGTCGCTGCCAAGCCACCAACAGCAGTGTTGGAGATGGGGCCTTCCTAAACAAGAGAGCCCCAGGGATGGCCTGAACTCACTGAGACTCGGAGGATCTGACTCCTGGACAGGGTAGATCCTGTGTCCACGGAGAGGGTGATGTGGTTGTTGCCTCTGTGTGTGTGTGTGGAGGTGGGCAATGGTCTGACATGTACGAATCTTCCTGCCCATGTGAGAGCCATTTGGTTCAGGCATGTGCTGGCTCCTCGCCCCACAGGGCAGTGCCCACGTGACTACTACAGGGTCATCTTTGATGTTGGGGTGGTATCTGGTGAGTTCCTGCGGCTGCCCAGAGGCCACAGGGCCTCTTACAGACGCCAGCCACTCGTTCCCTTGGCCTCCAGCCTCATTAGTGGTAACTCTGCTTGCTTCTCTTCCCTAAAATAGGACCCCAGCCGGGAGAGAGTTCTGGAATGGACCCCGTGTGCCCCCTCTCCTTGGCCAGATTTCAAACTCTGGAGTAGAGAACAGGGGACTCCAGGGATTGGCCCCTCTTCCCACAAAAGGCTTGAAGCCAGGCAGGCAGGAGGGGAGGAAGGGAGGAAAGGGAGAGAGAACCTCAGGATGCTAGGCTGGGCAAGCCGAGCTGTGTGGGGCAGGGTTAGCACAGTTGGGAAGGAAGCCCACCTGACTCCCTGTGTGGTTGTAGGGTGAGAGGATGGTGCAGGCTGAGGTGCTGTCTGTCTAGGGGGTGTTAAAGAGAGCCAAGGCTGGCACCATGTCCATGATGGCTGGATGGAACTGTGGGGCCGAGTTTCCCTCCTTTTCTGCCCAATTTTTGTGGCTGCCCGGTCTGTTTTCCTCCCATGAGACAGCCTAGAGCGGTGGGAACGTTTTTCTTCCCATTGGATTAGGCTCTGTGTGTGTGTGTATATGTGTGTGTGTCTTCATCCACCCCGTTAACAGCCCCTAACTGCCAGCTTCTTACCTACTCATAAAAGAAAAAAAACAAACCCAAGTACCTTCCGTCACAAAATCATTGCCCGCCCCGACCAGACCCACAAGGGGGCATATCAGGAAACCTGAATGGACAAAGACAACCGAGGCCAGCTCAGAATAATCCAGGTCTAAAGAAAATTTCCTCAAAACTATTCAGATGGTTAAAGCTAAAAGACCTAATTCTGGGTATTTAGGGACTTGAATCACAGAGTGATACCTGCCCAAAGTCTGTCCAAGAACTGGAAATGCGTCAAGAAGGGGGCCCATTGGAGGAGAAGGATAAAAAGCTATTTGCCTGGTGGCCCTGCTTTTGTGAGCGGGTTCTAGGGTGGGGGACCAGGGATATGTCCTCTGTACAAGGAATAAGTTTCAATTCAAGACTATCAGGGCTGGAGTTTGTGCGGGGGGGCAGCTAGTCAAGCTGGAAGTGTGGGCTGCAGATGACCCCCCACCCATGCTCTGCCCTCTCCTCCCAGCACACACACAGAGTCTGCCTTCAGAGAGGCCCTGGCCAGCATGAGGTCTGGGGTCAGGACACTGGGGGATGGGACAAGGCTGGAGCTGGCCCTGAAGCCAGACCAAGAAATAAGTTGTTCTAGGCCAGAGGCTTCTCCCTGCCCATTCAGGGGCAGGTCCGCTGATCTTTTGCTCCGCTCCTACCCAACACACACACACACACACCTGTTGCCTTAGTATCTCTCAAGCAACCCAGGCTTCTGGGGAGATGCTGGCTGCAAGGAGACTGGATAAGGGTTAAGGCTGCACCAGCGAATATGGGAGCCACCAGCCACACTTGGCTCTAGGGCACTTGTAATGTGGTTGGTCTGATTTGAGACGTGCTAGGCTTGCCACGCGTCTGAATCAAGTCAACAGCAACGGGTTTGGTTTTTGGTTTTAGAAGAGTAGAATACAAACCAGATATCAAAGACTTAGTAAAAAAAGAAAAGAAAAATCTCTCATTAATGGTTTTTGAACATTGAGTAAATATTGAAATGATAGTATTTTGGATAAGAAAAAAAATCAAAAATCAAAAATGTTAAAAACAATTTTTTTTTTTAACTTTTTAAAAATGTGGCTACTAGAAATTTTTAGATTACATATGTGGCTCACATTGTATTTCTACTGGCCAGCTCTGGGTTAAAAAATCTGGAGTATGTGAAAGAGGTCAAAGGGTTAAAGGTTAAAGAATCTGGGGAAGGTGGGGTGGGGTATCTACCCTCAACACCCAGCACCATCTCGGGATGTCTCTGGGCAGGGTTCTCAAACTGAGATCCTAGGTTTTAATTTTGGTGACTTGGGAATTTGGGAATTTTTTAATTTTCTCTTTTTACTTCAATCATCTTAAATTTTTTTTTTTTCATAATAACGTTTTGTAGAGATAATTTTCATTCAAAAGACATTTTCATAATGTGAGATTTTTGTTTCTAAAGTTGATGTTTCTCAAACCGGAGTCTTCAGATATGGTGTCGTTGTCGTTGTTAGGTGCCTCGGAGCCGGCTCTGACTCATAGCCACCCTGGGTACAACAGAAGGAAACACTGCCGGGTCCTGTGCCGTCCTCACAATCATTGCTATGTTTGAGCCCACTGTTGCAGCCACTGTGTCAGTCCATCTCATTGAGGGTCTTCCTCTTTTCCACTGACCCTCTACTTTACCAAGCATGACATCCTTCTCTAGGGACTGGTCTGTCCTGATAATGTGTCCAAGGTACGTGAAATGAAGTCTCACCATCCTCAGTTCCAAGGAGCACGCTGGCTGTACTTCCAAGACAAATTTGTTCTTCTAGAAGTCCATGGTATATTCAAGATTCTTTGTGAGCACCATAATTCAAATGCATGAATTCTTCTTCGGTCTTCTTTATTCATTGTCCAGCTTTCATGTCGTATATGAGGTGATTGAAAATACCATGGCTTGGGTCAGACACACCTTAGTCCTCAAGGCGACATCTTTGCTTTTTAACCCTTTAAAAGAGGTCTTCTGCAGCAGATTTGCCCAATGCAGTAGATCCAAGTAAAATGAAATCCTTGACAACTTCAATATTTTCTCCATTTTTCATGATGTTGCCTTATGAGTCCACTTGTGAGGATTTTTGTTTCCTTTATGTTGAGGTATAATCCATACTCAAGGCTGTGGTCTTTGATCTTCATCAGTAAATGCTTCAAGTCCTCTTCCCTTTCAGTAAGCAACGTTGTGCCATCTGCATATCACAGGTTGTTAATGAGTCTTCCTCCAATCCTGATGCTTCATTCTTCTTCATAGTCCAGATTCTCAGATTATTTGCTCAGCGTATAGATTAAATATGTATGGTGAAAGGATACAGCCCTGACACACCCTTTTCCTGATATTAAACCATGCAGTATCCCCTTGTTCTGTTCAAACAACTGCCTCTTGGTCCATGTATAGGTTCCTCATGAGCACAATTAAGTGTTCTGGAATTCCCATTCTTCACAATGTTTTTCATAATTTCATTACTAAAATGATCGACACAGTTGAATGCCTTTGCATAGTCAATAAAACACAGGTAAACATCTTTCTTGTATTCTCTGCTTTCAGCCAAAATCCATCTGACATGAGCAATGATATCCCTCATTCCACATCCTCTTCTAAGTCTTGCTTGAATTTCTGGCAGTTCCTTGTCAATATACCGTGCAACCATATTTGAATGATCTTCAGCAAAATTTTACTTGGGTGTGATATTAATGATATTGTTTAATAATTTCTGCAGTCCTTTGGATCACCTTTCTTTGGAATAGCTTCGTGTATGGATCTTTTCCAGTCAGTTGGCCAGGTAGCTGTCTTTCAAATTTCTTTGTATAGATGAGTGAGTGCTTCCAGCGTTATATTCGTTTGTTGAAACATCTCAGTTGAAACTCTGTCAATTCCTGGAGCCTTGGTTTTCACCAAGGACCCCTGGTGGCACAATGGTTAAAGCTCTCGACTGCTAATCAAAAGGTCAGCAATTAGAAACCACCAGCAGCTCCACAGGAGAAAAAGATGGCAATCTGCTTCCATAACGATTTATAGCCTTGGAAACTTTATGGGGTCAAAATCAAGTCGTTGGCAGTGGGTTTGATTTTTGTTGTTTTTCACCAGTGCCTTCAGTGCAACTTGGACTTCTTCCTTCAATACCATACATTCTTGATCATATGCTACCTCCTAAAATGGTTGAACATTGACCAATTCTTTTTGGTACAGTGACTCTGTGTTCCTTCCATCTTGTTTTGATGCTTCCTTTGTCATTCAATTTTTTGCCTATAGAATCCTTCAAAATTGCAACTCAAGGCTTGAATTTTTTCTTCAGTTCCTTCAACTGGAGAAATGCTCAGGGTGTTCTTCCCTTTTGGTTTTACATTTCATTATATTTATTGTTATTTCATTATATATTATATTTTAGATCTATTCCCAGGAAATAAGACAGTTCTTTTTTTTCCCATTAACATGGGTCCATACATTAGTCAAGTTTGAAAATTAATGTCCCCAGGCTCCCCCCTTTGTAAATGGGGCCGTGATCATCTGGGAGCCCTGCTCCTCTATCCTATACATACATCGTCTCCCCATGCACCCCACCCCATCAGTGTTTCTAGTCTTTTCTCACCCCTGACCAGGGGGGATAATGTCTGGGAGAGATCCTTGGGTGGGTGGGAGGCTGAATTAGATCCCCTTTCTCCGCTCTTCCTCCTAACATTTTAGAACCCTTCTCTGGCATTCCTAAGGATACTGAGGGGTCCTCTCTCCTTCTTAGACATTTAAAGCAACCTCCGAACCTGAAACTCTGAGGAGGTATGAAGGGAATAAACTGGGAATTGGGTGAGGCAGGCTTTGATTTAAAGTCAGGTAGTATACACACCACTGGGAGCTCGTCACCACTGAGGTGGTCACCCCAGCCCCACCAAGGCCTGAACGAGACCTTCACAGGCCCTAAAAACTGACAAGATTATGATTTAACACCACCACCACCAACCCATGTGTAACAGGAAATAAAACAATCCTAATCCAGAAAGTGAGAATAAAGAAGTTCATAAAAGTTCTCATTTTTCTGACAATTAACTAAAAAACCCATTGCTGTCGAGTTGATTCGGGCTCCTAGTGACCCTACAGGACAAAGTAGAACTGCCCCATAGGGTTTCCAGTCTTTACAAAAGCAGATCGCCACATCTTTCTCCTGCAGAGCAGCAGGTGGGTTTGAACCACCGACTGTTCAGTTAGCAGCTGAGCACTCAACCACTGTGCCACCAGGACTCCTTTTTTATAATAACTACTCTGATGTACTTTTGAAATATCGAGATAATGATATGTGTAGGTGTGAAGCTTTTTTGGAAACCCAGCATTCTACCTCCCCCCCCCCCAAGCCCCTTCTCATAGTCACCCTCAGGCCCTGCTGCGAAATGTCCCTGTTGGAGGGACTGTTAGGCTGGGACAGGAAGAGGGGACAGGAAGGAGGAGGGAGAAAGGGAGGAAGGAGATGAAGTCTCCACCCCTTCCCATTGACCCAGGAAGTCAAAGTTCTCCTTCCACTCTTGCCTCCATCCTGGCCACTCTATTCCCCATAAGCCTCTTGAAGATGGAGTAGCTGGAATTTCTGATGTTCAGGGTGCTCTTACTGTCTGTCTTGGTATGGTCACCCACCCGTTTCCTGTAAGCCTTGTGGCAGATCTCTCTCTCTCTGGTGGTAAAATATTTGCCTTTTTAACTATTTTTATGTGTACAATTCCGTAACATTAATTAGATTTACAGTATTGTGCAACCATCACCGCTAAAGGATCCATTCCAACAGCTTTTCATCACCCCAAACAGAAACTCAGTGCCGATTAAGCAATAACTCCTCTTTACCCCACCCCCAGCCCTTGGTAACCATTAATCTACTTCTGTCTCTACGTGTCTGACTGATTTCACTCAGCATAATGTTTTCAAGGTTCATGCATGTTGTCACATGTGTCAGAAGTTCATTTCTCTTTATGGTTGAGTAATATTCCACTGGATGGATGTACCACCTTTTGTGTATCCACTCATCTGTTGGTGGACAGACACCTGGGTTGTTTCCATCTTGTGGCCATTGTGAACAGTGCCGCTATGAACATTCGTGTACAGGTATCTGTGTGAGTCCGTGCTTTCAAGTCATTTGGGAATATACTTAGGAGTGGAATTGCTGGATGAGGCAGGTCTCCTTTTGGTAGCCCCTCTCATGCCAGTCCCCACCGTCTTCCCTCTACCTTCTAGTTCAGCCCAGAAGCTGCCCACTGGAGAGGTGGCTGAAGGCTTGAACCTCTGGTTTCCCAGGCCAGTTCTCCAGTAAAAGCTTAGAAGAGAAGGGAAGCCCTGTGCCTCTGCTCAGGGCAGGCGAGAGCTTGGGCTGAGAGACTCATTAAAGCTTTTTAATAAGCAATTAATTGGAGGGATGAGCCCTTTGGCCCCCTGGAACTCCCCTTCTCCCAGTGGGGAGTCTGGCAGAGAAAGGCTGAGTGGGTGGGCGAAGATGCTCAGTCTGCTTGGGGCCTCTTTCCTCCTCCCCTAAATACAAATGAATAAATAAACAGAACTCTGAGTGAGCAGAGGCGAAGGCTGGGGCTTGGGCTTCCCCCAGGCCGAGGGCTTCACCAGCTTTCTGCCAAGGCTGCAGACAGGCTTGAGGAGGCAAGGATATGATGCAGCCCTCTAAGTTGGGGGCTTTTGAGGGTTGGGGGTGGTCAGTGAGGGCCTCAGCTCGAATGAGAGAATATGGAGACCCCAAGGAAGGGTAGCTCCTCTCACCTGCCCCTAGGCCTGCTGAGCTTCTGTCCAGTCTGAAGCCAGAGCCCTGACCCAGTTCAGGCCGTCTTTCCAACCACTACCCTCAAGAGAGCCATCTTCTCCCCTATCCAAGGACAGAGCTGTGGAAGGCGTAAAGGGGCCACTGTGGGGTCTGCCCTGTGGTTCCAAGGTGGAAAGGGGGGTGTCACAACTTCACTCCCTGCTCAGCCCACCTGCACACTGAGTCCCAAGTCAGATCTAGACCGTGGGGAAACTCAGGGCAGGTGAACTGTCTGACTTGGGGGTCAGCGGGCTGACCAGTCTGCCTGGACCATTCCCTGGCTCCTCCCTACAATCTCCTGGGGCAGAGGGTGGGGCTGTGCATTGCACAACTCCAGAGGGAGTCACAGGGAATGCAACATGGCTCTAGAGAACAAAATGGCTTCTCACTCTATCTGCACTCTCCAGCTCTAACAGCACCTTCTCAAGTCTGTGTTCTCCCTGTCCCTTCAGGCTCTTGAGCAACAACAAGATCACAGGGCTCCGGAATGGATCCTTCTTGGGACTCTCCTGGCTGGAGAAGTTGTAAGTGCTTGGGCAAGGTGGGGTGGGTGAGGTGGAGGTCGGGAGATGGTGTGATGGGCCGAGAGGTCAGTCCAGGGAGGATAAGGAACACTGGCTGCTGAGGGACCCCACACACCCCAAGCTGGCTAGCTATGTGAGCCCAGAGTCAGAACCACTGGGACCTTGCCCAGAACTTGACCCCAGGTAGAGGGCAGAGAGGGCTGGTCTGGGGGAGGGAGAACTACCTACCCCTTCACCAGCTAGACAGCGAGAAGTAGGGAAACCTTGCTGATCTAGGCAAGGATAGGGGTAAGGGAACTCATTAACACTCTTTAATGAGCTATTAGCTGGCCTGAAGCAGCCTCCTTCTTCCAGCTGGGGGCCATCATAAATGGGAAATGTGCAAGACTGAGGGAAGCTTAGTGAGAAGGAGGCCTCATCCTCCTTCCCTAAAAACAAATGAACAAACAAAGCACCAAGGGAGCAGAGCCCTAGCCTGAGAGCAGGGAAAGGAATCAAGTCCAAGTCTTCCGCCCCACCAAAAGCAGCATCCTTCTGGCTGCCTGGAAGACCTCAGGACAGGCTGGTGTTGGAAGTAGAAGTGCTAGCGCCTGCCTGGCCTGCAAGTGTCTCCTTGGGTTTGGGAACCCCTGAGGTCTAGTCAAGGCCCGCATATGGAAAGGGTGAGTGGGGAGGAACTAGTGGCGGTAAATTGCTGGGAAATGAAAGGAACACAGAAGCCCCAGCCTCTCAGCCACCCTCAAGAGTGTCACATTCACAGAAGGACTTGTGGAGAGGTGGGACACGCACTGGGCTGGAGACCTAAACCAAGCTCTCTCTGAATTCCCTGCTCACTGTGGGTTTTCCAGGAACCACAGCCTGTCCAATAGCTTTGAGTCCTTGTTCCCTCCACAGAAGTGGCCTGGGCCTCCTGTCACTCTGGAAACTAATTCTTGCTTTCTCCCTCATTCCCAACCACGTTTCCCATCTCTGCTCACATCCTGCTAAGCACTCCCAATTTCTCCAACAGGGCTTCTGCCCCCTTCTAGTATGATTTTGCCCAAAAGGTTTCGTCCAATGCAATAGGGATACAAATGAATAAGGTATGAACCTCCTCTCAAAAGAACCAAAGATTCATGTCCAGTGGAGACCAAATAGACAGTCCTGAGATAACCGCAGACAATGCCATATATAGATTAGAACTCAGTAGGTTGGGAAGGTCAAAGGCTGGAGTGTTGGAGAGTAGTAGAGATGCAGTGTCTGCATACCTTGGTGTTTAAATCTTTAACCATCTCAACGATCTCATGAGGTGGCCTCTATTACACCCATTTAACAGTGGAAGGAAAAGCTTCTCACCCCAAACCTCCAAGGCTGTGATTGAAGCCTGATGGTCTAACTGGGTTAGTTGGGGTGATAGGCCAGAAAGGCAGAGCAGATCTGTCTATATGGGGCATGCTGGGCTGGGAGAGGGCTGGGACATTGATGATGGTGGATGCACACAGCTCTGTGACCAGGCTCCTCTGACTGTCTGTTCTGAAGCTCAAAAGACAGGGTGGTCCTGAATAAGGAGAATGACTGCCACCAAGCTGCTATTTAAAAATCCCTTGGGTACCAAGAAACAGTGAAGTTTTTTTTTTTTTTTTTTTAATGTTTGTGTGTTTGGTAAATATATATACAATTCCACAATTTCTCCATGTATAATTTAGTGACATTGATTACAGTCTGCAAGTTGTACAACCATTCTCACTACCTTTTTCCAAATTATTCTACCACCATTAACATAAAGAAATAGGGAGGCTTTTTATTCTCCCACAAGCAGTTAAGCATTCAGGGCTCCAATCCCAGCTCTCAGCCCAGGCTTGGTCTTAGAGGCTGATTTGCAGGAAACCAGACTCTCCTTCCAGAGATCTCTTGGAGTAAGACAAACCACAGCTGCCTCTCCAGCCCGTTGCCCTGCCCCTAGGGCCAGTCACTGCCCGCAGTTGCTCTTCCTTCTTAGCATTTGCGGGTGGTGACTGGTTGCTCTGAGCCTCTGGTGGCCTTAGCAACATCTTCGCATCCTCACCCTCTTGTTTCCATCGGTCCAAGACCACTGGTTCTGCCCTCCCCCGCTTCTCCTTCAGTCTCCAGAGGGTACATTTTCTGACGAAGATGAAAAGATAGCTGTTCCCCTCCCACCCTTGCAAACATCCTGAAATGGCAGCTCTACCTGGTCACCACACAGCAGGTGCATTCAAAGCATGGGAAGCAACCAGAGAAAACTGGGAGAATAATCAGAGCATAATGGGAGACACGAGTCTCTGGGTGATGGAAACAGCTAATGAGCCTGGGTGCTAACCAAAAGGTTAGTGATTCAAGTCCACCCAGAGGTGCCTTGGAAGAAAGGCCTGGCAAGCTACTTCCAAAAAATCATCGATTGAAACCCTGTGGGGTTAAAAATGGTACAACCAGAACAGAATGAATGAGAGTGATGACACATTGTGAAAAATGTAGTCAATATCACTGAATAATTTGTGTAGAAATTGGTAAGTGGGGACTTAATTTGCTGTGTAAACTTTCACCTTAAACATAATAAAATATTATTTTTTTAAAAAACCCTATGGAGCACAGCTCTACTCTGACACACATGGGTCGCCATGAGTCAGAGTCGATTCAATGGCAACTGGCTTAAGGGGAGACAGCATCTGACTAAATGCTGAGTCACTGATGTGGGAGGAGCACTGGGTGTGAGAAGGAGCATTGGAGTGAGAATCAAAACCCTGAGTTTGAGCCCCTGCTCTGTTATGAATTGTTCCATCCATTCATTCTGTATTCTCTGAGCCCCTCCAGGTGCGAGCTCGTTCCAGGCACTGGGTACGCAGGAGTGAACAAAAGAGACCAAGTGCCTGCCCTCATGAAACCTACCCTCTCCTGATGAGACTCAGAAAATAGCAAATAAATAATTAATATGTGAGGAGACAGTAAGGGCTGTAAAGAAAAATAAAGTAGGGCAAGGGGGACAGTAAAGCGCTGAGGTCTGTTTCATGCAGTGAGGTCAAAGAAGGTCTCACTGAGAAGGTGACTGACTAGGTTCGTTTCCTGGGGCTGCCCTAAATTGGGTGGCTTAAAACAACAAAAATGTATTCTCTCAGGGTTCTGGAGGCCAGAAGTCTGAATTCAGGGCCATGTGAATGCTCTAGGGGAAAATCCTTCCTTGTCTCTTCCAGCTTCTGGTGGGCCCAGGCATTGTGTGGTTTGTGGCAGTATCCCTCCCATGTCCACCACTGTCCTCACAGGGCCATCTTCCTCTGTATCTGTCTGTCTCCTCATAGTCACACAGGATTAGGAGCCGACTTATTACAGTGTAGTCTCAGGTTAACTAATTACATCTGCAATGACCCTACTTCCAAACAAGGTCACATTCACAGGCACCAGGGGGAGGAACTTCAACATATCTTTTTGGGATGCAATACGGCCCGTGACAGTGACTGAGCCAGAGACCTGAATGAAGGGAGGGAGACCCAGCTGGCTCCCAGACAGCAGCGAGTATAGCAGGTGCAAAGGCCCTCGGTCCAGAGCATGCCTGGCGAGTTTGAGGAACAGAAGGGCAGAGTCGGTGGGTAGGGAGAGGCAGGATGAGATCAGAGCAATGCAGAGGTGGGCGCCAGGTTGGGGGCCTCAGTCTCCTCATCTGTAAAAAGAGGGAGGTGAATGAGGTGATTTATAGGGTGCCTTCAGATTTAAAATTCTATGGTCCTTGGGTGTGTGATACAAGTGGTTTATGGGAAGGAAAAGATCAAAGAACCAGAATGATGGGGTCAGACTTTACAGAGGAGGGGAGACCTGCTGGGCAGAGGCGTGGGCTGTGCTCAGCAGAAACCCACCAGCTTCCCAGGGATGTTGCCTATACGGGGAGGAGCTGGGGGAACCCAGGGTCTCCAACCTGGCTGATCACCACTATCGTAGGGGTGGACAGAGGGCTTTTAAATAGCACAGCTCCTGGGCTCCACTCCTGGAAGTTCTAATTCATCAGACCAGATGGGGCCTGGGAATTTTCTACAAGGTATGCAGGCGATTCTCATGCTTATCCAGGGTTGGGAACCAGTGGACCAGATGACCCCTAGACTGTGGGCCTATTCATCACAAGTGAGATGGCGCGGCCTGGCATGCTGTTGGTCCTCAGGAAACACTGATCTCTCTGTCCTGTCAGGCTCAGATGTCTACACTTGGGCAGCTGAGGCCATGGCAACTTAACATCCCACCGTCTGCAAGCAGCAAGTCCTATGGGAGGGATGGGGCTTAGTCTAATAAGTGATCCCATAGATCTGTGGGGCTCCGGGAAAAAGCACACTTTGCTTCCTTGTGCTGAGAGCCCCTTTGGCCTTTTGGAATGGATGGAGTGCAGACGTGTGTATGGAGGGGTCACCTTACCAGCCAAGAGTGGGAAGTGGGCCTGTATGGTCCCTGTTTTGCAACGGAGGGCCCTGAGGTGGGAGGGAGGGCCCATAGGCTGGTAGACACACTTCTGCCACTGCATGGTGTGGGGAAGGGGAGGGGAGTCAGAGCTGATGCCGAATGGGAAAGTGCCTGAGATGAGATCAGGGCAGGACTGACACTCCAGAGAGGTTGGGGTGGGGGCAGGGAACATACTCTGTGGGGCTGGGTCAGCCAGGCAGGTGGGCTAGAAAAGCTGAAATGGGTCCCAGCAGAGGCAGCTCATGGCCAGCCCAAGGAGGGCACAGCAGGGCCCAGACGTGGTGAGGCCTGCCTCTGAGCCCTCCTCTCTGTATCCTGCCACCCTCAGCCTGGCACAGCCTGCTCGCTGCCCAGAGGAAAGCCTTCCCTCAGGCTGGGGAGGGGTGTGATGAAAGTGCTCAGACTCTGGGGTAAAAAGAGGCCTGGCATTGAATCCTGTCTTTGCCATTGACCTTCTGTGTGCCTCGCCAAGCCTCAGGTTTCTCACCTGGAAAATGAGGGTGAGGACTCTGGCCAGGTTGTCACGGGGATAAATGCGTTCACCTACACGGAGCATTGGGGACAGCATGGACTTTCAGTAAATGGCAGTAGTCCCCTTCCACTCTGAAGAGTTCCATATTCCAAGATGTTAACCTGGTTGCCCCTGGTTGGCATAGGGTTTGCCCAAAGTTGCCCCACTGTGGGCAGGCAGTTTTCATTTGAAATGTTAAGTGCTGACAATGCTCCTGAGGGCTCATTCCTCCAAGCCTTCGTACCCTTGCTCACATCTCTGTCCAGATCTCCCACCACGCATATGCAGTGTGGAGCCACCAGAAGACTTTTGCAAGGCTCCAAGGAACCCCCACCCCCAGACTGGGGCTGAACTGACCACAGGGCAGGCAGCCCCTAGCAGAGGCCAAGGGCGCTTGACTCAGCGTGCGTGCGAGTGTGTGGAACTGCGTGGACACGAGACCCCAGAGGCCTGTGGGACAGCCAGAGGGAAAGGCCTGGGGAGGGGAGCCTGGTCAGCCCCAGGATGATTTGTCATTGCCTAATGAGATTAATGAGCCCCGGGGGCTGGTATGCAGCGGGTACGGGGTGCTCATTAGAAGCAGATGCTCTTGGGAATGATGGCAAGTGGGGGCCTAGGGGTGGAGTGCGGCTCATGGGCCAGGTGGTTTCCATTAATCTGTGGGCAGGGCCAAGGGTAAGGCCGCTGGCTTGTCGCTCCCTCCCTTCCCATCTCCTCTGACACGCAGGAGGAATGTGGCAGAGAAGCTGCCACAGGCTCCGTATACTGAGGGCACAGGAGGGAGGGTGATCAGCGCAGGCACAGGCTCTTGTTTGCTGCTGTAGCCCCTGTGCCTGGCACAGTCTAGGTGCTCAGTAAATACCTGCTGGATGATATCAGACATGAGAGGGCATGCAGGGTGGGGAGGGAAGCCATACCACCTTGGGTTCCCTCCCCGTGGCCTGAACCTCTTCCTCTCCTCCCCTTAGACCATCTCTATACCTGCCCTGGTGTTCCGGCCCAGTCCTTAGCCAGCCCCCACTTTCTAATGAACCCTGGAAGTCCTGGAGGGCCCAGGGAAAGCTGCTCTGTGGCCTCAGAACCTATAATTTGGTTTTCAAACCCACAAGCAGGGAGGTCTGGCAGGGGGCAGAGGGAGCCAACTTTGTGTTACTACACCCTGTCAGAACATGGTACACACTCACACACATACAACCTCTCTCTCTCACTCATACACACACATTCTCTCTCACACACACACATACATTCTTTCTCTCACACACACACACATACAACCTCCGTCACTCATGCACGCACACATTCTCTCCCTCACACACACACACACACACACGCACACATTTTCTCCCTCACACACACACATTCTTTCCTTCACTCACACACATTGTCTCCCTCACACACACACACTCACACACATTCTCACATACACACAAACTCTCACACAGACACACATTCTGTCACACACACCCACATACAAACTTTCTCACTCATACATGCACACATTCTCTCCCTCACACAGACAAATTCTCTCTCGCACACACACACAGGAATGTTCACACACACACTGGCACGTACTGTCTTATGTGCTCACACATTCACTCTTTTTTGAACAGCTTTATTGCGGTATAATTTACATGCCATAAGGTTCACCAGTGGAAAGTGTACCATTCAATGGTTTTTAGTATATTTACCGAGTTGTGCAACCATCACCATAATCTAATTTTAGAACATTTCCTTTTTATCATCCCAAAAAGAAGGCTTGCATCTTTAACGGTCACTCCCCATTCCTCCCCCGTCCCTCTGTCCCACTCCCCAGCCCTAAGCAACCACTAATCTACATTCTGTCTCCATGGATTTGCCTCCTCTGGACATTTCATATAAATGATATCATGCACTATGTAGTCTTTTGTAACTGGATTCTTTCACTTAGCATAATATTTTTGAGGTTCATCCACATTGTAGCATTATTTCCGCACTGTATCTCCTTTTATGGCCAAATAATATCCCATTGTATGAATGTAACACATTTGGGTTGTTTCTACTTTTTAGCTATTATAATAGCTATTGTAAATAATGCCGCTGTGAACATTCATGTACAGGTTCTTGTGTGGGCGTATGTTCATTTCTCTTAGATCTGTATCTAGGAGTGGAATTGCTGGGTCATATTTTTTTTTAAATAATTTTTATTGTGCTTTAAGTGAAAGTTTACAAATCAAGTCAGTCTCTCACACAAAAACCCGTATACACCTTGCTACACACTCCCAGTTACTCTCCCCCTAATGAGACAGCCAGCTCTCTCCCTCCACTCTCTCTTTTCGTGTCCTTTTCACCAGCTTCTAACCCCCTCCACCCTCTCATCTCCCCTCCAGGCAGGAGATGCCAACATAGTCTCAAGTGTTCACCTGATCCAAGAAGCTCACTCCTCACCAGCATCCCTCTCCAACCCATTGTCCAGTCCAATGCATGTCTGAAGAGTTGGCTTCGGGAATGGTTCCTGTCCTGGGCCAACAGAAGGTCTGCTGGGTCATATTTTTATCATCCCCAAAAGAGGGCTTGACTCATTAGCAGTCACTCCCCTTTACTCCCCCTTTTTCTTAGATATATACCTAGCAGTCAAATTGTTTTCCGTTTTCCATTCTCACTAGTCAGGTATAAAGGTTCCAATGTCTCCGCATCCTCACCAACACTTGTTATTGTCTGTCACTTTTATTGTCTCATTGTGGTTTTGATTTGCATCTCATGTGCTTATTAACCATTCCTATATCTCCTTTGGAGAAGTGTCTACGCAAATTCTTTGCCCATTTTTTAAACTGAGTTATTTTTCTTTTTATTATTGAGTTGTAAGAGTTCTTCATATACCAAAACCAAACCCAGTGCCATCAAATTGATTCCCTGTCATAGTGACCCTATATTCTTCATATATTCTGGATAATCCCCGTAGGGTTTCCAAGGAGCAGCTGGTGGATTCGAACTGCCGACCTTTTGGTTAGCAGTTAAGCAAGACAGCTAAGAATGATAAAAATGATAGCTTATATATATTAAGTGCTCCATAGGATTTTTTATTCTTGTACTTTAGATGAAGGTTTACAGAACAAACTAGTTTCTCATTAAACAGCTAGTACACATGTTATATTACATTGGTTAACAACCCCATGACATGTCAACACTCTCCCTTCTCAACCTTGGGTTCCCTATTACCAGCTTTCCTGTCCCCTCCTGCCTTCTAGTCCTTGCCCCTGGGCTGGTATGCCCCTTTAGTCTCATTTTGTTCTGTGGGCCTGTTCAGTCTTTGACTGAAGGCTGAACCTCAGGAGTGACTTCATTACAGAGCTATAAGGGTGTCTGGGGGCCATTCTCTTAGGGTGTCTCCAGTCTTCGTCAGGCCAACAAGTCTGGTCTTTCTTTTTGAGTTAGAATTTTGTTCTACATTTTTCTCCAGCTCTGTCGGAGGCCCTCTATTGTGATCCCTGTCAGAGCAGTGAGTGGTGGTAGCCAGGCACCATCTAATTTTAGTAGACTCAGTCTGGTGGAAGCCATGGTAAATGTGGTCCATTGGTCCTTTGGACTAATCTTTCCCTTGTATCTTTAGTTTTCTTCATTCTTCCTTGCTTCTGAAGGGGTGAGACCAGTGGAGTATCCTAGATGGCTGCTCACAGGCTTTTAAAACCCCAGACACTGCTTACCAAAGTAGAATGTAGAACATTTTATTTATAAACTATATTATGCCAATTAAGCTAGATGTTCCCTGAGACCATAGTCCCCACAGCCCTCAGCCCAGCAATTTGGTCCCTCAGGGAGTTTGGATGTGTTTATGGAGCCTCCATGACCTTGCCTTGTACAGGTTGTGCTGACTTCTCCAGTATTGTGTACTGTCTTACCCTTCACCAAAGTTACCACTTATCTATTGTCTAAGTATTCTTCCATCCCCACCCCTCCCCTCCCTTGTAACCATCAAAGATTGTTTCTTTTTGCGTGTAAACTTTTTCATGAGTTTTTATAGTACTGGTCTCATCTCATTCAATATTTGTCCTTTTGTGATTGACTTATACCACTCAGCATAATGCCCTCCAGATTCATCCATGTTATGAGATGCTTCACAGGTTCATCATTGTTCTTTTTCATTGCATAATACTCCCTTTTGTGTATGTACCACAATTTGTTTATCCATTCATCTGTTCATGGGCATCTAGGTTGTTTCCATCTTTTTACCAGCTGAGCCCTTAACCACTGTGCCACCAGGGCTCCATACTCTGGGTGGACGTCCCTTATATCCTTGGAACCCTATGGGACAGTTCTACTCTGTCCTGTAGGGTCACTATGAGTCAGAATCAACTTGACAGCAATGGATTTGGTTGTTTCTGGTTATCCAGAGTATATGAGGAACTCTTACAACTCGAAAATAAAAGAACAAATAACTCAGTTAAAAAATGGACAAAGAATTTGAGTAGACACTACTCCAAAGAAGATACAGGAATGGTTAATAAGCACATGAAAAGATGCTCAACATCATTTGGGAAATGCAAATCAAAACCACAGTGAGACGATAAAAGTGACAGACAATAAAGAAGTCAGGTATCAGATATATGATTTGCAAATACTTTCTCCCATTCTGTGGGTTGTCTTTTCACTTTCATGGTGCTGTTCTTTGAAGCAGAAAGGTTTTAAATTTTGGTAAGTTGAATTTGTTGGTCTCATTTATTGCTTATGCTCATACACTCAGCTTCCTGAGTTTCTGTTCTCCCAAGAAGGACATAGGACATCACAGTAAAAAAGGCAAGAGCTTTGTACCCAGGAACTCCCACCCACCTGCTGATTTCTGGGTTAGGGGGTCCATCCCCTCCATATTGTCATGGAGACAGGGAGAGGGTGTGCCCAGAGCCAAGGGAGCCCACTCTGCTTGGTTACGGGGAGGCTCCACCAACACACTACACTTTCCCAGGTTCCAAGAACAGAGCTCTGTAGAAGCAAATGGAGGAGCAGGAGAGTCCACATTCATAGAAATATCTGTGTGTCCTCGGACAAGCTCCTTTAGCCCGCTTGACCTCACCTAAGAAATTGAAGGATTGGATTAGACAATCCAGAGCAGGGATTCTTGACCCAGGGTCCATGAACCTTCTGAAATGTTGGATGTGGTGCATATTTTGTGGGATGAACACATCAGATTTTCAAAAGGATGTGCTAAGCGAGAAAAGTTCAGAACCACCTATCTGTAAGGGCCTTCCAAGTCTAAACAACATCCAAATCCTATGGCAGCATTTCTTCCTGTCCCTAACAAGGGTGCAGCCAAGAGCTGCCTTCTTTATCCATAGGGACCAGAAGGTCCAGACACCATTGGGCTGTCAGAGCTCAGCCTGGGGAGCAGCACCCTCAGGAGATGGAGCAGCTCTCTCAGGAGACGCCAGCTGCCTCAGGAGATGATCCAGGTCTGGCCGGTTCCTCAGGGCAGGGCGATACACAGGGGCTACCTTGGTCACCTCTGAAGCCATTCTGGGTGTGAGGCAAGATGGAAAAAATGCCAGCACTTGGTGGAAGCTCCCCTCTCAGAGAGGCCCCAGCAGGGCTCTGGGCTGCAGGAAATGGAGGGCAGGAAGAGGGGCTGGGGCCCAACAGCCGCCTTGCTCCCATCTGCAAAGCATCAGTGGGGCAGGCGGGGTGGGGGTTCGTGAGGGGGGACAGGGAGGAAATGAGAATAAACACAAGTGAGCGAAGAGGGAAGGGGTGGGGGGCTGCAGCCTCAGCCCCTTGGCAGCCCATGAAGGGAAGTGACACAATGAGGGATGTGTTTCCCTCTGCCCGTCCCCCACATGGGGGTGGGAGGCAGAGCCCTGAGAACGGCCAGACCCCAACAGGGGCCAGGGGGCACATGCTAGACCAGCACGGGGGAGGGGCAGTGAGGGCTAGGGTCTGGGCAGCTCAGGGGGAGATGACAGGCAGGAAGGGTGACCCTGGGCAGGCGGGGCACAGGTCCCATGTCCCATCTGCACTCTGCATGGAGTGAGTGTGCTTTTGGCGTCTGTGTTCTTGCACGTTCCCTGCATGTGCCCAGCACTGGGGGTACCTCCCAGTGTGCCTGGGTATGATGCCATCCCTCCCCTAGGAAGCTGGCCCTTCCTGGTGGCTCTCCCTTCCTGCTCAAGGGGACTCAGGGGTAGGGAAGTTAAGTCCTTTGTATGAGGGAGCTGAGGTGTAAGGTCCCCTGGCCAAAGGCAGGGCTGAGCACCGTGTTTTCTCAATTCCTCTCTCTCTCTCTGAGTGTTTATGTCGCCTGACTGGGACTATGCGGAAAACAGGCCTCCTGGTGGGACAGCACCTCCCCATCCTGGACACCCACTTCCTCTCCCCAAGGCAGGGAGCCAGCTTGCTCTGTTAACCCTCTCCTGCCTGTAATGCAGAGATGCCCCTGAGGCTTTGCCAGGCAGAGCCGAGAGCCTCCTCCCTCAGTCTGGGCTGGGCAGGGGTAGGGGCAGAGCAGAGCCTTGGCCTCAGATTTGTCAATCTCCCATCTTGCTGTCACAGGCCCCAGGCCATTTTGACATGTTGTTTTTTCCAAGAATCCCCACCCTGCTGCCTCATAATCCCCTGGGTGCTTGAGTGGGGGCAGGGAGGACATGGGAACATAGGGAGCAAGCAGGGTGGCTGCAGGCTCCATCGAGGGTCCCAGGAGAGGGAGTCTGGGCTGAGCAGGGAGGCTTCCTGGTAAGTGGTCCTGCAGGCCCTCAGCCTGTTTTGGTTTGGCCCAGGAAATACACAGGTTGCCCTTGAGTAGGTGGGTGAGTAACCCCTAGTCCTCTAAGCACTTCTCCCCCTTGCTGTGTCCAGCACAGAGGATGAGGATGGGGAAGAAGTCCAGTGCGCCAGCACTCAGTCCTCAGTGGTCCTTTCTGCCTCCACACCTGGAGGGAGGGCTGCTGGCTCAGGTGTTGGACTGGGCCCAAGTAGGTCCCCAGTGGGCGGAGCTGTCCCTTCAGCACTGCCCCTGCTGGGAGTTGCACTGTGGCAGCATGGTTGAGTTTGAGCTGCCAGGCTAAGGGACAGAAGCCACTCTGAAAATTCTTCTGCAGTTGACTCCTGAGGGTGGGTGGAGCTCAGCACCTGGAGCCCTAAGAGTACCACAAGCCATCTTCTGTCCTGTCTGTGACCTGCTGAGCCCTGGTGGCACAGTGGTTAAGAGCTCCGCTGCTATCCAAAAGGCTGGCACTTCAAATCCACCAGCCACTCCTTGGAAACCCTATGGGGCAGTTCTACTCTGTCTATAGGTAGGGTCACCTATGAGTCGGAATCAACTCAATGGCAATGGGCGACCTGCTTGATCTCACCCCAGAGGCTGTGCTTCCTCTCCACCTTCCCTCAGAACTGTGGGCTCCTATGAGACCCTGGGTAGAAGACAGGGCCCATGATGTTGAACAAGCCTGCACCCTCCCTGGGCCTCAGCATCTTCATCTGAAAAATGAGGGGGCTGGACCAGATGATTTGCAATTCTGTCCAGGAGTCGGGGACTCAGGTCAGAGTCCACTTGGTCACGCAGCTGCTGCATGACCTATTTTCTTATCTGTCAAATGGAGACAGATGCAGGGATCACATAGCTGCAAAAATACCTCCCTGTGGCCAAACTCAGTAAGAGTTGACCTCGAATAGCAACTTACAAAAAACTATAGCACCTATTTTCCAAAGGATTCTCATGGCAACCCCGTGAGATACTCAGGGCAGCTCAGAGGAGAGTGATGTGGGAAACTAAGGCCTCCTGACTCCTAGTTCAGAGCTTCCTCCATTCCTTATTTCCACCATGTTCTGTTTCCTTATCCAAGGTCTTTCCAATCCCATCTCTAGGCTTCTACCTCCTCTCTAGCCTTTTTCTGACCAGTACCCCTTGATGGTAGTCAGGAAGGCTGAGGAGACCTGTCTGAGGGGTTGTTTTTGTCGTTAGTTACCGTTGAGTCGATTTCAACTTGTGGCAACCCCATGTGTTACAGAGGAGAACTGCTCCATAGGGTTTTCTTGGCTGTAATCTTTACAGAATCAGATTGCCAGTTCTTTTCTTCCTCGGTGCCACTGGGTGGGTTTGAATCGCCAAACTTTAGGTTAGCAGTTGAATGCAAACCGTTTTTGCCACCTAGGGATCTTATCGTCTGAAGGCAGGGTTCCTTAATCCAACCTCCTCAACCAGTGCTGAGAAGAACAGAGGTTTAGAAGGAAATAAAATTTTTGAGTCCTAAGGAAACTCAACACTCTGGTGACAATGAGAATATCGGCCTCCGGGGAGCAGTGTGGCCTCAGGAAGAAATGTGAGGGCCTCCCCACTTGCCGCCCACAGGGACCTGAGGAACAATGTCATCAGCACGGTGCAGCCTGGTGCCTTCCTGGGCCTGGGGGAGCTGAAGCGCTTGTGAGTGGCATGTCCTATGCCCAACCCCTCAGCCCCTCCTCCTATCTCTGGAGAAAGTTCCTTAAATCCAATGAGCAACTACTCCTTCCACCATCCCTTCTCCACAACTCTACCCACTGGTATCCCTCCTGCTCCCACACACGGTATTGGCTGGGGTCAAACAAGTGGACATTTCAAGCTCAGATGTGGCCCTGGCTCCAAGCCTTCTCCGTTTTCATCCCTCTCTCCATGCAAGCCCCAGCCACACTTGTGTCCTTCACACAGCAGACCCATGTGCCACCATGTGGCCAAGTAGCTGAGGTTATATGTGTCTCTCCAGAGATCTCTCCAACAACCGGATTGGCTGTCTTACTTCTGAGACCTTCCAAGGCCTCCCCAGGCTTCTCCGACTGTGAGTGAAGGAAGAGGGCTCACCCTGAAGGAGGGCTTGGGAGGAAGAAGGCAGCACCAAGTCCCTGCAGGTCTCCCCTCCACCTCTCCCCTTCTCTGACCTAAGACCCTGTCTCTCTGTTCCCGGCCTCCTGCAGAAACATATCTGGGAACATCTTCTCCAGTCTGCAGCCTGGGGTCTTTGATGAGTTGCCAGCCCTTAAGGTTGTGTGAGTATCTTTTCCCAGCCCACAGATTCAGACCCCTGCTCCCTTCCTCTGCCCAGGAGGGAGACACCTAAGCACTGGGGCCCCCGTGGCCAGCCTTATGAGTAGGTAGGACATACAGTGCCTGAAACTGCACCATATTCAACTTCCCAAGATCGCCTGGCAGCTAGGGGGTACACACATACCCAGGTCTGTGCCCTCCAGCCATGTCCAGCTTCATCCTCTTCCTGTGGCCCCATCCCCCCCACCCCCATGAGCCACACTCCCTCTGCTCTGCTGCATGACTCTTTGCAGGGACTTCGGCACTGAGTTCCTGACCTGCGACTGCCACCTGCGCTGGCTGCTCTCCTGGGCCCGGAATCACTCCCTGCAGCTGTCAGAGCGCACACGCTGCTCCTACCCCAGTGCCCTGCACACTCGGGCCCTGGGTGGCCTCCAGGAGGCTCAGCTCCGCTGCGGTGAGCAGTCCCTTCCCTCCACCTCCTGAGGACCCTGACTGCCCCTTGGGCCCAATACGATGGCCTGGACTCCCTCTCAACAGCCCCACCCCTCCCTCAGGCCCACAGCCCGATCTGCCCAAGATGGTCTCAGCCTTAAGTGTTATTGGGCCGTGGGCATGTTCTCCAGGGCAGCCTCTTCCCCCAGATCTCACTGGATCTCTGTCAGTTTTTTTAAACTTCTTTTGGGGCTGCTTGTTTATGTTTTTATCGGGTCCCACCTTGTGGGGTAACAAGTATGCTGTGCAAAGAAGCGCTTGTATTTGTCCCCAAACGGCCTGCTCCTCTCCGTTGCTCTTATCTCTGGATCTTCTCCTGACCCTTTTCCTTCCTCAGCTGGTGTGGGCTAGAGACAGAGGGAGCCTGGCCCTGCCCCCTGGGTTCTCACAAACATGGCAGACACATACACAGGCCTCACTGCGTTGTCTCCTCCGTAGAGGGGGCCCTGGAGCTGCACACACACCACCTAATCCCCTCCTTGCGCCAAGTGGTGTTCCAGGGGGACCGGCTGCCCTTCCAGTGCTCTGCCAGCTACCTGGGCAATGATACCCGCATCCACTGGTACCACAACCGGGCTCCCGTGGAGGGCGATGAGCAGGCTGGTGTCCTCCTGGGGGAGAGCCTCATCCACGACTGCACCTTTATCACCAGGTACAGGCTCTGCTACCCCTTCGCAGACCACCGCAGGGCGAGGGGTGGCCACAGTGCCCATCACCTCCCCACCAAAAGAGCTATGCCCAGCCATGTCCCTGGACACTTGTTCCTGTGTGCATGTGTATGCGTGTTTATGGGAGCCCCAGACTAAGTCATAAATGGTCTGAATACAGAATAGAAACTAAATGCCTGATAGAAAAAAAATTATTGTTGACATTTCTTTAGTGTTTTTATAATGTATGTAGTTGGTTTAACCTATTTTATCAGATTTAATCTCTACAATAGGCCCTAGAGAGAGGTATTGTCTTCAAAATGTTCTTATTACAAAAAAAAAAAAAAATTCTGTTGAATAGAACTGCTCCATAGGGTTTCCAAGGAGCAGCTGGTGGATTTGAACTGCTGACCTTTTGGTTAGTAGCCTGAGCTCTTCACCACTTCACCACCAGGGCTCCGTTGTTGTCATTAAAAAAAAAAAACAAAAACATTGCAGCAAGCCAATTTTGACTCATAGTGACCCTACAGGACAGAGTAGAACTGCCCCCATATGGCTCCCAAGGAGCGGTTGGTGGATTCGAACTGCTGACCTTTTGGTTAGCACCTGTAGCTCTTAACCACTAAACCACCAGGGGTTCTCATTAGGTGCCAGGAAATCAATTCTGACTCATAGCGACCCCATATGACAGGGTAGAACTGCCTCATAGGGTTTCCTAGGCTGCAGTCTTTACAAGAGCAGATCACTAGGTCTTTCTCCTGCAGAGCAACTGGTGGGTTCGAACCAGCAACCTTTGGGTTAGCAGCTGAGTGCTTAACCATTGCTCCACCAAGGCTCTTTTATCTCCATAATAAAGTGGGGAAACTGAAGCTCAGAAAATAGTCTCATAATCAGAATAAAAGGAGTACGTACTTGTATCCCTCCCTCAATTTAACGACAACAAAAAGAACTGGAAGCTAGTGCCCTGCGCACCCCAAAACATGGCACCCATGCGTGGACTGGCCTGGGTGTTGTCAGGGAAGGGGCGGGGCGGGGCCTTCCAGTGCCTTACTGAGCCAGCCCCTCCACCCACAGTGAGCTGACCCTGTCTCACATCGGCCTCTGGGCCTCAGGCGAATGGGAGTGCTCCGTGTCCACAGTCCAGGGCAACGCCAGCAAGAAGGTGGAGATAGTGGTACTGGAGACCTCCGCCTCCTACTGCCCTGCCGAGCGCGTCGCCAACAACCGCGGAGACTTCAGGTATGGGTCTGCTCTACAGAGGGCTTCCCTGGAGAGCCAGCCTCTATCCCCTAAGCTGCCCCCAGGGCCCCCAGCACCCCCCTCCCTGGGACTACAGTCGAACTGGGTCTCCCATCATCTTTTGTCATTCAGCCCTGAGTCCCCTGGTTACATTTAGAGAGGCCTTAGCTTTATGTGTAAACTCACTCTTCGATGTGCTGCACAGAGCTGAAGATTTTTATTTGCTTCCTCACTTAAAACCGTTTACAAAGCTCTCCCACAAGGGTATCACCTTTTAATATTCCTATGGCCCTCTCAGCTAAGTGGAGTAGGCATTATTCTCCTATTGTATGGTTGAGAATACTGAGGCCCAGAAAGAATAAGTGACTTGCCTAAGACCATAGCTAATAAGTGGAAGAACTTGGACTTGAATTTAGGTCTCTGAGTCTAGCCCCCATATCACTGTCAGAACAAACACATAATTAGAAGTGGAGCTTGGAAACCCCCTTACAGCCAATCCAAGCCCTCTCTCCTGGACTCTTCCCAAGGTCCCTGGCGGGGGGGGAGTCTAGCATCACAGTGCTAAGGGTGGGGCCCTTGCCCTGAGGAGCCTGGGTCATCTGCTTCCTCCCTGTCTCTGCCTCCAGGTGGCCTCGAACTCTGGCTGGCATCACAGCCTACCAGTCCTGCCTGCAGTACCCCTTCACCTCAGTGCCCCTGAGCGGGGGTGCCCCAGGCACCCGTGCCTCCCGCCGGTGTGACCGCGCTGGCCGCTGGGAGCCTGGGGACTACTCCCACTGTCTGTACACCAACGACATCACCCGGGTGCTCTACACCTTTGTGCTGGTGAGGCCAGGAGGATGGGCTGAGGGGCACCCCATCAGCTCTGGTTCAGGGAATCAGGAAGGGAAGAAGCCTACTGATGCCACGGGGCAAGGGGACCCACCCTCCACAGCTCCCTGGTGTACACACAGAGGCTGTGTGGGCCTGCATCTTGTCACTGGGTGCTGTCTGCCACCTTTCCCTCCTCCATGCCCAAGCCCTTTGGGGAATTCAGACTAGGGAAGTGTGGATCAGGCCTCAAGCTATACCCCACTCTCACTGCCACTTTTATCCACCAACAGATCAAGGGCAGCCTTTGGGGTGGGGGGAAGTTAAGGAATGAATGAAGTAGCCCTACATCCTCAGGCCAGTGATGCTAAAGTGGGCAACCGTGAGCCAAGATCGGCTCATTGCCATAGACGTGCCTCAGATCCTGATTAGCCCCAGCTGGTGGTGCCATCCCCTCCCCCAGGCAAGGCAGCATTGACCTACAGCCCAGAGGAAAAGCCTCCTAGGGGTGATTCTGGGCCGAAGAGGAACAGGATAGGATGACCCTCTTTCTTCCTCCATCACCCCCAGATGCCCATCAACGCCTCCAACGCACTGACCCTAGCCCACCAGCTGCGAGTGTACACGGCCGAGGCCACCAGCTTTTCAGACATGATGGATGTAGTCTATGTGGCTCAGATGATCCGGAAATTTTTGGGTTATGTTGACCAGATCAAAGAGGTGAGATTCCACTGGCAACCACCCCCATTTGCCCAAGCTTCCTCATGCCCGGCCCCCTGGGTCCCAAGCCCCGCTCCTGCCCTCAGTGACTCCCCTGTCCCTCTCAGCTGGTGGAGGTGATGGTGGACATGGCCAGCAACCTGATGCTGGTGGATGAGCACCTGCTGTGGCTGGCCCAGCGCGAGGACAAGGCCTGCAGCGGCATCGTGGGTGCCCTGGAGCGCATCGGGGGTGCCGCCCTCAGCCCCCATGCCCAGCACATCTCTGTGGTAAAGGGGGTCATCGTGGGAGGGAGCTCCTTGCGGGTGTAGCACCGGGAGGGGACTTAGAGCTGACCAGGGTCAGCCCTCATCATCCAGGAGAAGGGAAACACTGCTCTCCCTGTGACCAAGTACTCCAAGTGGCACCTGCCACGAGCCCAACCAGCATGGAACACTATACACAACCAAATGCTGAGCTGTGTAGTACCAATTTCTAAGTTATCTGGGGAAGAGCAAAGGAGAGGGAAGTCAGTGACACTGGAGAAGTTATAGAAGACTTTATGGTGAGAGATGGAGTTGAAAGGATGTTGTTGTGTGCTGTCGAGTCGAGTCCGACTCACAGAGACCCTATAGGACAGAGCAGAACTGGCCCATAGGGTTTCCTGGGCTGTAATCTTTACTGGAGCAGATTGCCAGGTCTTTTCTCCTACAGAGCCGCTAGTGGTTTGAACCACTGACCTTTGGGTGAGCGGCCGAGCACTTAACCATTGCACCAACAGGGCTCCTTTGTTGAAGGGAAAGCCTGATGGAAACAAATAGGAGGAAGGGTCAAAGGGGTAGAAGGGATGAGAGGAAGGCTTGTAAGAGCGCAGACAGCTTGCCGTTGAGTGAGGCGTCATGGAATCTTTTGTTCCTTGTGAAGGGGGTGACATGTTCAGTGTGGGAGGGAGTTAGCCACTTAACCACAGTACAGCACCTTGTACATACAAGATAGTATGCTCTGCACTTCTGGAGATTAAAAGGTAAGATATGTCCCTGCTCTACAGCTTAGTTGGGCCAACAAAACTAGCCCATGTGCAGAGGGAAGCAGGATATGGAACAGGGTAAGGCAAAGTGCTGAGTGAGTAGGAGAACTGGCGCCTTGGGAGCTCAGAGGAAGGAGAAGGTGCTGCAGCCAGCCATGGGCAGGTAAGACTCTGGCAGACAGAAGAGTGGCCAGACATTGAAAAGACAGTGAGGAATGAAGGCGCAGGGGACGCTGCCTGAAAGGATATGCAGAGAGGGAACTGCACAGTCTCAGGCAGGAGAAGGCCAAGAGAGGGCTGTCCTATCTCAAATTGAGGGGTGACAAGTTCCTGTCCCTAGAACTCAAGGAATGTGGCACTGGAGGCCTACCTCATCAAGCCGCACAGCTACGTGGGCCTGACCTGCACGGCCTTCCAGAGGAGGGAGGCAGGGGCTACCGTGGCACGGCTGGGCAGCCCGGGCCAGAATCCCCCACCTGAGCCTGAGCCCCCGACTGACCAGCAGCTCCGCTTCCGCTGTACCACCGGGCGGCCCAACGTCTCCCTGTCGTCTTTCCATATCAAGGTGGGCACTGGGGGAGGGGCTAAGAGGGGAGGTGCCCCGACCAGGTGCCTGGTGGTGGGGAGGGGGGCGTGGTCTGAGAGGAGGAAGGATCCAGAAAAGTGGGAAGTGGGGGATGGGAGGCCAGACGAAGGGACTGGAAAACATTGGAGTCTAGGGGATCCTGGGTGTCTCTGAGGAACTCCCATGTCCCCCCAGAACAGCGTGGCCCTGGCCTCCATCCAGCTGCCCCCCAGTCTGTTCTCATCCCTTCCGGCTGCCCTGGCTCCCCCAGGCCCCCCAGACTGCACCCTGCAACTGCTCGTCTTCCGAAATGGCCGCCTCTTCCGCAGCCACAGCAACACCTCCCGCCCTGGAGCTGCTGGGCCTGGCAAGAGGCGCGGCGTGGCTACCCCGGTCATCTTTGCAGGAACCAGTAAGGGGCCGAACTCCCCGCACCACTCAGGATTCCTCCCAAGTGCCTGCCCTGTCCCCTTCCGTCCTGCCGTTTCCTCATGCATAGCGCCCTCTAGTGTCCTGGGGGAGTTAGCAGAGGAGATGTAGGCCGCTTACCATTTCCCAAGGTGGGTGGGTCTGGGCCAGGCAGGGATGTGCCATAAAGAGAAGGGGTCGGTAGAGAAAAGATACTGGATTTTACATCCCAGATTTGTCAAATTTCAAGAGGGCTATAAACACAAACCCTTGACCCACCTCCTTCAAAACACACCAACAGACTTCTTGCTCTCCCACACACCCGCACAATGTGTGCAAGCAATAATGACCTGCTGGAAGGAGTCGCTGGTTGGTGTAAATGCTCTGCTGCTAACCAAAAGGCTGGAGGTTCAAGTCCACCCAGAGGGGCCTTGGAATAAAGGTCCAGCAATCTACTTCCCAAAAATCAGTCACTGAAGACCCTGTGGACCACAGCTCTACTCTGACACACATGGGGTCACCATGAGTTTGAGTCGACTTGGCAGCAACTGGGTTCTGGGAGTCTGCTGGAAACATAGCACGGTCTTTGGTGTTAACAAGGAATAAAAACATATAGGATATGACCCCTGCCCCCACAAAGCTTACCATCTACCTAAGCAATAACCCATTGCTGTCAAGTCGATTCCAACTTATAACAACCCTGTAGGACAGAGTAGAACTGCCCCCACTGGGTTTCCAAGTCTGTAAATCTTTATAGAAGCAGACTGCCACATCTTTCTCCAGAGGTGAGCAACAGGAGGACGAAATAACATCCCAGGGCAACCTTAGGGATGTTACAAGAGGCTTTTCAACAGGCAGCCCAGGCAAGATGTGTTCTCAAAAGGCTCTGGGCCATTGTGGTCACAGGGGGGACTGACCTGGATGGGCCTTGAGGGATGACCAGGATTTTGAGGAACACCAGGGTGGGTGGAGATCCAGGCAGGGAGGAGGCATTCACAGTAGGAGGAAAAATGGGAGCAGAGACAGGGGCTCACCATATGTGACTCACCACCTAGTTCGGGACCTGGCTCAGGGTAGATACAACTGCATCCATGCCCTCAGCTACCCCATCCTTCTTCCTTCACTCAACTGCTACCCCATCCTCCTTTTTCCACCCAACTTGGCATCTTTTCTCCCAGACCAGTTACACCACTGAAAAAAAAACCAAACTCACTGCCATCGAGTTGATTCTGACTCATAGTGACCCTGCAGGGCAGAATAGAACTGCTCCATAGGGTTTCCAAGGCTATAATCTTTACGGAAGCAGATTGCCGCTTCTTTCTCCTGTGGAGTGGCTGGTGGGCTCAAACCGCCCAGCTTTCAGTTAGCTGTGAAGCACTTAATCACTGAACCACAGGGGCTCCCCTTGTTACCCCACATATTTCTTTATTCTGTCATGACTCCACCTTCCATCCCACCATCCAGCCTGAAATCTTAGCCCCAACCTTGGCCCCTCTTACCCACTCCTGGCCTGTGTCCCAAATTCTGTTTGCCAGGCTCTCTCCATCTTCAGTCTGTCCCACACACTGCCACTGGGTTCACAGAGCCCCTTAAAGGTTTCCCTGTGACATAAGAACAAAGTCTGCCTTCCTCCATGTGCCATTTAGGGTACTGTGTAATGTGGCCCCATCACAGCCAGGGGCTTTGCTATCACTACTCTGGGTTCATCTCCTGATCCTAGAAGGCACATGTTCATCAGGTTGTTCATTCTGACCATGAGCGCTTACTGAGTACCTGGCATGTGCCAGGCCCCATGCTGGGGCTGGCGATGCACCCCTACCCAAGACGGTGCAAGGAACATACAGTTCATCAGGGAAGGTGGGCTTTGAACAAGTCATAAGGGGAGCTCATATTACCAAGCAGCTGTGCCCCACATTTTGGAGCATGTAAGAGGATGGCCTAACTTAGACAGGCCCATGGCAGGCCTTCCCTGAGGAACCGAGGTTCCCACCGAGCCGTAAGTAAGAGTTACCTGAGGAAAAGTTTCCTGTTAGCAGCTGTGTGGAGTGTGTGAGGGGAGGTGGTTTAGGGTGTATGTGTCCCATATGCTAGGCACATTCCCCTCAAAACTCTTGTTCCTGGAGTTCCTCTCCCTTGCTAAGAGTGCCTCCTCCTCACCCTCCCTCCATCCCAACTCTGTAATGCAGGACTGTGACTGAGCTCCAGCTCCTTCAATATTAACTTCTACCTTCTTGGGGACACTCTCCCTGGGTGCCCCCACCCCAGAGTCCTATCTTCTCGGAGCACATATTCATTTGGCACCACTCATTTGGCACTTAGAGTAGACCACTGCCTAGTATCTATATTTTTTTCATCCATTGGGTCCCCTCAGCTAGAATGAGGCCCCTTGAGAGCAGGGCCCATATTTTACATCTAATCACATCCCCTGAGCCCAGCTCATTGCCCTGCCCCTAGTGGGTGTTTATATGCTCTGGCTGCTGCTTCTTAGTCCTACCTGAGCCTCCTCCCTGCTGGGCCTGTGTGTATGTGTGGACTTCCCTCTCCCCCCGTAGGTGGCTGTGGCGTGGGAAACCTGACCGAGCCAGTGGCTGTTTCCCTGCGGCACTGGGCTGAGGGGGCCGAACCTGTGGCAGCTTCGTGGAGCCAGGAGGGGCCTGGGGGGCCCGGGGGCTGGAGCTCCGAAGGCTGCCAGCTCCGTTCCAGCCAGCCCAATGTCAGCTCCCTGCACTGCCAGCACCTGGGCAACATGGCCGTGCTCATGGTGGGTAAAGCGGGGCCGAGGGGCAGAGGGCAAGGGAACAAGGGAATGTGGGCCAGGTGGGGGAAGGTACTCTGATTACCTGAGGCCACAGAGAAGTAAAGGCCAGCAGCCTTATCCGGCCTGGACCTGTCAGGACTCAGGAAGGACTGTTCCTCTGGTCTCGCCCACACCTTTCCACCTTTCAGGAGGCAGTGAGCTCCTGCTCCACTCCCATGTCAAGAGAGATAGATTTGCAACTCCTCTGCACTTTTTGAGACCCAGATCTTTAAAGTGGGGGAAAAAAATTGGAGCATTTCTCCTCTTTCTGGTCGTCCTCCCCATCCCCCCGTCCTCCCTCCCTCCTCGCGCGTACCCCTCCACTTTCCCAGACACGACGCAGCATGCCGCTGTGTTACAGACAGAACCTTCTGCCTCTTTTCTCACCTCTGATTGTTCACGCTGGGAATCTCAAAAATCTCCAGAAAGACAGGATAATAGTGGGTAGAGGCAGAGGGCAGGTTGCTAAGGCTACTTAAGACTGATTTGCTAAGAGTGGACATACTGACACATCCTCGTCAGCACCAAGGCTGATGGGGCTTGGAAAAGGAAAACAGGCCAGGGACTGGTGAGGTCTCCACTGACAGTCTCTCCTCCTGGCTTCCTAATACTCACTTCCTCTTTTCCACCCTTTCCCAGGAGCTGAGTGCCTTTCCCCGGGAGGGAGGGGGCTCAGGGGCAGGGCTGCACCCTGTCGTGTACCCCTGCACAGCCCTGCTACTGCTCTGCCTCTTCTCCACCATCATCACCTACATCCTCAACCACAGGTGGGCGCTTCTGCAGGGGTGAGGGCTCTGGTGGGAAGGCAGGGGTGTCCCTAAGTATTGACAAGCATTTCTCAAGTGGGGCCCCGTGACTTTCTCTTAAGGTTCTGGGGTTGGAAACCACATTTTGGGGGTTGAAGACTTCTTGCCCTATGGCCTCTATCACAGAGACACCCCTGTATGCACACAGATACCTGCCTTCCCCCTTTGGCTCTCCCAATGGCCTGGAGACCCCAACGGGCCTGACCTTGCGTCAGACGGGGGCGGGGCATTAACCAAAGACTCTTCCTGGGGCAGCTCCATCCACGTCTCCCGAAAAGGCTGGCACATGCTGCTGAACCTCTGCTTCCACATGGCCATGACTTCTGCCGTCTTTGCGGGGGGCATCACACTCACCAACTACCGGGTGGTCTGCCAGGCAGTAAGTAAAAGGGCTGGGGATGATGGGGGAGGGGCAGCAGCTACAGCTCCAACGTTAGTGATGGCAGCCTAGGCATAGGGTAGGGAGCTGCATGGGAAGAAAAAGGCAGCTCGTGCGAATAGGCCCCAGCTCCGTTATTCTCTATGCGTCCAGCCTGGCTGGGGAGGGGGGAGGGGGTCCTGGGAGTGGGGGAGGGGGGATCACCTCAGATAAAATAGGAGATGGGACTTAAAAGTGGAGAGTGGGGACCTGCAATAGAGAGGTCAGGAATGAGCCAGATAGCAAATGACGGCCATGGAGAATCCTCAGAGTGGAAGAGAACCCTGGGGTGAAGCAGAGAGGGTAACAGCAAAGACAGAGCCCTGAGGAGTATCTGGGTAGAGGGCTGGGTAGAGTAACAGAGCTGTGGAGTTGGGGGCTGGAAGGATGGTGCTCTGGGATGGCCCAGTAGTAGCAGCCCAGGTGCCCTCGCCTCAGTGCCTTGACTCCCCAGGTGGGCATCACTCTGCACTACTCTTCATTGTCTACGCTGCTCTGGATGGGTGTGAAGGCCCGCGTGCTCCATAAAGAACTCACCTGGAGGGAGCCTCCTCCACAAGAAGGAGACTCTGCCCTGCCTGCTCCCCGCCCCATGCTCCGGTAAGTTCCTCCACCTGTTGGTTGTGCAACAGGAGAGGGCCTTGGAGGGAGGTGTCGGACACCAAAATCTGCCCACCCAGGGTGGATGCAAGGTGGTTCTAAGGTCCCTGGGACATCACTCTGCAAGGAAAGAAGAGGCAATGCCTGAGGTGGCCACAGAGCGGGTACATCCTAGAGCCTTTCAGCCATGACAACATCATGGTAACAGTGACTCTAAAGGGCACTGGGCAGGGACCCCAAGAACCTAAGTGGCACCCCTGACTTCTGTACTGTTTTGAGCAAGAGAGGACAAATCTGGACTTCTGTCCTTTGGAACAATCTTGGCTAAGTCCCTAGGGACCTACCAGACCTGATTCCATGGCAAAATATTCTGTCAGAATTTAAAGGGGAAGGAGGATAGGAGAGAGATTACTGAGTGAAGCGTTCCGAGTACCTGGTTCTTCCCCTCCCCTTCCCCACCTCTCTGACCCACAAACCCCAATCCTCTCCAGGTTCTATCTGATCGCTGGAGGGATCCCACTCATTATCTGTGGCATCACCGCTGCTGTCAACATCCACAACTACCAGGACCACAGCCCGTAGTGAGCACACTCCCACCAGCCCATGCACCACTCCCTGCCTGTCTCCAAACCTACCCAACCGGATACCAGATGCCTTCTATTCCATTAGCAGGGGCACCTGCCAGGGACTACCCAGCCAATGACCCAACCCAAGCCCGGGCATGTTGACTGCACCAGTCTCTCCCTCTCCACTCACCTGTCCTCTACCGCCACAACAATCCCAGCCTATGGGCCCCACTCCAGACATGGCCCCCATCCTCACCCACTGCCTCTGTGTCTCCCCTCAGCTGCTGGCTGGTGTGGCGTCCAAGCCTAGGAGCCTTCTACATCCCGGTGGCCTTGATTCTGCTGGTCACCTGGATCTACTTCCTGTGTGCAGGGCTGCGCTTACGGGGTCCACTGGCACAGAACCCAAAGGGGCCCAACAGCAGGGTCTCCCTGGAACCAGGGGAGGAGTCGAGGGGTTCCACCAGGCTTAGGAGCAGTGGCCCCCTTCTGAGTGACTCAGGTTCCCTTCTAGCTGCTGGGAGCTCAGTTGTGACAACGCCTGGACCCCCCGAGAATGGTGATGGCCTCTACTCTCCGGGAGTCCAGCTGGGGGCACTGGTGACCACGCATTTCTTATACCTGGCCATGTGGGCCTGCGGAGCCCTGGCCCTGTCCCAGCGCTGGCTGCCCCGCGTGGTGTGCAGCTGTCTGTACGGGGTGGCGGCCTCCGCCCTGGGCCTCTTTGTCTTCACCCACCACTGTGCCAGGCGCAGAGACGTTAGGGCCTCCTGGCGCGCCTGCTGCCCCCCTGCCTCAGCCTCGGCTTCCCATGCCCCACCCCGGGCCCTGCCCGCCGCCCCAGAGGACGGTTCCCCAGTGTTTGGGGAGGGCCCTGCCTCCCTCAAGTCCTCCCCGAGTGGCAGCAGCGGCCACGCGCCGCCCCTGGGCCCCTGCAAGCTCACCAACCTGCAGCTGGCCCAGAGTCAGGTGTGTGAGGCAGGGGTGGCAGCCCGCGGAGAAGGGGAGCCAGAGTCCATGGGCTCCCGAGGGAGTCTCGCTCCACGCCATCCCAACAACTTGCCCCACGGGCGCCGAGTGCACAAAAGCCGGGCCAAGGGGCACCGCGCGGGGGAAGCGGGCAGCAAGAACCGGCTCAAGGCCCTGCGCGGGGGCGCGCCGGCGAGCGCGGCGGCCGGGGTGCCGGAGCTGCTCAGCAGCGAGAGCGGCAGCCTGCACAACAGCCCGTCCGACAGCTACCCGGGCAGCAGCCGCAACAGCCCCGGCGCCGGCCGCCAGCACGAGGGCGAGCCCATGCTCACGCCGTCCGAGGGCAGCGACACCAGCACGGCGCCGCTCCCGGAGGCGGGGCGGCCCGGCCAGCGCCGCAGCACCAGTCGCGACAATCTCAAGGGCGGCGGGGCCGGGGCGCTGGAGAAGGAAAGCAAGCGCCGCTCGTACCCGCTCAACACCGCCAGTCTGAACGGGGCCCCCAAGGGGGGCAAGTATGATGACATCAATATGACAGGCGCGGAGGCGACCGGAGGCGGCTGCATGAAGACCGGCCTCTGGAAGAGCGAGACCACGGTCTAGGATGGGGGTGGACGACACTTTAAGCAAGCCGGCCCTGGGCTTCTTACCCACCGCCCCCCCAATTCCGGTTCCTCCCAGGCCCTCAAAGACGTCTTTTGCTACGTCAACAGATCTGAGGTAGAGATGCCGGTGACTCTCACCTGCTTTAGTCCTGGAGGCTGGGGAGGAGGTAGGAAGATGTTTGCCACTTTCCAAGAGGGCCATCCCTCTGGGGTAGCGACAGACAATCCCAGAACACGTGCATGATACATTTCCCTCCCAGCCCAGGCTAGTTCTGGTGGCCACATTGTTGGTGCCTACTGGGGTAGGGGGAGAAAGTCCTGTTGGTCTGTAGTGACAAGCTGGGCGGAAGGGCACAGGGCAGCCCAGGGGCTCCTCCTTAGGTACTCCCCGGTCCATCCACACTGCCTCATTGGTGGTGGTCCGCCTTATAAGGATAACATGATGGAGTTTGGGAACTGCCTTCTCTCTCTCCTCACTGCCCTCCTGTAAGTCCGCCCAGTCTGTGCCCAGACCTAGGACCTCTCCTACCCAGGTCTTGGCTAATAAGCGAGGAGCCAGCCTAGTGGATGAGCCAGGTGACAAGGACTAATGGCGGGGGGGGGGGGGAGTGGGAAAGGCAGCTTTGGAGATCAACAGTCCTGGGGGAGGGTAGCTGGTGGGAAGAGTGCACAATTAAGAGATGAAAACACAATTCCCACAGAGTGGCATGCAAATATGACATAGGGCTCAGAGGGGGGCATCAGACAAAGCTAAGGCCCTAGACCTATAAAGTTGACTGTCAGATGTCTGAGGGAAGTAGGGGGAGCCAGGACTTGGATCTAGTCATGGCCTAAACTTGATCCAGTAAACAATGGATGAAGAAGGGCTCCACGGACAGCTGCGGGTGGTATTGGGAGAGGCACTTACTGTTCAATTACAAGGCCCATATCCCCACTCTCAGCCTTCCAACACCATGGGACTGGGGAAGAGCCCTTCCCTGCCTCAGTGAGGTCATATGGAAGAACCATTCCCAGTAACTCGCTCTCTAGATCTGGAAACCCCCAACACATCAAACCAGCTTCCTGACTCAGAAGCCCAAGCCAACCTCTGAGGTAGTGGCTACGGTCCCTGCAGCTTATCTGGGGCCTATGCCTTCTGCTTTGAAACTCCAGTGCCCGTATTTTTCCCAACCTAAAAAACCACCACCGGCCTTTTATTATAGGGCCAAATGAAAGTGGTGGAAACCCTGGGCCTGTTGAAGAGTAAAAGAACGCCCAGGTCCAGGCCCCGGTCCCCTCCTAAGCTCTACACCACCCCAGCCCAATCATAAGGTGTAGAGGGCGTAGGGGAGGGGGAAAGCCCACACTTCTGAGGATGGATCGTGCTATTTATGCTTGCTGCAGAGACAGTATTAGAAAGAAAAAAAAAAAAAGCTTTGTATTATCCTTCCACATATGCTGGCTGCTGTTTACATACCCTGCCAATGCCTTAGCACTGGAGAGCTTTCTGCAATACGCTGGGGAAAGGGGAGGGAGGGTATGAAAAGTGCCAAAGAAAACATGTTTTTAAAAGCTCGGGTTTTATACAATAGAATGTTTTCTAGCAGATGCCTCTTGTTTTAATATATTAAAATTTTGCAAAGGCCGTTGAGCTATAGCCTTAGTCCAGCCACAATCCTTTTATTATGAGGCAGAGGATCTCATGACACCATATACACAAACCCACCAACACTTATAAATGGATACAGGGCTGAGAGTTCCCTCTAGTTCCAGCTCCTCCGAGCGGTGATACCATTAGAAATGCCAACGGTTCCACAAGCAGCAGGAAGCCCCTTCAGGCCAGCAGCAGCATCAGCAGTAGTGCGTCCAATTCAAAATGGGAGCAGCAGAGTGCCTGATACTTTCCCCACAGCTTAAGAAGAAAGCATCCCATTGCTTTGCTCCCTGACACAAGAATGCGAGTTTCTCTCCAACCCACAGTCATCCCTGCAGTCCTCCTGAGTTCTACTCCAGAACCTTGGGTCCAACTAATCATACAGCCCGTCCTGGTTTCTTCAAACAAGAAAAATGACACTTAAGATCTTGTACATGCTTATTTCTCTGGATACGACAGGGCCTATTATCAAGCTGCTGTCAGAATGGGGTAAAGCGCCCCCTACTGGATGTGCATCACAGTGGGTTAGGAAGACTCTTGGCAGCCTGTCCAGCGGCTTGGGCTCTCTGAAAGTCCCTAACTTCCTCAGGGGTACGCAGATACTGCTCTATTTCACTATCAGAAATATTCTCATCTCCAGTGACTGTGCAGACCGGTGGTGTGGGTCGGAGCTGCTTTGGGGGCTTCAGCATGCAGGGTGGGAGGAGAAGGGCAGGACTAGCCGGTCGCTTCCGCACAGGCAAATCTAAGGAACTATCCCCCACCTCCTCTTCTCCCTGTCTCTGCCCCTGCACCTCCCTCTCACAGGCCTCCATCTCTGCTGTTCCATCCCGAAAGGCCTTGCGGACCAGGGTGTGGCGGTGCTGGAGAAGGTCCCCGATGTGTTTCACCACGGACCGTTTGTTGAGTTTCAGGATCTGCAACCAAGCCAGCTGCTCAGCCATCTGTAGCAGCACAGCCAGCAGCTCCTGCAGGCGGGACGCGGCAGGGTAGGGCAGGTCCACATTTGCCAATTTACAGAATTGGGCAAGGGAACACGTCAGACGTCCTGAAGGCTGCAGCGACTGCCAGGCCAGGAAAGTAGCTGCAGTGATGACAGGCAAAGGGTGTCTTCCGGTCACCAGCCACGTCTCATTCGCTAACTCCACTAGCTGCAACGTTCGTGATAGCATCTTCTCTTTGTCTTCCACGTATTTGGCTGGCACAGACGGGGAGGCTTGGAACAGTCTGAAGCTGAAACAACCAAAATGAGGGCCGGTCTCAGTAACTACTATGGGAAGCTGTTCATCCAAGGAGAGAAGGAACAGTCCACTCAAGATGGGAAAGCTCTTCCCTTGGGGACACTCAAGCTTGCTGGGCAGCAAGTTTATACAGGGATAGTCTTCTGCTTATTAAGCGAAGGGAGAGAGAATGCAGAAAGAAGCTAACATTTTTTACTGAGTACCTCCTTGTCAGCCATTCTGAGTGCTTTGCAAATGCTCTCACTTAATCCACACTACATTCTGTTATCTGCATTTATAGTTAAAACTTACCCGCAGTCATCAGCCTTCAAACCGAAGGCTATGTGACACCAACAGCCTTTTCCTTCTACTATATTTGTCAGCAAAAAGAATGAGCATAGCTTACTTAAAAAGAATTTTTTTTTTTAAAGTTAGCTTCTAACCCCAGCGCTGTCATTTACTAATATCCTTTCGGCTCCATTCACAGATGATCCTGCTGAGGCAGGGCTGCTTCATACAGTCACGCAGGCCACGCACTGCACAACTCCAGGAATTGCCCTTCACAAAGAGTCCAGTGTGATGACACAACACCACAGCCCCGTGCTAGGGCTAATACCTACCTTCCCTACATCATTAAGTTACTTCACCAAGGGATTTTAAACTCAAAGCATCACAGAAATGTAAAATGGGATTGATGTTTTTAGTACTAGGCACAAGATAGGGAGAATGGACCTTTTCCCACATCCTTTTAGATGGGCTTGGGTCAAAAAGAGACAACCAAAGGTAAAACGATTTAGGTCTCAGAAACAAGCACCCATCCCATCCCATCCCAGTGTCTCCCCACTAGGCAGGTACCTGCTACAGTAGGTCTTCACTAGGTCTGCCAAGCACAGAGATGGTACATCCAGCCCCAGAAGCTTCACTATCTGCATGTAGGTACCGGAAAACACATCCAAATCAGCATATATCAGGGTGCAGATGGTGCCCATGGTTAGGGGCCAGTTATGCTGCCGGCAGGTAATTAAGACACAGCATCCAACCAACACCTCCTTCTTCTGCAGCCGGGCAGCACGAATGCCAGAGTGCCGGTACGCCTGTTGGTAGTAGGCAACTGCTGTGTCCTCGAATGTTGATGGCAACTGCAGAACTCGACAAAGATCTCTCACTCGGCGGAGACCTAAGAAAACGCAGAGCAAGAGTTAGAGGGGGCCAAAGGAGCTACTGTGTAGCTCCTAAGAGGTTCTTCTAAAGTAGCCTCAGATGTCAGAGTCACAAATAATATATCTTCCTATATTGACAGTAGTGATACTTGGTGTGGTCATTCTAAAGGCACAAAGAAATTTACGGAAAGAGACCACATTTCGGTGCACCATTTTTTGGAAGCTGGTTTGATTCAGGGCCAAGCCAAGGTTCTATCCAGGTTCCTTGAGCCTACCTCAAACATACCTCTTAGCAGATTCAAACCTTACACTGAATTGCTACCTCTCAGAACCATCCTCAACCTTTTTTTCTAATGTTCATTCTTTTCTACCCTACCCTACACCGGAAGAGCCCTGTGGTGCACCGGTTAGGTGCTTGACTGCTAAATGTAAGGTTGGTGGTTCAAACTCACCCAGTGGCCATCTGCTTCCCTAAGGATTACAGCCTAGAAAACCCTTTGGGGCAGTCCTACTCTGTCACATGGGGTCACTATGAGTTGGAATCAACTCGACAGCACCCAACAACAACCACCCAACGCCAGTAATGCCGAAAACAGGTAAAGCAAGCAGAAAGCCTTGGCCATCAGGATAATTTTCTTTAAAGATATCATGTCAGAAAAGGGTCAACTCTTACCTCGTTGCTGGCTGCGACTAACTTGCTCATTTTCTCCTGTGCTTTGGGAATATGTTACCTCTGTAAGACAATGAACAACAAAGGGCTTGTTCAGCCTTCAGTTCCTAGACTCCTGCCATCCCACATGTGGCCAGGGAGCAGAGTTCAAATCACTGAGTATCTGCTCCATGACTTACAGAAGGCACCCATCTATGCACACGAGTGCCCATCCAGTGTTCTTATGTCCACAAGCAATATCAAACACACAGAGATGAGGAAGAGAAGGACTGCACTAAAGTGGCCCAGCTGTTCCAAATTCTCAGTCATCCTTCCTGCACATAGAACCCAGGCAATCTTCCTGGCTACAGATTTTAAGGGCTGCAATGGTCAGGGACTAGAAAAGCAAAAAAAAAAAAAAAAAGAGAGAGAGAGAGAGATGTGTTTTTGCCAATTTGTGCTAAAAACTACTTTGGAGTAATAGTATGTGCTTTATTCCTAAAGAATTAGCCCACAATCCTTGCACCATGACCATAGGAAGCAAGTTGAGGAGTGCTTCGTTTTTCTCTGTTTCATTCATTCAACATTTATTATACCTACTACATATGACAGACACTGCTGGGGCAACAGATGAACAGCAGTCCTAACGTCCGGCAGCTCACTCCTTTACTATGGGCCGTTTTCTCCCGCACATGGCAGGCAACAGGAGGGAGATGTCAATCCCTCCACCGCCCGCGGCTGCCCCAGCGCCCGAGGAAGGCCACGCACAGGTACCTCGGAGGTGACCCTCGTCTGCGAAGGTGGTGGTAAGGACTCCCTCGGTGATCACGCAGCCGCAGTCGGAGCACACTAGCTGGCTCTGAGAATAGTGGGAGTCCTCCACGAGCTCGGTGGAGTCGCAGTCGGGGCAGCGGCGTCCGCCTGGCATCTCACAACTTGCCCAGGGCCGACCGTGGGGTTCTTCGCCAGTGCCGTGCCACCAAGCAACAGAGCCGGGGCCAACAGCTACAATACCACAGCAGGAAAGAGGAGGGAACCCTTCTAAGGTTGCACCTTCCTCTTCCGGCCAGCGCCACGGCGGAAGAGGTGGCTCCCTCCGTTACGCGGCAGCACGCTACTTCCGGTCTGTTCATCTGGTGACTCGGGTGGAAACGTGAGCTAGGAGTCGAGGTTCCTAGTCTCGACTGAGTCTCCGAGTTCCCTCCTTTCTGTAGTTGGTTTAAAGTTGGCACAGGCTGAGGGTTTAATTTGGACGAACTTTCTATATATACAGGTATAATAGGCAAGAAGTTGTTGCTAGTCCCGAACAATACTTTCTAAAACGCTAGAGTAATCGCAAATTCTCCATTTCCCCGTGGCAGTGAATGTTGATTTTGGCCCTAGCAGAAAGCATGTCTCAAAAAGGCAGAGTAGTGTAGCGAGAGAGTAGGAAAGTATGTTCTACTTCGCAGAACTGTTTCCCCAGGCAAGTTGTTTTCTCTATGTGAGGCCTATTTTTCAAGTCCCTGTAGAATGAGGGACTTGAATTAAAATTCTGGGTGGCAAACCCAAATGCCCTCAAAGGCTAGGCAAGGAATGTCTAATGGTGTTTGGAGTGAAAAAATATGGAATGATAAGGCCTTTGGTAAAATGGGAGAGTGCAAGCAAATTCAGATGCTTTTAAAACCTTGAGCTTTAAGATGCTTAAAGTTTGATTCCGGTCCCAGAGCTCCTAGCTTGTAATAGAATGTATCAAAGAGTCTTGAACAAAACTGTGCCTCTAGTTATGTTATTACAGAAATGCAAAGAACATGACAAAACACAAAACCAAGCTTACAAATTGGCATGTCATATTTGAATATAAATTAAAAGTCACAAAAAAGGAGATGTATTTTCTTATAAGTAAATCCTAATTATGCTCATTTAAAATAAAGATTTTGAAGCTTAGCAGTTTTAGATTCACTTGTGTCTGGAATATAAGAAGGTTGAGTTAAATGACAAGGACAACCAAAGGCCTGTCTGTTGTGAGTCCAAGAAAGTCGATGTGGGTAATCACAGCAAGTACTGGAACTTCGTGGAGACTTTCTGTTTCTCAGGCTGACAAGGAGAATTTCAGGTAGGCCCCTGGCATTAATGGATTTTAGAAGCTGTTGTGGACTTACTTTTATCCTAGCATTGTAGATTGGGGGTGGAGGGTGAGATCAGCTCTTCCCATTGGGAAGAGTAAATGACAGCTCCTGCACAGAATGAATTGAGGGATATTAAGGGTATCTTGTTAGCCCCTTAAGAAATAGGCACACTCCCTTGAGGAATAAGATACAGGTTACAGCTGCCTTCTTTAGAATGCCAATAAATTTTATGCAACCCAGAACTGAAAAAAAAAATTCAAAAAGAAAAACAGTGCATATCAGTTTGAAGAGATGAGGGGACACAATGGCCCTGAACCTAGTGACTCCCCAGACAAAGGATTTAAGCCTCAAAAAGAAAGAATCTGATCAGGCAGGACTATAGGCTCTTTTGAAAGAGCCACCATCAGTCGTCAGGTAGAGAGGGCTCCCTCTGTGCCCAATGAAACTGAGTTCCCTGGACCACAGTGGGGACCAAGGTCATCCCTGACACAAATATTTCATCTATAATCCACACATCAGCCTTTTCTGCTTCACATGTCACTTTTCTTTAGTATAAATTTAGAAAGAGGTGATGTGCTCTGCAAGAACAGTCTACTCAGCAAAAGCCCCTCTGACTCTCAAGTCCCTTCCTTCTGCTCACAGCTACTCCATGGCCGCTCCTCCCTTACAACTGGATGACAGACATCCCTGCACTTCAGCCTTAGTGAACGGGCAGGATGCTGCCTCTGTTCACTGGCCAATGGTTGACCCCTGAACATAAAGTAGCCAAACCTCCACTCTTTCATGTTCCACACCAGCATCATGTGAGACTGTTAACAGGCTTTACTGAGGAGTTGAGCAACTTAAAGTGATTATAATATAGATGGAAAAAAATATTTTAAAAAACTGGAACCTTCACAAGACTGTCTTCACAGCTCAAGAGGAAAGAATTAACAAAAAACAAAACAAAAATAGCTTTACAAGGTGTCAGTCCCTTCTTTTTCACACTGAGTTTGTATCCTTGGCATACAGATTTGGGGCACCCCCCCGCCAAGAAACTGTCTTCTCAGAATGTGAGAATCCCTATTTCCCTTTAGAGAAATCCCATCCTCTATCTACTTCAGGGCTTGATCACACTGAAGGATCCTCCCCTACCCCAACCAAGAGACGTAATAATCCCCAGTGGCCCACTCCCTAAACTTTGAATTACTTGCTCTAGCCCCACATCACCGGGGGACTTCAGCAGAGCAGCACAGGATGGGCTTTGGCATTCTTTTTGTTTGTTTGATTTTTTCCTTTTTTTTTTTTTATGGTGCTTTAGACGAAGGTTTATAGAGTAAATTAGTTCTCATTAAACGATCAATACACATATTGTTTTTGTGACATTGGTTGCCAACCCCATGACCTGTCAACACTCTACCCTTATCGATCTTGGGTTCCCCGTTTCCAACTTTCCTGTCTCCTCCTGCTTTCTTGTCCTTGCGCCTGGGTTGGTGTGCCCATTTAGTCTTGTTTTGTTTTCTGGGCTTGTCTAATCTTTGGCTGAAGGGCGAACCTCAGGAGTAACATCAGTAGAGTTAAAAGGGTGTCCAGGGGCCATACTCTCGGGGTTTTCCAGTCTCTGTCAGACCAGTAAGTCTGGTCTTTTTTTTGTGAGTTAGAATTTTGTTCTACATTTTTCTCCAGTTCTGTCCAGTACCCTCTATTGTGATCCCTGTCAGAGCAGTCAGTGGTGGTAGCCAGGCACCATCTAGTTGTACTGGACTCAGTCTGGTGGAGGTTGTGGTAGTCGTGGTCTGTTAGTCCTTTGGACTAATCTTTCCCTTGGTTTCCTTCATGGCTTTGGCATTCTAAGTCGCCTCTCTTCTAGATTTCCCTGCTAGTGTCAAGTATGAGATAAGGATTTATTTCAGGTTGTCCAGCAGGTAAATATGGAGACACAGTTGCATATGCTTACGAGTACACACATGCACACACATACACACACACACACACACACACACACACACACCCCTACTTCGGAGTTGCCATCCATATTAGGCAAGAGAAACATGTGCCTAAAAGCAGCATATTTAGCACTGAGTGTAGTTCTTTACATTGTTATACAAAAAAAAAAAAAAAGTCAGGCTTCTCTTACCCCCAACTTTGTGCAGATCTTGGATCCTAATTACATTTAAAAGGAAAAAAAAAGGCTAGATTTTGTTACAGAGCCATCTGTCCGTGACAGAAGCCTTGAAGTTACACTTTACCCAACAGTATTCACTGTAAAGTGGAAGAGGGTTTTATGATCCTCTAAACGGCCACTTTATAGGGGTAGAGAGGTCACTCACTTTTCCAGTCACGTAGGGTAAGACAGCCTTCTTTCAGACACAAACAGGTGCTAGAACAGACTGGGACGTGGACAGGATCCAGGCCAGAAGATGGCGCCCTCCACTAAGACGTTTAAGTCCGTGATTCTCCACTCTCTCCAGAAAAGTATTTGGGAAAAGTACTTGGCTTGCTCCAGGAAATTAGAACTGACACAGCATCCTGGGTGCCCCTCCCCTGCTACAAACTCTTCTAAGAGTTATCATTGTTCAATGACGGATAATTATTTCTTTAACAGATCCCCTCAACCTTCCCAGATTGTGAACCTGGGACCATATTTCTGCTCTCCATATTGCCATACCATGCCTGGCACACAGGCTTTCAGAATGCAGAGCCCCCAGAACGGGCTGGATTAGAGTAGAAAGCTACGGGAGAGGGGAAGCCATTGTCCAAAAGTGAAATGCTAGCTTGGAGGCCAGGGTTCTTTCTAGAGGGGAGACTAAAAAGGAACGCATGAAAGGTGTTACAGATTGGATTGTGTCCCCCAAAAAGAAATGTGGAAGTCCTAACCTTTGTACTTAAAAGTATGATCCTGTTTGGAAAGGTGTTCCTTTGTTATGTTAATGAGGTCATAACATAATGAGGTCATAACAAAGTAAGGTGGGTCCTAAACCTAATCACTCAGGAGTGTCTTATAACAAGAGCAGAAGAGATAGGCACAGAGGCACACACAGGGGAAAGACAGCAAGGGCTGGCACACAGTGAAGTGTTGCTCAATCCCTCAGGAGGCCTGTCAGATCCACCAGATAGACTGCATTCCTCAGAGGCAGGATCCTTCTAATCTAGAGCAAGTGGTGAGGGAGGGACTGCACTTGAGGTCCTTAATCCAGCCTCATTCCTGTACTCCGCCCAGCTCAGTTTACTGAAACTTTGTGATTCTGAACCAGTTTCACTCTGAGCCCTGAGTACACTCTTATCATTACACCAAACCTGGCAGCTGGCTCAGGCCTTGGAGCCTTTCTGACTGGGTTTCCTTTCCACCACTGCAGTTCTTTAGTAGACACCCATGCTTCTAGAACACCCGCTGTGAGGCAGCCACGGTACAGCACAGCCGGGGCTTCCTAAATTCTGGCATCAAACACCTTTCCATTCTCATAGACAGTTTCCCCACTGTCTCATAGACAGTGTCCCCTCACATGCTTCCCCTCTCCTCGCCTGAGGACTAATATGTCCAATTCCTTGAACTCCTAGGAACAAAGGCATCTGATAACTACAAGGCAGTCACAGGCCCCATTCACTGCACACACGCAGAGCATACATACCAGACACCATGCCTGGAACTTCCCTCCTCTGGAAACCTGTGGCTTTATCTGGCCACATGGCAAGTCCTAAGAGGGAATTGAGTTATATGGTCTCCATTTTTCTTCCTGCTCCAATCCTCCACGATTCCAAGTGAATCACAGCATTACCTCTTTGCCAGAATGATCCTAGACTAAGAGTTGGAAAACTTTTTCTGTAAAGAGCCAGAGGGTAAATACTTTACATTTTGCAAATGATAAATTCAGTTATTCACTTCTGCTGTTGTAGCCTGAAGATAGCCAGAGACAGTTGTGAAAATAAATGAGTGTGGCTGTGTTCCAATAAAACTTTATTTGTGGACACCAAAATTTGAATTCCATATACTCTTCACCTGTCATCAAATTTTTTTTTTAATTATTTTAAAATGTAAAAACCATTAACTTGAGGGCCATACAAACACAGGAGGTAGGGGTAGCTTGCTGAGCCCTGTTCTAGACCTTCCAGGTTGACAGCAGGATGAGTTCAGATCCTGTTTTAACCACTTTCTAACGATGTGACCTTAGGCAAACTAAAGGTCTTATGCCTTTCTAAGTCTCAATTTCCTGATCTGCATAATGGAGATGTTATCTACCTTGACGGGAATTATCAACAGTACAGGTCAGTGCTTGGTACATAGTAGGAACTCAATGAATGGGCTTTCCTCTTGCAGCCAAGGTTTAGCCTGGAGAGAACACCTGATAGGCAAGGACAAAAGCAGCTTTCTCTCAGCTCTGAGGGCCAGAGCAGTGTCACCAGGATGACTATTTCCAGGGCTCACAATACAGGTTTCCTGTACAATAATCCAAACCCGAAAGGCTAAAGCGAGGACATCCTCCTTAAGAATAGGTTTTGGCTTTGGGATATGCTGGCCACACAATGCTAAGGGAGCCGTCTTTGAGCCTGAGGCAGTGCCCACTGCCTTCCCAGGATGAGAGGGGACTGCAGAGCCCAAAAGGTGACACCTGAAGAGCAACCTAGGGGAAGGGATGCTTTTGTTCAGAGACTGGGTTCAAAGATTAGAGGGGGTGTGCTGCAGATCCTGCTGGCCTTTTGGTCCTGGTTAAAGAGCAGTAACCACACCCTTAAAGTGACCTTTTCCACTGGTGGGGAGGGCGCTCACCCTGCAAGTTCTCATTCTGCTCCAGAGATGGCTAAGGTCATCCTTGCAGTCACCACAGCCCTTCTGAGGTAGAGGGTTGTTAACTGGGCTAAGCTCTCCATCAGAAATCAGTATCAGGACTTGTTGTGAAGACCATCTAAATCAACCAAAACCTGTTGCCATTGAGTGGATTCCGATTCATAGCGATCATATATGACAGTAGAACCGCCCCATAGGGTTTCCAAGGAGCACCTGGTGGATTCGAACTGCTGACCTTTTGGTTAGCTGCCGTAGCTCTTAACCACTATGCCACCAGAGTTTCCGAAGACCATCTAAAGGCATGGAGAAATGTTCAAAACAATATGTACTGTGTGACCCCCATCTGTTTTAAAGTGTATTTATCCATATGAGGGAACAAAACTGGAACATCAAAATGACATTGGTTACCTCTTGGTTAGTAGGGAAATGTCTTTTTCTTTTCCAAGAATAAACATGTGTAACGTTATAGAAAACTACAGATTGGATAAGCAGACAGGGGAGTGGAGGGAGGGGCAGACGCAGTGGCTATGGCTCACCCAGAGATGGAACGTGGGGGACCTGTAAAGCAGCCAAGACGACAAGGGAAGAACCTAAGGCCACTGGCAGAGACAGGCAGATGGCTACCAAGTCCCCTGACTTTAGAGCTTGACTTCCTTCAGCTCAGAAACTTGGATTTGGGAAAACTTCCCTTTTCATTGCTGTTCATAAGCCTTGAATAGTTCATTTATTTTCGGTACTGTTTTTTAAAAAATTTCCGTTATTAGCACCTGGGGTAAGGGGACTCCGAAGTAAAGGAAGGAGTTGTATCCCTGCTTGGGTTGCAGTTTTAAAGATAGAACTGCCTGCTTCTCAGGGCTGGGCTTGGTGGCAGTAGTAGGAACCACGTGGGGTTCAGTGGTAGAATTCTCACCTTTCATGGGGGAGACCCGCTTTCCATTCCCGGCCGATGCACCTCCTGGACAGCCACCACCCGTCTGCCAGTGGAGGTCTGTGTGTTGCTATGATGCTGAACAGGTTTCAGTGGAGCTTCCAGACTAAGAGTAGCAAGAAAGGCCTCGTGATCTACTCCTGAAAATGAGCCAATGAAAACGCTACGGATCACAACGGTCCAATCCACAACCCATCATAGGGATGGCGCAGGACCGGACAGGGTTTTGTTCTGTTGTACACCGAGTCGTCAGGAGTCGGGGGCTGACTTGATGGCAACCACTACCACCACCAATAGGAAACAAATTGAGAGAATTCCAAAGTAAGGGAAATGAATCTTGAAGGAAAAAGTTGGGGTCACTTGCGTAACTTCTTCCTTGGAGGACTTTTTTAAAAAAACCTGGAAAACTGTGTGTTTTATTAAGAGAATTTATTTTCAGATCACTACACGGTGGCCCCACCGTTGACATCAACCAGTCCCTCCACCAAAACCAGGGATGCCTTTAGGGAAGGTCTACCCGCTCCTCCCCAGGAGCTTCCCAGGCACTGCCTGCCTCCGGTCCCTCTACAGTGTGACTTTTTCCCTAAGAAAGAAAAAGTATATCCCCCTTTCAAGAGGTCTGGGGCCCCTGAGCGTAAGGCCTATGCCTGTGGGGCAGGTACACCCCTCCCCGATCAGGGAAGGCTCGGAGTTTGGGATTGTTGAGCTCAGGGGACTCCTTGTACAGCCCTCTACTTAGCAATGATAAACTAAGTTGACTGGACCGGAGACCTGGTTCCGGTAGTAGTTCTGAAAGTAGTTCCAGGGTAGTTCTGAAACCAACTGGAATTTAACTTGTGGCCCGAAAGTAAAGATTCCATTCTTTGGGCAATTGGTGGTGAGGAAAGAAGTCAAAGGACCCTTGCTCATGTGCTCATCCAAAGGCACCCGCTGCAAAAGAAAAGGCGGCTGCCTCGAGTACTGGTGTGGAGCCCTGGTGGCGCAGCGCTTAAGTGTTCGGCTGCTAACCAAAAGGTCATCAATTCGAATCCACCGGCCACTTCTTGAAAACCCCATGGGGCAGTTCTACACTGTCCCATAGGGTCACTCTGAGTGGGAACGGCTCAACGGCAACGAGTTTTTGGTTTCAGCACTGGTGGCAAAAATTGAAATGACGTTCATCCGGTGAACGCCATGGTCCCTCCAGGCCAGGATGACGGGTGTGTCACAGGTAAGGGATCAGAGAGGTCCTGTCCTCTGGGGGAGAAAGGGGTTGGGGACCCCAGAGTTCCCAAGTGGCATTTCAGGGGTTGGAGAAGGAATTTTTACCGCACAGATACTTAACTACAGACACAAGTTTTTGAAAGGTAGTACCGTTTTATTTAGTGTTCTAGGACATTTTAGGTTACTTCTCAAAAACGAAACGCAAGAAATTCAAAGCTCCCAAAGTAACAAAGCTGGAAATTAATAATTTTGGAATCCAAAAATGCTGAGTGATCCTTCAGTTGGGGGAAAGGACCACTTTAGCACCTCACGTAGCCGATACCAAGAAACCACAGAGTTGAGGTTGGTGTGGATACTAGGAGGTTAGGTTCTCCACCTAAGGCAATTGACAGATCATTAATTAGTAGTTCTAAAAAAGAAGAAAAGGTAGGTTGGGAGAAGGGGCCCAGGGAGGGGAGGTCTGGCATATTTAAACATTAAATTGCCTCTAACTTTCAATACATAAGTGGCTAACAGTCACAGACCTTGCTCCCTCTCTGTCCTTTTAAGCTCCTACTGTTAACAGTGCTGGGCCCCACACACATGTACCCCATTCACGCAGCACACACATCTCCACTCAGTGTCACTGCTGTTCAGCATGAAGAGCAGACTGACTTTCTTTCCCCTCCACTCTGCTACCCTGATGAGGTGAACACACTGGGACAGAGGGAGGCAGGACACCTGTCAAAGTCCCAGGAATGAGATGATATACAACAACTGGCCAAAGGACTGGCATTTTTTCAGGAAGCTGGCCTCCAGTTCAAGTTCACTGAGTGGTGTTTGGTATTTAATCTGATGCTTCCTGAAAGTGCTGACTGATCTTTCTGGAAGTAGCTGGCAAGGCACTCCTGGTGCTACAGAGCACAAGCCTCCTCCCAGAGCATCGGTTAGGTTGGCAATTAAAGCTGCTTGAGGCAAGTCCTAGCTCTCCTTGTCTTACTGGACTTGTACCCGTATACACACCCCAGTCATCGGCCCTCCAGCACGCCACTCCCCACCCTCTGCTAGTGGCTCAGAGCAGGCAACAGCTGTTTCTAGATAAACTCTTCCCCAAAGTCAGGTCTTCAAGGACAGTTATTAACTGAATGACCTCCAGGCTATCTACATAACGAGGTGCAAGAATGCTATAGACTGCATTTTTGTCCTGCCGTGGTAGGAGCCAGAGACCCTTGAAGTAAAGTGTCCTTCATTCTCCAGAGTTCCCAAGTGGCATTTCAGAGCACAGAAATTCACCCCTCCACTCAAAGGCATCCTTCTCAAACACCCAGTGACATGCCCAAGGTCCTAACGGCAGATACCTCCAGACCAACCTCCTCTCGTGAACAGTGCAGGTCTCGGAGCCAGCTCTCCAGAGGAAGAGAGTCTGCTCAGAGTACACTTGGGCTATCACAGTAAGAATACATTTCTATCAAGTAAAAAAACATAATACAGAACAAATACATACATTTTCAGAGTTCAAGTGAATATACAATTTTCTTTATAGGCATGTAAAAAGATTTCATAGCACTACAAAACACAAGTCATCTGAGAAGTTTACAATGGTCCCCCAGCACTGTAGGAGAGTGTTAAATAACATAGCTGTAGATAATTAAAGGCTGTTCAGATAAATCAAGTTACAGTATTATCCTTCAGATTAAAGTGCTCCAACGTGACCCACACTGTTGCCAAAAGTGAGCATGAAAAGAGATCCAGCTGCCCCTCACCTCTGCTCTTAGCCACAGCATCACAACATACATAGAAGACAGTCCCAGTTAATTAACCCACAATCATCTCACCCCTGCCCACCCCGATGGCCTGTCTCCTCCGGGCAGATGTCAAGATTTGGTGAGATTCTATCACTCCCGGGAGAAGAAACGACCAATATGGAAACGTCCTGATTTCAATACTAGGTTACTAACAATCAGGTTAGCTGAAAAATCTGAACTGGTGCTATTAAGAAGACAGGTGTCCTTAAAAAAAAAAAAAAAAAAGTGTATTAATTAGAAAAAAAAAATACAGCAATCCAAAGTAAGTATCATTCTGCTCTTCACAATTGTATAACGAGAATGTCTGTGAGTCGCTTCATGACGGGAAGATGAAAAAGCAGCACAGGATAAAGGCTGAGGCTTGCTGCTTTTCTACTAGCTTTTACACTGTATGAACTAGATTAAGCCCCTCACTACAACTTCCTGTGTCCCAGAAGTAGCCTGGGTTTCTGTTCCAGCAGGGCCAAAACAGCCACAAGGACCCAGTTCAAGCCCTTCAGGGTCCAACCCCGTGACTCCCCGTGGCCTGCACAACCAAGGGGCATCTTCATCTAGGAGGATTTGGTGGGTCCTGTCCTCCAGGAACTGCTGCTAAGGAAACCACCGGGGAGCCAAACAACAAAGACACAGGGGGAAACGGCCAAAGGAATCCTACTGACGTCATTCCATACCTGAGGGAACCATTTACATAAGTGCCTGGGTGAGCCAACCCCTTATCAAGGCACTTAACAGGCCATTCTAGCCAGCAGGAACCCTGCTATCACCAGAGGGGGACTTTGATCAACTTCCCCAACTGAGGGAAAAGTGAGTCTCTAACTCCCTAGTCTACGTGTGGTATCCGCAGTAGAAGGGGCCATGGACCCACACAGAGCCTATTTCAAGGCTGGAGAGTAGTGAAAGCTGATTAGAAAAGGCAGCTTGTTCAAAGTCTAAAAGGCACACTCAGAGGTTTTCCCTCAACTCCTCTGTTCTGGTCGAAAACAACAAACAAAATAACCCAACAAGAGCCAAGTATGAGAAGCCCGTAGGTTTACATGGTGACAAAATTTAGCATCTGCAGCCAGAAAATCACACTTGAGCTACTCACAAGCCAAGAAAGTATGTGTCACAGCACCAACATGATCCTTCTCATTTCATCCTAAGTTTTATTGGCTGGAGGATATGTATTTTAAAACCTCAAGCTCACAGAAAGAAAACCCCGGAGTTAGAATACACCAATATCTCCTGTGCCATCTGAATCTCCGGCCCAGGGTCAGATCTTATGACCATGTGTCTGGTGGGCATAAAATATTTACAGCATAGTTAAAGGCACAGTGGCATTTAAAGATAAAACCCTGGGAACGTACAGTAAAAGATTCATTGTAATAATTAACCTGGCTTCAACTGGTAGAATTGACCCTTGCCAGATAACACGTAAGGAAGACGGTGATTTGGAGCCTGTTTGCTAGTTATCAGGCATACCAAGTCCTTGACATTGACGGCAGGTGGAAACAAACTCACAAAAACCTTTCAGTGTTTTCTTCTGGGGATTCACATCTTCCCTGCCTTTTTGCTGACCTCAGCTGGAATGCGGAGGATGTTGGGGGTTTCTTCCATGACTCTGACTAGCAGATTGTCAATGTAGTCTTCCAGCTCTCGAACCTGAAACTCCTTCTTGCTGATTGTTTCCTTCTGTTTGAGGACCAACTGGATCAGCTCATCGTGGGTTAGCTGTGCATAAGCAAAAGCTGGGTCTGAGGGGTTGTATTTCTGTGCAGAGGAGAGAAAGGAAGAAAAAAAAAGGTTACAAAGTCAACATAGAAATCAAGTGTCTAAAAGAAATGCAAAAAAGGCAAATTAGTGATCTGGGTCTCCTGGGTTTCTGTGTTTTCAATTTAGGTTGAAAACAGGTTGTTGACTGATGAAGTTTAAAGACTAGACCAGGGGTGGCAAACTTTTCTCTTAAGAGCCACAGTGTAAATCTTTCAGGCTTTGCTGGCCACATATGATCTTTGTTGCAAATTCTTCCTTGTTTTTTGCTTTTTATCTTAGCAGTCACTGTGGAGTCGACTCCAACTCCCGGTGACCCCATGTGTGTCAGTGTAAAACTGTGCTCGGTAAGGTTTTCAAAGGCTGATTTTTCAGAAGTAGATTGCCAGGCCTTTCTTCCGAGGAGCTTCTGGATGGAATCAAACTGCCAGCCTTTCGGTCAGCAGCCAAGTGCAGTAACTGTTTGCACCACCAAAGGATTCCTTTAAAAATCGTACTTAGCTCGCAGGCTGCAGACCCCTGGACTAGACTCTGGGTCTAGGGTTTAAGAAGTATAATCACTGGAGCACTCAATCCTCCAAATGAGTGTCCATGCCTCCCTGGACACTAAGAGCTCGCACAGGCCAGCATCAGTGCAGAGCTGAACGACGAGCCCCAAGCCCGACGGGGCCCAACAAAAAACAGGAAGACAGCAGGCGAGAGCTTTCCTTCCAACACAACAGGTCGTGTCTAGCCCAGGCCCTCTTTCTCCTACTGCCTAAGCGACACTCAGAGGATTCAGCGATTAGATGGATGCAGGGGCCACGCAAAGCGCTCACCTGCAGTCATTTCACACTCAGGAAAACTCTGCAGAGTCAAGGCCAAATGCCACCATATTGCAGTCATTGCCCTCAGACATCTAGGGTGCACCCTCTGGGTACACAGAGGGCTGTACTAAAGCTGGATGTAATGTTCCCACTCCTGATGAATGAGCAGGCACCCTCAAGAGTTACTGTACTTTACTGGCATTTATAATCTGGGACAACTGGAGTCTAACTGCAATCTGACAAGACCCGAACCATGAGGAAACACAAAATAAGGATTAAATAAAAAGTAACATGTTGTGCCAAGTCTCTAGGACCCACTAACCCACCCACTGCCATCGAGTCTATTCCAACTCATAGTGACCCTGTAGGGCAGAGTAGAATTGTCCCAGGTGGGGGTGGGGGGGGCAGACTAATTTTCCACCCTGTCTGGAGCAAGGGAGAATGAAGAAAACTAAATATACAAGGGACAAATTAGTCCAAAGGACTAACGGACCACAACTACCACAGCCTCCACGAGACAGTCCAGCACAACTAGATGGTGTCCGGCTACCACCGACTACTCTGACAGGGATCACAATAGATGGTCCCGGACAGAACTAGAGAAAAATATAGAACAAAATTCTAACTCACAAAAAAGACCATACTTAATGATCTGACAGAGACTGGAAAAACCCCGCGTGTATGGCCCCTGGACACCCTTTTAACTCAGTACTAAAATCACGGCTGAAGTTCACCCTTCAGCCAAAGATCAGACAGGCCCATAAAGCAAACAATAATACATGTAGCTTAACCACGTATGTAAGACCAAATGGGCATACCAGCCCAGGGGCAAGGACGAGAAGGCAGGAGGGAACGAGAAAGCTGGATAAATGGAAATGGGGAACCCAAGGTCGAGAAGGGGAGAGTATTGACACATCGTGGGGTTGGCAGCCAATGTCACAAAATAATATATGTACTAATTGTTTAATAAGAAACTAATTTGCTCTGTAACCCATCTAAAGCACATACACACACACAGAAAAACCCAACTCACTTTTTCTGGCTTAGGAGTTTACAAGTTTAAAAAAACAAAGTCCTGGAACAACCTCAAAATACTTTTGCCTGCAGAACTCTGAGGCCTGCCTTGAGGGTATGGCAGTTTCACAGGCCAGCAGGGAGGGTAGGAAGCTACCTTCTATAAGAAGCATCCAAGTTAAGAAGAGCGTCAACGATCACTTTTCAGTGGCAACATGGCAGGACCCTACCCAGTCTAGTGATGCAAGCTGCCTACATGTAGCCAGAATCCAGGAGAGAAATCCCACCTCTATTATCTTGGCCAAGAAGCAAAGCATGATGACTGCAATACTGGCTTAGACACTCACACACAGACATTTTCATATATAGAGTTTTAACCTCACACAAGACAAAACCCGTTGCCATTGAGTCGATTCCAATCTATAGTGACCCTACAGAACAGAGGAGAACTACCCCATGGGGTTTCCAAGGAGCAGCTGGTGGATTCGAACTGCTGTCCTTTTGGTTAGCAGGTGCATCACAAGACAAGCTGCACACAAATAGTAAGTGGTAATTTTCTGAAAAACAGCTTCTCCCTTAAACTTTTTTTTTTTTGTAGGCTTACTGAAAGCATACATTCAGAGACAACATCTGGGCCTCAATCACTCTGTTTGTGACTTCAAAAGCAGTACTAAACCAAAAAAGCAGCATGTTTACATTTCATATGAAGGAAAACAGTCTTTGTATGCAATAGCTAAGAATATACCCTCAAGGCTTTTTAGGTTGTATCTCTGTCATGTAAGGATTTTGAAAAATGAGATACTCTGCAAGGGAGCTTGGGAGATAAAAAGATGAAGAGGCTGACGATGGAGGGTTAAGACCAGGCAGGCGCTCCTGGAGGGCAGGGGCCAGGGTTAGCAATTTGCCGACTCCAGGTCCACACAGTATCCGACATATACGGGGCAATGCCAGGAATACAGGCTCACTGGCTTAGAGTCCACAGGGGTGCAGTGTGCTTCAGGAGCCTGGACAGGCAAGAGATCACTATTACACAGGTGATCGGGACAAATGTCAACTATGAAGTGACATCTGAACTAGACCTTGAAGGCTGAATTAAAATTGGTTTTCCCCAAAAATAACAGCTTTTTTTTTTTTTAAATAAAAGGAATATTACTCAACATAGAAAAATCCCAACCACAGAAGTGTGAAAAAATCATTACCTATAATTCTGACACATAAACATTTAGGTCTCTTTCTTATTTTTCCTAGGTTTGTTCATGTTTTACAACTTTAGCATGGTACAAAAAATATTTTCATAGCTTTTTTTTTGGTTTACTTATTATTTCGTGAGCATTTTCCCATCGTTAAATTTTAGCAAAAATTCCTTTTCTAATGGCTACTTAAAATTCCATTATATTTTAAGCAATCCTCTACTGCTGGATATTTAGGCTGCTTTCAATTAAAATGCAGGAATCTGTATCTCTGGCGGTATCGCATCTACACAGCTGTCTAGGGTAAGTACCTATGGAAAGGTATGCATGCCTAAGGTACTTTGTACAAACTGCCAAACGGCTACTGAGTTTGGATTCTGAAATCCAAAGGGGGAGAGGAGGATGTACGTGTACATGTGTAGGTATATAAAAGATTTTTAAATCATAGGAAAATCCCATTCATGTGATGATTTTTAAAAATTATATGACAACCCACCACCACCCGCTGCCGTCGAGTCGATTCCGACTCATAGCAACCCTATAGGGCAGAGTAGAGCTGCCCCAGAGTTTCCAAGGAGCACCTGGTGGACTCGGGCTGCTGACCTTTTGGTTAGCAGCCATAGCACTTAACCATTATGACAATCCACCACTACAGAAAAGTGAGCAACTGTGGAGGAAAGGACGAGGCAAGGAAAAAATACCTGTTAAAGCAAAAAACAAAAAAAACGATGGTGCCTGTTATCACATATTTCCTGCCAGAAGTTTTACACCGGATTTTGTTTTTACATCGTTATAATGAGGTACATTCAAATACGTGTCCAACACTTTCCATATAATATGACAGATGGTTTTTGGATCTAGTTGGCTTCGTTATTTTAAAACAGAAGTGCTAAAGACACCGGAGCAAATAATATACTCCTAGTTATAAATCATCTATACAGGGTGGAGGTCCTAAAACAATAACCAAGGGGAGAAAAAAAAGCCATTGTAGTAATGACCCCACTAGCTTTTCATAACTTTAGCTGTGCAACTTCGTTCCCTAACCTCCCTCTTACTTTGCAACCTCCTCAAGAATGGTTTTTGGGTTTTGTTTTTTGAAAATAAATATTGCCTTATTTATGCCTTATTACAAAGTGTCTATATGGCAAGCCAATAACAGAGTCTCCAGAAACCCTTCCATATTTACTCAGAGTATTTACTAGGTATGTATGGTCCAGGACCAAAAGCCGGGTTGCAGACGGGCAGAGGGGCAGAAGCAGGGCTTAGAAATCATGAGCAAATCAAGCTGCAGTTGCCTTTGCTTCAAGGCAAGTTACTCTCCCAATCGAAGCAGCCCTGGTGGTGCAGCAGTTAAGTGCTCCGCTGCTAACCAAAAGGTCAATGGTTCAAACCCATCAACCACTTCATGCGAGAAAGATGTGGCAATCTGCCTTGAGATTACAGCCTTGGAAACCCTATAAGGCTGTTCTGCTCTGCCCTATAGGGTCACACAACAATAACAATGAAGAGGACTCTCCAAATCAGCACCAGGAGATAAACCCCTGATTAAATGCACTTTGAAGGGTAAATAAAATGGGAGCCAAGGGCCTAACTTCCCAAAAGCTAGGTGTTTGTCTCTCTTTGCAGCCCAGTTACATTCCACACTAAAAGGAAGGGTATACGGGAGGCTGCTGAATGATCCATCTTCATTATCATCGCTTATGCTGGCTGTGCTGATGTCTTTATACTGTTCTTTTGCCCAGTTTCCCGGTAAATAGCATTAGCTCCAGGAAGACAAGTGCTGCCCTTTCTGCCTGCAACACAGACGCTAGCCAAGCTGCACTGGTCAATTTAGGGGACATTCGATGGACTGGGCCTAGCACACAGCAGGTACACAGTTCTGGTTAGGGCTCCTAGCTTTGAGAATGACGGTGACCATCTGCTTGTCCGCAAGTGCTACAAGGGAAGAAAGGGCAAGAGGGTCAGAAGATGCTAACTCGTTTTCAGCAATAATTAATTACTGCTGAATATAAACAAACTAAAAAAAACCCAAACCTGTTGCAATCGAGTCAAAACCAACTCACAGTGACCCTATAGGACGGAGTAGAACTGCCCCAGAGGGTTTCGAAGAAGTGGCTGGTGGATTTGAACTGCCGACCTTTTAGTTAGCAGCCAAGCTCTTAACCACTGTGCCATATAAAATATAAATAATTATTGCTAAATAAAAATAAAGTTTATTTGTACAGACTGCAGTCCCCAGTAGTCAATTAGGAAGTTCCTCTCCACATATTTAAAATACAACACGTCCTTTTTTTTTTTACAAACTTACGGCCATCAGGTCCTTAGTAAATCATCCCCTCCTAGTCCACGTGACACTGAGTCAGAGAAGACCAGGAGTTTGCGACAAGGCAGCATTCTAAATCATTCCAGTTTTATCACCAAAAAGGGCGGGATGAAGACACCCTAAAGCAGAGATCATCGAGGATGTAATCTGGGAGGCTAGTCTTGTTTTTATGGAGAGCGGTTGTTTTTTAATGTTAGTTCATGTTTTTGAAAGAGAGGAAGCCCTCTAATCCCGTAATACTCTTCCTGGCAACTTAGCCTAAGGAAATAATCTAAAAGAAGAGAAAAAGTTCCATGCTAGAAATTGTTTATGATAGTGCTATTCATAGAGAAAACAGAAAACAACCTAAATATCCAGTGATAGGAGAATGGTTAAGTAATTACTGGTATAACCATTTCAAAGTATAATCAACTAGCAACATGCAGAAAAGCTTATGACGTACTGTTAAGTGAAAAAGAGAACTCCAGGGCGTTCCCACGCATGTGGCAGAGTTTGAAAATAAATCATCATTTTGCAACCACCATATCTGTCAATGGGTACGGAAAGTTGAAGTGAAAGCTTGAAGAGGAACAGGATATTTATAGTACCAAATCATTTCCCCACAAATTACTTATTAGTTGTGAAGAAAAAAAAAAAAAAAATAGCATCTTTAGAGTGGAGAACCTGGCAGACATCACCCATGCTAAGTCATCTGCGTTAACACGCCCACTAACGGGACAAAACGATCGCCTGTGCCTCCTTAATGACGCAGTGAGAAGGAAGCATTACTTGCGTGGTTAATTCCTGTCAGAATGAATATAACCTCAACCAAATCATGAGGAGACATCAAACAAACCCTAACTGAGGAAAAGTCTACAAAACAACGGATTTAAACTCTTTAAAAAGTTAGTGTCTTAACAAGACAAAGAAAGGCTGAGGAACTGTTCCAGAACGGAAGAGAGTAAAGGGACAAGGAGGTACCTTGGTGGTGCAATGGTTAAGCACTCGGCTGCTAACTGAAAGGTCAGCAGTTCGAACCCAACGGCCGTTCTGTGCGACCTGCTCCCCTAAAGATTTCAGCCTAGGAAACCCTATGGGGCAGCTCTACTCTGTCCTATAGGGTCGCTATGAGTCAAAATCAACTCGATGGCACAAAACAAAAACAACAAAAGAAACAAGAGAAATCTCTGGGTGACACAGTTAAATGCTTGACTAGCTGAAAGGGTGGCAGTTCACACCCACCCAGAGGTACCTCAGAAGACAGCCCTAGTGATTTGCTTCCCAAACGGTCACGGCCTTGAAAATCCCATGGAGCAGCTGAAACACAACACATCCTTACAAACTTAAGGTTACCAATTCCTTAGTAAATCATTCTCTCCTAGTCTGTGTGATGCTAAGTCAGAGAAGACCAGGAGTTGCCATGAGTCAGAATAGACTCACGAGCAACTGACAACGACAAGGAGGCAAGAACACTAGATGCAACGAACAGCTGTGGATCGGATCCTTGACGGGGGGGGGGGGGCGGGGACTACAACTAAAAGGGATTCTACTGGGACAACTGGTCAACTGGTCAAGTTGAAATATGGACTACAGATAAGAAAATAGTATTATGTTGATGCTACATTTCCTGATTTTGAAAAAAGTCCTTTTTCTTAGGGTTTACGCACTTATTTAAGGGGAAAGGGACATGATGCAGGCAACTTACTCTCAAATGGTTTGGAAAGAAAATAATGTATGAATATGTGTAAGCATATCCACAGTGAGAAGACAGAGAAAGTGCAAGGGAGAGAATGATAAAGCCAACTGGTAAAATGTTACCAACTGGTAAATCAGGATGAAGGACACACAGTTCTTTGTACTATGCTTGCAACTTTTTTTTATCGCTTTGAAATGATTTCAAAATAAAGTCACAAAAAAAGTACATTCACATAGTGAATACAACGACAATGATATATTCTTACTGAAAGGTAAGAAAGGACACGTGGGAACTGAAACACCTGCTTTGAATGGGCCAGATTGTAGATGACATTTTCTTCTCACCAAAAAGAAGTGTTGGAGTCAACCATGCTCCTTGAGACATAAAAAAAAATTAAACAATAACTAAATAACTATCAGGGAAAGAGTAATTATCCAGTGGAAAATCTAGGGGCTTTCAAAGGCTATCCAAAGACACCAGAAGTATGATTAAACTAGTCCTGTCATTACCTGTTACCAGGGTGATGTAAATAATGGTGGCTCTAGACATTTTTGGTAGAATCCTAACTACCATGCCACCTTCTTAGAGAAGACATACCTTCATCATGGCTTCATTGATCAAGTTCTCACTGATGATGGTGGCAGTTCCCAAACTGGAGTTAGCAACCTTCGTGGCTGTTGTGTTCATTGGCTTCACAGGATGAAGTCTAAAGAGAAGGAGAAAAGGGACCCTTAGACCTCTCAGTAATGGCAGAACTGAGAAACTGCCCATCTCAAAGATGGCAGCCAGAAAGATCGACAAGGAAGGCAACTGGCGACATGCTGTGTTCACATCTCCAATCCAACACATGCCAATGTCTAAGGTCCTGTGAAATGAAAGAAGTCAGAACCAAGCAGCCACATGCAAGCCAGCAAAGCATACCCTTGGTCAGGTGTCTTGATATTTACACAAGACCTTTATCTCATGAATACCAGGAGAACATAAAAGGCAGTCTCTTACTTTGGGAAAGGAGCTCTGGTGGCACAGTGGTTAAAGCGCTCGGCTGCTAACCGAAAGGTCAGCAGTTCGAAACCCCCAGTGGCTCTGTGGGTGAAAGATGTGGCAGTCTGCTTCCGTAAAGATTTAAAGCCTCAGAAACTGTACAGGGCAGCTGGACTCTGTCCTATAGGATTTTGTGAGTCAGAATCGACTCGACAGCAGGGGGTTGCTTTTTGGAGGTAACTATAACCTATGATTCCACCCTGCAAGTCCCTGCAGGGCCTATGTTCTTCAACAGTAAAAAGTTCAGAAGAAACATGCCAGCTTTACATCAGGCAGTGCTTAAATTAAAGGAAGTTTTCACACTGCTAGATTCTACCACTTAATCTCAGCACGTTTCTGAGACTATTGAGATACTGGTCACAGAACATTGCTACAATTTCAGAGCTCAAGATCTGACTGCAGGACAATTCCTAAACTATCTTTGAAGACTACTACTGTGTTCTTGCTAAAACACAGGGGGGTCTTGAGGTATTCCCACCACGGGGGGAAGCCCTTTAAAATAGGCCCTACCAACAAAACAGACTGGTTATAACATCAGAACCTCTGTGTGGCTAGAAAGCCAAAACCTCTGCAGTTAAAAAGCCAAGAGGAGGAACATGGCTCACATTTATGAAGACAATCTTGCCCGTCTCTCACCTGTGCTTGGCTGACCAAGTTCCAGCGCCTGGCTGAGCTGAGACTGGATGTGTCTCTGAGGGTGAGACCCAGGCCTGAAGAAGCGGCTTCCTCTTCCCAGAATTTTCAACTTTAGCAGCGGAGCCCTCTGCTGTGGCTTTTTGGGGAGATTCTGCTGAACTAGTGTGGTGAGTGTTAGAATGTGGAGAGCTAGGGAGAGAGTGTGTGGCAGAAAAGGGCTCAGAGAGGGAAGGACTGGAAACGGGAGGGTCCAGGGACGTGCCAGGAGGCTGGCTTGGCCTCTCATTTCCCTCCAGTTTTTCTTCCTCACTGCCGCCAGGACCTGGCAGCTGTTTATCCAAGCTGGAGCTCTTGCCAAGATGTGCTTCATGAATTCCTAAAGCTGCCATTTGCTCTGAAGAAGTTGTAACAGATGCTTTAGACCTGAAGTCATGAGGGCTCTCTGCAGGCACTGCAGAACCATCTCCCACATCACTCGGTCCCTTTTTCTTCTCAGGACAGGGAGGTAACATGCTCAAGGAGGATGCTCCTACTTCCAGAGCTGCCACCCTTGCTGTCTCTCTGACACCTTCAACCTGGTCTACTCTTTCATCATCCGATGCGACTTCAGGAATGGAAGGCAGCGTTAGGTTCAGATCGGCCATGACTGGAGATTTAACATCCGCGGCAGATTGAAGATCACTCAGGGGATCAGACAACAGGCCTTCATGATCACTGGCTTTGCTCTGATACTGCTCCATGAGGGTATCGTCTCCCGCTGTTCTAATGGGTACAGTGTCTTTCTCTGAGCTTGCTTCACTCATGGGGGCTTCTGAGAAACTCTCCTCATGCTCCACCATGGGAGCCAACACACCACAGTCCAACAGCCCAGGCTCAGCCACAGCTTCCCTCTCTGAGCCTTCTGTGTGGGGAGACTTAGAGGGCTCCCCGCCACACACACTTTCAGCAGCAGCCCTTTCACGGTTCAGTTCCTGGGAGTTACTTCTGTCTTCTTCCATCCATCCAGTGGACCTCTCCACCTCCTCTTCTGTGAAGAGCTGCTCAGAAAATGACACACGCTTCTGGACTTTCTTTTGGCCTTTGCTGGCATTCAGATCCATCTCTTCATGTTTCTGTGTCACCGAATCAAGTGGGGGGACTGATTCTCCCATTTTAAGAGGGGGTGCCACCTCTTCAGTTGCAGAACTCACCTCATCTTCTTTAAATTTGTTTTCCACCCAAGATCTAGACTGAGTCTCAGAGTCTGTGCTTTCCCCCATGTGTGGCTTCCCCACTGAGCTTTCAGTTCTGCCACTTCTGACTGAAAGGGCAAATGTTTTTTCTTGGGCCTCTTCAGATGAAGGGATGGAGTCTTGTTCTGGCGGGGAAAACCTCAGAAGCTCCCCTTTTTGCCCCGCTTCAGGCTGCTCCAGGAGAGAGTTTTCGGGTTCCTCATTGCTGGTATTCTTCCCTATCTCTAACTCATCGGTCTTCCCCACTGGGGAGTCTTCTGCCCCTTTACACACCGGATCGGGTGGCTGTTTGGAAAGTGATCCCAAGGCAGAAGAAACAGTATTTGGAACTTGCGTTACACTCTCCATTTGCAACTCTGCTTTAAGGTGCAGAGATGGTTCTTCAGAACTGGCCTGGCCCTTGTCTGTGTAAGGCCAGGTTTCAATAGGAGTGGATGTGGAAATGGGAGCTGGTATGGGAGATAAGAGAGAGGAGAAGACAGAAGGACTTTCAGAGGACTGTGTCTCTGAATCACGCCCCAATTCAGTAGGGAGAGGGGTCTGACCAGAATCGGACGAGAGAGTGGAAAAAAAGAGAGGCGAGTCAGGGGAAGAAGGAAGCCCGGCTTTGGGTTGAGCCTCTGGAGACACGTCCAGTCTGTAAAAAGGACAAAATAAAGTCTGCAGGTCAGTTGCAGATGCATCGTAAGAAACCAAAATAAATAAATAAAACTAAAGTTGTTCAAAAGGGGAGAACTTTTTTACTTTTGGGGCAGAATCTTAACAAACTAAAGAAAGAACACCAATACTTAACATACGAAAGGGCCACTTTCATCACCAAGCACATCTGCAACACAGAGGTCTGCTGCAACAGAAATGGAAAGATCCTAAAGCAACAGCCTACGGCTTCTTTCGGTGATCAACACAGAACCCTAGCATTGGGTTACTGCAGGGCGACAAGCATCTAAAAAGTTCAAAGCAGTAGAAGATGTATCATGAGACAACAGGCCCAGATTCTGAAGAGGAACTGGGTGTGTGTGTGTGTGTGTCAGACCAAAGTAAGCAGAATCTCCAAAACAAAGCCTCTCACACCCCAGGCCACAGAGGTACTGTCGACGTGAATGTGAGTCATGCCAAAAGCAGAAATTCCCCAAGGTCCACCTGGGCTCTTGCAACAGCAGGCAAAGTAAACACAGAGAGAACTGTTGCAACACACTCAAGAGTGGACCTCGTGCCAGCAAACCAATACGGCAATGTGCAAAGAGAAAACATTTGCCTCTGAGGAAGATCTGCAAGAAGAGCTTAAGAAACACACATTCTGCACCTGTCACAACCCAAATCTAGTATTCCCAACTTGCAACACTCAGAACCTGCTAGGGACCACGGCATGAACTTCCACTGGGGTCTGACTGTCATACTGAGAGGGACAGGCTATGCCTGCTGGACCAGTGGCTTTGGGCTGGGCAACATTATTTTGATTTGTGTGGGGCAGGTTAGGCAGGTAGCAGGGACTGGTTAAAAAAAAACGACTCAGACTAGTACACCTTTGGCATAGATGTGTACCGCCAGGGAATAAGCAAGGTGCGCTTTAATGGTAGGCTTTGCTGAATACCATGAGTAGTGAGGTGGGAGGCCCTGCATGAGAAGAGCCAAGACTCACCTAGGTTTGACAGCTTTGGTCTGGGGAGCCCTTGCAGAGAGGACAGGTGGTTTAGGTTCAGATCTGGACTCTGGCTCAGCTTCTGGTTCTGTGATCTGTATTTCTTCAAAGGGGTTTAGAGATTTACCCCGTCCGGAGACAAGAGCTGGAGTATCTTTCTCAGACTGTCTCATAACGTCTTTAACAGGCTCCAACCCATCCTGCTTTGGTTTGATTTCTGGGGGCACGCCCTCCTTCTCCTTCACTGGGATGGTAGCAGGGCTTTCGCCTTCACTGCCCTTAGTCACATCCTTCTTTCCTGTCACCAGAGAAAGCAAAGAGGGCTTCTTGTTCTCCTGCTTCTTGCTTTCTTTGGTTTCTTTTGCAGTCTCCAAGTTCCCTGGGGCCAGGTTTCCCCTAACGTCCCCACTAGCCACTGGTCGGTAGGATGGCAGAGACATGGATTTCAAAGAGTCTTGTGTGGAAGATTCGGAGGGCTGCCTGTCGGATGCCACTCCACCTGCTTCCCCAGGCTCCTTCCAAGACCGAGGAGCGAGGTTTTCTGTGGATGAGAACAAATGCTTCCTCGTGAAGCCCTGGGGGGACGGGGAGGAGGAAGGGCTGCTGTCCTTGGTGTCACTCTTGGATTCTGGCTGCTCCAGGTAAACATGGTTCCCATTGATACAGACATTAGAGCGGGAAAGGGTGTCATTCTTTGACCGAAGGCCACCGAGAAAGGAGAGTCCTTCCTTTTTGGACAGGCTGAAGTTGATCTGGTTCAGTTGCTTGGAATCTGCACTTGTTGTTCTCTTGTCAGTCATGACTATGGGGAGAAAAACAAAAACAGAAAGGGATAAGAAGTTGAACAAGTGGTTCACAACTGGGGAGGGGGTATCCGTCAATGTCTGGATACATTTTTGGTTGCCACAACTAGTGGGGTGCTACTGGCATCTAGTGGGTAGTCAGCGATGCTGCTAAACGTCCTGTAATGTACAGCACAGCCCTCCCACCACCCATAACAAGGAATTATCCAGTCCAAAATGTCCATAGTGCTAAAGGTGAGAAACCCTGTGTTAAACCAATGAAAAGGGCAACACTCTCGGTGGAGTAACATAATCTGGCCAATAGTAAGGATTTGGTAATTAAAATTGAAGTTCAAAATACAGTTAATTCAGAGTAGAAGGAAGTGGATTCTTTAGCTTCCACTAGAATGTATCCCATGAGGGTTAAAGCACAAAATAGAAGCTCAATAAATAGCTGATAAATTAATGAAATACTACACTATAAGGTTATATAATTACTATAATGTTTTACCCTTTTTAAAAAAACATTGATAAACTTTGTTAGCTTACAAAATGTGTCCTAATACACCTTAGTTACAAAACCAGGCCTTTTTTTTTTTTTTTGGTGAAAATATACACAACAGTTCATAAACCCATTCAACAATTTCCACATGTACAGTTCAATGACATTCGTTATATTCTTCACAATGCATCACCATTCTTGCTATCTCTCCCTATATTTTCACCACCATTGACTTAGGCTCACTACCCCATAAACTACTCATCTATTCGTTAAAGTTACTATTGTCAATTTCATCTGATATAGATAATCCTTTACAAGAGCACAACGCTCAAGGTGAACATTTTTTATTAGTTCAGCTAAACCACTGTTTAGTTTGAAGATGATTTCAGGGGATAGTTTCAGTTCAAGGCTCAAAAATTTTCTCAGGGCAAGAAATCTGGGAGTTCCTCCAATCTCAATTGGTCCAGTAAGTTTGGATTCTTTAAGAAATTTGAAATTCTGTTCCACATTTTTTCCCCTTTGGATCAGAACTCTTCTATTGAGTCCTTGACCAAAAAGTTCAGTAAGGGTAGTTGGGCGCCATCCAGTTCTTATGGTCTCATGGCAAAGGAGTCAGTAGTTCATGGAAGCAACTAGACCAGTACCAGGCATTTTTAAAAGTATTTATACATTCTTAGAAACCAGAGGGCTTAGAAGATAGAGAGGGCCGCCTAACCAAGATTAAGATACCCCATCATCTTCATTCTCATCCTCATCATCTTGGTAAATAAGAGCTGAATTAAAATCTCTTCTTTAAAACGTGTTTTTGGTGCGCATGCACACACGTGCGCACGCACGCATGCACACACACACGCACACACAATGCGTTTGTTTCTTCTCTCCCAAAGCAAGTAGGCTAAGTTAAGGAAGAAAAACCCAGTGAGAAGAAGGAAGAAACTCACTGTCTGAGGTGGAAGAGGAGTCGTCCTCATTGTCTTCATCTTCCCACCGGGACTGAAAGTCTCCAGGACGAAGCAGCACTCTGTCTGACTTGGAAGTAGGCAGGACGGACATGGACTGGGAGAGTGGTGTTTTCTGCAGATTAGACTTGGAGAACAAGGTCTTGATCTTTGATTTCTTTTTCTTGTCTTTGTTAGAAGACTCATCATCACTGTCAGCTGAGGGTGTCACGCTGGGGACAATGGCAGAAGCGGAATCGGATACGCTATCCTTATTCTTCCCCTTGATCTTGTCTTTTAGTTTTCCAAATGGGTTCCGAGACTTATCTTTCATGGAAAGGTCAAACATGCTAGCAGTCATGTTGTTTCTCATAAACTGGATGTCAACCTCAATTGCTCCTCGCTCTTTATCCTTCTTTCCTGGTTTGGATTTCAAGGTATACCACCTACAAGGAGAAAGGCTGAGAGGTTACCTTTGAACTGAAGAGCCTGAAGCAATTTTTTTTAACTGTGATAAATACACATGTATTGAAACAATTTTCACAAACGATCTCCAAGCCTAACTAGCCTCTCCTCTCTGCTACTACCAACTTCAGACACAAACACGTTCTTATGCTCTGTTTTTGCAGGGGCAGTGGGTGGGGTGGGGGATGAGGGCAGAACTTTTGAGAAGACACTCACGAGGCAAAGATCTGGTCTGGTTTTGTACTTACTGTCATTGCCTAAAATCCTGATTCAGTAAAAAGCTATTTCTAAAAAAAATATATATATATATATATATATATAACATAACCATTCTACAAAGTCATTTCCGATGACTGGTATTTTCCTTCAGTAGGCTAAAAATTCAAAAATCATACAAAAACAGCTAAGAAGATAGTGTGCAAACCTATATGTAAATCTCAGAGAAAAATGAAGAGTTTGTAGTAAGGAACAGTCCCTGCCATTTAGTAACGGAATATGTAAGACAAAGATTAATAAAAGAGAAAAACTGGAAAGGACGCAATCCTCCCTAGCTTAAAGGTTATAAAAAAAAGAAATGAATATTTCAATCATTTAAGCATTTCACTTGGGAATTTGCAAACTATTTCAAGATATGGCAAATGGTATTGTATCAGTCCAATGCCACTGACTGGTTTGGCAGCAGGTGAGCACTAACTGGTCTGTCTTAAAAACAATGTGCAGTTAAGCCAACACACCACGGAACTGAGAGAGAAATGACTGCGAAGATTCGGTTCAAAAAAAATTTTTTTTTTTCTGAGCACCTACTACATGCCAGACACTTTAAAAAAAAAAAAAGAAAATCTTCCTTTGGTATTCATTTTCCGTCTGGGAATCTGATCTCTTTGGTAAACTGCAAGAATGTGAGCCTGGTTAGTGGCATAACCACTGCGAGACAAACAGCTCCCCATACAGGGTCACCCTCACAAACTGAGAACCCACATTCTGGCGTTCTTTCCAGTGACCTACTTCAGAGCTGAGGGACGTGGACTTTAAGGAAATGATGATTTTGCCCAAATAAGTACAGCTTCCTCTTTCACCTTCATCTGTGTTTTGTTCACAGGGCTGATCGCTGCCTCCACGATCTTAGCTCATTCTACACTCAGAGAAAAGAGGCTGAGGGAAGCAGAAAACTAACATTTAAACGGCACCTACGACATACCTGGCACTGAACACACTTAGAAATGTCCTTATCGAAGTCTCACAAGAATGACAAAGTGGATATTCCACCCACTACAGATATGAAGAAATCAAGGCTCAGAAGTTAGGTCCTTTGTACTAAGTCATGCAATTGTTCAGAAGCACAGACAAGATTCTGAATCAGCTCTGCATTTCTCCAAAGCTCAGACTTCTCTCTCCTCCGTCAGGTTTCCTGCTTTGTACTCTCTCTCCTAACTTACCTTCTGTGGGCCATCTTTTGCAATACAGACAGAAAGGCTCGATTTTAAATTCTTTTTGAAGCAAGTTTAAGCTTCTAATTTAAAATACTCCAAGATAAAAGGAGAGTGGGGAAAACCCGTAGCTTGCCATCAATCGGTAAATTACAAGATTACATAAAGTCCAACATGCAAAGTCATCAAGAAAAATTTAAACTGGATTAACACAGTGCGTATCCCGGATCTGATAAAATGATGTAAGCTCCAATTTTAGACCTCTAGGGGAAATCTATGGTTTAAAACCACAATCCACAGCTGGGGGCGGGGGGCGGAAGGGTTGGGTGTTGTCTTTACAGACAACTTCACCCCTGCCAGCTTAATGTCTTTCCCATATAGTTTCCAGGGCCTGACCTGGAATCATTTGTCTATTTGTCACTTCGATGTTGAGAGGATTATTTGTATTTTTTCTCTTCTGACAGTCATGTGCTAAACGGTAGCCTAGGTGACAGAAAGGTTTTTGTAAATACCAATTGTAGGCACCTGAAAAGGGGAAGTGGCTGACAGCTGAAAGCCTGAAAGCTGTGGCTCAGATGACCAGGGCAGCTGCAGGCAGGCAGGGTGCTTCCCCTGTCCGTCCAGGGGAGGGGTCAGCCAGGGGCTTCCTTTATACAGCCTCTTCTGTCAGCAGCTACAGGCCTTCAAAGAAGGCCACTTTGACAGTTCCTGGGGCCAGGCTCGCCTTCCTGAAAGTATCAATGCCAAAGTCTGTTTATTTGGAGGGAGGCTACAGCCAACTCCAGAGTCCTCCCTAAACCCATTGCCCTCAAGTCTATTCTGACTCATAGCAACCCTATAGGACAGAATAGAACTGTCCCATAGGGTTTCCAAGGAACAGCTGGTGGATTTGAACTGCCGACCGTTTGGTAAGCAGCCGTAACTCTTAACCACTACGCCGCCCGAGTCCTTCCCTGGGGGCCTATTATTACCTGATACTCAAACCCAATCCCCTGGCACCAAAGTGGAATTTGTTTTGGAAACTTCCAACACCAATAAGGAGGTGTGAAAAGAAACTACACCAACTGTTCTTACTGCTTATTTTCACAAGCATCTGTGCAAACACCTAAAACCAAATACCAGGTAGGTAGCAGGAGAAGCCACAGGGCTCTTTCAGGATGTGAAAACTCTGCCGGCTCATGGGCAGGTAAGCATTTCAGGCAAATGTTCCGAATATCTAAAACTCTGAGCTGGACTTCTTAAAGCTGGAAAGGAGGTCAGGAGTTGCTTCTTCTATTACCCAAGACTATCCCTATCGTTACATTCAAAAACTGCTTAAGCGAGGGTTATCTGACACAGGCATAATTTGATAACAAGGTGAAAGCCGTGGTCCAAGAATGGCTCACGCTGAGAAATTCCGAACACGTTTGTAGGTTTTCACATTTAAGCATCAATTCCACTTTAAGTGTTTCTGAGCCTTTGTTTTTTGGTTTGCGTAATTCCTGCACCTCACGGAAGTAGTTCATAAATAATGAAGACCCAGCAGAGGCCACAGAGCATGTGATACAGTATGGGTGTGTTCTAGCATTACCTTTCAGGGAGGCCCAGGAAGCTTAGGCTAGCTCAGACATCAGGGCTGCGTCCGTTTTCCTGGTCCAAAGGGCAAAGCACAGAAAGAAGGCCATAATCCCAATATAACAACTTAAAAAAAAATGCCCATATTCTAGAAAAATCCTGGAGTCTACCAAAAAATTAAATGATCTCTTATGTAAGCAAATAATCATTTTTACTCATAATTCAAATTTAAAACAATCTCTGCATATCGAGAAAGTGATAGGAAACTTACATAAACTACATTTTAAAGTAATAACTCGGGAATAAACTTGGGGTAAAAAAATCACACAACATGGTATAGAATGACACGTTGAATCTTCCTACTCCTCCTGGGCCCCTGCCTCAGGCTTCCTCCCAGACATGACCACTATGACCAGTTTCTTGCATGCCCTCTGGGGGTGGTCTGGGCACACACAAGCAAAAATACACATTCTCTGAACAGGCCACCTGACCATTCTTTTTGGTCATACCCAAGGTAATGGCTAAAAGTATACAAAAAGTCATTTAACTCTTCCATAGTTTCAAAAAGACATCTTATTAAGAGAAATAAGAAAGTGGAGACAAAGGATAAGGAGTCCTGCTGGTGCAGTGGGTTAAGCGCTCGCTCAGCTGCCAACCAAAATGTTGGCAGTTCAAACCCACCAGCCGCTCCACAGGAGAAAGAGGTGGCAGTCTGCTTCTGGAAAGATTACAGCTTTGTAAACCCTATGAGACAGTTCTACTCTATCCTACAGGGTTGCTAGGAGTCGGAATCAACTCGATGGTAACGAGTTTTTAGACAAAGGATGAACTAGATACAGTAAGGAAGACACATGCAGGAGCAGGCTGCAGAACACAGATCTGCCTCCCAAGTAACCTGACTGGGGGCTAGTGCTTGGACCGGCACTGTAAAATCTCTTAGGCTTTTAGACAGTCATTCTGGGAATGGTAAAACCATCCCACCATGCCAGTTTGCCTCAGAACATACAGTTTCTCAAACACACCGTAAGCTGGCCCAGAGGGCCTTTCCACTGGAATGTGGCCGGGGCAGGGCAGTGCGGTTCCTGCTACTGGGAGACGCAAAGTCTCATGGTCCATCCCTGCAGACATTCAGGACTACACTTGTGAAGGACTGACTGGTATGTCTCAAAAATAATCTTTCTGCAGCTGCAGCAAACATGTTTTTCCTTTAAAGCATTCCAGAGGGCAGACAGAGAAATGATGGCTTCAGAGATTCGGTTCAAAAAAAAAAAATTTTTTTTTTTTTGAGCAACTACCACATATATGCCAGACATTGGAAACAAAAAGAAGAGACCAGTCCTTGCCCCTGGAAAGCTTACCCTCCAGTGTGCTAGAAGCAGCTCACCAAATATAACAAAGTATTTGTAATACTGGGATAACTGCTGCCTACTCTTTTTTAACTTTGAAGCACGGGGAATTAATTAAAAATGAAAAGAAACTCCTGCTAAAATATACAATGTCCTTACAAATAAGGACATTCACACACAAATAAGGCTCTCAGCTAATTTAACCCCCCAAGGCTCTAAGAACTACTTGCTTAGGAACTCTTCAGCAAAATTAGTAACTACTATATCAATGTGGAGTCCCTGGTGGTGAATAATAACATACTCTTAGCTGCTAACTGAAAGGTTGGAGGTTCAAGTCCACCCAGAGACATCTCAGAAGAAAGGCCTGGTGATCTGTTTTTGAAAAATCAGCCACTGAGAACCCCATGGAGCACAGTTCAACTCTGGCAGACATGGGGTTGTCACAAGTTAGAATCGACTCAAAGACAACTGGGTGTATTCAACACAGAGGCTCCAGAAGAGCAAAGGAGGACAACCAGCTCTACATGTTACTTCAAACACTTTAGAAGTTTTTGTGCTTGATTCCAGGGCGTAGCTGTCTATGGGTCCAGCATGGATTCACAGCCTACTTTCTATTCAAAATTTCAACCATGACTTGTAGCATTAATCATCTCCACAATAACCAGGCATCATGACACAGGGGATTATGTCCTTCAATGAGGAAAGAAGCAGGAAGAGCAGAACAGCATGTGACATCCTGTTTGGGATAGAAGATACATTCAATGTTGCTTAGATGAAGATATTTAAAAAAGCAATTCCTTAATTATTTTCCCTATGGGATAAAAACAAAGCTGAAAATCATTTGGTTAGCAGTTGAGAACACCTACAAGCTTCTGCCACCACTCGTTTGTCAACCTGTCGTACTGTGGTAGCTTGCGTGTTGCTATGATGCTGGAAGCAATGCCACCAGTATTTCAAATACTAGCTGGGTCACCCGTGGTGGACAGGTTTCAGTATAGCTTCCAGATTAAGACAGACTAGGAATAAGGTCCTGGCAATCTACTTCTTAAAAAATTGGCCAGTGAAAACCTTTTGAATAGCAGCAGAACATTAGTTTGATATAGTGTTGGGAGGTGAGCCCCTCAGGTTAGAAGGCACTCAAAATACAACTGGGGGAAAGAGCTACCTCCTCAGAAAAGTCAACATTAATGACAGGGATGGAGTTAAGCTTCCGAGACCTTCATTTGCTGATGTGGCACGACTCAAAATGAGAAGAAACAGCTGCAAACATTCATTAATAATCTGAACATGGAACGTACAAAGTATGAATCTAGCAAAATTGGAAGTTATCAAAAATTAAATGGAATGTATAAAGATCCATATCTAGGCATTAGTGAGCTGAAATGGACTGCTATTGGCCATTTTGAATCAGACAATCATATGATCTACTATGCTGGGAATGACATACTGAAGAGGAATGGTGTCACATTCATCATTGAAAGGAACATTTCAAGATGTATCCTGAAGTACAATGCTGTCAGTGATAGGATAATATCCATATGCCCACAAGGAAGACCAGAAATATAACTATTATTCAAATTTACGCACCAACCACTAATGCCAATTTGAAGGAACTGAAGATATTTACCAACTTCTGCAGTCTTAAATTGATCAAACACGCAATCAAGACGCATTGATAACTTCTGGTGATTGGAATGTGGAAGTTGGAAACAAAGGAGGAGGATCAGTAGTTGGAAAATATAGTCTTGGATAGAAACAACACTGGAGATCACATGATAGAGTTCTGCAAGGCTAATGACTTATTCATTGCATATGCCTTTTTTCAACAACATAAACGGCAAGTATATACCCAGACCTCGCCAGATGAAATACACAGGAATCAAATCGACTACATCTGTGGAAAAAGACAATGGAGAAGCTCAATATCATCAGTCAGAACAACGCCAGAGGCCAACTGCAGAACAATCCATCAATTGCTCATATGCAAGTCAAGCTAAGCTGAAGAAAATTAAAACAAGTCCACAAGAGCCAAAGTACAACCTTGAGTATATCCCACCTGAATTTAGAGACCATCTCAAGGATAGATTTGATGCACTGAACACTAATGACCGAAGACCAGACGAGCTGTGGGATAACATCAAGGACATCATATATGAATGTCATATATCATATATGAAGAAAGCAAAAGGTTATTAAAAAGACAGGAAGGAAAGAAAAGCATGACCAAATGGATGTCAGAAGAGACGCTGAAACTTGCTCTCAAACGTAGAGTAGCTAAAGCGAACAGAAGAAATGATCACACAAAAGAAATGAACAGAAGATTTCAAAGGGCAGCTTGAGAAGACAAGTGAAGTATTATAATGAAATGTCAAAAGACCTGGAGTTACAACACCACAAGGGAAGAACATGTTTGGCATTTCTCAAGCTAAAAGAAGTGAAGAAAAAATTCAAATCTCAAGCTGCAATATTGAAGGATTCTATGGGCAAAATATTGAATGATGCAGGAAACATGAAAAGAGGGAAGGAATACACAGTCACTATACCAAAAAGAACTGCTCGATGCACTATCATTTTAGGAGGTAGCCTATGATCAAGAACTGATGGTACTGAAGAAAGAAGTCCAAGCTGCACTGAAGGCACTGGTGAAAAACAAAGCTCCATGAATTGATGGAATACCAATTGAGATGTGTCAACAAATAGATGCAAAGCTGGAAGTGCTCACTCATCTATGCCAAGAAATGTGGAAGACAGAAAACTGGCTAACCATATTTGAAAGATCCATATTTGTGCCCATTCCAAAGAGAGGTGATCCAACAAAGTGGTAATTATCGAACAATACTCTTAATATTATACACAAGTAAAATTTTGCTGAAGATCATTCAAAAACGGTTGCAGCAGTATCTCAACAGGGAACTGCCAGAAATTCAAGCCAGATTCAGAAGAGGACACAGAATGAGGGATATCATTGCTAATATTAAATGGACCTTGGCTGAAAGCAGAGAATACCAGAAAGATGTTTACCCATGTTTTTTTGACTATGCAAAGGCATTCGACTGTACAGATCATAACAAATCATGGATCATAACAAATTATGGATAACATTGCAAACAATGGGAATTCCGTAACACTTCATTGTGGTCATATGGAACCTATACATAGACCAAGAAGCAGTCATTGGAACAGAACAAGGGGACACTACTTGGTTCAAAATCAGAAAAGGTGTGCCTCAGGGTTGTATCCTTTTACCATACTATTCAATGTGTACACTGTGCAAATAATATGAGACGCTGGACTATATGAAGAAGAGGAGTGTGGCAGGATTGGAGGAAGACTCATTAATAACCTGAGATATGCTGATGACACAACCTTGCTTGCTGAAAGCGAAGAGGACTTGAAGCACTTACTGATGAAGATCAAAGACTACAGCCTTCAGTATAGACTATACCTCAACATAAAGAAAACAAAAATCCTCACAATAAGCAACATCATGATAAACGGAGAAAAGAATGACGTTGTCAAGGATTTCATTTTTCTTGGATCTACAATCAACTCCCATGGAAGCAGCAGTCAAGAAATCAAATGACATATCGCTTTGGGCAAATGTGCTGCAAAAGACCTCCTGGAAGTAGTCAAAAGCAAAGACGTCTGTTTGAGGACTAAGGTGCTTCATTCAAGCCATGTATTTTCAATCACCCCATATGCATGTGAAAGCTGGACAATGAACAAGGAAGCCGAAAAAGAACGGATGCCTTTGAATATAGTGTTGGCGAAAAATACTGAATATACCATGGACTGCCAGAAGAATAAACAGATCTGTCTCGGAAGATGTACAGCCAGAATGCTCCTTAGAAGCAAAGATGGCAAGACTTCATCTTAGGTACTTTGGACATGTTATCGGGAGGGATCAGTCCCTGGAGAAGGGCATCATGGTTGGTAAAGTAAAACCAAAAAAAAAAACAAACCCTGTGCCGTCGAGTCGATTCCAACTCACTGCAACCCTACAGGACAGAGTAGAACTGCCCCATAGAGTTTCCAGGGAGCGCCTGCCAGATTCGAACTGCCGACCCTTTGGTTAGCAGCCGTAGCACTTAAGCACTGTGCCACCAGGGTAAAGTAAAGGGTCAGTGATAGAGGAAGACACTCAAGGAGATGGACTGAAACAGTGGCTGCAACAACAACTTCAAACATAACAACAAGTGTGAGAATGGAACACAACCAGACAGTGTTTCATTCTGTCATACAAACGGTCGCTATCAGCAGGAACAGACTCGATGGCACCTAATAACAATAAAAGGATTCTGAAAAGGAGTCATTCCATAGGGTAAAACCTCCAGACTATTCTCTTGGTAGCCTGGAAGCAATGCACAGCAAACAGCGACAGAAATGTGTATGACCTATAAAAAGCTGGTGATATGTACCTGACGGAAGGTGTGCAGTTTAACAAGTTTTGTTATTGAACAAGGTAGCTGGTCATCATTACCTAATTTGAATACAGAATTACCTCACCTTCCTAGAAACTCCCCTCTGCTCATTGTCAATGACTTGGAAGACCTCCTGATAAATCATGAGAGCAGCCAATAGCTCATTTTTTCACCCTAATCCCTAAAAACAGACATTCGAGCAGCACAGGAAGTCTATTTATAGCCATGAGACTCAATCCTTGAAACTGGTCAAAGACATGGTGGAAGAAAGATAACAGAAAAAGCAGGTTAAAAATGGCTTTGGTCCTTTATTATCTGCTCTTACAGAAACTCCCTTGGCAAGTGGTCAAAACACATTGTAAAAACCTCAAAACTAAAAAAAGGACTCAACTCCATGCTAACCCAACCATTAATTTTTTGTGTATTTTCTTGCAGTCTTTTTTCCTATGCATTTAAAAAAGTTAGCAATGACTAGCTAAGAGATCTTGGGCAAGTTACCTAACACCTCTGTGGACCAGGCTCCTCTAAAGTAGGGTTAAGGGCACCTACCTCATAACGAACTACATGGCTTACTATATGTAAAGTGCTTAGGACAGCGCCTGGCACATAGTAAGCACTTGGTGTCAGCTATAATTATTACCAGAGTACACGCACAATTTTATTTGTAGCACGTTATGCATTACTGCCTTATAGACTTCATAGCTACCATTTTTATTGGTATTCTGATATTCTGTGAAGTACATAGATACCATAGTTTTTCTGTCCCTTCATATGTTTCTCAAAATTAAAAATACAGGAATAAAAAGAATACCCTGATCAGTGTATCTTTTTTTTTTTTCTGTTAACTTATTGAGAGAGTTAATGATCCCCAGATAGAACCCTGCAGGGTTTCAACATAGGTAGGAAAGACAAGAAACAGAGGGCTCCCAAAATATCAGTGTGGGCCATGATGGCATTATTTACTTAAGTATATGGATCAAGACACATTTCTCTGATTGAAAGAAATACTAAACTCTTTGTAGACTAAGACTAAAGGAAATGCCCAGGAGCAATACTTTTAAAATTCTCTGAGAACTAGAATAATCAAGCATTTCTAAACATGTAAGTCTACCCCTCCTGCAATTGTCTGCTTAATCAACTTCTTACAAAACTTGATCATATCTCAAAAAGCCACAGATGTTAATATTCTACTATCAGGTTAGGTATCTCACCTCTTGCCCAAATGTAAATGCCACTGATGTATTTATTTGATCTGCCAAAAAACAGTACCTCCTGGCAAACATGGGGTCCTTTATTCCTCTGGCAAGAAACTTTAAGGGTAGAAAAAGAAATGAAATGGTGTGCTTCACCATCCCTTGCCAGAACAAAAGAAAACAACAGAGAGACTTCAGCATGACAGACATCAAAGAACATCCAATCCGCTCTACATCCCACAAACAGATTCACCCACCCCTTGCTAGAAGATAGAAGAGTTCCTCACAAGGGAGCAGAGTAGCTACCATTAGTCTTGTAGGTAAGCCCAAAGGACACCAAACAGCACCAATAACGGCGCCAAACAACAACCAACACCAACAAACATTTCTGAATCCTGTATTTAACAACAAATGCTTGGTAAACATGAAAAGTTCCACGTTGGTGAGCTGCATGTTGCAATTCACTGAGCGTGAAGAAACATCCTAGGACACGGCCTGCTGCTGAGCGCCCTGCATACAGGACACCCTTTCTCTATGATAACAACAGGCCTTTTCAGACCAGGCTTTTTGGAGGCCTTAATTGTCCTACCTAGAGGTTAGACATGCCCTTTTCAATAAATTAAAAAAAAAAAAAAAGTATTTAAAAAGTGAAGTGTGTGGTTGCCACCCCTATAGAAATATTTTCCTGAGAATTCTTACAGATGCCTTCCCTCTGCTCCACACAGGCGCCAGCATTCAGGAAAAGACACTTAATTACAGCTGCCTTTTTTCTCTCCACAGGCACATTCCTAAATGTGTCCCCCAGGGAAACCCTGGAGACCAAAGCCCTTGATTTTTCTCTGACAGATATCTGCAGCCTTCTCCCCGCAGGCAAGGAATTTCTCTCTCTTTTTTTTTTTTTTTTTTCCAGTGGCTAAGCCTGGCTCCTTTGCCAAAGGCATCGTTAGCGACCGAGCTGTGGAAGGTAAGCTGCTGGCAGTGCTAAGAAAGGGCACTGGCAAGAAAGCCATATCCAGAACTGGAAAGCTGAAAGCCACAGAGTTTTTGTCTCACGCTTGGGACATCCCTAGTCCTTATTCCGCTGGGCTAAATGAAAAATTCAACAGTCCTCTGTGTCCACTCAAACTACCGCTTGCCCTGTGCCTACAGGATGCACACCCCCCTCTCACTCGCACAAAGAGACATTTATTGAGCCCCTGTGTTGGGTCCCACCACTTGTCTGTTGGGTTACACAACAAAGAACAAGACAGGCATGATCCCTGCGCCAAGGGAAAAGAAGGTGAAAGTCAGGTTTGATCTTCCCCTGAGCCAGCTGGGGCCTGAGATCTGGTGCAGGACACCTTCTGGGGCACAGGACCCCTTGGCCAATTTTACTCTGGGATAAACAATTCTTTGGCAGATGACTGATAAGGACTTGGGTGTTCATTTTGTTGGAATTCATAAACCCTGAGGTTCAGGATTTATAACAGACTCAGAACTGTAGGGCCACCCAGGAGTTGCTCTCAGATGAAGATAAGGCCAAAATGACCTCCTATCACTCCCTCCATCTAGGGCTGGTGCTTCTTAATCCTTCCGGAGCTAGTCAGAATTAGCTGTTCCTCCAAAGTACAGGGTGGGAAGCACGATTTTCCATGACATATGACAATTACGATTATAATATTTTAATTTTATGTCTAAGATCATAGTTAAGGGGACAAGGGTGATGTCAGCAAATGTATGTTAGAGTTGATGGCATTTTAATAAGCACGTGTATTCCTTTTAATATAATTATAACATTTTTTAGTTAATAACCACAATTAAAATCACATATCAGATACTATTTATATAAAAAAAAAAAACCTTCCTCTAGTAGTAGAGAAATACAATAGGAATGAAACCAAGGCCATGAAGTACTTTATGTACAAGCTATCAGACGGAAATCTAATTTGCTCTGTAAACTTTTCGCCTAACGCACAATAAAAAGAAAATAATAAAAGAAAAACAACAGAAGTCTTTGTAACCAAAAGGAAGTTTAAGCAAAATGAAAAAGGCATACTAAGACTTTTGTCTACACTCACCTTCCCTAATGGGAAAAATACTGAAATGGTTCACCTGCTTGTCTCAGAGTTTTAGTTTTCATTTATGGGTTTATCTTTCTTAATGTTATACATTATTTTTTCCTTTTTTAAGACCTATGTTCCTTAAAGCATTGACTTCAACAGCTGTGTTAGAACACATCCATACAATTACAACAGCTACTGTATTATACTACATCAATACACAGGGTCTCAGTGAGTTGGAACCAACTTGACAGCACCTAACAACAACAACCCTATTACAAAACAAAGTCTGGACCTGTACTAAGACTATAAATACCTGGGGACACCCATATACAATCCTGGTTTCAATGGTACTTCCTACTAGTTCACACCAACAGAAGACTCAATTCACAGGTGTCACAGCCCAGTTTTGTCTTTGTAACGGTGACCTCACTCTAGTGTCATAGTGACAATGGGAAAAGAAAGCAGCTGCCACTTCCTGGTTCACTTTCAACACCAAGCTCTCCTGATTTTATTGGTTCATTTTCATCACTTCCTCTCACTCACCCTCTCCCACATCCAATCCATGACAAGTCAGGTCAATTCAACATCACAAATATTTCTGAAATATATCCATCTCCCCAGTTATCACCCTAGACCAAGCCGTGATCTTCAGTTGCCTTGTTGTTGATGTTGTTGTTGGAAGTCACTGGGTCGATTCCAAGTCATAGTGACTCCTTGTGACAGAGTAGAACTGCTCCACAGGGTTTTCTTGGCTGTAATCTTTACAGAAGCAGATCACCAGGTCTTTCTCCCACAGAAAGGCTGGGTGGGTTTGAACTGCCTGCCTTTCAGTTAGCAGCTGAGTGCTTAACCACTGCACCACGAGATTCCTGCAATTAACCTCCTATTTGGTCTGTCTGATCCTAGGCTTGGCCTCCTTCAAATCTATTCTCCACCCAACAACCACAGTGATCTTTGACAAACAAACTTGATCACACCACTCCTTGGCTTGTAACACTCAATGACTTCCCACTGTTCTGAAATAAAGCCCAGCCTTCCTCTCCAGCCTCATCCTACACAATCACTCCAGCTTCCTAGGCACTGTTCCCCTCCAACCCACCCCACTCCTCCACTCTTCACTAGGAAATTCCTCTTCATTCTTCTGGTCTCTTCCTCAAAGAGACTGTCTGCAACCTCCTTCTTTAAATCATGTCCTTCCTGCTTGTTTTTCTTATAATACCCTGTTCTCTTCCTCTACAGTACTTATCACAATACATGATTATTTATTTGTGTTCATTTGTTTAATGCCTCTCCCTCCTACAAGGCTCTGAGTTTCCTGAGAGCAGGAATCATACCTGTTTTGCTTATCACTGTTTACACTGAATACCTAGTGCCTGGCACATACTAGGTGTTAAAAAATATTTACTAAAACAATGAATGAACACCAGAGACAAGAAGGAAAAAAAAAAGGCAGTTAGACCTTTCCCCATACTAACCGAATGTCTTACAAATGCAATAACCAAATAATACCGTGGAAAAACATCTGGGAGCATCTTTCGCACCACCCAGGCCATGACTTTGACTTTCTTAGTCATTTCCTTCCATTGCTATAAGCAGGTTAGGGTTGCTTATCCCAGAATCTACAGAGAACTGTCCTGGGCATTGAGCTATCAGTTTCCTATACTAGGGTGGGAGGGAGCTATGACCTGGTGAGAGGTGTGACTGGTTTCCAGGTAGGCCAAATGTTATCTTTGAGGCGAATTCCAAGAAAACAAAAACTTAACGGAAACATGGCTCTTATCTGTTACAAAACCTTAAACATGCTTAGGAAGCGGAAAGGTATACGCACAGACACCAGCTACTTATAGTTTGTGAATTATAGATCTCTGTGGTTATCTAAGCCGTTTCTCTGCATCCAACTCTCCCAGAAAAACATGTCTAGCCTTTATTTCATTTTAATAACCCAAATTTCCTTTGGCAACTTATTTCGGCATCTCACTACATCACACTTCAAGATAGCCAACCTTGACGATATCCAAATCCTTTCGTATCAGGCGAATTTCCTCTTGCAACTTCAATAAATATAAGAAAATGACCCTCCATAACTCACACTATCTCTTCATATCTGGAAGACTGTTACAATATTAAGTCTCCATTCAAATATTTGTTTTAATCTGTCTTTCACAACTATTTCCCCACACCTCCTTGCTCTACGTGAACTATATATAAGACTAGAGAGCTAAGCAGAGAATTCTATATGTTGGTCACTTGATTCTGCCCCCCAGATTCGTGTCTGCTTTGTGACCATGGTACTTATTATGCTGACTCCCATTTAACCAAAGCCCAGGTCTTTGTAACAGATGTAGAAATGCAGAATCAATCCATTCTTGTTTTTTCTAACTACGGACCTATCTGTGTATTAACTAAACGTTTCCTCTATACAGATGGCGGCTTCTGTTTGATGTTTTAAAGGTGTGTGTCATCATACTAAATTTAAGGTCTGCAAATTCTGAGTCATGATAGAAAGCATAATCTCCTGCCTCCAAATAAATGTGACAGGCAGAGGCTTATCAAGAGAGCAAAGAGAAACATTAACATAGTAAGCTCTTGAGTTTCGGCTTCTGGAATCATGACAAATCTCAGTCTCTTACAGCAACTCTTCTTTGCTAGTGATTAAGACACACACACACACACGCAAACACACACACACACACCAGTTCAAGAATTGAGCTTTTGTCTCTGACTTTTAATGTCTGCGGAGGAGTCAAACCATTAATAGCTAGTTCAAATGACTTTTCTAGCCCAACCAGTTTCTTTCAGTTAAACTTCCGCCTCTCTAGTGCTACTCCAAGTCAAAGTGTGCATATTTCATTCTCTAAATCTCAGCTATCTCAGGCACCCAGGTGATATAATGGGGCATCAGAAAGGCTTCGTTTAACTGGGGTGTCCCAGAACCTTGGCAGGTCCCAGGAAGTGAAGAATGGAAGCTTGCAATTCCACCTAGTGGTAAAGAAACAAAGAAGTCCTTTGCAGTTATTAAAAACCATCAACTAAGCACCATCTCCCTGATAGTCATACAGTAACTTCAGCGGTAATCAGCTCATAAAATAAGAGTAGCCATCAAAGATTACACTGAAGAGGATGAGAAAAGTGAAGGTGCAGAGACTGAACTCTTCCTGAAAAAGGGAGCTTACAAAGGTTTTCATTCCTCACAAACCAGTTACAGAATCTTTTGAATCTATACACTGGTCCCTTTAATCCAGGAAGCCAGAAACGTCTTACAAACATCAATTAGGGCTGGCAACAAGCTTCCTTTATAAATAGGAAAACTCGGGTGTTTAAGAGACCAAGCAGCCTGAAGCCCAACAATTAGTCAGGACCAAAGCTGGCACCAGACCCAGGAATCTGGAATCCCCATCTCTGGCCGGGAGATGAGATTCATCTTTCAAGGGGATAAAATGTTCACAGAAGAAACAGATAGCTGTGATGAAAGTTAATATCCACACATCCTGGGGCAGGACAAGATAAAGGATGGTCAACAGCACCCAGATGAAGTTGAAAAGGATGCCAACTTATCATTCCAAACGTCATTTAATCAGATGGAAAATTAGCATTGCTTCAGCCCCTCTTGAACGATGACACTGCTCACTTTGTGGCTTGTAATTTGATGCCAAGAGATACCCCATCCATCTTCACATCAAGGCTCTCTACTTTTTATCTGCTTTGAGTTCAGAAGTCTTTTCATCTTTGGCCAGATAAATGAATCAGGTATTGCATTTGCAAACATGCATGCTCAAACTGGACTCACCCTATAGAACAGGGAGCCTGGTAACTTCAAATCCTCTAGCTTTTCCTATCTCCCTTACAAGGGAAAGTTAAAATATTAGGTGTATACAAGACACACAAACTGAATCAGTGTACTTCATAAACTGTAGAATTTAGGTGGTGACCTGATTGGCTTGTATATTTAAGGTCCAAGAAAGTGTCCCAACTAAAATCAGCAAGGCCAGCTTTTGGTATACCAAAAAAAAAGAAGAAGAAGAAAAAAACCAAACCCAGTGCCTTTGAGTAGATTCCAACTCATAATGACCCTATAGGACAGAGTAGAACTAACCCATAGAGTCTCCAAGGAGTGGCTGGTGGTTTCCAACTGCTGACCTTTTGGTCAGCAGCCAAACTCTTAACCACTGCGCCACCAGGGTTCCTTTGGTATACTAACTAGATGAGAATAATTATTGAGTGTTCCATTGGGTTAAGCATTGCCCTTTCCAAGCACCTGTGAAAGAGAACAAATAAATTGGTAACACACTGGAGTGAACTGGGTTTTGACCAGCTTTCTGTGTGGGAAACAGATACCCTGACACAGAACCCTTGATGGGGGAGATACAGATGAGCAGCCATCCATTAGGATTAAGATCACAGAGGGGAGCTTGACAAACTCCAAAGAGAAACAATGCCGGCTTCCCAGTTCCACTTGGCCAAGGGGTGACCCTGGCTCCAGCCATCACTGGGAAATTTTTAGTAATATGAGGCCCAGGGTAAACAGGGTTAATATTTTTCAGCCTAAAAGGAAAGACTAAACTCTTCTAGCATTCTCCCTGGGCCTCAGGCATTACCGCGCCGGGTGGGCAGTGGGTTAGCTCTCACTGGGCAGCCTGCATTCCCCGTGTCCCACCCCCACCCATCCGTACTGTAATGCCTCTACTCTGCCCCAGGGCGTCAGTGAGTCTCAATTCTCCAGTTAATCCCCACCGCCCTGGCCCATCCCTTAACTCCGAGTGCCCAGGCCAGTGAAATACCCAGGAGACTTTCTACATAAATTAATAATCGTATCACATATCCACACGACCCACATAAGGAGGAATTCGCCTGACCTACATACATTTTCGATTCATCAAAAAGTCATTAAGAGCTTACTATGAATGTGCCAGGGGCTGAGCAGCCTCCTGCAGATTTAAAATTCCCCCAGGTGCCGCCCCTACTTTCAAGGAGCTCAAATACAGGGAAAGCTAGGGCGCACAGCCGAAGAAGTGAAGCCGGGTGAGAGTAGGAGTATTGGTAGAGAGGGTCCCTCTCGAAGAGCTTCTCTTCGTCCGTGCCCTTGAAACACGCACCGTGACTGTCGCGCTCACTCTAAAAGGGTCTCAGCGTCGAGGCCGCATGTTTCTCCTCCCTCCCACCCCGTGTCCCACTGCCCCAGGGGCCCGCGCCTTCCTCCGCTGCCTCTCCCCTCCCCCGGCCCGCACTCACTGGGTCTTCCTGCGGCCCTGGTCCCGGTGCAGCTCCCGCAGGTCCACCTCGGCGCGGCCCAGGAACTTGTCGAGGCCGAGCAGCGCGCGGTGCAGCACGGTGAGCTGCAGGGTGGAGGCGGCCGCGGGGGCCGCCCCGGAGGACAGCAGCGGCGGCAGCTCGAAGGTGGCTTCCTCCCGCCACACGGGCGCGCCCAGGGTGCGCTCGGACACCGAGGTGGCGTACTTCTCCTTGCCCACCTGGATCACCGCGTACGCGTCGCTCGTGCCCCCGGGGCCCTTGGACCGCAGGCCCCGTGCCTGCAATACCGTCACCTGCACGTGGGTTGGGGACCACAAGGACCCCGCGCCCCGGTCCGCCGAGGCCGCCAGGGACATGGTGACGGCGGCACAGTCCGCTCGGACGTGAGACGATCACCGCGACCCGCCGCCTCAACGGCCCGCCCTGCCGCCCCGGCAACTTTAAGGCTTCCGGCCACGCCCCCGCCAGGGCCCTCCTCTCCCGGCCACGCCCCCGCCAGGGCCCTCCTCCCCGGCCACGCCCCCGCCAGGGCCCTCCTCCCCGGCCACGCCCCCGCCAGGGCCCTCCTCCCCGGCCACGCCCCCGCCACGGCCCTCCTCTCCCGGCCACGCCCCCGCCTGGGCCCTCCACTCCCGGCCACGCCCCCGCCAGGGCCTTCTTCCCCAGCCACGCCCCCGCCAGGGCCCTCCTCTCCCGGCCACGCCCCCGCCAGGGCCCTCCTCCCCGGCCACGCCCCCGCCCCTTCCCGCCCCACCTGCCCGCGCCCCAGCCCCGCCTCCGCCGTCCGGGGTGCTTGGGGCGGAGCTGGTGCGGCTGGGGCAGAGCGAGGACAGGACGTGGAAGGCGCCCGGGGTTCGAGAATTCGGATCTGAGAGGCGGTGGGTGAGCGATGGGGTCGCAAGCTCCGCTGACTTAGTAGTCAGACCTCATTTCCAGTCTTTACATAGCCATTTGGTAGGTGTGTGACCATGCGCAGATTAATTAGCGACTTTAAGTCTCAGCTTCTTCGTTTGTACAATGAGGTAACGATCGCTGCATTGAACTGTGGAGGAAAAAATAATGCATTACCGTTCTCAGCACAGTGCCTGGCCCACTGTGAGCTCTCTATAAACTCACTGCTCTTTGCCACTTCTGCACGCCTCGAACATTGCTCAGGAGGAAGATAGGCGCCGGGTGGATGGGGAAGGAAAAGGCTTATTTCTGGGCCTGAAAAGGGAAAAGTAAAAAGCCACCACCCTGCAGTGTGGTCGGTGTAGGCGTGTCCTATTTTGCCCTGCTCTCACCGAATGAGGTGAAGCTAAATTAGGCGAAGGAAAGACAGGATGAACCGAAACAGGATTGCCAAACCAGTCATCAGGGCGAGGGGCTGTCCCCAAGGTTCCCCATTTCTCCCTCACTGGGGCCCTTGGGTGGGGCCCTCTTAGTCTCTCCTTCCTCTTTGTCTCTGGGCTCCAGGTGAGACACGTCCTTGTTCTAAAATGTCCATTAGACCGGCCTCTTTCCTTTTTTCCCAGTGCCCTAGCTCAAAGGCTCTCCAGTCAGTTGTCAGATTCAGAAGGTCACTTGGAAGGTTTTTAGGTTTTACAGGTAAGGAAAAGCCCAGAGCAGAGAAGTGACTTGTTCAAGATCTCACTAGCTCAGGGGCAGGACTAGAGCCCAGGTCTCCTGGCTCCCAATCCAGTGTTTTTACTGCATCCCTTGCTTCTTCTAGATTGTCAGAACCCCAGCCTTGGGTGGCTGCTAGTCTCCCTGCTGGTCTCCATGCACTCCCCCCTCCAATCCACACTGCCACTTGCCTCACTGACCTGCTCAGTATCCGACAGTGACATCTCACCACGTACCTACCACACTAACTTCAGACTTAACAGAGCTTTGGAGACATTCCTATTTTAGCCCCACCCTAACTCAAGTCTCCTCTATCTCCTGAACAAACTAACCTGTAGCCCAGCTAATCTTCCCACCTCCAGGCCTCTACTAACTTTGTTGTTCCCTTGGCCGCCCTTGCCAAGTGCTACCCACTTCAAGGCTTCACTCAGATTTCTCCAAGTTTTGATTTCCTGTAGCCCCTTTGAGGGAAGGGATCAGATGATGACTTACTTATATGAGACCTTAGCAGAAATCTGGGTACACAGGTACTCAGGAAGTGCTGTTGAAATGAAGAGTTTGCAGATTATTCCAGCCAGCCATGAGTATGTAGTAAAGATTACAGACTAGAAAACCCTATGGGGCCAGTTCTAGTCTGCCTTATAGGGTCGCTATGAGTCAGAATTGATTTACGGGATTGGTGTTTTTGGCTTTTTACCATGCAAAACATTAGAGGGCAGACAGTATTGCCTCAGGTCTGCAAACAAGGGCAACTACTGTGTGGGAAAAGCCCCTTTGATACGTTGTAAATATTTAATGGTGATAAGGAGGAAGAAAGAAAGGCGGCACCAGACATGTAGGAGGCAGGAAAATCTAACAGAACACTATTGTTTTGGTACATTTCCCCTTCTTTAAGATCCATTAACTTCATTCAACCTCATGGCTGAGTTCAGTTCCACAAAGATTTATTGAGAAATTACTTTGTGCCAGGCATGTGCTAGAGGGCACAAAGCTGAAACAGACCCAGTTCCAAGGCACTGTATGCTACATGCTATAAAGGAAAAAAAAAAATAGTGCTATCGAGTCTTATGTAAATAAAATGTTTTGAGTATATTGGAGAGAGAGCAATTTCTCTGACTGGGTAGATTTTTATAAAGGAAATGGCATTGAGCTGGGCCCTGAAGAATGTATAAGATTTAACGGATATGTGGTATACGCATACAATGGAATATTACTCAGCCACAAACACAAGGTTCTGACACATGCTCCCACATGGATGAACCTTGAAAACATTATGCTGAGTAAAATAAATCGACACAAAAGGACAAATATTGCAGGATCCCACTTATGTGAAATATCTAGAATAGGCAAATACACAGAGACCAAAGTTTAGTCATAGTTTCCAGGGGTGGGTGGGAAAGGGACGGGGGAGGTATTGCTGAAGTGGCACTCAGTTACCGTTAAGAGTAATGGAAAAATTTGAAAATGGATAGTGGGGATCGTTACACAACCTGGTGAATGTAATTAATGTCACTGAACCGGACATGTAAAAATGGCTGAAATGGCAAATATACGTATATATGCATATATATAGAGAGAGAGAGAGAATCACAATTAAAAAAAAGGAAGATTCGGCAGACAGAGAAGGGATGATAGAGGAAGAATATTTCAGGAAGAGAGAAGAGGACAGCCTAAGCCTAAGCAAAGGCTTGGTGGCTAGAGAGTTCATGGCATGTATAGGGGATAGGAGTACTCCATATTGGCTGGAATGTAGGCTACTTTTGGAGGATATTGGTTCATGAAGGTAAGATAGCCAAGATATGTGGGCCCAGATCACATAATCATGAACACCAGGCTAAAGAGTTTATGCCTTACCATTAGGCCAGGGTGAGCCAACCTTCAGAAGATTTTGAGCAGTGACATGACCAGCTGTGCATCAGGTTGTAAGGCAGGTGTGAGCAGAAGTAGTCCAGTGGCCAACAGTAGGGCAGGTCACAACCAGATACCTTCATTCTTTTCACCTGGGGACTGTCTGCCTTCAGCCCCAGCCTGCCCCACCCCTTACCCATCCTTGGTGTCTAAGTTGATACTAAATTAAATATGACATACATTTTTGTTACTGATTGAATTGTGTTCCCTAAAAATACATGCTGGAATCCTAACCCCTATTCTGTCACTGTGGGTCACTATGAGTCGGAATCAACTCCATGGCAATGGGTTTTTGGTTTTATACCTGTGGATGTCATCTGTCTGTAAATAAGGTTTTCTTTGTTATGTTAATGAGGCCCTATTGTTGTAGGGTATGTCCTGAACCTAATATCTTCCCAGTTATGAGGAGCAGCATAGACACAGAGGTAAGCAAGCACAAATGGGTAAAGATGGATGCCACTTGAAGATTGCCAAGGGAAATGTTGCCGTGACTTTTTACAGTCAATATACAAGAGGCTGAGTTGGGAGATCAGAAAGATGCCTTTATTTGATTGCGCAAGGAAAGAAGCAATAGGGGCTGTTGCCTCCAAGACAGCTCACAGGCAGCTTGGGGAGGTGGGCTTTTACAGAGAGCAGACAAGGAAATGCAAATTCATCATGAATATTCAGAATTGACCTTCACAGGGGCGCTCAGAACTTGGGAATGACTAGGCATTTTCATTAGACAAGGGTTCAATTCTCTGGGATGAACGAAGAGGTGATTTTCCTTCGTTAGCATGTCAAGTCTGCACCTAGAGGTAGGTTGAGGCCATCTGTGGCCCATTCCATGGTTATCTTGTTAAGGACAACTTCAGAAGAATGTGCATCTTATTCTCCTGGATGTAGTAGGATAAGCCAGCACAGGTGTCTTTTAGAAGGGTTGGGCTCTAAGGCTGTCTGCCTCAAAACAAGGAATGCTGGAGGAGACAAGGACCTCCCCCAGAGCCACAGAAAGAGAGCCTTCCCTTAGAGCTGGTGCCCTGAATTCGGACTTCTAGTGTCCTGAACTGTGAGAAAATAAATTTGTGTTCTTTAAAGCCACCCTCTTGTGTTTTTTTTAATGAATACTTTAATAGAAAATCAGCCAAAGGGTATGAACTGAGAAGTCAGAAGAGAAGAAATATGAATAGACAAAAAACATGGTGAATCAATGTTTAACTCTACTAACCTGATATTTTTGTTACAGCAGCACTAAGAAACTAAGACCATTTTTCTCTTGGCTGTGTTTCCTATTTGTCCACTGTTCTACTGTGTTCCAGCAGGGCAGTCATTGAACAGACTCCAGGAGTAAACTTTTCAGCTCTGGTCTCCCTTCCTTCCTGACACTAGCAGTTTTAGCGGTGCTCTCACAATAAACAGAGCAGGGAATGAAACAGCCTCACAGGCTGAGTATGAAATGAAACATCTTTTCTACTCATGGAAAGGATGACAGGACAAGGAAGAGCATGAGAGGAAGGAAAAATTATTAGCACCTTGTGACCTCATGTGTTTGGGTTTCTGTCAGACGCAAATAGACTCCGTGGTTAAAGTGGAGGCGGTAGGTTAGGGGAGGAGAGGGCTGCCTCACCACCCTGGAGAAACCCAGATCTTTCTTCTCTAGATCCTGGACACTGGCAGGGATTAACTCAGAGGAGTGGGACTCACTGGAGGCAGAAATTGGACATTTGTCAGAGAAGCACAGGACTTGAGTCCAAACCAGAAAAACCCCACTGCCATCCAGTCAATTCCATAGGACAGAGAAGAACTGCCCCATAGGGATTCCAATGAGCGGCTGGTGGATTTGAACTGCCGACCTTTTGGTTAGCAGCCAAGCTCTTAACCACTGTGCCATCAGGGCTCTTTGGACTTGGATCAGAGCTGGCTTTTTGCCCTCTACACTCCTTAGTTGTTTTTTCTACTCTCCTCCAGGCCAGAGCACATTGTCCCTCAAGACTCGCTCACAGACCACCCTGGAGTAAGAGTCTGTCTTCTATCAGTTTTACAGACCCACAGTCTGGAATGGGGGGTGCACAGGCACAAGGACGATGCCGGCCACTGCAGACCCTTGTTCTGTGGCCCCCCCATGGAGGCTTCACCTCAGCTGCCCCGCGCACCCTCTCCCCTCTGCCAGTGGCCCCAGGGGCGCTGAACCCTGCAGGCTCTCTGAAAGCCTGGTGTTTGTAAACACCTCCCACGGCCTGGGTGCGGCAGATGAGTGTTCTTTCTTTCTACCCTGCCCCGCCTCGCTCTCTGACTGAAAGAGGAAAAGAGTTTCAGGCAGCCCTGAGCACACGGACAAGGTGCCTGGCAGGTTAGACAGGAAAAGCTGCCCTTCTCCAGTGCAGCAAAGCAGAACGCCCGGCTTCCAGCCCCTGGAACGGTCCGGTCCTGGGCCTTTCTACAGACAGCAGGCAGGATGCACAGGGCTGCCATGCTGTGCCTTCAGGGAGGCCTTATTTGTGTTGGAGCGCAGCTGGGAAGAGTTTTCCTCAATAAGAGATTTTGGAAGGCCATGCTGGGGGTGGAGGGAGGAGGCAGAGGGAGAGTCTTCCATGGCCCTGCTGGCTGCCAGTCACCCCTCTCCACAGCTTTTCCTTATCCCCCAGCTGCAGGAACCAGAAGGCAAAGATCATTGCTGGGGGCTGTTGTTGCTAGATACTGTGTAGTGGGCCCCATGGTGACCCCATTCACAACAGAGTGAAAACCTGCCCAGTCCTGGGACAGCCCCATGATCAGTTGCAGATCAGGGCATTGTGATCCATAGGGTTTTCATTGGCTGATTTTTGGAAGTAGATCACTTCCAAAACGTAAGTAGGAAGTAGGCCTTTCCTCCTAGTCCATCTTAGTCTGAAAGCTCCATTGAAACTTGTTCAGCATCATAGCAACACCCAAGCTTCCTCTGATGGACAGGTGGTGGCTGCAAATGAGGCGCACTGGCTAGGACTCTCCAGTCTACTCATTGGCTAATCTATTATCCCAAGGGAGGGGAGCAGAAAGGAGCTGGTAATGGCTGGATTTCTTTCTCCTTTGCCTCAGACTCTGGAGTGTGGTGACAATGATTCATTCACTGGGCACTTGGTAAACAGCAATCTGACTTCCCCAGATCCAGATACCTCAGCCACCTGCCCACTCGGTTGGGTAACACTACCTTCCAGGTGTAGGCTTGAGCAGCAAGGATTTTTTGCCTTGTGGGGTCTGTGAGATGTGGGAGGGGCAAGTCCCAATGACTTCAACAGGTAAATGGCTAACCATTCCTCTACAATCTTGTTACAGTATTACTTTGTTTAAAAAATGCCGGCATAATACATTAGGCAAAGATATTACCTTTTCCGCTTGTTAAGTTCCTTCAGAGAAAGCCCCTGAGTCCTCAGCTAAAAGGCTGTAGAAAATGTTTCCTCCTTATCTTTCCACTTCCTGTGCAAAGCCTCCCCTTCTGCCTCTCCCATTCAGAACTGCTATTTGTTTCCTCATTTATTTCTTGTACTTTAATTCAGCACTCATTTTATTCACTCGTAAGCATCCCAAGCCAGGAAATGTGTCCCTCACCTTTGTATTGCCATTTCTAGCTCCCCCAATTCCTTGCAAAGAGAAAGCAGTTCAAGTTGAGTAGAACACACACAAATGACTCTTAAACCTTCAGCATTAGTCCGTTCAACCCCGGCCACCATCGCTTTTAGCACTACCCTGTATAACCATCTTTATAAAATATAAAGGTTATTTTTTCTTATTATAAAGGAAATACGTGTTCATTATAGATGTGAGCGCCACACCACCTTTCCAGAATTAGATTCCTGGCATAGAGGGAGAAAAGCAGAAGTTTTGAGTGTTTTTTCCTCCTGGAGTTTTCTCCTTGGAAGCCACCCCTCTAGGTCTTGTTCTCTTCCCATCTTCACCCATACCAGCCATGGGCCCCACTCACTCAACTTCTAGGCCCCCTGGCACAGACCCCTCCACAGCAGAGCCAGGCAAGAGGTAGATGTGAGCAGCCCCGCCTCCCTTTTGCTCTTCTTCCCTTTTGATGCCACAACACATGGGTATGTTGTCTTTTGACTCCAAGTAATCACCATGTAGGTCTGGAAGCTTAAAGCTGAACCCAAAACCAAGGGGCAGCAGCCCAGTATAAAGCTCTTTACCTAGCAGACCCTTCTAGGTGGCAACACTGGGCCTAACCAGGCTCTCTCCTCAAATGCCCATTCTTGCCTGTCCCTATACTCTCTCGTAGATATCTCTGTGAACTTTCAGGAAATCCCACCCATTACCCATTCTAGGATACGTAATACATTTCCTAAGTCCGAATCACCCCCGACCCCCGACAATTCAGTGGGGAGGATGCCTTCAGCAAGGCATGTCAGTGAAACTAAGGCCTGTCTTACAGAATAGTTGGGGGAACTTATAAGACAGCCTGTTCCAGGGTACAATTGGATCCTCCAAGTTGATTTTTTTTTTCCAAGCTCTCCTCAGCAGCTATAATTTGCAGGCATGTTTGTTTATAATCCCAAAATTTCCAACGGTAACTTGCAGTCTAACAGGCTGCAAGATGTGTTAGACTAAAAATATGTGCACATGTCCAAGAACCAACACTTCTGAGAGAAGGGACTTGCCTAAGCCCATATGAGCAAAAAAAAAAAAAAAAAAAAGACACTGTTCTAATCACTTGTAATTATTAGTAAACATGTATTAAAATCTAACATTGTCATCGTTAGGTGCCACTGAGTCAGTTCCAACTCACAGGGACCCTATGTGCAGCAGAATGAAACACCACCCAATGCTGCGCCATCCTCCCAATTGTTGCTATGTTCGAAACCATCACGCAGCCACTGCGTCAATCTATCTTGTTGAGGGTCTTCCTCTGTTTTGATGACCCTCTGTTTTACCAAGCATGATGTCCTTCTCTAGGAACTGGTCCCTCCTGATAACGTGCCCAAAGCATGTGAGACAAAGTGTTGCCATCCTTGCTTCTGATGAGCATTCCGGTTGTACTTCCAGGACAGATTTGTTCTTCTGGCAGTCCGTGGTATATTCAGTATTCTTCACCAACGCCATAGTTCAAAGGCATCAATTCTTCTTCCATCTCCCTTATTCATAGTCCAGCTTTCACATGCATATGAGGCGATTGAAAATACCTTGGCTTGGGTCAGGTGCACCTTAGTCCTTAAAGTGACATCTTTGCTTTTTCACACTTAAAGGAGATCTCTTGCAGCACATTTGCCCAATGCAATGTGTTATTTGATTTCTTGACTCCTGCTTCCATGGTCATTGATTGTGAAATCTAAGTAAAATGAAACCCTTGACAACCTCAATCTTTTCTCCATTTATCATAATGTTGCTTATTGGTCCAGTTGTGAGGATTTTTGTTTTCTTTATGTTGAGGTTTAATCCATACTGAAGGCTGTGGTCTTTGATTTTCGTCAGTGCTTTAAGTCCTCTTCACTTTCAGCAAGCAAGGTTGTGTCATCTGCACATCACAGGTTGTTAATGAGTCTCCCTCCAGTCCTGATGCCATGTTCTTCTTCATATAGTCCAGTTTATCAGATTATTTGCTCAGCATACAGATTAAATAAGTATGGTGAAAAGATATAACCTTGACACACACCTTTATTGACTTTTACCACGTGGTATCCCTTTGTTCTGCTTCAATGACTCCTCTCGGTCTAAGTACAGGTTCCTCATGAGCACGATTAAGTGTTCTGGAATTCCCATTCATTGCAATGTTATACATAATTTGTTATGTTCCACACAGTCGAATGCCTTTGCATAGTCAATAAAACACAGGTAAACATCTTTCTGGTATTCTCTGTTTTCACCCAAATCCATTTGACAGCAGCAGTGATATCTCTGGTTCCATGTCCTCTTCTGAATCTGGCCTGAATTTCTGGCAATTCCTTCAGCAAAAGGATTCCAGCCTTGGAAACCCTATGGGGGCAGCTCTACCCTGTCCCATAGGGTTACTATGAGTCAGAATCCACTCGACAGCAACGGGTTAGCGGGCTGAATATGTTCATGTCCTAATCCCTGGAACATGTGGATGTGATGTTATTTGGAAAAAAGGTCTTTGCAGATGTAATTAAGTTAAAGATCTTGAGATAAGGAAATCATCCCGGATTATCGGGTAGATCGTAAATCCCATGTTAAGTGTCCTTATGAGAGAGTGAGGCAGAGGGAGATCACACAGAAGAAAAGGCCCTATAAAGAAGGAGGCAGAGATGGGAGCAATGCAGCCATGTGTGTGTTCAGGAATGCCAACAGCCACTAGAAACTAGGAGAGACAAGGAACAGAATCTCCCCTAGGGTTTCTAGATGGAGCACAGTCCAGCTGACACCTTGATTTCAGACTTCTGGCCTCCAGGACTACAAGAGAATAAATCTCTGTTTTAAGATGCCAAGTTTGTGGTCATTTGTTTTGGTAACCACAAGAAGCAAATACAGGACTATTAGGAATAAAATTGCTATGAACATTCTCATATGTCTTTTGGTACATGCAGATACACATAAGGTGTGCCTGACCCAAGCCCCGCTATTTTCGTTTGCCTCATATGCTTATGAAAGCTGGGCAATGAAAATGGAAGAAGAATTAGCACAATTGAATTGTGGTGTTGGTGAAGGATATTGACTATACCATGGACTGTCAGAAGAAGGAACAAATTGGTCTTGGAGGAAATATACCCAGAATGCTCCTTAGAGGTGAGGGTGGTGAAATTTAGTCTCATTTACTTTGGGCAGGTCATCAGGAGGGCCCAATTGCTGAAAAAGGGCATTATGTCTGGTAAAGTTGATGGTCAGTGAAAAAGAAAATGGATTGACACAGTGGCTGCAACAATGAGCTCAAACATAGCGATGATCGTAAGGATGGTGCAGGACCTGGCAACATTTTGTTCTGTTGTACATACGGTCACTATGAATCGGTGGAGCCAAGGCACCTAGCAATAACAACAGGGTGGATATATGTTCAGCACTAAGAAATACTGCCAAACAATTTTCCAAAATGGTTATACAAATTTACACTCCCACCAGCAGTGCTTGAGAGACCCAGTTTCTCCTTATCTTTGTCAACCTTGGTATTGTTAATCATTTATTTTGGCCTGCTGGTCAATGTTCAGAGGTTCTAATTTGTATTTCCCTGATGAATAATGAGGTTGTGTGCTTCTTCTTAAGTTTAATGGCCATTGGGATATGGTCTTTTGTGATGTGCCTATTCATGTCTTTTGCCCATTTTTCTTTTCAGTTGTGTGTCTTTTTATTGATTTGTAGACATACACACCTTTGCTAAAGAACATATAATGCAAATATTTTCTCCCAGTCAGTGGCTTGCCTTTTAACTCTGTTAATGGTGTTTTTTGATGACAAGAAGTTTTTATTTTAATGAAATTTGATTTATCAATCTTTTCTTTAGTGGTTATTGCTTTTATGTCCTGTTTAAGAAGTCATGAAGCTATTCTATATAATCTTCTAGAAGCATTATCGCTTGACCTTTCACATTTCCATTAACAATCCATCTGAAATTATTTTTGTGCATTGTTAAAAGATAATTTTCATAAAATATCATGACTCATACAGTAATAAAAAGGAACACATTATTTAATTCAGTGAGCTAACTAGTAAGGTGTTACAACCAGTTCAAAGGAGAATCCAAAGAACAGAAACATTTATAGGCTAGGAACATTGAATGAGTATGAAATGGGAGGCAAAACTAGTTTTTTCACAGTGAGGAGAGAGGGTCATCCCTCCATCAGATACAATTTTTCATGAAGTTTGCATTCCTATCAGTTATCTGAGTCAGAATCCTCTGGGTCTGGACAGTAGTGGGCTAATCTATGTGTTACAGAGTTGTAAAATAGCTGCCATGGAATGAAAATCAGATAACTCAGAGGGTGTGCTACAAATAACACACAGTTTTCCACTGAAGCACAAAATTTTCCCTCCCGTATAGTTTCAGAGAGGGGTCAAGATTCCCCACCCCCCATATAGATATCCGATAGACCCAGTGCCTTTTATTGAAAGACCCATCTTTTCAAGGGGAGAGTGGTGACACATCACAGGGATTGCAACCCACATCATGAAACAATTTGTGTATAAATTGTTGAATGAGAAACTAATTTGCTCTGTAAAGTTTCATCCAAAGCACAATAAAAAATGGAGGAAAAAAAAGGACTCAGCTTCTCTTCCTAGCTCTTCAGTATCGCCATTATGTGAGGATTCTTTCTGAACTCTATTCTGTTTCATTGATCTATTTGTCTGTTCTTGAGCCAATGCCATACTGCCCTAATTATCATAACTTTATATCTCTTGATGTCTAGTAGTGGAAAGCTTTCAGCTTTGTCCTTTCTACTTCATTTGCATCTTATTATTGGCCCTTTGCATTTTTCATATATATTTTAGAATAAACTTGTCAATTTCTAAAAACAACCTGCTGTGATTTTGATTGATATTGCATTGAATTTATCGATCAATTTGGGGAACGTTAGCATTTTTACAGTATTAAATCTTCCAATGAACACAGTATGGCTTCTCATTTATTTAATTGCTCTCAGTGTTTGTAGTTTTTTGTGTAGAAGTTTTCTACATCCTTTATTGAACTTACTCTTAGATGTTTGATGTTTTATGATACTATTGTAAAAGGTAGGGTTTTAAATTTTAATTTTTTTAGATAGCCATTCATAATTTATAAAACACTCTGAGCCTTAGTGGAGCCAGAGAACAATGTTTGGGCCCTTTCCTTCATCCTCTGTCTTCCTTTCCCATTCTCCAACACACAGATCAACCAATGAGGTCCTTTAGACTTGCCAGGAATAAGAAAGGGACCTCCTAGATCTTTTTATGGCTGCCCCCTTGAAAACACAAAACCCCTTGCCATTGAGTCAATGCTGACTTATAGTGACCTATAGGTCAGAGTAGAACTGCCCCATAGGGTTTCCAAGGCTACAATATTTACGGAAGCAGACTGTTACATCTTTCTCCCGCAGAGTGGCTAGTGGGTTCAAACCTTTGACCTTTCAGTTAGCAGCCGAGCACTTAACCACTGCACCACACAAAGAGATTACCATTTGGAAATGGGCTCTATTAAATTCTTAACCGAAGGTTTCATTCATCTAGATTTTTTCATGTCTCTTGTCCCTTTTTATTTATTTATTTCTATTGAGATGCAATTCACATAAACATAAAATTTACCATTTTAAATAATTTGGTGGTTTTTATTATATTCACTATGTTGTACAACCATCACCACTATTTAATTCCAAAACATTTTCATCACCCCATAGCTGTTAGCAGTCAGCCCCAATTCCCCCCTCCTTCCACCTACTAAACCAAAAACCACACCCATTGCCATCGAGTCAATGACGACTCATAACCTCTAATCTATTTTCTGCCTCTATGGATTTGCCTTTTCTGGACTTTTCAAGTAAATGGGATCATACAATAAGTGACCTTTCATGTCTGGCTTCTTTACTTAAGTTTTATCCATATCGTAACAAGTATCAGTATTTTCACCTAGGAAAGGAGCTAGGATTGTTTCATAGAAAATCTGGAAAACAAAAAAAAGTATTAAAAAGTTTTCAAAAATCACTTATATTTCACCTTGTAAAAACACAACTCATTGTTTCAGTGTATTTTTCCCAGCCTTTTTTCTATGCACACTTTTTTTTAATATATTCGACATTCTACTGTATATACAATTTTGTAGACTGCTTTTTATACATTTTTTCAGGAAAATTCATGGATGCAATTTTCAATGATGGCTTAATTACATCATGTGACTATACACTAATTTTTAAACAATCCCCCATTGTTAAACATAACACTATAAAATAGCATCTATACAATAATTGCATAAAAAAATTTTTTATACAATAATTTTTATGCATAAAATACTATCCGTATTTAGATGTATTTCCTTGAAATGTTGTTGTCATGTTGTTAAGTGCCCTCGAGTCGGTTCCGACTCATGGCGACCCTATGCACAACAGAACAAAACACTGCCCGGTCCTGCGCCATCCTTACAATCGTTGTTATGCTTGAGTTCATTGTTGCAGCCACTGGGTCAATCCACTTTGTTCAGGGTCTTCCTCTTTTCTGCTGACCCTGTACTCTGCCAGGCATGATACACTTCTCCAGGGACTGATCCCTCCTGACAACATGTCCAAAGTATGTAAGACACAGTCTCACCATCCTTGCCTCTAAGGAGCATTCTGGCCGCACTTCTTCCAAGACAGATTTGCTCCTTCTTTTGGCACTCCATGATATATTCAATATTCTTTGCCAACACCACGATTCAGAGGCATCAACTCTTCTTCGGTCTTCCTTATTCATTGTCCAGCTTTCACATGCATATGATGTGATTGAAAATACCATGGCTTGGGTCAGGTGTACCTTAGTCTTCAGGGTGACATCTTTGCTCTTCAACACTTTGAAGAGGTCCTTTGCAGCAGATTTGCCCAATGCAATGCGTCTTTTGAGTTCTTGACTGCTGCTTCCATGGCTGTTGATTGTGGATCCAAGTAAAATGAAATCCTTGATAACTTCAATCTTTTCTCCGTTTATCATGATGTTGCTCATTGGTCCAGTTGTGAGGATTTTTCTCTTCTTTATGTTGAGGTGTAATCCATACTGAAGGCTGTGGTCTTTGATCTTCATCAGTAAGTGCTTCAAGTCCTCTTCACTTTCAGCAAGCAAGGTTGTGTCATCTGCATAATGCAGGTTGTTAATGAGTCTTCCTCCAATCCTGAAGCCCCGTTCTTCTTCATATGGTCCAGCTTCTTGGATTATTTGTTCAGCATACAGATTAAATAGGTATGGTGAAAGAATACAACCCTGACGCACACCTTTCCTGACTTTAAACCAATCAGTATCCCCTTGTTCTGTCCAAACAACTGCCTCTTGATCTATGTAAAGGTTCCTCATGAGGACAATTAAGTGTTCGGGAGTTCCCATTCTTCGCAGTGTTATGCATAGTTTGTTATGATCCACACAGTCAAATGCCTTTGCATAGTCAATAAAACACAGGTAAACATCCTTCTGGTATTCTCTGCTTTCAGCCAGGATCCATCTGACATCAGCAATGATATCCCTGGTTCCACATCCTCTTCTGAAAATAGCCTGAATTTCTGGCAGTTCCCTGTTGATATACTGCTGCAGTCGTTTTTGAAATAGACTATGGGAAATGGGTCAAAAACAGTGAACTTTTTTTTAATGTTCTTTATATGAAATGACAAATATCACTCCCCCCAGTAATGTGTGGTAAAAGCTATTTCACCCGACCTTCACAAATATTGAGGATAATACACTTTTATTTTTGCCAATTTGATAGATTAAAATGGTAATTCTTATACAAGTGGGGAAAAAAAACCTGTTGAATCGATGCCAACTTATAGTGACCCTATAGTACAAAGTAGAACTACCTCATAGAGTTTCCAAAGAGCGCCTGGTGGATTAGAACTGCCAACCTTTTGGTTAGCAGCCATAGCTCTTAACCACTACACCGCTAGGGTTTCCTATACAAGTGAAAGGTAGTATAATTTGCATTTTGTTGACTTCTAGCAAGATTGAATATTTTTCCATGTTTTTCAATCAATTATTTCATCCTACATGACTTATCTGTTCACATCCTTTGCCCAATTTTGCTATTGGGGTCTTAGTGCTTTTTTTCCTCATTTATAAGTATCTTCACTATTAACCCTTTGTCATGGTTTCAGATAATCTCTTTTTCTCTTCATTTTGTTGTTTGGCTTTCAATTTGATCATTAAATTTTCATTGTTACATAGCCAAAACTATTCTTTTGTGGGTGCAGGGGGGAGTGTAACATTTTCTACTGCTTTTAAGCTTAGAAGGCCTCCCTCTCTCTGGATATCAGATAAATATTCACCTATGTTTTCATATAAGCTTTTTTGTTTTGAATTTTTACCTGTTACATGTTCATCTTCATGGAATTTATATTGCTACATGATGTGGTGTAAAGATAGAATTTACTTTCTTCCCCAAAGTGCTAATTAATTATTAAAGCATAATTTGCTGAATAGCCTGACTTTTGCCCTATTGGATTTATGAACCTTTTTTATCATATCTTATTTGGATCTATTTAAGACATCAGGAGCCCTGGTGGCATAGGGGTTGAGCGCTAGGTGCTGACCGAAAAGTTGGTGGTTGGAACCCACCAGCCACTCTGTAAAGATTACAATCTTGGAAACCCTATGGGGCAGTTCTGCCATGTTCTATAGGGTCTCTATGAGTCGGAATCCACTCGAAAGTACACAATAACAACATTTAAGACATCTAGCTTATCTGAAAGGAGTCCTGGTGGGGCAAAGATTAAGCACTTGACTGCTAAACCAAAAGGTTAGTGCTTCAAACCCACCCAGTGGCCACACAGGAGAAAGACCTGGAGATCTGCTCCCATAAAGATTACAGCCTAGAAAACCCTATGGAGCAGCTCTACTCTGTCACGTGGAGTCCCTATGAGTCAAAATTGACTCAATGGCACCAAACAACCAGTCTATCTGAGTGATTCTAACCATCTTATCATGTAAAATTCAGTCAATTCATTCCATTTTCTATACCCTTCAAGAAAGGAGAAGACATATATGGCAGAAAATGACCTGGAAACACCCTTCTTTGCGTGATATCACTGAATCCTGGCATCGCAGAGTAAGAAAGGCTTCCAGAGGTCCCTACCCTGTCTCCAGGCTGAATGGTTGAACTATGCTTAAGCCATCTGTATTCATTTTTTAGTTTAACACTGGATTTAGGGCCCACTTGGATGATCCAGGGTGATCTCCTCATCTCAAGATCCTTCACTTAATTACACCTGCAAAGACCCTTTTTCCAAATAAGGTCACATTCACAGACTTGGGGTTAGGGTACAGACATATCTTTTTGGAGGCCACCATTCAACCCGCTATGCCACTACACTATCCCACAAGACAGGGACCAAAGAGGACCTCACAATCTATCATCGTGTGATATTTTTATTAAACATTATTAACAATTTATATTGTACCAGGGAAGGATCTTTATAAACTTTAATCCAAAAACAGAGTAAGACCTATCTTCTAAGGATTTATGTCCAGACGGGCAAGAAAAGACTACAGGGAAATATTTTTAGGGGTATTTTGCAAAATCACACAAAGACAGAGAAATGATGACATGTCCTTTGACCTCATACAGGAAGACAGACAAATGTAAAAACGAAACTGTGACAAGTGTTATGAAGGTATCTCTTGTCAGTGTTTTTCAAATTGTTTTGACTATGGCTTCCCAATCAAATGCATTTGACATTAACACATATATATACATACATATACATGTACGTATACATACACAAACACACATGTATATAGATCTTAAGTATTTATAACTAAAAAAAAAAAAACTAGAACAAGATTTTTGGGAAATAATACTTACCCTTATCACATGTGATTCACTCTGTTGTTTTTTGTTCTGTTTCTGTTTCATTTGGAAAAAAGTGCTGGTCACAACCCACTAAAATAATGTCACACTCCACTAATTAGCTGCAACCTGCAGTGTATAAACACTGTCTTCAATGGTGCTGTGTGAGCCTATGATAGTGGCTGTGGCCTAGGAAGGACAGGGAAGCTTCCCTGAGAGTGACACTTAAGCCAAGATCTGGAGAATGAGTAGAAGTTAAGTGGGCGAAGGAGGGAAGAATAGCCCAGGCAGAGAAAGCAATCTGTGCAAAGGCCCTGTGGCAGGAAAGGGTAAGGATTGGGAGAATTGTAAAAAATGCTAAACTGGCTAGATTTAGAGATTAAAGGGGATCATGGTATGAGATGTGGCTGGAAGGATGGTAGGACCATGCGAGGCCTTGGAGGTCACAGCCAGAAAATTTGTCTTATGATCAGATTTTTGTTTTGAAAAGATCAATGGCTAAAATGTAGAAGACAAATAGAAATGGGGCCAAGTATGTATGGCTGGAGGGAGACTAGTTAGGAGGCTATTGCAGTAGTGCTGGTGTGAGGCTATGGCAGCTTGGACTGGGTGGTAACGTGGAGACAGAAATGAATATAGTCTAGAAATTTTTAGGAGGTAAATCCGCACAACTTAATTAAGCACCCACTCTGCATCAGGTGGAGCCCTGGTGGCGCAGTGGTTAAGAGCTCTGGCCACTAACCAAAAGGTCAGCAGTTCGAATCCACCAGCCACTCCTTGGAAATCCTATAGGGCAGTTCTACCCTGTCCTATAGGGTCGCTATGAATCGGAATCTACTTGGCGGCAACAGGGTTGTGTTAAGCATTGTTTCAAGACTTGAAGCTACAGCAGAAAACAAGATAGGCCAGGTCCTTGCCCTCAAGGAGATTACGTTCTAGTGTAATGGCTCCAGGTTTCTGGCTTGCATAAGTGGGTACAGTGACACCACGGAACTAGAAGAGGATCAAGTTCCATTTTGGGCATGTTGAGCTTTGGGTATCTTTGAGATGCCCAAGAGGAGATGTTAAACAGACTGTTGGATATATGGGTCTAGAGGTCAGAGGAGACATCTGAACTAGAAATATAACTATATTTATCTCCTCAGACCATAGAACCAAACCAAAAGATAAGAGAGGAACCATTAAGTTTCTTTATATTCGTAAAACTGAGCTAGAAGTTGTGTAAGAATTAATCCCAAGTGACACCATTCTGGTTTACTGGATGCTTACCAGGCAGTAAATAAGAACACGTATGTGAATGAATGGACAGCTGGAAAAAAAAAATCTACTGCATATACACACCTACTACATCTATACAAAATGGAATTTGCTTGCACTTACTGATAAATTTCTTTGTTTGTATTACTATGTTTTTTTCCACATATACAATCCTGAACTCCTTATTAAACTGTGATAGTGTTGATCAAAGTCTGCTTTACATTAGAATTATTTAAGTATGTGGCCACCCTTCATGAACTCCTAAAGAGTAAGGACCATGTCTAAATTTCTTTGTTTCCTCCAGAGCTCTTCATTCAATACCCATTGCCATCAAGTTGATTCCGACTCATAGTGACCCTATAGGACAGAGTAGAACTGCCCCATAGGGTTTCCAAGAAGCTGCTGGTAGATTCAAACTGCCAGCCTTTTTGTTAGCAGCCAAGCTCTCAACCACTGCGCCACCAGGTCTTCTTTCATTCAATGGATGGAATTAATTTTTCTTCTCCCACTTTCTTCCTTGGTAGAGCCTCAGTGTGGCTAACAGATTCATTTATTTGTTCCAGTATTAGAAGTTTATATTTACTTCTGTGCATACCCTAAAACACCAATTGCGAGCAGGTAAAATTGTACACATAACACAAATAATCATTCCTCTATTACTTTAATTCCCAATTGTATTATCCTGCATGTATGCCTACGTATCTATATATATCTATATGTAGATATATGATGTTGTTGTTAGCTGTTGTTGCTTCCACCCCAACTCTTGGCAACCCCATCCACAATGGAATGAAACACTGCCATCCTTGTGATCTGTTGCATAGTGGACCATTGTCATCCACAGGGTTTTCACTGGCTAATTTTAGGAAGTAGATAGCCATACCTTCCTTCATAGTCCATCTTCATCTGGAAATTCCACTAAAACCTGTTAATCATCACAGCAATACGTAAGCCTCCACTGATAGGTGGGTGGTGATTGCTCATGAGGTTGCATTGGCCAGGAATTAAACCTGGGACTCAAACTCAGCTCTCCTACATGGAAGGCAAGAATTCTACCACTGAACCATATACCATCTACTTCTATAAAGAAAGTGCCAGTCACAATTACAACTGTGTTTAGAAATGATACCCACGAAAGAGATTAATATGAATAGTATAAGGAGGCAAGGGAAGTCCCTGCATGGTGCTGAAGGTTAACACACTCAGCTGCTAACCAAAAGGTTGGAGGTTTGAGTCCACCCAGAGAAAGGACAAAAAAAAAAAAAAAATCAGCCATTGAAAACCCCCTGGAGCACAGTTCTACTCTGATACACATGGGGTTGCTATGAGTCAGCGTCAACTCAAGGGCAACTGGTTAGTGGTGAGAGAGAAAAGGAGTGGTTTGGGAATCAATAGGCCTGAATTTCATCTAAACTCTTTAGTTCTAAGACCTTCCAGTCTCAGTACTCTGAAAGAATGGCATTAAGTCATCTCTGTGGTCTCCTACGAAGGATAACATTGCTGATGTCAGATGGATCTTGCTGAAAGTAGAGAATACTAGAAAGATGTTTACCTGTGTTTTATTGACTATGCAAAGGCAATCGACTGTGTGGAACATAACAAATTATGGATAATATTGTGAAGAATGGGAATTCCAGAACACTTGATTGTGCTCATGCAGAACCTGTACGTAGACCAAGAGGCAGTCATTCAGACAGAACAAGAGGATACTACCTGGTTTAAAATCAGGTAATGTGTGCATCAGGGTTGTGTCCTTTCACCGCATTTATTCAATCTGTATGACGAGCAAATAACCCAAGAAGCTGGACTATATGAAGAAGAACGTGGCAACAGGATTGGCGGACAACCTGCGATATGCAGATGACGTAGCATCCCTTGCTGAAAGGGAAGAGGACTTGAAGCACTTACTGATGAAGATCAAAGACCACAGCCTTCGGTATGGATTACACCTCAACATAAAGAAAGCAAAAATCCTCATAACTGGACTAATAAGCAACATCACGATAAATGGAAAAATACTGAAGTTGTCAAGGATTTCATTTTACTTGGATCCTCATTCAGTGCCCATGAAAGCAGCAGTCAAGAAATCAGGTGACACATTGCATTGAGTGAATCTGCTGCAAAAGACCTCTTTGAGGTTCACACAGATGTCACCTTGAGGACTAAGATGTACCTAACCCAAGTCGTGGTATTTTCAATTGTCTTGCACGCACATGAAAGCTGGACAATGAATAAGGAAGACCGAAGAAGAATTGATGCCTTTGAATTATGGTGTTGGTGAAGAATATTGAATATACCAGGGACTGCCAGAAGAATGAACAAATCTGTCTTGGAAGAAGTACAGCCAGAGTGCTCCAAGCGAGAATGGAGAGACTTCATGTTATGTACTTTGCGTATTTTATCAGGAGGAACAGGTCCCTGAAGAAGGACATCATACTTGGTAAGGTGGAGGGTCAGTGAAAAAGAGGAAGGCCCTGGATGAGTTAGATTTACACAGTGGCTGCAACAATGTGCTCGAACATAGCAATGATTGTGAAAAGGGTGCAGGACCAGGCAGTGTTTCCTTCCGTTGTGTATAGGGTCCCTAGGAGTCGGAACCAACTCAACAGCACCTAACAACAACCTAACAACAAGGTCTCTTACATCTCTAAAACCCTTTTAATTCCACTTTGGTGGCAAAATGAGTTTTCAATGCTTAGATGCCTCTCACCACAGCCTTTGGTTGAAACACTTCAGAGAAAGCAAGGAAATACTTCTAAGTGTTTAGTACCGCCACGTTCGTTTACTAGTAGTGGAAAAAAATGGGTGAGCTAAAACTGAAAACCAAGGCTGGTGCTAGAGGTTACAGAACATTATTTGGTTTGAAAGTGACTCTGGCATGACGGACTAGAAGGGTGGTCATTTTGAGTGAGGGCAATATTAGATCCTGCATTTTAAGAATTGCTTAGGATTGTAACTGGCATAATAAAATAACCACGGCCCCAACTGGCTTTTGTATGAGTGTCGAGGTCACCATGTGGTACATTATTCTGGTACGGACAGCCCTTGAAAGGGTAGGGGGTCATTCCAAGTGTCAGTCAGTTATCTGGAGAAGAAGCAGATCCTCAGATAGCAACTGGAAAAGCCTTCCCAGAGGAAGGCCTTGTGAATGTTGACAGACAAGGGCATACCCTGCTAGAGACTAGAGAAGAGGGTCCCCTCTAAAGGAAAATAAAATAAAAATAGTAAGCTTATGAGTTAAATGACCTAGTTTTGTGTTAGTTTTCTGTTTATTTTTTTGCTTATCTCCGAGTTTGTTTTTTTTTTTTAATGTCCCTGGGTGATACAAATAGTTTGTACTTGACTACTAAATGAAAGGCTGGTGGTTCACACCCACCCAGAAGAGCTGTGAAAGAAAGGCCTGGTAATTTGCTTCTGTAAAGATTACTTTTGTTATTGTTAGGTGCCAATGTTGTTAAGGGGCCATTTCAACACATAGCGACCCCACGTGACAGAGTGGAGCTGCCCCATAGGGTTTACTAGGCTGTAACCCTTACAGGAGTAGATCACCAGGTCTTTTCTTCCAAGAAGCCTCTGGGTGTGTTTGAACCGCCAGCCTTTCAGTTAGCATCCAAGCACTTAACTGTTGTGCCACCAGGGCTCTCTCTGTAAAGATAGCAACTAAGAAAATCCTATGGAGCAATTCCGCTCTGCAACACCTGAGATCACGTAAGTCGGAATCAACTTGATGGCAATGAGTTTGTTTTCAGTTCATAGTCTCTTTACAAGTCATTTGAGTTTAGAGCTTTAGAAGCTCTACTAGAAGGCACTAAGAGAAAGGCTAGGCATCCACGCTGGCAACATAGTTAAAGTGGCACAGTACTGACGTCTTTGAATTATGGTATTGGTGAAGAATATTGACTATACCGTGGGCTGCCAGAAGAACAAACAAGCCTGTCTTAGAAGTACAGTCAGAATGTTCCTTAGAAGTGAGGATGGTATTTTGGACGTGTTATCAGGAGGGACCGGTCCCTGGAGAAGGACATCATGGTTGATAAAGCAGAGGATCAGTGAAAAACAGGAAAACTCTCAAAGAGATGGATTGACAAAGTGGCTGCAACAATGGGCTCAAACATGGGAACAATTGTGAGGATGGTGCTGGATCAGGCAATGTTTCATTTGGTTATATACAGGGTCACTATGAGTCAGAACCAACTTGACAGTACCTGTCTTAGTCATCTAGTGCTGCTGTAACAGAAGTACTACAAGTGGATGGCTTTAACAAAGAGAAATTTATTCTCTCACAGTCTAGTAGGTTACAAGTCCAAATTCAGGGTATCAGCTCCAGGGAAAGGTTTTCTCTGTCGACTCTGGAGGAAGGTCCCTGTCATTAATCTTCCGCTGGCCTAGGAGGTTTTCAGCGCAGGAATCTCGGGTCCAGTCTGCTCCCGGCACTGCTTTCTTAGTGGTATGAGGTCCCCATGTCTCTCTGCTCACTTTTCTCTTTCATATCTCAAAAGAGACTGGCTTAAGACACTACCTAATCTTGTAGCTCTCATCAATATAACTGCCACCAACCCACCTCATTATATCCTAGTGACAGGATTTACAACACACAGGGAAATCACATCAGATGACAAAACGGTAGACAATCATACAACATTGGGAATCACGACCTAGCCAAGTTGACAGATATTTTGGGGGGGACACTATTCAGTTCATGATAGTACCTAACAACAATAACATTCCTGGCCCTACCTCACCCTAATGCTTGCTGATAATAGCATCAACCCTAGAGAGATGGGAGAGGGGGACAATCACGAATCCTGGGGGTCAAGAGGCAAGGCTGGGTGGATATGCCACCTTTTCTCCACTCTCAGTCTTGGAGTTCGGGATGTTATTATGGTCACTAAGGGATGTGGTCATTTCCTTACATCAGTACAAGGTCCAGCCAATATCAAAACATCTAACGTGTTAGAGACGTGTTTTTCTTTCTATTTATTTGTACTCTGCCCTATTTCAAAGAGAATTTAAAGCTGTTTACAAAACCACATAGATGGAGTTAAACAACATAAATTAGAACACTAAGAGAAAGGTGAAGCAGGAGAAAAACAAGGGTAGGGACACAGAAGTATGCTAAGAGTGAGACCAGCGCACCATGAAGTTCTAAAGGCACATTGGGCTTTGGAGTTGCAGGGCTTTTTAAAACTTGCTGAAGCTGTCAAACTAGTGTTTAGTTTTCATTCCCCAGAATCCTAACATTGTTGGGGGCAAAGCCCATGAAACAATCAATACTGATTCACAGGGTAGGCGGAGTGCCACCTAATCCCATGTTCTAACACGCTCAAAGGTACCACAGTTCACCAAATATTCCACCATTTATGCTTTCTGGAACCTCAGTTCACTGGATAAAAGTCTGAAATTTTAAAAATAAGTTTAAGGAGCAGGAGAGCAGTGGGATGCAAACCCCAAATTCTCATAAAAAGACCAGACATAATGGTCTGACTGAGACTAGAAAGACCCCAGAGGTCATGGTCCCCAGACCTTCTGTTAGCCCAAGACAGGAACCGTTCCCAAAGCCAACTCTTCAGACATGGATTGGACTGGACTATGGGATAGAAAATGATATCGGTGAGGAGTGAGCTTCTTGGATCAAGTAGATACATGATACTATGTGGGCAGCTCCTGTCTGGAGGGGAGATGGGAGGGCAGAGGGGGACAGAAGCTGGCCCAATGGACACGAAAAGAGAGAGTGGAGGGAAGGAGCGGGCTGTCTCATTAGGGGGAGACCAACTAGGAGTATATAGCAAGTTGTACATAAATTTTTATATAAGAGACTGACTTGATTTGTAAACTTTCACTTAAAGCACAATAAAAAATTAAAAAAAAAAAAGACCCCCCCCCGAAAAAAAAAAGTTTAAGGAGATGTTTTTCAGGTGGTTGCTCTGTTTTTCTGTAGAGTCTCAGACTCTTCGGAGCAGTGTGAAAGCAACTTGAAGCTCTCATCAATACAACCCAATGACCAAGAAGAGCAGGCAAAGCTGGTGAAGCTCCCCTTGGCTGTGTAGAGGGTGAATCAGCAGCTGATGGAGGGGTGTGTGAGAATGCCTCTGGATTTCTTCACCCCTCCCAGGCAAACGTACAGTTGACCCACTGTGGCCAACACCCAGGACTTCACCTGAGCCACATTCCAAAGACATTTGGAATACCAGCACACATGTGAAACACACAGGAGAACGGATCCCAGCCCTTCCTCCTTTCTGGCGCCAGCTGGGGAACTCTAAAGAGCTCAAAGAGAAAGAAAATTTCCATCTCCCACACCCTCCTCTGCTCCAGCAGACAGAAAGAGTTGTGGGGGGTGGAGGCGGCCAACTTCTGAGGTTAAAAGCTCAGTGTTCTTCTGGACACCCAAGTTTGCTAAACAGCGCCACCTGCTGTTTCAAAAGTCAGGAAACCAGAGAAAGCTGATGCTTGCGTCAGCCTTACACATTCACTTTTAGGGATGGAACAAGTTTCCCTCTGTCTTTGCTACCTATTGGAGCCCTGGTGACACAGTGGTTGAGAGCTAGGGCTGCTAACCAAAAGGTTGTCCATTTGAATCCACCAGCCGCTCCTTGGAAACCCTTTGCGGCAGTTCTGTTCTGTCCTATAGGGTCGCTATGAGTTGGAATCAACTTGAAGACGATGGGTTTGTCGATTTTGGTTTTGTAATCTAGTGCTGCCGTAACATAAAAATAACACAAATGGATGACTTTAAAGAACAGGAATTTAATTTCTCACAGTTCTGGAGGCTAGAAGTCCAAATTCAGGGCGTGGCTCTAGAGGGAGGTCCTTCTCTATTTCAGCTACTAGTAGCTGCCAGCAGTCCTTGTAAGATGCATCTATCTCTTGGTTTGTCTTCCTCTTCTCCCCGTGTTTGTGCTCATTCTGTTCTTTTTATAACTGAGAAGTGATTAGATTTAGAACCCACCCACTTGAGTATGACCTAATTTAGACAATAAGGAAAACCATATTTCCCCAAACAGGATCATACCTTACAGGTATAAAACCCCAAAACGTGTTGCGATCAAGTTGATTCTGACTCATGTAGACCCCATGTGTTACAGAGCAGAACTGCTCCATAGCGTTTTCTTGGCCGTAATCTTTACTGAAGCAGATTGCCAGGCCTTTCTCCTGCAACACTACTGAATGGATGTGAACCACCAGCCTTTTGGCTAACAGCCAAGTGTGTCAAGCATTTGTAACACCCAGAGACTACTATTTACTAGTGTAGGGGCCAGGGTTTTGACATATATTTTGGGGGGACAAAATTCAATCCATAACGCCCTCCCACTGTGCCCGTGAGGTGCTCAGAAAAGACAGAGGGAGGACAGGACATATCAGCAGGCTGGCTTCGTGCCCTTTCCTCCACAGCTCCGCCTATCCCTCTCCAACTACTAATCCCAACAAAACCCACCACTTGCCCAGAGACTTATGTTAATTCCACCCCCTTCACCACATCAAGGATCACTCAATCACCAACTTACCCTTGATAAAACAGGTCCTAGACCCAGAGTCTGTTACTAAGCTTCTGCACTTCCTATAGGAGATGTGGTTAACTGCTCAGGGTTCTGAGAGAGTAGGCCCCTAAAATTTCTCACCGAGAACGAGTTGCCCAGCGACATCTTCAATGCCATTCTCCTCCGGTTCTCACCCTCTATCTCCCCTCTCCTACCTAAAGTTCTTCTTGGATTGCCATACATTTTTTCATTGATACCATGAATCCTCATGGAGCTCAGAAAATATGCTCCTCTCAGCTTAGCTGTTTCTTGGTTTCCCACAGACTGGTTTTGGCACTGGTTTATGTAGTTTTTAAAGCAGTTATCTCCTTAAATTGGCACCTCTTGACAAACGGAAGTCAGGAAAGGGGGAAGGAGTTGAGTTTTGCTTGTTCCGCTCCCACAGCTCTGCAAGAGACTGCTCAGGAAAGTACTGTGGAGCAGTCATCTGGGCTGCCTGGACCCCAGGACACTTAGCAGCTCTGGGTGGGCTTCCCTGAGTCCTAGAGTCCCTGAAATTATATGCAAATGTCATGTATATGTGTAAATAGATATTTTTCTATGGAGATAGCCCCTATCTTTCATCAGATTCTCAAAGAGGTCCTTGACCCAGAAAAGGTTAAGAGCCACCAGCAGTCATCCTTGGAGGTTAACATCTGGGGCTTTCATTTATTTAGACCCTTTCTTGAACCATCAAGAACTGTGAACGATATGATGACCAACGGTTGCTCTGCCTCTCATGTGACCATAGTTGTAGACTGAGGAAGTGAGGACGTTAAAGAGTAGCAAGAATACCACAAAGGGGAATTCCAAGCAAAGGCCTACAAAGAAAGACTGGAGTAATGAGGAAGGGCTATAATCCACAGACGTTCTTGGGACGCTAAAGAAATGAGGAGGAGGCTACAGAAGCCTGTCATAACCCACCTACGCCTTGGGTGGTTCCTTGAGTTCTCTCCTGGGGATTTTAGTGACCATGGAGCCTTCTGGAAGCCTTCTACTAATAGTAACTTTTATTGAGCATTTATTATGTGCCAAGTTCTTTACATAAATGATCGTATTCATTCTCACCACAACCCAGAGAGGTGGGTATTTTTTAATCTCCATTTTCCTAAACCTGACCTAACTCTTTGTGACTCATAGTGACCCTATACTTATCTCTATTTTACAGAGGAGAAAATAGAGCCTTAAGAATGATAGGTAATTTGCCTAACGTCAGATAGATAAATGTAGAGTACAGATTTGAAACCAGGTCTGTCTCACTCCAATGCACTGTTGTTGTTGTCGTTGTGTGCTGTGCAGCTGATTCTGACTCAAAGCGACTGTTATGGATTGACTTACGTCCCCCACAAAATATGTGTTGTAAATCCTAACCTCTATGCCTGTGGTTGGTGGAGCCTTGGTGGTGTAGTAGTTAAGAGCTATGGCTGCTAACCAAAAGGTCACCAGTTCTAATCCACCAGCCACTCCTCAGAAACCCTATGGGGAACTTCTACTCTGTCCTATAGGGTCGCTATGAGTTGGAATCAACTCCAGGACAATGAATTTGGTTTGGTTTTTATGTCTGAGGTTATATTGTAATCCTGTTTGGGAATGGGTTGTCTTTGTTATGTTAATGAACAGGACTAGTGTAGGGTGTGTCTTGAGTCAATCTCTTTTGAGATATAAAAGAGGTTAAACAAGTAAGTAAAAGAGAGAGATGGGGGAAGATTGATGCCAAGCTACATGGAGATCTCCAAGGAACCAGGAAACAGGCTGAAGAGACAAGAATCTTCCTCCAGAGCCAACAGAGAGGGAAAGCCTTCCCCAAGAGCTGGTGCTCTGAATTCGGACTTCCAGCCTCCTAACTGTGAGAAAATAAATTTGTTAAAGCCATCCACTTGTGGCATTTGTGTTAACGGCAGCACTAGGTAACTAAGACAGTGACCCTATAGGACAGAATAGAACTGCCCCACGGGGTTTCTTAGGCTGTATGTCTTCCATGGAGCCGCTGGGCGAGTCTGAACCACTGAGACCTTCCAAGTTAGCAGCCAAGTGCTTAATCATTGCACCACCAGGGAACCTTTCTTAACCACTAAAAAAAAAGGCTATCATTATTCTTTAATTGTAATAAAATGGAGAAAAGTTTATTTTTCATAAGCACAGAATACACACTTGTCCCTCCCTCTCCCCAGGGAACTCTACTGAGTTTGGGGATACTAAATAAACTGCTCAGGCTTGTGTAGCGGGAGGTGATATTCTCAGAGGGCTTGCTCCAATAACAAGAGATCCTCTCCAAAAAGCCTTTTAAAGGTAGTATAGCACTGAGTGGGAGCTCTGGTGGCACAGTGGTTAAAGTGCTCAACTGCTAACCACAAGGTCAGAGGTTCGAACCCACAAGCCACTCTGCTAGAGAAAGATGTGGCAGTCTCCTTCTGTAAAGATTACAGCCTTAGAAACCCTATGGGGCAGTTTTACTCTGTCCTATAGGGTTGCTACGAGTTGGAATTGATTCAATGGCAATGGGTTTGGTGTTTTGTTTTGTTTTGTTTTGTTTTAAATGGTGCTGAGTGAAAGGTATAATCATGCAGTCAGTCAACTGCTCAGGGCCGCTAAGAGATCTGAGAGATTGTCAACGGACAACGGAGAGGGAGGAAAATGGGGCAACAGGTAGCCAGCCAGGGACTTTGGGGGGAAGAACAGAGAGGTCTAACGGGCATTTCACTAAGTTTGCCATATAGAGTAAATTCACTTCTCCATGTCCCCGCAACAGCTTCACCTTTGTGGAATGGGATCAGTTTTGGGGGAATGTGGTGACGTGCTGAGTTTGCCTCAAAGTCTGCCCACCGCCCTCAGCGTTCCGTATTTTTTTGTGCTCCCTGTGTGAGGCGGGGGATTCCTGCTCAGCAGAGGCAGCTGACTTAGGTCTCTAAGGGAGGATTCAGGGAATGAGGACCGTGCTCACGTGCCAACTGTACACAGCTTGGCACCACTGTATAAAGCAGCTTCCTACAGAGCTGGGAAGGCTGCCCTACACCAAGAGGCATCTTCTGGCTCCAATGTCCTATGAAGCAAACCACAAACAAGGAGTCAATTTAAAATTTTTTAAAAAGCATTTATTTTAAAAGCCGCCGAGCCTGGCTTTTCTGCCGCCATCCTGGCCGCCAAGGCTCTTCAGCGGCTGGTGGCGAAGCACCGCCTGTCCCCGGCATTTCTTCGTCCTAAAAAAGCCTGTAGACCCGCCCCTCCTCCCTGCCGGTTCCTTCATCCTCTTGTCCATTTCGGCCCACCGTGGACAAGTTTTCCTCCCGTGCAGTGACCAGTATCTGCCCGGAGGGGACACAGTTCTGTGGTTTGTCGTCCTCCACTAGGCGGTACGGTTGACCTCAGGCACGGGTGCTCCCTGGCGGCTACCTCCCGCCTGAGCACCCTCCCTCTGGCCTCTCCACTGGGTTCTTATAACCTCCTCAGGGTGAGAAAAAAGGAGTGACGGGGAGCAGCTCTGGATAGGGGAAGGCAGCACCGCAGCAGGGTCGGGGTACCAGGCATGTCTGGCACCCCACCCCCTTGCTACCTGTGTGGCCTTGGTTGGGCAAAAACCGAAACCAAACCCAGTGGTGTCAGTCGATTCCGACTCATAGCGACCCTATAGGAGAGAGTAGAACTGCCCCATAGAGTTTCCAAGGAGGGCCTGGCAGATTTGAACTGCCGACCTCTTAGCAGCCGTAGCACTTAACCACTAGGCCACCAGGGTTTCCTTGGTTGGGCAGGTTACTGTAAAATGGGGATGATAATGGTACCTACCTCATAGAATTGTTAAGCAGATTAAGTGAACTGATGAATTTACAGCGCTTTGAGCAGCACAGCTCCAGGTAAGCACTCAGCAACCATTAGCTATCATAGTAATGGTCATTATTTCTGTCTGGACTCTTTGAGTCTGATGCATTCGCTGACAGTTTACTCAACCCAAGTCCACTTGTCTCCAGTGTCCACGCAAAAGTAAACAAATTACAAAAAGTGAAAATGTATTCCTTCCCATATTGACCCCATCCAGGGAGGAAGGAATCTCAAGCAAATACCCTGTTATTTTATAAAAAGAATTATTGTACAAACACTATTGTGGTAATACTAAAAATGGAAATGGGAAAATTTCCTGCCTACTACCATTCCTAACAAATCACTAACTTTCAGCACAGGCAGGTGCAGGCATGTCTGGGGCATTGGAGTTTCAGTGGTAGAATTCCCACCTTCCATGCAGGAGACCTGGTTTCATTCCCAGCCGACGTACCTCATGTGCAATCTGTCATTGGAGGCCTGCGTGTTGCTATGATTTTGAACAGTTTCAGCAGAGCTTCTAGACTAAGACAGACTAGGAAGAAAGGTCTGCCGATCTACTTCCAAAAAATCAGCCAATGAAAACCGTATGGATCACAACCATTCGCTCCCCCAACTGACCGTGAGGATGGCACGGGAATCTGCAAAGATTCATTCCTTTGTGTACAATGAGTCGTGGCCAACTCAAAGGCAGCTAACAAGAGTAACACTCATGTAATTTTGTATTTTCTTTTAATCACATCATTATGTAAGCATTTCCCTATTGCTGCCTGATTTTCCTAACTATCGTTTCAAAGTATACATAACATTCTATTCAATTGGTAAGATTGCTTAACCATATCCTTATCATTGGACTCTTAAGATGTTTACAATTTTTCATTAGATTAGATAATGCTACAGTGTAATCTTTGTTAATAAAGCATCTTAAAATAAATGCTTAGAAATAATTTATTTTAATACATTTATTTTCCTTTTAAGTTCTTTTCTGCAAAAGCTGTATACAAGTCCCTGAGAATCACATAGTACATACATTTTTTAAATAAAGGTAGTTTTTTTCTAACCGTAATGAGGTACCACTTCACACCTACAAGGATGGCTATTAAAAAAAAAGGAAACTAACAGGTGTTGACGAGAATGTGGAGAAATTAGAATCCTCATCCATTGCTGGTGGGGATGTAAACTGGTGCAGCCGCTATCAGAAACAGTTTGGCAGTTCCTCAAAAAGTTAAACATGGAGTTACCATACGACCCAGCAATTCCGATCATAGATATATACCCAAATGATTTGAAAACAGGGATTCAAACAGATAGTTGTATGCCAATGTTCATAGCAGCATTACTCAAAATAGCCAAAAGGCTGAAACAACCCAAGGGTCCATCAACAGATTTATGGATTAACAAAATGTGGTATATACATACAATGCAATATTATTCAGCAATAAAAAGAAATGAAATTCTGACATATTCTACAACGTGGAGAAACCCTGAAAACATTACAAACCCAAACCAAACTCACTGACCTCAAGTTGATTCAGACTCATAGCGACCCTGCAGGTTTTCCAAGGCTGTAATCTTTACGGAAGCAGGCTCCACATCTTTCTCCCACTGAGCGGCTGGTGGGTTTGAACCACCGCCATTTTGGTTAGCAAACAATTGCTTTAACCACTGAGCCACGAAGGCTCCTTGAAAACACAATGCTAACTGAAATAAGCCAGACACAATAAGGCAACTACTGTAAGAGTCCACTAATATGAAACATGATACAGAATAGGCAAATTCGTAGAGACATAAAGTAGATAAGAAGTGACCAGTTTCCCTAATGTATCAGTTCTGTTGGAGCAAATGTAAGTTTTCAAAACGAGTACTTCAGCAGAACCGACTGTACCATTAGGCTTTTCTGCAGGATTCGTAAAGCTGATTCTAAAATTCACGTGGAAAGGCAAAGGACTTAGAATTGCCAAAACTGCTTTGAAAAAGAATAAATTTGGAGGATTAAAACTACCTGATGTCGAGACTTATGAAACTACGTAATCAAGATGGTGTTGTTGTTGTTGTTGTTAGGTACAGTCAAGTCAGCTCCGACTCATAGCAACCCTATGGACAACAGAACAAAACCCTGCCCAGTCCTGCACCATTCTCACAATCATTGCTATGTTTAGCCCATTGTTGCTGTCACCATGTCGATCCATTTTGTTAAGGGTCTTCCTCTTTTTAGCTGACCCTCTGCTTTACAAGCATGATGTTCTTCTCCAGGGACTGGTCCCCCCGATAACATGTCCGAAGTATGTGGGACGAAGCCTCGTCATCCTCCCTTCTAAGGATTCTGCTGTACTTCTTCCAAGACAGCAAGATGGTATAGTGTTGGTATAAATGTAGACACATACGTGAATGGAACAGACTAGAGTGCAGAAATAAGCCCACAGCTACAAGGACAACTGAAGTTTGACAAAGATGCAAAGGCAAAGCAGTGGAGAAAATATGGCCTTTTTAACACATGGCGCTGGAAAAGTTGGATACCCATGTGAAAAGAATGAAACTGAACCCCTACCTCATATGATTTAAGAATATTAACTCCAAATGGAGTATTAATTAGGAGCTGCCTCATAAAGTTGCAGTGAGGATTAAATGAGTCAAAATACATAAAACACTTCAGAACAAGGCCTGGTATATTGTAAGCACCATACTACGTTAGCTTTTATTACTGTATTTATGATGCCTTCAGTGAAAAATAGGCTGCAAAACAATATGTACCATATGGCTCCATTTTTGCCAACAAATTATATTAAACATTTATATATATTTACATTTATATTTAGAAAAGTCTGGAAAGACATAACTAGGTGATGGGATTATATATGACATTCATTTTTTTCTTCACACATTTTAATTTTTTATTACTTTGTATTCAGAAAAAAAACACTTTTTAAAAATTATATATCTGTATATACAATATGACATTTTAACCAATTTTAAGTGTAAAATTCAGTGGCATTAATGACATTCATAGTGTTGTGTAATCATCATCAATATCTCCAACCACCAGTCATCTGTCAATTTGTCCTACTGTGGTGGTTTCCATGTTATGGTGATGCTGGAAGCTAGGCCACTGGTATTTCAAATACCAGCAGTGTCAGTCATGGTGGATAGGTTTCAGCAGAGCTTCCAGACTAAGACACACTGGGAAGAAGGACATGGAGATCTACTTCTGAAAAAATTGGCTATGAAAAGCTTATGGATAGCAGTGGAGCATTTTCTGATATAGGGCAGGAAGACAAGTCCCTCAGGTTGGAAGGCACTCAAAATACAAATGGGGAAGAACTGCCTCCTCAAACTAGAGTCAACCATAATGACGTGGATGGAGTCAAGCTTTGGAGACCTTCTTTTGCTGATGTGGCACAACTCAAAATGAGAAGAAACAGCTTCAAAAATCCATTAATAATTGGAACGTGAAATGCACAAATTATGAATCAAGGAAAATTGGAAGTTGTCAAAAATGAAATGGAACGCACAAAGATCAATAGCCTAGGCATTAGTGAGCTGAAATGGACTGGTATTGGCCATTTTGAATTGGACAATCATATGGACTACAATGCTGGGAATGACAAAGAAGAATGGTGCTGCATTCATTGTCAAAAAGAACATTTCAAGATCTATCCTGAGTACAATGCAGTCAGTGAAAGGATAATATCCATATGCTTACAAGGAAGTCCAGTTAATACGACTATTATTCAAATTTAAGCACCAACCCCCAATGCCAAAAATGAAGAAATTGAAGATTTTTACCATTTTCTGCAGTCTGAAATTGATCAAATAAACAATCAAGGTGCACTGATAATTACTGTCGATTGGAATGCAAAAGTTGGAAACAAAGAAGGGTCAATAGTTGGAAAATATGGCCTTGGTGATAGAAATGGCACCAGACAGTGCATGATAGAATTTTGCAAGACCAATGACTTATCCATTGTCTTAGGCTGGGCTCTCTAGAGAAGCAAAACCAGTGAAGTGCGTATATATATAGAGACAGAGATTTATCTCAAGGAAATGGCTCCTACAGTTGTAGAGGCTGGCAAGTCCCAAGTCCCATGGGTCAGGCATCAGGCTGGAGGCTTCTCCTGACTCACATAGCTGCAGGGGCTGACAGATCCAAGATCAGCAGGTCAGAAGGCAGACCACTGACTTACAGGTTTTGAAGGCTAATGAATCCCAAAATAGGTAGGCAATAAGGCAGGTAGCTGACTCAAGTCCCAAGAATCAGAGGTCAGATGATGATAAGCCAGATGCAGAATTCAGAGCAATCAAACCAGCTTTGCCAGAATGTCCATGTGTATATTTGACGCAGGCCACACCCCTGAGGAAACTCCCCTTACAACTGACTGGCTGATCACATCAGATCACATCATGGAGGATGACGGCATCATTACGTAACTGCCAAACTACCTCATTACGTAACTGCCAAACCACTGAGAGTCATGGACCGGTCAAGTTAACACACAACCTTAACCATCACATTCATTGGAAATACCTTTTATCAACACCATAAATGGTGACTATACACATGGACCTCACTGGATGGAAGACAGACATAGGAATCAAATCTACTACATCTGTGGGAAGAGACAATGGAGAAGCTCAACATTATCAGCCAGAACAAGGCCAGGTGCAACTGCAGAACAGACCAGCAATTGCTCCTATGCAAGTTTAAGTCAAAGCTGAAAAAAATTAAAACAAGACCACGACAGCCGAAGTATTTAGAGACTATCTCAAGAATAGATTTGACACACTGAACAGTAATGACTGAAGACGAGATGAGTTGTGAGATGACATCAAGGATATCATACATGAAGAATACAAAAGGTTATTAAAAAGACAGGAAAGAAAGAGAAGACCAAAATGGACATGAAGACTCATTAATAACCTTCAGTATGCAGTTGACACAACCTTACTTGCTGGAAAGGAAGAGGACTTGAAGCACTTATTGATGAAGATCAAAGATTACCGCCTTCAGTATGGATTACATCTCAACATGAAGGAAACAAAAATCCTCACAACTGGACCAATAAGCAACATCAGGATAAATGGAGAAAACATTAAAGTTGTCAAGGATTTCATTTTACCTTGATCCACAATCAATGCCCATGGAAACACCAATCAAGAAATCAAATGACGTGTTGCCTTGTGCAAATCTGCTGCAAAAGACCTTTTTAAAGTGCAAAAAACCAAAGAAGTCACCTTGAGGACTAAGGTGGGCCTGACCTAAGCAATCGTATTTCCAATCCCCTCATATGCAGGTGAAAGCTAGACAATAAGTAAGGAAAACGGAAGAAGAATTAATGCATTTGAATTATGGTGTTGGTGAAATATATTGAATATGCCATGGACTTCCAGAAGAATGAACAAATCTGTCTTGGAAAAAGTACAGCCAGAATGTTCCTTAGAAGGGAGGATGGTAAGGCTTTGTCTCATGTACTTTGGACATGTTATCAGGAAGGACCAGTCCCTGAAGAAGGATACTGTTGTGGATTGAGTTATGTCCCCCCAAAATGTGTGTCAACTTGGCTAGGCCATATTCCCAGATTGTGTGATTATCCATCATTTTACCATGTAATGTGATTTTCTAATACATTGTAAATTCTACCTCTATAGTGTTAATGAGGCAGGATTAGAGGTAGTTATGTTAATAAGGCAGAACTCAATCTATAGTATTTGGTTGTGTTTTGAGTCAACCCCTTTTGAGATATAAAAGAGAGAAGCAAGCAGAGAGATGGGGGAACCTTACACCAGAAAGAAGTAGCTCCAGGAGCAGAGTGTGTCTTTTGTACCTGGGATCCTCGCAGGAGAAGCTCCTAGACCAGGGGAAGATTGATGGCAAGGTCCTTCCTCCAGAACTAACAGAGAGAGAAAGCCTTTCCCTGGAGCTGGTGCCCTGAATTCTGACTTCTAGCCTACTAGACTGTGAAAGAATAAATTTCTGTTTGTCAAAGCCGTCCACTTGTGATGTTTCTGTTATAACAGCACTAGATAACTAAGACAGACATCATGTTTGGTAAAGCAGAGGGTCAGCAAAAAAGAGGAAGAGCTTCAACGAGATGAATTGACGCAGTGGCTGCAACAGTTGGCTCAAACATAGCAAGGTTTTTGAGGATGGCACAGGACTGGGCAATGGTTTTGCTCTGTTGTACACAGGGTGGCTATGAGTCAGAAACAACTCAGCAGCACCTAACAACAACAACAAAATAACTCAATCACAAAAGGACAAATATTGTATGACCTTGCTTATATAAAAAGTCAAGAAAAGGTAAATGTATAGACAACAAAGTTTATTAGTGGTTACCAGGAGTGGGAAGGAGGGGGTAAGGGGGGGATGGTGGTTAATGGTGATGGAAATATCGAGTTGATTAAGGGTAGGGTTGTACAGTCAATTATTGTAATTGTTGTCATACGTTGTACACCTGTAAAAAGTTTAATTGGAAAAAGTTGTATGATAGATATATTCACAACAACAACAAAAAAGAAAGAGTAGCTACTGAGCCTCATTATGTACAACCAAAATCCTCATGAGATTTGGTTTCTTGGTTTGGAGGTTTAGGGTCATGGTTTCATGGCACATCTCAGTTATTTGGCCTAATAACATGTTTAGTGGCTCTATTCTACCTGCTAGTTTGATGCACGGTGCCTGGGGTCTTAAAAGTTTGCAAGCAGCTGTCCAAGGAAGAGCAATTGGTTTCTATTTGCCTGGAACAACAGAGGAAGAAAGAGAGTCAGGAATAGGAGGATATATAATGTGTGGCTAATTTCCTCCATGAACAATTACCTTCTTTGTCATGAGACCAGAAGAACTGAACGGTGCCCAGCAACCATTACTGAACATTTTGATCAAAGATTCCACGGAAGAATCCTAACCCAAAGGAGGAAAATACAGAACAGAATTTCAGATTTTCATGGACTCCAGACTTTCTGGAGCTATGAAGGTTGGATGAACCCCCCTGAAACTACTGTCCTGAGATAATCTTTAAACTTTAAACCAAAAATACCCCCTAAAGGAAAAGGCAGTCTTTTTGACAAATGGTGCTGGCAAAACTAGACGTCCATCTTCAAAAAAATGAAACAGGACCCATACCTCACACCATACAAAAAAGCTCATTCAAAATGAATCAAAGAAGACCTAAATATAAAGCAAAAACTATAAAGATCATAGAAGAAAAAATAGGATCAACGCTAGAGGCCCTAATACACGGCATTAACAGGATACAAACCATAACTAACACCACACAAATTCCAGAAGATAAGCTAGATAACTGGGATCTTCTAAAAATTAAACACTTGATGATCATCAAAAGACTTCACCGAACAGGTAAAAAGAGAACCTACAGACTGGGAAAGAAATTTTGGCTATGACAAATCCAACCAAGGTCTAATCTCTAAATATCTATAGGAAAATCCAAAACCTCTACAACAAAAAGACAAATAATCCAATTTAAAAATGGGCAAAGGAACAGACACTTCATCAAAGAAAGATATTCGAGCGGTTAACAGACACATGAGGAAGTGCTCATAATCACTAGCCATTAGAGAAACGCAAATCAAGACTTCAGTGAGATACCATATCACCCTGGCATTATTGATATGAATCAAAAAAAAAAACCCAGAAAATAACGAATGTTGGAAAGGCTATGGGGAGATTGGAACTCTTATGCACTGCTGGTGGGAATGCAAAATGGCACAACGATTTTGGAAAACAATATGGCACTTCCTTAGAAAGCTAGAAATAGAAATACCATATGATCCAGCAACCCCACTCCTAGGAATATATCCTAGAGAAATAAGAGCCGTCACATGAATAGACATATGCACACCCATGTTCATTGCAGCACTGTTCACAATAGCAAAAACATGGAAACAACCTAGATGTCCATCAACAAATGAATGGATAAACTATGGAACATACACACAATGGAGCACTACACAATGACAAAGAACACTGATGAATCTGGGAAGCATCTCACAACATGGATGAACCTGGAGGGCTTTATGCTGATCACGTATCAAATCTCAACAGGGAAGTGATCACAACAGTATACGGCTGCCAAAACACTGAGAGTCATGGTCCAGCCAAGCTGACACACAATCTTAACACAATCACAACAGCTAATTCTGAGTGGAGCAGAAATGAGTTGTCCCTGCAGATCCCTTCCCAAATCAAAGATTCACGAGCAAAATAAATATTGCTGTTTTAGGTAACTAAGTTTTGGGGTGGTTTGTTATACAGCTATAGACAGCTGGGACAATTATTTTGTCTTTTATGTTAATTTTGATCTACAGTTTCCTTGCTTTTTTTTTTTTTTTATTGAAGAACTGCCTTTTGTCCTGCAAGGTTTCCCACAGACTGAATTTTGCTGATACATCCCATACTATCATTTAACATATTCCTCTGTCCTCCAGTATTTTCTGAAAATTGGAATTTCAATCTAGAGGCTGGATCAGATTCAGGTTCCTTTTTTTTTTTTTTTTTCGGTCTCAGTAAGCTAACTTCATAGGTAGTTGTCTTAGGCTGGGTTCTCTAGAGAAGCAAAACCAGTAAAATATATAAATATATATGTTGTTATTGTTGTTGTTAGGTACCATTGAATCAGTTCCAACTCACAGTAACCCAATATATAACAGAACCCAATATACAACACTGCCCGGTCCTGTGCCATCCTCACAATTGTTGCTATGCTCGAGCCCATTGTTGCAGCCACTGTGTCAATCCATCTTGCTGAGGGTCTTCCTCTTTTTCTACTTTACCAAGCATGATGTCCTTCTCCAAGGCCTGATCCCTCCTGATCTGCTGTGAGTTAGTACCAGCAAGGTTGGGGCCTATGGTGGGTAACTGCCTCTCTCAGACTTCATCTCTCTGCCCTCTGCCACCTAGCTCTTCCTTCTCTCCTTGCTGGGGCTTTTGCTGGTTCTGGATGCTGCAGCTGGCTCCCATTTGTCTGACCTCTGGTTCTAGAGGCTTGAGCTGGCAGCTTACCTACCATCTTGCCTGCCGGTCTTGGGATTCATTGACCTTCACAGCCTGTGAGCAACAGCCCTCCTCTCCGGTCTGCCGATCTTGGGTTTGACAGCCCCTGTGGCTACATGAATCAGGAGAAGCCTCTTTTCTGACTACGAACTTGGGACGTTCCAGCCTCTACGACTATGTGAGCCATTTCCTTGATATAAATCTCTATATATATTTTTTTAGGCTTTCCTGGTTTTGCTTCTCTGGAGAACCCAACCTAAGACAGCTGTGATGGCTCAAAGGCTGGGGACTGGAACCATCACGTGTCTAGCCATTGACTCTGGATGTCAGCTGGGCCTTCTACTGGGGCTGAGGCCAGAATACCCACCCTTGCCTACACATGGCCTCTCCATGAGCTTGCTTGCCTTGCTCACAGTCTGCTGACAGGGTTCCAAAAGCAAGAATCCTGAGAGAAAGAGAGAAAGAAACACGAGTGGAAGTTGTACCACCTTTTATGACTTAACTACAGCAGCCACACAGCATCACTTCTTCTGCACTCTTGTTTGTTAGAATTCCCCTAAGGCGAAGGGAATTAAACTACCTTTGGATGGGAGGCACGTTAAGAATTTTCATACATGTTTGCAAGCCACCACAATAACCAGTCACAATGTATGGTTAACCACAAATAATTTTTAAAAAGAGCAATTATAGGACAATCATTATAATATGTATGTGGATATATGATGATATCAAGTAATTGTTGCTTTTGGGTGTGTAATGATGGTATTATGGTTATTTTTTAAAAGGAGGCTTTGTCTTTTAGAAATCCACACTAAAGTATTTACAGATGAAAATACATGATTATTTGCTCAAAATAATTCAAAGGTATGCATGGGTATATAGAAGAAACAAGATAGATTATGACTTAATCACTGAAGCTGACTGATGGGTATGAGAGGGTTCATTATATAATTCTTCCTACTCTTCTTGAAAATGTTCATAGGAACGATTTTAGTTTCATTAATACTCTAAGCAAAGAATAATCAGGTACCTGAAACTAATTAACTTAAGAGGTAATCTATGCAGAAAACAGTTTCAAGGAAGCTTAAATTAACCTTGAATGGAAAATCAATAATGGGGTACTGAAACCAGCTAGAACAAATGATAAGAGGACAACCTTTCTCTCCACCAAATCCTGCCTGATTCCTGGATGGGTACACTGGAAATTCTTGTCTCTCATATAAGCCAATAGCAGAAAAGACAGTGATTTTGTTTTGATGATTTAATGCTTTCTGACCTACAAAACCTGAAAGTTCAATATTTCCTTAGGCACGGACAGTTGGAGATAGCCAGTCATAATAGAGCCTATCCTCCTGCTAATGGACCTTTGAGAACAGTTAAAACATGCCACCCATAGGTGCTGAGGGTTCCTCTGGAGTTCATCTGACATCGGGACTAGAAGATCTTTAGAACTTGGGTATAAAGGAGCCTTCAAACAAAGCTGAAAGAAGAACCTGCATTTGTGGACAAACATAGGGACTCAAGATAAATCCATCTCTTTGCAACAGGAAACTAGAGGAGATGGATCTATTCGCTGCATGAACTTGCCTGCAAACCTCCTCACTTATGAGACCTCCAAGTCTCATTAAAAAAAAAAGTTGCCGTTGAGTCGATTTCCACTCATAGTGACCTTATAGGACAGAGTAGAACTGCCCCATAGCATTTCCAAGGAGCACCTGGTGGATTTGAACTCCCGACCTTTTGGTTAGTAGCTGGTAGCTCTTAACAACTGTGCCACCAGTGTTTCCTAAAGTCTCATAGGAGTTACAAAAGCTTTGTTTTTTTCTCATAAGAATTACAGTCTCCTTAGGTTTTTTTTTTTTTAGGTATATACCCAGAAGAAGTGAAGGCAGGAATGCAAACAGAAACCTGTACACCAATGTTCATTGCAGCACTTTTCACAGTCGCCAAAAAGAGGAAACAACTAAAACGTTCATCAACAGATGAATGGATAAACAAAATGTGATGCACACAAGCAATGAAACATTACTGAACCATAACTAGAAATGAAGTTCTGGTGCATCCCACAACATAGATGAACTTTGACAACATTATGCTGAATGAAATAAGTCGCAAAAGGACAAATACCATATGATCTCACTTGTATGAAATAAGCAAATATATAGAAACCAAAGATTATTCATAGTTACTAGGGATGGAAGGGAGGGGGAAAGGGGAAGTTTTTGTTTGGGGGCATGGAGTTTGTGTTAATAGTGGTGGAATTATTTGGAAAAGAATAGCAATAATGGTGACACAACGTGAAAATGTAATCAATGTCAATGAGTTGCAAATGTGGAAGTTGTACTGGTGACTGTTTTTGGTGTGCATATTTTCACCACAATTAAAAAATAAATAAAAAGAATTACACTCTATAGGAAGAGGACTATTTCTTTACCAGTCAGGAGCCCACTAGGCTTGGCAGAAAGATTTAGGGATCTAAAACTCAACTCCAGAAGGTTGAGTCCTGCAAGAGTAATCTGCAAGGATTGCAAGAAAGCAGAAAGTGGATTTGCCTGCATCCTTGTGCTAAACCCAGCTCCACACCTGATTGTGTGTGTGTCATGATCCTGAAGACCACCCTCGGATTGGATGATTTACTAGGAGGACCCACAGGACCCAAAAAGCTATTACCCTCATGGTTATGATGAATTACGGTGAAAGGATAGAGCTTAAAATCAGCAAAAGAAAAAACCACATTGGGTGGAGTCCAGAAGAAACAAAATGCAAGCTTCCAGTTGTACTCTCCCAGTGTAATCAGATGGACAACACTTAATTCTCTCAGCAATGATGGGTGACAACATGTGTGAAGTGTTGTCAACCAGGGAAGCTCACCTGAACCTTGGCATCTAGGGTTTTTACTGGGGGTTAGTCACTAGGCATGCGCACCTGCATGACTGACCTTAGCTATTCAGTGTCCAGCCCCACAGAGTTCAAACTAATACAGCATAGCTCAAGGTCTCAGGCATGCAAAGACAATCTTATCAGGAAGGATACTCCAAGGGCTCAGAGGTCATTTCCCAGAAGCCAACAAGGGCCAGTCCTGAAGACCTTTGGAAAGTACAGGTTTTGGACAATTCAGGCCTGCTGGGTTAACCCTTTACTGCACAGCATGGGACCCTGGGTATATCACTTCTCCATAGCAATTTTCAGCAACTTTCCAAAGACTGTAAGTCCAAATTTCTCAGACTGGCATTTGACGTTGCTATAAACTGGTTCCACGTGACTTACTCAACCTTATTTTCATCTAGCTCCTCCATAAGCACTCTCTACTTGTCCCAGGCCAACCTCTTTGCCCTTACTTGAAACACTCACTTGGCACTTATTACTTGTCACCTTTTATTGTTATTTACATTTTTACCATATAAGTTGTGTCTCCCCAGCTAGAGTGGGAGGCAATATAAGGGCTGGAACTGTGTCTTATTAGTACCCTGGGTACTTGTAGAGTTACGTTCATTAGTAGATACTTAATAAATATTCATTGTTTAATATTATGCCAGTAGCTCTTGCTCAGATTGTTTTCTGGACTAGGAGATCCTTCCACCTATTATCCTAATCTTAGCCATCCATCAATATTCAAATCAAGTCCTACCTCCTCAAGAGATCTTCCCCAGCTACTTTGGCCCACATTGAGGTATTTCTTTTCTAAATTCCTAACACACTTACTGTCTACATAATTCATTGTGACTTCGTATTTCATTCAGTCTTGAACTGTTACTTAACTATTTCATGTGACGAAGGCTTGTCCCCCAAGTAGACTCTAAGCTCCTGGAGAAGAAGGACTGGGATGTACCTATTTTTTGCAGTCTCTTCAATGCCCAGCTCAGAGCCTTAACACAATAGGTGACCAATAAATATGAGATGGTCAATGAAGGCAGACACACCTCCTTCTCTAGGCCATTTTTTCTCTTTGCTGAGGCCAGGCAGTACTCCATAAAGAGATGGAGAGAGAGTGCTTTGCCAATAAATAAATAAATGAATCACAGCAATGAATGATTAGTACCAGGTTTTTGCAAACACTGAAGTTTTTATTCTAATAAGCAGTCATCTACTTCTGAAGAAATTTCTCTGAGCCCGTTGCGTAGAGGACAGCCTCGTTGATGCTCTGGGTGATGTAATCTATGTTGTTGGCATTAATAGAGGTGAAGTTAATCCGACTGTTTTTGGGGATGTAGATATGTTTCTTCTTGACCAGGTATTCCAGCTGCTGGGCTGGTGATAATCACAGGGCTTCAGAGCTGGATGTGGCCGCCTCTTAGCTCCCCTCTAGCCTGGGGTGTGTGATGAGGGCTAGGGAGTGTCAGCGTTTTGGGGGGAGTCCAGAAGGATCTTAAAAGCAGGCCCACTTCTTCAGAAAAGAACTAAAATCTAGAGCAAAGCTAGGGACTGGGCACCTAGTCAGTAAAGTTTAATGCTCAAAGACTGGCCCAAGGTCAGAAAGTGGGGAGCCACCCCCTTCTTAGGCACTTACAGTTGAGTCCAAGATAGCTATGGGTCCCCTTCTGGTCAGTGATGTGATCCCAGGAGCCAGGGGTTCCCAGAAGCCGGAGCTTCTCCTTCACCTTTTCCTTGATCAGCATGATGTTCTCTACAACCCTTATTAGACTGTGCTTCCTGCCAAGGAAGGACAGCAAGAAATGGGGGTGTGAGGTTTCCCCTTGCTCTCAGACCTCCTCATGGCCATCCCACTCTTCTTCCCTTCAAAAGGCCCCTGCAGAGTGCCCAAGGGCACTCCAGTTAAGTCAGGACCCTTGGATGGTAATGAATGGGGGGAGTGGTGCAGTCAACCCATATTAATTTAAGCAAGCCAAGCAAGCTCCTCAGCAGTTTTTGCCAGAGCAGCAAGCCTCTTGCTGTTGTTGTTAGGGGCTGTCGAGTGGTCCTGACTCATAGCAAGCCTCTGATACTCCATAATCCTCCCCTGTAGTCTGGAAGAGTTCAAATAACTCCACTGAACTGTATTCAAAAAGAATATTGCCCAGTCCCTCAAGGTAAGGTAACCCTTGCACGTTGTTGCTAGTTGCCATCAAGTCAGTCCTGACTCATGGCAGTCCTGTGTATGTCAGAGTAGAACTGTGCCCCACAGGGTTTTCAAAGCTGTTTGGCCTTTTGGAAGCAGATCACAAGGACTGTCTTCCAAGGTTCCTGCAGGTGGGTTTGACCCACCAACCTTTTGGCTAGTAGTCAGGCATTTAACTGTCTGCACCACCCAGGGATTCCTAGGTGTATAGCAGGCCCTCAGTAAATGTTGATGAACGAATGGAGTAAAAAAGTTCTATAGGCAGAAAGAGAAGCACCCAGTTCAACTCCATGAGTGAGTGGGAGGCTCTACTCATCCCTTCCTGCCGCCATCCTTTACCCTTACCATTCTCCATGCAGAGCAGGGTTACAGAGGATTGAGGTGATGATGCGGGCACCCATAGTAGGAGGGTTCAGCCACAGGACACGGGCGAAGTTCATCAACTGGGAGAGGACGCACAGCAGGTGCTGGTTGCTGAGTGCCACCACGGCTAGGACTCCCACTCCTTCATCTGCAGCATTAGGACAAACATCCTCATTCCTCAGTCTCCTCCTCTATTACTAGACCCTTCACCTATGACAGTGTTCTTCCTCCAACCGTGCAGAAAGTTGAATTATGGGGCCCTCATCCCAACCCAGCCACACTGGGATCTGATTCCAGAAAATTGCTAGAGGCCATTCTTCCAGAAAACTAGCCATAAGCAATAGTCTTAAAGGTGGAAGGGACTTGAAAGATCACTGAGTTCTACTCCCTCATCTTAAAATTGAGGAAACAGAGGCCTAAGGGGGTGAAAAATTTTAACCACAGTCAGTTTTAGTGGTTAGTTTCAGTAGCTGAGGTAAGACAATATCATAACACCCAACTTCTAGCCCAGTGCTCTTCCCTTCTGCCTCTGTGGTGTTCTCTCTGGAGTCCTTGGCTCTCTCCAGAGGGTAAGAGATGCCAAAAACATCTTTTGTGCCATGGATTAGTCCCCACTTCAGCTCCAGGCCTCCCATCCCCTTCTGGCTCATGCCCATACCATACCATAAATGCCAAAATTCTTGGACAGGGACTGGCTGCAGAAGAACTCAAAGCCTTGAGCCACAAAGTATCGTAAAATTCTACTGTCCTCATTCAGGTCACCAGAGGAGAAACCTTGACTGGGAATGTCAAAAAATGGGAATATTTGCTTGCTCTGTAGGAGAAAGGAGAAAGAAATAATGTTCCAAATGGGATGAGAAAAGGATGAGACTGATGGAGGAGATTAGATGGTGGTTGGCAAGAGGGAGGAAGGAAAGGTGAGAGGTTGGGCCCACCTTCATGATGGACATCAACTTTGTCCACTGACTTTGTGTCAACTTGCAGTCTGCGATGCTCCCAACTGCAAGGACACTGCCACATGGAGCCTGCTGCAGGTAGAGATAATCTTATCAGGCACCTCCACTACCAAGTGGTAGTGAAACCAGGGCATTGGAAGGGCGAGCACTCCCTGTGTTGGCTCCTACTAAAGGGCAAGGCAAACCTAAGCCTAGAAAAGGCCTTGGATGGTTATGGGGGTGAAGGAGTGGAGAGGAAATTAAGACCGTAAAAAGGGTTTAGGGAGAAATTTCTGAGTGGGCCCCCTCTACCTTCACCACATTGATGAGTATATTGGGGTCCATGCACATCTGCTTGGGGTTCCAGAAGGAGTATTCACGAACTGTAAAGCCCATGTCCTGGAAGACGAGTCCATACAGTTCTGTGGGAATACATCGCCCCATCAGCTGGTGCATGGGAAAATGGAGAGAGGGAGGCAGAGATACTACAGTATAGGCCTGAGAGCCATGGCTCAAGATGGGACAATCACAGGAAAAGGACAAGCATAGTGTGGCTTGTCCACTGTTTTTCTTGTGATGGAGAGTGAGAAGGACAATAGTAAAGATGGCAATTGGGGTAGGAATCAGGAACACGGGGCAGGGATCTTCTGTCAACCTCATCTTGAGTAACACTCACCTTTCTGAAAAGAGGTGATATAAACTACTCGAGAATCCTGATGCCAAGTTCTGAGGAACTGAGCCCCAAGCTGAAAGGCACCATTGTCACCGACAGTGTGCACACCCCCTACCTGCCAACAAAAAAACAGAAATAAAGCTTTAAAAAGAGTAATAAGAAAGACACAGACAGGAAGACAATGGCCACGTGAGGATGCATCTACAAGCCAATGATCGTTGGCCATTAACAGGAGCTAGGAGAGAGGCATGGAAGATTCTCTCTCAGAGCTCTCAGAAGGAATCAACAGGGCCAATACCCTAATTTCAAACCCCCAGCCTCCAAAGCTATATATTGGGAAAAATGCTCTCTAATTCATTTGTTTCTTAACTCATTCATTTATACATTTATTCTTTCAACAAATTGTTGACCTTGGAGATACAGGGGAGATCTTAACCCAGATGACATGCGAATTATGATTGAGAAGACTTCTGACAGCATCATCTGAAAAATTACACAGTGGTTTTTCAGAAACTGGATCTTTATGTTTTTTAAAACAGTTACATTGAGGTATAGGAGCCCTGGTGTCTCAGTGGTTAAAGAGGTTATCTGCTAATCAAAAGGTTCATGGTTCGAATCCACCAGCTGTTCCATAGGAGACTACAGCCTTGGCAAGCCTATGGGGCAGTTCTACTCTGTCCTGTAGGGTTACTATGAGTTGGAATCAACTCACTGGCACCAGGTTTGTTTGTTTGTTTTTGGTATGCTGAGATATAAATGGCATACAATAAACTGCACATATATAAAGTGTAGAAAAAGAAAGATTAATACGATAATAGTACAGCAAAACTTGCAAAAGTGGGAACTTGTGTAAAGTGGAAATCTGTCAGAAAAGGAAAGCTTAAATGCTTTCCACCAGTAGGGAGTGATAGAAAAATGGTAAGCTGCACCCTGTCAAAGGCAGCGAAGTTTCAACACCCAGAAAAACAAGGCAGTCCTGTCGAGTTCTGGCTCTCACAGATTTCACTGTAATGATAGGACCACCTAAGATTCAGATAATTCCTTCTTTAAAGAGCCCTGAAATAAGAAATGTGTGTGGGGCAAAGGGCACTGGATTTGGGTTCTGATCCCAGCCCTGCCCACAATGGCTATAGAGTGTGGACCCTCTGAGCCTCAGGTGTCTTCCTCTGTCAATGCCAGGGGGCCCTCCTGGGGTCCTTTCAGGTTGAAGATGGTGTATCCCCAGATGTCCATTCCCTGTGGTCTGAGTCAGAAAGGGAGGACCCTTCTACTGACCCTGTTCTCCGCAATGGCTTGGCTGTGCTTTCCAAACAACAGCTCCAAGGAGGCTTGGATGAACGACTTCATGCCCATCACGGGTGCGTACTCGTAGTTCAGAGAGGGATCCTGTGAGATCTGCGATCGGAGTTTTTTCACCACGGGAGAAACCCAGGGGTGCCCGTCTTCAGCCATGCAGACTTCGAGGGAAGGTGCAGAGGGAGCTTGGAGTCTGGGCTCCGCAGACAGAGCTCACAAACAACCCAGCCAGCCCAGGACTTTGGAAAGTTGCCCATGAAAAGACAACTTTCTTCTTTTCTTTACAAAAACAACATGCTGTCTGTGAATGTATATAATTTTTTATCTTTTTATAAAAGATGAAATAAACCTAGGCCACCTTAAAGGGCAAAAGTTATACACGAGGTAGAAGTTAGACATTTGAGACTAAATGAAGGTAACCCGGACTTTCACAGGGGCTGGGGAGGGCTGCACACAGAAGGATCCATTCTGGGAACCATTCTCAGTTCAGGAACAGAAAAGAGAGTGAGTGGGGACAAGGGAGAGCTGAGGAAAGAGAAGTCAGTGCCCCTGTGGGCCCCAAAGCATAGAGGTGGGGAATAGGATTTCCTCTCCCCTAACACCTAGATTACACCTAGATGCCCCCAGAGGAGGGCAGAGAACATGGGATGACCGACATTCTCTGCTTCCCCCCCCCACCCCCCACTCCAACCTGAGCAATTCTGTTAACCAGAAAAGGCCTCTGCACCTGCCCAGTCTTGGGCCATCCCTCCCCCGTCCCCTGCAACAGTGTAATACAGCCCTCATAGGGACAGTTAGGAGTCCCTGGGCGGTGCAGACAGTTAAGGTGTTCTACTGCTAACCAAAAGGTTGGAGGTTTAAGTTCACCCAGAGGCACCTCAGAAGAAAAGCCTGGTGATCTGCTTCCAAAAAATCAGCCATTGAAAACCTTAAGGAGCACAGCTCTGCTCTGACCCATATAGGGTCGCCATGAGTCGTAGTTGACCATACAGCAACAGTTTTTCTTTTTCTAGGGGCAGTCAGGATATACTAAGGAGCCCTGGTAGAGCAGCGGCTAAGTGCTTGGCTGCTAACCAAAAGGTCGACCATTCAAACCCACCACCAGCTCTGCAGTAGGAAGATGTGGGAGTCTGCTTCCATGAAGATTTACAGCCTTGGAAACCCTATGGGGGCAGTTCTACTCTGTTCTACTCCGCTATAGGTCAGATTTGGCTCGACTGCAGTGGGTAAGATATACTAATTCTTGTCCCTGAGTGGTGCAAACGGTTAAGCGCTTGACTATTGGCAGGAAGGTTTGTGGTTCAATCCCACCCAAAGACACCTCTGAAGACAGGCCTAGTGATCTCCTTCCAAAAGGTCACATCCTTGAAAACCTTTGGAGCAATTCTACTCTGCACACCTGGGACCACCATGAGTGGGAATCAACTTGACAGCAACGAACAACAAAAACAATACTCCAGAACTACTAGGCAGCTACCTCTATAGGCCAGGAACGTCTTGTTAGGGTGATCATCTTGTTTGTAGCTCTTTAGCAAGCTGCCTTCTAGCTTGTGGGCCATGGGTACATCCGTGAACACTGAAAGGGTGGGCATAACTGAGATGAAAGTGGAGCCGAGACTATGACTTTGTGACCTGCCTTATTCCAAGCCTGTGCCATACAGGCCTGCCTCTTCCCAGAGCCTTGGCAGCTCCAATGCAGAGGCTCCCAACAACTGGTTACCAGAGCAACAGAACCTCACAACTCCCAGTCTCTGTGGTGACAATCCACAAGGGCCATAAGAACATTCCATGGCACTTAAGGAGAAGTCCCTGAGAGAGGGGGAACGGGGAGGCAGTCTCTTCTCTAGTCCCAAGTCGCCCAATTCAAACTAACACGCCAGCCCCTTCAAAGCCAGAACAGCAGGGCAGGCAGCAAGGAGCCAGGTGAGGGCTTTCTCTGCCTTGAAAACCTCAGACCAAGCGGCAACACAGGAGGAGGGATAAGTTTAAAAAGCTTCTACTTTCATTTTGCAAAGGGCCCCAGGCTTTAAAAGGAATAGAAAGAAAGCACTCTGAATAAAAAGTCCTATGCTTAGAAACAGTGTAATTTGCATTTCCCCAGGCTGGTCCTATTTCTCTCAGTTATCTCAGTGATCTAGAGTCAAAACTTGCTTCTACATTTGTTAGCAGTTCCAGTTCTAGCTGTTCCATGGTCAAGCAGTGTGGAAGGCAAAGAGGCCAAGAGGAAAAAGACTCATCCTCTGTAGGGTTAATCTTGCATTTTTCTTTTTCTTTTCTGTTAATAGCTTTTTAATGATTGTTGTAGACACTGTTGGTATCTCACCCAGTTATCCTTTACCAGTCAGTGTCCCCACTGCTGCAGCCGTGCTGGTGGATAAAGGCTTATGCGTGTACCTTCTCTGGAGAATTGTCCATCAGTGGCAGAAGCCAATTCACCCGGAAAGGCTACATCCTCACCGAAGGGGGTAGACAATGACTGCCTGATCTAGGCAAACAAAAAGCCTGCCCCTCCGTCTCATTTGCATTCCAGAGCCCACCCTCAAGTCAGGTGGAGGCTAGACTTTACCTGAGATCACACCTGGGAACACAGTTCTGCTTCCTTCACTCCCTTACAGGTCCCTCCAAAGGGTTTTTGTGGTTGCTATTAGCTGCCATCGAGTAAGCCACTGACTCATGGCGACCTCACGTGTGAAAGAGTAAGACTACTTCATGGGGTTTTCTAGCCGTAACCTGGAGAAGGACACCACGCTTAGCAAAGTAAAGGGTTAGCAAAAGAGAAGAAGACCCTCAACAAGATGGATTGACACAGTGGCTGCAACCAATGGGCTCAGGCATAACAACGATCACCAGGTTGGTGCAGGACCGGGCAGTGTTTCATTCTGTTGTACACAGGTTGCTATGAGTTGGAACTGACTCAATGGCACCTAACAATAACAACTTTTACAGAAGCAGGTCACCAGGCCTTTCTTCCGCGGCACCAGTGAGTAAGTTCAAACAGCCATCCTTTCAGTTAGCTGATCGCAAACCACTTGTACCACCCAGGCTCCTTTCCTGAAAGGTACTCCTTCTATAAGTCATGTTTCTCTGAATCCCTTCTTGGTCTGTGCTTCCAGAGACCCTGCCTTGAGACAAATGTTTATGCCTCGAGACAAATGATTATGAAAACAATCCATATTATTGTAAAAAATGATCATGCCGAACACAAATTTCCTACAATCATCCATACACCAGTTAACATTTTGGTGTACTTCCTTTCAGTTTCTTTTCTATGATGTTTGCATTTTAAGATCGATAACTGACACAAAAATTTTCACATAAATTTTATCATACCTTCTTCACTGAACCCTTAAGTTGTGAGTATTTTAACATGTGTGCCACTTAGGACTTTTTAAGCAGCAAATAATAAAAAAAAACAACCCAAACTAACTTGAGTAAGAGAGAGCATGTATTGGCTGTCATAGCTGGGCAGTCCAGGGTACATCTGACTTCAGCCACAGTTCAGTGCAGTGCTTCACAGTGTCATCAGGGCTCCAGCTCCCTTCTTGGTGCTTCTCTTGGCTCTGCTCTCTTGGGTGCTTCAGCTGTGTGCTCTGGCTGGCTCTGGTCATGGGAGCAAAAACGAATGCAGCGCACGTGCAAAATGATACACATTCGAGGAACTGGCATCGCAGCTTTGTTTAGAAATAAAGACAGTGCCAATTACTGAAAGGAATGGTTTACTTAATAATGGGATAGCCATGTAATGGAATTCCAGGCAGCTGTTAAAGGCGGCTCTTTGAATGGAGATGTGGAAAATTCTCCAAGATACTTCATCAAATAAGAACAAGGGAGGTACAAAATCCCGAGCAAAGTGGCAGCATTTGGGTTCACGAATACATGGAAGATCTCTGGAAAGACACAAAAGGAGCTGGTAACTGTGGCTACCACTGCAAAGTGGAACTGGGTGGTGAATGGGGAGGGAAAGGGAAGAAGGTATTTTGTACCTTTTCAATGCTAAACCTTGTGCATGGGTTTTATATTCAAAAACAATGTTTCTGTTTTTAAAGAATGGTTGCAGTCCTTTCAGATCTCACATCCTTACTCTCTAGAGGAAGAAAGAGCATCTCTTGTCCTAAAAAGAGAGGAAGTTTCCTTCACTGAAGCCCCTAACCCCCTTTCTCCTTTCTCCTGGGCTTCAGTTGAGTCATTGGCTCACCCTTTTTCTGCACACGGTTTAGGATTGGATACTGTGGTCAGTTTAAACCAACCACCTAGAGCTGAGGGTGGCGTTAATCTCTCCCAAACAGCGCTTCTAAGGATGGGAGAAGAATTTCCAAAGGAGAATTCATTCTCTCAAGAATGGGAAAGGGGAGAGGGGATGCTGGGAAGGCAGTTAGCGGGTATTCACCGCAACATCCATTCCAAATTCTAAAACAAAAAAAAATCATTTTAAATGGCTATTTTTTGTGTTTATTGGCCTGTACTTCCAAACCTGTTAAACATCCAGGGTCTCCATTCTGCCTCCGTAGCAGTGGGAAGAAAGGAGAGTTTTTCTCTGGATTACCCCAGTCTATATAATGACAGCAGGTAGGGGGTTGTAAGAGAAAGGGGAGGTTGGCTTGTGCCGGGGGCTCTTCCTGGTAGCAAGTCAGCCAATAATTGGGGATGGAGTGTTTGTGGCCCCATGGTTCCATCTCTCACCAGCCCAGGGCACAAACGTGGTTGTGTTAACCAGACTAACTTGTCTTTCCCAGAATCTTACACATACCTACATAGTCTAGGACCACTAGTCCCTCTTAGTCTTCCCTAGTTGTTTCTGGGCATTCCTGGGGGTTTCTGAGTGACCTTAGGAACAATACTCTCACGTTCTTCCAGTCCCATCCCCCTCACTGAGATACGAGTCTTAGGATGTCACTTGGGTTGCATATTTCCCCACTGCTAGGTATTGGCAGGAAACCCTGGTGGCATAGTGGTTAAGAATTATGGTTGCTAACCAAAAAAGGTCAGCAGTTCGAATCTACCAGGCACTCCTTGGAAACCCTATGAGGCAGTTCTACTCTGTCCTTTAGGGTCTCTATGAGTCGGAATCTACTCGAAGGCAACGGGTTGGTTGGGTTGGTAGGTATTGCAGCCACTGTGACAACCATGTGACATTGGTTTGGATGCCAAGGGTGCAGCCTCGTGAAGCTCCTGAAGCTACAAACTCCCGCCTACCCACGCAACCAGCACATACCTGTGTCTTTCAGAGTCCCCTGAAAATAGCCGCTTCAGCTCTTATCTGCCTCCCTTCTTGGCACTGCACTCAGATATGAGACCACTCTAACTAGAGCCCCAGGGTATAGTGGACAGAGGAGAGTGTTGGGTGCGAGGCAGATACCTTTCAATCTCAGCTTTTCCCCGTAGTACCCGTATGGACTTATGTAACATGTTTAAAAAGAGCCCTTGTGGTACAATGGTTAAGTGCTCCTCTGCTAACTGAAAGGTCGGGGGTTCAAACCCACCCATCAGCTTCACAGGAGAAAAGACCTGGTGATTTGCTCCTGTAAAAATTACAGCCTAGAAAACCCTATGGGGCAGTCCTACTCTGTCACATTGGGTAACAAGGAGTCAGAATCGACTCCAAGGCACTTAACGACAGAACATTTAAAATCTCACCCCAGTGTATTCACTTTTAAATGGAGATAATAAATATTATAGAGTCAGGTAAGGCTTATGGAGAGGGGCAGGTCCCATGGGCCATTACAAAAAGAAACTACAAAACCAAGATCCAAATGCAAAAGGTTTCGATTATGGAGTTTATAGTATAGAATAATTGGAAGGTCCTAGAAATAAACTTGATGAACAAACAAGGGTCTTAAAGAAGTCCCCCCCTCACAAGAAAAATTGCGGTTCCACTAGCAATGGCCAGGTTTCTATAACCATACTCACCAAAGTTGGCTCCTAAAGTGGAATTGCCCTCTCGTGCTCTCTTGAGGGCAAAGGAGACATCACCAAGGGGGAGGGGCGAGTATCTTCATTAACTGATTCAAAGAGTTCACTCCATTGCTTGGAACATGAACCAAAAAATGGTTGGATCCTACACCATGTCCAGATGGATGTGGTATGTGCGCTGGACCAGTGGCCATTGTGTTGTTCCCCTTGCCTATTTTTCTAAATGGGAAATTTTCTAGCAGTTTGCCTCCCAGCATTGTAGATTGGGTGTATGAAGAAGTGGATAAACTCCATTTAGTCCATAAGCTGCAGTATCTTGAGCAGCCCACTTTCAGATCAAAAGAAAGGCACCTTCCCCAGAGATGCTAGGCTCTGGATCTCATGTTGGATGTGACTTCAGCTTGTTTCCTTTGGAGAAGACAGAGTGAGTTTTTAGTTGAATGTGAAAAAATTGCATAATGCTAAAAAAAAAAAAAAAAAAGCTGCTGTCGAGTCAATTCTGACTCATAGTGACCCTATAAGATGGAGTAGAACCGCCCCATAAGGTTTCCAAGGAGCAGCTGGTGGATTCAAACTGCCGACCTTTTGGTTAGCAGCCAAGCTCTTACTGTGCCACTGGAATTACACATTTGAGGAAAAGAATATACACTGATGAGCAGCCAAAGGGTGGAAAGTGGTGAGTTTTCCCTAAGCCCACCCGGAAACCCTTTTCCTACACCTTCTGGTAACAAACCTCACTCCACCTCCAGCCTTGGTTCTGAATTGGAAGTTACAGTGCTTGCTCTGAGAGGAGGCATAAGACTCGAGTCAGAACTATTGAAGTCCTTTCCCAGTATTTTCTGTTGGAGCAGGCAGAGAAGAACCTTTTACTACTGTCTGTCTGTGGAGTTATAAGGAAATGATCCTAAATCTTCCAGAAGCTACTGGTCCCTGACCTGTAGGAAAACCCCAAAAAATAAAGTCACTGTGCGCAGAGAGAAGTCAGAAAGAAAGAACTTTAGCTGACAAAGCCCTTATTTCCTGTCAGTACCAGCTAGGATTCTTGGTTGTAAGCAACAGAAACTGACGAGCTGATTTAAGCATAAGAGGAATTCATTAAAAGGCTATTGGATCACTCACAGAATTGGTAGGGAGGCTGGAGAACAAGGCTTGGAGTTCCTGGAGCAGAAGCACAACCAAGATCAGACCACAGAAGGAAACTAGTGAGGATTCAGCTGCCACTGCTGAACACTACATGATGCTGTGACTGGCTCCACCCTCACACTCCTCTGCAGGCTTGGTTGCCACTGCAGGTCCTATAAAGGGTGACCTCACCACCACAGCAGCCGCTGTCGGAAAGGATCCTCCATTGCTCTTACTTCTTAACTTCACAGGCTCCCTACACACAGAACAGGAAGCCTATGTCTGATTGGTTGAGCCTAGTCATGTGCAATATGCAGATGACACAACCTTGTTTGCTGAAAGTGGAGAGGACTGGAAGCACTTTCTGATAAAGATCAAAGACTAAGCCTTCAGTATGAATTGGCCTTCAACATAAAGAAAATAAAAACCCTCACAACTGGACTGATAAGCAACATCATGATAAATGGAGAAAAGATTGAAGTTGTCAAGGATCTCATTTTACTTGGATCCACAAGCAATGCCCATGGAACCAGCAGTCAAGAATTCAAACAACGCATTGCATTGGGCAAATCTGCTGCAAAAGACCTCTTTCAAGTGTTAAAAAAAAAAAAAAAGATGTCACTTTGAAGACTAAGGTGTGCCTGACCCAAGCCATGATATTTTCAATCACCTCATATGCATATGAAAATTGGTCAGTGAATAAGGAAAACCAAAGAAGAATTGACACCTTTGAATTATGATGTTAGTGTTTATGGACTGGCAAAGGAATGGAGCCCTGGTGGTGCAGTGGTTAAGAGCTTGGCTGCTAACCAAAAGTCAGCAGTTCAAATCCACCAGCCACTCCTTGGAAGCCCTATGGGGCAGTTCTGCTCTGTCTTACAGGGTCACTAGGAGTTGGAATCTACTTTACCGCAACAGGTTGCCAGAAGAATGAACAAATCTGTCTTGGACGAAGTATAGCCGGAATGCTCCTTAGAAGCAAGGATGGTGAGACTTCCGCTCACATATTTTGAACATGTTATCAGAAGAGACCAATTCCTGGAGAAGGACATAATGCTTGGTAAAGTAGAGGGTCAGTGGAAAAGAGTAAGGCCCTCAACGAGATGGACTGACTCAGTGGCTGCCACAATGGGCTCAAGCATAACAGTGATTGTGGGGGTGGCGCAGGGCCAGGCAGTGTTTCATTCCATTGTACATAGGGTCACTATGAGTTGGAACCAACCCAGTGACACCTAACACAACAATAGTCATGTGCACCTGCTGGCTCCTCCACATGCTCTCACTAAGGAGCCAGTATTGGGCAAGTTCCTCTTTTAGCCACCTTTAAACTGGAACCTGACAAGGAGGGGGATTCTGGAAGACAGAGTTCCCAGATTGTATGAGTAATAGCCAACATAAAGTCGATTTCCAAAATGTGACAATAACTCATATCCCTACTTTCCCACTTCATCTTTCTGACACCAGCCACCCATGTGACACTTTCTCTCTCTGACCCTAAGCACCCAGACTAGTGTTGGGTCACCACAAGTTAGGACTCTGTCCTTCCAGCCCCTGCCAAACAGGCAAATGCCAGCCTCTCTGCTGGTTCTCACTGCCTCCGGTGGGTTTGATAATTCACTAGAATGACTCACAGAACTCACAGAAACTATTACCTACATTTACAGTTACCCATTTATTATAACCAGAAAGAATATAAGCATAGAGACACACCAAAGTCTGGGAGAATTCCTCGAACAAGGTCTCCATTGTCCCCAAGGATGTTTTCACCAATCCAGGGGGATCCAAAGGGAGCACTCATAGGTCGCAGGTCCCCTAGTCATTGGGACCTCAATGAATATGCATGAGTGGGCCTTAACGCATAGTTACAATTGACCCAATCAATGAATGTGCATGATTGCACTAGGCCTCCCTCCATTTCTGAAGTGAGTTTGCCAGGTGTATGACCTGAGCAGCCCCTATTTTCCTGGCTATTTTGGAAAACTAAAGCATATTGATCGCTTGGGTTATTTTCAGAAACCAGAGTCAAAGGGCCAAACCAAGTTCTTTGTCCCACACAGATTAACCAAGGTGACAACAAAATGATCAACCACATTACATTCTCTGCTCATCTTTACAGCAATAGCTCTTGAAAGAGTTTTCTATGCTTCCTATCTCCACTGTTTACCTCCCATATTCTGTTGAACCCACTCTGGTTAAGTATTTCATCACCACCATACCATCAAAACTGCTCTTACCAAGGTCATGAACAGTAGACCTGTTTACTGCCAAATCCAGTGGTGTGTTCTCAGTCCTTCCCTTATTTGATGTTCCAGCAGCATGTGGCCCAGCTGACCACATCCTCCTCATAACACTTTCTTCCTGTGGCATCCAGAACACTACTTTCTTTTGGTTCTGCTTTCATCTCTCTGCTGCTTTTCTCAGTTGGCTTTGTTGGTTCCTTCTATTTCTGATCTCTAAATGTTGAAATGCTCCACGGCTCAGTTTTTCTGAATTCTTGAAAAAAAAAATTTTTTTTTTTTTTCCTATGGTTACCATGCAGGTGGTCTTATCCAATTCCATGAGCTTAAATATCTATCTTTCAAATTTATATATTTGGCCCCAACCTCGCTCCTGATCTACCAACTTGAAAATCCAAGGGCCTACTTGATATTCCAGTAAATGATTAATAGACTTCCCCAATTTACTATGTCCAAAAACTCTTAATCTCATATCCCCCCACCAAACCTGCTGTTATCACACTTTCCCCCATCTCGATAAATGGCAAGTCCATTGTACCAGTTGCTTGGGCCAAAAATCTTGGGCTTTTCCCAAACTTCTCTCTTTTCCTCTTATATTCTACATCCAACCCTTCAGCAAACCTTGTCAGTTCTACCTTTGTAACATATCTAGAGTTTGTTCCCTCAATAAAACCTTATTGAGATGGATGGTTGGATGGATGGATGGTTGGATGGATGGATGGATGGATGGATGGATGGATGGATGGATGGATGGATGGATGGATGGATGGATGGATGGATGGATGGATGGATGGATGGATGGATGGATGGATGGATGGATGGATGGATGGATGGATGGATGGATGGATGGATGGATGGATGGATGGATGGATGGATGGATGGATGGATGGATGGATGGATGGATGGATGGATGGATGGATGGATGGATGGATGGATGGATGGATGGTTGGGTGGATGGGTGGATGGATGCGTGGGTGGGTGAGTGGATGGATGGATGCATGGACAGATGAGCAGAGGATACTCTTGTGTTTGCGTGGATGATAGAGGTACAGTCTGTGTGAAAGTACAGAGGCAGAAACAAATGTGAGATGTTCAGTGAACTAAGCTTAGGGAATTTAAGCATGGATGGGATAAAAGCGTATGGGGTCATGGTATGAAATAAGGTTAGAAAGATAACCACAGCCCATATAATGCCAGGCCCTTTAGGTTGAGGGTTCTGAATTTTACCCCAAAACCTTTCGGAAGCCTTTGAATGATCTATGAAAGAGAATGACATGATCCAATTTATATTTTAGAAAAATCCCTCTGGGGGCTTGTGGAGAATGAATTGAAGGAGAGCCAGAACATAATTTGGTTTGGAAGTGATGAAGGTCTGAGCTCAGCCAGTGGCTAAGGGGTGGAATGGCCAGACATCCTCTATAAAAATACCAGGCACCAGGCCAAGCCTGGGGAGATGTTGGCAGGTGGTGGCCATTCTGAAAAACACCTGCTTAATTTAAACAATGTCTTATGTATCAATAATAATTTTTACATATTTTAATGCAACTTTTATATCTCCTTATTTGTTTAAGAAACAGGTATTTTTCATTAGAACAACTAGCAAGGAATGTTGAAGGAAAGCAAATACAAAGATTTATTGAAACTTTTTCATTTTACCAGCCCCGAAGCTCTCATAGCAGACTACCCCGGACAATACCTCCCATCTGGCAACACTACCAGGGGACGGGCATGTAGTTCTTAGGGGTAAGAACTACAGTTGTGTTCTTCCTTCAGTAGGACCACTGCAGCACTCCCGTCAGGACACGGAGGCGGTGGCGGGGAAGCCCTCACACAGCTAGGCTCTGAGTCTTGAAGAAGCTGGAGTAATAGAGTTCACCATCAGTCCCATATGTTTCTCCCTCCCCCAAAATGGTAGGAATTTCTCTGATGGAAAAGCAGCTGCCTAGTTGTTAACAGCTCGGCTGCTAACCAAAAGGTTGGCAGTTCAAATCCACCAGCGGCTTCTTGGAAACACTATGGGGCAGTTCTACTCCTTAGTTATGAGTCGGCATCGAATCAATGGCACCTAACAACAATAACATGCTTCCCTCTGTCTCCCAGCTGCCTTCCCTGTGGTTCTCAGAGAGTGCTCCAACATCAGTTTGATTCAGACTTGGGCCCAAGGGGAGGCTTCAGGAGGAATGGCTCCTTCACATGATCCAGTAACTGCAAGAGAATTCGGAGACACTAGGGGTAGCACAGAGTTCATGCAAATCACTCCCCTTCCCATTGCTCTCCTCTCTGGGAAGAAGTGATTTATCTCTTCTTCCTTCTGGAAATACCAACAGCCAAAGCAATAGTATTTCATTTTGTTCCTTGCTGAAGAGATTTTGGGAACTATGTTTCCTGTGGCTTTGTGTTATAAAGTGTGGCCCCTCACTAAAAACTGTTGCCACAGAGTCAATTCCGACTCATACTAACCCTATAGGACAGAGTAGAACTGCCCCACAGGGTTTCCAAGGAGCAACTGGTGGATTCCAACTGCCGACCTTTTGGTTAGCAGCCATAGCTCTTAACTACTGCACCACCAGGGCTCCTGGCCCCTCACTCACTAGCAACTCAGCAATGTAAACGGTGGTAAATGGATTCTGAACTTCTAGTTCCTAAATTTCTTAAAAGGTGTATGTGTATGTGGTGGGGGGAAGAGGAGAACAAGAGGTAATGGGATGACTGGTCATTCCTTCAGGATGAGGACTGAGAGACCCTATTCCGGGAACACCCAAGCAAGAGTCCCCACTAGGCCTTTGGAAGAGAGTGGTAGGTCATGACAAGGGGCTCTCCCTGAGCACATTGTCCCACTTTGTTTTGGGTTCTGATGGGAAACCTTTAAAAACATCACCAGAGAAGAACTGTTAGAAAGAGAAGCTTCGGACAGAATTGTGCATTTAGTTTCTATTAGCTTTCTATTGTTGCATAATAAATTACCACAAACTTAGCAGCTTAAGACAACACACATTTATTATCTCACAGTTTCAACAGGTCAGGATTCTGGGTATGGGTTGACTGGGTCCTCTGCTCAGAGTCTCACAGGGCTGCGCTCAAGATGTGGGCCAGGGCTGTGGTCTTATCTGAGGCTCAGGGTCCTCTTCCAAGCTTACATGGTTGTTGGCAGAATTCATTTCCTTTCAGTTGTAGAACTCATAATGGCTGACTTCCTCAAGGCCAGCAAAAAGAGTTTCTTTGACTTTTGCTTTTGACCTCAAGACCCTTCTCTAAAGGGCTCGTCTGATTAGGTCAGGCCCACCCATGGAAATCTCCCTTTTTATTAACTTAAAGTCAACTGATTAGGGACCTTAATGACATCTTCAATATCTCTTCAAGCAGTTGGACAACCCATCACTTTTGCCATATTACATTAGTTAGAAGCAAGTTATAGGTCTCACCTACATCCAAGGGGAAGGGAATACACAAGGGTATCAGTCACTGGGGGTCATCTCAGAATTCTGCCTACCACAGAGTTAAAGAGCTTCTGAAGAGAGCAGCCTTTCCCTGAGGGGTGGCTGGAGTAGATGATAATCTTTTGAAACCAGAACTCTCAGTTAAAGGGTTTACAAGTGTTTCTTACTGTAGTGGGTTGAATAGTGGCCCTCTAAATAATATGTCCACCTAGAACCTCAGAATGTGACCTTATTGGGGATAAGTGTTTTTGCAGATGCAATTAATTAAGGTAAGAATCTTGAGGTGAGATCATTCTGGGACAGCCAATGATGGGTGTCCCTATAAGACAGAAAAGGAGAAAACACAAAGAGACACAGGGAGGGAAACCAAGTGAAGACAGAGACAGGGTTCGAGTGATCTGTCTACAAGGGAAAGAACACCAAGGACTGCCAAAGTCACCAGAAGCCAGGAGAGTGGCAAGGAATCAATTCTCCCCCAGACCTTCCAGAAGGAACCAACCCTGTTGTCACCTTGATTTCAGACTTCTGGCTTCCAGAACTGTGAGAGAATAAGTTTCTGTAGTTTTAAGTCACCAAATTGGTGGTAATTTGTTGTGGAGGCCTCAGGAAACTAACACACTCATTGACAATTATCTCCATAAGAATCCAGATCAAGGAGATGGACTTGGTCTTAGATGCACCAAGAACACAGGCTCTACAGAGATGCCAGCTCCCATAGATCAGAGGTGACCTAAGAGGTAGCAGAGCAAGGTGGTTTTATGGCTAGGTCGACCCAAGCTGCATTCATCACAGAATGTGATGTCCACTCATTTATAACTTCCTTTATCATCTCTTCATTGATCTATTTGTTTGATTCAGCTACTGTTAAAAAAAAAAAAGTCTAAAATAACTGTGGCTTAAACAAAACAAGTTTATTTATCTTTCATTTAAGAGTCTTAAATGTAAGTAGTCAAGGGCTGAAATGGTGTCCACACTGCTGGATTCGCAAGCTCCTTCTGGCTGGCTTTTCTGCCATCTACAACATATGGTTGCCGTCTTGTGATCTAAGGAGGCTGCTTCATTTTTCACATCACACCTGCATTCCAGCCAGTGGGAAGGGGAAAATGGCCATGGAAGATATGACTTTTCCCTTTAATAGCAGACCCGCAAGCTGGTCACTTTCAGTTGGCCTAGAACTTAGTCACAGGGCTATACCTAGCTGCAAAGGAGGCTGCAAAATATCTTCAGCTAGGAAGATGAGTGCCCAGCTAAAAGGGAGAAGAGGAGAATGAAGAATGGACAGCAATCTCTGCCCATAAACCAAAGCCGAACCTGTTGCCATGGAGTCGATTCCGGCACACAGCTACCCTATATGTATAATCTGTGCCCATAGGGGAAAACAAACACGAGATCTGACTTGATCAGTGGCCTCTCAAATCTGGGGCCCGGAGAGATGAGAGGAAAATCCCAGAAATGGAAATCCAGGAATAGATAGCTCTCTCTTCTCCTGCAAATGGACATTCTGTCAGGTGATAGGATGAAACTGAGCCTTTAAAATACGAATTTGTAGGGATGGGAGTGAGATGGGCATGGAAAGGCCGGGAGTAATAGTGATCTCCCCTTGCTGTCACCATCTCTTCCTTTTCTGGCTCATCAGGGTCCAATTCTCATGAACCTTTGGCCCTCATGAGGGCTTTAACCTCTAGAAATGCTCTATGTTCTAAACCTTTTACCCCGTACTTAAAATATATTTTATTATACGCTAGCAAGCAGCCATCTAAGATGCATCAATTGGTCTCAACCCACCTGAAGGAAAGTAGAATGAAGAACACTAAAGACACAAGGTAATTATGAGCCCAAGAGACAGAAAGGGCCACATAAATTAGAGACTACATCAGCCCAAGACCAAAAGAACTAGATGGTGCCTGGCTACAACCAGTGACTGCCCTGACAGGGAACACAACAGAATCCCTGATGGAGCAGGTGAGCAGTGGGATTCAGACCTCAAATTCTCATAAGACCAAACTTAATGGTCTGACTGAGACTAGAAGAACCCTGGAGGTCATGTTCCCCAAACCTTCTGTTAGCCCACAACTAGAACCATTCCCAAAGCCAACTCTTCAAACAGGGATTAAACTGGACTATACGATAGAAAATGATACTGGTGAGAAGTGAGCTTCTTGGCTCAGGTAGACACATGAGACTATGTGGGCAGCTCCTGTCTGGAGACAAGATGCGAAGGCAGAGGGGGACAGAAGCTGGCTGAATGGACAGGGAAATAATACAGGGTAGAGAGGAGGAGTATGGTTTCTCATTAGGGGGAGAGCACCTGGGAATACATAGCAAGGTGTACACAAATTTTTGTATAAGAGACTGACTTGATTTGTAAACTTTCACTTAAAGCACAATAAAATATATATATATATATATATATATATATATATATATATATATATATATAAAGATAAATGCTACATGGCCAATGATGGGATGAACGAAACCAGGACCAAAATAGCAGAGACAGGCCAGAACAAGGTCTGAACATCAAAATAGAGCCAGCCATGGAGATGTACAGCAACGTGGATATAAAACCAGGGAAATCAGTCTGAGGTGGCTATGAACCTGCAGAACAAAGACCAGGCAGGATGTGCCCACAGTGACCAAAGCCCAGTGGGATCCAAGACCCAGGCTGTCGATATAAGTAGGACTATACAAAGATCAAAACCAGGAGAACTGGGACTAGTCCTAGCTCCACACTCTAATTATACCACTTTATATTGGAAGAGGAGTCTCCGAGTGGTACAAACAGTTAAAGCCCTTGGCTGCTAACCAAAAGGTTGGAGGTTTGAGTCTACTCAATGGTGCCTCAGAAGAAAGGCCTGGCAATCTATTGCTGAAAAAAATCAGTCATTGAAAACCTTATGGAGCAAAGTTCTACTCTGACACACATGGGGTCTCCATAAGTTGGAATCAACTCAAAGACAACTGGTTATACATTGAGGGAGCCCTTACACTTTTCAAAACACTTTCACATACAGTATTTCATTTAGTCTTCAAAATCAGTTTGTCCAAAGATTAGACAGGCCTATAAAACAAACAGAAACCCTGGTGGAGTAGTGGTTAAGAGCTACAGCTGCGAACCAAAGGGTCGGCAGTTCAAACCCAACAGGCACTCCTTGGAAACTCTCCAGGGCGATTCTACCCTGTCCTACAGGGTTGCTATGAGTCGGAATCGACTCGATGGCAGCGGACAATAAAACAAACAATAATACCTGTAGTTCAACCGTGTGTATGACACTAAATGGGCACACCAGCACAAAAGCAAAGATGAGAAGGCAAGAAGGGACAGGAAAGCTAACGAATGGAAATGTGGACCCCAAGGTCAAGAAGGGGAGAGGGTTGTCACACTGCGGGGCTGACAACCAATATCACGCAACAATATGTGTATTAATTGTTTAGTGAGAAACTAATTTGCTCTGTAAACTTTCACCTAAAGCACAATAAAAACACACACACACAAAAAGTTTGTGTGAGCTGAATAGAGCAATAATACAATCTTCAGTTGATTCAGAGACCAAAAAAAAAAAGAAAAGGTCAGAAAGGCTAAGTAACTTGTTCAGTGTCGCATAACTGATTATCAGCAGTGTGTGGAGAGAAAAGAAAATGAACTTTCGAGTTTGGGAGTCTGGGTTAGACTCAATACAAGGAAGCGATGGAATTTCTCTGAGGCTCTATTTTTTATTTGTTGCCACTAGTAAATAACATAACACTGGTAGAGCACCTCTCCCAGTGTTGGCATACACTAGGTGCTCAATAAATGGTCATTCCCTTCCTTTCCCCCTTTCTTACTTTTTTCCTTGTTTTTCCAGCTCCAAGTTCAGTGCTCTTTACCCTACCACAGTGCTACCTCTATTAAGTAACCTTGGCTACTCGCTTAACCCCTCTCCAGAACTGCTTCCTCAACCCTATCATAAAAAACAAAAAACTGAAGGGCATTATTTCTATGGTCCCTTCCAGGTCTGATAGTTTATGGTCTTGTGGAAACTCTGGTTCTGGCTGCCTGACTGGACCGGCATTAGGAAGCCCAGACCTAGTGTCTCTCACATCCACCAGCAGGGGGCGCCTAGCACCATTTATGGCCCGAGCAGAACAAATAAGCAGGGAAGCTCTCGATCGCACTGGGTTTGGGTTTTTTTGGTTTTCTGCCCAGGACTTCACAGAGCTTCTAAGAGCCACCCCAGTCACCTCATTCCCCTTTTAAAGGCAAGAAAGGAGAGCCAGGTACACACTTTATTTTATAGATGGGGAAACGAGGGAACCCATTTGATTTTCTTTAATCTCATAATAGGATGAGCTGTGAAAAATTAGATGATCTTCCGGAGCTTCTGTTGATTAAACTAAATTGCGCTTTATCCCTTAACCGCTCATCGACTGGCCTAAGGCAGACTGTACCTAGGGCTCTTCACATGAGGAGTTGGGGGGGCCATTAGCAGCTCTCCAATCGGATTGCAAGCTTCTCTCAACAGACACACAGACACAGACAGACTTCCATAAAGAACTCTGAGAAGGAGCCTAGGTCTTTGGCTTTTGGGATTGAAACAGAAAGCAGCATTATTTTCATGGCCTTCACCATGGCCCCCCGGGACCATTCTGGGTACAGTGAAAACACACCAAAAGAGAAGTTGCCCCTACTCTATAGCGGCTGAAGAATTAAGCCAGTGTGTAATTACAGCCTGGTGGATGTCCATGAGGACCACATCCTGCACTTAACCACCATCCTCCAGAAGAATCTACTATGGGGAGAGGACTTAGCGAAGTCTGTCTTCAGCCTCCTCCTTACCCGAATTCTGCTCCTTAGAAGCCCTACCTATGCACAGGGTAGGTCACCTCTGGAAAGCCCGGTCACTATTCCTTCCCTCTCCTTCAACCCAACCCCCTTTCCCTGTCATTTTGCCCCAGACCAGGCACACCTCCTGCTAACAGACTCTGGGGAGGGGAGGGGTTCCATGGGTTCTTTCATTCTCATTGGTCTGTAAGTCTTCACATTTCTAGGTTCAGGGGATGGTTGTTTGTCTTCCACAGTTCAAGTACTCAGGCCTCGTGCTAGCAAAGGCAGCCTGCTCCCCATCCAGGGATGTAAATCTCCCTTAGCCTGACACCCAGCCACAAGTTGCTGGAGAAATGACCAGGGCTGCTGCCTCTCCGCCTGTCAGATGCACTGGTGACAATCTGCAGATGGAATCCACAGCCCTGGTACAAGTCTAAACACTCAAAAGGAAGTCTGACAGCTGGCACACGTGTGCATGTCAAGCAAGACTCAAGCAGTATAAGCTCCTGGACAATGTTCAAGGACAATTCTACAAACCAGACCTCCCTTCTCTGCTAAGAGCCACAGTTCAAAAGTTGAGTCCTTGCCAAGAACCCTTCCCCATCTCAGACACCAGAGATCTCACACTGGTCTAGGTTGAAAAGGAGGTCATCTTTGGTACGCAAACATCCTAAGAACTAAAACCTGTATTCCTGGAAAAAAGGGAGCACCATAAGGCAGGTCCAGTTCACAAGGAACACCCATATGTGGAAGTCCATCAACCTTATCTAGAAGGCAGATCAAAGTTTTATAACTCTGTATTCCCTGAACCTAGCCCATTAAACGTTTGGTGATTTACTGGGTATCCTATAAATCAGCCTGGACAGTGGTCTTTGCTCATGGAGCTTTAAATAAGAACCCACAAAACTCTTCCATCATTTCTATAGAAGTTTTCTTTCCATAGGAAACTTGCCTGATAGGGTTCTTAAAATTTTTGGAATAAGAAAAAATATGAACAGGCTCAAATATGAAACTCCAGTTTTACTTTCAGGGGATGACATAGATTTCTGCAGCCAAGGAAGGGGAGAGGGAAGGTAGAGATTATGGAAAGGACGGGAAACATCGGAATATATTTAAACCAAACACAAACAATGCTTTATCCCCCTAGACACACACATACAGCGCTGGACAAAACTAGCTCCTGGTGGCAATGGGATCTTATGAATACAATACTGGCTTACAGCATGGGGGGTGACATGTGCCCTGTATGCCCTGATCCTGGGCACAGAAAACACCACACTACTGTGCAACTTTGCTACTCACTTGCCACTGGATTCCAGAAGCTTTAGAAAGGATGGAGAGGCAGGCGTGTCAAAGGCTCAAGCTTGCTCCTCTTTACTCGAACAGAATGTCTTAGTTATCTAGTGCTGCTATAATAGAAATACCACAAGTGGATGGCTTTAAAAAACAGAAATTTAATTTCTCACAGTTTAGGAGACTAGAAGCTCAAATTCAGGGTGTCAGCTCTAGGGGAAGTCTATCTTTCTCTGTCAGCTCTGGAGGAAGGTCCTTGTCTCTTTAGCTTCAATTCCTTGGCTCCTTGGTGACCTTCATGTGGCATGGCATCTCTCTTCCCCGTCTCTCCTTCTTTCCCTCACTTGTTTAATCTCTTTTATATCTCAAAAGAGACTGACTTAAGACACGCCCTACACTAATCTTTTCATTAACATAACAAAGACAACCCATTTCCAAATGGGGTTAAAACTATGGACATAGAGGTTAGAATTTACAATGCATATTTTGGGGGGACACATTTCAACCCATAACACCCCACCCTTTGGTCCACCAAAATTCATGTCATTGCCACATGCAAAACACATTCACCCCATCACATCATCCCAAAAGTCTTAAACCAGCCCCAAGTCCAAAATCTCATCTTCTGAATCATCTAAATCCAATATGGGTGAAACTTTAGGTGTATTTCATCCTGGGGCAAAATTTCTCTTCATCTGTGAACCTGTGAAATCTAGACTACAAGTTATCTGCTTTCAAAGTACGACAGTAGAACAGGCACAAGGTAGACATTTCCATTACAAATGGGGGAAACTGGAAAGAAAGAAGGGATAACGGACACTAAGCAAGTCCAAAACTCAGCAGAACAATTTACATTAGCCCTCAAGTCTTGAAAACAACCCTCTGTTCTCTGAGACCATCTGGGCAATGGCCCTGCCCTCTAGATTCTGGGTGTTGGCCACACCCTCTGGATTCTGGGTGGAGGCCCCTTAGCCCTGGGCTTCAGCTCTGCCTTCCAGGCCCACTGGGATGGCAACACTTTCCCTAATCTTTGGGTGGTCCCATTCTCCTAGTCCATCTGAGTGGCAACCCCACCTCCTTGGCCCCAACAGGCTCTATTTTTCTGCCCCTTGGGCATTGCAGCCCAGCCCCCTCAGCCTTGGGCAGTGGCCCCATCCCCTGGCATACTCTGGAACCAAATTGGCAAAGATGCAACTCTTAAAACCTAGGAAGTTGAGGCCGCACCCTTTCATATCCAGAAGACCATGGCCCCACCCTTTGAAACTGAGAAGGCCCTGCTTCTCGTGCTCCTTCCAACAGTTCTGCTGATCTCCGAGCTGCTCCAGGGATGGTCCTTTTATTTTCCTGAAGGGCACAGATGTAGTTCCTTTGGCCTGTTTCCTTCCTATAAAATGCCAAGAGGCAGATGGCACTCATTCCTTTCATTCTTTCTCTGTCCCCTGCGGTCTAAGCTGATGGGTTTCCTGCTGTGGCAACTGGTTAGGTCCATCAGTCACAGGCTTAATCTCTTCAACAAGAGATTGTGTAGTCATGGCCTCAGTGAACATTCTAGGACACATGTCCTTAGTTTGTATAACAGAAATTTCCAAATCTTTAAGTTGTGTTTTCATTTTCATTTTGCACAGCTCATTTTTAAGTTCATCTCTCTCCTCTCACATTTTGCTATAAATGGCATAGAGAAACCATGCAGCCCTTTAAAGTCTTGCTTAGAAATTTCATCAGCCAGATATCCAAATTCATCACTTACAAGTTCTGCCTTCCTCCAAACATTTGAACATAATTGAGACAAGTTTTTTGCCACTGCATAAAAAGTATGGCTCTTCCTCCACTGTCTGATCACATGTTCATGATTTTCCTTTACAGCCTCACAGAAGCACATTTAATGTCCACATTTCTAGCAACATTTTGATGCTGGCACCATATGTATTCCCTAAGACGATAGAGATTTTCTCTATAGCTCTCCTCACTTCCTTCTGAGCCCTCACCACAACTGTCGTTGACATCCATAATTCTACCAGCAGTCTCTTTCAGGTAATCTAGCCTTTACCATTAACCCATTTTTTTAAAAAAGACCCATGCTGTCGAGTCGATTCCAACTCATAGTGACCCTATAGGACAGAGTAGAACTGCCCCATAGGGTTTCCAAGGAGCAGCTGGTGGATTCGAACTGCCAACATTTTGGTCAACAGCCATTTCTTAACCACTGTGCCACCAGGGCTCCTTTGTACTATTAGGCACCTTAAAACAGATACCTAAAATGTGGAAGCAGTTTTGGAATTGGGTAATGGGCTGGAAGAGTTTTAAGGTGCTTAATAGTGAAAAACAAAACAAAACCTGTTGCCGTTGGGTCAATTCTAACTCATAGTGACCCTAAGGACAGAGTAGAACTGTCTCATAGAGTTTCCAAGGAGCACCTGGTGGATTCAAACTTTCAACCTTTTAGTTAGCAGCCATGCCCCTTAACTACTATGCCAGCAGGGTTTCCTCTAATGGCAAAAGGCACCTTAAAACTCTTGCAGCCCACTACCCACTTCCAAAAACTGCTTCCACATTTTAGAGCAGTACCCCACTCTACCGGTACCAAATTCTGTCTAGTGTCTAGATAACAATTCAATCCATAACACAGACTTTCCATTTTTGTTTGATGAGGATTAGGAAGAAAGGGAGAAGGATTAGTTCTAGTTTACTGTGTCTGTCAAAAGCCAACTCTGAATAGAAAAGAAAGGAGTAAGTGGATTATGACAAGAAAACAAATGGAGAGAAAGGAGGGCAACAGATGGACCGCATTCAGTAATATTTATTAATTGATTTTAAAGGGAAAAGAGAAGATCCATTCTAGTTGTTCACCTTCCTATGAACCCTGGAGCCTTCCAAAGCCCTGAAGGGGTCCTTTGGAAACTGCTGAGGTAGATAAGAGCTGTTTCATGTCTAAAGCAAGGGAGGCTGGTGCTTAGAGAGTTGTAGTGAGGGAGCCAAGGACAAAAGCCCAAACTGTGACCTTTTCCAGCCTCCTGCTCTCAGCCTAGGCCACAGAATCTGGAGAGTGGTTCATCAGGGTCTGGGCAGCAGAAGGTATGCAACTAGGGGTGCTCTCTTTGCCCTGAGCACATAGCACGAAAGTGAGCAATGCGATGGGTTCCCCTGCCAAAGCCCCCTGTTGCTGTAAGAGCAGTGAAGCACAGACAGCCTGACCCCCCAGCTGCTGAGGTAGTGGTGAAGTTCAGGGATGGGGTTCAGAAAACTTCCTCAGAGAGAAAAGAGGGAGGGGAAGCCCCAGAGGATGGTGAAAACCCACTTAGTAAAGATTCTCCCTCCCCAGTGTGCTCCCCACCCCCAGTTTCCATGGCCCAGTCATCGGGTCCTGAAGGATAGTTTTTCAGCTGGGAAATTCCACAGGTCTCATTCTGATCAAAGGCCAGAAGCTTTCCAAAGGTTCTGGATCAACGGAGTTGCAGTTTCTCATCCTTTAAGGCCTAAGAAACTCCTTCGGGAAGCCCTGAAAATGGAGGTAACATATCTTGGGGTGAGGGGGGAGGGGGGAGGGTGGGAAGCTGGGGAACTGAAGGGAAGGGGCAGAGGTCAGAGATTCTGGAAACCGTAATTACCCAAAAGCATCCGGGCCCCACCCAGCCTCAAATCCCCTCCCTCCAACTCCAACCAGCCATTTCCCAGAAGAATTGGCACTCACGGGTTCCTCACTCATGTCTATACTTCACACCCGAAGTGGATTCTCACCAGTGTAGCCATCAAACCTTTGAGAGAAACCAGAGTTGAGGCCGAAGGGTTAGGAGAGCCTCTCTGCAAGTCGGAGCCAGCCCTAGTGATGGCAAGATATCTGGGCTCCTACAGAGCTGAGGGAAACCCAAATTAGAGTTGATCAGACAGGGTCAGAGGCCTTGGGTCACAGAAGCACTTCCCGCGTCGCACCCATGATCTCCAGTGAAGAACAACCCGCCCTTCCTTCTTTGCTTCAACCCTTGGAAAGGGTGGGTTAGGTACGGGAAAGAAAAGGGCCCTGGGGCCCATTTTGGCTCCCTACACCTGGTTCCCACTTCCCTCAATGCAGAGACCCTCTGCAGCTCCACCTCCTCCTACTGAATTCCAAACTCAAAAAGTTGACCAAGGAAGGGGGACACCGAATCCTTGCTGACCCAAGCCACCGGTTCCTCTGCCCCGGTTACCTACCCGGTTAGCGGTGGGGACTGCCTAGACTCCGCGGGGCAGGCCAGGGCCACAGGCGCACCAGCGGAGTTGCGGACGGGGGAAGCGGTGGCGCGGGGCTCCACCGGCCGGCAGCTGCCGCAGCGGCACAACAGGCGGCGGAAGGCGCCGCGAAAGTCCGGGCTGCGGCAGTAGATGAGCGGGTTGAAGGCTGAGTTGGCAAAGCCCAGCCAGTTGAGGGCGAGGAAAGCCGGGCTGGGAACTAGAGTGGGGCCCCCGATGGCGCGCACCACGTTGGCCACAAAGAAGGGCAACCAGCAGAGAGTGAAGGTGCCCATGATGAGACCCAAGGTGCGCAGAGCCCTGTGTTCGCGAAGAGGCAGAATGCGCGCGGGCTGTCGACCGCAGGAGGGCACCCCTGCAGGTGAAGCGCACGGCCCCGCCGGAGCTGGGGGCAGAAAGCGAGGCAGAGCCTGTGGAGAGTCTTCTGGTGGGAAGCGCCCCAGCTCTCCGCGCAGCAAGCGCAGTTGGCGCGTCGCCACGATGAAAACTCGTGCGTAGACGAAGAGCATAACAAGCAGCGGAAGGTAGAAGGAGACTAAGGAGGAGAGCAGCGCGTAAGGCATGTTGGAGGCGAAGGCGCAGCAGCGCGGATTGGAATGGCAAAGCTGCGCCTCGGCGTCGGCCCCCACGCGCCACCACTGGCTCATAATGGGCGCAAATGACACCGCAGCGGACACAACCCACACCAGGACCACGGCCGCCCGGGCGCGGCGCTTGGTAACCAGAGCGCTGTAACGCAGTGGGTTGGTCACAGCCAGATAGCGGTCCACGGCCAGGGCGCACAGGGTTTCGATGCTGGCGGTCACGCACAGCACGTCCACCGAGTTCCACAGCTCGCAACCAGTGGCGCCTAGGGGCCAGTGATCAGTGAGCGCCACGGTGGCCCCCGGGGGCACTACCAAGAGCCCCACCACCAGGTCGGCTGCGGCGAGCGAAGTCACGAACACGTTGGTTATGGTCTGGAGTCTCGGCGTCCGGGCGATGGCCACGATCACCAGTAGGTTGCCGCCCACGGTCGCCAGCGCTAACAGCGCCAACAGCGCCCCGGCCAATGCCGCCGCCCTCGGCACCCCTGGCAGCCCGCTAGTGTTGGCGGCAATGGGCGCCAGGGTGGGGGCGTCTGGCCACGAGGCCAGAGAGCTGTTCCCGTGAGGCCACGGAGCCATCCCGCGGTCGCGCGCGGGGCGTGGGGGGAAGGGAAGGGTGTGGCCCAGCCCTCCCGGCTCAGGGGAGGGGACAGCGGGCCGTGGGAGCGATTCTCCTGGCCTGGGCCATTCTCCCTAGTTGACCGGGTCGAGAACGCTCAGCCCTCCCCCGCACCCCCTTTGTGCCACTGCTCAGGGGAGGAGTGACGCCGCTTAAAGGGGCAGCAGCCAATAGTGTCTACACCCGGACTCAGTAGAGGAATTGGAGGGAGGGGAGGAAGCGGGATGGATGCTCGACTTTTCCTTTAGCCAAACCTGGAGCAGTGTACGCTCTGACTTCTCTGTCACGATCTATCCACTCGCGCCACGGCCAGCTCCCCACACTCAGCCCGGCGCCCCCTCCACACTCATTTCCTGGAGCTCTGCAATTCCTTCACGGAACGGTGGACACTGTCCAGCAGCAACGCTCAAAGAAGTATATTGGAAAACCCCTTTATGTGTCAGAGGACGAGGTACCCCCACCCAAGGCAAGCAAAATAATTCACAGTAGCCCCTCATCGACTTGGGTGCCCTTCCCTAAAAAAAAAAAAAAAAAAAAAAAAAAAATTTAAGGTATTTTAAATTAAGTAACAGAGGGCAGCCAGTATCTTTTCTCCTCTCCCAAGACCTCATTCCAATGAGGTTTGTCCCCCTTTTCTATTTCACTTACCCTCCAGTTTTCTGTTCTTTTTATTTTTAGCTACTGCGGAAATTTGCTGTTTCTCAGCTAGCCATTATCATTGCCTGTCCATTTTCACTTGGATTTGGCACTAGGTAGCCTTGGATGCTGAAGAGCTTTAATTTCTCCTTTTCCTCCACTCCACACTCCCCACTCCACTCAACCTAGAAATTTTCTAATGTGCTTCTTCTCTTAAAATTCTTAAAAAGATGTACTAAAAATAAATTGGGATGACCTCTTGGTTTGACGTTGAGGCTTGTCCACCATCACCATCCAACTACCCAAAACTCTCCCATCACCTCCTCTCTCCTACATGATAAAGCGTTCATTGCACTTCCTCGAAGATTTTATTCATGAACTTTAAAAAAGTGCAATACATTGAGCTGAGTTCACATGTTGCATCTTGAAGGATGTAGGAGGTATTTTAATGCTTCTTGAAGTCTTTCATTCAGTTTCATTCAGAAGTTTCCCTCACCGAAGAAGCTCAGAATTTCCTGTACCTGTTCCCTCCTTGGCACCCAGGCTTAAAGCTTAATTCCACCAGCCAAGCTCTCCCAATCTCTAAACCAGTGCCCCTCAAATTGGGTGTGGGGATCCATTTCCAGGACTGGAAAATGAGCCCTGGGGTTAAAGTTGAGGGGCAGGAAGATATGATACTTTTATTAAAGCCTATAGGGGCCTGATCCTTGAGCTGTCTTTCTTCCTGCACTGAAACAATGGGACAAAAGAGGGAGAAAAAAAATCATGGAAAATGCCTCCAGGGCTATGCCCTAGCATGTCTCTTTTGAACAGCTCTGTATATTTCAAAAGAACTCTGTATAGTCACTGGTCTAAGCAATCCCTCTGGGAGGCTGAGCCAGGGGTTGGCAGTTAGAAAGGTTGAAGGGGAAGTAAAAAAAAAAAAAGAACCTAAAATTATCCCTGAGGAAAAAGAACCAGCTCCATCTCCCGGGAACCTAGCTCCTCACCCATGAGCAGGGTTTGTCAGTGGCTCCCAAGCAAATTCCCTTCATGCCCATGAGGTATGCCAAGCAATCCTTTGGACCCACAGAAATGCAGTGTGGGTGGAGGTGGAGAGGCCCAGCCTCTGTCCCCTCTTATTCCCCTTGTCCCCAGCCATGCCAGAGTGGTGCAGGCCCCACTTAGCCTCCAGTCTTGGCTGTGGCTTCTTGCTGATCATCAAAGCGGTCACTCCCAAGTTGAGTTTTGCAACACCCCAGAGAGTTGCCAGTTATCTCAAAGGGGTATCACAAGATTCTCAACAACTAATCTCTAAAACAAATACATGCCATTCAGGACAGCAGAGTTGGTAGGGGATGGGAAAGGGATGCCAGGAAGTCAAGCAACTTCAACTCGAGACTGTATCCACCTCTAGTACATGTAGCCTTGGGCAAGATACAGCCAACTGAACTCTCCTGGGCTCCTTCCTGACCTGTCAGGTAAATACAGGTGCAGACACACACATCCATGCACCCAGTTGTGATGTTCATAGGACCACGAGCTACAACCAGCAGGAAAGTACTCTCTCTCCGTTGTTGGTTCTGCTCCTCAGAGGCTGCTGCCTCCCCTGGCTCTGCCGACCATATATTCTAAATCACAGACCACCATGTACCCCTGACAAAATAGGCTAAGCTGCACCCCTGGAGCCCCCAACACGTAAACAGCAGCCTGGACTCCGTAGATTCAGAAGCCGGTATTCACTGCTTATTCCAAGGGCGCAGAACAAAGTATTTTACATACTTTCAGAGAAAGTATGTAAAAATGGTTACATTTTCAAAAGAGAGAAATTTTGCCAAAGCAGATGAGTGCCCCTGAATTTGGGGAATGATTAGGCCAATACCCCAGCCAGACTGTGAGAAGAGAAATTCCAGGCCCCTGTTAGTGAGGCTTTTATGAGTAAGCAGAGCGATGCTGAAGCACCAGGCATCCATCCCCCGCTGCTGCAGCCCGTTCTTCCTCATTGCTCAGTCTGGCCTCTCCTGCCCTAGCAGCTGATGAGGTGAAGGGCTCCCTCATTTGCTACTTTAGTCTGTAAGGTTATTCTCTTTTTTGTGTGTGCTCTTTAATTTTTTGTGATCTTTAATTTTTTGACTAGATAATTCACATTGTCAGACCACCAAAAGATAGGAAATAAAAATGAATACAATAAAAAGTGGCCTCCATTCCAGTTTTCATTCCCCTCATAGGTAACCACTATTAGTCCCCTGTTTATCCTTCCAGTAATATTTGAAGGATACAAATGCATATTCCTTTGTCTTTTCTACACAAATCGTAGCAAAATATACCCACTGTTTTGCATCTTACTTATTTTAACTTAATAATATATATCTGTGATCCTTCCAAACCAATACAGAAAAATGCCCGTTTTCATTATTCCATTGTGTATCATAATCTTTGAAGCCAATTCACTACTGATGGATATTTTGTTTACTTCCAATCTTTACTAAGAGATGATATTGCAATGAATAACATACATGTCAGTTCACACACGTGTAAGTATATTTGGAGGATAAAACATAGAATTGCTATGTCATAGGTATATGCAGGAAACCCTGGTGGCATAGTGGTTAAGTGCTATGGCTGCTAACCAAAAGGTTAGCAGTTCGAATCTGCCAGGCGCTCCTCGGAAACTCCATGGGGCAGTTCTACTCTGTCCTCTAGGGTCTCTAGGGTCACTATAAGTCAGAATTGACTCGACGGCACTGGGTTTTGGTTTTTTGGTTTTAGGTATATGCATTTGCAAATTTGAAAGAGATTGCCAAATTCCCCTCCCTAAGCAATGTACCAGTTTTCACTCTCGCAGTCATTTTTGGTGGCAAGCCGGGGGTTGGATGCCAGTGGCCTGCTGCTCTGGGAGGTTCTCCTATTGACTGGTACCAGGGGAATGAGTACTGCCTGGTCTGTAGAGGTCATCCAACTCTGGATAGACATGTACATTACCGAGAGAGAGAATTACCCTAGCCCTCCTCCCCCAGACGACCTTCGTTCTGTGCCCTTGGAATAAGCAGTGAATACCGGCTTCTGAATCTACGGAGTCCAGGCTGCTGTTTATGTGTTGGGGGCTCCAGGGGTGCAGCTTAGCCTATTTTGTCAGGGGTACATGGTGGTCTGTGATTTAGAATATATGGTCGGCAGAGCCAGAGGAGGCAGCAGCCTCTGAGGAGCAGAACCAACAACGGAGAGAGAGTACTTTCCTGCTGGTTGTAGCTCGTGGTCCTATGAACATCACAACTGGGTACATGGATGTGTGTGTCTGCACCTGTATTTACCTGACAGGTCAGGAAGGAGCCCAGGAGAGTTTAGCTGGCTGTACCTTGCCCAAGGCTACATGTACTAGAGGTGGGTACAGTCTCAAGTTCGTAATCTACCCTTCTCGATTTAAAGTTCTTGGAAGGGAACAAAAAATACAGTAGGCTTAGGTGCCCCCCTTAACTTGTCTTCTGTTTTCCCAGGTAGGGGGTCCCCCCAGCCTATAAACCTAAACCAAACCCACTGCCATTGAGTCGATTCCGACTCATAATGACCCTATACCCAATAGGACAGAGTATAACTGCCCAATAGAGTTTCCAAGGAGCACCTGGTGGATTCAAACTGCCGACATTTTGGTTAGCAGCCATAGCGCTTAACCATTACGCCGAGTCAAATTTCACTTTGTTCCCCCAAAGCAGTCCTGCCAGTCCTAGGGCTGACAACTTTCTGATCATAGGCACTGCTACCAAAACCAGTAGCTGTGACGTCGATTCCAACTCATGGTAATCCCACGTGTGGGTTTTCAAGGCTGTGACCTTTGAAAAGCAAATCACTAGGCCTTTCTTCCGAGGTGCCTCTGGATGGGTTCAAACCATGAACTTTCGATTAATAGTCTAGCACTTAACCATTTAAGCCACTCAGGGACTCCTATAGACATTGCTAGAAGCGCTTTATCCCATAATGGAGAAGGGGAAAAAGGAAAGAATAGCTCTTAGAGATGTGAAGGTGACGTCTTTGAGGAAAGCCAACTGTACCTTTTTCCCAGCCCCCATGAGCAGACATGCCCTTTCCCATTCCTAGTAGGACAGGTACAGTTTAACCTTCTGTGTTCCCAGTTTTGGCCACCAGAGCCCAGAAGAGACAGCAGTAACCTGGGTCACACATCCTGCCTCTCTCTTGCCTGAGCTTGTCCCCAACAGTCCTAAGCTTCCTGTGAAAATGTTGCTTCATGGTTGCTCTGCAAGATATTGGCAGTAGGGTAAGAGGGGATTATCATTTCTTTTTTACAAAGAGAGCTATTAAGATTTAGTGAGGAAAATAAACAATAGATAAGGGGTAACTTCGTTCAAGGGTAAGACAGTATACAATACAGGGGAAGTCAGCACAACTGTACAAGACAAGGTCATGGAAGCTCCATAGACACATCCAGACTCCCTGAGGGACCGAATTGCTGGGCTGAGGGCTGTGGGGACCATGGTCTCAGGGAACATCTAGCTCAATTGGCATAACATAGTTTATAAAGAAAATGTTCTGTACCCTACTTTGGTGAGTAGCATCTGGGGTCTTAAAAGCTTGTGAGAGGCCATCTAAGGTACTCCACTGGTCTCACCCCTTCGGGAGCAAGGGAGAATGAAGAAAACTAATATTAAAAGGGAAAGATTAGTCTAAAGGACTAATGGACCACAACTACAATGGCCTCCACCAGACTGAGTCCAGTACAACTAAATGGTGCCTGAATACCACCACGGACTGCTCTGGCAGGGATCACAATAGAGCATCCCAGACAAAGCTGGAGAAAAATACAGAACAAAATTCTAACTCAAAAAATAAGACCAGACTTAATGACCTGACAGAGACTAGAGAAACCCCAAAGGTATGACCCCCAGACACCCTTTTATTTCAGTAATGAAGCCACTCCCGAGGTTCACCCTTCAGCCAAAGATTAGACAGGCCCATAAAACAAAACAAGACTAAAGGGGCACAACAGCCCAGGGGCAAGGACTAGAACACAGGAGGGGACAGGAAAGTTGGTCGAGAAGGGAGAGTGTTGACAAGTTGTGGGGTTGTTAACCAATGTCATAAAACAATATGTGTACTAGCTGTTTAATGAGAAACTAGTTCTGTAAAACTTCATCTAAAGTACAATTAAAAAAAAAAAAAAAGATTTAGTGAGGAAACTTGTTCAGGGCCACAGCAAAAATGGGATGATGAAGCTGGGAAGGAAGTCAGTTCTCCTCAGTCTCCACCTTGCGGATTTTCTCTTCTGGCCTTGACTGGCAGCTCTTTCCACCTTCTCTTCAGAGAGGGGTTTGGGAACATAGGGTAAAGAGGTGGAGGTGCAGGAAGGGCCAGAGTCTGAAAGCCAGTCATTAGCAGTCATTGTCCCTTAGCCCCCTGAAGAAGGTAAAAGGGTTAATCCAGTAGCGGAGAGGGGTATAGAAAGAAAGAGCAAGGAAGGGTGGAATTCTGAGCTATGCCAAGTCAGGGTGGAACTGAGCTCCCCCAGAGCAGGAAGGATGGCTTTGTTTATAGGGGCACAGTTTATCTGCGAGTCCAGAGTGAGGAGAGCCTGGAAGGGGTGGGGAGCCAGGATGCAAGGAGGAAAAGAATGTAAACAGTGCTGGGAATGTCAACTCTCTTCTCGGAGGTGGGGAGAATGGAAGACAGCCCTGGCTTTCTAAAAAGGGTCTTCCTTTTTGGCACCTGGACCCCATTAAAATACTTCAAATACTGCCATAAACACTCAAGGCTCAGGGTTCCCATGGCTCCCACGGCCTTATCAGAACCACAGAGCACCAAGAAGACCTGAAATGGTGTTATGAAGGAGAAGACTCCTGCCTGGGTGGCAGTGTGGGTCTCCTCCATTCCTTTATCCCCCCTCTCAAGAAGAAGAAGGAGGAGCCTAAGAACCAATCAGAGTCTGTTTTATGCGGTGTCAGCATTGTGGTCTGGGGGCAAGAAGGAGCCGTTGCTCTTGGAAAACAATAGAGAGCAGAGAGCTGCTTACATTCAGTGTGGATGGCCATATATATTTGCAGCAGAGGCTTGCTGATGTACACACCCAGCAAGACAGAAACTCAGATGGGAGAGCTGTCCCATACAGGCAAAAGTGTAAGACACATGTGCAAACAAGTACACGCACCACCATCAGAGTCACACAAACTCAGAGACATGTATGCGTGTTCAACAGAAACTCAGATACTAGGATATGCACCATTATCCCACCCAAAAGAGTCATCATATTCATGTGCATACCTGGCCTAAGTCCACTCACTCATAAATGCAAGCACACACCTCCGTGCAAAAGCCCAGAGCTTGTAACCTTCATGGACATGCTGCATTTGCTGAGCTGGGAATAAAACGACAAACCGCATGGCTGCATCTACCTCCAACCCCAGTGCAGAAGTGGAACCAGGCCGGCACACTTGGCTGCGTCTCTCACCACTCGTCTCTCAGCAGTGGTGCTAATGGCACAGAACATCAGGTCCTGCGTCTGTCGTGGGAAAGTCCTTTTAAAGCATGAAAGGCAGAGCAGCCTAAATTAAGCCCAGCACAACCCCTGCTTGCTCAGAGGGAACAAGCCACTGGTTATCCAGCTGTCCACATTTCATTGTCCTTAGTCCCAGGGAAACTCCTCAGGCAACTCCTTTTTTTGGAAGGAGATGGCTGAGAAAGAATCCCTACCCTATGGTGTCAACTACTCACTCATCAGTTGACATACTGGACACAGCTGTGTGCTGGGCACTAGGCTACGTGCTGGGGAGATACCAAGAGGATCAGATATGAGAGCTACCCTCAAAGGGATTCCACTCCAGGAGGCAAGATGAGGCTTAAACACAGGAAAGTAACTGCTAAGGGCAGAAGGAGGGGAACTAACATCAGTGACAGCGAGATTCCAAGGAGGGAGAAATCACTTCCAGATGGGATGACCAGAAAAAAACTTCCTGTAGGGGGGGAATTGGAGTTGATTGTTAACAAAGGATTAGGACTTGGAAAGGGATTGCTGTTGTTAGTTGCCATCAAGTCAGCTCCAACTTATGGCGACCTCGTGTATGACAGAACAAAACTTTGCCCAGTCCTGGCCCATCTTCATGATCTTGGATATGTTTGAGCCTATCATTGAGGCTATTGCTTCAACACACCTCATTGAGGATTTCCCTCATTTTTGTTGACCTTCCACTTTATCAAACATGAAAGGGTTAGCACAGGAAATATGGCATCCCAGATAGTGGGACTGTCATAAACAAAAGCATAGAGGCTCCAGGTTGGCGTGGCTTCTTTAAGTTGCCTTGCTGTGCTTTGTTTAAATATGCCAGGCATCTTGGAAAGGCAGCCCGCTAGAAGTTACTCACCGTTCTCAGCCTCAGTCTTGGAGGCCTTACCTTCGTCCATTCACTCCTTACATTCAAACTTACAGACTTGGATACTCATTATGTTTTGGTTCTCACCTCTGATTTTAAGTTTGACCAAAGGTAATACCTTCCTACAGGTTATATTATCTCCTTCTGAAAAAGACCGGTGTTCTTTGGCCAGCTATCCACACACAGGTTTTCTTGAGCGACACCCTCTTTCCCCAACTTGACTCACCCCTTAAGGCCCTCATCCACCAGCACCTCCAGCAGGGGTACCTTTGCCACCTGATTCTCCAGCCTAAGACGATTCTGAGGAGCCCACTCTGAAGACATTCCCCTGGGAGTCTATCCTGGGTTCAATCTCTGAGAGGCTGCAGCGTCACAGGAAGAACAATGGACCAAGAGATATTATTAAAACCATGGGCAGGCCTGTTTTAAGGATGATGTTGTATGTACAGGAAGTTTCTTTCTTCCAGGAAAAAAAAACAGATTTTCCTTTAAAAGTTCATCATTATAAATCCATGCCTTTTACTGCAGGTTGTCTCTCTTATTAAAAATGAAAAGGTCCCTGGAAGGGAGCATCTCTCCATCAATTACACCTTAGGGCAAAAGACTTTACAAGATCCTTTCCTGAGAAGGTCCCTGGGTGGTGCAAACGCTTGACTACAACCCAAAAGTTGGAGGTTCAAGTCCACCCAGAGGTGTCTTGCAAAAAAAGCCTGGCAATCTACTGCCAAAAAATCAGCCACTGAAAACCCTATGGAACACAGTTCTACTCTGACATACATGGGGTCACCATGAGTTGAGATCGACTCTATGATAACTAGTTTTTTTTTGTTTGCTTTTCTTTCCTGAGAAGAGTTTGCCCAAGGGACAGAGCATATGAGGACACTAGATACTCTGGGGGAGAATGGGAAAAATTTCTTTCTGTGTGGCCCAAGTTCCGACAGCCTTTGAGGAAATTAGCCCTTTGATAAAAAGGAGGGAAGATCCCTTTGAGCATCTTGTCTGGAGGCTGCTGTGGCATGATAAGCATAACCATTGAAGTGCAAGGGAGTGGACCAGGATTCCTGCATGAGACCCTGAAACAAAGTTTTTGGTAAAATGAGGGGGAGCCACTTGGGGCTGGGTGTTCTGAAAGCTAGGCTGACCAGTCATACTGCGATGACATGATAAAACAATAGACCTATGGAAGTCAGAGCTGGGAGGCAGTTGATGGTCATCTTGTTCAGTGCCCTACTCCCCCTCCCCCACCCATATTTATTTATTTTTGTTGTGATGAAAATAGACGCAACAAAACATTCACCAATTCAACAATTTATACATGTATAATTCGGTGACATTGATTACATTCTTCATGTCGTAAAACCGTTCTCTCTAGCTCTCCTTTTCCAAATGATTCCACCATTATTTGTATAAACTCAATGCCCCCTAAGCAAAAATTTTTCCTTTCCCTCTCCCTCCCACTAATAATTTTTGGTTTCTATATATTTTATATATTTGCTTATTTCATGGAAGTGAGGTCATATACTATTCGGCCTTTTGCGACTGACTCATTTCGCTCAGCATGATGTTTCCAAGGTTCATCCATATTGCAGCATGCAGCAGGACTTATTTCTCTTTATGGCTGAGTAATATTCCATTGCATGGATGTATCACATTTTGTTTATCCCTCCATTGTTCGACACTCTGGTTGTTTTCACCTTTTGGCTATTGCGAGAAGTGTTCAATGAACATTGGTATACCGGTTTCTGTTTGTGTTTCTGCCTTCATTTCTTCTGGATTGGTATTACTGGGTCATATGGTAGTTATGGAGCCCTGGTAGCATAGTGGTTAAGTGCTATGGCTGTTAGCCAAAAGGTCAGTGGTTCGAATCCACTTTGGAAACCCTATGGGGCAGTTCTACTCTATCCTATAGGGTCACCATGAGGTGGAATCAACTTGAGGCAATGGGTTTGTTTTTGTTTTTGTTTTATGGTAGTTATAAGTTCAACTTTCAGGAACCGCCAAACTGGTTTTCACAGTGGCTGTACCATTTTACAAAGCCACCAGCAATGGATAAGTGTTCCAGTTTCTCCACAACTTCACCTGTTGTTTTTCATTGTTTTATTTTTGTTTGTTTGTTTGTTTTATCATTGCCATTCTAATGGAAGTGAGGTGATAACCTTATTGTGGTTTTGATTTGCATTTCCCCAGTGGCTAATGATGTTGAACATCTTTTCATGTGCTTGTTGGTCAAGAATGTGTTCTTCTTAAAACTCCATCATGCCCCTAAAGAAATAATGAATGTAGGCAATGGTCATCAATAGCTGCTAAAACCATTCAGTGAAAGGTGAAAGTTGAATAACGAATGGACTAGGCTGACAATGCCCGATAACACCGATCAATCTTAATATCACCAAAAGAAAAACAACCAGACTTTATACTCCCTCAGTGTAATGCAATAAAAGTGCGTGGCACCGTCAGCCAAAACACTGAGCCTGAATCTGATCAAGACCTTAGATCTCTCTGTTTATAGGAAATACAAGAGACAGAGGAACACTGAACTGCGGAGGTGCACCAGCAAAACCCAGAATGTGGGAAATTCTACAGGGTAAAGGATCTGGTTCCTTCAACATATTTGCTTCAAGAAAAAAAAAGGGAAACCTATAAATTAAAAGAGACATTGCAACCAAATGTAATGTGTGGACCTTGTTTGGATTCCTACAAGAAAAAAAAAATTATAAGATAACTGAGGAAATTTTAACACTGACTACATATTTGGTGATATTAAGAATTATTATTGATTTTTGGAATGGGATGATGTTGTAGTTACAGGTTTTTTTTTGTTTTTGTTTTTTAAAAGTTGTTATGTTTTATCAGTATAAAAACCCAAAACCAAACCTGCTTCTATCAAGTCCATTTCGACGCACAGTGACCCTACAGGACAGAGTAGAACTGCCCCATAGGGTTTCCAGGGAGCAGCTGGTGGATTCAAACTGCCAACCTTTTGGTTAGCAGCCAAGTTCTTAACCACTGAGCCACCAGGGCTCCTTTTTAACATATAGACTGTATCATTATAGATGAAGTGATAAGATGATTCGAATTCAATTCAAAATGATCCAGTTTGAAGTGGGCAAGGGATAAACAAAAGAAGATTGGCCGTGTGTTGATCACATGGAAGTTGGGTGATAGGTACATGGAAGGAGAAATACTCTTCTCTCTACTTTTGTGAATGTTGAAACTTTTCCACAATAAAAAGTAAAAGCAAAACACTCAGTCATTTTGTTATTGCAGCTGAGCTAAGAGGAAAAGGTATTTTTATTTACAGCCAACAGCACTATGTAGGAATACTAAGGTGTGGTTCAGGAGAGCCGCCCAGCTCTGCCTGGCTGGGCATGTGGAAAGCAGGATCCCTGGAGAAATAGAGAAAAGGTCCCTCCACCACAGGTGTAAACATTGGCTTCACAGTGCTGACAGAAAGTGCTTAGCTCTTTCCGCCTTCTCTCTACACAGCTAGCTGCACGAGTCTGTTTTATTCTTTTAACTATCTGAAGCTGTCCCTCTGTGTTAATTTCAACATGTATTCGCCTTCTACATAAATATACCAGGTGGCTTACACACCTTGGAAAGCTCAGAGTAATTTTCAGCTTAATGTGTTTTCAATGGCTTTTATATGCCAGGTGCTTTGCTATATGCTTAGGAAAATGAAGGATAGTTAAATGTGGTTTCTGTCTGTTATGGATTGAATTGTCTCCCAAAAATACGTGTTGTGAATCCTACCTAACCTCTAGGCCCGTGGTTATAATCCCATTTGGGAATGGGTTGCCTTTGTTATGTAAATGAAACAGGATTTGTGTAGGGTATGTCTTAAATCAATCTCTTTTGAGATATGAAAGAGGTTAAACAAGCAATTGAAAGAAGCAGAGCTGGAGGAAGAGAGGTGCCAAGTCACATGAAGACTGCCCAGGAGCAGAAGCTCAGAAGAGACAAGGACCTTCCCCAAGAGCTGACACAGAGAGAAAACCTTCCCCTAGAGCTGGCACCCTGAATTCAGACTTCTAACCTCCTAAGCTGTGAGAGAATAAATTAAAGCCACCCACTTGTGGTATTTCTGTTATAGCAGAACTAGACACTAGACACTAAGACTAGACACTAGACACTAAGATACTGACTCTCAAGGAGCTTACAGTCCAGGACATCAAAAGTGTGTTCTTTGGCGTTCATCCGTCAGGAAAAATATTTTTTTTGCAATGATTCCCAATATATGTGTGTGTGTGTGTGTCTGACACAAGTGTTATATATGTACATTTTTAGAAGCTGACATTTACTGACAGTTTACTAGGTACCAGGCACTGTTCTAAACACTCTACATATATTACTTCATTTATAAGATAAAACCCATTGCCGTTGAGTCGATTCTGATTCACAGCAACCCTATAGGATGGAGTAGAACTGCCCTATAGTCTTTCCAAGGAGCAGCTGGTGGATTCGAACCGCTGACCGCTTCTGGTTAGCAGCCGTAGCTCTTAACCATTGCACCACCAGGGCTCCACATTTATAAGATAGGCACAAAAATTGAGATTTTGAGAAAGATGGGATAAACATAAACAATATTTTAAAATAATTTTATTAATCAATAATTCAAAAAAAATTTTTTGCACCTGCTAACAGTATAAGGAAAATGTTCTGGAGCCTTGGGTTTTAAATGTCTTACTAATCAGGATGACCGCAAACTACTTTTAGCTACTCTCCTAAGGCTCACTACACACCTACAGAGAGGTTCATTATCAAGGCTATAGGGTGTAAAACCATATTTCGAATGGTAATTTTCTGCCTTTGTTTTTTGGTGAATTTGATAATTTTTGCCTTTTTGTCCAATTGTGAGTCAGATATGATTCTATGACGATGGATTTTTACCTTGTATTGTGGCTGATGAAAGGCTTGCTAGTTCCGGAAGAAGGGCAAGCTCAGCTATGCAGAGGGAGCAGGGAGTCCCTGGATGGCACAAATGGTTAAGTGCTGAACTACTAACTGAAAAGTCGTTCAAACCCACCGAGAGGCACCTTGGAAGTAAGACATGGCAAACTGCTTCCAAAAGGCACAGCCTTGAAAACTCTATGGAGCATAGTTCTAGTCTGCACACACAGCAACTAACAGCAACAAGACAGGGGGCAGAGAGGAAAGGCATTCAGCCAGGCTGAGGGGGAGTGAGTAAGAGAAGGCTTTCCTTGTGAAGTGATGTTGGTAGTCAAATGAAGGGGCAGAGGCAACAGCACAGAACAGCATGAATCAAGATCCAGATGCGTGAAACAACAATGTTGAGTGAAGAGAGGGGTGAAGATGCCGTTAAGAGCTGGGGTGGTTGTAGAGGGCTGTGCTAGAGTTGTTCCGGGCTTGCCTGGGAAAACTTAAGGAAACAAACAAATTTAAGTGAGATCTGAGGCTCCTCCACACAAGAACACATTCCCTTTAATGGGGAAGAGAGTCTGTTGGGGGCTTCAGGGAGCTTAAGCCCCTGGGACTTGTGGGCCCAACCCCACCCTGCTACCAGCTAGGATTCTCTGCCTGGGTACATGAGCAATGCTCAGAGTCGAGGAAAATGTTGGAGATTCAAACAGCTGAGTGGTGACCAGCCAACCAGCTTCAAAGAGAATCCTAATAACATCTTCTCTGTGGAACTCAACCCAGGAATGCAAACCTGCTCGAGGCACTGGCCAGCTTAGCTGATATGGTCTGTTTTGAGGATTTCGGCCCTGTGAAACCAGTGAGGATCATAGTAGGATCATAGTAGAAAAGATAAACTGAGATTTCCATTTCAAATATACTTCTCTAACAGCAATAAATGGACTGAGTTCCCTGAAGAAAAAAGAAAAGCAATCGAGGAGCTGAGGGCAGAAAATACCTACACCAAAAAAGGAGCTTATGGCACCATAATGGAAGCCGCCAGTGCCTTCGTGGAGCAAATGCGGTGGGACTGAGTATACAAGAGGATTCCTTCCAATTCTGTGACTTTCTAAAGACCTGGCAGAGGGAAGGTACAAAGACCAAGATTCAGGTCTGTCAAAGAAGAAAATCTCATACTCTGGTAAGGGTGAAAAGAAAATGAGTTTTATTGAGGAATAATACAGCTTGAGCTGGGCAGTGCTGAGTGAAAATAAAAACCACTCTGCGGTTCAAGCAGGGTTGTTGCTGTCAGGTGCTCTTGAGTCAGCTCTGATACATAGTATCCCGAGGTACAACCGAAGGAAACGCTGCCTGGCCCTGGGCTGTCCTCAGGATCCTTGCTACGTTTGAGCCCATTGTTGCAACCACTGTGTCAATTCATCTTGTTGAGGGTTTTCCTCTTTTTCACTGACCCTCTACTTTACCAGCTATGATGTCCTTTTCCAGGGACTGGTCCCGGCTGATAACATGTTCATTCTCTCGCCTTTCTCTCTTCTAAGGAGCAGACTGGCTGTACTTCTTTCCAAGACACCCAAATTCAAATGCATCAATTCTTCTTCAATCTTCCTTTTCATGGTCCAGCTTTCACATGCATAAGAAACAATTGAAAACACCGCGGCTTGGGTCAGGTGCACCTTAGTCTTCAAAGTGACATCTTTGCTTTTTAACACTTTAAAGAAGTCTTTTGCAGCAGATTTGCCCAATGCAATACATCTTTTGATTTCTTGACTGCTGCTTTTATGGACGTTGATTGTGGATCCAAGTAAAATGAAATCATTGACAATTTCAATATTTTCTCCATTTATCACAATGCTGCTTATTGGTCCAGTTGTGATGATTTTTGTTTTCTTTATGTTAAGGTGTAATTCATACTGAAGGCTGTAGCCTTTGATCTTCATCAGTAAGTCCTTCGAGTTCTCTTCACTTTCAGCAAGCAAGGTTGTGTCATCTGCATATCGCAGGTTGTTAATCTTGAAGCCCTGTTCTTCATATAGTCCAGCTTCTTGGATTATTTGCTCAGCATACAGACTGAATAAGGATGGTGAAAGGATACAACCCTGATACACACCTTCCTGATTTTAAACCATGCAGTATCCCCTTGTTCTGTTCAAATGACTGCCTCTTGGTCTATGTACAGGCTCTGCACGAGCACAATTAAGTGTTATGGAATTCTCATTCTTCATAATGTTATCCATAATTTGTTGTGATCCACATAGTCAAAAGCCTTTGCATAGTCAATAAAACACAGGCAAACGTCTTCCTGGAATTCTCAGCTTTCAGCCAAGACCCAGTGATATCCCTCATTCCAAGTTCTCTTCTGAATCTGGCTTGAATTTCTGGCAGTTCCCTGTCAAAGTACTGCTGTAACCGTTGGCCTTGTCATTCTTATGTCTGACATGAGTGCCTCCAGTCTGAAGCTTTTCCATTTACAGGTCCCCTTCCTGAATGAGGACTCATCCGCCTGCCTCAGTGAGCACCAGACAAATTGAGAGCCTGCATTTTGCTAAGTGAAAGAATCCGGGCTCTATCCTTGAGTAGCTTCAAGGCTGTTGGTTCTCAGTGTCTGTTGTTTTGGTGCTGCTATGCCCATAATAAAATTTCTGGCACACGTATGCTGTTTTTCTATACAAAACAGAGGCGAAACTTCAGTGCCTGTTTTTATGTGTAACCAAAAAATTGGGTCTAGTGACAGAGAGCGAGAAACAGAGAAATAACAGAAATGCTTAGGGATTCCTCTCTAAGGGCCCAGGGGTTTACTAAGCAGAGATTTTGTTGTCCTTGCTCCTTGGTTGCTAACGCTGAAATAGAATCTTCAAAGCTGACTGCCCTTGCCCAAATATTCTAGACCATAGGGTGGCAAATGATAGTCTGTGGGTCAATTTCGACCCACCACCCATGTTTGTGTAGTCTGAGAGCTAAGAATAGTTTTTTACATTTTCAAAGTGTTAAGAACAATCAGAAGAAGAATAGCATTTCATGACACATGAAAATTATCTGAAATTCAAATTTAAGTGTCCATAAACACAGTTATATGGAACACAGCCACATCCATACTTATGGCTGCTTTCACGCTACCATGTCAGAGACAAAGGTGGAGCTTGAAGCCAAGCAACCTCTAAGGCATGTTAATTTCCTACAGCTGCCATAACAAAATATCTCAAAGTGGTTGGCTTTAAAGAGAAGAAATTCATTTTCCTCACAGCTCTGAACGCTAGAAGTCCAAATTCAGGGCCTTTGCAGAACCATGGTCTGGCAGGGAGGATGGAGAGTGCTCAGATACCATCTATGGATTCACCAAGGGAATGAAATGGGACGCATGGGATGGGAAATCATCACATCACAGGCTGTGGGTTGTCATTTCAGCTACTTCTGTATGGGCTTCTCTGTCGGTGGCAGGAATGAAGCTCCTTCGAGTATTATCCTGCCATGAGCTCTCCCACCTCCCCAACATAAAAAGCTCCCTCTCCTCGAATGCCTCCTGTCTGGAGACTGAAGAGTCACTGGCGCCTGCCTTTCATTCCAGCTCCTGTTCCCATTTCTTGGCTCCCACACAGGCCCTCCACACCTAATTAGCCATTAACAATCAGAAGAGGAAATGCCAGCAGGATGGGGGTCTGGTCACCTCCCAGAGCTTGGTTGGGAGGTCTATCTTGACGCCCTTGCTATTCAAGTGAACTCAGGCTTTTCCTGATCAGCTCTGGGTAATGGGCTCAGCAGCTGGTGTTAGGTGGAGCTGAAGCTTCCTGAGGTCCTGCACTGGGATCTTGGGTTGCTGATGGTGTCTGGAGACAAGATGCCTGGTGGGAACAGGGGGCCTTGAGAAGAGTAAGACAAGGACATTTTTCTCAGTCTTTTGTTCTGTCTGAAAAATAGCTGAGGCATCTCCTGTCTGGAGGGGGGATGGGAGGGTAGAGAGGGTTGGAAGCTGGCAAAATTGTCACGAGAGGAGAGACTGGAAGGGCTGAATCATTAGGGGGAGAGAAAATGGGAGTATGGAGTAAGGTATATATAAACTTATATGTGACAGACTGACTTTATTTGTAAACATTCACTTGAAGCTCAATAAAAAAAAAAAAAAAAAGCTGAATATCCACCGGGTACAAAACTCCTTCCTGGGCCTGGTAAGATAAGCAAAAAAGCAGAGGGCACAATGACACCTTTACCAAGCCACATATCGGTTATAGATTCGTTGTTAGTAGTTGTTGAGTTGATTCCGACTCATGGCAACCTCATGTGTGCAGAGTAAAACTGCTCCATAGGGGTTTCAATGCTGTGACCTTTTGGAAACAGGTCTCCAGGCCATTCCTCTGAAGTGGCTTTGGATGCATTCAAACCACCAACCTTTCAGCTAGTAGTCGAGTGCATAACCGTTTGTGCCATTGAATATAAATCTGAGAAATAGGAACGCTCACCAGCTCTCATGTTAATAAACACAAAATAATTTGATGTAATTCAACTAGCGGTTATGAGTGGCAAATACAGGTGTGAATTTGGGAACACTTTTTGCAGGAGGTGAGTTTTGAATTTTGAACTGTTCTCTGATGGACAAAGGAGCAAAGACGCATTTATAGGAAGTTGCTGACTAGAGGTATAGGTGACAGCCCAGCAGGACGTTACCTGGAGAAGGAAGAACACAAGTGAAAAGTCTTCAAACCAAAGTCATCTCTACCCCTTTGCAACAAGATACACCAAGTTTGAGATGATGGGAAACTGACCATAATTAATTAGCATGTCAGTGTAATAAAATGTTCTGGTTAATCAAAAACTCTTTTTGTTACAATGTATGTTTAAGAGCTCTTTCTTGTTCCAAAATGTACACGATCATGGTTATGGAGAATACTGATTCCTCAAAAAGCTCAACATAGAATTACCATATAACAAGCAATCCCACTGCTAGATATACATCCAAAAAAAATTAAAAGCAAGAACACAGATACTTATACACCGAAGTCCATTGCAGCACTACTCACAATAGCCAAAAGGTGAAATCAACCTAAATGTCCATCAACAGACGAAAGGGTAAATAAAATGTGGTGCATACATACAACGGGATATTTGTTAGCTATAAAAACAAAGTCCCAATACATGCTACAAATGGATGAGCCTTGGAAACAGTATGCTGAGTGAAACAAGTCAGTCAAAAAAGAACAAATATATATCTAGAATAGGCAAATGTATAGAGACCAAAGTTTATGAGTGGTTAGCCGGGGCGGGAGGGAGGAGGGAAGGGAGGGTTACTACTTAAGGGTCACTGAGTTTCTGTTAAGGGTGATGGAAAATTTTGGAAATAGACAGCGATGATAGTCGCACAACTTGATAAATTGTCACTGAATTGTCTGTGTAAAAAATGTTGAAATGACAAATGCTTTGAGATACATATATAGAGAGAGAGAGCCCTGGTGGTGCAGTGGTTAAGAGCTTGGCTGCTAACTGGAAAGCTGGTGCAGTTCAACTCCACCAGCCACTCTGCAGGAGAAAAATGTGGCCATCTGCTTCAGTAAGGATTATACAGCCTTGGAAACCCTATGGGGCAGTTCTGACCTGTCCTGCAGGATCACTAGGAGTCGGACTTGACTCGAAGGTAATGGGTGTGTGCATATATATATATTTGTTTGTATACTACAACATTAGTAATTTAAAAAAATGAATCCTGGGTTGATTTTATATTTACCTTAAGACATACTGTGGAGATCCTAGGAGTTATTTTGTTAAATAAATTCCTCAGAGCAAAGGAGGTTCCTACAAATGGAGAAGGGCGTTAATGGAAACCAGGCTCTCTGACCCTACAGGCATATAAATGTGCTGGATAAACTCTAACACACACATATATACAGGTACACACACTTTTAATATCTATATAGCCAAGTTCAAAAGAAAGATAAGGAAATCCCCAGGTTCCAGAAAAAGAGGGAGCTCACAGCCAGAGAAAGCTGCCTCATGAGCCTGATGCTGTAGCAGGTAGACAGGGTTGCTGTGAGCTGCACCCTGGGTGTAGGCTGGAAGTGAGACCACTGGGTAAAGCTGCCCAGACAAACAGGGACTTAAAAAGCTTTTCCACCAGTCCAAAGAAACAGAAAACAAGATCATTGTGTCTTAGAACTTGAGATGAGGAAAAAAAAAAAAAAAACCTCCTTTAAGAAATTACTACCCCAATCTATACTGGGTGAATCTAAATTTACATGACCTGCCCTATGATGTGACCAAAAAAAATTAACATGATTCATCCAGGCTCTGCTAAACACTAGGGCCCCAAGAGAAGGAAAGGCAAAATTACTAGGACACTTCAACAACATTCCCACAGAAAATGAAACAATTCTAGCTGAATATGAAAACACAATAAAAAGTTACAAACCACAAGAAGAAATGAATGACCTGAAGGAGGCTAAGCTGACACAAGCAATGGGAGAACTGGCATCTCAAGAACTAGAAATAATGAAATAACTTGAAAGAGACTAAAAACAATCATGTTTAAAATTAAAAGAGATAAAAGAATAGAATCTGTAATGAAAAGCAGGATAATTTTAGAAAAAGAGTGGCAGATTTGGAACAGACCCAAATAGAATATCTGGGAATTAGCAGTAATCGTTGAAATTCCTGATTTCAACTTTGTGTGTGACTTGTTCTAGGAAATCCCAGTTTTGATCCTATCTCATAACCTTTTTTTTTTCTCATAACCTAAATCTGAAGCAGATTCTATACCTTTTCTTTCTCCTAGTAAAATAAGAGTTCACATAAGTCAAGGGAGCAAATGGTTCAGGGTTGGGTATAGTTTGTAACTATTAACCAGAAGGCACCTGGAGAAGGTGAGGGAACACTTGTCTCTCCCATGAGATACCTCCAAGAAACCAGCAGCATTTCCAACTTTTCCTCACATGAACCATGAGCTCATCTCACTCAAGTCCCTGCCACCCATAAATGAGCTCAAAGGGGATAAGGAATTTTGTCTGGAAGACAGAGTTTTTCTGTGTTCCCTATGGCCTTCCTGTGCCCCGTGCCCATCTATACTTCAGCCATCAGATGAGAGGGAGCTCCCTGAGGTTCCTCTGCCCTCTCAGGGAAAGACTAACCAGGGTTTGATCTCACTTTTCTGCCATCATGGCCTCTTTAGTACCTGTTTTATCTTAATATTAGTTAGGCTACTTCCTTACCCTTTATTCTTTTTTCCAAGATTTTTCTAGCTGCTCTAGGGCCTGTGCCTTTACATATAAATTTTAGGGTGTAAGCTTATCTATGTCTACAAAACAAACCTTGTAGGAATTTTGATAGAAATTACATTAAACCTACAGATCAATTTGGAGATAACTGACATTTTTACTATGTTGAATCTTCCAATCCATGAACATGGTATGTCTCTCCATTTATTTAGGTGTTCTTTGATTTTTTTCACCAACATTTTGTAATTTTCTGCACACAGATCCTGTGCATGTTTTAAGTTTTCACTTAAGTATTCCATTTTTTTGTTTTTTCAGAGTAATTGCAAATGGTATAGTGTTTTACATTTCAGTTTCCACCTGTTTCTTGTGAACATATAAAAATGCAATTGCCTTGTGTGTGTTGATCTGGTATCCCGTGACCTTGCTGAACTCACTTATTAGTTCTAGGTTTTCTTGATGTGTGTAGATTCCATGCGTTTTCTACATAGACAATCGTGTCATCTGCAAATAGGAACAGTTTTATTTCTTCCTTTCATGTGTGTATGATTTCATTTCTTTTTCTTGCCTTATTGCAATGACTGGAACCCCAAGTACTATGTTGAATAAGAGTGATGAGAATGGACATCCTTGCCTTTTTCTAGTCTAAGGGGAAAAGCATTCAGCTTATCACATTAAGTCTGATGTTAGCTATAAGGGTTTTTTTTTTTTTTTTGTAGATATTCTTCATTAAGTTAAGATAGTTTTCTTCTATCCTAATTTGCTAAGAGTTTTTGTCATGAACGGTGTTGGATTTTGTCAAATGATTTTTCTCATCATTTGATATAGCGTATGATTTTTCTTCTTTAGCCTGTTGATATAGTGAATTACGTTGATTGATTCTTTCTCCTCCTCCTTTCCCTCATTCTGGCTTCATTCACCCATCCAGTAGCCTGTTGCCATTCATTCCTGGTGCAGAGCAGTGCCTGCATTGGCTCCTCTGCTCCTGCCAGGGAACTCAAAAGCTCAGGGCAGCAGCAGCTGTGCCTGACCAGAAAGCAGCCACACCAAAAGGGTGGTGGCAACCAGGACTGCCACCACCAGCTGCGTTACTGCACCCATACACCCTTTCCCTGCCTGGGCTCATGGCTACCTCTCCACTCCTGGTGCGCCCCACCTTGCACCCACAGAAGCACAAAGTCCAGACCTGGCTGCCAGGGCAGCCCTGCCGGTGCACAGCAGCACACTCAGCAAGGCCAGCCTCCTGTATCCAGTGAATACAGCTCTTGGGCTTTGTCCAGCCAATGGGCGGTAGAGGGGGCTGCCCCTGTTCCTCACGCAAGTGGAACAGCAACAGGGCTGGGCACGTAACCCAGGCACTGCCTGTATATAATATGATGTTCGCACAATGTCCAAATCACAGAAAGTCCTATTTCACAGAATATGTGGTGGAATTTAAGAGACGCATGAGTTTATTTTGTCAAGGATTTTTTTTTTTTTCTAAGTTTATAAGAGATAAGGGTTTGTTTGTTTTTTTGGTACTGTCTTTGTCTGGTTTTGATGTCAGGGTAATATTGGCCTCATAAAACAAGTTGGGGAGTGTTCTTTTCTATGTCCTGTAAGATGTTGTATAAAATTGGTGTCTATTCTTCTTTAAACGTTTAATAGAATTCTCCATTGAAACTCTCTGAACCTGGAGATTTCATTTTTAGAAGAATATGTTTTATCTTGATCTCCACCTCTTTGTCCACAGGGGTCACAAAAGCTCTGGCCAAATTATAAAATCCAGAATTGCAAAAAAAAAAAAAAAAAAAGCCTTGGAAATCATCAAGTCCCCCATCTCTCTCCATGCAGATAAAGAAAATAAGGCCAAGGGAGGGATGTCTTTCCAAGGTCACAGAGCAGTTAGCAGCAAAGAAGGGAAGAGCCTACAGTCAGAATAGCTCTTTTTGTTGCTGAAGTAAATGGTAGTGGCTTAAGAAGTGGAAACTTTCAACTTTTCAGACACCCTCAGTATGATACAGTCATTGCCCACTTTTTCTCTCATGTCGTTGTTGTTTGGTCCCGTTGAGTCGATTCCAACTCATAGCATCTCTCATAGGAGATAAAATGTTCCCCTGCATACAAGCCTTAAGTAAGAAGTTTCCTCCAGCTTCCTTCTAGCCCGTTAGAACAAGAAAGAGCCCAGGGCAAGAGCAGAGTTGGTGTGGTCTGGGGATGGGAGACCCAGGGACAAGGGGGCAGAGGGGCAAAGCTTTGATTACCAAAAAGCTCCTTCCCTGGCTCATCTCCCAAGAAAGAAGCAACCACAGAGCTGATCGACCTGGGACCCAGCTCTTTCTGTATTTCCTACAGGCGCTTGAATGTGAGCTTGGGCCGAAAGGGAACACAGAAGTTGGGCATCTCTCTCAACAGGTTCATCAAAGTGTAAAACGTTAGGTCTTCCGGCTCATACACTCTCTGTTTGCATTATGGTGGAAGCCAGAGGCCACTGTCCAATCTTCAGAGAAAAAGGTGGAAGACAGGAGTGGATGGATTATACCTCCACACCAACATAGCGAGTCATTTTCACAGCCCGATCCCATCACTGCTTGCAGCGTTGTCCAATAGAACTTTCTGTGATGGAATGTTATATATCCTCACTGTCTAACTAGCCACGTGTGGGTATTGAACACTGGCAATGTGGCTAAGGAATTGAATTTTAAATTTTATTTAACTTTAAGTAATTTAAATGTAAATAGTCCTATGTGGCTAATGGCTACTGTATTGGACTGTACTTTGGAAGTGGCAAATGAACTCAAGAACAAACATAAAAAGCACATGAAAATCAGAATCTACAATAAAGGACTATGGATCATAACAAATTATGGATCACATTTCAAAGAATAGGAATTCCAGAACACTTAATTGTGCTTATGAGGACCTGCACACAGATCAAGTGGCAGTCACTGGAACAGAACAAAGGGATACTGCGTGGTTTAAAGTCAGGAAATGTGTGCGTCAGGGTTGTATCCTTTCACCATACCTATTCAATCCGTATGCTGAGTAGATAATTGGAGAAGCTGGACTATAGGAAGAATGGGGCATCAGGATTGGAGGAAGACTCATTAACAACCTGTGTTACACAGATGACACAACCTTGCTTGCAGAAAGTAAAAAGGACTTGAAGCACTTACTGATGAAGATCAAAGACCACAGCCTTCAGTATGGATTACACCTCAACATAAAGAAAACAAAAATCCTTACAATTGGACCAATAAGCAACATTCTGATAAACAAAGAAAAGATTGAAGTTGTCAACGGTTTCATTTTTCTTGGATCCACAATCAACACCCAGGGAAGCAGCAGTCAAAAAATCAAAAGACACATTGCATTGGGCAAATCTGCTGCAAAAGTCCCCTTTCAAGTCTTAAAAAGCAAAAATGTCTTCTTGAAGACTAAGGTGGCCTGATCCAAGCCCTGGTGTTTCAGTTATATCATATGCATGCAAAAGCTGGACGATGAATAAGGAACACTGAAGAAGAATTGACGCCTTTGAATCGTGGTGTTGGTGAAGAATATTGAGCATACCACGGACCGCCAAAAGAACAAACAAATCTGTCTTGGAAGAAGTACAGCCAGAATGCTCCTTGGAAGCAAGGATGGCGAGACTATGTCTCACATACTTTGGACATGTTATCAGGAGGGATCAGTCCCTAGAGAAGGACATCATGCCAGGTAAAGCAGAGGGTCAGCGAAGAAGAGGAAGGCCTTCAATGAGATGGGCTGACACGGTGGCTGCAGCAATGGCCTCAAGAATAACAATGATTGTGAGGAAGGCACAGGACCAGGCAGTGTTTCGTTCTGTTGTACTTAGGGTTGCTATGAGCCAGAACCAACTTGAGGGCACCTAACAACAACAATAAAGGAAAGAAGCACTAAGATATGATGGTAAGTCATTTAAAATTGAGGTAAAACCTCCATCCCTCAAGCTTACACCAATAGCTCTGGATGGTAAGTCATTTAAAATTGAGGTAAAACCTCCATCCCTCAAGCTTACACCAATAGCTCTGGTTTTATTTTATTTGGACCGTATACATGCTAGTTAAAAATTCACTGTTGGCTACACAGAAGAAGGGGCAAATAGGCTTCAGGAGCCCAAAGGGGAGCTACTGCCCGGTTTTAGTAAGTTAGTTGAATCCCTGATGGCACAAATGGTTAACATGCTTTACTAATTGAAAGGTTGGAGGTTCAAGTCCAGTCGGGTGCCCCGGAAGAAATGCCTGGCGATCTGCTTTCGAGAAATCCGCCATTGAAAACCCTATGGAACACTGTTCTACTCTGACACACATGGGGTCCCTGTGAGACAGAATGGACTTGACGGCAGCTAGTGGTAGTGGTGTAGGATTAGTTAAGAGGAAGAACACTCTCTCAACAACTACAACAAAAAATTAAATTTAAAAAAGAGAGACAGAAAGAATATTCCAGGGACTTGGTGTGTTTTGTTCATTGCTATATCTCCAGTGCTTAAAATATTCCCTGGCAAAGGACATTCTCACTAAACATTTGCTGAATGAATTGACCAACGAGCAAACGCAAGGACAGACCGATAGAGGAACGAATTAACAAATTACAAAGCAAAACCTTTAGATTCAAAGGAAGGACCACGAGAGGGCGCTCCAGCTCAGCAGTTAACCGGCAAGTAAAAAAAAAAATTTTAGCGGGGAGCCGTGGCTAACTTCGCTCTCCTTCGCGGGAGAGGTTTTGGGTTCTCCTAGCACTTTCCCCGCTCTAGAGTGGCTTCAGAGAAGTAAAATTCCAACCACCCCCCTTCGCATCACGCCCCATCTCTACCCTTCCTTTTTCGTATGTCTGCATGTTTTCTCAGTGTATATGCCAACCCGCTGACCCAGAAGTTAGGGGCAGAGGCTATGGATGGGCGGTGCAAGGCCCCCAAGCGCGTTGAAACACTTAATAAATGCACATTTTGCTCTTTGCGCAGCAAATAAAGGAAATGGAGGGGTTACAGGCAGAAGCCCAGCCTGAGAATCAGGAGTCAGCCTTGAAGAGGACTCTTTGCATTCACTGACTATCCAACACACTGTCCAACGGGATGCTGTTTTACATGGTGTTATCTCCATTTTATAAATTAGAACACTGAATTTCCAAGGGTGATTTGCAAAGATCATACCGGTTTTACTTGTATTTTGAGCCTTCAAAACCCTTGGAATTCACATTGGACCATCAGCCTTGAATTCTTTTCATTTATGTCTGTTACTACCGGCCGTTGCTTTCTGTGAGATCCAAGAAGGCCAGAAAACTAAACCCAGTGTATCAGTTAGTGTCAGGGTGAAGGAAGGGGAAGCTAGTTACCCTGGAGCCCTGCCTGAACGACTGGGGTAAGGGCCATTGTCACCCCGGGGCGGGGGGTGGAGTAGGGGGGGCAAAATTCTTCAATCCTTCTATCCCTGTCTTCACCGTGATCTTGCCTCTTCTTTGGCACTTCTTTCTCGCTTCCCAGTAAAACCTGCTCTCACATAAGGCCACTACTATAAACACTCATGAAAAGGTTCACACACAGAAAGAAACAATTTTTGATGGTAACAAAGGAGGGGAGGGGTGAGGAGGGAAAAACACCAGCTAGAGGATAAGAGGATAGATAAGTGTTAAAAGAGGTGAAGGATAAGACAGTACACAATACTCGGAAAGCCAGCACAACTTGACCAAGGCAAGGTCGTGAAAGCTTCGTAACACATCCAAACTCCCTGAGAGACCAAATTACTGGGCTGAGAGCTGGGGATGAGGGTCTTGGGGGACATCTAGCTCAACTGGCATAACATAGTTTATAAAGAAAGTGTTCTGCATCTTACTGTGGTGAGTAGTGTCTGAGGTCTTAAAAGCTTGTGAGCAGCCATCTAAAATACTCCACTGGTCCCACCCTGTCTGGAGCAAGGCAGAATGAAGAAAACCAAAGACACAAGGGAAAGATTAGTCCAAAGGACTAATGGACCACAACTACCACAGCCTCCACCAGGCTGACTCCAGCACAACTAGATAGTGTCCAGCTACCACACCAACTTCTCTGACAGGGATCACAACAGAGGATCCCAGACACAGCTGGAGAAAAATGTAGAATAAAATTCTAACTCATAAAAAAAGACCAGACTTAACTGGTCTGACAGAGACTGGAGAAACCCTGAGAATATGGGCCAGGGACATCCTTTTAACTCAGTACTGAAGTCACTCCTGATTGAGGTCCACCCTTCAGCCAAAGATTAGACAGGGCCATAAAACATAATGAGTGAGACTTAGTGGGCACACCAGCCCAGGGGCAAGGATAAGAAGGCAGTAGGGGACAGGAAAGCTGGTAATGGGGAGCCCAACATCAAGAAGTAGAGGGTGTTGACATGTCCTGGCGTTGACAACCGATGTCCCAAAACAATATGTGTATTACATGTTTAATGAGAAACTAATTTGCACTCTGGTGCTACCCAAAAGCTTGGCAGTTCAAATCCACCAGCCGGTCCTTGGAAACTGTATGGGGCAGTTCTACTCTGTCCTGTAAGCTCACTATGAGCCGGGATCGACTCAATGGCAATGGGTTTGATTTTTTTGTTTTGTTTTTTAATTTGCTCTGTAAACCTTCGTCTAAAACACAATAAAATCAATTTAAAAAAAAAAAAAAAAGCTCCTCTCAGATAAGGATTCCACCCACCTGACAATTTCCTCAGCTAATTTTGAAGCACTCTAAAGTTTTGTGGATCATTAACGTAGTAGAGTAGTTGTGTGTGTGGGCTTTGAGCTGAGTAGGCTATGTTGTTGCTGTTGTTAGTTGCCTTCAAATCAGCTCCGACTCATAGCAACTTTATGTATCACAAAACAAAACATTGCTTAGTCCTGGTCCATCTTCATAATCCTTGCTATGTTTGAGCCCATTATCTCAGCCACTGTGTTAACCCAACTCTCCAAGTGTCTCCCTCACCTTCGCTGACCTCCCACTGTACCAGCTATGATGTCCTTTTCTAGTAATTAGTCTTTTCTGATAACAAGTCCAAAGTAAGGCAAGCTGAAGTCTCGCCATCCTTGCTTCTAAGGAATATTCTGGTTCTATTTTTTTTTTATTTCTTCTAAGACTGATTTGTTCGATCTTTGGGCAAACCATCCCAAACGCATTGTTGTCATGTCAATTCCAACTCATAGCGACCCTATAGGACAGAGTAGAATTGGCCCATAGAGTTTCCAAGGAGTGTCTGGCGGATTCAAACTGCCGGCTCTTTGGTTTGCAGCTGTAGCACTTAACCACTATGCCACCAGAGTTTCCGAGCAAACCATGGTATTTTCAATATTCTTCCACCAACATGACAATTTGGATTCAACAATTCTTCTGTTTTCAGAGTAGGCTATGAAATATTTAAATTTGGGCTTTAAACATGGGCATGTTAACGACCCCCGAGCCTCCAAATCTCATTTTCCTCATCTGTGAAATAAGGATAATAACACTTGTCTTTCAAGGTTGTGGTAATACTGACATGACTTGGTGTAAAACCTCTTGCACTGCACAGGCAAAGGGTAGGAGCTCAGTAAGTGGCCATTTACTTGCTTCCTTATTGTAGTGTCATGAATGCCCAGGACAGTCTTATAGTTTGCAGAACCTTGAGCTAAAAGAAAAAAACTAAAACAGGAGAATTTCAGGCACCAGCCTGTCAGTCGAGGAGGTAATTAGGGGTGGGGAAGAATATTTGGGGATGGAGGACCTTGGTGCCTCACCTTGTGTAGAAGGGGATTGTGGATGTGGGTCACAGTCCTTACCCCTTAACACACACACACACACACACACACACACACACACACACACACACACACCTGTTCAGGACAAAGATTTGCTGTGGGCTGCTCCACATCCTCCCTCCCAGTTTTTCCTCTACTCCTCTGTGCTGGAATCTTCTCTTTGCCCACTTGGGTCCGCTCTCCGCTGTTTCCACCATGCTCTGTGTCCCAGGAGGTTGATCTAGGCAGCAAGCATCAGTGGGATCCTTTGCCCTCTGTTTTCCAGCTAGATCTGGAACTCAAGAAGTCAGGCAGGAGACAGTGAAGTAGAACATCATTTCTCAGCTCCCTCCCTGTGCCTGGCCTGTGTGGTAGTCCCTCCACACAGCTCTCTCTCTCTGTGCCACTGGTCTCCAGTTGCCACCAAAGTCTCTCCTTGCTGTTTTTGGCTCTCCTGACCAACCCACAATACCTTCTCAGCCTGTGGCTCCCTCTTAGGTGGGCACACCCAGGACCATCCACCAGGGAGAAACCCCAGGCAATCACCTCTCTGCCACTTCTCCACTCTCCAACACCACTGTGTGGGTAAAATACAGTTCAGATGAGATCAGGGATATCCTGAGGGAGAAATAAGCCATAAAGGAGACTCTAGCAGCCCAGATTGGAGGAGCGAGGGCAATGTCAGAAAAGGTGAGGCCTTATAATTTGTTTTGAGGCTGACTCTAAGTGGGCCTTGGATTTTTGTTTTCTTTTTTTAAAAATGCCAGGCATATCTAGGGACCAATACAATGTGTGGCTGAGCAGACTCAGGGCACCTCCCAGCTTCCTTTGTTCTGGCGCCTCCACGGACTTTAGCCCTTATCCTATGCCGTTGCAGTTTTGCCTAGAGCTGCTGTAACAGAAATACCACAAATGGGTGGCTTTAACCAACAGAAATTAATGTTCTTATAATTTAGGGGGCTATAAGTTCGAAATCAGGGCACTGGCTCTAGGGAAGGTTCTCTCTGTCTGCTCTGGGGTAAAATCCTTGTCTTAGCTTCTTGGTGTTCCTTGGTGATCTCCCTGTGGAGTCTATCTTTCCCCCATTCTAACTTGCTTATCTCTGTGCCTAATCTGCTCTTTTTCTATCTCAAAAGTGATTGACTTAAGACACACCCTACCCTGATATGGCCTCATCAACGCAACAAAGAAAACCCTATTCTCAAATGTGATTATATCCACGAGTATAAACCGTTTGTCCACAAGTGAATTCCAACTCCTAGTGACCCTTTGGACAGAGCAGAACTGCCCGCACAGGCTTTTGCTTCGAGGCTGTAATCTTTACAAAAGCAGATTGTCACATCTTTCTCTGGTGGAGTGGCTGGTGGGTTAGCCGCTGAGTGCTTAACCACTGTGTCACCAGGGCTAATACCCACAAGTATAAATCCATTGCCTTGGAGCCAATTTCGACTCATAGGGATGCCACGTGACAGAGCAGAACTGTCCGTAAGGTTTTCTAGGCTGTAATCTTTATGGGAGCAGATCTCCGGGTCCTTCTCCTATAGAGACACTGGTGGGATCAAACCACCAACCTTTCGATTAGAAGCTGAGCACTTAAACACTGTTCCACAAGGGTTCCTTATCCACAAGTATAAGGGTTAGGATTTATAACACATGTATTTGGGAAACACAATTTAATCCCTAACACATGCTGATACTATAGAGCCTCTCATTACGATGCTGTACTTTTTGCTTGCCAATGCTTGTGTGTGTGTATAGAGTCTATTTGGTTGCATTCCAGCGTTACAGTTAATTCCTTCAACAGGCATCTACTGAACAGGTTCTATGTACTAGGCTCTGTTCTAGATTCAGGGGATACAGAAGCCAACAAGACCAAGTCCCTGCTGTTATAGAACAGACCTACTATTGGAAGAGATGAGAAAATACTACAGCAGTTGGCAGGTGACTTACTGCAATGAGAAGAAGATGGTGTGTGATGATATAAGGCCTGGGAACCTGTTGTTGAGGCTCAGGGGTGAGGAGAGATTGCAGACTCTGCTCCCAGCCAACTGAAAATTTACATAAAACTTTGAGCCGGTCAAAGTCACCACTGGGAATCCCTCACATTGGCCACGTATCTTGTTGCCATGACCCCGGTGGTCTTCAGTGGGTTCCAAAGGGACTCCAGTCTCTTCTTCCTTACTTTCTGCCCCAGATACAGACTCAGTCATTTAAAGAAAATATGCAGATTCACAATTGACTAGAGGGTAATAGACCACTGTTGAAGGGAAACAGTTTTTACTGTGAGAAATAGCCTTGCTATTGAGTTTACTGAAGCAAGCAGAACTGAGAGTCACGGTGTCACCACCAAAGAGCCCAAAAGGTGGGCGGGAGATGGGAAGAGGGAGTTTTTGCTTAGGGGGTATTGAGTTTATGTCAATGGTAGAATAATTTGTAAAGGGATAGCAAGAATGGTTTTACAACTTGAAGAATGTAATCAATGTCACTGAACTCTACATGTAGAAATTGCTGAATGCCATATGTTTTATTGTATGTATTTTCACCATGATTAAAAAACAAAAAGAAGAAAGCATACGAGCCACCAGAGACTACTGGGGTCACGCAACAGGACACATGGGCTAACATCAAGGATTCCCTAACAGAAAGGGGGGACACTTTCAGCATTAAATATTTGCAATGAATTAACACACACACACATACAGGCACAAACACAAGTCTTTCTCTCCTACTGACTGCCTCCTTAAGTCCCTGCCTAGCCTGGGGGGCTTTAGAAGCCCACCTCTTCTAAAGTTGTGATTGCCTGAATCTAACAGCGATTCTCCCTCTTGTGGCTCCTGCCACTTCCCTCCCCAGGCAGCCACTCCTGGGAACCCTTCCCCACACTGGTCCACCTCAGGACAGCAGCGTTGAGGGGAACACCAGAGAATGCAACTCCAGGCTTTTTTTTTTTTTTTTTATTGTGCTTTAAGCGAAATTTACAGCTCGAGTTAGTTTCTCATACAAAAATTTATACACGCATTGTTATGTGACCCTAGTTGCTCTCCCTATAATGTGTCAGCACACTCCTTCTTTCCACCCCGGGTTTCCTATGCCCATTCAACCAACCAGCTCCTGTCCCTTTCTGCCTTCTCATCTCGCCTCCGGATAGGAGCTGCCCATCTTAGTCTCATGTGAAAATAAAAAAATAATTAAAAAAAAAAATTTTATCTACTGGAACTAAGAAGCACACTCTTCACGATTATCATTTTTATGTCTTATAGTCCCGTCTAATCTTTGTCTGAAGAGTTGGCTTCAGGAATGGTTTTAGTTCTGGGTTAACAGAGAGTCCGAAGGCACTCCGGGCTATTCCTACCTCCCATGGATATGGTTTACTAACCTCACAAAGCATTTCCTACCAGAAGGACTGGGCCTGTGTGTCTGTTTGAGGACTCAAAGAAATTCCACTTAACTTAAACTGATAAAATCATTCCCTTTCTCCCCCTGCCTACAGGGCTGAAGTGGCATCCTCCCCTCCCTATTCCTTGGTTCATTCTGCTTGCTTTCTTTGGACTTTCAGCTGAAAGCGCTGGAACAGTTGTGCACTAATAGATTTAAAAGAGCCTTGAAGAGAAGACAGAAATAAACACGTTTGGCTTTGGGCAGCAGCACTAAAAGTTTTATCAATGACCTGTCTGAAGTAAATGCTTTGACACATATTCCTGGCCTGCAGGAGTAGATACAAAACTTGATATGAGTAAGTCCCTGCTCTGTGAAGAGAGAGAAATCACTGCAGGTGAAGCGGCTGAGCAGGAAGTTTGTCAGACACTTAAAATGTCAATGCTGAGGGTCCTCAGAGACCTTCAACTTCACCCGCTCATCTGACGGATAAAGAAACTGAGGCCCGGAGAGGGAAAGGGACTTGTCCAAGACTGAACAGCTATTTAGTGTCAGAGCTAGGACTAGAACCCAGGCTCCCGACCCCCAGGCCAGTGCTATAGCCGTGCCTTCTAGCTTACAGCTCCTCTTCTCGGCCTTGATCTTTGGGACCTGCTACCATTCTTTGAAAGCAGCCCTGGCGGTGCAGTGGTTAAGCGCTGGGCTTCTGAAGTGCCAACTGAAGGGCTGCTGGCTCAAACCCACCAGGTGCTCTGCAGCCATAAGCTTCAGTAAAAATTACAGCCTTGGAAACTTTATGGAGCCGTTCTATTCTGTCCTACAGACTTGCTTATGAGTCAGAATTGACTTTTGAGGAGACTCTGGCTTGGAAGTTGAGGGGCTCCCTGTAGCCCCCAGTACCTAGTTCTTCCAGGGCCCTATGTGCAGAGGGCATTCCAAGTGTGAGCTTTCTACACAGGCCTCTTCCCTAGAATCTCAATGCCTATGAAGTCCAGGCCTCAGTCTAACCAAATATAAAACCAACCAACTCAGAGCAACCCTACGGGACATAGTAGAACTGCCCCATAGGGTTTCCAAGGCTGTTAATCTTTACAAAAGCAGATGGCCACATCTTTCACCCGCGGAGTGACTGGTGAATTTGAACCGTGACCTTTCTGCTAGCAGCTGAGCGCTTAACCACTGCGCCACCAGGGCTTCCTTAACTTTCTTGTAGTCACATTAAAAAGGAAAAAGAAACAGATGAAATTAGTTTTAATAATAATAGATTTTACCATACTTCATATAGTCAAAATATCACTTCAACACATAGTTGATATACTAAGAAATTATTGAGATATTTTACATTGCTTTTTTCGTACTAAGTCTTTGAAATCTGGTGTGTATTTTTATACTGTAGCGCACATCAGTTTGGACTATTTACATTTTGAGTGCTCACTGGGCACATTCGGTTAGGGGCTACCCTATTAGACAGTACAGACATACAGTTTAGATCAGGAGCGACCGAACCCAATAGGTCTCGTCCTCCCCCAGGCCATTTTCATACTCCACAAATCACAAACCAGTTGCCCATAGAGTGGATTCCAACTTATGGTTTCCCCATGCATTTCAGAGTAAAACCGCACTCCACAGGGTTTTCCATGGCTGTGATCTTTTGGAAGCAGAACCTGACGGAAACCCCAGGTTCTTACTCGGCATGACTCTTATTGGCCAATAAATGAGAGATGGAGGTGAGAGAACAAAAAAGGCATCTTTATTTCATTGTACAAGGAAATGGAGCAGGAGGAGCTGTTGTTGCCAAGACTGCTCGCTAAGGGCAGGCAGGCAAGTTACTTTTAAAGGGGTTTCCAAGTAGAGCTCATACTACTTACATCAGCAACATTCTTAACCATACTACACAGGCCCAAGGAAGTTTATGTATAACCTTCCAGCAAAAGCAGGATTCATAATCGAAGCTGGGGCGGGGGCGGGGGGCGGGAAGCCCAACAAAGGAAGTGATTTTGTGATACAACACTGTAGGGGATGAAGCCGGGTAAGGAATACAGGACCGTTGGGGTTCTGTCTCAGATCTCCAGGCCTTTCTTCTGAGGCCCCCTGGGTAGGTCCAAACTGCCAACCTTTAGGTTAGTAGCAGACTGGTCAGCCATTTGCCCCAACCAGGGACTCCTTCAAACTCCACAGTCACCAGTTAACTTTCTAAAATGCAACTCTATAATTATGTCCCTCCTTTGTCTAAAAGATCTCTGAAATCTCCTACCCTTGCAGGACAAAAGTCTGAAGAAGACCTCAACGTGATTTAAAAGACCCTTCACAATGGGCACCAATTTCCCCTTCGGACTTTTTCTTTCTCCTTCCCTCCTCCAAGATGTGGCCACAATGATATAAATCGTTCATTAAACCGACAGGCTTTTTCACCCTCTTTGCATTTTTCTCTCCTCTTGGGGAGCTCTTACATCTCTTTGAAGATTCATTCATTCACTTGTTCATTTAGGGAAAGCCTACTGAAAGCCAGGCAGCGTGCTAGGGTCTGGACCCGACTCAAACGTCTACTGGGCACCTTCTTTGACCAACTCTCATTCAGCTGGGTAGTTTGTTCACATATCCTTCTCCCACATCCTTTCCAAAGGCGCGGAAAGTACTTTGTTCGTTATTTCGGGCTTTGTTCATTATTATCCTTAATGCTTAGTAAACGGATCAGGGGTGAATGATCAATCAATTCCCACTTTCTCATCTGAGGAACTAAGGAACTGAAGAGGGGTTGAGGGGAACTTTTGGCCTGATGTCCTTATGTAGAAGCCAGGCGTTCCCCGAGTGGGCCGGGTTCGCAAGGATTCCAGCACGGCCATGAGGCGCGTGCCCGGACCCATAGAAGCATTAACCTAGGGAGGCGCGGACACTCTCCCCTCGCTCTCATCTCTGCCACCGTGGCAGGGAGGGGCTCAAGAGCAGGAAAGGCAGGCAATGGAGGGCGGCGTTGGGACCCCAGCGGAGGCGCTGAATCGCCTGGGGACCCGGTTCTGGCGCAGCCCGAGAACTCGGGTGCAGACAATGTTGCGAGGCTGGGTGGGGCGACGTGGTCAGGGAGACTACAAATCCCAGGGGACGTCGAGGCGAGGGGGCGGAAGGGGCGGTCTTGGGCGGGCCCGGGAGGGGCGGGGTTAGGCGGGAGGGGCAGGAGGGCCGCGCTCCGGCTGCGGGCGCAGCGCTTGAGCGACCATGTCCGGGGCCAGCGGCTACAGCCAGACCCCGAGCCGGACCATCCCCACCACTCGCCGGGTGGTCCTCGGCGACGGCGTGCAGCTGCCGCCCGGGGACTATAGCACCACCCCGGGTGGCACACTCTTCAGCACCACCCCGGGAGGTAGGCGCGGGTTCGGGGGCGCAGCGTGCCGGCTCCGGGTGCGCGCGGTAGGGAGGATGGACTGGGCGAGCGGGGGCAGCGGGGACCACCAGTTGGACGGGGTGCCCAGGCTCAGGAGCGCGGTGACTGTGAGAACGGATAAGAGGCATCAGGGAGGCGCCAGGGGCCACGGAGGTGGCCCCAGGGAACTAGCGGGTAGCCGCCCCCGACTACCTGACTTCTGGGTGCGTCCTCCCGAGCCCGGGCTGAAAACTGCCCCATTTGGAGACAGCTGAGTACCCCCTCCCCCCCAACACCGACACAGGACTGCCACATGGTGAGGACTACCACATGGGGGTTGAGGGGGGCAGTTCTGAGGTGGGATGCGGTGGGGTCAGGGTGGCCCAGGAATCAAGGACACGTCTGGCCTGAGGATTTTAGGGGACGGGATGGACTCTGTTGGATAAAGTGAGTTTAGGGGAAGAGGACGCCATTCACAATACTCGCAGAGTTCTTGTTCATTCCCAAGGCACCCCCAGATTTGCGTTGGATAAGCGCCCTCTGACGGCAGTTTTGGGGGGTTGCTGCGGGTGCTCCCCTGCCCCAGCAGCGCCTCGTGGGCACCTGTGGCATATTCCGCATTTATCCGGTGGGATCCCCGCGGAGGGGCCAGGGGCCACGGGCATGACCGTGCAGAAAAACATGTACTCCTGCTCGGGGGGGAGGGGAGGATCGTGTGACCTCCCCGAGAGGATGAGGAAGAGGAAGCTGAGCTGACAGGGGTGGGGGTCAGCCTTGGGCTGCCCTCGGGAGCCAGCCGTTCCCTCCCAGCCCGGGAGCCCCTGCGCCGAGGTGCTGATGAAACCTGCCCTCGTATTTGCATGATGAAATCCTCGTGGCTCACTGCTTCCCTGCCATCCTCGCCCTGCCCCAGCCCACTTTTGCTTCTCTTCCCTCCCCTACACCCTCCTCGACGCTCCTTCCTAAACTGCCGGAAAACGCGCCAGATCCTGGCTGGCTGGTGAGGGGCGCTTTTCGGCTGTGCTGGCCGCGCGGGTGGGGCCACAGCTTCTTCCCCTGCCCGGTGGGGGCCACATGCTTATTTTCTCAGGCAGCTGTCGGGCCTCCAGTGAGCACAGCCAGATCTGAAGTCCTTGTGTGTTTGTTCCAAAACACACAACGCGAGAGCTGTTAGGAATCTTAGATGTTCTCATCCAGCCGCGCTGCGCATACCTCTGCCTTCTTGTACTGAACACAGCATTGAGGCTCCAAAGCTGAAAACCTGTCTATTGTCCAGTGTCGCACGGCTTTCCCAGATCGACCAAGAAGCAGCCAGGCAGAGAGAGGACAAATGCTCGCTCCTCTATTAGAAATGATCCAAGGAAAAGTTCTCAGGGACCCTGCTTACCACTCAAATTCTCTTTCCCAGACTCCTGTCCTTGCTGTTCCCCTTTCTCTCTGTCCTGATGTGTCTGTGTCCACCAGAACCTTTCCTGACAAGTTTGGGGTTCCCTCAAGTGAGAGTGTGAATCTCTGCTTGATCTGTTCAGGCTGGGCGCTGAGTCGGTCCTAGGGACTCAGGTGGACTTTTTTTTTTTTCTATCTCTCTCTTTCCACATACTGCTTTTGTTTATTTTCACCCTTCCATTAAGAAGATAGGCATTTGGTGCCCCAGATTTATTGGGGTGTCTTTCCACCTTCAGCAATTTTGCTTTTTATTTATTTAAATATTTATTGTGCTTTAAGTAAAAGTTTACAAATCAAGTCAGTCTCTCACACCTTGCTACATACTCCCAATTGCTCTCCCTCTAATAAGACAGCCCGCTCCCTCCCTCCACTCTCTGTTTTCGTGTCCATTTTGGCAGCTTCTAACCCCCTCTACCCTCTCATCTCCCCTCCAGGCAGGTGGGCCATTTTTGCACCGTTTGTTGCAGGAGCCCTGGTGGCACAGTGGTTAAGCATTGGGCTGCTAACCAAAAGGTCTGCGGTTTGAATTCACTAGCCCGTCCGTGGAAACCCTATGGGGCAGTTCTGCTCTGTCCTATAGGATTGCTATGAATAGGAATCAACTGGAGGGCAACTGGTTTGTTTTGTTTATAGGGAACTCTGATCCATTTCTCCCTTTACAGCAAAATTCCTCCTCCCTCTGAAAGTCTTTATGGTTGTGGAAAAAGGGAAGGGGCTTCTGCATCAGAGTGTAAAATGTCAACTGGAAGAAAGCTGGGATCTGCCAGTAGTCTAAGGCCAGTGCTTTCTTGTCTCAGGTGGCCTCTGGGGCAGTCACAGCTCAGTCCTGGAGAAGCCCAGCTGGCCTCTGCCAAAATCAGCATGCCTAGTCTGCCTCTGCCAAGGTGTGGAATCTTCCTGCAAAGTCCACTTCACCCCAGCCCTTTGCCAGCTCCAAGAAACTTGAGCTAATGAGAAAAAGTTATATCCTGTTCCCTTTTTGCTGTAGCCTAGAGTGCTGTTTTCAACTGTTAATGTGCCTATGAATTGCCTGGGGACCTCTTAAATGCAGGGTCTGATGGCTAGGTCTGAGCTGCAAACTGGGATTCTGTACTTCTGTCTAACAAGCTGCTGGTGACTGATCTATGTACCACATTCTGAGTCCTCAGGAATTAGTGGAATGTGATTTCTCTCAACTTATCAAACCTCTGGGGTCTAGAAAAAAGTGTGATTCTATCCAGGTAAATTTTTAAGGTTGGGTCCATAGGGTGTTTAGAAAGGTGCCCATTTGTTGTTGTTAGTTGCCATCAAATCAGGTCCAACTCGTGGCAAACTTAAGTATTAAAAAATAAAAGAAAAACACAAACCCGTTGCCATCAATTTGATTCCGACTCATAGTGACTCATAGTGACTCTATAGGACAGAGAAAAGCTGCCCCATAGGCCTTCCAAGGAGTGGCTGGTGGATCTGAACTGCCAACTTTTTGGTTAGCAGCCAAGCTCTTAACCTCTGCACTACCAGGGCTCCTCCACCTTATGTATCACAGAACAAAATGTTGACCAGTTTGTGCCATCTTCATGATCTTTGATATGTTTGAGCCCAGGGCACCCTTATTTGTAGGGGGTGTCATTCCCTCACGAAGAGCCAATCAGTTCCTGCGAATGACACTGCAGTGTTTGTCCCTGGTGGAAAAGAAGCAGGAGTTGGTTTGAGCCATCCAGATTCCTGTAACTCTAGTTTGCTTTTCATGGTTCATGAACCCTCCACAGGCTGAGCTGAAGTTAGGTGCCTGGCGGAGTTAAGGAATTTGCTGAAGGAAGTTTCGTGTTTGAATTTTTGAGTCTGTAGAGTCGTGAAATCTGCCTTAGAAGAAGTATATCCAGAAGGCTTCTTGGAAGTGAGGATGGCGGTACTTCATCTTATGTACTTTGCACACGTTATCAGAAGGGACCAGTCCCGAGTCTTGAAACTCTCCAGTGATGTCATACACACTCTATCAACCAGCAGAACCTTTGAATGCATCAAAAGCCTTCCTCCACACCTCCCCTGTTCAATCTTCACATTCCTAGTTCCATGTTAGTTGTTTGACCCCAAAGCCTGCAGAGGCTGCTTGGGTAGTAGTCATACCTAAGACCTGTACCTGGATAAGGTTAATCAGAGGTAAGCAGGTAGGGCTGCAGGTGTTAATGGCACCCTCTTTGGTTAGACAAACAAGGTCTATGCCCAGAAAGCTTACCTTGGAGCAGCTCCCAAGTCTTTGGCTATGGAACAGACAGTGCCGGGAAGAGGGGGAGCAGGTGGGACGCTGATGCTGGCATAGCCAGTGTCCTGAGTCATATAGAGAAGAGAAATTCTTTCACTCTTTATTCTTTTTTTTTACTGTGTTTTAAGTGAAACTTTATCATTCAAGTCAGTTTCTCATACAAAATCTTATACACACATTGTTATGTGACTCTAGTTGCTCTCCCTACAACGTGACAGCACAGTCCTTCTCTCCACCCTGTATTTCCCATGTCCATTCCACTGGATAGCTGCTATTCTTTATTATTATTGTGGTAAATACATATGTAACAAATTGTCTGCCATAGCAGTATCCTGCACACGTACCACTCAACGACATTGGCTATGTTCATCATGTTGTTCAACCGTTCTTGTTGTTGGGTGCCCTGGAATCCATTCTGACTCACAGTGACCCCATGTGACAGAGTAGAACTGCCCCATAGGGTTTTTTTTTTTTAATTTATTTATTGTACTTTAGGTGAAAGTTTACAAATCAAGTCAGTCTCTCATACAAAAAGCCATACACACCCCACTGTCACTCCCAGCTGCTCGCCCCTTAATGAGACGGCACATTCCTCCTCTCCGCCCTGTATTCCCCGGGTCCATTTAACCAGCTCCTGTCTCCCTCTTCCTTCTCATCTCACCACCAGACAGGAGCCGCCCACATAGTCTCATGTGTCTATTTGAGCCACGAAGTTCACTCCTCACCAGCATCACTATGTTATAGTCCAGGCCAATCCCTGTCTGTAGAGTTGGTTTCAAGAATGGTTCCAATCTTGGGCTATCAAAGAATCCAGGGACCAGGACCATCAGGGTCCCTCCCGTCTCACTCAGACCATTAAGCCTGGTCTTTTTACAAAAATTTAAGATCTGCCTCCCACTGTTGTCCTGCTCCATCAGGGATTCTCTGTTGTGCTCCCTGTCAGGACAGTGAACGGTGGTAGCCAGGCACCACCTAGTTCTTCGGGTCTCAGGCTGATGGAATCTCGGGCTTATGCGGCCCTTTCTGTCTCTCAGGCTCATATTTACCTTGTATCTTTGTTGTTATTCATTCTCCTTTGCTCCAGTCTTTCACTCTTAAGAACAGGTTAGGAGAGGTTGGATGTTAAGGCAGTGAGGAAGAAGTAATGGACACTTTTCTCACATTAACTTGAGCTTCCTTTTAAAGTGCTTAGAACATTCCACACTGTGTCCCTCATTAAAGACTTTTTGACTGAGGACCTGGCGTGGAACACCCCAAACCTCCTCTAGTGGCATGAGCCTCCCTGTTTATGTGGCATTCACCACAGCCAGCCTTGGAAGACACCCTGACCTCCAGTGTTTCAAATGCTAGTTTTGAAGACGAAGACTAACTGAAAAAAAGTCGTGAGTATCAGAGGTGTATCTGTAGATGAAACAATTCGACAGACGTTTCCCCAATAAAATGGTAGAACTTGTATGATATTCAAGGGAGAATTGTCCCTTCCACGTAGCCACTCTGCTAGGTCTTACATTTCGATGATGCAGAGCTAATCTTTCTAAAAATTTTTAATTGCCTTCAGATGTCTACGTATTTCTAAAAATACTTTCAAAGGTAGGAGGTCATTATTATTTGAAAGAGGAATTTGTTTTTTTTCTTTCCTGAAAGAGCAAAGAAAAGACCTTCGTTACCAAATTTGGTGAAAGAGGGCAAGCAGGGTAGTACCATATTTATTTGTTCGTATAAAGTGATCAGGGATTTTCTTGTTTGGGTTATTATTTGACATAATAATAATAATGTTCAGGAAGAGAAGTTAGAAAGGGGCAGCAGTGTTGAAAAAAGAGTATTGTTTCCCAGGGTGGCTGTTTTTAAAGAAAAGTGTTCATTTATACATATAAATTCTTGTGTGTTCAAACAAACAAACAAAAAGCCTGGTTACTTTCTGGTCTCACTTAGACCTGAGCCAGTGTTCTTCCTCCATTAAGATTCGTAACAAATCAAATCACATGTGTTTGTTTACATGTTTGTTCCTCAGTTAGACAGGAAGTTCTTTCAGCCCAATTTTACTCATCTTTGTATACCCAGCATCTAGTGCAGGACCAGGTGTGTAGGAGGTAAAAGGTTGAAATAAATCCTGGAAAGAAAGCATTACCACCAGGCCTGGATCTGAGCTGGCTTAATAAAAATGCTTAAACTTTATTTTCTGTCTTCTCAGTTGCAAGGTGTCTTAGGTTAAGTTCTCTAGAGAAGCAAAACCAGTGCAGTGTGTAAGTATGTATACAGAGAGATTTATAGCAAGGAAATGGGTCACGTGGTTGTAGAGGCTGGTACGTCCCAAGTCTGTGGGCCAGGCTGGAGGCTTCTCCGGATTCATGTAACTATAGGGGCTAGCGAACCCAAGATTGGGAAGTCAGGCAGCAGGGCTCTTGCTCACAGGCTGCAAAGATTGACAAATTCCAAAATTGGCAGGCAAGATGGCAGGTAAGCTGCTAGCTTGAGTCCCAAGACCCGGAGGTCAGATGAACAGCAGCCAGCTGCAGGGTCCAGAGCAAGCAAAAGCCCACCAGCCTTGCCAGAAAGCCTGCTTATATTCAATGCAGGCCCCACGCCCAAGGAAACTCCCTTTCAACTGACTGGCTACTCACAGCAGATCCCATCATGGAGGTGATTACATTATATCAAATCTCATCGTGTTGGTAATTACATCATCTGCCAAACGATATCATAACTGCCAAACCACTGAGAACCATGGCCTAGCCGAGCTGACACACAGCCTTAACTATCATACGGGGTAGAATTGTTTATCTCTAAATGTCCCAGGGGCATAAGGAAGGGACAGAAATTAACTGTCTCTGAGCTTTCTCCCTTATCTCAATATAGGTAGTCCCTGATTTACCACAGAGTTACAAAGAACCGCACTTAACGACATGTACATTTTGTCTTTAGTAATACGTACTATATACAATGTTGCATCGTGTTATTAGCTGATGTCATTCTCAGACGTTTGCTCACAGATGTTCAGTTTTATCATTTGCTGATTAAATTTATAAAGATACTGATAAATAAAAGCCAATAATAATGGAAACAAAAAAAAAAATGAGGTATTCTACTTACATCAGAGCCAACTTAACGACAGAGTCATTGTAACGGAAGCCTGTCATAAGCAGGAGACTCCCTGTATTACAGATAACAGTATTGCTGGCAGATTAATTTCCCCAATATATTGGAGCAGAGAGTGGAAAGAAATGATTTTTTCATATACTGAACAAGTCAGTATTGCGGCTGGCATCTCAGAGACTAGGATTGATACGCCTTATTCTGTGCACCCAGTGTCACTGACTAGGCAGGAGTAGATGATGCCTGCCCACTGGCATTTGGTGCTCAAGGACACAGGAAACAAAGGGCGCCTTGTAATCCAGATAGCTATACCCATGAAAGCTCTTTGAGGGAGCTCAGATACCAGGCCCAGAGTAATAGGGCTTACCAGTTGCCCAGGGACACTTGTCTTGGTGTGATGGGTTGTATCCGTTAGCTGTCACAGTAAAATAAAAAAATTATTTAGTAACTTATTTTTTTTTATTTATCTCCATTCTCTAGGCAGGCTGTGCAGTCTTTGGTGATCTTGCCTGGGGTCTCTTCATGTGGTTGCATACAATTGGCAGCTGGTTTGGGCTGGGTGGGTTAGAAAGTCCAAGATAGCCTTACCTCCACGTCTGGAGCGTTGTTGGAGATAGCTGGAGGACTGGGGGCTCTCTTTTCTCTTGGTCTCACATAATCCAGCAGTCTTGTTGTTAGTTGCCATTCCAATTCATGGCGACTCAATGTGTGCAGAGTGGAACTGCTCCATAGAGCTTTTTCTTTTATAATTTTTATTGTGCTTTAAGTAAAAGTTTACAAATCAAGTCAGTCTCTCACACAAAAACCCATATACACCTTGCTACACACTCCCAATTACTCTCCCCCTTAATGAGACAGCTCACTCTCCCTCTCCACTCTCTCTTTTCGTGTCTATTTTGCCAGCTTCTAACCCCCTCCACCATCTCATCTCCCCTCCAGACAGGACATGCCAACATAGTCTCAAGTGTCCACCCCATCCAAGAAGCTCACTTCTCACCAGCATCCCTCTCCAACCCATTGTCCAGTCCAATCCATGTCTGAAGAGTTGGCTTCGGGAATGGTTCCTGTCCTGGACCAACAGAAGGTCTGGGGGCCATGACCACGGGGGTCCCTCCAGTCTCAGGCAGACCATTAAGTCTGGTCTTATGAGAATTTGGGGTCTGCATCCCATTGCTCTCCTGCTCCCTCAGGGGTTCTCTGTTGTGCTCCCTGTCAGGGCAGTCATCGGTTGTGGCTGGGCACCATCTAGTTCTTCTGGTCTAAGGATGTTGTAGTCTTTGGTTCATGTGGCTCTTTCTGTCTCTTGGGCTCATAATTGCCTTGTGTCCTTGGTGTTCTTCATTCTCCTTTGATCCAGGTGGGTTGAGACCAATTGATGCATCTTAGATGGCTGCTTGCTAGTGTTTAAGACCCCAGATGCCACTCTTCAAAGTGGGATGCAGAATGTTTTAATAGATTTTATTATGCCAATTGACTTAGATGTCCCCTGAAACCATGGTCCCCAGACCTCTGCCCCCGCTACGTGCTCCATAGAGTTTTCAAGGCTGCAACCTTTTTTTTGGAAGTAGCCTCAACTTATTCACACGGCAGTTTCCAAGAGAGTGAAACAAGCTGTAAGGTCTTTTACAGTCGGCCCTGAAGTCACACAGAGGCACTCACAATATTCCTTTGTTTAAGGGAAGCCACCACACCAGCCCAGATTCAAGGAGAGGGGGAAATAGACCACCTTCAAATGAGAGATGCTTACGTGTACAGTGATGGAAGGAATTACAGGGGCCATGTTTTCAGACAACCTTCTACAAGGGTCAAGTCTCAAAGGACAGGCCTGTGGAAACTTACTGCCCATCTGATACGTGGTCAGCAGAGCCAGGGCCAGGCGTGGAAGCAGACTAGAATTATAAGCCTATGAATCTCAGCTGTTAGTTCATGAACAGAGGAAACCTTCCTGAAAACTGGGTCATAGATCCCATGCCCTGTTTTCAAGGCCTTATGCCTAGTTCCACAAAGCAAGCCAAGCAAGTGGCCATAACACAAGGTGGCTGGACACTGCATTCCACTTTGTGTCATGCTGCCCCTTATCAGCCTCACCCACCTGACCTCTGCTTTCTCCCACCAAGTGTCCTGCAAGTCAGGCTTTGGGAAGGCCCTTCAGAGGAACCCACGCTTGGGGGGGGGTGGTCACGCTTGGAGGGACACTTGCCCCTCCCTCCCCCCAGCACTCCCACGTAACATCCTTGGTTTTCTAGAATATTGGCAATAGGATTGTCTTAGTTTCCCAGGACTGCCATAACAAAATACCGCAAAGTGCATGGCTTTAAAGACAAAACTTTAATTTCTCACAGGACTGGAGGCTAGAAGTCCTAATTCAGGGTGTCAGCAGGGCTATGCTCTCTTTCTGTCTGCGCTAGGGAAGGATCCTTCCTTGTCTCTTCCAGCTCCTGGTGGCCCCAGGTGTCTTTTGGTGTTGCTTGGCTTGTAGATGATCCTCACATGCTGTCTTCCTCCATGTGTGACTTGGTTTCCCTGTCTATCCTCTTTTTAAATATTTTACTATGTTTTAGTGAAAGTTTACACATCAAATTAGGTTCCCATTTAACAGTTTTCATACATATCGTTCATGCCTTTGGTTACAATTTTTATCATGTGTCAGCATTCTCATTTCCATTCTGTTTGTTCGTTTTCATTATCTAGTTTCCCTTCCCCTCCTTCCCTTCTCATCTTTGCTCTCAGGTAAATGTTCGTTTGTTCTCAAGTAATTGATTGTTTAAGGGAACATGTTATTTCCAGGTGATATTGTTTATCTTATAAACCAGTCTATTTATTATTTGGCTGAAAGGTGACCTCCAGGAGTAGCTTCAGGGCCAAGCTCAAAGGGTATCTTAGGGCGGTAGTCTCAGGTGTCCCACTAATCTCTACTGGGGCAGTAGATCTGGCCTTTCTTAGGAATTTGAATTTTGTTCTACATGTTTCTCCCATTTTATCCAGGACTTCTGTTGTGTCCCTGGTCAGAATAGTCGGTAGTGGTAGCTAGGCACCATCTAGTTTCTTCTGGTCTCAGGAGAGGCTGTGGTTTGTGTGGGCTATTAGTCCTATGGACTAGTTTCATCTTTGAGTCTTTGGTTTCCTTCATTCTCATTTGCTCCAGAAGAGTAGAGACCAATAGTTGTATCTTAGATTGCCACTCAAAAGCTTTTAAGACCCCACATGCTACTCATCAAACCAAGCATGCAGAACATTATCTTTATGAATTATGTTATGCCAATTAAGTAAGTTGTCCCACAAGATTATGGTCTGAAGCCTTTTAACCCAGCAAACCAATTCCAATAATTTTTTGGATATGTCTAGGAGGTCTCGGTAACTGTGCCCCCATGTGCTTTATTATATATATGGATATATATGCAGCACACACAGACATGTATAAACATGTCTTCAGGTACACCTGCACGTGCATGTATTCACATATACCTTCCTGTACACATATATGCATATGTATCTACCTATGTAACCACATACGTTTTTTTTTTTGCACGTTATTACTGTTGTTGCAAAATTGTGTATGTTATAGCATTTACCGAAATTCTTCCTTGTGTACTTCTTAGTGTCATCATTTACCTTGTCAGGTTGTGCAGACTTCACCCATATTTGGTATTGCCTTTCCCATCACCAGAAATAACAAATGTCTACTGTCTAGAAGGAGCCCTGGTAGCGCAGCGGTTAAGAGCTTGGCTGCTAACCAAAAAGTTGGCAGTTTGAATCCACCAGCTGTTCCTGGAAAACCCTGTGGGGCAGTTCTGTTCTGTCCTATAGGGTCACTATGAGTCGGAATCAACACAAAGTGATTCCCATTCCGCCACCCTCACCTCCCTGGTAACCATCAAAGAACGTTGCTTTCTATTCTTGACTTTTTTTTTTTTCCATTGTATCCATTTCTTTTTTTTTTTTTTAATTAACTTTTATCGAGCTTCAAGTGAACGTTTACAAATCAAGTCAGTCTGTCACATATAAGTTTATATACGTCTTACTCCTTACTCCCACTTGCTCTCCCCCTAATGAGTCAGCCCTTGCAGTCTCTCCTTTCGTGACAATTTTGCCAGCTTCCAACTCTCTCTATCCTCCCATCCACCCTCCAGACAGGAGATGCCAACACAGTCTCAAGTGTCCACCTGATATAATTAGCTCACTCTTCTTCAGCATCTCTCTCCACCCCCACTGTCCAGTCCCTTTCATGTCTGATGAGTTGTCTTCGGGAATGGTTCCTGTCCTGTGCCAACAGAAGGTTTGGGGACCATGCCCACCGGGATTCCTCTAGTCACAGTCAGACCATTAAGTATGGTCTTTTTATGAGAATTTGGGGTCTGCATCCCACTGATCTCCTGCTCCCTCAGGGGTTCTCTATTGTGCTTGACTTTTTTAAATAGTGGGACCGTACAGAACATTTGTCTTTTCTGACTGATTTATTTCACTCAGCATAATGTCCTCCAGATTCGTCCATGTTATATTTCACTGCCTCCTCGTTATTCTTTACAGTTGTGTAGCATTCCATTGTATGTATGTACCACAATTCGTTTATCCATTCATCTACTGATGGGCGCTTAGGTTGTTTCCATCCTTTTGCTATTGTGAATAATGCTGCAATGAACATAGGTGTGCAAATGACTGTTTGTGTCACTGGTCTTATATCTCTTGGATATATACCTAGGAGTGGGATTACTGGACCAAAGGCATTTCTATTTCTAGCTTTTTGAGGACACATGGTACCATTTTCCACAGTGGTTGTATCCATCCTCTTTTACAAGCTGCCACTCAGAAGGGATTAGATTAGCACCCACCCTACTCCCCATATGATGTGACTTCATTAATTTAACTGATAGCACCTGTGAAGAAAAACCTTACTTCCCCAAACAAGTTCACATTCACCGGTGCAGGGGTTAGGACTTGAAAATATCTTTTTAGATGACACGATTCAACCCGTAACAAGGATGAAATCAAGTTTCCAGGTCCAGCGGTCCAAAAGTGGGGTAGGAGTGAGAACACCAGAAGGTACAGGTGGGTTCAGAGATCCCTTTGGTTTCAGCTAAGAACGAGATCTCTTGCCTGAGAGACAACGTGAGCGTGCACGCGTGCGCATGCGTACATTTCTATTACAGGCAGTCCTCAGGTTACGAACGTCTGACTTGCGTATAAAAAAAACCCCTAGTTATGCAACAAGCCGGTAAAGCCTATTAGGAAAAAATTGTCTCGGTGTTGGGGCAGGGCTCCCACGACAGGCCGCTCTTCTCCCACGTGCGCAGATTCTGCAGCGGGTCCTTGGGCAGCGCTGCCAGCGGGCCGGCCTCTGCCACACAGGGGCCCCAGCCATGGCCCGGGAGCAGTAAGTGGAGAGCCTGAATGCACTGGCCTCCCTCGCGCTTAGAAAGGGCCTGCTTCATTGTCTGCGTGCAGATTTAGGAACCGAACTTGTTTGTAAACCAGGGACTACCTGTAACCTAGCCAAACACCTAGACGGACTTTTCTGCTCTAAGAATAAAAGGGAAGAGTGGCCCTTTTCCTTTCCAACTGGGACAGCAGCTGGTGCTGTTTGAAACCGAGACATTACAGAAGGACCCTCCCTGTCGATGATAGTGAATTTCAGGGGTAGCCCTACCCTACTCTGTACAAGGCGCAGTTTAAAGTGTTTAGTGGGGAGTGAGAGACAGGGAAGGAGCATGGCCAGCCATTAGAATCATTATTTCAGCTATCCTGTTCTGAAAGTCTCTTTGTTAAAGCTCTGCCCCTCCTGCTTAATTTTCAGATAAACTGGTCTGTTCCCTCACATGTCAGAGCCCCTGGGGGAAGGGACAAACCAGAGATGTCCAGCCAGAAAGGCCCTTTGCCATTCACGGACTGCCCCATTTGGTATTCAGGTTGCTGCATAAGATTCCTGGCCCCTGAGATCTTGATTCTTTCTGCTTCTTACACCAAGATTTTCTCCCTGACAAGTCTGCTCTGCTTGTTAAACACATTGCCCAGACACGTGTTATTCCTGCCTGGTGTGTGTGGTGGGGAAGGGGTCGGAGACCCCCTGGAAGACCTCCTGCATGTCTGTGTATTTGTCCCCCAGACTGGCATGGAGCTGCTGGTCAGAGCTGTATTTAAAATTGTCCAGAGCATTTTGTTCACAGGCTGCTGGCTCGTGTGTGAGCATAAGCATGTAAACCTCCTGCTGACCCTGTTGTGAAATGCCCTCCCTTCCCCTGGACCGGGAACAGCAGTTCTAGGAATTCCATTCTTGTACTCTCGCTAGGCCTTGCCTCACGTCCCCTGGTTTAGGGGAAGAATCCTTCTGCCAAGCGGAGGCCCAGGGGAGAGTGGGGGATGAGTGCGTTTCAAGTTACAGACGTGCAGGCAGCGGCATTTTGAACCCCTAGAGTGTGCGTACTTAGGGAGATGGAGAAGAAACCAAGGCAGGGTTCTCCCTCAGTGAATCCCATTCTGGCCAAATGGCACTCGGAAGTATAGCATAAGTCTGAAGACCCCTTTAACTGTTCCAGTTGCAAGCACTAGCTGAGGGATGTAGCCTGGTCTGTGCTGCTAATTTTAAACTGGTTAGCGTTTAGGGGTTGGTGGCAAGACAGACTAAGTCTGCCACTTGATGCCTGTGAGAGGCAGCCTCTCTTGAGCTATAGTCTGCTAAATGAGGATAATACTGGTGTCTCCCTCATGGGGTTGTAGTAGGGATTAAGGCTGTGGGTGCAGTGTTCTCCCGCAAAGATGACGGGATGGTGATGGTGACTGCTATATACGCACCGTATCTGAAAAGCTAAGTGTTCTTTCATACACTAAATGTTTTTTGAGCACCTGCAGGGCACTGTACGGGCTGCAAACAATACAAACAAAACTGGTTTGTGACTTTTTCCCCAGTCGTGTATGTTCTCCAAGTAACGTGCTTTTTAACAGGAATTAAACATATGTCATATTTTATTCTTGTACAAAGAATCTTGACATTTGTTATTTTTATTTAATGTAATTTATTTAATCTTGCGAGCTGTGGATTTTGTTATTACCCTTTTATAGATAAGGAATGAAACTGTGACTCAGTTAAACCCTCTGTTACTACATTTTTTTCTCAAAAAATTTTTTTTATGGCATGTGTTTTCAGTATTGGAATGCATGGATATAAACTGAGTGTATTTAAATTTTTGGTTGAGAAATATGATCTGGTAATACAAGCCACCAGTGAGGCAGGTGGCACTTTGGCACCACCAGTCTGTGGTATGACCGTATACCAATGAGGGCTAGATAAGTAATTTATTGCGGGTGCCTTTCCATTAGGTGGAAACCCTGGTGGCATAGTAGTTAAGTGCTATGGCTGCTAACCAAAAAAGGTCTGCCATTCAAATCCCCCAAGCGCTCCTTGGAAGCTTTATGGGGCAGTTCTATTCTGTCATGTAGGGTCGCTATGAGTCGGAATCAACTCGACAGCAATGGTTTTTTTTTCCATTAGGTTGGAGCCCTGGTGGCACAGTGGTTAAGAGCTTGGCTGCTAACCAAAAGGTCAGCGGTTCGAATCTACCAGCTACTCCTTGGAAACCCTATGGGGCAGTTCTACTTTGTCCTATAAGGTCAATATGAGTTGGAATTGACTCAACAGCAATGGGTTTGGGTTTCTTTCTTTCTTTCTTTCTTTTATTCATTAGGTTATGTGGGGAACCTCTGGTTTTCCAAATATGACACCCTAATTATCACACAGGAAAGCCCTTATTGTGCTTGAAAGCCTTTTCTCATGGAAATAAAGGCAAAAGTTTACAAAACTAACACATCCAGAAAGCATCACCTAATAGAATGCTCAGCCTACACAACGGTGAGGCTCCAACCCCAGTCTGCTGTGTTTCACACATTTCAAAAGGGACCCACCTTGACCCTAAATACATTAGAGCTGGAATAATGCCTCACCAATGAGGTCCAGAGGCATAAAAAGTGGTTGGCATTCCATTTATGCCAATAGTAACAAAAGGGGCCAGTACATGATGGTTCAGTGGTAGAATTCTCCCCTTCAATGTGGGAGACCTGGGTTTAATTCCTGGCCATTGCCCCCTCTTACACAGCCAGCACTCCTCTGTCAGTAGTGGCTTGGGTGTTGCTATGATGCTGAACAGGTTTCAGCCAGACTAAGACTAACTAGGAAGAAATGCCTGGCCATCTACTTCTGAATATCAGCCAACGAAAACCCTGTAAATCACAATAGTTCCAGGATGGGGATGGTGAGAGACTGGGCAGTGTTTTGTTCTGTTGCACGTGCAGTTGTCAGGAGTTAGGGGCAACTCAATGGCACCTGAGAACAATAACATGTGATATGTCTAGGTTTGAACTCAGAACTTCTACCTCCAAGCCTTGGGCTATTTGCAGCATATTAAGCACTTGCCAGTAAGGAGATCCTAAAATAAATGGCAGCATATCAGAGCTTGAACAGGACCCTGGTGTGACCCTAATGCTCCCCACCATGTCCTTTTTCAAAATGGGCAACTGACAGCTTGACATAACTAAAGCCATGATGAACCTATAAGTTTTTCTCCTTCCTCTGCCTGCCTCCTCCTTCACATACCTCTGTTAATGACTTTGTTTTGACCTGATGTTAATGATTTTGTTCTTTGTTTGATCTGATGCAAATAACTTCATTTAGTTTTGTTGGACCACCCCTGACTTACAGCCCCCCAGGGGACAATCAGCGCCCAGGTGTCTGATATGTATGTCTTTAGCCAGATAAAGAGATGTCCTGCATGTATCCTTCTAGTCTGATAGAGACTTTTGTCACTATCTTGTAGTGAATAACTCCTCCGGCCAGGCCATCTGCGGGGACTACAAGACGCTTCTAACCCTTGTAAAATCCTGTAAAAGCTCTAATGTAAAATTGCTCTTTGGGACTCCACAGAGACAGCCTGTGTTGCTCTCAGGTACTTGGTGATGTATGCATCTCCTGAGTAAACTTTCTCACTCTTTCTGAGTTGGAGTATATTTCATTGGCTCGACTGCTCCAGGGTGTGGACCCTGATTGGGTAACAGTGGAGCTTACCTGCAAAGTCTGGCGCATGGTTGTTGCTTTAAAATAGTTTGAACGAGCCTGGTACAAATCCCTTGTTTTATTGGTGAGGACACTGGACCCTAGGGGAATAGTTACATTGCTTTGTACATTCAAGTCAACTGTCATCTTCACAAAGCATACCTTTAAGAAAAAATACTGCTGCTGTATTTGGATTTGGTACACACCTGGGGTTTAAAGTCCCAGACAGCACCGGCTACCAAACATGCCCAAAACTCATGTTGGTTCTTTGTGGGCATGTGGTAAAAAAGGGTATATAACAAAACATGTGCCATTTGAACCATTTTTACGTGTATAGTTCAGTGATATTAATTATGTTACAATGTCGGGTAACCTTCACCACTTTCCATCTCCAATTTTTTTCATTACCCTTAACAGAAATTCAATACCTCTGAAGCAATAACTTCTTATCTCCGCCTCTCACCAGCCCCCCTGGTAACCACTAATAAACTTTGGTCCTATGCATTTGCCTGTTCTAGATATTTCATGGAGGTGGGATCATACAATATTTGTCCTTTTGTTCATGCTGGTTCTTGAAGCATGTTCCTGTCGGCCAAGGGAGGATGGAGGATGTCCTTACCCTCCCACGCCCCAAGGCTCTTTCCAGAGTCCCTCACCTCCCCCCGCCCCCCCCCCCCCTTTTCCCAGACTATGTAATTAGTCCTTGGTGTGGATGGACTATTTCACCTGAATCCATGCTGGTCATGATAATCATTGTTGCCCTTGAGTCGATTCTGACTCAACAGAGTAAAATTGCCCCGTAGGGTTTCCAAGGAGCAGCAGGTGGATTCGAACTGCCCACTTTTTGGTTAGCAGCCAAACACTTAACCACTGCACCACCAGGGGTCCCTCATGGTAATGGCTAGAGTTTACACAAGGCTTGCTTTGTGTCAGCCACTTTTCCAATCCACACAGTAACCGTATGAATTTGGCACCACCATCATCATCATCATCGTCGTCCCCATTCTACAGAAGAAGAAATTGAGGCCCAGAGAGATTCAGTAACTCTTTTGTCACCATTGGCATAAACCCAGCCACTTTTAGTTGGAGCCTCATTGTTGTTAGGCTGAGCATTCTATTAAGTGATACTTCCTGGGTGTGTTAGTTTTGTAAACTTTCTGTGAGATAAGGCTTTCAAGCATAATTATGGCCTTCCCGTGTGATAGTTAGGGAGCCCTGATGGGTTTGTTTTGGTTTTTCTGTGTCACATTTGGAAAACCAGAGGTTCACCATGTAACCTAATGGAAAGGCACCCACAATAAATTACTTACCTAGCCCTCAGTGGTATACTGTCACACCACAGATCGGTGGCGCCAAAGTGCTATCTGCCTCATGGGTGGCTTGTATTACCAGATCATATTTCCAAAATCCGTATTACTAACTGAAAATTTAAACACATTCAATTAGTAAGCATGAGTTCTAATACTGAAAAGACATGCCATCAAAAAAAAAAAAAAGTTTTTTTTTTTTTTTAAGGAGAAAAAATGTAACAAAAGGGGTAATAACTTGCTGATGTCATAGAGCTAGCAAATGAAAGAGCTGGGTTCAAACCCAGGCTGTCCAGTTGTGCCTAACCACTAGGCTATACAAAGAGCAGCAATTCATCCTGGGGTGTTCCCCACCCCCTCTCTCCACAGGGCAGGGAACTCCTGCAATCATCTGAATTTACATTTTTCACACATGTTTATAATACAGTTATGTTTTTAAAGGGGCTTTCAGGGAGAGAATGTCCTCACTTATTCATCACAGGTAGTTCAAGACCCTTTCTTGAATTCTACCCCCAGTACCCAGCAGGGCTGGATCCCAGCTACACAAATGGTTTGGGGCATGGGGAGCATCCACTTCTGTTTGTCCTTGTGCCCTGCTGAAAGCCAAAGTTCTGGATTTCTCTGCTCTGTGTCTCCAGTTTCTCCAAGCTAGGTCATACTCACCCTACTTCCCCCACTGAGCCACACCCTTTGAAGCAGTGCAGAATTGGGGTAAGATGGATGCTTCTCTGTTTCAGGAATTTAGGGCCAGCCAGCCTGCCTGCCTGGGAGCAGGCACTACAGGAGGGCTTACTGTCTCTTCCTGTCCACAGACAGGGTCGACCCTCTCACCTACCCTCTCTGTTCCTTCACACATGCCTCTGGTTTTGGACTCTACACAACTTGACTCTAATTGTTTACATGTCTTTCTCCTCTGATTAAAGTGTGAGTGTCTGAGACAGGTACCTCTACATCTAACTGTTCCTTATATCCCTACCACCTAGCATGGTGCTGGTACAAAGTAGTCACTCAGTGAGTGAATAAATGAGACCAGCAGGCGTCTCTTCGGGGAATAGGATTGAGTAAAGACTGGTGCATGTGTGGATGAGGGTTAACACTTTGTCTCTGGGTTGTTGTAGTCCCTATGCTTGAATACAGTTCGTGGGAGTTGGTCTGGTGTAGATATTGCAGGTACTAGCTCTGAGTGAGGGCTACTGGAGAGAGGAACTCACTTCTCCATTTCTCCAGCCCAGCAGAGATCCTTAGGGCTTTTGGGGGGGGGGGGGATGGAGGAGTCAGCCTCGTTCCAGCCAAAGCAATTTTATTTAACTTGGTAGAAAAGGAGATTCTAATCCATATTGTTCGTTCATTTACTACCCCTATATCCTTGGGTCAGTGAAAACAAGGGAAAGCCTCCACGAGATGGAATGTCACCATGGCTGCGACAATGGGCTTAAACATATGAATGATTGTGAGGATGGTGCAGAGCCAGGCAATGTATAAAAAAAAAAAACCAAACCCAGTGCCGTCGAGTCGATTCCTACTCATAGCGACCCTATAGGTGTGTTATACATAAGGTCGATATGAGTCGGAGACAACTCCATGGTAACTAAAACAATAACAATATCCTTATTTGAGTTTTGTATTAAAAAAATACATATATATATATATCAGTGGATGAATAGATAAACCATGGTATATACATGCAACAGAATACTACGCAACTATAAAGAATAAATAGGAGTCCTCAAAACATCTTTTAACATCGATGAATTTGGAGGACATTATGCTGAGTGAAATAAGTCAATCACAAAAAGACAAATATTGTATGGTCTCACTATTATAAAAAAATCAAGAATAGATATACGCATAGAAAGCGACGTTCTTTGATGGTTACCAGGGATGGGAGGGAGAGAGAAGGGGAATGACTTTTTAGAGAATAGACACTTAATACTTTCGGTGATGGGAAAAACAAGACCAAATATGGGTGAAGTCAGTACAACCTGACCAAGGTAAATAAAAACACTAAGAAATACACAAGAAAAAGTGACAATTTCGGTAAATGCTATAATATATGATTTTACAAGAACAGTGAAAACGACAAAAAAACCTGTGTGCGGTTATGTGGGCAGATACGGATGCATATATGTGTATAGGAAGGCACATGCAGGTAAATGTTCACGTATAGGTGTATCTGTAGGCATGTGTATAGATAAGTTTGTGTGTGCTGCATATATACCCACATAAATAACAAACCACATAGGGGCACAGTAACCGAGCCTAGCCAGACATACCCAGACAACTCGCGGCACTGGCTTCCTGGGTTAGAAGGCTTAGGCCCGTGTTTAGTCAGCTGGCACAACATGGCCTGCAAAGATAACAATGTTCTACATCCTAGATTGGTGAGTAGCACCTGGGGCCTTAAAAGCTTGCGAGCAGCCATCTAAGATACAACTATTGGTTTCTACTTGTATGGATTAAAAGAGGATGAAGGAAATCAAGGCTCAAAGAAGAAACTAGTCCACAGGACTAACAGCCCATGTCAACCACAGCCTCCTCTATTGTGAGATCAGAAGAACTAGGTGGTATCTGGCTACCTCTGCCGGCCAGTCTGACCAGGGACACAATGGAAGTGAAAATAGTCTTAAATCAAAAGTACTAACAGGCTTCTGTATCCGCTTCCTGTGGCTCCTGTAACAAATCACTGCAATACCACAAATTTGCTGGCTTAAAACAACTGATATTTATTCTCTCACAGTTCTGGAAGCCAGAAGTCCGAAATCCTGCGGGTCCCACTCTGTTAGGGGGCTCCAGGGAAGAATCCATCTTTGGCCTTCTCCAGCTTCTGGAGGCTTTTGGCCTTCCTGGATTTGTGGCCACGTCACTCCAGTCTCCACCTCCATCTTCACATTCCCTTCTCCTCTGTGTGTCTGTCTTCTCCTTTTTCTCTCTAATCTCCTACCTTTTTCTTATAAAGACACTTATCATTGGATTTATGGCCCACCCGGAAAATCCAGGATGATCTCTTCATCTCAGGTTCCTTACCTCATTACATCTGTAAAGACTGTCTTTCCAAATAAGGTCATATTCACAGTTTCCAGGGATTAGAATGTTAACATATCTTTTTCAGGGCCATCATTTAACCCGCTATAGCGTCTAACAAAAAATGGCAACCTCTTTCCTCTCCTATGGCCAGAGTGCTCCTTAGAAGCAAGGATGATGAGACTTCATCTCACATACTTTGGACATGTTATCAGGAAGGACCAGTCCCTGGAGAAGGACATCATGCTTGGTAAAGTAGAGGGTCAGTGAAAGAGAAGAAGACTCACAACAAGATGGATTGACCCAGTGGCTGCAACAGTGGGCTCAAACATAATGATTGTGAGGATGGCATAGGATCGGGCAGTGTTTCCTTCCATTGTGCATAGGGTCACTATGAGTCTGAACCAACTCCGAGGGCACCTAATACCACCACCTGTATCTCACCCTTCAGAGGCAACTGTGGTGAAATGAATTTCTTCACGTGGCCTTTTGCCTTGGTTCTTTGGAAAAACAGCTTGAGAAAAACCCTAGTTTTCTACCCTAGGGGGAAAAAAAAAAGAGGGGTTGTTAATTTTGTCTAGGTTGATTGATATTTCCTGGGTAAGCTGTAAACAACTTGGTTTGATACTTTTTGTCTGGTCCTAGGCTGCAGCCTACCCTGTCATTGGTATGCACCTTGCAAGGATTGATCAATAAGCTATGCAAATGAGGCGACTATAGCTTACTGTGCAAATGAAGTGTCTGTGGCCTACTGAGAGGGGATTGGTCAGTTTGTGGTCCCCCTCTGCCCCACGGAAGAGGTCATGCCTTGAAATTGACAAGGAATCGAAAATATATACGCAGCCAATCCCACAGAGGTATTTCAGACAGAAAGAAAGAGGAAGAGAAGCAGAATGAAAAAAGAAGCAGCAGAGAGAAAGAAAGGAAGCAAGGAACTACCTAAAAGAGCTGTAACATGGGTCAAGGGCTGTACCACTGAAGGTGGCGACAGGCCTGGAAGGAGCCCGGTGGCAGAGTTGGTGGTGATGGATGCCAGGACCAAGAGGAGCCTGTCCTGAGGGGGCCAAGAAGAGGCCTGTCCTGAGGGGGCCGAGAGGAGCTGAGAGAACTGTCCTATACTGAAGAAGGGAGACTTTGCCTACATGCTTCCTGATCCTGAGTTGTACCCTGTTACTTCCTTAATATACTAACTCTGAATATGGTTTGATACTACTACTACTTCCACCCTTTTATAGCAACTAACAACATTTTTGGAGCCCTGGTGGTACAGTGGTAAAGAGCTTGGCTGCTAACCAGAAGGTCAGCAGTTTGAATCCACCAGCTGTTCCTTGGAAACCCTATGGGGCAGTTCTACTCTGTCCTCTAGGGTCACTATGAGTTAGAATCCATTTGATGGGCAACATTTTTAGCTCTTTTGAGATTTACCTCCATTTTTTAACTTTTTCTTGCTTGTATGTATTGACTTGCTTTTATGGTGGATGAAGATATTTTAGCTTGTGTATACCTTCTCTTCCTCGCACCTCATTCTTCCAATATAATTATACTGCAAATTTCAGTTAAAGCCATATACATTGTGTTTATTATTATGATTCCTGATGAGCCAAGTAATTTATAATAGCAGTATTTCCTTTTTTATACAACTTGAGTTTTTTTTTTTTTTTAACAGAGTTAATAATTGTTTCATTTAAAATTAAAGATCTTTGAAAAGTCTTCCCATACCCTTCCCTTAGCTTTCTAAGATGCCTCAGTACAGTTGTGCACACAAAGTCAAACTTCTCTGGATTTATCAGTCCATTTTTCTTCCTATCTCCTGCACCAAAGCAGGGGGTTCCCTGAAGCCCCCATCTTTCTCTAATTTTGATTGAATACATCCTCCTGTAGCTTCCAGAGAAAGGACACATCTTAAGACCGTTAAGGCATTTCATTCCTGAAAAATCTCTATTCTACTTTCACTTGAAAGTAATACCCAACCTTTGCCTGGGTATAATATCTAGGCTGAACTGAATTTGCCTTCAGGATTGTGAAGGCATCAACCCACTGTCTTTGAGCTTCCAATGTTGCCGTTGAAAAATGTTATGACGTTCTTAGTCCCAGTCCTTCTATGTATATGTCCCCCTCCCCTTTCTGGAAGAATTTAGGATTTTTCTCTTTATTTCTGGTATTTGTGAAATTTTACAGTGAAAGTGTCTTGGTGCTTTTAATTCATTGCACTGGCTACTCAAGGGGCATTCCAATTTGAAGATTCATGTCTTTTTATTCTAGGCAATTTTCTCTTAAGTAAATTCATTTTTACCAGTTTCTTTTTTCTTTCTTGGCTTCCTATCACCAGATACTGGACCTCCTGCATTAATTCTCTAATTTGTTGTCTTAACCTTTTGCTCTTCTTTAAAATTTTCTTCCGCTCTCTTTATTATCTCTTTCCTCCTGTTGGTTTGTTTGGGGCTCTCCCTAAGTGTTGAAGGCTTTTCTCAGAAATGTCTGGAGACGTTTGGCTGCGTGTTTATATCGTAGAGTGAAGTACTCTGAGACTGATCAGAAGCCGCTGTGCACGTGTAAGGTCCAGAGTCTGATGGGCTCAGTGTATAGTCATCTGGTGGCTAGATGGTTTTTTCCTTGGGGAACCCCTTTCCTAAAGTCAGCTTCTGTAGGTCTTTATCACCTCTCTGGTTTAGTTTCTCCAGAGAGGAAACCTCAGGGCAGTTGTTGGGAACTTGGGGGTCTAACTGTTCCCCGGACAGACTTCCCAACAGTCTCTCTGTTATCAGCCCCCAGCCCGATTTTCTATGATGCTTCCAATTCCTGAATCTTTCTGGGGTAAATCTCTTTCTTATCATAACCTCCGCCCCCACCTCCAGGCATTTAAGTTTCCCCTTCTTCCTCCCTGTTAGACCACTTACCTACCATTCCTGCATTCACTTTCTATCTTTGTAGCTTGTGGTTCAGGGTAACAGTTTGAGCTCTACTTGCATCCAAGTTGGAGTGTGTGCTTCTATTTCTTTTTTTTTTTTTAATATTCAATTTTATTGTTCGTGAAAATATACACAGCAAAATCTAGTCCCATTCCATAGTTTCTAGACACAATGACATTGTGACATTGGTTACATTCTTCACATTAGGTCAACCTTCTTGTTATTTCTGTTCTGGTTGTTCCATTTCCACTTACTTAAACTCCCTGCCCCGGAGCCCTCTTAAAACAAAAAAACAACCCAGGGCCTTTGAAGCCCTCTTATCTGTGCTTTAAAATAGCTGTGGGACCTTGGGTTTTTATGTAGATTTTTTTTTTTTTTCAGTGCAAGGTGACCTCAGGGGATAGTTTCAATTCAAGGTTAGAAGTGCAACTCAGGGCTACAGTCTCCAGGACCCCTCCACCCTTAGTAGGTCCAGTAAGCCTGGAATCTTTAAGAATTTGAGATTCCGTTCCTTATTTTTCTCCCTTTTTATCAGGATTCATCTATTGTGTCCCTGGTCAAAGCATTCAGTAGTGGTAGCCAGGCACCATCTAGTTCTGGTCTCAAGGTGGAGGATTTCAAGGTAGAGGAGGCAGTGATTCATGGAGATAATTAGTCCTGTAGTCCATCCAGTTCCTTCTCTGATTCTTGGGTTTCTTCTTTCTTTTTTGTTCCGAATGAATAAAGACCAATAGTTGAATCTTGTTCTTAGATGGCCGCTCATAATCTCTATTTCCTGTTCTTGATGTTTCCTATCATTTTTTTTTTCTAAATTTTATTTTGTTGTTGGGAATATACACAGCAAAACATACCAGTTCAGCAGTTTCTACAGACACAATTTTGTGACATTGATTACATTCTTCGAGTTGTGCAACCATTCTCACCCCCCTTTTCTGAGTTGTTCCTCCCTCAATATAAATTCACTGCCCTTTAAGGTTCTTACCTTTCAAGTTGCTGTTATCAATTTGATCCCATATAGATAAAAAAGTCCTTAAAAAAGCATAATCCTCAAGCAGGCCTTTTTTACTAGTTAAGCTAAACTGTTGTTCAGTTTTAAGATGACTTCAGGTGATATTTTTGGTTTAAGGCTTAAAGATTATCTTAGGATAATAGTTTTAGGGGTTTATTCACCCTCCACAGCTCTAGAAAGTCTGTAGAGTCCATGAGAATTTGAAATTCTGTTCTGCATTTTTCCCCTCTTGATCAGGATTCTTCTATGGAATCTTTGATCAAAACGTTCAGTAATGGTAGTGGGACACCATCCAGTTCTGGTTTCATGATGAAGGAGCCAGTTGTTCATGGAGTCAATTAGTCACACATTCCATTTCCTCTTCCTATTCCTGATACTCCTTCCTCTGTTGGTGCCAGGTGAATAGAGATCAATTTTTGTGCCTTGGATGGCTGCTTGTAAGCTTTTAAGGCCCCACGCACTACACAACAAACAAGGAGGTAGAACAGAAGCACTAAACATGTTGTTAGGCCAATTAACTGAGATGTCCCATGAAACCATGACCCTAAACCTTCAAACCAAGGTTGCACGATTATTAAGAGAAGCAGCAGGAGGAAGATCCTGGCTCTGCCATCTTGTAGTCGCCTAGATCCTCAACAGCACTTCATGCTCTTGTTTGCAGTAACCTTGTGGAGTTGGGTCATTTTCCCTAATATAGAGAAGGGAAACAGTCCCAGTGAGAAAGTGGGCCCTCAGCCACTAAAGAGTTTTATGTGGAGGCAGCCCTGGTGTGATTATCCACCCCTCATTCCCACCTTACCCCCCATCCCTGCAACACACACGTGAGGTGGTCTGTCTGATCCTACCTGACCTCCTGGTGCTACTGCTCAGCTGCCTTGCAGGGACTTTGGCATCCCCCCCGGCTTCCATTTCCTATCTTTGTACTCTGGCCAAGTCCTCAGCTCCAGGAGACTCCACAGCAGTGTATGCAACCAAGGATTCATATTGTTGACAATGTGGGGCTATGAGTGTTTTATTAAGTTTGCCTTCTCTGCAGGAGGCTTAGGGAATTTGCAGAAGATCACTGTTAACTGAAGCTGTCTAGTGGTGGATTCCAAGAAAGGATGGGAGAAAGAAGGATGAAAAGGCAAAAGCAGCTTCCGTGTGAAACTCATTTCTACTCCCTTGATCTCCAGCTCCTGTTCCTCACAGGCCTCAACTTACTCAAAGGTGGCTTTGTGGTCCCCTCCCTCCTAGGTTTGGTGCCTGGCCAACTGCCTCTCTGAGCACTACTGTTTACTCCTGCAGCCTTCCTCCTCAACCTGAATACTCTGATGGTGGGTAGCTTGTGTGTCATCTCTGCTGGCATTTTGTTTATGGATTTTATTAGCACAAGAGAGGATTTTTATTTTTAAATAAGTGTCCTACCCATAGGACAAAGGGCTCAGAGGCTGGTTTTGTTTTAAGTGTAACTAATGAATTAAAAATCACTGGGGGTTAGTGGCCTTTAAAGAGACTCTCCATAAGACTACTACTAGCCCTGAGTTCTTTTTGACACTATTGAATCTCTGACTCTTGGGTTCCATTCCAGTGGTATCAATTCCCTACTCTGTGTTGAACAAAGAACAACAACAAAATGGAAAATAGCAACATTGGGGGAGGCAAGTGGGGGGATGGGGTTCTTGCCAAGTCTTGAGGATTAAGAGGCAGAGAAGAGTGGCCACATCTCCCAGTAAGGAGAGGGTACCACTCTTCTGCATTCGTAATCCACTGAGCTCACATGCACTCAGACCTAAAAGGGGCACAGTTCTTTGTTTTACAGATGAGGAAACTGAGGCCCAAAGCTGGTAAGGTAGATGGTGGGGTGGGGTTAACATGCAAAGGGTCACACAGCTGGTTCTCAGCAGAGTCCAAAGCACTTCTCCCTTCCTGTTCTGTGTTCTTTCCTTTACACCCCCTAAGAAACTGAGCTGGGAACTTTAACCCACCAGGTGACGATGAGTAGGGCTAACAACGCCTGCATTTTTGTCTTTCCGATTGCCTAGATAGGGCCAGAGTCATACTGGGATAGCAGGTGCAGGTAGGTGGGTTTTATCTTCAGTTGTCCTCACTATCTCTTTGCCCTTTCAGCAGCCAGAGGTGCTCCTCAGCAGAAGCCCCATCTCATTAACTCATTCCTCTCCAGGGAGTACAGAGAAGCAATGCTTAGCATCAAGAAATGAATCAACTCTAGGAATATTACTCATCATAGCCCTCAAGTGAGGGAGCTATTTCAGGGTTACTATAAGGAAGGGCATTCCTGGAGTCCTTACATTGTGGTTTTCAAACTTGGATCATTCCTAGTCCATCTGCACCATTTTCACATCTTCTATTCTACTTGAACATGTATTAACTGTCTCAGGAAATGTTACGGAGATATTGATGTCCAGATTATAACAGCTGTGTCTTAGAGTGACAGTGGAAAAGTGTAAGTTATTTATTAAAGTAAAATCTGTGTTATTTGTTTCTATAATTTAAGCCATTTTAATGACTTTTTTACATTGATGATTACCTTACTACCTAGCGCTGCTGTAACAGAAATACCACAAGTGGGTGGTTTTAATGAACAGAAATTTATTTTATCACAATTTGGGTGGCTAGAAGTCTGAATTCAGGACACTAGCTCCAGGGAAAGGCTTTCTCTGTCTGTTGGCTCCGGGGTAAGGTCCTTGTCATCAGCCTTCTCCTGGGTCTAGGAGTTTCTCAGTCCAGGGACCCCAGGTCCAAAGGATGTGCTCCACTCCCAGCTTTTCTTTCTTGGTGGTGGAAGATCCCTCTCCTCTCTGCTGGATTCTCTCTTTTATATCTCAAAAGAAATTGACTCAAGATACAACCTCATCCTCTAAATAGGATTTACAACACACGGGAGGATTCCTGTGAGTCGTAGTTGACTCAACTGCAGCTGGTTCAGGGTAATCACATCAGATCACAAAAAGGTGGACAACCACACAGTACTGGGAGTCATGGCCTAGCCAAGTTGACACACATTTTTGGGGGACACAATTCAATCCATAACAATGATCTTTAATAAAATTTATGGACACCAAATACATGTATTTTAAAAGGAAACTTGGTATCAGTACTGTATATGGAAAACCAGATTCACTTGCCCTAAATAAAAGGTAACTATAGAAGAAAGAGAATGACAACAAGACAGTTGTTAAATTACAGCTAGATTCGCTTTCTGGCTGAAGGCAAGATGATCAAAAAAGACTGAATAACCTCACTACTCGCTGTTATTTGATGAATCAGGTGGGGTTGGGGGGGTCTCTTTGTTAGTTTATTGTGGCTTCCATAACAAACTACCACAAACTGGGTGGCCTAAAACAACAGAAATATAGTCTTTTACAGGTTTGGAGGCCCTAAATGTGAAATGAAGGTGTTGGCAGGCTATGCGCTCTCTCAAGGTCTCCAAGGAGGAATCCTGGTCCATGTCTCTCTCCTAGATTCTGGTGGTTGTTGGCAGTCCTTGTTGTCCTTTGGCTTGTGGCTGCATCACACCAATTTCTGCCTCTATTGTTACGTGGCCTTCTTCCTCGTAGGTCTCTGTGTCTTCACCCAGCCTTCTTATAAGGGTACTGGTCACTGGATTTAGGGCCCACTAAAAAAAAAAAAAATTTTTTTTTTTTTTTCTAATCTGTAGGGTCACTGTGAGTCAGAACTGACTCAACGGCGATGGGTTTGGGTTTTTTTTCTTCCTTTATTTCTAATCCAGTAGGGTTGTTATGAGTCAGAATCAACTTGATGGCAATGGGTTTGGCTTATTTTTTGTTTCGAATCCTCAACTTGATTACATCTGCAAAGACCCTGTTTCCAAATAAGGTCATATTCCCAGGCAGTGCAGTTAGGACTTGAACTTTTTTAAATTGTTGTAAAATTTCTATAACACAACATTTGCCAATTCAACATTTTTCAGGTGTACAATTTAGTGATACAAATTACAGTAATCATGTGTAACCATCATCCATAATTATTGTCAAATTTCCCAGCACTATAAACTAAAACTGCTTCCTAAACAATGGTTCCCTCTTTTCCTCCCCGTCTACCTCTGGTAACCACTAATAAACTTTAAACCCGTTGCCGTCTAGGCGATTCTGACTCAGCGACCCTGTAGGTCAGGGTAGAACTGCCCCATAGGGTTTTCAAGACTGTAATCTTTACGGAAATAGACTGCCACATCTTTGTCCCACAGAGTGGCTGGTGGGTTCAAACCATTGACCTTTCAATTAGCAACCAAGTGCTTAACCACTGTTCCATCAGAGCTCCTTAGTAAACTTTAGTCTCTATATATTTGCCTATTCTAGATATTTCAAATAAGAAGGATCATACAATATTTGTCCTTTTGTGACTGACTTATTTCACTCACCTTAATTTTCAACCACCACTCTGTTTTCATCTGTCCTGGAAGAAGTACAGCCAGAATGCTCCTTAGAAGTGAGGATGGTGAGACTTTATCTCATGTACTGTGGACATGTTATCAGGAGGGACCAGTCCCTGGAGAAGAACATCATGCTGAGTAAAGCAGAGGGTCAGTGAAAAAGAGGAAGACCCTCAATGAGATGGATGACAAAGTGGCTGCAACAATGGGCACAAATATGAGGATGGTGCAGGACTGGGCACTGTTTCACTCTATTGTACATAGAGTCACTATGAGTTAGAATTGACTCAATGGCACCCAACAACAACAACAACATTTTCAGGGTCCATCCATGTTGTAGCATGTATCAGGACTTCATTTCTCTGTATGGCAGAGTAGAATCCCATGGTGTGTATCCCATGTTTTGTTTATCCACTCATTTGTTGATGGACATTTACATTGTTTTCCATCTTTTGGCTGTTGTGAATAGTGCTGCAATGAACAGTAGTGTACACGTGTCTGTTTGTGTTGCTGTTTTCAAGTCTCTTGGGTATATACTTAGGAGTGGAATTCCTGGATTCATATAGTCATTCTCTGTTTAACTTTATGAGGAATCACCAAACTGTTTCCATAGCAGCTGTACCATTTTGCATCCTTATCAGCGATGGATAAGGGTTCCAGTTTCTCCACATCCTTCCCAACATTTGTTATTTTGTTTTTTATTTAAGCCATTCTAGAAGGAGCCCTCGTAACACAGTGGTTAAGTGCTTGGCTGCTAACTGAGAGGTCAGTGGTTCAAACCCACCAGCCACTCCATGGAAGAAAGATGTGGCAGTCTGCTTCCATAAAGATTTACCACCTTGGAAACCCTATGGGGCAATTCTACTCTGTCCTATAGGGTCGTAGAATTCTGAATCGACTTGACAGCATCAGGTTTTTTTTTTTAGTAGGAGTAAAGTGGTATCTCATTGTGGTTTTGATTTGGGTTTCTATAATGACTAATGATGTTGAGCATCTTTTCATGTGCTTGTTGACCATTTGAACATCTTCTTTGGTGAAGTGTCTGTTCAAAGACTTCAACCTTTTTTGTGGAAGCCACAATTTAACCCACCACAGTCTCCTACAAGGATCTTGGGCCCCATACTTTGGAAACACTCTTCATATGGCATTTCTGAGACAATGGCACCCTTACAGGTGCCTCTTGGGTGTGGTTTAGGGATTGTGAATAATTCAAAAAGACATAGCCCTCACCGGAGGGAGTAAGAATAATACTTGGAAAAGGAGGGTGGAAAAGAAGAAAAGGAATGGAATGCAGAATGTACAAACCCTGGGCTGTGGTGACACATCTGAGCAGATGGATGACAAGTGAAAGGGGCAGCCCAGGTGCTTCACGGTCTTAGCGGGAGAGCCTTCTGTGGGGCAGGTAGAGCTTGGTGGGTGAGGTCACTCTCCTCTGCCCCTGTCTCCTAGCCACAAAGCCCAGGCAGGAAAACTTCCCACTAGTTTTACTAGTTTGGAATGAATCACTTAATTTTTCTGTTCACTCATTTGTAAAATGGGATTAGACCTCTTCTGGGTATTGCACAAGAGTGTTCTAAGGACAAATTTAATAATGAATAAAAATGCACTTTTCCCTCCATCAGCTGTGACTGTCACGAGGAGTAACACCGATCACTGATGTGTGTAAGGTGATGGGCATTAAGGGGTGCTTCTGGGAGGGTACAACATGGGTGGCTCTGAGGAGAGAAAGGGTGCAGTGTGGTGGCCAGTGGGCCCTCCCTCAGAGCACCGCGAGTAAGGCGGTCAGGGCAGTTCAGAGGAACAGAGTCCTGGGCTGCAGCCAGGCCCCTGAATCAGCTTCTCTCTGCCCTGGTGCTGCTTTTGCAGGGGAACCTGCTCCCTCTGCTGCAACCACACCCCACAGAACTGGAAAATGAGCAGGCAGGTGCTTCAAAGTGGCTTCCCCATCCTCCCTATGCCCTCCAGGTACCAGGATCATCTATGACCGGAAATTCCTAATGGAGTGTCGAAACTCACCTGTAGCCAAAACACCCCCCCGGGACCTGCCCACCATTCCTGGGGTCACCAGCCCTGCCAGTGAGGCGCCCCCCATGGAAACCAGGCAGAGCCACCTACACAACAGTCCAGAAGACAAGCCGGCAGGTGGTGAGTGGCTGGGCTTGGCTGGACTCCATTGGGAAGAGGAATGTATAAGGCCCATAGGCCTTATCTACTAGGCAGCAGCCCAGAGTCCAAAGGGTGGGGTAGGGATGAGGAGGTAGAACTTTTATTGGTACCAACTTTCCCCATGAAAGGGGCCCAGGAACTCCAGGAGAGGTGATGTAGTCAGTGGGGAGTTTGTTTGAAATGGCATGGCTTCACACAGCAACTTCCATAATCATGTCCCTTTGTATAATTGTCACTGAAGCATCACCACTCAGCTGCAACACTTGGAACACACCCATGATGTTCATGGTGCCTGAGACAACTTATCAAAGACACGGTGCACTTGCCTTCTGGGAAATTACATGTCTACAGATAAGAAACACATCCCGGAGGCCTTCTGTCAGAGTTTTGGTCCACGGGTGGATTCTTTTTGAAGACAGGTAGAAACAACGTGGCCAGTTGTTTCTGCAAGTTTGGCATTCAGTTGCTAGGTCCTTCCTGGTGTCCCTACCTCCCAGGTAATCAGATCAGCCACCCTGGAGAGGTGTGTGTAAATGTTCTCTTTGTGGCATTGTGACCAGCTTGCCAGAGTGTCTGAGCATTCAGCTAAGGGAGGATGCAGTGTAAGCACTCCCAGATGACCTGAGTCAGAGCGGAACCCACTGACCCTTCACCCGGGGTAGTATACCAGGCCCAGACAGGAAACAGCTGGGCCAGGGGCTGGACTTATTCTGCGACAGCAGCAGAAACTCATCTGGCCCAGGCCTGCAGGATGTGATTCACAGCCTGCCATAGGATCCCCAGAGCCTAGACAGATCACAATTGCCTTGCCTTTCCAACTTGCAGGAGAGCAGTGGTGGGGAGGGAGGAGGCGGCAGTATGAGGGTGGAGTCACGCACACACACAGCAATGTGAAAGACCTCACAAGGCAGCATGGTTAGCTGTCACTTGTTAAGGGAAGAAGGACGGATAGGTTCACATGATCAGCTGCAGTGTTTCCCTAACCTCCCCCACGCCCATTTGCCTTAAACTACACACTGGAGCCGTGGCGGCACAATAGTTAAGCACTTGGCTGCTAACTGAAAAGTTGGCGGTTCAAACCCACTCAGCAGCTCCAGGGGAGAAAGACCTGGCAATGTACTCCTGTAAAGATTACAGCTTAGAAAACCCTAGGGGGCATGTCTACTCCGTCACGTGGGGTTGCTATGAATTGGAATCGACTCAATGGCACCCAACAACAACAAACACTGGAAGTTGAGGATGGGGTTAGTCAACACCTGAAGTTGCCAAGTCACCACTACCTGAGGGCTGTCCCTCACCCCACTTACATTCCCTTCTTCCGCAGTGTCTACAGCTGCGTTGGCCCAGAACAAATGCAGAATTGCCCCAATGGGGCCCTGGGTGGACAGCTCTTAACCAAAACAGTGGTCTCATAGCCCTGTTGAGTTATGAAGGGATGTGGTGGGCTGGGGGACAGAGTTCTTCATATTGATTAGCTGGATGTAAGAAGCCAAGCCTCCCACCCTTGAGCCCACATATCTGTGCATATATAGCCAGAAGAGTTGGTTGTTTCCATGGGGTGGGGGTGGGGAGTACCAGAGCAGATGTTTTGCTGTAGAACCTTGGAGTAGCCCCACCCAGGAGATTTGTAAAGGAGGCAGTTCTATTAAAAAGAAAAAATCTGCTTTGGCATGAATTACTTGGAAATGTTGGTAGAAAGAGGAAGGTGAAGGCAGTGACTGGCTGAATTTACTGCAGGATTAGGCTGCTCCACGGGCAGCTGAATGTATACCTAGTAAGTTATGGTACCATTTGCTAAACCAAAAATTGGGACATGTGCTTGGAAAATTTTCCTGTTGAAGGAATATGTTTCTATATGTACAAAGGCATGAAGATAAAAATCCCACATAACCACTTACCCTGATAAAAAATAATAAAAATTGTACAAAATTCAGGACTGTCACCTCTCCTTTGGGGAAAACTTTTCCCTGCTCTTCCTTTGAGATTGGGGAAGAGGGTACAGTTAGACAGAAACCCTTAAGGGTTGTGTTTCCAGGAATTCCTACTTTAGTCCTGCCCCCCTCTGCTCTCTCCTTGGCAGCATAAACCTGGCCCCTGCTCTTCTTATAGGAATGACAGAATGAAAAACTGGTGCCTCCCTGGGATCCATTGCTCATCTGGCCCTCTTGTCTTTTCTCTCCCAGGTGAAGAGTCACAGTTTGAGATGGACATTTAAAGGACCAGCCAGCGGAGCAAGCAATGCCTCTGGGCCCCTCAGGCCCTTCTCAGGAGAAGAACCGCACCAGCCGGGTCTTATGAATGTTATCGCCCTGGGCAGGCATTGGGTGTGTGGGGTCAGCCATCCGGCCCTCTCCTCCCTCACTCAGGGCACCTGCTCCCCTTCCCCTTAGTGAGCACCAGCAGATACCTCCATGTGCCTCCGTGGATGCAGCAGCTGCCACCCCAAGGGGAGTGACTCTCCCGAGCACACCTCTGCAGCTGAGGGGCCGGAAGTGGACACGGAGGAGCCCTTCTGATTGATGGTCTTGCTCTTCCAGCCCCACCCTCTGGGGGTGCCCCTTCCTTAGGTTGGTGTGCAGTGGGAACGCGTCCTTGGCCCTCCTTCCCCCGGAGAGGAAATAAAAGCCACCTTCACCCTGGGGCCAAGAGTTGGGCCCTGTCTGAGCTCCTTTGGGCTTCATGTGATAACACCAGCTACTATTCATACTTACTTATCCCACATTATCTCATTTGAGTCCCACACTGGTCCTGTAAGGTAAGTAGAGCAGGCATTATTGTCCTCATTCTACACAGGTCCGGATATAGGCCAGGGAAGTTAAAACCACACAGCCAGTAAATGACAGAGGGGTCTGGGTTCAAGCTCTGCTACTCAATCTCGGGTGTTTCAGCGGTGGGAACTGCCTCTCTTCTGGGCTCACCCCCGCCCCAAGTCTGTTAAGTGACCCTGTCACCCTCCCCCTCAGCGTCCATTCCATGTGAGAGTCAAAGGAAGAGCCTGAGCCTCGGGGCCCAGCAGAGTCCATTTGATCCTTGTACACTGGATGTTTGTTGAGTGACCCCTTTGTGTGAGCTGTCACGGGGGACGCCAACCTGAGACAGGCTCTCTGCCTTGGGGATGTCACTGAAACATAAGATTTGCCTATGAGAAAAGGTAGCATAAGAGACAGCAAGACTGTATATGATTGGTCACCAGGGAGTGCTCCATCCAAGTGTTATACAAGTGCTGGAGGCTTCCTGGAGGAGGTGGCTTTGCAACTGGGCTCTGAAGAATGAGTGGTTGGGGAGGCAGGGCCAGTGTTACAGAGGTCAGGTGGTCTTGGGGAGCCAGGGTGTATAAGGACAGGACAGCAAGAAGCCCACTTTGGCCAGGGCAGGCAACTTGTATGTGTGTGGGAATGGCTTTTATAAAAGCTCCCAAAGGGCCAGATTTCTAAGGCCTTGAGTGCCAGGCAGAGATCTTTGCTAAGAAGCAACAGGTGATTCTCCTTAAAGGATATGCTGAGGATGGATGGCCTGTGCACAAAGAGGCAGTGGCTGACATGGATTCTACAAGCTCCAGGCTCATAACACTTACAAATCTCCCTTGACTGACCTTCTCTATAGCCGAGTAAAGGAGCCCTGGTGGCATGATGGTTATGTGCTCAGCACTAACTGGAAGGTTAGCGGTTTGAACCCGCTAGCCACTCTGCTGGAGAGAAGTCCTGGCGATCTGGAAAGATCACAGCCCAGGAAACCCTAAGGGGCCGCTATGAGTTTGAATCTACTTTTCAGCACACAACAATAACAACAGCTGAACAGATGGTTGGTGAAAATAAGGGAAACCCTCAATAAGATGGGTTGACATAATAGCCACAACGATGGACTCAAACACCAACAATCACAAAGATGGCACAGGACTAGGCAGTGTTTCATTCTGTTATACACAAGGTTGCCATGAGTCAGAGCTGACTCAGTGGCAACTAACAACGAAGAGCTGAGGTGGAGCCTCCTCTCTTCCCAAGGTCTGTGAAACCAGCTGGAATCCATGTACCTCATGTGTGGAAGGACCCGGCCGCGGGAGGTGTGTTAACTCCAGGCATGCCTCTTTGTATGGGTGGGAAAAGTGAGGCTAGGGATGGGCCACCACCAGAGCAAAGAACGACCAACTAGGAAGAAATAAGGGATTGCCTCAGCCTTCCTGATCCCTCAGCTTTCCAGTAACAGCAGCTCACTCCACTCTTGGCATCTTGAAGCAGACCAGAGGTCTTGCTTACCAGTCTGCATGATCAAGTCCAATCCCCTTGTTTGCACATCTCAGGGTCCAGCAGGTGGGATAAAAAAATAACTTCTCTGATAGTTCAGCAATAACAAAACTGATCAGAAGTGTACCTTTCCCACAGAGCAAGTGTCCTCCAGGAGACCTGTGTGTGTGTGTTTCTTTGGCATCAATTCTGGCTGGGTGCTTTGGAGATGAGCAAAGATCTACAACAGTCCTTGTCTTCATGGAAGTTAAAATCTAGTTGGGGAGATGCGTCTGCTGTGGTCCAACTGAATGTTCCAGTGTACCAAGTCTTAAAGCTTTCTGAGAGAGGCTCACTCACTCCAGGAGACCATTACAGTTGGCCTCTGGGATCACCAAGATCACTAGAGTTGGGGAGCCCACTGACAAATGTCAGACATGCCACGTGCCATGAACCTACTGAAATTAAAAAAAAAAAAAGTTTTAAGCCATGGTGTGTGTTACAAAGGAGCTTATGAGCTGATACGGAGATGAGATACACTATGAATAGTAAAAGGACATGTGGAAATGTCATAAAGCAATGCATGATCCAGTGAGCACTGGCAGTGTTGGTGCCACAAGTTAAAGGAATCAGGTCTGGGAAGCCTTCACAGAGGTGCGACAAGATGGGTCTGGTAGGGTTTTAATTCAGTTGTGGAGTTGCCTGCTGGTTTAGGAATTGCTCAGAGAGAGGGTGAAGGCCACAATGAACCTTGGGGAATGCTCCTGGGGAGCACCAGCGGAGTGTAGGAAGCTGAAATGCCAGTGACTTTGTCACCTCCAGCTGCCGTTGGTACGGCTGTGGGCATTCCTCCAACTCCCAGGCAGCTAGACTGAGGTACTGACTGTAGCCATCTTCCTCCCAGTACCCTTTAGCGTGATGTTCATTAAGAGGACTGGGAAAGGAACAGACATGGCCAACCAAGAAAGGCGGGTTCATCTCTAGACCCATTAACACCACCTTGTTTCTTGAAATAAAGCCTCCTGCCTCATCTACAGCAGATTAAATGAACACCAGAAAGTACCTAAACTCATTGCTGTTGCCTCGATTCCAACTCTACTGACCCTATAGGACAAAGCAGAACTGCCCCATAGGGTTTCCAAGGAGTGGCTGGTGGATTCTAACTGCTGACCTTTTGGTTAGCAGCTCTTAACCACTGCATCACCAGGGCTCCACCAGAAAGTAAGGTACCCTCTTTTCCTGCAGGTTGACTGGGGAAAAGTGCAACCCTTGAAGGTTAGGGTTTCTTGAATTCCAAAGACTATGACTTGGATGTATCCTGGAGGGAGAGTGGGCTACAGCAAAGTGGAGGTGAATCACATCTTCCCCCAACTGCTGTTCAGAGGCCATAGCATAAGCAGCTGTTTTTTTAAAAGGAGGAACCTTCAAGATATCTTTATTCTTTAGGTTCTGGTAAGAGAAAGGCCAAAGACCGTTTTTAAATTGCTAGTTACGATATGTACTAAATTTAGTGCTGCCTCCTGCTGAGAGAGTACCTTAAAACAAGGAAGCCTGCATCTCGGAAACCCATCAGGTTAGGTGAAGAAGGCTTATGTAGACCTGAGCACACTTCTCCACGTTCTCTCTTTCGCGATTATGAGACATGTTTCTGAGAGGAACACTGAGGGAGTTTTCAGACAGGGTGACTGGAGATGTATTGTGATGGAGCAGAACCAGAGTTAGACTAGGACACTCCTACCTTGCCCAGATCTGGTTTGGAACAAACTAGTTACAGCTCTGCTTTCTCCCTTCAGCCAAGCATTCACAGCCACAGATATGGCCATATTGCTTTCTGGCTCCCTACTCACCACTGAGGCCAGCAGTAGCCAGCAGACTCTCTGCCAAGGAACTCCAGCTGGGAACAAAGTTCACACGTGCATGGCTCTTCTCAAAACCATGGCTTCCACCATTAGGTTGCACGTAAAGCTCATTATCTTCTCTTCCTAGTCACCCCACCTTAATATGGGAGAAGCAAGACCACCTTCCAAAAGGGCAGTCAGGATTCTGAGCAGTTTAAAACCCGTTCCTTAGCCTCTACGGGGTAGGTTCAGATTTGCACTGGAATCATGGATATAAATATAGCCATCTTTCAGGTAATCCCCCAACTCCTGGGGCGCTTTCAGCTTCTGAGCCTTTCAAGTACCAACCTAGAAGCCTATTCACAACTGTGATTCCTAATTCCTAAGCTGAGCCTCAGACTCCAGTGAAGGATCACGTACAGGATGCTAGAAAGCCCTGATGCCCTACATAGCAGCACTGACATTCAAATACTCTTTAAACCTGCTGAACGTTGCCATGCACACTCTTACTCAATTTACTCACAAATTATGCTAGTGGTGCTTGTCTGATTTTGGGGAAAAGTAGCATGACTTCCTCTCCCCTTTCCTCCATACCCAAAACCAAACCCGTTGCCATCAAGTCGATTCTGACTCATAGTGACCCTGTAAGAGTAGAACTACCAAGGAGCGGATGATGGATTCAAACTGCCAACCTTTTGGTTAGCAGCTGAGTTCTTAGCCATTGCGCCACCAGAGTTCCCTTTCCTCCATAAAAAAACAAAACAAAAAACCCGTTGCTGTCGAGTCAATTCCAACTCATAGCAACACTATAGGGCAGAGTAGAACTTCTCTGTAGGGTTTCTGAGGAGCAGCTGGTGGAATCCAACCATTGACCTTTTGGTTAGCAGGCTGAACTATTAACTACTGTGCCATCAGGGCTCCAAAAAAACAAAGCTGTTGCTGTCGAGTGGATTCTGACTCCTAGCAACCCTATAAGGCAGAGTAGGAACAGCTGGTGGATTTTGAACTGCTGACCTTTTGGTTAGCAGCCTGAACTCTTAACGACTGTGCCACCGGGGCTCCAAAAAAACAAACCTGTTGCCATTGAGTTGATTCCGACTCAGAGCGACCCTATAGGACAGAGTAGAGCTGCCCCATAGGGTTTCCAGGGAACGGCTGATGGATTCGAACTGCTGACCTTTTGATTAGCAGCCAAGTTCTTAACCACTGCACCACTAGGGCTCCAAGGAGTTTCCTCCATAGGTGGTATCTAATTCAGAACAGCCTTTGCAATGCAAGGGCCATCCCCATTGCCCTGCACAAAAGAGATTTTTTCGTGTGGAGGCACTTTGTGGTGCCATCTTCACCTCTTAGTCAGCCCTAGGTATGGGGATCTTAAAGGGAGGAACAAGATGGTCCCACCCTTCTTTCCTGTAGTCAAGATATATTAGAAAAGCCACTCATATAGTACTAAGTAAGGTTACACAGAGCCCTCTACAGTGACAAACGTTTATGATATAGAAAAAATATATATATATGTATTTTTGATAAGGAGTAGATAATTCCTCTGTCCACAGGGTGTCCTATTCGGCACCTCCAACCAGAACCTTTAGCCACTGCCTCCTCTCTCCCTCCTGGAGATTCCAGCTCTTTCTTCCTTACCTCAGACTTGACAGCTTCCTTCACGTTTCTCCAGGGTTGAGGATAAGCCATCTCAAACATGAGGACATTATCAGTCCCTGGCCTGTCAGACAGCTGGCTGGCCACGTGTAGCACTCACTCAAGCCAATATGTGGGCAAACCCTTCCCACAGCTGTTGCAGTGACCATGTGGATTCAGTGGGGGTAGAGGGCGGAAGGCCCTGGCTCTTGGGTCTGTATCATGAGAACATAAATCTATGAGTGTGTAGCTGCATTCAAGTTTATGACTCAGTCAGAACCATTTGTCAAGGAAGAGAAATAAAGGAGGTCGTGACATTGTGTCTTTCATTCCAAGGGTCCATTTACCCCTCAATAAAGCTAGCCTGCTCAGATTTCCCCTACGTTGGGTCCCCTCTGGTGACTGCTGTTCCCTTGTCCTTTCCCAGATGTTTGGCTTTCTTGTACTACGTGGCTTCATTTACACTGAGCTCCATCACTACTCATCCCCTGCAATTCCAACACAACAACCATCTACCACACCCTGATCAGAACTTGAAATGAGTGAAGGGAAAAACTTAACCTCACTCCCGGACCACCTTTCTGGCCTCCAATGCTCCTCAGGGCCTCTCCCCAGAGACTGGCCTAGACTGTGCACCCTCAACAGGCTTCATCACTAGCTCCCTGAGGAGCTGCAAGAGGCAGGATGAAATTCCTTGCTTGGATACATGTCGCTTGGCATTCAAAATGGGCTCCACACTTCAACTCTTCTCCCTCTCTCAGCTCGTCCTCTTGCCCATCGTCTCACTACATCAGTAGTCCTCAAAGTTCAGTGTGCATCAGTATGACCTGGAGCGCTAGCTAAAACAGACTGCTGGGCTCTACCCCAGACCTTCTGATGCAGACGTCTGGGGTGGGGCCTGGGGATTTGCATTTCTAGTAAGTTCCCAGATGACGCTGATGCTGCAAATCCAAGGACCACGTCTTGAGGACCAGAGAACTACCTAACTTCAGAACATCACCTTTACTAGCCCAGTGATCACACCAAGCCTACATCCACCACAAAGGGCCAGAGCAGAGAGCCAGCTTGTTGGTGCCCTATATGCCTATTCTATATATTTTATTTAAGTGGAATCATACCATATTAGTCCTTTTGACTTATTTCACTCGGCATAATGTTTTCAAAGTTCATCTCTTATGGCATATGTCAGCACCTCATTTCTCTTTATGACAAAGTAATATTCCATCATACGTATGTACTGCATTTTGTTTATCCATTCATTTGTTGGTGGACATGTAGGTTGTGTATACCTTTCGGCTATTATAAAAAGTGCTGCAGCGAACAATGGTATACAGATTTCTGTTTATATTCCTGCTTTCAAGTCTTTTGGGTACATACCTAGGATTGGGATTGTTAGGTAGTTATCTGTTTAACTTTTTGAGGAACTGTCAAGCTGTTTTTTCATAGAAGTTGTACAATTTTGCATTCCACCACCAATTTCTTATCAACATCTTGCCAACACCTGTTATTTTTTTTTTATCATAGTCATTCTAAAAAAATGTTATCTCATTGTGGTTTTGATTTGAATCTCCCTAATGGCCTCCACACAGCCCTGGTAGTACAGTGGTTAAGATCTCAGCTGCTAACCAAAAGGTTGGCAGTTCAAATCCACCAGCCACTCCTTGGAAACCCTATGGGGCAATTCTACTTTTCCTACAGGGTCGCTATGAGTCAGAATCGACTTGACGGCAATAGATTTGGTTTAATGACCTTGAAAGGAGCCCTAGTGCCACAGTGATTAAAGCGCTTGGCTGCTAACTGAAAGGTCGGTGGTATGTACCCACCAGCCATTAAGCAGGAGAAAGATGTGGCAGTCTGCTTCCCTAAAGATTTACAGCCTTAGAAACCCCATGGGGCAGTTTTACTCTGTCCCACAGGGTCACTATGAGTCGAACAACTCAACGGCAGTGGGTTTGGAACGACCTCAAGCATTTTTCAAGTGCTTTTTGGCCATTTGTATATCTTCTTTGGTAAAATGTCTAATCAATTCCTTTGTCCAGTTTTTTTATCGGGTTGTCTTTGTGTTGTTAAACTGTATGTAAAAATATGTAAACCTTTATTTACTTATTTGAACAACACATGTGCACTGCAGAATACTTGGAAAATGTAGAGAAAAGAGCAAGAAGCAGTTTTTCTAAGCCTACCACTCAGGGATAACAATTGTGAGGGTTTTAAGAAGAGCTGGATCGCTATATCAAATTGACTTTCTGGCAAGCCGGGTGAGTTCAGCAGTGGCGCTGGGGACAGAGAGAGCTCCTAAAAAATGTTTCTCTCTCCTAAATTTCCAACCCAGTGCTCTGTCATATGAACTCAGTGATTTTAATTATCCTTATCCTGAGAAGGTGCTCCACTTGGTGGATGCTTTGCTTTCCGATCTCAGAAATTAGGTCCAGTCCCACCTTAGCCTTGCCAGCTTTTACGCACAGTTGAGTTGGCTCTGGGGAAGAGGCAGAAAATTTTTTTTTTTTTTTAATTTTTATTGTGCTTTAAGTGAAAGTTTATAAATCAAGTCAGACTCTCATACAAAAATTTATAAACACCTTGCTATATACTCCTAATTGCTCTCCCCGTAATGAGACAGCATACTCCTTCCCCCCACTCTCTCTTTTCGTGTCCATTTGGTCAGCTTCTGATCCCCTCTACCCTCCCATCTCCCCTTCAGACAAGAAATGCCAACATAGTCTCATATGTCTACTTGATCCATGAAGCTCATTCTTCCCCAGTATCCTTTTCTATCCCATAGTGCAGTCCAATCCCTCTCGGAAGTGTTGGCTTTGGGAATGGTTCCGAGGCAGAGAATTTTTAAAGAGTCTAAACGCTTGAAATTCAAATATTCCCTTCTCTTACCTCAACGTCTCACCATTGCAGTTCTTGCCTCCTCATCCAGACTTCTGGATTCTGAGTCCATCCAGTTTCTCCTGCCCCTCTGCTTTCCTGGGGGCCATGGTTAATTAATCTCCTTTCTCGCTACCACTTTTCCTTCCCTGTTATCCTGGACCTTCCTTTTACCTGCCTGGCAAAACAGAAAAGTCAAATCGGTGTTTCAGTTCATCTTTATTATTATACTCATGTTGCTTAGTGCTGTTGGAGGACAGCATTGAAGATATAAATTGATGCCACTGCAACAGAGGTGCAGTCTCAGAGTTCAGTCAGCCCCTCTGCCAGTCATCAACAGTTTCCCTTAGTTTCTTCTTCCCCTTAACAGTTACATGTTGGGGCCCTCTCTAACCTAGTATGACCTCATGTTGTAATGAATAAGCTCCCAGACACTCTGCTAACCAGGAACTGAAACCATCCCCGAAGCCTACTTTTCAGACGAAGATTAACAAAAACAAAAAAAAAACAAACCAAAAACCCATTGCCTTTCAGTTGATTCCAACTCATAGTGACAGAATCATACTGATGAGATTCCAACTCATAGAGGACAGAGCAGAACTGCTCCATAGCGTTTCCAAGGAGCGCCTGGTGGATTCCAACTGCTGACCTTTTGATTAGCAGCTGTAGCTCTTAACTACACCACTAGGGTTTCCAGACAAAGATTAGACAAGCCTATAAAACAAAAAATAACATGAGAAGCGTGCTTCTTCAATCAAATATATGAGACAAAATGGGCAACTCCTGTTCAAAAGCAAGATGAGAAGGCAGGAAGGGGCAGGAACTGGATGGACAGGCACAGGGAACCCAGCATGGAAAGGGGAAACATTGTGTCACATTGTGGGGATTGCAAGCAATGTCACAAAACAGTATGTGTATAAGTTTTTGAATGAGAAATTAACTTGAGCTGTAAACCTTCATTAAAAAAAAAAAAAAAAAAAACCCATAACATTGGTATAGTATTATTAGGTTCCTGCATGGTGCAAATGGTTTGCAGTCGACTACGAACCGAAAGGTTAGCTGTTAGAATCCACCCACCGGTGCCATGAAAGAAAGGCCTGGTCACTGACTTCTGTAACAGCACAGCCGTTGAAAACCCTTTGGAGTGCAGGTCTATGCTAAAACACTTGGAGTCACCATGAGTCAGAATCAACTCGATGGCACACAGTACTACTAATTTAATTGCAGGCTTTATTCAGATCCCATCAGTTTTTCCACAAATGTCCTTTTCCTGTTTTAGGATTGAATCGACGATTCCACCTTGCATTTAGTTGTCACAGTCTCCAATTCAATAGTTTCTCAGTCTTTCCTTGTCTTTCATGACCTTAACAGTTTTAACGTGTACTGGTCAAGCATTTTCTAGAATGTCCCTCAGTTTAGTTCAGCTGATGTTTTCTCTTGATTAGACTGGGGTTATGGATTTTTGGGAAAACTACTACAGAGAAGAAGTAGACTTCTCATTGCATCATGTCAATGTGACTTATCTAGTGATGCTAACCTTAACCACTTGGTAAAAGTGGTTATCTGCCAGTTTCTCCACTGTAAAGTTACATGTTACTGTTTTCCATTTCCACATTCTTGTTGGTCACTAAATTAAGCCCACACACTCAGAGGAGCAATTTAAGCTCTACCTCCTGGAGGAAGGATTATCAAAGAATTTGAGGCCATATGTTATAACCACTACACAGTAACGAATAAATACCGGGAGATACTTTGAGTCTGTGCAAGGATACTGTTATTCCTCAAAGTTTCATCCACTAATTTTAGCATCTATCATCAACATTTATTTTTGGTATCAGCTGGTAACTCAATTGGTCCCTCTTCAATTTTGTCAAAAACAAGTAATTGGGAACCACCTTAATTATAAAAAGAATTTCCGATCCAGCCATTTAATCGGTATCGACATATTTCCAATTGTTCTTTTGTCTGCTGCCCCAGGGGTTTGTACACACTGGGGCAATGCATCATTTTAAGATTAGATTCAGGTTTACTAAGAGGTATGCCTTTCTTTTGTAAAGTGGGAGAAAGGTGTATTCTTAGGCTGTTTTTAGGAAATAGGATCTAAACTCCGATTTCCTTAAAACTGTCCTGGCCTGAATGCTCCTGGGGGTTTGTATTCTCATTTGGAGCCCATGGCTGTGAAGGATTCCACCCACTTCAATGATTTCACCTACCAGGTACCGTCTATGATCCCTCAAATTTCCTTTAGCCCACACCTTTTCTTTTCTCTAAACACCAAGCTTCTTTAAACTCTAAGTCTTCCAGCATTTTGGTCGCCTGACTCCGGGCTTCATTTTCCTCCTCTCAACCTCGAACTTGACTTTCAAACCACAGAAAGCTTCCAGTGCACTCCAGTCAGCTTATCTTCTCGGCTGGATACTCCAGCCCCGCTTCACCTGTGTAGCTTGGGCTCTGGAATCAGGCTCCCACCTCGAGAGGCCATTTGGAAACGTGCTCAAGGTGGTAGGTCTCTAGTGGGGTACAACAAATTACTTCTGGGGTGGGGCAGTGAGAGCTTGTCTCTCTGGAAGACGTTTCGCACATTTAACGCGGAACGTTTGCAGTGCACACCACAGGCTACAAAGGCCACACTCAGTCAGCGCCCTCAAGGCATTCCGTGTGGTAACGTCTAGTCTAAGCCACGACGATGCGCAGCGTCCCCTCCGAAATAGAGTTCAGAAGAAACCCAGCTAATCACCGTGGCTCCTTCGCCTTCACCTGGCTCCGCCAGTCGCACTCGCACACCCCGAGGCTCCGCCCGCCTCCGCCGCTCCGCTCGACCTTAAAGCGGCCCTGAAATCGGGCCCTCCGCCCGTTGGCGCTGGACCCGGCACCAGCCTTTCCCATTTAAAGATTATAGCATCAGCTACGAACTCGCGCGAGACGGAGACCGTATTGTCGCGAGAAGTCCGGGAGGCGGCAGTGATGGCGGCGGCGGGAACCGGCCCCGGGTCGGGAGCGGGTGCCGGACCGGGCCCGACAACGGCCTCAAATGTAGCCGCAGCGGAAGAGGGAGAGACGAAACCGGTGGCGGCGGTAGCAGCTGCTCCAGCCGGAGAGGGGACGTCTGCTGCTCCAGCAGCGGAGCCCAGTTCTGGAGAGGCCGATAGTGGGTAAGACGTCCTGCGACCAGCGGCGGACCGGGGAAGGGAGGCGCGCCCCTCTCGGAATCCCGGGGCTCCCGGGAGCCGTCCTGCCCGCCCCCTCCCAACCTTGGCCAACGGCTAGCCCTGCCCCCTCTGGGGCCGTAATCCCGCCCGCCGGTTGGCCGGTCCCCTGTGAGCTGCCTCCCAGGCTACGCCCCTTTTCCGTCAGCGAGCGCCAAGGGCGGCTTTTTCCCATCCTTTCGCTGGCCCCTGCACCCCGGCGCAGGCTGCTGGCCCGTTCTTCTAGCAGGGACCCCTCAGGTATCTAAGAGAAGGAGCCATCCTGCAGGGCTAGACTGGAAGTAGTAGCGGTCCCCGTGGAAACAGTGGGAGAGCTGCGTCTCTGTGAACAACCCCCAGGACCAACTTAATCCTGTGTAGAATTGTCTGTAAGAGCCAATTAGTCTTCCCTGTGCCCCACGGACCTGCGTCTTGGCCACGTTCTTCCTAAGATCTTGGCAGTCGCCTTGGGCATTCAGTCTGAGGACAGGCTTAGCTGAAAAAGCTGTAGGAGTGTGAAGTTCACTTGTACTTGATCACCGTCTTTGGGAATAGGCGTTTTGAGGTTGGTTCATCTTGAAGATTCTTACTTGAGTGCATTCATTATCTTATAGGGATGCAAACTTGGTTGATGTAAGTGGTGGTTTGGAGACAGAATCCTCGAATGGGAAAGATACACTAGTAAGTATTTCTGTTTGCCAGGCAAAAGACAGTTTGTTTTAAAATTCTTCAAGGAGCCAGAAATACAATCGAGTCAACTAATATGATTCTCTAATTGCTTTCTGGACACAGGAAGGTGCTGGGGATACTTCAGAAGCGATGGACACCCAGGCAGGCTCTGTGGATGAAGAGAATGGCCGGCAGTTGGGAGAGGTGGAGCTGCAGTGCGGAATATGTACAAAGTGGTTCACAGCAGACACCTTTGGCATAGATACCTCGTGAGTATTTTCCAAAGTCTTTGTAAGAATCACTGTATAAAGTAGATCTCAACATGTTCAACGATTAAATAGTTGGCTTGTGGGCTAATATGAACACAGGATTTTTCCTATGTCTTCTAACCTCCGTTCAGTGAGTAGGATATTGGATTAGAAATTGTTTTAATTCCCTGAGCATCTGTTTTCTACCGACTGAGGGCACAGCCCTAACAGGTACTATGGTAGGTATTGTCCTTGATTTTGAGTTTACAGTATGGCTGGGAGACAAAACCGTGCAATTGCGAAGCATTTTATAAACAAATTTGAGACAGTGTCATTTAAACTTTGCATTGGGTGTTGTGGCTTTTGGGAGAAGTGTTGGTGTATATGGTAGGAAAGCCTGTTGCCGAAAGTTTGAGATGACCAGTGCCTCTAAATGCCTGAGCCATCCTTTTTATCCAGTTCTCCTGGCTTTTCTCACTCACTCCCTGTTGACATCCTGTGCTCTTCCCTCAGGAAAACCGACTTCCAATCATTTACGTCGTCTTCTCGTGAATTTAAATCATTTCCTGAGTGACTGAGATTGAAAGGCTTTTCTCCTTATTTTAGAGATTTAATCAACAGCTAGCCAGGTGAACATTATTGATTCGCTGTCTTTGGTAGTAACTGTGTTGTTGGCTCTCTGTCGTGTCCTTTATGGTCCAAGGTATAAAAATAAACTTAGAGAAGAGTATCTCGAAATAAGTTTGTATTATTACTTCTGGAATCAGTCTCCCTTGAATAGGGTTGGGAAAAAGTAACCTTCCTTTGTAATTTGTTGTTTATGCTGATTTATAACCCCTGTTCTTCTTTTAATTAAAATGTTAAAGTGGGTTTTAGAAATGCTAATGTTAAGTTAACATGTGACTGGAGACCTAGGATAGACTGTTAAAGGGGGAAAAAAGGAAGAAAGAAAGAAATGCTAAAGAGTCTGGAAGAAAGAATTGACCTTGATAGAAAGATCTGTAGGGGTTACACAAGCTAAGCAATGCTGGTCACTTCGAAGAGGGCTGTGTTGGCTAAGGGGAACTTGAACTGACAGGGTTTAGGAAAAGAAATTGGCCAAAGAGATAACTAGAAGGAATCCAGGTAAGAATCAAACCACAGTTCAAAGTTTTGGTAACTTTGGAGAGATCAGTCTGTACCTGAATTTGAGAAGTTACAGCTAAAGCCCATCTCGGTAAGAAAAAAAAAAAAAAAAAAAACCCATTGCTTTTGAGTCAATTCTGACTCATAGTGATCCCATAGGGCAGAGTAGACCCACCCCACAGAGTTTCAAGGAGCCCCCGGTAGATCTGAGCTGCCGACCTTTTTGGTTAGCATCCATGGCTCTTAACCACTATGCCACCAGGGTTTCTTCTGGGTGAGATGAATTATCTTAAGACTGAGAGAATGAGCTACAGAGTATGAAACAAAAAGGCTGCTCTGAACACCTGATGGTATTTGAATTAAAATAATAACTGTATACCTACCTGTCTCTAGTGTGAGGCTTTGCCTTCTGTAAATGAGTTTATCACAACAGCCTGCTTACCAGGAGAGGTTCTAGAGAGAGAGAAAGCAACTCAGTCGTAACTTCTCCAGAGATGTAGGGATGTTTCTTAATTCCTTGAGCGGCAGCAGTAGACAGTAAACAGCACATACTTGGGCACCCTCTCTTTGAGTTTCAACAGAGTCCAAGATAAGCCGGCCTATACTGATTTATTCTCTTCCAACCTAAACCATTTGTACTAAAGGTATTTTGTGCTTCTGTTATTTTCTGCTTTTCAAGACTAAGTTCCTGAAGCTTTTCTAGTCACCCAGAGCTCGACCCCCCTGCCTTTAATGTCATCTTTTTTAATGGCATCAGTTCCTCAGTTTTGTTCTCAGCCTCTGCCATATTCAGTCTTTCGCCTCTGTTGGCTTCTTCGTCGCTATCTTTAAACAGACAGGTATTCTCCTTCCAGACTCCCCTCTTTTTATGAGATTTTTCTCTATGATACAGCCACTCTTATGATACACTCTATGATACACCCCCACCCCCCATCTAATTGGACACCAAACTTTACCAGTTCTTTTTCTTCTTGCCCTGATCTTTCCATTTCTATTATTACTACTCCAGGCCAGACTTTTTTTTTTTAATAGACTTTATTTTTAGAGCAGTTTTAGGTTTACAGGAAAATGGCGTGGAAAATGCAGAGTTCCCACACAGCCTCCCGCCTCCCTGGAAACAGTTTCTCCTATTATTAAGGCCTTGTACTCAAGTGGTACGTTTGTTACAGTTGATGACTCAACACTGATACATTATTATTAACTGAAGCACATAGTTTACATTAGGCTTCACTGTGTGTTGTACAGCCCTGTGGGTTTTTACAAATGCATGTCAGGTGCTCACTGTTATAATAGCATACCGAATAGTTTCATCAACCCAAAAAATCACTTCAATTCCACCTGGTCAGGCCTTTTTTTTTTTTTTTTTAACCTCTGCTGGTACCGCTTCAGAAGTCTCTTATATTCTTTCCCTTTTTGTAATCTCTTGCCCCTTCAGACCCACTCTGTCATTAAACTCATCACTTTAACCATAAAACTTTCCAGTCAAGGAGCTCCCTTTACTCACAGAAAAAATACAGTTCTGCCTGGCACATAAAGCCGCCTTATGCTTCCTACCTTTTCAAGCCTAATTTTTTGACATATCCCTGACAAATCCTCTGTCCTGGGCAGACTTCATTTACACCAGTGTGGCCCCCTTCCCCCTAGCTTTCATTTTCTCATCTCTGCACATAACTCACCTGACTAGAAAACCAACTCATTTTTCCAAAGCCAATTCATAACTTAAGGCCTTGAGAAACCTTCCTGAATTCTTAAATCTGTGGTTACTGCTTGGGTCCTTTGAACTCTTCCAGACTAATTGTTGTCTGTAGGATTCATTTGGCAATGAAACATTTAATGTTTTGTGACTTCTGTGTTGTTAATTAATCCTTTCATCCATTTTGTTTTCCCTTTCCAAGAACATTGTTGGTACCTTAAAGAGATATGTCTTAGACTACCTTGTCTTCTTCCACAGCTGGCCTGGTATAGTTTTTTTAGGTGCTCAGAAAATACGATAAACTACCCTGTACACAATGCCGAAGAGAACCCCCTAGATGCTGAATTATCCACTATGGTGAATAATGTCTGTAAAAATGTCTTGGCAGTGTCTGACCTCCAGCTTTACAAGGGGGAAGAACAACCAAGATGAGCAGCCCAGGGCTGATTCTTATGAGGCGGAAGTCCGACATGCCTCGTCTCTCTGCCATCTTTACCGACTCTGACACCAACTGTCCCTCCCACAGCACAGTCTGCTGGGTTCGCTAATTCATTGCCATGGCCACACAGAACTCAGAGACCATACTCGCAATTATGGAATTTATTAGGGAAGTGACAGTTAACAGTTCAGGCTCAGGAACACTCAGGATACAGTTCTTCCCTCAGGACAACCTCTCCCTGGCTCTCAGGCTCTGCCCAAAGGCATTCAGCTGTCTCTCTCTGTGGGCCAGGAAGCCCATCGCACTGTTTTCTGCTGCCAGGTCTCTGCTGCTGGGTATCTCCTTCCCTGGTGGTGGTGGGTTCCTCCTCTCTGCTCTGGACTTGGCTCTTTTTTAAGGCAAAACTGACCCCTTGGTGGGCTACAATTACCCTATCACAGTACTGCCCAGTCACCTGGGTGGGAGTTACAAGACCGTGGCTAGAAAGGCCACACACAAAAGTAATTGACCTGCATGTCTTTTGTGACAGAAAAACAAAAACCTAGCTATTTGTAAAAACAAGGGGCCCCATTTTGGTGACCTTCTTAAGTTTTTGAATCTATTAATAACTTTTTTACCTAACTCACAGAGAGGGAGGGATTCTTGTTGATTGACTTCTCATGAAGAATTGCGAATTCAGAAGTTCACTAATGTGTACTATTTGCTGTTCCGCAGATCGTGTTTACCTTTCATGACCAACTACAGCTTTCACTGTAATGTGTGCCATCATAGTGGAAATACCTATTTCCTTCGGAAGCAAGCAAGTAAGAACAAATTCTGGAGTACTTCAAAATTAGTTTCCTCTGGTTAGTTGGCAAAGAAGTGGGATTCGGGTTTAGCAGAATCAGAAGACCTTTGCCTGGTAGCCAGTAGAAGTTAAGTTGGGTTTTAGCTCTGAATGATGGCCATTGACCATTTCAGATCAAATGATGACACTGCCTTTTGCTGCTGTAGTTGTTAATTTTTGACCATCTAGTTGAATATTCCCTTGGTGATAGAGATAGAGTTGGTACTGTACTACTGTAAATAATTTTTCCACCCTCCCGCCTTTTTTTTCGTAGACTTGAAGGAAATGTGCCTCAGTGCTTTGGCCAACCTGACATGGCAGTCCCGAACACAGGATGAACACCCGAAAACCATGTTCTCCAAAGATAAGGTAGAGATGGAATTCGTGGAATTACAATGACACCGAAGAATCAGTAGAACTTCTAAATACACTGTTTAACAACAAGTACTTTCCCCTCAATTCTTCCAAGTGTGAGACGGCCTTTGTTGGTTACCTTGTTCTTATTTCACGTGATTTACTAACTTCCTAGTAGGCGCATTTTATAATATGTACTTGGCCTAGCTATTAGGATGAACCCTTAAATAGTTCTAGCTAGCTTTATAAAGGCAAGCATCTGTCTACCCCACAATTAATAATCAGTTCTAGTTTAGCTGTATTTATAGCTGTATATCATAGATTTTGTAGGGAGGGGATCAGTTTATACATGCCTCTTATTATCAAGAATTATCCTTTATTAAACTGGAAAACTACATGACTAAAATCAGAACTCACAATTAGGTGATTAGCCCATCAGTGAGTCTTTAGTGCTGTAATTCTTGGTGAGAAATAGAATGAAAACTAAGTAAAATTTTAAAATGAAGTTTACATTGTAATACATTCATTATCTACCCACTTTCATTTAGAACTGAAACAAAAGTTTCATGAAACAATGCTTATTCTCTGACCTTTTCCCTCTGCGCTCTGGTATTTTCTGTTCTATTCAATGCTGGTTTTGACATACAAAATTTATCTTCTGACCTACTCATTGGTTGCAACTTAAAGTTTGAAGAACACTGGTGTAAGATGTGTAGTGAGACTTAGAAGGCTGAGATCAGATTGGCAAAGGCCTTGTCTATTAAGCAGAGAAGCTTGGATTGAATCCTACAAACTCAAAGAGTCAACAGAGGGTCCCCTGCCTGCCCTCCCACCACCCTTTTTTCCCCTGTATTAAAGTGTTTGAAGGAGTGTCATGATTAGTTTTGGGTTTTTCCCCTCTTTGTTTATTTTTCCCCAAATTATTATTTTGAAAATTTTCAGACCCACAGAAAAATTCAAAGACTAGTACATTGAACATACGTTTATTCTTTATCTACATTTGGCAGTTAATATTGTGCTATATTTGCTTTGTCTTCCCAAAGCTATGGGGGACTGCATTGCAGATATCATTATACTTTACCACTGATACTTCTCCATGCATCTCCTTAGAATTTAACATTGATACAATGTCTATCTAATACACAATTTATAGTTTTATTTCTTCACTGTTACTGTTGGTTCAATAATATCCTTTATGTTTTTGCTCCATCCAGGCTCTGATCAAGGATCACATATTACATTTAGTTATAATGTCTCTTTGTCTCTAATCAGTAATAGTTCTTTTGTTTTATTTTGTTATTTTGCCCTACTGTGACATTCACAGTTTTGAAAAGCCTAGACAGTTGTTTGGCAGAATGTTCATCAATTTTCATGTATCTGATTGTTTTCCTTGTGATTAGGTCCAGGTTAAATATTTCTAGCAAGAATATTAATAGGTAACATTGCGTGTATTTCCATGTTACCACATCGAGGTATAAGATACTGGATTGTTTTATTACTGGTGATCTAAAATTTGACCACTTGGTTAAGAAGGTACCTACCAGATTTCTCTGTTGGAAAGAGACCCTTTTTCTTTGTAATTATTAGGTAGTGCTTGGGGAGATACTGGAAGATTGTGTGAATGTCATGTTTTCATACTCCTTTCAACGGTGGTTTCAGCAACCATTATTTTAGTCTGAATCAGCTATTAGGATGATGGGTGCAAAATAGAAGACATTTATTGGTTGTAATCCTTCAGCAAAGAAAAGTTTTCCCTCCCCTCCCGCGTTTTTTTTTTAATATCACGGTGGATTCATAGCTTTTTTAATCAGCGTGTTATAATCCATTCTTGTCATGATTTTGGATACTCAGATTGTCCCAGATTTGGCCAGCGAAGCCCCGCCAGTCTGACTCCTGAAACTTTGTGATAAGTGTCCATCAGTGTTTTGTTTTTAATTTATTTTTTGTGGTTGAAAATATACACAGCAGAACATTCACCAGTTTCTACATGTGCACTTCGGTGACCCTGACCATCAGGTTTTGAACTCTTCCTTGCTTTCAGGAACAGCAAAATATTCCAGGCTTCCCTTGTACTGTCACTGATTCAGCCCTGGTTCATTTTAGTGAGACTTGGTTTTTATGGAGCTAACCCTGGTGGCGATAAACTGTGGAAGGTGGTCTAGAATGGGGGAAACAAGCTCAGAGACTCAGTCATGCAAGCAGGAGCTGCCAAGGACCATGATGAAAGCAGTGGGGGTGGAGAAGAAGCCTGATTTGTGACCATTTAGATGTGATGGGAGTGTGAGAAGAATCAAGGACGACCCCTGCTAGTTTGGGACTCTGAGTGGTCAGCGAGTCTAAGGATTAAGATTGTAAGGCAAGGTGCAGAGTGCAGTTTCAGTCACAAGGAGCTTTGAGGCACCTATAGGATGGCCTGATACTAATGTCTCAAGCAAGTAGCAAGAAATAGGATCCCAGGGGAGAGAATCATTTGGGAGTCTTCGTCTTCCAGATGGCAACCAAAGGGAATGGGATGGATATTTTCCCTCCACCTGGATTGTAAGCCCTGTGTGGCTAAGACTTGTATTTACTTGTTTAAAACCCCCGCAATCTATAGTGTTTGCATGCAGTTAAGTATTTTTTCAATAGTTAAAAGATTATAAACGTGGATTTTTTTTTCCTCTTGATTCTGATAAGATTTTGAAAAGGTTGTTTTTTTTTTTTTTTTTTTGGTGAGCATAATCTTAAAAGCAACTGTAGAAGTTTTAATACATTTTGTTTTAAAAATTAGGATATTATACCATTTATTGATAAATACTGGGAGTGCATGACGACCAGACAGAGACCTGGGAAAATGACGTGGCCAAATAACATTGTTAAAACGATGGTAAGTAGACTCAAATTGGTTAGGCTTGACATTTAGAAAGCCAGTGTTCTTTGTAAAAGTTAAATTCTATTTAGCCTTACTATGAAATAATGTGATGACTAAGAAAATGAGAACAACTTAATACTCAATCTCTGAGAGTGTGAGATGTAGCTAATTGTAAATTTTTGCAGTTTGCACACATAAAATCACACTTTCTGTCTTGAGTTAATATCACCCATGGTGAAACCTTTGTTCACTGCATTTTTGCAAGTGATAATTTTATATTGAAATTGGAGGCAATTTTTTTCTTTGATCTGAAAAAAAAAAGGCTTATTCTAAACATTACTGTCCTTAAGGAGAATTAAAGAGAACACCTGGGGGGACCTCAACAGCAAGCTGTTAACAGTGTTTATGTCTGAGGGGGCAGAGGTGTGGGGAGGACTTTGACTCTTCTCTTTTTTTTTTTAAGTTTTTTCTATTGTCTGAATTTTTATGATGGTCATGTATTAATTTTCTAATCAGAGGAAAAGCAATGCTGTCTATTTTGGAGACTACACCTAGGAATTGACTTAAGGAGTTGGTGGTTGATCATCCATTCAGTATTTCTTTGAAGTATAAATCTCCTAAAAAAAACAAAAGCCAAACCCACTGCCGTGGAGTCAAGTCCAACTCATAGTTGGCCCGTAAAGGACAGAGTAGAACTGCCCCATAGAGTTTCCAAGGAGCGCCTGGTGGATTTGAACTGCTGACCTTTTGGTTAGCAGCCGTAGCTCTTAACCACTATGCCACCAGGGTCTCCATAAATCTCCTAGCATTACTAAAACCCTGTTTCCTTTTAGAGTAAAGAAAGAGATGTATTCTTGGTAAAGGAACACCCTGATCCCGGGAGTAAAGACCCAGAAGAAGATTACCCCAAATTTGGACTTTTGGATCAGGTATGTTAATATGCTTTATAGTCTTTTGCTGTTGTGCCATTTGGGGACAGGGAACCAGGTTTTATTTACACTTGTATCTTTGCCACATAACACACTGCCTTTATGCCCTTAAGATGGTGGGCTCCAAATAAGTGGTTACTGTAACATGTGGAAGAACACTAACCTTAAACCAGGAGACCAGTGTTTTGGTCCTGGCTCTTCCCCAAAATGTCATAACTTTGGAAAATTCATCTTTTTTAAGTTTTGTGTTCTCATTTGTGACATAAATATGCCATTCCAAATGATTTCTAATGTATCGTCTCAAATTTTGCCCTTTGAAACATTCTTTGTTAAGAGGAAAATCAGTTTGTGTGGCATCTTTAGCATAACATGAGGCAAAACAAAATTTCCACTCATCGTTTTATGGCAGGGGTTACATTTGTCAGCTCAGGAGATCAAATTTTTTAGCTGTGCCTTAAAAGTTTGCTTTGCTAGCACTGAAAATGAGGATTTTTGACCACACTGGGCCTAAGTTCCCACAGGAAGCTGAATAAATGGAACTTAACCAAAAACCAAACCCAGTGTCCTCGAGTGGATTCCGACTCATAGTGACCCTACAGGACAGAGTAGAACTTCACTATAGAATTTCCGAGGAGCACCTGGTGGTGTTCGAACTGCTGACCCTTTGGTTAGCAGCTGTAGCACTTAACCACTACGCCGCCAGGGTTTCCAAACGGAGCTTATGCACTCCAGTTTGCCACTGCTCCCCGGACCCCTTTACTTCGCCACCAGTAGTCTGGGTTGATTGCCATTCCTCATCATTCTTAATCCTAACCCACTCTGACCTTACCCTTGGCCTGCCTCACACATGTTACTTGCTGATCCCTAAGTCATCCAAGTTTGGGACCCCTGCAGGTTTTAGTTTCTTCAGGATTGTCCTTTTCAAATTCTAATTGCTGTTAGAAATAGGAGTAACACCTACTGTATTTCTATTAGAACTTCTCTCTGTTTTCTGAGCATTACCAGATTGGCTTCGTTATGTAGCCCCCTTTTGGAATGTTTTTTTTCCTTCCAGGATCTTAGTAACATTGGTCCTGCTTATGACAACCAAAAACAGAGCGGTGCTGTGTCTACCAGTGGGAATCTAAATGGTGAGTGTTTAAAGGTCTTGTTGCTGAAATATTTGTAAGCTGTCAAGTCCATACGTGCCTAGAATTGGACATTTCTTTGGTTGACCCTTTACTGGATATTTACTAAGATGCTTTTAAGTCCAAAACTCAATTTTTAGGAGCTAGCCAAGGATTTGGCAGATGGTAATGGAGGAGAACTTTTTGTCACTTTACACCACAGGTTGGTCTTTAGTGAGATAGGCTTAGCATAAGGTACAGTTTTAATGTCAGGCTTACTATATTGATATTAGATTCCCCATATGTACCCTCGCAACTAACAATTTAGAAAGATTTGGTTGCTGTCCATTCCATTCCCTTAGTTCAGCTGTTAATTACCATGTTAACCTCCTATACTCATTTTCTTACTCTGAAACTAGATTATTTAGGAAGTGTTTATCATGTGACAGCATTTGTGTCTCTTGATAGCATGCTTTTCTGTTTGTTAACCCGTGTAATATTGGGAATGCCCTTAGTTACTGATAGTAATCTCATAAGAGTCGGGGTACCCGGGAAGTAGCTAGCTGTCCATCTGACATCATTAACTTGTCTTTTGGAGTAGTAGCATCTGAAATACCTAATCTTTTTTAATGTGATTAATATTCTAAGATGGGTTAGAAATTGCTAAGTATGTTGTTCTCTTTTTACACCATTTTTTCCCTTTCAGTTGTTAAAATTTGACAAATACATGGTGCCACTTCTGTTCTTACAGGTGGAGCCTCTTTTGGAGGTGAATTCCTCCTCTGTCTTCTTTCAGCCTCTCAGACTTAAGTATTTTGTGGTTTGGAAAATGCTTTTTTGCTGACTTGTGGTCGAAGCTAAAACTAAGTAAACATTGTAAAGCATTGTGGAAATGGTGGCGATAGCACTTAATATGAGACAGTAGTTCCAGTTTACTGTTAGTCATGAAAAGCTTGTACGTTGTCATATTCTGCCTAATGTGGCCAGCCGTCTCCTCAGTACTGTTTGTTCTGTCCAAGCTGGATCTAAAACTTCACTTTAAAATAATTGAAATGCAAATGACAATGAAAAGGCTATTTAAAGGATTAAGGTAATTCAAACTAGAGATATTGGTATTACAGCAGTTTAACGTTAAACCTTTTATGAGAAACAGGAGTGACACCTGGTGTGTTCATAAAAGGAAGCTCTGCCTACGTCTGGTCCTGTTTATGCGGAATATGACCTACCCTCATGTCTCGATCCTTCTTATGGCAGCAGAACTGCTGATAATTTCCAAGCTTGCCCCAACTTAAGATCTAGAACTCTATGCAGTTGTTTACATAAAGGTGTTTTCCTGCAGTTCAGGGACATTTTCTGGAAGGGGGAAAAACCAAACCAGTTGAGGGGAATGTCAAAATTCAACTGGAATTTCAAAGAGCCAATTTCAGAAATACACAAGGTGACATTCCTTGCCTTTGTATAAAGCTATATATTTTTTCTGTATAAAATAGGTCAATTATCTCTTGGTGATATTTGTTCCGAGTTCCACAAGCAGGATTCATCTAACCTGAATTTAATGCACTGGCATGATGTTAATGTTGTACTGATGAATGGGTATGGGACTAAAAAGTGCCCACCAAATTTAGAGCCATCTGTCTCGTGCCATGCACAGCCTCACTGAATGTCTTGTAGCACTGGAGAGAAACACCTTTTAGTTCTTCTTTTTTTGTTTTCCATGTTTGATGTACTTTCGTCTTGTTGGATATTCAAGTTAAGTGCTTTAGCAGATATTGTGTCTTCATTATGTTCAAAGAATAATTGTGCAGTTCAAGCAAGTGAAGACATTCTTCTGGATGTTTGTATTGATATGGTGAGGGGAGGGGGGCTTTATCCAGGCAGTCGTTTTCATTCTTTCTAGCTGTGGGTGTTTGGAATCTTCATGAGTTAAAATGCATTTGTGTCACACCCTCAGAAAGCGTACTAGTAGTTGCGGTTTGTTAAGAAAGGAAGGCTGGGAATGTAACACCGACATTATTGGTGCTTTCTGCCAGAACTCAGTGTTCTGGGCTGTGAGACCCACACTCAGCAGACTCATTCAGAACTGGGGTGCAACCCCATATGCCTTCAGGAAGGAACTCCTCCTGTGCTGTTACACAAATGCATGTTGGATGTGTGAGTCCCCAGGGAATTTCAGTGCCCTCGTGCTGCTTCTGTCACAGCTGGTTGAACGTGACCTGCCTTCTCTTCTAAGGAGGAATTGCAGCAGGAAGCAGTGGAAAAGGAAGAGGAGCTAAGCGCAAGCAGCAGGATGGAGGGACCACTGGGACCACCAAGAAGGCCCGGAGGTGGGGAGAGCATCCACCCTGCCCACCACTGTTGGAGTTCTCTTGTGCTTACGAAGTCCACTAGAGCGTAGTCTTCAGTAACTTACCAAAGTTACTGAGGTTAAAAAGCCTGTCCATTTTTCTTGAACCTTGAGCATTTTGAGGGGCAAAATAACTCCAGGCTGCCATGGGTTCTATTTTTTTCTGTTACTGCACAAACTGGCCCCAGGGCAGTACCCTTTGCTAATAAACCTGGAAAGTAAAGTTCTGTTGAGGCATCTTGAGAAAGGATGGATGGGGAAGAAGGAATGAAACCAATATTGAATGTCAGCTCCTTTGCTTAAACTTTCTGCTTCTCCCTTCTTGTGCTTCTGCCCTTACCTTTGTCCAATACTGAGGTGGTAACATGCAGGTCACTTCTTATTCCGCCTGGCCATAGATAGCAAGTACTCATATCTCTGAGCTTCTGTTGATTCGTTTCTGACAATACATATACTAAAGGAAACCGCCCTCCGCCCTGCCCGCTCAGTTTCGTAGACACCACTGCCAGGCTTATACCCCTGTTTTGCCTGCAGAGGGCAGGATGGCCTATTTGAGCAGTGAAAAGCATTTGCTGTGAAATCACATGTTCCAGCTGAAATCTCATGATTCAGAGGCCTGTATTACAGAATTGAAGGCCGTTGAGCTAGAGCGGGTACGGGAGAAAGGACGAGCAGGAAGGAGGGTGGCTTCTTTTAGTATGTGTGTTATTATAAATGAATAACTAGAAGCCCTGGGATAGGAGCACTTCCATCTGTTTCCAGCCTCAATAAGAAGTGACCTGAATTTTATCACCTCAGTTTCAGACAAAGGTAAGGGCAATTTCTTTATTTTATTTTTTCCTTTTGCAGTGACCCTCTGTTTTCTGCTCAGCGCCTCCCCCCTCATGGCTACCCCTTGGAACACCCGTTTAACAAAGACGGCTATCGGTATATTCTAGCCGAGCCTGATCCCCACGCCCCTGACCCTGAGAAGCTTGAACTTGACTGCTGGGCAGGAAAACCTATTCCTGGAGACCTCTACAGAGCCTGCTTATATGAACGGGTTTTGTTAGCCCTCCATGATCGAGGTATGTAAGGTATTAATGTTTGATGCTGTGTTACCTTGAACTACTGTCATCAGCTTTGTCCAGCCTAGAATTAGATACACGTGTCACTGTTATCCACCCCACCCCCATCTCTAGCTAGAATGTACAAGAAATAATTTCCTTCTCTGACTCTTACTATAAATTCCAGCCATTTGTGTGTGTGTGTGTGTGTGGTTTTTAATAGCTTTTATTTTGAATTAACTTCAGACTTCCAGTAAAGTTGGCAACAGTAAGTAACATAGAGTATGCATACAGTCTTCACCAAGCTCCTCCTAATGGTAGCAACTTATACAACAGTAGTATTATCAAATCCAGAAAATTAACATTGGTAAATACTACTAACTAAAGACCTCATGTGAGTTTCACCAGTGTTTCCCTAATGTCGGTTTTCTAGGATCTCACATTGCATTTAGTTCTTTCTCCATAGTCTCTTGTAATTAACAGTTCCTCAGCCATTCCTTGTCTTTCATTACCTAGACTTTTTTTTAAAGTGTATTGATCAGTTATTTTGTCAAATGTCGCTCAGTGAGGGTTTGTCTGATGTTTTCTTATGATTAGACTGAGGCTATGTATCTTTGGCAAGATTATCACAGAAATGAGTCTTTCTCATTGTATCATCTTATGAGGTTCATGATGCTGATGTCTTTTTATAGGTGATGTTGACCACAGTCATTTGGTTAAGGTGATTCTGCACTGAAAAGTTACTATCTTTCCCTTTGTAGTTAATAAATATCTTGGGGAGATACTTTGAGACTGTAAATATCCTCTCTATCAAGTTTTGCCTATTTATTTTAGCATCTATCAATGGATCTTGTCTATAGCAGTAATAACTATGGTATCTACCTGATGATTTTCTGTTTACTTCTTCTTAATTTATTTATTTAATCTATTGTGTATATATGTACATATATATGTAAAGTATTCTGTGAAGTATAATCCAATACTTTATTATTTTGTTGCTTAAATTATCCTGGTTTTGGCCATTAGGAGCTTCTTTAGGTTGGCTCCTGTGTTCTTTCAGTAAGCCCTCACCTCTTTTTTTTTTGAACTACTTCCTTACTTTCTGGCATCACAAAATGTTCCACTCGTCTTGTGTTTTGCCTTGCCTAGGTTGGTGTCAGCTACATCTCCTGGAATCCCTGATTCCTTTGATTGGAGAATGGTGTTTAGAAATTAAGATCAAGGTGTTAAGTGTGCTCATTGTTACTGGAATGCCCTTTGCTTCTAGACTCTCTCAGTGGACAGAGCTAGGAAATATATTTAAGTGTACTAACCACGTGTATACACACAGCTATACTGAGTTTATACGGCTACCTCAGATTCCAGCTGAACACCAGAGTTTGTTCCAAAACCAAAAACCCAGTGCGATTGAGTCAATTCCGACTCACAGCAACCCTACAGGACAGAGTAGAACTGCCCCATAGAGTTTCCAAGGAGCACCTGGTGGATTCGAGCCCAGCCCTTTGGTTAGCAGCCATAGCACTTAACCACTAGGCCACCAGTGTTTGTTCCAGCATTCATTATTTGTAACTTCTTTTTCTAACAGTGAGAAAATTAGTTTTAATTGTTTACAAAGTATGTATTTGTTCATTTCCAATACGCACATGAAATAGCTCCAGAACCGCAAAGCCCTGTGAGAAACATTTACTAGTTAGATCACAGCATTTATGAACAGTTCTTTTTGTCTTTTGCTTTGCCATATTCAGTCAAGAGACTGTTTTCCAAATTAACTTAGATTTGTTCTTTTCTTCCCCACCTCCTTCAATGTATGTTTTTCATTCGTAATACAGTTAGGTTCATTTTTTAAGGTTTGCGTGCCACTTTGGGTTCTCTCACATCTTGGGGCGAGGAGGGGTGTGTGCGTGAAGGCTATGTGAAACATTGCTATGGATCTGAGAGTCACAAGAAGTTTTACTCAGGGTGGCACTCCCTACTCATCCCTGGTACCCCATTCTCGTCTTCTCCTTTTCTTGTACCACTTTCCCATCTGTCCCCCATCGGTAACCTCTTTGGTTTCTAGCTTATCCTTTCTGTATTTCTTTTGTACAGGTGAGCAGATACAGGTGTATTCTTATATCTTCTTTCAAGTATGTCCTAGAAATCACTCTATATCAACCACTCTATGCATGGGCATTTAGATTATTTCCAGTACTTTGCAATTACAAACCAAGCGACTTGAATGTACATATGTCTGGTGGGGTATTTTCAGTGTAGGTTCTAGAGTGGGATTGCTGGGCCAGAAGGGAAGTGCATATGGAGTCGTGTTAAGTATAGCCACGTTTCCCTTCAGGAGGGTTGTAGCAATTTGCTTGTTTCCCTTCAGTCTCACCAACAGAATGCGTTGTCCTATATTTTAATTTTCGCCAGTCTGATAACAGACGAACTTAACTGAGGGACTTTCTACAAACTAAGTGACCGGTACTGAGTGCCATGAGAGACGATGGGCTGAGGACTACCCAGACTGGAGAACGCTAAAGAGACATGCAGTGGATTGGATCCTAGACCGGGAAAAGGATATTATTTGGATCATTGGCTTAATTTGAATATGGTCTACAGATTGGTTAAAGGTGTTATATCAACGTTAATTTTCTGGTTTTGATTATGGTATTATGGTTATAGATGATGTTAACATTTGGGGAAGCTGAATGAATGATGTATGGGAACTCCTAAGTTTTGAAAGTCTGAAATTGTTTCAAAATAAAAATTAAATCTTATTAAAGATAGTTGAAGTCAGAATCCAAAGACATTACAATTAGTTGTTACATGGAATATGCAGTATAATTGATTTTAACTTGTCATGTAAAATGTAAAATTACCTAACAGCTTTCTTCCTTTCCTCTGTATCTTAAACTCCTGACCTGATATTTCTGATTTTTCGTTTTGTTTTACTGTAGCCTAAGGGACTAATGTTTTTGTGGCAGTTGTCTCCAAGTACCTCAGCTAAGGTGCAGGGCTGTTTTAATCTCCACCACTGCAGCTCCCCAGCTGAAGATCTCAGATGACCGACTGACTGTGGTTGGAGAGAAGGGCTACTCTATGGTGCGGGCTTCTCATGGCGTACGGAAAGGTGCCTGGTACTTTGAAATCACTGTGGATGAGATGCCCCCAGACACTGCTGCGAGACTGGGTTGGTCCCAGCCCTTAGGTAAGCTGAAGCCATGCTATGGACATTACAGCAGGTAGAGGTGTAAGCCATCTGACTGAGGCGTCCAGACTATGGGCAGAAAATGCAGTTCCTGAGAGGTTTGCAGTTCCTAGGAATATTTTTATATATAAGTCTTTGCTTGTGAGAAATGGTTAGCAATTTTACAAAATGGACAAAAAAATATAAAAATAAAAAAGAGTAGAATCTTTTCCTTTAGCAACCCAGAGTTGACTTGCAATCCCTGACTTCCTTCATATCCTTCTATTGGGACAGGTAACCTTCAAGCTCCCTTGGGTTATGATAAATTTAGCTATTCTTGGCGGAGCAAAAAGGGAACCAAATTCCACCAGTCCATTGGCAAACACTACTCTTCTGGCTATGGACAGGGGGATGTCCTGGGATTTTATATCAATCTTCCTGAAGACACAGAGACAGCCAAGTCACTGCCTGATACTTACAAAGATAAGGTGAGTTTGTCCTCTCCCGAGGGGCTGCTGGGACCTGGAGACCTGTGGCAGCCAGGGCCGGCACGTGTGGCCTTCCTGCGCTCTTATGGTGCTGACCACCATTCACTTTTTTCCTCGACATTTTCTTATGAAAAATTTCCAACATACAACAAAGTTGAAAGAATTTTAGAGTCAGTGCCTTGTATTCACCGCCTGTATTTATCATTCACACGTTATCCATCCATTAGTCCACCTAGCCATCTTGTTTTAGGCATTTCAGAGAAAATTGCAGACACAGTGCGCTTCCCCCAAAGTACTTCAGTATGCGTATCATTAGCTAGAGTTCAGTATTCTTTAGTTTTTCCGTTTGATGTAATATTTACATTAAATGTACAAATTTTAAATTAAATGTACAAAATTCACCGAGTTTTGAGGTTACCCAAACCCTGTGGAGATCAGAATCTTCCCATTACGCCAGGAAGTTCCCTCATGCCCTTTCCTAGTCAATCCCCACCTCTGTCATACTAGAAAAAAACAAACCTACTGCCATCAAGTCGAATCCGACTCGTAGCAACACTATAGGACAGAGTAGAACTGCCCCATAGAGTTTCCAAGGAGTGCATGGTGGATTCGAACTGCCAACCACTTGGTTAGCAGCTGTAGCACTCAACCGCTATACCACCAGGGTTTCCACGTCCTCCTAGAGGCAGCCGCTATTTGGATTTTTTTTCCCCACCGTAGATTAGTCTTACCTGTTCTTGAATTTATACTACTGGGATCATACAGTATGTAGTCTTTTGTATTCAGCTTTTATTATTGGCATAACGCTTTTCAGATTCATCTGTATTGTTGCGGAAATCTGTAGTTTGTTCTTTGTTACCAATGAGTAGAATTCCATTGTAAGTGTAAGATTGTGCCGCAGCTTATTTACTCTCCTGTTGATGAACACTTGGGCTATCTCAAGTTCGGGGCTATTATGAATAAAGTATTTATTCATCTTCATACAGATCTTTTTGTAAGCATATGTTTTCATGTCTTTTGAGTTAGTACCTAGAAATGGAATCACTGTGTCATAGGGTGGGTACGTGTTTAGTTTTACAGGAAATTGTTAGACTCTCCATTCCCAGCAAGTGCATGAGAGTTTTATTTGCTCCACATCTTTGCCAACATTTTGTGTCGTATGTCAGTTTTAGCCATTCTGGTGTGTACTATCTCATCGTGATTTAAATTAGTATTCCTTTGATGACTAATGGTATTAGACCTTTTTTCATGTGCTTATTGGCCATTCATCTATCTTTTGTGATGTTTCCGTTCCAGTATCTTGCCTATTTTTAAGTCGGGTTTTTTTTAATCACTGAGTTGTAGGAATTCTTTGTATTTATGGTCCACATTGTAGTCCTTCATCAAATTTTTTTTTTAAGTTTTTTTTATCCAGACTGTGACTTGCCTATTCATTTTCTTAATGTCTTCTGATGAACCAACATTTTTAATTTTTATGAAGTCTAATTTAGTTCTTCTTTTATAGCTATATTACTTTTTGTGAATTAAGACATCTTTGCCACTCCCAAGTCATGAAGAGATTGTCCTGTTTTCCTTTGAAAGAATTATGGTTTTAACTCACACATTTAGGTCTCTGATCCACCTTGAATTAATTTTTGTGTGTGGTGTGAAGGTAGGGGTTGAGGTTAATTTTTTTTCCATATAGACATTTAGTTATTCCAGCAGCATTTGTTTAAAAAAAAAACTTTCTGCAGTGGATTGCTTTGGTGCTTTTAGGAAAAATCAAATAACCATATAAGTGTAGGTTTATTTCTGGATGCTCTGTTCTGTTCCACGGATCTGTTTGTTGGTCTTTATGCCAGTACCACAGTGTCTTGACTGTTGTAGCTTTAGCGTAAGTCTTTAAGTTGAGTGGTGTAAACCCTTCGAATTTGTTCTTATAATAAGCAGCCTCAGATCCAGTTTTACTGATCATATAACACTGTTCACTCACATTGCACCTCCTGTCATCTAGAACCCTTAAATGTAAGCCCCACTGATCCCTGGCTTTATATAATGTAAAGGTCTTTGTTAATACTACATCCATACAACAGAATACTGTAGATCTGTTGATATAATTCCCAAGATGTCTTGTTGACTGAAAAACTCCAGATACAGAACAGAATGTATAGTATGCTGCCATTTGTATGGCTTGTTTTGCCATACAAATACACAGTCTTTGTGTATTTGTCTGGTGTGTGTTTTTGTTTGTGTATGTTTTTAAATTGTTAAGATGTTAATGTGCCTAGACTCTCCAGAAGGATACCAAGAAGCTGGAACAGGGGTTGGTTTTGGCACGGGAGGCTAGGGTTTGAGGGAGTGGTGAGAGGGGAGAGATTCTTCATTTTATATTCTTTTGTATCTTTTGAATTTTTTTAAAATCATATTTAGTACATGTATGTGCTAGAAAAAATGTAATTAAAAATTAACTTAATATGTTAACCTGGGGACTAGATAGCTATATGGACTCTTGGGAACCAGCAACACAAGGTGGTGGCCCAGAAACCACCTGTGGGAGAAACAGGTGGGGACCTAGGAGTGAAAAAAGTAGTGCTATTAAACTGACTCTTCAAAATTGTTTTTATAGAATAAGAAGCTTTACTGACTCTTCAAAATTGTTTTTCTAGAATAAGAAGCTTTAGGCCTAGTAAACCTGTCATTTTTTTCGCTGAAATTATTGAGGGGGAGAAAAGTCTATGAACTAATTTAGCCACTTTTATGGGTATTTTTGTTGTGATGAGAGTGTGTGTATTTGTATGTATGTGTTTCCTCAGAATTTTCTTAGTAAAGGCCTTTTTTGAAAATGTTTGACAAACATGTGCCGTCTGGTACTTTTTAAGAATTACATAGTAGTTCAAAACCAGTTCCACAGAGATTTTTAGTTTCTGCTGTAGAGCACAAGGACTCAGTGCTATTTGCGCGAATCTAGCTTTTTAAAATTGTCATGATGTAGCTAGTGCTTTAATGTGCCGCTTTTTTTCCCCCCCTTTCTCTTTGTTTTCAAGGCTTTGATAAAGTTCAAAAGTTATTTGTATTTTGAAGAAAAAGACTTTGTGGATAAGGCAGAGAAGAGCCTAAAGCAGACTCCCCATAGTGAGGTGAGTCATGGTCATAACGTCAGATCTAAAAGACCTGAAAGATTAGGACCAGACCCTGATAGTGAAATGAGGCCCAGAGAGGAGTGAACGAATTTGCTGGTAACAGAGCTAGCCAGTAGCAGAGCACGCAGAGGCTCGCTCTGCTGCCCACTGGTTTTGTGCTGTTTGTGCGGTCCCGTGCTGCTGCTGGGAGAGGGTTCTTTCAGGAACAGTCTGTAGAAAAAACAGCATAAAAACAAACAAATGAAAAAACTGTTGAGTTAATTGTGACTCCTAGCAACCCTATAGGACAGAGGAGAATTGCCCAATAGAGTTTCCAAGGAGGGGCTGGTGGATTCGAACTGCCGGCCTTTCAGTTAGCAGCTGAGTTCTTAACCACTGTGCCACCAGGGTTCCAGTATAAAAACAATGGCCTAATAAAGGGAATTACAGGAGATTGAGGAAGCAAGACAGATATATTTATTCTTAGGGGAGGAGACCTTGCTCTGTGACCCTGAGCACCAGGAGCTATATTGGCTCACTCAGCATTTTCTAGAATTTTCTCTACTTCCCCTTCCCAGGGTCATTGGGAAGATATTTGCCCAAAGTCATAGCACAGTCAAAGGCCGGTACATTGGTGCCGGCCATAGGTGCCAAAAATTAAGAGAAAGTTCTGAGCTGGAAACATTTTCCATAAAAATGCAGTGAACCACCTGGGATAGAAGGGAATGTAGGAAAAATAAAGAAACTTGGTTCCAGTTATTTTTAGGGGAAAACCGTAAAGGAAAACTAGTAGTAAATCTAGGAGCGATATAGCCAGAGAGAAGATGGCTCTTGCTTGCAAGAGGAGGCAAAAAAAGAAGTTACTGTAGCAAAAGGTGCCTTTCCTGTAGTCACTATAGTGGTTTAGAGAAAATATTCAGGATAATTAAGGAAAAGAAAATGAAGATGCAGAGACTGTGATAGAAGATCCAAAGACACCTTCATATGAGAAATGCAGAAGTAGGGACCTGAGGCAAGTGGGAGACTAAGTTACTTTTTATAAATACAATATAACACATAATCGAATGTGGACCTGTTTGATCAAATCACGTAGGAGTTCAGAAAATACGAAACCCGAAGACCAACTAAAATGGCACATGTAAAAGTGAGTTGAAAAAACCTAAAGTATTATATAAACGTAAGATATTTTTGTTGTTATACAAGCTGTATGCTCTTCTCTGGATACATTACAGCAGTGGTCTGGTGTGGTGGCAGCACTTCTGAAGGGTTCTCCAAGTGAGTTCCTTTTTTGTTTGTTCTCTCCTTAAATTCTGAAGTAAAACCCATGGTTTTTGTTTCAGATAATATTTTATAAAAATGGTGTCAATCAAGGTGTGGCTTACAGAGATATTTTTGAGGGCGTTTACTTCCCAGCCATCTCACTGTACAAGAGCTGCGCAGTATGTATCGTGTTCATCCTCCGAACGTAACTGGAGGGAAGTGGGTGAATGGTTGTGATGAAAGAGCCGATGGTTGACTTCTAGAAAGCAAGCTGAATAGACCCAAGCGCAAGATGGGAAGGAATGTGTCACTACTGTTACTGTTTGGTCCAGAAACAGTCGGGGGCTTTTAGGAAGGATTTCCTTGGATGAAGATCATGCATTTAGTGTAACCTATACTTTTCCTTTGCACTCTGTGGAGCACAAATTTTTAATGTAAAGGATATAAAGTATATACATTCGTAAATCAATTTGGTCATGCTGTCTCATGATAACCTACCATTATTTGTTAATAACTTTTGCTTATATTGATTTTCTTTAAAGTATGATCCAGCAGGAAGAAGGGAACTATCTTCATTAGGGCCTGTTAAAAAAAAAAAAAAAAGTGATTGAAAATTTAATGTTTGGAGGTTTCCATGTATTTTTAGTCTGTCAGTAGCCACCAATGGAGCCAGTGAAAGAGGGAAATCCATAGGTTGTGAACAGAAATCAATACAGATCTATTTTATTTGCCTCATTCTTGATGGACATTAGGGCATTGACCACTTTTAGCCATTTAATAGACAACATACATTCCAGTTACACCCTGAACATCATAACTATATTTTAAAGAGAAAAATGTCCCGTGTCAAATTAACTTTTTCAGTATTTCCTTCTTGTGTTTTTTCATGTCTGCTTGATGTGAATTTATCCCAGGTTTCCATTAACTTTGGACCGTGCTTCAAGTGTCCTCCAAAGGATCTCTCTTACCGCCCTGTGAGTAACGTTAAAGGTGTCGGCCCTGCGTCCTCAGTATCTTTGTTCTTGCCTGGCCACGGTTGTTTTAATCACCCCGTCTCCCTGTTTCTCCTTCCTCCTGCAGATGAGTGACATGGGCTGGGGCGCCGTGGTAGAGCATACTCTGGCCGATGTCTTATATCATGTGGAAACAGAAGTGGATGGGAGGAGGAGCCCCCCGTGGGAACCCTGAGCAGGTTCCTCTTTTCTTTTCAGACATGGACTTTCTGGAGAATAATCCTGGGTGTATTCTTTTTTATTTTTGTTTTTTTAACTGCTTGAAGTGTTCTTCCTAAAATGGTGCAGAACACAGCCTCTCCTTTTTGCAAGATAAAAGTCCAGGATGGGAACCAAGGAACACTCCCTGCCCTTTTAATATTCTTCCTTCACGTTGAGTGAATGCTCTTACATCGTATACCATATGCCAGCCTCTGCTGGCCCCATGATCCTGTAAGTTCCCTGTGAAATTGGTGCTGTAACCACATACCCCACCAGCTGGGATTTGTTACCTTACCATGTTTTCTAAGGAGTGAATAATCGTGTCCCAGTAGCTAACTTATTTAAAGATAATGCCTTCTGTGGGTATTGACTCCATCCCATCTGATTTCCAAGGAAGTGGTTGGCTTATTTCTGAGAACAGCTGACATCAACAGCTGTACATTCCAAACCAATCTAAAAGTTGTTTCCTTTTGGTACAGGTTTATTTTTGTTATTAATTTTGAAATACACTTTTGAACACTGATATCTCTGAAACTACTAGGCCTCTAGAGCTAAAATTGTGACAGGAACTTGCTTGCAGCTTTAACAAAGGTAGAAGCTCTTCCCAAATAAAACTTGTTTCAAGTTTGTGTGGCACTTTGGTTCCCTCAGGTTGGGGTGCTCTTGGTGACAGTGTCAGAGTGGGGGCAGTATGAGGAAGGGGATCTCAGCTCCTCTCTTGTTGCTTCTATCCTAGCCAGCCAGTCAACCACCCCTTTCATCCTGGGGAAATTGGACTCTGAAGGAGGTGAACAAGAGTTTAAAGAGCTGATGGTTTCTCTCCTTCTCTTGTCTTTGAACATGGGTGTTGATCTGTGCAGGTAGTTTTCATGCCTTGTTTATTTTCCTTTGCAGTTCTAAAAATTGGAATGTGAGAATGACCCTTCCCTTGGGATCCCTTTATGGCTTTCCTGCCTCCCTTTTTATGTAAAAACAACACATCAGTCTTGTGGCAAATGCAGCCCTCGTAGGATTGTCCGAAAGACGCTTGCATATAACTTTCTAACAGGTAGAGAGGTTTACCAAGTGGTGATGAGTTGCCACAGAATCACCACACATTACGTCTGTGGCTCCTTTAAATAATTTTCTTGTCATTTCCTGTTTAAGAAATTACCCAAATTTCAAGTGACTGTTGGTATCTTGACACATTAGCTTTAACTAGTATATTTTTCTCCAGATGAATTCCCTAGACCCTTCATTTAGTCCATTATTCCATATCTCTTAACAGGAAACCTGACATAGAACCAGTATGTTCACAAGCTGGAGTCTCAGCTTGTCACCCCTAGATACCTATTAATTCTTGGGCTGGTCTTAAAGATGGATCTTGTTATAGAAACTTCTGGATCTTGAGAGTTTGAAGGACTACAAGAAAATGAGAGTGATGTTATTTAGAGGAAGAGAGAGGTAAATTCTTTGTAGTATAAATTACCACTTAAAAGTTACACACCTACTCTCCACCTAAATTGTAAAATTAGATTTTTGTATATTTAGTTTTCATAAATCAGAAGTTATAGAAAGAGTGATTTTCCTGGCTTATACATCATATTATATATATATTGTTTTTTCAATATTCCATTTGGAAGGCTTAAAGAATACCCACTCTTCATATTTGTTGTGAGCTGCCGTTGAGTTGGCCCGCAACTCATGGCAACCCCATGAACAACAGAAAAAATGCTGCCCGATCCTGTCCCATCTGTGACCATTGTGACTGAGTTTTGGAAGTAGATCGTCAGGACTTCCTAGTCCATCTTAGTGTAGAAGCTCCGCTGAAACTTACTGAGCATCATAACAACACACAGGCCTCCGCCGACAGATGAGTAGTTGCTGCTCGTGGGGCGCATGAGCTGGGAATTGAACCCCAGTCTCCTGCATGGAAGGTGAGAATTTTACTACTGAACCACCGACTGTCCCTGTCTTTACATAGTCCTGTATAAGATAGTTTCAGTAAGCAGATCATCGGTGACAAGTTCTTTTATTCTAATGTAAAAACAAGAGGGAAAAGTATCTCCCCAGATACCACGAAAACAGTTACATAGTTTGAAGAAGGCAAATTATAATCCAGCTCAAAATCATGACCTTTGTTGAAAGCCCATTTCTTCACTATAAGCTTGTTTTCTCTGGAAACTAGAGTATGTTTCTTTACACATCTTTTAAAAAGTAGTCATTTTCTTTTAGCTGGGAGGGGTTGGTAATTCTGTTCTAGAAACACTTCCACAGCTGTCTTCTCACTCTGAGGCTCTCAGATAAACTATAATTTCATCCATGCCAAAAATAGATTAAGAAACAATCAGAATAAATAATAATAAATACTTCTCTCAGTTGTAAAATTTCAGTACCTCCATAAATACCAGTATTCCTGCTATTGCTAACTGTTGAATAAATAAGCTACAGCCCTATTTCCAAATGGTGAAATCGTCAATGTATCTAGAACCAGAGTGGAAGAGCTTCAGGTGGTAATGGTTGATTCTTCATCCCACTTATAAATTTTAGCAAAGCTTAATCCCAATTTATATTTTTAAAGCAAAGTTCTCTGGATCCTGAAAAGGATATTTGCTGTCACCATATTCCTTCTCCCTCCAGCCATGTCCTCTCCCAAAATAGCAAACTATCAGGCTGTTAAAGCAGAAAAGTAGCAGCCCCACGCTGAGCTGACAGCTGTGGCATTGTCACAACTAAATGATATCATAAATAGCAGAAACACTAACCCAGAGCTTATGTAATCGACTCTTAAGCTGAAGATTCAGCAATCACTGATGGGAAAATAATAAAGCTTGATTTTGTTTATCTTAGAAATACTGTTCTTTTTCTCATGTCTGGCACTATCCTTCCTTTTAATTAGGTAAATAAAATCCTCAGTCATAATCTCCATCTTCCAGAGCCCACTGATGAGCTGCCAGTTGTCGAGCTCTGTAAGAACTGACTTTAGGCTTATACTTATCATGGAAATTAAATTCTTAATAAAAGATTCTGATAACAGATTCTGAACAATTGGATGGCACAAACCTCCAGTAGTTTGTTTCCTTTTAATGAGCTAGAGGAACTGGTTTAGTTTTTCTTTGTCCGGAACTCTTCTAGTATGAAGTTGCAGTTTACTAGAATAGATTTTTTTTTTAAGAGTAGAATTTTAAAATAGGTTCAGATGAATGTTTTTATGTTAGTTATGATTCTTTCTTCTGAGTAGTGCTCTTAGAAGAAGTAGGGAACCAGTCTACTAATTAGTTTTTTATTTTTTCCATTGAAAAACCTTGCAGTGGATTTCTGGAAGGTACTTCCAGGGGGAGTTGTCCATGCAACTGGAGCCCCTTTTGTAAGCCCTGCTTCGCCCTGACACTGCCAGCAGGGAATGTTCTTGAACCTATAATGCATGAGGCCCCAGTCTCTGCTCTTAGCATTTCCCACACTCACACTGGCCAGCAGCATTTTAAGATGTTTTTAGATGGGCAGATAAGGACCCAGAAGAAAGTTTTACAAATATTTTGAGAGACTTAGCCTTCATTTCTCAGCTGACCAAAGAATGAAGTAAGAAGGCTCTTCCTCTTTGTCCAGGAGCCTCACCCCTATTTTCTTTGTGCTTGTATTTTACCAAGCTGAATCCTAGTATCATACTCTAAGCATTGCAACCCCATCCCACTGTACTCAGATGACGATCTGAAACTTGCAAGCTTCTAGCAGGGATTTTTCTTGAGCATGCATGTTGACATAGCTAGGAACAGCTAAGAGCAGCAGGCTGGTCTTTAACACCTGGCTTCAGAGGCCAGGTTGGAGTCCAGATGGTGTCGCAGATGGTTGGCAAAATCCATCTGGGTTTGTGATAGGACCTGGTTGATGATAGTCTTTGGCAGCCACCCCTGGAGTAGAAGATAGTTTGGTCATGTTTGGGTAATAGTCTACTCTAGGCCCCTCTGCCCCCATCACAAACATGGGTTGCTTGGGACTTGGTCTTCCAGTTCTCTTTATAGGTGCAACCAGGGTTGACCAGGGTCAAGGGCTGGAGGACTGCATTGCCACCTTGTTGTTATGGCAATGTCAGAAGCACAGGATTTGCAGTCAGGACAAATTTCAAACCTGTGTTTTCCCAGTTGTATGACCCTGGACAACTTGCTTCCCCTCTCACACTTAAGATTTCTGGGCATAAGTTTCCGTGTGTAAAATGATAACTAGAGTGGGAATTTGATGTGAGAGGTAAGAGGGAGCCATGCAGGTTTGTAAGATGGTGGAATGTCAACCAGACCATCACTCAAGTCTCTTCCTTCACTACCACCCACCCACTGAGCCACCTCCCATACCCCTTACCTTGAGGTCAATGCTGAGTAGCCAAGTGAGTTTGGTCTTTGAAGGACTTCCAGCTAGGGGATGAAGCACCATGCAGGTGGGACCATGCTCACCTCTGACAAATGAAGAGAGATAGTGTCAAGAAGATAATTCAGAGTTCTCTCTTAGGCTGACTAGTTATACTAGCCATGTTTCTAGAGCACCTTGTCTGATCCCAGATGTCATCAGAGAAGTATCCTTTGCCAAAGATGATATTTAACATCTTAACATGGTTACCAGCTCATCAGAACAGCTGCTGGTTGTAGTGGAGCAGGAGCCCAGAAATCCCCTACTGTGCCTTGTGGTTATTAGATCATGGGAAGGTGAGTGAAAGGGTCCAGGCTGGTGGCTGGGCCCTTGGAACACTCAGGTAGCAGCTATGTTCAAAGTGGAATCAGTTATTTCAAGATTTTCATTGGAAGCCCAGCTGGACCTGAGCATATCCTGTGAACGTCAGCCCTGCCCTCGCCTTAGAAAATTATTAAGATCCTTAAACTTTCTGGGAGGTTCAGAACAAACTGGCTGTCTGTGGTGGAGCCAATCCTGTCTTCATCTCCTGCTTTGGAAAATGAGAATCTGCTTCCTTCGTAAACGGCCCTTTGAGGGTGGAGACCAAGGATCAGTTTCTTGGAGGTGGGAATTCAGACCATCACACACTTGGTGGGTGTATGCCCAGGGGCCTATGTTAGAAGGGAACTTTGAGCCTGCTGCCAGTATTACCTGATGACTCCTTTCCGCTCAGGCATCTCCCCGAAGTGTGTGGCCATGCCAGCCAACACACAGGTGGAGCCTCGGCGCTTGGCACATCGCACACTCACAAAATCACGGGGCCCCACGAGGTTTCCTGCAGATTCTGCAGCCAACTCATGGGTGATGACTGTATCTTTTCCAATCTTCTGCAGAACCTACCAGGCCACAAGGGAACCAGAGTCATTACTTAGCCAGTATTGGGCTAAGGCACCACCTACAGAATGGGGTGGCTTCTTTGGCCTGCCTTTCAGACTAGGGTCCCCTGGGTCCGTGCCGGCCACACCTGGGCTCTCCTCACCTTGATCTCCTTGACATTGGGGTTCCACTCCCCCATTGCCTCCATGCGGTCCACAAGCTCTTCATAGAGCCTCTCCATGGGCTGGTCTATCACCACCTCCAGCCGAAATACCTTGCCCACGTCTGGGACCACTTTACTCAGCACTGTGTCTCCGTTTGCCTGTCAGAGACCAAAAGGAGCCCCAAGATAAAGGTTAGGGAAAAAAATTTCTAGCCTAGGGCCTATAGACAATACCAGGCAAGGTAGGAGGGAGGGGAAGAGCAAAAACTCCAAGCTAAGCATGAGGAAACCTGGGACTATTTCCCATTAAGATAGAGTGTGTTATCTTTCCTGCCATAAGCTTCATATGTCTGCTGAAGACAAAGAGGTTACCTACCTGACCCAGAACTTTTTGTTTGCGGTTTGGGTAAGTCCAACTCAAAAGACCCTTATTTGACTTCAGAAGCTTAAAGGTCCTGAGAGACAAAGCTGGGAGAGGGAAAAGGCTTGTCTACAACCAGGTAATTGAATACGGAGAATGTTGGATGAAATTTTAGAGATTTTTTAGTTCAATATCATTTCATACAAGAAGGATGTGAGACCCAGAATGTTCAGTAATTTGCTCAGGTCCCTCAACCAAGAGCAGTAACAGACCTAGATCCCAAGTTTCTTGACTCTCACACTAGTAGTCTGTTACCTCCGTTACCCTGAGAACTTGGGGAACGAGAGGTTTTACCTGAACTTTGGGTAATGGGCAGCATGTAAGCTTTTACTGGACATAAAGCCACCAAGTCTCCTGTAATAGAACCACTGGCCTTTAACAAGGGCCTTTTTAGTGGCTCCCAGTGCCAGTTGGTGGAGTTCTCAGGAGCAGAGAACCCCAGAATGCCTTGGACTACCTCTGTGTTCTGGTCCAGCCCTGTTGCAGGGCAGAGCCCAGGCCACCCCTGCACTGTGCAGCCACACAGTGAGCTGATCAGTACAGTCCCTGTGTCTTGGTGCTGTGGCCTTGCTGACCCAGGAATGACAAGGCCTCTAATACACAGTCCCCATGGCATGGTCTCTACTGAATGGGTGCACAGTATTTGGAGGGTAGCTAAGGCTCCAGCAACAGTGTTTCTCAAACCAGAGCCTCCAGATACCTTTGATGGGGTTGGGAGGTGTTGTCTGGGGACGTATTCTTGGGAAAAGAGTTCTCAAGTTAACTGCTGGTGCCTGACAACTGCTACACAAGGGAGGAATCAGAAGAGCAGGGACCCTAGCTGGCCTTGATGCCAATGGAACAATGAGGAGCTGTAGGCTTCTCCACCCTTGCTCTTACCTGCTGGTTCTCCTTCTTCCAGCCTTCCTGGTTGCTGAGGATGCCCAAGGCCTTCTGCATGGCTTCCTCTCCCTGCCGGATGTAGGCCATCTCCTGGTCACTGTAGAGACTGTCTTCCAGCCGCGAACCTGGGTACACGACCGAGGAGACAGAGCTTCCTTCAACACCTCCATCCTCCCACCAGTTTTCATTCCTTTGATCTCTGGTTCTCATCTTTCCTCTGAAGAACCAAGATCAAAGCCGTAGGGTCCAGACTGCAGGTCAAGCGAAACACTTGACAGGGAGGGAAGGGATCTGGCCTTGAGCAACTCTATTCCCAACCTCCCAAAATAGAGTGAATGGGAAAGGGAAAGGTGTGGGGCAGGCGGGGAGAGGCTGGAGCCACACATATCCAACCTCAGTACCCAGGGAGCCCCCTGAGCCTGGCCGAAGCCCGGCGGCTTCTGCACTTACCAAGCAGAGAGCTCCGACGACGGACCTGGTTAATCCATGCACTAGGGGTTGGGCCCCCCAGTGCCCTCCGGTTCAGCTCCTGGCCAATGGTCAGCACTGCTTGGTGCCTGAGGCCTGCAGGGAGGGAAAGAAAGTGTTTCCAGGAGCAGGAAATGGTTAGAAAAGGACCATTCCACCCGCTATCTTGTCACAGATGAGCAAACAGTCCCCGGAGAGGGGAATAACTTGCTCAGGAACACACAGATTCCTAGCAGAGAGCCTGAACTAGAGCCCGGTCTCCAGTTCCCAGTTCGTTGCTCTTTACACTACACCAGGCTGCCTCTGGGGCTTGGAAGTCTGCCTTCCACCTGGGTGGTGGGACCTGATCCTGCTGGAGGCAGGTGCTGCTCCACAAGTCAGATTGAGTCTCCCCACCCCAAAATGAAGAGAACTTTGTCCACACAAAGCTAGGGTCCCATGCATGAGTAAAGGGTCCCTTGTGTGAGTAAAATGCTCAGTGTGGCATTGGACAGGTTAGGTAGGTCTTGTTGGCTTCAGTGAGAACAGCCCAACTGCTGGGTGCAGGTCTTCCAAGCATGGCTTCTATCTAAATGGTAGTTAATTCAACCCAATGTGTTTGGAAAGGACTTGTTTAGATGGCAACAGGGGGTTGGCTGAAATGACCTTGGGGTCCTGATTAGCTCTACAAAAGTGGCATTTAGTAACTGGTTTCTGTCTCTTCGTGACTGTGCAATGATGACTTCCCTGTCCCACCCCCCACTTTCTCTCATCTTGATATTCTGATGTCTTCCTTCTCCTCCCCTTCTCTCTCCTCTGCCCATGCCTCAAGCTTGCTGATGCTGCTTGTTGAAGTCAAACTCATTTCTGCCTTCACTGCTGTGGTCCAGACGTTCCCGGTACCCCTGGTACCAGCCACCTCTAGCAAAGTCAGGAATAGTTCAAGAAAGACTGGAGCCTTGGAGGGGAGACCAGAAATGATGGAATCTGGAAGGGTTGTAGGCATCTTAGAATTCAGCCCAATTCTTCAGATGGGAAAACAGGCCCAGAAGGGAAGGAACTTACCTGGGCTCACCCAATAAGAGACACAGCTGGGATCAGAACCTGGGTGGCCTGACTCCTACCTAGTTCAGTACTTTTCCCACTAAATCACATTCAGAGCTCCTGGTCACCACCCAAAAAGCCTACTACCTCACGGAACTCACCCTTCATGTTGAGGACGTGTTTGTAAGAGATCCCAGCACACAGCTTAAACGTGGCTAGTAGCATTGTTTCCCGGAAGCTGGGTAGATGCGGTAGTGGTGCTCCTGCTGCTGCAGCTGCCGCTGCTTTTGCCTCTGCTCTCAAGGGTGCTTCTTCTGCCCTGAGCCTATCAAGGTCTACCTGTGGTCCTGCAGCTGTGGCTGGGTCCCTGTGGGCTCTGGGTCTTAAATGCCTCCAGCTGAAGGCTGTGCTTCATCACCAGGAGATAAAAAAGCCATCACTCACTGTGCAAAGGAAGGGGTCAAGGATGGAAGGATTGCCTCACACTGCTGCTTTGGCTGTTTGCGGAGAGCACGAGGGGGCTGGAAGCAGAAAGGAGTGGAGAGGTTGGTGCCAGACCTGGAGGGTGGAGGGCGGAGAAAAAGCAGCCTTGAGATCAAGGCAGTGCAGAAGAGAGCTTACGTCCTCCTACTGTGGTTTCCAAGTAGCACCTGGGGTGCTTACTGTTACATGCGAATTTCTAACCCTCATCCTCTGAAAACCAAATCAAGTCCAGATTTAATAGGCCTAGAATTGAGGCTCAGAAATAATGCATTTTAAAACAAAAAATTCCCAGTTGCTAGTGATCCTGTGGAAACCCTGGTCGTGTGGTTAAGTGCTACGGCTGCTAACCTAAGGTTGGCAGTTCAAATCCACCAGGTGCTCTTTGGAAACTCTATGGGGCAGCTCTCCTCTGTCCTATAGGGTCACTATGAGTCGGAATCGACTCGACGGCAACAGGTTTGGTTTTTCAGTGATCCTGTGGACTGCACTTAGAGAACCACTGCCCTAGGAGAGTTCTTAGAGCCCCTGTTCTTACAGATGCAGGCATTGGAGTGGAAGTGACTTGTTTAAGGTCCAACAGATGGTCAGTGGCAGGGCGGAGGCAACCCAAGTCCTGTGACCTTCAGTCTTCTTCACGATTCCTCCTCAGGCCCCTGGATACTTCATCTGTTAACTGTCCATTTGCTTACTTATCCACTCTACAGACATTTACTGAAGCCCTGTTCTGAGTCAGTTCTTAGTGGCTCCATCTTAGAGGTTTGTATTGGAATGAGGGTGATGAGACCTCAGGGTTGAGTGAGGCTTCAGCCCTGTACGCTCGCAAACCATAGGATAGAACTGGACAGGGAAGTAGGGAGTGGGGACCTGGGCCTCAGCTGCTCCCTGCGCCCATCTTCACACTCCCTGAGGTGCCTAGGCTGGTCTAGCAGTACCACGCGGCTTGGCAGGTGCAGAAAGGTTGAAAAGACAGGGTATTGGGTGCTCACCCCAGTCTTTGCGCTTTGGGGGTCCTGTGTTGCTAAGCAGACCTTCTCTGAAGCAGCCGAGTCTCCTCTGCAATTAACCACAAAGAGTCATCCAAGCACAGAGAGGAAGACCCTTTTCTAGGTGCACGGTGCTGTTGGCAAAATCTTTTCCATTTAGGGATGACCTTGAGGTTGCTTTTAAGCCAGACTCACCTGGCAATGTAGATTTTCCCTAGCCCTGGCTCTGTGTGTGTGTGTTGTGTCCTGTCGCCACTGCCCAGAGGCAGGGGGAAGGCTGAATATAGGGAGCAGTAGCAAGCCCCACCTGCTTTCACTCTCTCCCTCACTCCAGAGAGGATGAGAGGGACAGGGCCTGTGCCTAGAGCCCACATGGAAGAGGGAGAGGACCACAGCCCATCTCAACCCTGGTGAAACAGTGGGAGGGGTCTGCAACCCAGACAGCCCTTAGTCCTGGCCACCTTTCAGAGCAGCAGCTGCCTGCAGGCCCTGCCTGGTCCTCAAGGCCCACTGAGGGGCCTCTTCCTTTGTGAGGCCTTTCTTGACCACCCCAACCTTCTGGAATGTCTTATTCCTCTGACTCACACCCTTATTGTTGGTACCAAGAGGGGTATATGTTGGTCCTGATTTAACAGTTTGTGTGTCTCTGCTTATCTGTCCTATGGGATTATCTCCCAGAGTCAGGCATCATGTCCAATTCCCCTTTGAAGCCCCCACCCCTGGCCAAGCACTCAGCTCCAGGTGGGGCACAGAGCAGACTCTTGCTCCTCCTCAGCTTGGGGTGCAGATGCATCTTCGGATGCAGGAAACCTGCCTGTAGGCACTGCTTCCAGCCCTCTCAGCGTCCCCCGAGAAGACAGCACTGAGGCTGAGCCTTGGTGTCTGTTGGGCGTTTCTAGCCTTTGCCTGGGCCCTCTGGCTCTCAGAAACAAGGAAACAGAAGGTGTAGAGGGGATGCTGAGAAGGCTGGAGTATCAGTGACCCAGGCTTCTCCTTATGTGTGTACTTGGGACACGTGCGTCCTCGTGCACACGTGTGCCTGCCCTCGGTGTAGTGGTGGGGAAGCGGTTATTACGTGACAGGTCACGCAGATAATGTTCAAGGCCTTGCTGTTGCCATCCTGTGAATTATGGCCATTCTGAGAGGGGAGGAGGGGAAACCAGAGGACTGAGGGCCTAGGCTGTTGCTGATGTCAGAAGGCGGCTCTTGGCTCAGGCAGGGTGTGCTGGATGACCTCCCCAAGGGGCCAAGGCTCCCTTCTTCTCTTCCTCATCCTTTCTAAACTAAATAACTAGTTAACTCTCACTGTCCCTCTAAGCAGTAAGGTCGGGAGAGAGCTCAGAATTTCCTCTGGTTCTGGAAGTCATCTGTATCTGGCTCTGCTGTTTGATGAGGGCAGAACCCCCATGGGAAGAAGCTAGATGGACACAGACCAGAAGCAGGGATAACCAGAGACCTGGCTCAGGCAGTGTTGAGTGCTGGAGGGAAGGCCCCAGTGATCAGGGAAGGAGGCAGGGCTTTGAGAGCAGGAAAGGGGACTCCATTCATTCATTCATACATTCAACAATCTTTTATTAAGTGTCCGCTATAGAGCTACACAATTATGAGGAAAAATAAGCCATAACCAGTCTGGACAACTGTAGAGCAGACGGGGAGTCATGGAAGTACAGAGGATGAACACATTATTCCACAGGGAGAGGGAGGAAATAGTGTTGTGGAAGGCTTCTGGGAGGAAGTGACATTTGAGCTGAGTCTGAAAGTGCAACTCCGAGTTAACCAGGTTTATGGTGGGGGATGGAGGATGGGGTGAGAGTATTTCAGGTAGAATGAATGGCCAACAGCAATGGGGAAGGCAGGGCTCTGAGGCTGAGAGTGGGCTGTCTGGGGGAGCTTTGTTCAGTGTGGCTGTGGGTGCCACAGAATGCCTGTAGGGTGGGGTGAGAGGTGAAGGCTGCAGAGAGCAGCAGAGGTCAGGGTGGGAATGGGAAAAGCAGAGGTCAGGGTGGGAATGGGAAAATCCTCGACAGGTTCCTAGGAGGCTGAGGGTATAGAGTTGAGCAGGGGAATCTTGAACTTGTCCGGGCCTTGGCTCAGAGGGAGGTGATCACTGGGCAAGAGGACCTGTCTTCTGGTTTACTGAACCGGTAGTGTGGGAAGCTGTGGACTGGAGTGCAGAAAGCAGAGGTTTTGTACTCCAGCAGACCTCCAACCCTGGTCCCACCACTTACTTTATGATTTGTGAGCTGCTCACTTCTTCAACCTAAACTTCAGAGGTAAGTTTTTTGATTTTTAAATCCTCTCAGGGTGCTGTAACAATACATGAAGAGGCCACAAGATAAAGTCCAGATTTCTTAGCACTCAGCCAAATTCTCACCTGGCTTTCTTCTCCAGGAGCGTGCAACATACCCCGACATGCCTGCCTGCAGTCTGCCCCATGCAGATGTTCTGAACATTCAAGGAAGCTCACGGTATTAGCTCTCATCAAAGGCCCTTGTGCCCCACCTCACCCTACTCTAAGAATTTAATTCTTTCCCTCTGGGCCTCCTTTACAAATATTAACCACAGTATCAGTAACACGGTTGTCCTCTCCCCGTTTTTACATGTCTCCATAAGGACGGGGAACCCTTCCCATATTTGGTTTTTGAATCCCCAGGGCTTAGCACAGTGGCTGATGTTAATACTGAATAAATGAGTAATAAATGATTGAAAAGCGTAGAAGCTGGCACTTTGTAGACTCTCAATAAATACTGGTTTTCTTCCATCCCTGAAGGGTGGCCAGGCTGGAGGTGAAGGCAAGCCCTTGACTGCTCACTGGGTATATACTTAATATTAAAAGAATGGTGTTTCCCATAATTGTTGAGAAGGCGGCAGAAATCCATTGAGATTTCTCATCAGGCTTGAGATAATCATGGATTACATCTCTTTTTATATAACAGTATATATACGATGTAATTTAGCACTCAATTCCACAATCTGAGTTGGTCACCATTATTTCATAAGTATTTGTACAAAGGGATTGTTCAAGTATAAATTCATTGAGTGTATGGAATACATCCCAGTATATCCCGAGAGTCTGGGACAGTATTGGAGATTCAGCTCAGCAGATTATAATAGCTAATTTTGAGCACCCATTCTGTGCCAGGCACTATTCTAAGCTCTTTACATGTATTCACTCATTTAATCCTCACACCAACCCCAGAAGTAGGTACTATCATTATGCCTGTTTTATAGGTGAGAAAACTGAGGCACTGAGAGGTTAAGTAACTTGACCAAGTTCAGAGAGCTAGCAAGTGAAGACACCAGGATGCAAAATCAGGCAGTCTAGCTCCAGAGTCTGCTCTTGGTTATACTGCATAACCTTTTCAAATCTCATGTCTGTCTCTGAAAAATGGGGCTGATAGTTGCCTCTCAAAGGCATATAGTAAGCACTTGACAAACTTTAGGGGGACAGGTGACTTACTCAGCTAAATTATGCTTGGTCTCCTTGTCTTCCCCTTCACCTGCTATTTCAAGCAGGTAAGCCAGCCTTTGGGTGTCGTTGCCTCAGGGATTGGCAGGGAACATAAAGCTTTCAGTATTTTATTATAGCCTAAACCAGAAGAGCAAATTGGCAGGTGGGCCGAATTGAACCTTCCAGATGTTTTATTTAACCTCTCATGAGTTAGTTGCCAACATAAACTATAGGGCCAGGAAACAGATCAGTGGCTGCCAGGAGCTGGGGAGGAAAGAGGAGATTAAAAAAAAAAAAAAAAATGTGGTAGCTGAAGTGGGGGTGGTGGTGACAGAAATATTCTATATCTTGATTGTGATGGTGGTTACATAACTATATGTAGTTATTAGAACTCATAGAACTGTACATAAAAAGGATGAATTTTACTGTATGTAAATTATCCCTCCATGAACTTGACTAGAAAAAATTGTCTTAGAGATAGATTCCCAGGCATTCTGGGTTATTGGCCTTTAAATATACCAGCATTGAGCCCTCTCTTCCTAATGGCCTGGTCTTGCTACCTAGCCCGACACCACTCAAGGCTCTACGTTTCCAACGCAACAACGATTAAGGCCATTTTCTACCCCTGGGTCTGGCCAAGTGGCAGCAATTGCTGCTGAGTGGCTGGAGTTAGGGGAAAAAAAGGAGAATGGGTAGAAAATAGGAGGCTGAGAGATGAGAGAGGCAAAGCAGTAAGTGTTTGCAGGAGAGAAAAAAAAAAGGACCTGATTTTATCCTCTGCTTCCAAAGAGCCCTAGCAGAGCCCCAGGATTAGATAGGTAGGGGAGTTCTAGCCAAGGTGGATGACCCAGACCTTTGGGACAGAAGAGCAGCAGGTACGCTCTGCTTTCTAGGGTTGGTTTTCCAGTTTTCTCAGACAAGAAGAACTTGGGAGGAAGATAGGAACTTTTTTTTTTCTTAAATCTTGGGCCACTTAGGTGGATATAAGACCTACTTGGTAGGTAAAATCAAACACCCATGAAGCAATCTCTTGCTCCCTTTACCCAGGGGACCTCTGGACTGCCGCCCAGCTCTGCCTGGAGTTTGTTAGCAGAACAGCAGAAGAGGTATCTGTTTACTTCCAGCAACTGCCAAGTGCCCTCACCCCAACTCCATGTTCCCCGGGATACCAATTATCTCCAAACTTCACACCCCAGGGCCTATGGTCTACATGGAAGACTTCCAGTAGGGGAACATCTCCATATTCAATACAAGAATCTCTACTAATTAAACCACTCTTGGTTACTCTCTGGGTCCAGCTGTCCTCAGCTTTTGGCCCTACCAATCTCTGAAGCATCTTGGTTCACCAGCTGTACTCGCTTCCTGCTTTCACCCTGCACTCACTCAGTCAAGATACATGCCAGACACTATTTTAGATGTTGGGGGATACAAGAGTGAACAAAACAAAGATCTCCTGTCCTTTAGCGTTCACATTCTGCTGGGGGAGGGGAGTAAACAGTAACAAGATTATGTGAGATGATGATACTTGCTATGGTGAGAAATCAAGCTGGAAAGGGGAATAAGTGGAGGGGGCAGGGAGAAGGGTGCTATTTTAAAGACACTGAGAGGAGCTGACATGTGCAGTGTTCTGAAGATGGTGAGGGAAGGATTCATGCAGATATCCAGGGAAAGTGTGCACTAAGTACCAAACCAAAAACCAAACCCATTGCCATTGAGTGGATTCTGACTCATAGTGAACCCATAGGACAGGGTAGAACTACCCCCTAGGGTTCCCCAGGCTTCAAATCCTTTTTTTTTTAATATACATTTTATTAAGGCTTTAAATCTTCACAGAAGCAGACAGTCACACTTTTCTTCCGCGGAGTGGCTGGTGGGTTCCAACTGGCAACCTTTTGGTTAGCAGTCTAGGATTTAACCACTGCACCACCAGGGCTCCTTGGGTTAAGTAAAACCCAAACCAAACCCACTGCCGTCGAGTCGATTCTGACTCAGAGTGACCCTAAAGGACAGAGTAGAACTGCACCACAGAGTTTCCAAGGGGTGCCTGGCGGATTTGAACTGCTGACCTCTTGGTTAGCAGGCATAGCACTTAACCACTACACCTCCAGGGTTTCCTTTTTAAAATAGAGAACAGCAAATTCCAGCCCCGTCAGAGCACAGGTGATGACCAGGGGTTGAGATAAAAGATATGGGAATGGACATGTACTTTTCTTTCGTAGTTCCACTAAGTATATAATGATTTACCACAAACTAAGGCAAAGTTTTTCCAACGTTTCTGATAGCTACCCAGAGTCATAACTGTATTTTACATTGCCAGTATTGACACACATAAAACAAGTTTCACACACGACCTAGCGTTATTACAGGTGATGATGCACTATTTTCTATTCTTAAATGCTGGTTATAATCCACTAGATTATAGACCTGGTAGATTGCAACCCAGGTTTAAACTAGGTTCATCATGTTGCAGTCTCACAGGCAAAAACCTTACCTCTCTGTGACTGAACACAGTGACGATAACGGGGTGGGTGCCCTCTGTAGAAGTCAGGGGCATCGGTAGAGCAAGCGTGCCTGTGAGCTTGTGTGTATCACAGATGACATTCCTGCTCTGCTCCCATTAGCTCTGAGGTGCTAACTCAGACGACACTCTCTCCTGCTACTCCTCCTCTATTGAGCAGAACTGTTTTTAGTTTTCCCAATGTTTGAAGCTGGAGGGTTGGTTCAGCATTAGGGAACTGGCCCACAACACCTACAACCAGAACTCCTTTTTCTTTCTCACTGTTAATGCTGGGTACTAACAGAAAAGGGCGTTGGATGGAGCTCACCTTGTAGCATGTCTTTTGAAAGGTAAGAAAATGCATCATTACCTGGACAGTGAGGATAATCCCACAGATATGCACATCTATTTGTGTGTACAGACTGATACGTACACAAAAAATGCACTGCCGTCCATTCCGACTCAAGTGACTCCTAGAGGACAGGGTAGAATTGCCCCATAGGGTCTCCAAGGGGTGCCTAGTGGATGTGAACTGCTGACCTTTTTGGTTAGCAGCCATATCTCTTAACCACTACATGACCAGCATTTTCATATATACACATACATGTACTTTTTTTGGCAGGGAGTAGGGAAGTGCTCCATTAACTGCCTATCCTCTAGTATTTCTTTCCAGGTACCAGAGCTCATCGTGCTGTGCAGTGTGTGCAGTGCTGCATATGGAATTGGGGACTAGAGGTTGGGAACTCCCACAATAGCTGCACCAGTCATCCTCTGCCTGGTGTGCCTGCTGTACCTGCTGGCTGACCCTTTGCCGCCCACACATGTATGAGGAGCATGAGGCCACTTTCCAGTCTTCTTCCCTTCTGCAGAATACCTCTAGGATTCGCCCTGACATGGCTTCCCTGAGAAGCCTTCTACAGTGCACAATACGAGGGTGTCTGCTCTACTCAGTATATAGGGCTGCTAGGAGTTTATCAGAGCAGGGGAGGGAGAAAGAAGATACAGTGGTTTAAACGTAGTTTTTTTTTTTTTTAAGAGTGTGCAATCTAAGGTCAAGGGCCAAGGAAGGGGAAAAAAGAACAGCTGGCAGAGTAAGAGATAAGCCACCATACTCAACCATATCAGAATAAAGATGGCCAGGAAAGAGGCTTTAGAAGGTCTTCCTTATTTATTTTTCTCCCTTTAAGCCGTCTCAAAACCAAAACAAACCTGAGGCCCTTGAGTTGATTCTGACTCATAGTGACCCTACAGGACAGAGTAGAACTGCCCGGTAGGGTTTCCAGGGAGTGGCTGGTGGATTCAAACTGCCAACCTTTTTGTTAGCAGCCACAACTTTTAACCACTGTGCCGCCACGGCTCCAAAGCAGTCTCCAGGAAACTCCTTGAGTTTTTTTTAAAATTGTGCTTTAGGTGAAAGTTTACAGCTCAATTTCTCATACAGAAATTTAGACACATTGTTATATGACCCCAGTTGCTATCCCAATAATATGACAGCACACTTACCCTTTCCACCCCGAATTTCCCATGTCCATTTTTTATTCAACCAGCTCCTTTCCCGTTCTGCTTTCTCATCTTGCCTCTGGTCAGAGGCTACCCACTTAGTCTCATATATCTACACCAACTAAGAAGCATACTCTTCACGTGTATCAGAAGAAACTTTTAAAGATAAAATTATGAGCGGGGACTTACTCTGAAATATATAACAGAAGAAGGAGGTACCAGCAGTAACAGGAAAAGATCTCAGTATCTGCAAGAAGCCCGGGCTGGGCAGAGCTGTGGGCAAGCCACTGCACTAAGCAGCCTGAGGACTAAGAGGAAGGAGTGAAGTAGTTTAGTTTCATCCCGTAGGTCTAATTCTTGGCTGCTGCCTGTATGACACAGGTCTGAAAGCAACAAATTATGCGTAATGATTGAAATCTCACTATTACGGGAAATTCAACAGATATCTTAACTGGAAATTCAGTCCCCTCTCCCTCTTTTGACATAAGAATAAATTTTAACTCTTGTTATTACATTTGCAATTTTATTTGAAGGAGGTTGATAAGGTAACTATTATTGTTAGGTGCCGTCGAGTCAGTTTAGACTCGTAGCAACCCTACAGACAACAGAATAAAACACTGCCCAGTCCTGCGCCATCCTCGCAATCATTGCTATGTGTGAGCCCACTGTTGAAGCAACTATGTCAATTTATCTTGTTGAGGGTCTTTTTTTTTTTTTTAATTTTTATTGTGCTTTAAGCAAAAGTTTACAGATCGTCAGTCTCATACAAAAATTTATATACACCTTGCTATATACTCCTAGTTGCTCTCCCCCTAATGAGACAGCACACTCCTCCTTTCCACTCTATTTTTGCGTCCATTCGGCCAGCTTCTGACCCCCTCTGCCCTCTCATCTCCCACCTAGACAGGAGCTGTCCACATAGTCTCTTGTGTCTACTTGAACCAAGATGCTCATTCCTCACCAGTATCATGTTCTATCCCATAGTCCAGTCCAATCCCTGTCTGAAGAGTTGGCTTTAGGAATGGTTCCCGTCTTGGGCTAACAGAAGGTCTGGGGACCATGATCTCTGGGGTCCTTCTAGTCTCAGTCAGACCATTAAGTCTGGTCTTTTTATGAGATTTGGGGTCTGCATCCCACTACCCTCCTGCTCCCTCAGAGGTTCTCTGTTGTGCTCCCTATCAGGGCAGTCATCGGTTGTAGCCGGGCACCATCTAGTTCTTCTGGGCTCAGGCTGATGTAGTCTCTGGTTTATGTGGCCCTGTCTCTTGGGCTCAATAATTACCTTGTGTCTTTGGTGTTCTTCGTTCTCCTTTGCTCCAGGAGGGTTGAGACCAATTGATGCATCTTAGATGGCCATATGCTAGTGTTTAGAGGGTCTTCTTCTTTTGTGCTGACCCTCTACCAAACATGATGTCCTTCTTCAGGGACTGGTTCCTCCTGATAATGTGTCCAAAGTACATGAGACAAAGTCTTACCATCCTCACTTCCAAGAAGCACTCTGGCTGTTACTTCTTCCAAAACAGACTTGTTTGTTCTTCTGCCATTCCATGGTATATTCAATGTTCTTTGCCAACATAATTCAACGGTATCAATTCTTTGGTCTTTCTTATTCATTGTCCAGCTTTTGCATGCATATGAGGTGATTGAAAACACCATGGCTTGGGTCAGGCCCACCTTAGTCCTCAAGGTGACATCTTTGCTTTTCAACACTTTAAAGAGGTCTTTTGTAGCAGATTTTGCCCAAAGTAACATGTCATTTGATTTCTTGACTACTGCTTCCATCGGTGTTGATTGTGGATCCAAGTAAAATGAAATCCTTGAGAACCTCGATTTTCTCCATTTATCGTGATGTTGCTTATCGGTCCAGTTATCACGATGTTGCTTATCGGTCCAGTTGTGATGACTTTTGTGTTATGCTGAGATGTAACCCATACTGAAGGCTGTAGTCTTTGATCTTGATCAGTAAGTGCTTCAAGTCCTCTTCACTTTCAGCAACCAAGGTTGTGTCATCTGCATATTGCAAGCTGTTAAGAAGTCTTTCTCTGGTTCTGATCCCACATTATGTGCTCAGCAGATTGAATAAGTATAGTGAAAGGATACAACCCTGACGTACACCTTTCCTTATTTTAAACCACACAGCATCCCCTTGTTCTGTTTGAATAACTGCCTCTTGGTCTACATACAAGTTCCTCATGAGCACAATTAAGTGTTCTCAAATTCCCATTCTTCACAATGTTATCCATAATTCGTTATGATCCACACAGTTGAATGCCTTTGCATAGTCAATAAAATAGATACATATCTTTCTGGTATTTGCTGCTTTCAGCCAAGATCCATCTCACATCAGCAATGATATCCCTCGTTCCACATCCCCTTCTGAATTCAGCTTGAATTTCTGGCAGTTCCCTGTCGATGTACCGCTGCAAATGTTTCTGAATGATCTTCAGCAAAATTTTATTTGCGTGTGGTATTAATGATATTGTTTGATAATTTCCACATTCTGTTGGATCATTTTTCTTTGGAATGGGGTTTCTTCCAGTTGGTTGGGCAGACAGCTGTGTTCCAAATTTCCTGGCATAGATGAGTGAGCACTTCCAGTGTTGCACTTGTTTGCTGAAACATCTCAATTGGTATTCCATCAATTCCTGGAGTCGCTTTTCACCAACGCCTTCAGTGCAACTTGGATTTCTTCCTTCAATACCATCGGTTCTTAATCATGTGCTACCTCCTGAAATGGCTGAACGTTAACCAATTCTTTTTGGTACGGTGACTCTGTATATTCCTTCCATCTTCTTTTGGTGCTTCCCGCATCGTTCAATACTTTGCCTATAGTATCCTTCAAAATTTCAACTTGAGGCTTGATTTTTGTCTTCAGTTCTTCCAGCTTGATAAATGCCAAAAATGTTCTTTCCTTTTGGTTTTCTAACTCCAGGTCTTTGCACATTTTATTGCAATACTTCATTCTGGCTTCTCAAGCTGCCCTTTGAAATCTTCTGTTCAGCTCTTTTATTTCATCATTTCTTCCATTTGCTTTAGCTACCATATGTTCAGAACAAGTTTCAGAGTCTCTTCTGACATCCATTTTCGTCTTTTCATTCTTTCTTGTCTTTAACGAGGTAACTATAGTGAATCCAAATCTCTTTCTGGAGCTGAGATGTTTTGAAATGGTGCCCACAAAAGCAAATGCTGTTTTTCTGCCACCTCTTGGAGAGTATCTTATTGTAGTCAGATAAAGCTACACGTTTTTCCGAAGTTGGTGATGGTTTTTTGCCTTTGTATGGAAGAAGTACAGCCAGAATGCTCCTTAGAAGTGAGGATGGTGACACTTTGTCTCGCTTACTTTGAATGTGTTATCAGGATGGACCAGTCCCTGGAGAAGGACATCATGCTTGGTAAAGGGTCAGAGAAAAAGAGCAAACCCGCAATGAGATAAGACTGACACAGAGGCTGCAACAATAGGTTCAAATATAGCAATGATTGTGAGGATGGCACAGGACCAGGCAATATTCTGTTATGTTATACATAAGGTTGCTATGAGTCAGAACCGACTTGACAGCACCTAAAAACAACAACATGGGAAATGACAAATTCTGGCTATTAAACAGTAAGATTATGGGCAAAACACACTAGGAAATTAAGTGCAACTATTTCTTTATAAATTACCTATATTAAAACCAAACTAACAGTGAACAGTTCAGAAGTCATATGGTTTACAGGCATTTTGGGCAATTTTAAAAACATTTGAGCTTGTAAAATGTTAAGTATATTAAATACTATAAAAATAATTCACACAGCAAACAAAAAAACCAAACCCGTTGCCACTGAGTCTGACTCACGGTGACCCGTGTGTTGGGGCAGAACTGCTCCGTAAGGTCTTCTCAGCTGTGTTCTTTACAAAAATGGATCAGCGGGACTTCCTTCTGCGGTGCTCCTGGGTGGGTTTGGACCACCAACCTTTAGTTTAGCAGTTGAATGCAAACAATTTGCATCACCTAGGGACCTTAATTCACACATAGCAACTAGATATAAGTATCTTACGAAAACGAAGTCTTTGACCAACAGACTTTTAAAAATGTCTGGAGTAATTCTATAGCTGGGAAAAACTGAGAGTCAGAGAGAAGGACTGAGTTGCTTAAGCCCACGTTCTACAGAGAGCAGAGCCAGATTTTAACCTGTGTCTCTTAATTCCTCGGTCAGTCCACCGTCCACTAAACCACACTTGGTCTGTTACACTCGCTGTGCAATTGTTGCTGTTCAACAATCACACTAAAAAAGCAGCATCCCTCTGGGCTGTTGGCCAAGACACAAAATAGCCTGCTCTATCAGTCACTAAACCACCATTTTCGATGCTCTTTTTTGATGATCATAGCACAAGAGGCTCAAGACTCAATCCAAAGGGCTAGAAAATCAAACTGAATTAACAGAAGATTGAGAAAAAGTCACTTTAGGAAAACGTTCCACCTTACGGGAACTTACTCTGGAACAGCTGCTGGTGACGCAGGAGCAGCAAGAGCAGCAGTGTTTCTCAGGTACTGCTGCTGCCATCAGGTTGGCCCCCGACTCACGGTGGCCCCTTGCACAACTGGAATGGATCGTTGTGATCCACTGAGTTTTCCCTGCTGATTTTCTTAAGCAGATTGCCAGGCCTTTAACTAGTCCTTTGGTCTGGAAGCTCCGCTGAAGCCTGCTCAACATCGTAGCAGCACGTAAGCCTCCACCAACAGCTAGATGGTGGCTACACATGGGATGCACAGGCCAGGAATTGAACCCAAGTCCCCTGAGTTTTGAGTCTTCTCAAACATTAGGCTCCTATTACAATCAGTTACTGGAACACTTACCTGAAATCTCTTTCCTTAAGCCTGAAAATTTCTATTTCTTATGAGATACAAACGTGAAAAAGACAGAGGGGAAGAAGACCTCCAAGATACTTAGTATGCAAATATTTCTGTGTAACTAGCAGCTTGAAATTGTGACAGAAGGGGACAATCCCAGTGTGGACTGCTCATACCTTTGAGAGCAGAATCTTAATCTATTCACTGGAGGCAACTCAAACTTGGGGGATAAAACTGACGGTTTTGATATTCATATTTTATTTACAAGTAAGTGAAAAACGTCTCTTATCAAGTCAAATTTGGAATAATGAAAGCAATATAAAGAAGAAAATTGCTGGCTCCACAGTGATGTGAGAAAGGAGTCCATGCCACTGTTGCTTTAAACAATGATTTTGTTATTTAAAAAAAAAAAAAAAAAAGCCACATGATTTCTTCACTTTGCGTAAGTAAAAGAATTCAAAATAAAAATGACTTTTCAAAATTCTACAGTCTCTGGTCAAAGGTGACCAGGATGTCACTTCTGTTTCAGTGACAGCTCCTGCTCCCCGAGAGCAACTATCCTTGAGCAAAAGACTTAATACTCATCCAGAGTATCTGCTCGAGGGATGGAGAGGCCTCGGTCCTTGAGAGCCTGCACTTTCAGCTTCTCTGCTTCTAGCTTGGTCTGCTGTTCCACCCTTTGTTCTTCTAGGATTTCTTCAATAGACACTTGCTGGAGGGGTGTGTCACTCTCCTTTTCCAAGTCCTACAAAACAAGGTTTGAAAAATGTCACCTGAAGACCAAGAATAAGAAAACAGTACACGTCTAAATGCAAATGGATTCTTAAATTAGGCTTAGGCTGTTTTTCTTAACTGTGACAGGGCTCAAACAGGTAAATTTTCCAAAGAAAAGGCTAGCAACACTACTACAGAATACAAGCTTAATATAAATACAAGTGTGGTACGAGGAATCCGTATCACTGTGTGTAACAGATTTTGCTGTTGTTAGCTGGCATCAAGTTGACTCTGTGTGCAGAACAGAACTGCTCCACAGTGTTTTCAAGGCTGTGACCTTTTGGAAGCAGATCACCAGACTTTACTTCTGAGGCACCTCTGAATGGATCTGAATCACCAGCTTTTCAGTTAGTGGTCCAGTGCTTAATCATTTGTGCCACACAGACTCTTAACAAAGCTTTAGGTCATCCAAAATGTTACTCAGTGAAGAACTAACTTATTATTAGTCAAAGATTAGCTTTTCTTAAAGCAACTATCTTCCCAACCCCAGAGAATCCAAGAGAGAAGTTACTGAGACCAAAATGACTTTAAATATACTCTGTATTTTTACATTATCAAAGTCAGATTAATTTCCGGGGGCTGTTGCTCAGTAAGAAGGTAGAGAGCACTGGTTCAAAGTAGCATACCTCTCTCCTTTTTAAAGGCAATAAACTCTCCTTCTGTTGCATTAATCATGAGTCTTTGAATTATAAACTGTTCTTGTTGCCATCGAGTCAATTCTGACTCACAGCAATCCTATAGGACAGTGTAGAACTGCCCTGTAGGGTTTCCAAAGAACGGCTGTTGGATCCAAACTGCTGACCTTTTGGTTAGCAGCCAAGCTCTTAACTATTGTGCCACCAGGGCTCCTAAATTGTAATAGAAGACCCCTTTTCCCTCTGTGGCAACAAGGCTTCTAGAGAAAACCTTAGAAGACCAGCTAGGCTACTAAATCAGTTTGGGCCCAATATATTTCAACATTATTTTAACTTCTTGCTTAATTAAAACAATTATTTTTTTCCTTATTTTAAAAATACATTCATATTGTAGGAAACTCATAAAAAAAGACAAGTAGAAAAAAGACTCTTTTTAATTACCTGTAATTCCAGTACAGAAAGAAAACATTTTGATGAATATTTTTCCATTTTTCTAGGTATATACTAACTTAAAAAAAGAAAAAAACCTACAATGCAAATATTGACTGTAAATTTTCTTTTCACTTAATATGGCATAATATGCTTACTATTTCTTATTTTTGAACACTTTACAAACATTTAATAACAAATTTCATAATGCAGAAGGACCTTGCTATAAGTTTCTCACTACCTACCGTTTATTCTTGTTAAAATACACACACCCTAAATACGGTATCACTCTATGCTGTTGTATCATGGAAAGCCTACACAGACAGGGTGTTCTTGTTTCTCACCCTTTCTCCTCTGTGACTTTCAAGTACAAAATTTTGGTAAGGCACAGACACAAACACAAACTCAAACATTAGGCTCCTGTTATTTCAACCTGTCAAGTGATAACTAACCTTCACATGCTCCCAAGGTCTCAGAACCCACAAGGCAGTGGCATAGCAGATACAGGACTTTCACCACAGAGGCTAGAATAAAAGCCACCCAAAATACATAAGCTAGCCCTTCCCTGTGTCAAAAATCAACAGCACCCAGCAAGATATATACTATCACGTGTAGCTTGCTCTCATAACCTATGGATAGCAGCTGAAGGAAAGAGAATGTTCTTAGCTTAATGTCTTGCCTCTTGGGCTTTTCAATGTTATTCATTAGGCCAGTTGTTATGATGCTGCTTCCCAGTAATCAGATGTATTACTTAAGGCTGTGTGCATCATCATCCTTGAGGCAGAATCCAGGGACTTTATTTTTATTGTGCTTCAAGTGAAGGTTTACAAATCGTCAGTCTCTCATACAAAAACTTATATACATCTTGCTATGTATTCCTAGTCGCTCTCCCCCTAATGAGACAGCATACTCCTCCTCGCCACTCTGCATTCCGTGTCCATTCAGCCAGCTCCTGTCCCCCTCTGCCTTCTCATCTCACCTCCAGACAGGAGCTGCCCACATAGTCTCATGTGTCTACTTGAGCCAAGAAGCCCACTCCTCACCAGTATCATTTTCTGTCTTATAGTCCAGTCCAATCCCTGTCTGGAGTTGGCTTTGGGAATGGTTCCCATCTTGGGCTAATAGAGGGTCTGGAAACCATGACCTCTGGGCTCCCTCCGGTCTCAGACCATTAAACCTGGTCTTTTTATGAGAATTTGAGGTCTGCATCCCACTGTTCTCCTGCTCCATCAGGGATTCAGAATCCAGGGACTTTTTAAGCAATGTATTTGTTTACAGAATCTACTTGGTTTCTGAGTATGAGTTTCCCTGGAGTTGGTACATAATTTCTTCTGACTGCTGAGTCATATGATTATATAAGCATTCCTGAATCACTCTTCTCTAGTGATGTTGCTGTAAAAATTTTACAGCATTCAAACCATAACACGTATATTAACAAAAAAGAGGATGTTTCCCACAAAAGGACCCCACGATCAATGATTTTTCAAGAACAAACACATGTTCGCTTTTTTCTCCTCTCACGTACACATCTAGCTACGGGCACAATTATGTCAATGTAGCATGACTGTCGTGTTTATTACCATAAAACTGAAGCTGAGTACGTGTAAATGTTTTAACTTAAATCTTTTCCCCTGATAGTGAAGTAATACGTTTTCTCTTTAAATTCAGCAAAGTATAAAAAAAAGGAAAAAAATAATCACCCACAATCCCATCATGCAAAGATGGGTTAGCTTCTCTGAATATGCTAGTAGACTACCTTATAGTCATTTACCAGTGCCCCAACCCCCATTCTGGAAACCCTGGTGGCGTAGTGGTTTAGTGCCACAGCTGCTAATGAAGAGGTCGGCAGTTCAAATCCGCCAGGCACTCCTTGGAAACTCTATGTGGCAGTTCTACCCTGTCCTATAGGGTTGCTATGAGTCGGAATCGACTCAAAGGCAGTGGGTTTGTTTTTTTTTTTTTGGTTTCTGCCCTCATTTTAGAACCAAAACTCAATTCTGATTCACAGCAACCCTACAGGACAGAGCAGAACTGCCTTGTAGGGTTTCCAAGGAGGCTGGTGGATTTGAACTGTTGACCTTTTGGTTAGCACCTGATCTCTTAACCACTGTGCCACCAGGGCTCTGTCTCTCCATACTAGGTTGCTTTATTTCAGCCTCCACATAATACAAGATACAAGGAGATGACAATTTCTGATGCTTAAACAGGCAACAAATAAATGTATCCAAAAATATCAATCACAAAACTATTTTGAAAAGAAAACAGTATTTGATACATTTCACAGCAGCACTTGTACAACAATATTGACAGTATTAATTAGTTATTTCTAGCTGTTTCTAACAGGAGGTATCGAACCAACCTGATTCTGGCAGTTATCTCCTCATTTTCTCAAATGGCTTGTTGTTAAAAACAGCTACAAACCAAACCACTCCAAAGCCTTGAATAAATTTCATTTAAGACTTGGCTAGGTATTGAAAACTTTAAAAACAAAGAAAAAAATTAAGCAAATATGGTAAGAAACAGGAAAATAGCGCTGGTTTAGCCCTTAACTAGCCTTTAAGGGATTTTTCTGGCAAACCCAATATTCACAGCAGTAGGAGCAAGTCAAAGGTTTTAAATAAGGTCCTTTTAAAAAGTAAATGTTTCACGTAAAACAGGAAATCCAGTTCTATCTTCTTGGAAAAAAAAAAAAAAGTCTGAATACTTCTTATAGTTTTATACAAAAGCTTTCAAATAGCTTTATGCACATATGTGTATCTATATATTCATATAAAATAAATAAAAACTTCTATAGCAACTACACTTTAGAAGATTTGGTTTAACCTTTCACCTGCCAGCAGTTCTTCCTGTCAAAGACACGTTAGCACCTCCCCCTCCGGCAGTGAGCTAAGGATCCAAGGGAAGCTGAGCTCCACTCTCAGGTTAAGTAATAGAAAGGTCTCTCCTACAATTTTTTTTCCCCTTTAAAAATGGATGTCACGGGACAGGAAATCTGGACAAATGGACACGGGGAACCCGAGGTATGAAGGGAAAAAGGAGAGTGCTGATACATTTTGGGGATTGCAACCAATGTCACAAAACAAGTTGTGTATAAATTTTTGAATAAGGAACTAATTTGCGCTGTAAACTTTTACCTAAAACACACACACACACAAATATGGATACCATGCCACACGTGCAATGTGCCCTTCCTGCAACCACCACTAGTTAATTTTACGTAACAAAAACTATTTGTAACCAATTGTTTAAATGGCTGCAAAATATTCAAACATATGTAACTCATACTCTACTGAATTATTCTTTTGTTAGGCATCAAGGTTTTTCAATTTTCTGCTATTATAGATAGCAGAAATAATATATTAATGAACATATTTGTACAGGGCAGTATTTTTTATGAAGTCAGATAAGGCAATATTTTTTTGCTGTCCATGGGATCACAATCTTTAAATTACTAAAAGGCACTGAAACAAAGTTAATATTCTCTCTAGTTTCCCTCTGTACAACTATAGCTTTCTTAAGTTAATTCAGTGGTTCTGTGAGAAGCAAGGTAAAATGTGGAAAATATTTTTTTCCCCTTTTGAAAAGACAAAAGGAAACCTAACTAGCATGAATATAAAACCCAGAGCAGCTTAACATGTTCACTTACTATTTCTCCTAGAAGGACCACATTTTCTCCTCTGACCACAAAAATCCCTCGAGGAATATCACCGTATTTTTTGCCCACATGAATACGCTCCACAGTCTGATGTAGCACTAAGTTAGCTATAAATGTATAGGGAAGAAACAAAGATATTTAGTTCAAATTGTTGAGTAAAGGTCCGTAACTCAATCACAGTTGTTTCGAGTAGGAAAGATTTAGCTAGACATGATCTATTTCTAATTCTGTGAAGAGCTAAAATGTCAAACAATCTTCTACTATTGTATTGAGTAAGACACATCATTTAGGAGAACTTTAAACCGCAAACCGGAAGAGTATTTCGGATTATGCTGCACTAATGCATATACGTGGATGATGACAGGAATAAACCCAGAAAACTAAATCTCTTTATCAGTTAATTGCTAATATCGGCACAGCTGTAAGAAAATATGAACAGGGAACTTGAAAACTCAAAAGCCTAAACAACTGCAGAGATTAAAACTTTAGTTTTAGAAAGAAACAGATTTTCTATGTTGTGTGGGTATGTGTTTGTGATGATTTACCAAAGATTTAACTTTGTTTCAGTACTGAACAGGATTCACTTAACCCGATGCAGACATCCATGGTTTATGAACCCTAATCAGTTAAGAATAATTATTTCTCTTCTTCCAACTGGATACTACTTGTCTTTGAAGAAAAGCAGAAATTCATGCTCTGATCTTTTATAATTATTTCAATTAGTATGCTGTTTTTCCTCAAGCCCAAATTTGGTGGCCTAACAGGTGTTCAACACATGTCAATGTGAAATGAGACGTCCTCTGAAACAGAAGGAAACACGATCTCTTACTTTAGGAAATTATAGGATATAAAACAAGGACCCAAACTCCTGAGTCTGATGCATTCCTATGTGTAAATATTGAGCTTCATGCTGTGGTCCCCAGAAAGCTTCAGAAAATGCTTTCTACCCAATTTTCATTGGACAGGGAGGGATTACCTTCAGTGCAGCAACTGCTACGAAGTTGCACCCAAGCCAATCTACAAATGAGCCTTTTTCAGTGGACTGAGCTCATTTCTATCATTTTGCTCCCTCTAGTGGGAGAATAAAAAAATAGTCCAAAACATTGCAATCCCATATTCCGGTGAAAACCAGTTTCAGAACCACAAGCTTTCTGAACCACCTATTCGTAATTTAGAAAACAATGATGTATTGATTCAAAGTCATGTTCCATTATGCCAGACAGGGGAAGAAGCTACAGATAAATTTCAACATGAGGCCACACACACACACATAAAATGCAATGGGCAGCGATTATTATCCAGAGTACAAGAGAAGGGCAAGTCCGTAAGTGATACATACCAAATTGATCAATGCTTCTTAAAAAGCCTATAAGTGTCCTTCCATCTCGAAGCAGGACCAAGTGCTTTTCTGGGAAAAGAAAAAGATCTTTAGAACGAAACTGTTAGCTTCAGTGAGTTTACAAGGAAGCAGCAGAAATAAAGTTAATAGCAGTTTTGTAGCTGCAGGAGTTTATTTGAGAAGTGAAGGGAGGACCGAGATCGCCTGGGATTTAGGTTACAAGATCAGTGGTGACAAAAATCAGTGCAGTAAAGAAATGTGAAGGACCAGGCTGGCTCTACGCCCTGATGTTTGACACTGGAACCCTCTCAGTGTCAGTTTCTTTTCTCTTAAATTGAGCATTAGGTGAATGTTTACAGAGCAAATTCGTTTCCCATTCGATAGTTTGTACGTCCAATGTTTCATGACCTTGGTTTCACTCCTCACAACGTGTGGGCACTCTCCCCTTTCTCCATTTCCACGCTGGGTTCCCCATTTTCTTTCGACCTGATTTCCTACCCCTTCCTGCCTTCTCATCTTTGCTTTTGGGCAGATAATGCTCTTTTGATCTCATATAATTGATCCTTCTAGGGAGTATGTTCCTCTTGGGTGTTGTTTATCTTATGTGCTTGTCTATTGTTTGGCTGGGAGGTGGTCTCTGGGAATGGCTTCATTCCAGGTTGGAAGGGTGTCTTAGGGCTCAGTGTCAGCTTCTACATTTGCAAATTGAGAAATTTAGTCTACATGATCTTAAATCTAGAATTATTTTCCCCTCAATTTAAAAGATGAGTTTCTATCGCACACTTTGGGATTAGGGAAGGTTGTAAATAAAACCAGTGTCTAGATATTCAAAATAAAGACTCTGAGAACAAGCTGGAACAGAAACTCAATAATATTTATTGAGAGCTATGTACTTTTTCAGCAGAGAATAAGACTCAAAGTTATCAACCGTATGAATTTTTATTTCTGATGGGGAAAGACAAGAAAATTATCTATTGTGATTAGTACAATGAAATAATAAAGACAGCAGGATGGTATGATGAAGGGAGAGGGGAAGTAGCTACATAAGAAAAGCTGGTGAGAGAATAGTTCTCTGAAGAGGGGGTTCTGAGTCGACATCTGAACAATGAGAAGAAGCCAGTCACTAGAAATGTCAGCAATTCATTTCTCTAATGCCATGCATAAAATACTTTCTAGAAGCAGAACAGAGGAACAAGATAGTGGTTCTGCCCTGAAGGGATTTACAGCCTTCCTTGGGCTGTAACTAAGTACCATAAGAACGCAATTTTTAATTACATGAGACTTCAGAGAAAGAAATATATCTAGCTGGAGGAGGTGTCTGAGTGGGATCCTGAAAGGTAGACGGTTTTGGGGCACGGAAAGAGTGATGGGGAAAGATAAAGGGAGGGAAATCTGTAAATGAGACAGAAGAAAAAAAGGCGGAAAGTTGAGAGTGTGAAGAGAAGTAACAGTGGATGAAGTCAGAAAGGGGCCAGGCTGAGTTTGGACTTTATTTCATAGGGAACAAGAAAACACTGAAGACTGATCAGGCAGAAAAAGGAGAGCAGTTAGGAGGCTATTTCCAGATTATACCTGAGGCATGAAGAACAGAGCTGAATCATGGTACAGAAGAGAACAGAAAGGATGAAAAGGCTAACACTGTGCAGGCAGAAGTGATGGGATTTGTCAACTCATTGAGTTTGTGCGTGTGGATACGTGTGAGTGGTGGGGCAGTAAAGTAAAGAAGCGAGTTAAAGAAGATGTGAGTTTTGAGTCATTATGTCTAGGAGGGTTATTTACCAAAAGTTGGGAATAAAAAGATCAACCTTAGGAAGGAAGGTTATTACCTGTTTGTGATTCTGAAGTGCTATCAGGACATCTAGGTAGAAAAATCAGCAGGCAGTTGGAAATGAAGGACTGGAATGCCAAAGAGGTCAGAATTAGAGCAATTTTGGACAAATCCACAATGAGGTGATTTAATTATTATAGTCCAGGTCTCCTAGATATTTAAAGAAAGAAGCAGACCAAAGATGAAATCTAAGAGACTACCTATTTTAGGGAATAGGAGAAGTTTGAAGGGTAAAAAAATCAGCAAGTATCACTGTCAAAGAAGTCAAGAAATAGAATTAAGAATGTAGTGGTGACAGTAAACAATGCTGCGGTGAGGAAGAGAATTCAGAAGTGTGCATTAGAGCTGTTGATTGATGACTTTTAAGAATGCATCTTCAGTACAGTGGTGATGACCAAAAACAAACTAACACAACAGACTGCAGGGGTAACAGAGGTGGTCTATCAACAAAAAAACCCCCAAACAAACCCATTGTTGTTGAGTCAATTCCAACTCACAGTGACCCTATAGGACAGAGTAGAACTGTTTCCAAGGCTGTAATCTTTACATAGCTCTCTCCCGCAGAGGAACTGGTGGGTCTGAACCACCCACCTTTGGGTTTGCAGCCAAGCACTTGACCACTATGCCACCAGGGCTCCTTGTGGTCTATCACAGATGGTCAGAAAGCAGAGTTAAAACAGAGATGACTAAAGAAGTTTGGGGGTGAAGATGTGAAAAAAAGGATGGGAGTCTGATGGGGAGACACAGCTGAGAAAAATGTCTGAGCATGGACAGACAAGAACACAGCCGAAGGGAAGGATCCAGGAGGAAAGAGAGATAGAAGAGAAAAAAGGATATTAATGGAACAAGGGTCCAGAAGCAGTGGGAGGAGAGAGAAAATATATGCACACACAGAACAAAAGGAATACTACCTACTCAAACAAGTGGATGGGTGCAGATACAGAAAGACTGAGGATAGGGGAAGAAAATGTGTGTGTGGGGGTAGGGGGTGGGATGCATATCAAATAGCTTCAAACTTCTAGGTAAAGAAGGAGTCCTGATATGATTAATATAATTGATGTCACTAAATTGTATGGCATGGGGCCGCTACAAGTGAACACAACCACCACCACAACAACAAATTGTACATGTGAAAAATGTTAAATTGGCCAAAAAAAAAAAAAAAAGAGAAGGGGACATGGAATCTACATATAGGTAGCGGTTAGAGACCTGAGAATAAACATGATTTTTAGTAAAATGGTGGGATGTGTCAGGGACCTCAGATAATTTAGATTTATAACACGGGAGGCGTGGGGAAAAAGGACATCCTCAGATAACTAAAATCATTACACATTACAGACAGACTTGCACAGTTGTTCATTTATGGATTTGGTCCAATTTACATTTCCTTTTGATAGCAAAATAAATAATTTGGACTTAAAAAATGATCACAGAGAATTTAATCATAGACTCACTCTAACTGGCATACTCTCAGCTACCGACATCAAGAGAGATTGCTGCAATTTGTCTGGAGCTGTTTGCAAACCACTTTGCAGCAATTACACGTTAATGAGACAAATCACACAATTAAAACGATAAAACATGTTGCTTGAGGAATAATCCACAGAGAACAGTTTAGAAAAAAGAAAGACAGGACAGCTGTTAAGTAGGTCCTCTTGCTTTTGTACAGGCCTGAGCTCCCCTTCAGGGTAGTAAATAGGAAGAAGGGAGGTGTCAGTAAAAGTAGAAGAAAATTGTCTAATAGAAAAAAAAAAGTTTGAAGTGACTCAGTCTTTCCAAAAATGTCAATACGATGTCTGCCACTGGTCTCTACTATCATAAACTTAAAGTGCTTAACACCTTCATGGTAAATGAAGATTGCAAGGATACATCAGAATAAAGCCTCCGTTTAATTGCCAATTAAGTGCAACTGGTGTTTCTTAATGGGTCCGTTCTCTAAGTATTCTTAGCCATCCTTCGGTAACCTGGTACAGTACTTCGTGATATTCCAGGTGGGAGACAGTGGGCGGGGAAGAAGTCTGCTGGGACACTTTCGTGTTCGGGCCTCGGCTGCTCCGTCCCTCCAAGTAGGAGTGAATTCCACAGTTCGGGGACTGGCGGAGGTTGCGGGGGGGCAGAATTAAGGTAGTAGGGCGTGTGGGGTGTCATGCGATGTGTACCTTGGCTGTAGAGAATGTCAACGCGGAACACCCACAAGTGAGTTCAAAACAAACGGTCCCCTGCCCTGGACTCACTCTACAATCTCCTTCCAAAAACGCGCCCACCCGGGAGGAAGGGTCTCATCCCAGACTTCACCGTGAGAAGATGAACTACTCACTATCGATGTCCTCGATGAGGCTGGCGGTGCCAGGCATATAGTTCATTTTGAGTTGAGATAAGGTTGTAATGTACAGCGGCAACGGGCCAGCGAGTCCAACACCGCCCTTCTCCTACTGCAGCCGCCGCCTTGGCGGGACCGGGACAGGAACCCGTCCCCGGACCGCACTCCCGCCCCGGCTTTCAGCCGCCGGGGCCTGCCGGAAACGCCTCCATATTACCACGCCCACTTCCGGCATCACGCGCCCGTCCTCAGGAAGGGGCGGGGCCGTTGTGTGGTCCCAGGACATCCTTTCCCCGTCCCTGATGAAGAGGGGAAGAGGAGTCTAGATTGGATAAAACGTGGGAAAATATATTCTCCCTTGTGAGAAACATAGTGCCTCCCCTCACTTTTCTGCTTCCAAGACACCAGAGTCGCGGACCTATGTCCCTCAACTCTCAGACCGGGCAGTAGGAGGGGCGGGACCGGGCCTGGGATTGGCTGTTGTCGTCCTACCCCCTTCACTGCTCTCCATTCCCCTTCGCTTTCAGGCGCCTGCGCAGTGGGCCGGCCGTGGGGGGCGGGAAGCGCTTCGGGGCAGTGGAGCCCATGTCGGCCCTGAGGCGCACGGGCTACGGCCCCAGTGACGGTCCGCCTTATGGCCGCTACTACGGGCCTGGGGGTGGAGATGTGCCCGTGCACCCACCTCCGCCCTTATATCCCCCTCGCTCTGAACCTCCCCAGCCTCCCATTTCCTGGCGGGTGCGCGGGGGCGGCCCGACTGAGACCACCTGGCAGGTAGAAGTCGGAGGAGGCGATGGCTACTATCCCTCTGGGGGCGCCTGGCCGGAGCCGGGTCGAACTGCAGGAAGCCCCCAGGTAAGCTTTGTATCTGCCTCTGGGGGTCCGGTAGGAGGGTCTTTGGGGGTGAGGGCTCTTGGAGTTGATGTATCTCCGGGGTTCGTTAATGGATCGTTTTATTTTCCTTTTGGGGGATTGGAGAGACGGAGACTGGGGCCATCGGTGGGAGGGATGTGCTTGTGTTGTTTGATCCTCCTTTTCTGTTTCGACCATAATAAATGTAGCTATTACCAATGAAAAGGAAAAACGGTCTTGCCCTGCCTGCCAAGGGGTATGTCGCCTGGGATTGCATTGGGCTGGAGTGACCCGGCTCTGCACTAACAATTTATCCTGCGTGGCTCGGCAAGCCGGTCTTAGGAAGGGAAGTGGCTGCAGCCCCCGCTGTCACTCAGCAGCCCCTCCCGTGAGGAAGGACGTGAAAGAGAAGGAGGGATCTAGGCATTTAGCCCTTTGCCCTCTTGCTTTGCCCGGGATTGAATCACGAATAATCAGTATTGTAAAGCATCTTTACGTGGATTGTTTTATTTAATCTTCATGGCAACTGCGAGGTAAATGTCATTACAGCATCCCTGTTTAACGAACAAGGAACAGGAAGCGCTGAGAGGCTAACTCACTTGCTTAAGATACTCCGTGTTCTGCTGAAAATATACTTCTGTTTTGTTAATGCATTATTCTCAGTAGAGGATTGTCGCTATATTGTGATGGCACACTTCTCTTTTCCTTCAAGTGGTTATAACGTTCTCAGTTGATGAAAATGTGGTAGTGAAATCCTCATATTGCTGGTGGGAATGTAAAATGGTGCAGTCTCTTGGAAGACAGTTTGGCAGTGCCTCAAAAAATTAAATATAGAATTACCATATCACCCAGCAACTCCATTCCTAGGTATGTACCTCAAAGAAATGAAAACACATAGCCATACAAAAACTTGCTCAGGAGTGTTCACAGCAGCATATTCGTGATAGCCCAAGGGTGTAAATAACCCGAATGTCTATCAGCGGATGAATGGATAAACACAATATGATATATTCCTACAATGGAATATTATTCAGCCATAAAAAGGAAGATATGTGCCACGACATGGGTGAACCTTGAAAACATTCTAAGTGAACGGAGCCAGACAAAAAGGACCACATATTGTGTGATTCCATTTATATGAAATGACCAAATCCAGAGAGACAGAAAGATTAGTGGTTGCTAAGGGCTGGAGGGACGGTTGTATGGAGAATAATCGATAATGGGTACTAGGCTTTTTTAGGGGCGGGGTGGGGTGGTGTAGGGCAGGATGGGTGGGTATGAAAATGTTCTAAAGTTAGATACTGGTGATGGTTGCACAACTCTAGCCGGAAACCATTAAATTGTGCACATTAAAAGATCGATTTTATGGTATGTGAATATATAGCAATAAAAAAAATTGCGTGAGAGAAAACATGCAGTGAAGGTTTACTGTGAAGAAAAGTCCATATTTTCTCTGCCTAAATCTGGATAATTAGACTGTGGGAGTTTTATCCCGTTGTAGAATGATAAAATGCTTAACTAAAAACCAGACCAAAGATCTTTTGAAGGTAAAGAGGAGAGGACCACTGAACTGAGGACTTCGTACTGGGCTTGCTGTATCATACAAAAGTCTGTTTTCTGCTTGTAGGGTTAGGAAAGTGTTGGATAGACTAGGGAAGTTAAGATTTTAGCATTGTGTGGGGAATTGTCAGGTAGGGTCAGAGTACCTGCACAGAAGGTAGGAAATGGTGCTGGAGTAGTTGGAGATAAAGCTGGAAATGTGTAATGGGCATTTATAAGCCATTAAAAAAGTTTGGACTTTACCTTTCAGGTTGATAATTCTGAAACTTTCAAAGTACAGGAGAGTAATTTGTTACAAAGGAATAGAATACAAAAGATATGGGTGTTGTCACAGGTGTTGCAAATGTTTTTCCCCCAGTTTGTTTGCTTTTTCTACATTTTTATACAGTGAAACCTGTAAGAGCGGAAACTTAATGGGACTGCCTTGTTTTTCCGGGTCTCACAGGTTTTCTGCTGTTGACAGAGTGCAGTCTTACCACTTTTCTATTGCTTGTTTTAGTGGAAAATATTTGCGTTTTCCATCTCTGACAGGCCTCTGCCTTACACAGGTTTCGGCTTTTGGAAAGTTTTACCGTACAATATAATCAAATCTGTCAAACTATTAAAAAAAAAAAAAAAGTGTAGGAACCGTTGAAAAGCTTGGCACTCAGGAAGTACAGTCCATGCACCAGAAGCGTCAGTAGCACGCCTGCTCCAGGTTTACGGAATCAGCATCTGCATTTTGGTAGAACCTCCAGGTGACTCATACGTGTTAACATCTGAGCAGCTTTGCTCTAGAGAACTTAATATATTGAGACAGTGTTGCACTGAACCACAACAAAGACGTGACTCTGTATTAATATACTCGAATATGGCAGGGAAAAAATGGGAAGTCTCTCTCCCTGTTTTTTTGTTTTCGTTTTTTAAAGAAATAAACTTTTTTTCTTTACCCGATTAGCTATACTTACCTAAACTAACTGCATCTACATCACCTAAAAGCTTGTTGGAAATGCTGTATCTCAGGCCTGGTCCCAGACCTACTGAATCAGAAAGTACAATTTAAAAAGATCCCAAAGTGATTCATATGTATAGAAAAGTTTGGGAAGCTCAGTTGTGTGTGTATTTTTTTTTATAGAATTTTTTTTTTTTTTAAAAAGAGCAGTTTTAGGTTTACAGAAAAATGATGCAGAGAGTACCGAGTTTGCATGTGCCCCCTCCCCCTGCACATCATTTCTCCTGTTAACATCTTGCATTCCTGAGGTCTGTTTGTTACACGTGATGAATCAATGTCAGTATCAATACATTATTACCTAAAGTCCGTGTTGTTATTAGCTGCCTTTGAGTCAGTCCCCCCAGCTTAAGGCAAGCTCATGTACAAACACTGCCCAGTGCTGCGCCATCCCCATGATCAGTTGTGGATTGGAAAGTTTGGCTGATTTTTGGAAGTGGATTGCCAGGTCTTTCTTCCTAGTCTTAGTCTGGAAGCTCCACAGAAACCTGTTCAGCATCATAGCCTCCACTGACAGACAGGTGATGACTACGTATGAGATGCATTGGTTGAGATTTGAACCCAGGTCTCCTGCGTGGAAGGCAAGAATTCGACCCCTGAAGCACTGCTTCCGTATAGTTTACATTAAAACCAGTTGCCACTGAGCTGACACCAGACTCATGGCAACCCCATGTGTGTCATAGTAGAACTGTGTTCCACAGGGTTTTTAATGGCTGGTTTTTGGGAGGTAGATCACCAGCCCTTTCTTCTGTAGTGCTCAGGGTGTACTTGAACCTCCAGCCTTTCGGTTAGCAGCTGAGCACGTTAACCATTTGCACTGCTCAAACCAATAAAACCAAACCATTTGCCATTGAGTCAGTTCTGACTCATAGCCACCCCGAGTGTGTCAGAGTAGAACTGTGCTCCATAGAATTTTCAGTGGCTGATTTTTTGGAAGTAGATTGTCAGGCCTTTCTTTCAAGGTGCCTCTCAGAGGATTCAAGCCACCAACTGATTGGTTAGTAGCAGAGCACTTACCCATTTGCACCTCCCAGGGACTCCTAAAATCAGGTGTCATTGAGTTTATTGTGACTCATGGTGACTCTATGCATGTTCACTTTTTGGGTTGTGTGGTTCTTTGGGTCTTCAACAATGCTTACTATCGTGTCCGCAATTATAGTACTATACTGAATGGTTTCGCTGCCCTAAAAAGGCCCTACAATCCAACTCTTTATCCCTCCCTCTCTCCCTGACTTCCTGGCAACTACTAATGTTTTCACTGTCTTTATAATTTTGCTTTTTCCAGAATGTGATATAGCTGGAGTCATATAGTATGCAGCTTTTTCAGACTGGCTTTTCTGACTTAGCAATATGCATCTAACGTTCCTCCTTGTTTTTTCACGGCTTGATAGTTCTGTTCTTTTTATCACTATATAATACTTCACTGTATGAATGTATTACGTTCATTTATCCTTTCACTTTCCGACGGACATCTTGGCTGCTTCAAGTTTTTGGCAATTATGAGTAAGGCTGGTATAAACATTCGTGCAAGTTTTTATGTGGACTTAAGTTTTCATTGCATTTGTGTAATTACCTCTGAGTGAGATTGCTGGATTGAATGCTCGAACTGTGTTTAGCTTTCTGGAAGCACTGTTTTTTTAAAAATGGAATCTTACTAAGAACCTCAATATATATAAAACAAAATAGTGTTTAATATAAATTCGTAAAATACTTCTAAATTTATTTTTTAGTATCTAATGTTGATTAGAGAGTCCAGTGAGGCTATTTTGGGAAGTAAAATAAAATTAAAACTAGAGTAAAAAAGAAACCAGTTTTTTTTTTGTTGTTGTTTTTTCTATATGAAGAAAATATTGATTCCCAGGGATTACTTGAAAAAAATAAAAGTTTTCTTAATAGCTCTACCTAATGATCTCTGCACACTTGAATTTAATTGGAAGCTTAGGAAGAGTAAAGTAGGAAAGTTTCATTTTAAATTGAATCCCTAATCTAAGAGCTACTTGTAGTTATGATCACAACTATAAAAATCACACAAGAAGCAACTGTGCTGGGTTGAGTAGTGTTCCCCCCAAAATTCATATCCACCTGGATCCTCAGAATGTGACCTTATTTGGAAATAGGGTCTGTGTAGTATAATCAATTAAGATGAGGTCAGAGGGGATTAGAGTGGCCGTAAATCCAATGACTGGTGTCCCTATAAGAAGGCCATGTGATGATGGAGGCAGAGATTGGAGTGACACAACTACAAGCCAAGGAATGCCAAGGGTTACCAGCAATCCCCAGAAGCTAGGAGACAGGCGTGGAACAGATTCTTCCTCAAGCCTCTGGAAGGAACCAACTCTGCTAACAGCTTAATTTTGGATTTCTAGCTTACTGAACTGTGAGAGAATAAGTTTCTGTTGTTTGTAGCCACCCATTTTGTGGTAGTTTGTTGGAGCAGCCCTGGGAAACTAATACAATAACACCCAAACCTAAAAATGCCAAAGTTTCTAAGATAGGTTGCATACTTAACTACAATTGCATGACTCACCCTTACACAGTGATGAGAACAAAGACTAAGACGAGGTATGTGAGACTTGTCTGGCATAAATGATTGTGACGAATGTATTCTGTAATTTGAACATATGCATGCCTAAATTAAAAAAAACAAAAACCTATTACTAATCAATGACACATTTACAGGAAGTTCTCATATGCACAGAAAGTCTGTACAAAACCGAGTTAACCTGTAGCACAAGGTAAGGTGTGGTGATCACCAGCGTTCTCTTGACAGTAAGATGCTACTGAAGCAGGGAGGCGCAGACTGACACCATTGTATTTTAGGACAATACTGCTGGCAGTGTGAGGAGTAGATTGGAGGAGAGGTGTATTCGTTATCTATTGCTGTATAACAAATTACCCCACACCTTTATTATCTCCAACAGTTTCTCAGAGTGAAGAACCGGGGAGTGGAGTGGCTTAAGGTGTTTCACGAGGTTGCAGTCAGTCTGTTGGCTGGGGCTGCAGTCACCTCACGGCTTGACTGGGGTGTTGGCAGCCCTCAGTTGTTCACTGGTTAGGGCTGGAGGACTTGTTGCTTACCACATGGACTTCTCCATAGGCTGTTTGAGTGCCTGTGACGTGGCAGCTGGCTTTTCCCAGAGCGAATCATCCAAGAGAGTGTACCAAGACAGAAGCTGAAGTCTTCTTTTGTGTAACTTGGAAATATTTGTAAAACACAGGGGAAAAAAAAAAAAAAAGTAAGGAATTATATAACCAGTACTGTAGCCATATATTCACAACCCTTAAAACACTCACCTTTTGTTATATTTGCTTCAGATCTTTTTTCCTACTAAAAAGTAAACATGCAATAAAGTTAAATTTACCTTTGCTCTCAGTATCATGCCCCTCCCTCCCCAGAGTAAATTGCCATAAAAATACGATGTCCTTCCTATATG